>NC_081407.1:269237869-270731787 GCF_030272615.1 Cryptomeria japonica | reverse complement strand
AGGAGAGGGAGAGAGGGAGAGAGAATAGGGGATAGGAAGAAGAGAGAGAGAGAGAGAGAGAGAGAGAGAGAGTTAGAGAGAGAGAGAGAGAGAGAGAGAGAGAGAATAGGAGAGAGGAAAGAGAGGAATAGAATAGGATAAGGAGAGGGGGAGGGAGGGAGATTGGAAAAAGGAGAGGGGAGATTGGAAAAAATGAGAGAGAGAGAGAGAGAGAGAGAGAGAGAGAGGATGAGAGAGAGAGAGAGAGAGAGAGAGAGAGAGAATAGGATAAGGAGAGGGGGAGGGAGGGAGAGAGGGGGAGAGATAGAGGAGAATTTGGGAGAGAGGGAGAGGGAGAGGGAGGGCGGAGATGGGGAGAATAGGATAAAGAGAGGGAGAGGGAGAGAGAGGGAGAGAGAGAGATAAGATAACGAGAGGGGGAGGGAGAGAGGGAGAGGGAGAGGGAGAGGGAGGGGGGAGAGAAAGAGAGAGAAGGGGGAGAGGGTGAGAATAGGATAGGATAATGTGTGTGTGTGTGTGTGTGTGTGTGTGTGTGTGTGAGAGAGAGAGAGAGAGAGAGAGAGAGAATGGGATAGGGATGAGAGTAGGAGGAGGAGAGGGTGAGAGACATAAGGTAGAGAGAGAACGAGAAGGAGAAAAGGGCGAGAGAGATGAGATAAACTCAAGGAGGATAATTAGGGCTTAGAATAGACAAAGACAATGATGGGGGAAGGAAGACGAGGAGAGAGAGAGAGAGAGAGAGAGAGAGAGAGAGAGATACATGCATGTATACAAACATATATACATATATCTATATAAATATGTGTATATATAACTATAGATATGCTATATACATACATAGACACATATTATATAGGTATGTCTAACATATGTGTAGTAAATGCTAAGTTTAAAGCATACATTATTATGTCTTCATAACCGTACGGGTTTTGTGAAACACAAAAAAATGTTTTTAGTTTTACATAACCCGTACGGGTTATTTAGTACTGCGAATAGTAATTTTTGTTTTTCAAAACCCGTGCGGGTTTTGGGTTGGTAAGAGGGTTGGAAAATGATCCTAAGGCGTGCAAGCCAATTTTCCCCCCATTTTTGTCCCTTTACACGTTTTTTCATCCTCCAACATGATTTCTCGACTTTGTCGTCATCAGGTTTACAAATGATCAAGTGGGTATCTCTAAAATTACCACCATAATCTCATACATCTTCTCAATTTTCTGACCATATAATTTTTCTATTTTTGGACAACATTAGCATAGTAAACTTTATTTTTTTTATCAGTGCCTTGACAGTCCTCATAGACATATTTCTACCATTTTTGTAATAACTTTTGATATACTTGACCAAATTCAAAATAAATTACATATTATTGTTCTACACTAGATTCTATATAATTTTTTTTAAAACTTTGCATTTTTTATTATTTTGATGCAAGTTATGCCCAGCACACAAACAGGTACCAAATTTTCAGGATGCAATCACTTCAAAAAATCATAAGAAAAAAAATACTCAATGAAAAATTACAAAAAAAATACACAACTTCTAGATCTCACTCTTACCTATCATCCTATCAAAGGGTTTTGAAAAATACAAAATCTAACTATATATTTTGTGCAGCGCACGAAAACAACTGTTATGTTTTTTTCTGAAAAAATAAGGACCAATTTTTCGTGTGTGTGAAAGTTTTGACCCTCTTAATCTTGTCCAATTTATTTTTTAAATGGTAGTTTAGAAACTAGATTCAGAGTACTACAATTCTTATTCTTTTCTCAACTCCTAGTTTTGAGTGCATGACCTTCAAATATCTCTTTTAAGTTCAGGTTTACCTATTTTTAGAAGAAAAAAAAAGTGGCCACTTATACCCCCCTTTTTGTTCACCATCTTGGTGCACTTACCCCAAGGAGCATTCTTATGACAGATGACACTACTCCAGCCACTACCTCCTACAAATTATCAATAGAAGCTTTATAGAAAATTGATGGATCCTTAAGTTTACTTGAGCCTCACTTGGGAAATAAATTAGTCAATAGTGAACTATATTCCATTGTCATCCTTCCAACCCCAACTGATAGTTTTTAGCCTCCCAACACTTATGTTATAGTAGATAATGTCTAGTTTGTATAAAGAGGTGGTAGGATGGCTCCTTCCAAGTTACAAAAGTAACCTACATCATCAAAGGAATCAACACTCTAGAAGGAATCTAATAATTATGATGATGTTGTTGTATAGATCTCCAAACCATACCCTTGTGATCCTTTGGGCACCATCCAACAGTACATTCAAGACTTGCAACCCATAGCTACCATTATGAGTGAAGTGGCTAATATAGTCAAATGTTTGGATAACACTCATGAGTGAGGCTTGATGTAGCCAAAATTTTGTTGAAGAAGGATGTCATGAGGAATTTACTAAATTTTTCCCCTTGAAGGCTTAACCCACTACTTAGAATCCAAAAAATTGTGAAGACGTAGAAACCAAACTAAATTGTTCATTCCTTTAATGGATTAGATGGTAATTTCCTCACAACCCTCTATTCTATAGATTTTATCTCTGAGGAGGTATTCTATCTACTTCAACACCATTTCATTTTACATAATTAGTTTAGGATCATGTGGATGAGTCAGTATGGGTTTGTCAAAAATTACAAGAGGTAGTAGATGAGAAAAAATAAAGGTTTCAAACTTAGTTGTCTCAACAATCCCACCTCATGGACCTTGAAAACTTGAAGGTTGTTGAGAAAGAGAAAGGATTGGCTGAAAAATATCGATAGTAGATGGAGAAGGGTAACCAGCTAGTTGAGAAGGATAGGAAGGTTGTCGAGTTGCAACTTGATTATGAAAGACCAAGCATAAGTTGATAGAGGTCATATAGCTAGTAAAAACTACTACACAAAAAAATCAGTTGCTCATCACCTAAAAAAAAAGACATAAGAATTAAACCACTTGCAAAATATCACTTCCCTTTAGTCTGTGACTTCATCCTCATTAGTCTACACACCTCTAGAGATATCTTCTCCACTAGCCCCTTATTGATATTCATTTCTTTTTAATTTTTCAGTTTTAATTTCTCTAACCATCTAAAAGATGACTATTCTTTTGGGGGTTGAGGTATTTAGATAAATTTAAATATTATTCTTTATTATCACACACATTCACACCCTTGCTAAGCTACCAACCCATCAACCTAGTGAAATATGGAATACTCCAAGGCATGTGGGTTACTCGTAGGTCAAAGTGAATGTCCAAAGAAGGATAGTTTATTTTAGTGCTTCACCTAACTTATACTCTTACTAAAAAAGGGAAAGAAGTGCTTGGAAAACGAATCCTATATATATGATGGTTATTCACTCCAACCTATAGGCAACCCACAAGCCCTAGAGTTTCCATGTTTCCTTCGATTGTTGAGTTGGCAACTCAACAAGGGTGCAAACCTGTGTGATAATTTTAGACACTAAAAATTGGTTCTCCCATGTGTCTCCTATTTTTAACATATCGTGTGTGTAGTCTTTACTAACGTATTTTCCCAATTCTTCCCAATTTCACTCATTTTGACCTGATTTGACTTTTTTTGACCAAATTAAGGTCTCTGAACATCAGCTTGACTAATTTGTGCTTTTAGGTTTAATTAATTAAGCCTTCACTTTTTATTAATTCTTCTTCTTTTAATCTTTCATCAATTAACCATTCCCTTTTAATATTAATTAAATAACTATATTATTTAATTAATTTCACATTTCACATTTTAATTAAATCATCTTGATTATTTAATTAAATGTTCAATTTATATGCACTATAGTTGAATAATTTATTTAAATTATTCGATTAGCTAATTATGTCATCAAAATTAAATAAATATCTTTATTTATTTGATTTTTTAATTATCTTCTCATATGAGGATAATATCTACTTTTTTAATTTTTTAATTGCCTAATCCTCTTTGATTTTCAAAAATCTATTCTTTTGGAAATATCTCATTCATTTTAATTTTTAATTCGAAAATGAGGTATGGATCTTCTAAAAATCCTACTTTTTTATCCACTTTTTCCTCATCACCTTCATCTTTCCTCAAATGGAAGCTTTGCCATGCGCTCAATTTGGTACGTCCATCTAATAAAAAATCTTTTGATCTTGCCTGTCCGCCGAGTCTCGGATTTCTATAAATTGGGACTCCCCTTTCAATCAATTCAACAAACTTATATTGTCATTCTGTCAAATTTTCTAGCAAGCATCTAACTTTTAGCATTGCCATTTTGTTGAATTTTCAAGCAATCATCTAACTTTTAAGCATTGTCATTCTATTGAATTTTCGAGCAATCATCTAGCTTAAGCATTATCATTCTATTGAAATAATCATCCATTTTAGCAATTAATCTTGTATAATCACACATTCCTAGTAAATCTCGAGCACCACTCCTTTGCTTTCATTTGTTTTGTGCACTTGGCATACAAGAGAGCAACATAACATCGTTAGATATGAAAGAAAGAACATCGGGGCTTCATTGAAGATTCATGGGTTGTATCACATTTTAACTATGTTTTCGTTTCAATGGTCATGTTGGTTAAATTAGGAAGGATTTACATGTTATTTAAGTTTGTCATTAGCTTAGATCAATTTCATGTTTTGGTTTTTTGACTGTCTTCGAAGTCTTTTCCTCATCTACAATAACAATTTTTGGTATGCCTCGATGGGATTTTTCGGACTATTACAATCCAAAAAAATTCCATGCATTACTAATATTTGATATGTATATGAGTAATTTCTATATTTGGAGGCAATTTTTACACACACTTGGCAACTTTGGAAGATAATCTACTGTTCTCAAGCAAACTAAGTGTTGGTATGTATTTATTTTACAAAAAATCAGACCACCTTATTATTTCTTTAAAATATTTTCATGAATTTATAGCTTATATGAATTCTTCAACATATCTCCATTTCATGGAAACATGGCCTATCACCCTCCATTTTGTGAGAATGTTGTCCATTTGCCTCCTTACTTGCCATACCAAACTGAACAAGATACTTCCATTATCCAAAATAACCTATTTACAACAAGCTACCAAAATCTTCAATATACTTTCCACCCACCCAACCTTGCTCAAACCTCCTATGAGCCTTAACTAACCCCAAGATGGTCGTTTTATTTCCAACCAACATAGCTACTCTTGTAGCCAACCTCTATATTTTTACAACATGAGCTTCAAGGATATAATGTTGAATTTTCAAGACTAGATGAGGGTTGTTAAGTCAGACAAAGAGTTTAACTTGCAACAAGATGAGTGGTTTTACCAAGACTATCTTCACAAGAAGGAGTTGGAGACATAAAGGAGGCAATATGAGAAGGTTCTTGCAAAGGAGGTGTCTACAAAAGAGGAACAAATGAAGATTTTTCTTCCCCAATTTTAGAGCCTAGAGGTCCAATCAACTCCTTGCATTCCTAGTTTTAGACAAGCATCATTTGAAGTTGTAAATAAATCAATGCAAGAAGAGGTCCCCAAGTACAAGTTTCCAAGAGTCACGCAACATAATCCTCCCGAATCCTCAATTAAGCCCATTAAATTTGGTGTTCCAAGTTTTGAGGAGTTATCACCCTTTACAAGAACCTATACTTTAAAAAAATCAATCTATTACTCTCCATGAGCAACCTCATCGAAGATTAATTCATGTACAAGAAACCCAACAAACGTATCAAATTCCCTCATCTTCTGAATCTTCTTGTCCTAGTACTATTTTATTTCTCCCAGATGGACCTATTGTTTGGTGAAAGTTTTGGTTTGATGACCAAGAAAGGGTGGAAATTAAGGAAGGAGAGGAAGAAGCCATTGTTAATTAATCTTCTTATGTTTTAAGAACTAACAAATCAGATTTGTTACAAGGAGAAGATGAGCATATAGAGTTGGGATAGCAATATATTAAACAAGAAGGAGGTGAGAAAACAAAGAGTTTTTTGAGATAAAATAGGAACAAGTTATGGCTGATGAATCTTCATGTGATGGAAAAATTTAAGAATTAGATTTGTTGTGGTTGAGTGATGACTATACCCAATTGGAGCGGGGAGGTATAGAGAAAGAAAATGGTGCTTAGCATGAAGTGTTGGCTGATTTATATGATGAACTTTTGTTGAAGATGATGAAGACATGTCAATACCTATGCTAGCAAATCAATTGGAACAACAAGGTGACAATCAAGGAGGCAATAATGATAATGATTTTTTAGATTTTTAATTGGTGAACTTCCTTGTTTTAGTGATGAAGATGAAGAGAGCATACCACATGTCAACATCAAACCAAGTTTCTAAGTAATGATATAAGATTTTCACAATCCATAAAATTTTAGCAAGCTAGTTTCTAGAATAGACTGTGTGTGAATTTTTTTATTATCAATGTTTCAAATAGCTCTCTGTCATCTTGATGATGGATCACAAGGTGTGATCCAAAACGTTGATAAAAAAATTTGCCCACAGTCTATTCCAAAAATTGACTTGCTAAATGTTTCTAAGTTGTTGGAAGCCATAAAAGGTTGTGAAGAGGTAATGATCTATGAGGAGGCAATTAAGGACAACCCTAATTTGAAAATTGAAAAAATTGATACACATGCGGTTGCTAGTCAAGAGAAGCAAGAAAATAGATCGGAATTTATGTTTCAACGGGATGAATTTGATAATCTTATAAGTTATCATGAATGCTTTTATAAGCTAAAAATCAGTCCAATTTTGCAAAAAAATAATGAAGCTCGATTTAATAAGACTTGTTTTTGGATGACTTGGAGGTGTTTTGCTCAAGATTGGATAGGAAATCAACATCTTTTGAAGGAGAAACTCATGAACATAGAAACAAAGTGTGGCAATAATCATGTTTCCAAATGAGTCAATAAAAAGTAAGTAGTCCATCTAGCAAGATCATGCGGTGGTAATCCAAAAGAAAGAGATTAGAAATAGATTACAAGCGGGTGAACTCACAACGCTAGTTCCCACTTTTTGGTACGTCCTGATTTTTGCTGAAATCATACATTTTTTTAAAAATATAATGATTTAAGCTTTAAGAGGTCCCATTTTAAATAATTAATTGAAGAGAGTTAAATCAAAGGCTCTTAGATCAAAATTTACTGGATAAAACCTCTCTACTTCTAAATCATACTTGCAATGGAGTCTCCTTTGCATCTATCAAATGTTGATAAAAAACCAATTTCACATTAGCTTTTGGGGGCTCAAATTAATTCATTTAAAAGTTTTTTTTTAAAAGTATTTAGTCCTTATTATAAGATTTCCAAATAGTATAACTTTTAATATATTTAATTTCATTAATATATTTTTATTTTGTTTCTTATGAATATAGGTTTTTCACCGAACATGAACTTCTTTGTTCAATGCATTGGGAAAAATAGTAAACTAATTCAAAAAAATTCTGAAAAATATCTATGCACTAGGTATTGATGTTTTCTTTCTAAAAAAAAAGAAAATTGAATTTTGATATATATAGAACAAGTTATGTGTTCAAACGTACACCTATATCTAAATTATAATTAGTCGAACTTCAAAACTTAATAAAATAAAAAATATTCAACATATCACTATCAAACCAACTACATGCCCTGCGTATTGATGTTACAAACCAAAATTCAAAAGAATTAAGTTTTTATCATTTATATAAAAAAAATTATGTGTTTCGGGATACACATCACTCTTAAAAAATGTTGTTTGCTGTTAAAAAAATAATTTTCAAGGGAGATGGAAAAATCAATAAAATTTTATTCAAACAAATTTGAAAAAAATATATTTAGAATCTACAAACAAGATGTTAAAAATCACTAGTTTATATCATCTTCAAATTCTTAATGGTTTAAAAGTTATAGGTGTCGGAAAGTGAAGGTTTTTTCCAAAATAATCATATAAGTGTCAAAGTTGGTCAAAAAGTGGGAACCAATATTGTGAGTTCACCCAAGCTTTACTTATTTAAGAGGCTTCCTTATAAGGCATCTATCTAAGATAGATGCTAATAAATCATCAAAGGGCATGCTTTCCCCCAAGCATGAAGTTGTAGCTGAAGAACAACAGTTTCACCTTACCTATCTACTTTCAAAGTGTTTCAAGAGAAGCAAGAAAATAGATCAGAACTTATGTTTCAATAGGATGGATTTGATAATCTTACAAGTCATCATGAGAGCTTCTATTAGCTAAAAATCAGTCCAATTTTGCAAAAAAAAAAAGAAGAGATCGAAGAAGACTTGTTTTGGGCTGACTTGGAGGTATTCTCCTCAAGATTGGATAGAAAATCAACATCTTTTGAAGGAGAAACTCATGAACGTAGAAACAAAGTGTGGCAATAATCATGTTTCCAAATGAGTCAATAAAAATTAAGTAGTCCATCTAGCAAGATCATGAGGTGGCAATCCACAAGAAAGAGACTAGATTAGAGTTACAAGCTTTACTTGTTTAAGAGGCTATCCTATAAGACATCTATCTAAGATAGATGCTAATAAATCATCAGAGGGTATGCTTCCCCCCAAGCATGAAGCTTTAGCTAAAGAACAACAATTTCACCTTACCATTCCACTTTCAAACATCAGTAAATTTGATCAAAATAATGAGGTAGGTAGGTGTTTTTTTGTTCATCAAGAAACATTGCAACTAAAGGTCAAACACCTAACATTCATCCACCTTTTCCTAATTGTTCACAAACATGAAAGGCACCAGAAGTTGATAAGAAAAGGAAGTTACTTCACATAGCTAGATAATGGCCTTGTTTGAGTATGTATTATTGTTAGCTAGTGTAACTTAGGGTAGGTTTTCAATTTCATAGTTTTTGTAACACATTGTTTTGTTTTGATTTTCCTCCAAGCACTAAAGCACATTATTTTCAATATTTTGGGTCAATTATGGTAGTAGTTTCACTTTGTTTCTTTTTGTTCTAGGTGGTCCTAATAGCAGTGTTCATGTTTGAGTTTGAGTTGCTTTCAAGTTATTTTGACTTTTTCACCTGTTGGATAGGCTAAGGCTATTGGTATTTTGAGTTTTAGTAGGCAAAACATTAGCAAAGGTCACCAAAGATGTTAATATCCTTTCATCATCTCATCTAGGTTTTCTTTGAGAGGTAAGAAACAAAGTTATCAGGATAAAACTATTAGAAGTATAATCATTTGGAATTTTAGATCCTACTTTATATTGCTTAAGATAAGCTTTGAATGCCCCCAAAAATAAATAAATAATATATATCATTAGAGTCTTAAGAGCCAAATATATGAGGAGAAAAACGGTTTGTATTGAAAGATTTCCCACGTTGCATATTCATCCCTTGTCTTCATATTTTTCTAGGTATGCTAAATAACTATATTCAACGCCATTATATGAGTGTGTTTGTTGGCCATAATGAATATTTGAGCATCAAAGATAGAGAAATGTTAGAAACAAGATTTATGAATTGCCAAATGTTTTTTCCGCAAAAGAAGATAGAGATGTCATTTTTTTCAAACGAAGAGAATATAGACCAATCTATCATTCGGCATAGTCATCGTTGTTTGAGTATGGAAGGTACCAAAATGGTTATGATAGTTTAGTATCATGCATAGAGGATATGCAGATTGCAACTCATGAATGGGATAGTGGTGGAGGAAAGTTCTAAAAGCTTCACTTGATTTTAAAGATATAATGATGATAGTCCTTGGGAAAGCACATAAATATTAGTAATTTTGTGAAGATTCACATGAGTCACGCGGTATAAGAAAGGAGATTTACAATATCAAATAAGAGTATTTTTTAAAACTCGAGGACAATGATTGAGAGATGATAGAGTAAAGGCCACATCATCACAATACGTGTCCATAAGCACAAGGTTCTATGAAGGTAAGACAAAAAAGAAGGGCGTGTTCTGAGAAGAGATTACATGAAGTTATGGAGTAGATGAAACTATTACAATCTTTTCATTAAAGTCTCGTGAGAAGTGTCACAGTCTTTCCATCATATGAAAATGTATAGTAGAAGACAATATCATAGACGGGCTATTAAGAAGAAGGTGAAGTCCAAAAGCATGGTGGATGTGTTCATGGCTGTGAGAAGAAAAACCAGAGGATAGCCTTAGGTAGAGTGACAAGTTTGCAGACAGTCTAGTGATCAACAACGGATAGAGAATCACAGTTTAAAGTTCAATAAGAGTAGTCCTCAAGCAAGTAAAGAAGACTGTGGGCAGCAAAGTACACAAAAAGAATAGAGGTCAAAGAACCTTCAAGAGGAACATCATGCTAGGAGGACAGAGATTAGCGAAGGCTCCTTAATCCTTTCTCAAATGTAATAGTGGATAAGCATGGATAGGAGTATCATGTTGAGATAGTCAAGTATGCTAAGAAAAGTGACAAGTGAAAGAATTCTGACACTCATGCATAGTAACAGTCATAGGACTGATCATGGACCTTATTCACAAGGCATAGTAGTTAAAAAGAGCAAAGAAGTCACTGTTCATGATAGTTATGGAGAAAATGATGTAAAGGTACTGTTTTATGACATTCAACAATGATGGTCATTAAGGGTAAAGAGGACGGTCATGCCAAAAAAGACAGTTTTGAGAAGACAAAGTTATGAATTGAGGCATGTCAACATTACAAACTTAGGGATAGCCTACAGGCCTTGTACACTCAATAGAGTCCATAATAGTATCATAAAGGGAAAGTGTGTTCCCTTGCGGTCAAGGAAGATAATGAAGTCAAGAGAGGGAAGTCATAAAGAAGGGTAGCGATCCTTGTGATAATCATTTTCCCCTCAAAAGACAAAGGAAATTTTGAGATTGATGAAGATCATAGTACAACGTCAGAGGACAAACGATGTATCACAGGATAGGACATCCATGAGGGAAAGAGGAAATAAAGAAATTTATCATAGCACTATACAAGTGAAGGCATAGTTGAACCATGTAAGTGCATGCACATTAACAAGGGTGTAGTTACTAAAAATGGTCATGATAGCCATGTCATGAGTAAACAAAGACAACAAAGGTATATGTAGTATGGAATGACGGTCATAAAACTAACAAAGACCAGTTTGCAGTCAAGGAGAGGCAGTAGCAAGGAGGTTACATTCAAGGCAAGAAGGTCAGGAGATTTAAGTGACAAGAGGCAAAGCAGATGAGAAAAATTCATTGTTTTGGGATAAGAAGAGAAGGAACAGTATGACTACATGCATAGAAACCTACAGGTTTGGTGTCTAACAATAAAAGCGAGTTTTGAAGAGAATCAAAAAGGGTCATCAGTGAGTAAATAATGAGATAGTCTTGAGAATGATGGTGATGGCAGTTGAAGACAAAGTTTAAGAGACGGTGTGTTTTAGAGTAGCTTCAACAATGGAAATGTATGAAGAGACCGTCACGAGTGAGATAAAGACAAGATAGAGTTAAAAGAATAGTCATGTTGAAGAAGACAGGTCAAGCTTCTTAGTATCTAGCAATTTGAAATAGTAAATGTGAACTGAGGTGTAGCAAGAGTCATTATGAGAATGAAAAAAATAAAAATTACAGGTCCAAGACAATCACAAATATTTTAATAACACAATTGAAGAGGCCAAGACCATGAGTGAAATAGTGATAAGGTTCCATGTATTGTGAGAGGGAACTATCATAGTTCAAAGTCATAAAAGCCTCATGAGGAAGTAAAATGACAGTCCGTGGAAGACTCATGTTGACAGCATTGCTAAAGCAAATTTAAACTAATAGGTGACAACATTGTGAAGTGTGAGGAAATACAAAGAAATAAGAGAAGAATTAGACAAGATTTTTCTGGCAGATGGAGCAAGATGGAGCAAAAGGTCATGATACTCATTATAGAATGAAGGTGTGGAATAGAAGGCATATTTTATTCTTAAAAGATAAAAGACAACATACATCATAAAAAAGGACAGCGTTCAAAGAGAAGATCGAATTTCATAGCCTATGAATTATGAAGGGAAGATATGTTCATTTTCACTATAACAAAGGGTAGACATGTATACTTCACTGTCAAAGAGGATAAAGAAGGTTTTGAATATATGAATAAAAGTGTCAAAGTATGAATCCTCAAGGGTCTCCTACACTCTCCTAGGGAAATCAATCAATTTCAAATCATTCTTCACATGCCTTATTAGGATAGAAGGGATGTTCATTCTTCACATGCCTTATTAGTATAGAAGGGATGTTCTAGCAGTTTTGAGGTAGATTGACAAGTCAAACACATCTGTAGCAGCAATGGAAAGAATATAGGGATCAGTTTGGGAACAATTATGAGTGATTGGAGAAATATTAAAAGTAGTTCTAACTACTTACTCTCATTCCTAGGCCACCAAGGAGTTTTTTCAACAATCAAACAAGATGGAGACCTTTTCAAGCGCTCAAAAGAAGGGTGACTTAGCAACTAAGATAACACTTGTCTTTTTGTCTTTAATGCTTATCACAGAACTTTAGGAGGCTGTTGTAGCTCTAGAAGGCACGCCTAAGGTATAATTTTAGTGAGTTCTTGCTTTATTTTTAATGAGTATTGTAGCTTGCAGCTTTTTTTAAAGCAGAAATATTATATGTAACTCAAGGCATCAGTCATTTGGTGACTGAGTATTGTAGCTTGCAGCTTTTCTTAAGCAGAAATATTATATGTAATTCAAGACATCAGTCATTTGGTGAGTGAAACAACAATGTATTTTCATTTTTCAAGCATTTTCAAATGTGTACCTATTTTTACAAACCTTTCAACTAATGAAAATAAGTTCTTTTGGCCTTCAAATTATGTTTCATTGTGTACAAGTTAATGGTAGATCTTTATTTTTGTGATTTCATGTTATGAATCTTCAAATATATGTCCCATGTTAAGCACTTTTAAACATAAAAATGCATATATAATGTAGGTTGTAGTCTACGTTTTATGATAAACAATTGTTGGTTGTGAAAAAACAGTTGTTTTCTCCATCTAAAACTATCAAATACTAAAACCTTTTTACAAAATATTCATATATAGACCCGTAAAGTACTGAAGTTGTGCCTTTAAACAATTGAATCATTGAATAATTATGTATCTCAACAATAATATAGGTTTTAAAAAGTCATTCAATGCATGGCCATCATAGATATAGGTTTCATTTTCAAGCACTTTTTTCCCTTTTCTCAATAAGAATAGAAGTTAGGTGAAGCACTAAATGGAACCAGCCTTCTCTGGAGATTCACTCCAACCTACGAGCAACCCACAAGCCTTGGAGTGTTTCCATGTTTCACTAGGTTGCTGAGATGGTAACACAGCAAGGGTACAAACCTATGTGATAACAGTTATATTTTAATTTTGTTGTAGTTGAAAATATCGGTTTCTCTTTGTTAGTTGTATACAATTGCTCTTGGTAGTTGTAAATGGTTGAAAGTTCTTAGCAACCATCAACTAGGTTATATAATCTTATTGTACTTGTGAAAGGGACCGCATGTTTGGAGAATTCTTTGAATTATAATTATATGAATGCATATGAATGAAATACAAATGTAATATCTTTCTACAATTACTGGTATGAATTTATTATAATCATTAGTATTCACTACCTTGTTTACTTTCTTATGTTAAAAGCATATTGAATTAGGCATCATCAAAGGTTTTTTAATCTTGATTTTGTTTTTCGATCTAGGCACCATTTTTTTTACCTTTCATTAAGTCTATCCAATCTATAATTTTTTCCAAGGTTTTGTGATCAAATAGCCATAATTATTTCAATGAAGATGGTTCAAAAGTTTGAGAGTTTCCTTCTTAACTATGTTCTTTGTTTTCCTAACATGCTTTTGCAACCTATTAACTGTCATGTATGGTTTAAAAAGAGAATAGTTTATTAGCCACAACTTTTTCTTGCAAAAAATTACAATGAGCTCCAAGGCCCTAGTATTGAATTAGATGCTTTGATACCACGTGTAATGATGATAGTTCATTATCTAAAATTTTCATCAAATTTTCTGTTTATTTTTTTATTTAATCAATAATAAGACATGCAAACATCATGAATACAAAGAGAAATATGCTTTCAATTAAACTTATCGCTTGTATACATTATTCTATGGATCAACTTGATAATTTAACTATTGTAAATGAGAGTTTTCAACAAATAGTCATTCCCTCGATGATCCTAATGCCAATATTGCCTAGACGGTTGTTTGTCGTAGGCAGAAGGGGAAGTCCTCCCCACCCCCCCCCACAAAAAAAATTTGTCAAGGCTTGGGTGCTTCCATGCCTTGATTTGGGTCTTGGTTGTTTGTGGTTAGACAAGGTTCTTCTCTTGTCTAACCTTGTGTGTTTTGGGACTTGGTCCCTTGTTTTTTGTACTTGGCGTTACCCTTGTTGGTTGTGGTTAATTGTTTTTGGATAGTCTTTGGCTAAGTAAAGGGTGGGCGCCCTAGTTAACGATGTTTTTTTAATAAAAAACAAATAGTCATACAAATCTAAATAGATAATTTTACAACTTTTTTAAGAATAACATGATAAATATAGACGTGTCCTTATATGATCAACTCTTCAACATACTTCAACTATAAGAGATAAAGTATCATATAAGTTTTTTTTTTCTTCCAACCATAGATCAACAATCCCCCACACACCTTCCAACTAGAAGTGGCCCTACCCTTCATGAGGATAGTGGATAAAGAAATCTGCAAAAATATCATGCCATCTAAGAACTAATTTGGTGTATTGACTTAGTCATGTACACACTATCATACAACTCTAAATACCATCTAGGTAAATATGAAAACTTGATTAACATGAACATATCAAACACTGTAAACTAACAATGCAAGCAACCATTACATTACCTTGGCCAAAGTTTTGAAGTACAAGATTGCATTCCAATATAAATATTTATGTCATTTTTCACATGCCTATATCACAATATTGTCAACAAAAGATAAAATTTTACTCCCACAATTACTTCACAATAAAATTAAACCAATCTATCAAACAATATATTGCAAGTATCTAAAACATAACTTGAAATTTAACTAAACCACATTCACCATGAAAAGAAAGAACTCTACATATTTTTCTTTACTAATATATACATATATTAAGAAATTAAATGTTTTACTCAACTTGAATTTTATAAAAGAATATTAACATGTATCCATACACATATTTACACACATTGTGTGTGTGTGTGTGTCTATATATATATATATATCACTAACATTTTTTATGTAAAAATAAATATTAAAAACTACTAATTTTATTTACCACTATGTGAAAGAAAAGGATTTCCTTTGTCTTTATGTAAAAATCTAATTTCATAACACAACTTCACTTACTCAAAAAATAACATAGATTTGAGCATGGCTAATTTAGTCAAAACAATCTCCCCTTCATATTTAGATAACTTTACAGCTTTTCAATTGAAACTCTCAAATCATTCAACCCAAACTTGTTTGCATATAAGGCAATTTACTAACCTGAGCATGAACACAACAAGGGCTGCAAGGCAACGTAGTTCCTACCCAGTGCTACAAAAGTGGTTGTGGATTGCTTCTGTTCAATTGGAATGTCTATGGACAAGACTTGCACCTTGTAGAAATGTGGAAGTTTATTGCTTTACACATAATTTTTCCTCCAGCATGTATACTATTTTCTCTGTCTTGTACAGTTTGAGAAGAAGAGCAAAAGGAGATAATGGTGCAAGAGTCATTCCAGGGAAAATGGTACTTCCCATAACAAGGCTTCAAAAATCCTTTAGGAGTTCAAATCTTCATAAAGAGTTGTGTAGACACTTTATCTCGTAGGTGAAAGCTTATACATGTTGAAAGTGCAAAATCACTAAAGACATCTAAGCAAGTTGTAGAACAATACAAGTGTTCAAATGAATAGCTTACTGAAAAAGTGTTTGGCAATCTCCAAGTATGAGGAATAGAAGATGCAGAAGCTTTACAGAATAAGTTTAGTTTAGTTGCATTGGAGATTAAAAGTATGGTTTAGAGTGGTTACATGTACGCTTTCTCCCCCACACACCAATAATGAGCAGAGAAAGTAGATTGTTTATTACAAGAAAAGTTTACTAAAGTTTCAACTTTTATTTAATTTAAAGTATGGTTTTGAGAAAAGAGTTTTCATAAACAGTGACCATAAAAGTTAATTGGCAATGAAAATCGCACATCCAAAACTAGTGCCAAACAATTTATTAGCAATTACATAATGACTTGGAGCTTGTGAATAATTGAAAGTATAAAATGAATATTTGAAATGTTTGAAAAACATACCTTTGACCTCAATGCAGTCCATGTCCTCCTTTTGTCAATACAAAACGTCAACTCACAAGCCCATAATTCACAACTTTTAAAAGTACAAGAAATATTTATCCTATTGAAACCAAGAAAATTTTAGAATTGAGATGTGGTGGTTATTGAACATTGTTTGTTCCTGTTCTCCTTGTAGAAAACTGAATGATTATAATTTTTATGATGTATGATGATGTTTAAAGTTTATTAAATATGGTATTCTATATGAAAATTGTATGGGTCTTTTCATCTTGAAACCATAAAACAATGTTTTCTCTATTCTAACAGTTTCCATTACTTTCTGGTTTACTGCTAATATAGTTGACATTCTCATACAATCATCAATGGTTTTTTCAAGCATGATATAGTTAAAGAAACATAAGTGTTTTTGGGTGAGATGGATGAGTAGGGAGTTATAGCAACTATCCATTTGCATGGCTAAAAAAGGTGTTGGCCACGTAGGCCGTGAAACTGCGAAGGTGCATAACACGCAATGTTAGTTGCATTCGACGTATCACGTGGCTAAGAAGGTGTTGGCCACGTAGGCCGCAAAACTGCGAAGGCACATAACATGCAATGTTAGTCACATTCACCATATCGCATGGCTAAAGAAGGTGTTGGCCACGCAAGCCGCGAAACAGCGAAGGCGCGTAACACAACATGTTAGTCGAAATTGCCGATTCGCGTGGCTAAAGAAGGTGTTGGCCACGTAGGCCGTGAAACTGTGAAGGCGCATAACATGCAATGTTAGTCGCATTCACCATATCACGTGACTAAAGAAGGTGTTGGCCACGCATGCCACAAAACTGCAAGGCGCATAACATGCAATGTTAGTCGCATTCGTCGTATCGCGTGGCTAAAGAAGGTGTTGGCCATGCAAGCCGCGAAACTGCGAAGGTGCCTTACACACAATGTTAGTCGCATTTTCTTTCATGGACATCCTTACCCTCTTTGAGTAAAGTTATTCCTCTACACTATAACATAACTAATATCTGACATATCCAAGGTGTAAAACAAATGTGTTATTTGTTTTATTGGCTAACATGTAATTTAATGTTAAACTGATGCAGGAGCATCCCCGGTCGATGAGCAATCTTGCATTAACCAAAAATGCTTCCTTTCAGTTTTGTTCTTGTTTAGTTCTTTGTGCAGTTTTCTGTGTTTTTTACCGGTTGGTACTGGTAGTTGCTTTCTTTTCGTGGAAGATCTTATTTTCAGTTTCCATGCTAGTTCATGTGCTTACTTCCATATTTTCAGTTCATTTGGGTTTTTTTCCGGTCAGTTATCGCTTCGATTGACTGTTTCTGGGTTCTGGGACAGTTCTTGTGCTTACATATTGGTTTTCCTTCATTACCAACGCAATTCTTGGTGTGTGGATCTATCTTGGGTCTTGTCCGATGTTCTTTGGCATGTGGCCAACCTTCCTGCTATATCGCACCTCTTGGTTGTTATTTTCCAGAAAGATTTCTTTAATTCTTAGGGCTGACCTAATTACACATTTCATTTTCCTGCATTGGTAAATGTAATCTTATGAGGCTGACCTGGATATGTTCTGGTGGGTATAAATATGTTATTATGTAATCATTTGTAGGGGCAGAGGAAGTAGAATTGAGAATAAAGATTGAGATTCGCATTTTGTGACCCGGTTGATTCCTAGAGTCCCGGATTGGATTGTATCTGGCTGATACCCTGCATGTAACTGGTTAACTACCAGATGATCTTTGATGATTATATGATGATAGTCGAATGGTTGCCGGAAGTTCTAAAGCAATAATATGATTTGTTTATGTAATCTTGTTATGTTTTCGTGTTGCTTTCGTTGTGTTACTCTTGTTGCATAAGACGATTGATTCTCTTTGAGGGTTTTACCAGTTATGGCTGCATCAAGTGGTATGAGAGCTAGTTATGGACTGGCTGGTGGAATAATTGTTTACGAACATTGAGGCATTCCTTTGGGTGGACAGATCACCATAAAACATCTTCATAGGGCAGAATCCTCATGAGTCAGGAAAGACTTAAGCTGTTCAAATTTGCTCGAACAATTGACTAAGGAATATGAGAATAATTCAACTTACACAAAGAATAATTTTATATGCAAGGATATGTTGGCTCCTAATTCACAAGGCTTTAGATGATTGTAAGGGGACTAGATCCAAAAGAGAAGCAAAAAATACTTTTTCGACAAATCCTTGGTTTGATGATGAGTGCAAGATAGCAAGAAGAAATCTACAAGAAGGTGGAATGGACAAAGAAAGTAAGCATAAAAAATAAACGTATGTGAACATAAAAAGGGTGGAGTTGATGACCCTTGCGAAACAAAACCCCAAAATATTTTGAAAGAGCTACAACAAAAGAGAAAACAAAAGGAAAACAATATCATAGATTACCAATGACTTGAATATGTGAAGTTGCTATATGAATGTGGCTAGGATAAACATATATCTCACTAATCAATGCAAATTATGAACTTTTCACTATTGAAGATATCAATCAAGGCATAGAAAGGTTGACAAGAGGAAAGGCACAGGTTATCAATGAGCTGCAAGCAAAACATTTTAAAGTATTGTTTTTCTCTATCATTTCAAGTGTGGTTGTCATCATGGGAAGGTGGTCAAATCTACCCATCCTAGGACTATGCTATCTCTATTGATCCCCCAACCTCTACTCTGAGGAGTCCATACCCAAGAAAAAGTGGAAAAATTCCAAGTATCAAATCTATTTCAGCAGCTCAAGTGTTGCAACAAAATTATATACAATATGGGGCATTGAGGTCCATGCACCTGATATCAAAAGCATCTTCATAATGTCACTGAAGAGGGCTTCCTAGAAAATTGGATGACCATTGTGGTGATCCTTCTATATAAAAGTGATAATATCAATAACCCATTAAATTACCACACTATTATGGTTAATCCCCTCCTTGATAAAATTTTTGAAAGCATGGTTGAGCACAAAATTAGTAGTTGGTATATCAAGAGGGGAAGAGAGCTAAAGAACAAGCTAACACTCCACCATTGATCATTGTGTTATCCTTAGGTTTTTTGTTGAAAAAATATGGAATATCCAAGGTGGTGAGGCTTTTCTATTATGTAGACTTTAAAAAAAACTGTTGACAGTATATCCTGAGGCAAACCGTGGAATAGAATGAAGGAATTTGGAGTTCCAAATGTGCTTAGTGTTGTACATAGCCTATATGAGCAAATCAAGGCTAAAATCAATACCATAGATGGTATGTCTGAGTGTTTTTATAGTGATATTGGTGTAAAGAAAGGTGGTTTTCTTTTCTCAACTTTGTTTAGGTTATACATTGATAAGTTAGAAGAGTGGTCAAGCAAGGTTGGTGGGAAGTGGGTTCACTTTGCTAGGTATGTAATAAAATTACTCTTATATGTGAATGATCTCGTATTAATTGTTAAAATGACTCAGTAAGAGAACATTTGAGGGTGATTGAAACATTTTGTCTAGAGGTTAGGATGCAAGTGAACACTAGCAAAATCAAAGTGATGATATTCTCTTTGTAGAGGGAAAAAAAAGAAGAAAAAAAAAATTAGGCAATTCATTGAAGTAGAGATTGTGTGCAAATACCTCGAGCTCAATTTCCACCACAAGTTGTGTAGAACAAAAAGAATTTGAATGTTGAAAGTGTTATATTCCCTACAAGATAGATGTACAAATATTTTTTCTCGATCTAGGTGATCCATTTATTTTCGCAAAACGATAATTTGGAATACTTTTGCTATCAAGGAATTATTTCGTTATCAAGACCCCATGCCTTGCAAATATTTAGCTTATCTAATTAGTGGTTTGCCTCATAGTGTGAATGAGTAAGTACTGTAGCTTCTTACTATACACATGATCTTCTTGAGCTTATGTACTCTCACATATTATCCTTGGCTTTGATTCCACTACCGTGTATTGTAATCATTTTATTCATGCCATTTGAGGCCCTTAACACCTAGTACAACTAAGACCTAGTAACAACATTTTCCTCTTGCTAACTTGCTCATGTACTGTCACTCACTCACTTGATGATTCTTGAGTTGGCTCAGTGGTGGAGAACTTGTGATCTTGAAAGAAAGGTCACAAGTTCAAATCCCACAAGAGGTAAGTTATGCCTTGTTTGTAGCACAATTAGGTACCTCCCATAAGGAGTACAAGGTAGTCTCATATTGCTATAAGCCATTTGTAGACCCTATACAAATCGCTCAACATCAAGGACCATAAAACAATCTTTCTTTATTTCTTTCTTTCCTTTCTTGTGAAACCGTATGTCCGCTTCAACTTGGTCGGCTCATTTGTTTCATCAATTACCTAAACACTTGGCCAATTTGATCTATATATCCGCTTCAACTTGGTCGGCTCATTTGTTTCATCCATTACCTAGACACTTGGCAAAATTTGTTAGGACATTGTTGACACAAGAGTTGTCAATTATCGAGTAAAAAATAAGAACATTAGCCATCTAATGCTTTCACATCTTTTTAACAAGTTCATTAGGATGACCCTTAACAAAACTTATGGCATTACTATCAAGTGCTAAAAATTCTTGTCTAGTAACTAGCACATTATATTTTAAGGAACAAAGGGGTGTGATCTATCTAAAAAAATGTCGAAAGCTTATTACACTTTATTTACAACAATCTATCTAAAGAAATACCGAAAGATGTCAATTAAAACTATTTTATTTACCTTAAAATTGTTTTAGTTTACTTTCAAGTATATTTACTAGATGACATTTAAACATTATTGTATCTACATTGTCTTTTTTCTTTTCAAATGCAAATTTTTTAGTCTAATTTCAAATGTTTTATTGTTTAAATCTATTTTTTAATATTTAATTTTTAAACTTCTTATTTGTATCTTTAAAATAATTAAAAATTAAAAAACTCATTAAATATTTTTTTTACTAAATTAATTATTCTTAATGTCAAGTAATAATTAAAATATATATTTGCTATACATAATTATAAAACGGTAGATTAATTTTTTTAAATATTTATTTTTATTTTACATGTATATAAAACTTCATTTTTATGAAGCCATATCTTTATTTTTTTGTGTTGTTTATTTTGAAAATATTATGCTTATAATTACTACTAATATTTGACTCGTCAAATTTAAGCTTAAAATAAGAGTTTTTGTAAAATGCCTCTCCACATTAACAATTATGTTTAATAAGAGCATTTAATACTGGTTACTAAAGAATCATTGATGTTCCAACCCTCACCTCTATTAAGATCATGTGAATGTGGATGTGGATGTGGATGTGGATGTGTTACTATACTAGTATACCTATTTTTAGAGAAAATATAAATAAAGTACACCAAAAGATATCATATTTCTTCATTATTCCACTTAAAAAATAATTATATTATATTGTGATTAAAATTAAATTATTATTATTGTATTATCATGATATTGTAATCAATATTAAATTATTATTAAGATATTACTATTTTTTTATATTTTTATATTTCTATTAAACTCTTCATCAAATTAAAAAAACTATTAAAAATAATTATTATTATTATTTATTATTATTATATTATTATATCTTTATTCATTATTATGATATTAGATTGAAAATTAAATGTTAGTATGATGGAGATAGATAGATTTGATTAATAGTTGAACTCAAGTAAGTGGTAGTTAAAGAAGAAAAAATAAAAATGTTTTTTACTTTTCATGCATTTAAGGATCACAAACACATCAAATTTAATGCTTCTAGTTCTTATTAACACATATTTGTGCATCCATTATGTGAGTGTAATACACCTTCGACATAATTATTGTAAATAAAAGCTTCTCAAATATCTACTATAAATATTTCAATAATCCTTCCACTAATATTGTTGAGCATGTTTCTCTACCATATGTGTTGTTGAGCATGTTTCTCTACCATATATGTGTGTATGTATGTGAATTGTTTTGATTTAAATCTTACCATTTATCTAAAAATCTCTCACAGGTATAGTACTTGCATAAATGATCATCAATCCTAGAGCTAAAATTGATAAGAATTACTACAAAATTACATTCGGAAGCACTCATTCTAAATAGCATGGACAGGAAATATTATGTATCTGAGCTCTGTCTAGTTCAGGCATAAAGATATATTCACAAAGATTCCAATGCGCTGTCAGCTTTAGGCATAAAATGATTTAAAAATATTCTACAGCAGTAGTAAGGTTGAAAAATATTCTACAGCAGTAGTAAGGTTGAGGCATAAATTAATTGAAAATAGAAAGGGTTACACTTCGAAATTGAAACCATTTGTGCACACATACCTCCAAAGTATATATTCAGAGAGATTATTCTATAAAAAGGAGTCAGAAATTTATAAATTGAAATAAATGGTAAAAAATAAAATAAAGGATTAGGATTCTTACCGTGTATGGTCACTTTGAACATGTAAGATTATAGTATAAAATAAGTTCTCTTTGATTCATCATTATTTCTTATAAATGTGAGGAGCTGCTGATCAGCAGGGCTCTCAAGGTTTGTGAAAATTCTCCCACATTAAAAAGCAAAAACTTGCAACGTTTTCTTTTGTTTGGCTTAAGAAAATTCTCCCAGCTGATTCCCCAGATGCAATCATCAAGCCCAAGGCTGGTGGGGAGTATATGGCTGCCTCAATAAACTGGAAGAAGCAAACACCTGTGAATCATTTACAATATTGGCATAGGTCAGTCAAACATAAGGTTCTCGTGCTATCCCCAAGTTTGTGAACCTGCAAAATTTTGACATGTTGATCACAGCTACGAAGCTGACACTTCCAAGAGGTCAACCAACTATTTTTTGTGATTCATATCCATAAGTATTTTGAGTGATATTAATTAACTACCGTTAATTTGTTCTAGTTGAACCCCGAAGTTCATACATTTTGGGATATGATACCGCTCTATATTTTTAATCTCTAGAGCCTTAAGAAATGATAACAAAGAAATGTGGAAATATAGGATGTCCCCCAGTTTATGAATGTTGTTATATTTATTGTTCATATTCGTCATTGTTAGGATTAATAATTGGATTTGAAGCCAAAATCTCAAGTATTAATGAATACAACTCTACACAAATTATATTGTCTAAATATCAAGAGTTTCTCTCACTACTACAAGCTTTACCCACTTTTCCTTTTCTAACAGTTTTGAAGGCTTCACAAAAGATATGGGCCATTTACTTATTATAGTTTGAATGGATGAAGACAAGATATGTCCATCTGTATGGTAAAAAATTGAATAATTTCATTGGCTTTTAGGAATAAATGTGTGATTTAAAACAATTTATTGCAGAAAAAGGGGATGGTATCTTAAATAGAAGTAGGCTGCCGTTGTACTAACTCTGGATTATCAGACTGGCTTTGTGTTAATTAAAGCCAACTCTCAGAAGAAAATAGAAGGGTATAAGCCATACAAATTAATTATATTTGATCCTAAACAATTTGGGCTAAGTTCTGCTCTTATAGATGGAACTTTCCAATGGCTCCATGTACCTTCAACCATATCTAGCATTTTAGCAGAACCAACTCAGCAATAGGAATATTCCTGTTGGAAAGATTTTTCTCAGTGATCAGCAAGACGACTGATGCCCCATACATCAATTATCCCAGGAGGAAACGCAACATCTGTCGCTCCTCGTACAGCAACTTTAGCAACAGATGATGCACTAACAGGTGGCACAAATAGTGGTCCTATGACAGGGATTTGTGCTGCAGATTTTACATTCCGTAAGACCTGCAAACATTTATTTAATGTCAAACACGGTAGCCAATTAATTTAGCACTAGTTAAGCTTGAACAACAAATGCAGAATCAACTTAACCAAAAAGAAGTGAAGAATACCGTTTCAAGTGGGGCACCAACAATTCCCAGTGGAATCTTGAAGCTTCCAACGTAACGAGTCCCATAGATGAATCCAGGCCTTAGAATAACACCTAAAATGACAAGCAAAGAAGTGGATTTGGAAGGATCAAAGATTGAAATGTTGAACCATTTAAGAGTTTTGGGAAATCATTTAAAAAAAAGAATTATACCGAATCAGATTATTTTCATATTTAATGCACCGAGATGTAAAGGTGATAATGAATGGCCGAAAATCCCATTCCCATTTTCTATACAAGCATAACTTTAAAACCTACTTTTTCTAGACAAGCAACTTTGCATATATGCCATGGTAGATTGTATGATTCTATATCATCCCTTCAAATGAACAGAAAGTTTACCTCCGTATGGAAATCTGTCAAGTAAAGCTTTTTCAGCAGCCCTCTGTTTCAAGTTTCAACAAAGCAGATTTCAAATAAATTGAAACGCGACAATATCAAGTTCAACTCTAAGGAAAAGAATGGGAAAGAAACTAAAAAAATTCAAACTAGAATTTGT
The DNA here is from genome assembly GCF_030272615.1 of Cryptomeria japonica. NCBI lineage: Eukaryota > Viridiplantae > Streptophyta > Pinopsida > Cupressales > Cupressaceae > Cryptomeria > Cryptomeria japonica. The sequence goes on along the minus strand of NC_081407.1, from coordinate 270,707,184 downwards.
AATAGAAATTTCAATACCCATGTTGAATCTGTTGTGCTTTAAATATTTTTCAATTTGATAAGTCAAATTAGTTATCTGTTGCCATAAATTAAATATTGAATTCAAAGAGAAATACCACATCTTTGTTGACAAAAGCCTATACGAAAAACTACAGCCATACCCTCTCAAGGATTTATGATGTCACTACCAGATCATCTAAGAGGATTTTGAGCAAAGAGAATACTGACATGCAGAGTAAAAAAATGTACTTGGCACTTAACCTTAGAAGTTTCAATGTGAATTCTTAAAAAACCATGATTTCAAAGAACAATCCAAGCAGATACTTATAACTAAGGCCTATGTCCAATCTAAAGTTCCACGCTTTCTTTCAAGATGTTCAGTTTGGTGCTATGTTACCAGATGTGCCTTCCCTTTTAGATATAAGATTAAAAATGATTTTTAATGTAATGGTCTAGTTAGCACACCAATTTAGACTATGAGATACACCTTATGGAAGAAAGTAGACCCTTTCACCTCACCTTAAGTATATGTTGCTGAATTTTGTACCACTTTGTTCCAACCTCATCACCAAGCTTGAGAATAAGCTAGGCGACACTAAATACCATTTCTATTATGGATTCAGCCTAGATATGTATTTGAATACAGATACCATCATGAGCTGCACTAGATATGGCTGTTAAGGAATACAAGCTACAACCAATCAAAGTTTTACAGACAAGAAAAAATACAGAAATTCTTATACACTAAAATGACATCTTGCTTGGCCATTACCTTTAGAATTTAATCCAAATTTTTCAAACAATCTGGAACATATATCTGTGCAACCTAGTCCTTGAGCACACATTGACAAGCATTTAATCAACCAGTGATATGCGTATTTTTTCAAGCAATTCATACCCCTTCTATCAACATATATAAATGTTCCCAAAACATTAACTCTGGGAAGATCCACATGGTGCAAACCCAAAGAATGTGACAATGAATCCTCTCTCTCATTCTGAGGTGGCAATCATGGTTAGGTGCACTACAAGTTTTTATTTGTGCTCATCTTCTTACTGGAAATTGATTTCTTTCTACGTTTTAAAATTAACCCTCAGTTTTTCATTAGCATTTTGTTATCAGCAAGACATTCTTAAAACCACTAAGATTTGTTCTGCAGCAAGTGCCTGACACAACTGCAAGGAAATGCAAAAAAACAAAGAATATGTTGAAATTAAGAAAAAAATAAACTCAGGTATAGGCCATTTGGTATATCATTTTTCTGTCTTGTTTGTTAATAACAGAATCTACAACAGCTTTTTCCTTGTTCATAATCAAGAAGCCTACTTTACTATTCATTGTTCACATCCTTCAAAAAAGTTGGAAGAAAGGGCATGAGGAGTTCGTTAGAAATATTGCATCATAGGATGCATAAAATAATCATTTGTTAGGTTTGTCCTAGTTTGTTAAATATATTAGTGGTACCAATGTGTTTGTACTGAGCTGTTTTACTTAATATATTTAGGAAAGTTGTTTGGGGAGTTTCCTATAAAATAGGATATGTGAATCCTATAAATATGTGATGTATTTTATCAAAAAATATGAAGCATGTATTATTTTATATTTAATTTTTTGCATTTTCTTTTGTCTCTACTCAAATTTATTTAAAGAGTTGCCCCTAGATGGAATGGGTGTCATTTGTTTTTCTCTTTTGGACAGTGAACCACAGAGACACCACAAAGATGATGGAGATGCCTAGACGGCCAGAGGGCTCCCAGGATTCCTCTAACCATCCTGGCAATGCCCAGGCCTCTCCTGGGGCCAACAGGCCCAAAAAAGTGAAAAAATTAAAAAAAAAACATAATTTTTTGTTGGAACCAGTGCCCAAGGCCGAACCCTAATGGCCAATGGACCCCACAAATGCCTCCCAAAACCTATAAAACGCCCCATAACCTTCTTTTTTAGTCACAAATTCATTTCAACAGCAAGTTTGAAGAGAAGCAAAGGAGTGAGAGTGAAGTGTTGCAGATGCAAGGGGGGTGAAAAGGAGCAAGAAGAAAAGGAAAAGAAAGCATTCTACACCAATTTGGAAGAATTTTTCAAGCGTAAGGTAGGATTCTATGACTGTTTTATGAAAAAAATAATTATTTTTTTAATACTTCATATTCATATTTTAATTTTATTCAAAATTTCATAGATATGGCTGCCAGTGCACATTCAATGTTCATATTGTTATCAAGATTCAACATTGAAATTTGAAAATTTAAAAATAAAAAAATAATATTCATAGATATGGCTGTCAATTTTTTTAACTTAAATTTACTGTTCTACAAATTGAAATTAATTGTTTAAACTTTATATCTTCAAATCTATTGTTTTTTATTTTATCAAACTAGGATGAAACTTTTGTGTATCCTCTGCTTATACGCTTCATGTGTTTAAAGTAAGAAAAACAAAAGTGAAATCCTTGTTTGACAAAAATTAAGAACACGGATTTTTTTCTTGTGCATTCTCTGCTTCTATGCTTCATGCAATCTGAAGTAAGAAAAACAAAAAGAAAATCTGTATCTTAATCCTTTGCATTATGCTACATGCATAGTCTGAATTTTAATTTTAAAATTATAAACTTATAAATTCTAAATTGTTTATTGCAGTGTCAAAATGAGTTCTCATGGCATGAATAAGGATGAGATTGAGAGTGAAAGTACCGAATCTGATTATGCACCTAAGGATGAGGTTGAGAGGGGTGACCATGATGGTGAAACCCAAACCACCATTTTGTGGCTAATGTAGCTGCAAGCATAAATTGCCCCTCCACATTATTGGCAGATTTTACTAAGGGTCCCTTTGATCCTAGGTCTCCTAAGCAATTTGCAACAAAGTTACGAAGTAAGCCTCAGACATCTAGGGGCACAAGGTTGTGCAAGAGCCACTTTTGTGGCCTTGAATTTCAGGGCAGCATTACTAGAGTTTATGTCACCTCCTTAATATCCAAGGAAAAGGTGTGAAGGATGTAATTTTTGGGGGACACTGGCAAACCTTAAATTTAGGGCTGAGATATGTAAGCTATGGGGTGTTAGTGGTGAAGACAATGCAATTGCACCTGTATCTACTTCTTTGTCTCATAGACCAGTGGGTCATTAGAGTCAGCTACACAGTTCTCTATTTTGCAGAGGCAAATTGCAAATATGTCAAGTTCTACTTCAAGGGTTCATGCAACAAAGGCTAGGGGGAAACACAAGTTGACAAGTGGTGCGCATAACCCAATAGCTGAAATATTCAATATGCAGATGAAGGATGATACACATGATGCCATTGACAAATTATTCTTTTCTGATGGCATTCCATTTCATGTGGCTTGATCTTCTGATTAAAAGGAGGTAATGGCGATGTTATGATGGCAGAACCATCATATGTGCCACCAAGGGAGACAAAATTGAGGGCCACAATCTTGGATAAGAACTATTCAAGATAAATATGTTAATGGAGAAAATGAAGGAATGTTAGGTGGTAAGTGGATGCAGTATAGTCATGGATGGGTGGACCGACATTAGGTGTCGTCCACTCATCAATATCATGGTTACATGTTTAGAGGGCCCATATTTTCCTAAGGAAGTTGATTGTTCAAGGCATCGCAAAGATATTGATTTTCAGTTTCAAATTCACAAGGATGCTATTGAGGAGGTTGGGCCAAAAATGTGGTCAAAGTAGTGATAGATCAGCCCATGTGTGCAAAGCAACAAGGAAATTGATTGAGGCATCTTATAGACATATTTGGTAAACTCCTTGTTGTGTGCATGCCATTAATAATGCACTCAAGGACATGAGAAAGATTGATGTAAGAACCCCCACAGGTTCTAACTGCTGATTGTGGTGTTGTTTGTTTTGGTTTTTGAAGTTTTATATTTTTTTTGAATTTTTGCAAGGGTTTAATAACAAAAAGCAATTGCACATAAACTGAATAAACTCACAAACATAAAAATTCTGAGATTTCTATTTGTATTAATGGCTGCAAATGTATATTTTATTCTCCTTTAAAGATATGAAGCCATTACATCGATTTGCATACCCAAAAAATGATGATTATCAACTGCTGGAGCTCGGTGCTGCGAAAAAGCAACCCCAAGTCTGATCAAACTCTTCAAATCAGTAATTGATGGTGTTGTGAATGATGCTGAATTCCTCTTCCAAGCCCAGCGAAGCCTTCTCAACCTTTTATTGAATTTTTGCAGCTCTTAAAACCCCAAATCGAACCACCTAGGAAATGGAGCCACTTACAGCAGTGAATGGCAGGAAATCAGCAGCACGGCTGCAAATAATATTCCACAAATGAATCTTCCCTTTGCTGATTATGAATATTTCTTCAATCTGATTCAAGAAGATTACTGAAAAGTCTGTGAATAGCTTCTCAATCTGCACACTGATGACTCCTGGATGAAGCCAACCCTACAAGCTATCCTCAGCTGGTATTTCACAACTTCAGACAACTCCAACAATGAAGAATGAATGCCCTCCAATGTCTAAATCTCTAAAAATCTTCAGGAAACCCTTGTTTCTCCACAAACTCCAAAGCTCACACTTTTCAAGAGAGAATAGTCACAAAACATAATGAATCGAACTTCTCAAAAGAAAGGTTTATAAAGTCTCCAGGAGAAGTTCGAATTTCTCCCAAAAAGGCATTTTAAAACATTTTAATGAAATATTATTTCATTAACTCCAACTTTTGAATAAATACTTTGGCTTAGGCTCACATAAATAGATTAAATAAGTGGCCCCCTTGCAATGATGACTTGACCCTCAACTTAAGTGGAATTATGAAGTTAAATTATAACTTTATAATAAGCCATTTAATGATTTAATATTAATTTGGCCACTAAAATTATAATAACTCCCAAAATACTTAACATTTTAATATGTCGTCTAAAACAGGAGTCTCTCCAATTAACTCCCCATGTGACCAAAAACACTTTCTATAAATAGTAAGTATGGCAAAAGTATAGCAAATGGAGTCCAAATGATGCCAAACGAAAGCCAATCCTACAAAACTCTGAACACTGGAGGTGATACAAGCCTCAAAAGACCCTCTAACCACCCTCATTAGCCTACAAGGGCCATTAATAGGCTAATCCAATCATAAACCATCTCATCCCAAAAATGGGACATTACAATTGATTAGATCAAAGCAGTGGTTTATGATGGTATACATGTGTAGAGGTTTATCTACAACCACTACACTTCACATGCACTCTTCAAGAACTTCTATAAGAAGAAATTTTTGAAACCTATTGAGACTAGAGATGCATCCTATTTCATTCTCTTCTAGAGAATGCTTGAGTTGCAAGAGGCATTGCAACTAATTGTTATGATGCAGAATGGAACTAGTGGCCCAAGTCCAAGACAGAGTAGGGGATGAGGGTGATGGCTATAGTGAAGAGTGATGTCATTTGGGGGATGCAAAATATATAGTTTCCATCATTACTACATTTATCTAGGTCATTAGATATGAAGATTCCAATGCACCTAGCCATGGAAAGGTGTATGAATGCATATGAATGCATTGATACTATGCTTGACCAAATAAGGGTTGTCATGTGAGAGGACCCCACATTAGCATTCTACAATGAGGACATTTAACCAATCATTCATCGGAGATGGGAGAAGCTCAACACTCCCTTGCACATGGTTGCCTATGCATTGGACCCTAAGTGGTACAAGCAAAGGAATGGTAGAGTTACACCCCATACAAGATGTTGAAACAAACACAGGGTTCTTTAGGACCATCAACAAGATTTGCCATCCTATAGAGGCTAGCATCATTCATACTGAGTGCAAAAGAATTTCCAATCTTAGGGGTTATCCTAAGGCAACGAAGATAGATATGGCAACTATGGCAAAGGAGGACCCAATTTTGTAGTGGAATTACCATGGACCAATTTCTTTGACTACCACTCAATTGCTATCTTAGTTTTCCAGTTCTTTTATTGCTAACGGGAACTGGTCTACTTATAGCTTCATCCACTCTTTGAAGAGGAATAGACTTACCTCTAGAAGAGAAGTGAATCTCGTGGCTGTACATAGTGCTTTGTGTCTCATTGACCGCAAGACACTTTTGTCCAAAGAGAATCCAGCAAGATAGTGGGATGTAGAGCTAGAGGAACTAGCACAGATTGATGAGGATGCTACAGTTACACAGATTGTGTTGGTTGGTATTAGTTTGGTGAAGATTGACCATGTAGAGTCCACTTCCAACAGTTCTAATGATGAGAAGCTTGGGGATGCTTAGAGGCCTCACTTCACTCTATTTTGTTATTTTGGCATCATTGTAATCATTATGAAATCTCGAATATAACATAAATTTCAAATTCGACATTTCAATGTTAAATTGTTAATGTTCACTTCAAACTTCAAAGTTTAGTAGTATTTAAGTTTTACTAATTTTCCAAAGTTTCATTTGTGACTCTTATACATCTTCTTATAACTATTTTTTCAAGTACTGTATGTATATTAACGCCACCACTTGTCACCCCACTCCCCCACCACTGCTCCATCAATGTCACCCCTCACCCCCCCCACCCCCAAATTTCTTATAACTATCTTTTCAAGTACTATATGTATATCAATGCCGCCACCCCACTCCCCCACCACTGCTCCATCAATGTCTCTCCCCCCTCAGCTCCGCCCCTCCATCCCCAAATCTGGGCATTTGATTCCCCTGTCCCCCATTAGGAAACTCTATGGAACTATGGTTCTAGAACTAAACCAGAAGCTTGAGCGTATTTTAATGTATCAGCTCACTCTTTTGAGCACTAGTTATCAATGCACGTGTCAAAGTTGGGTGATATCCCATCTCTCCCCTACAAGCAACCACTACATGTGATGGATTTGAGTAATAAATATTAGTAAAGTTGTGCTAGGATAGACCCGTTAGTTAGACACTTCTAAGTTTCCAAACTCATGCTTCCATCTAAATACTTAAAACCTGAATTCACTCACATGTTAGTATTCTTTAGAATTGCCATTTGTGCTTGCCTTATTCTATTCAATTCCTTTCTTTTGGCTGCCTCTATAGGTATAAAGTAATTATCTTGCCTTTGCTCAAAATCCATTTTGTGGGGAAGATTTGTTATATACAATAATTGTTGCAAATGTGATGTTGTTTGTTAGAGGCTAATAACACATGTTAGTTTATAATTGTTTGGGGTGTTTATGTTTTGTTATGTATGGGTTGCCGAGAGGTTCCCGTGGGGTAGTTGGTAGTTGGTAGGTTGTGACAGTTGGCAGCCTGACCAACTGTCGAGTCTATATAGTGTATGGATGGAACCTCGGCAAGTTAGCATTGTACTGGCATAATTGGAATGCAATAAAGATACCATAATTCTGCCATATCTGTTCCTGTAATTGTTATCTATGCTTTAATATACATGAGTGTTCTTGTTACATGAGTTGTTGGTACGTGTGGAATATCACCGTAGGGACTAAACATTTTGGCACCGTTGCCAGTACGAACCTGGAGATAACCATGGCTGCAAGCAGAAGGAATTAATGGGCCGACCATTCAACCAGCAATTGACTGTCGTAGACAGTGACACACAAGAAGAAAGAACCAAGGAAGAAGCACAAGAGGATCAGTTGACAACAGAATTGGTTGAGTTGTGGGACGTGTCGGTCACGTAGTACGTGCAGAGGGAGGCTCAGGAGAGAGTCGTCTCTGAAGGCACGGTACGTGGTGAACTCACCGTCAACACTCCTGTCTTTGATCTGCTCGAGAGCATTCCAAGGTTGCTCGCCAGAAATTTGATTGCACTTCAAGACCGAAGGGAGGAAACTACATGGGAACTCTGTTAGCAACAAGTACTGCAAAGGTATGAAGAGCGGAACCGTGAGGAAGAGGAAAGGGATACGAGCTGACGCCGTACTCCCGACAATTAATGCCCCTACAACCAAACAAAGACAGACGTACCACTACCACCGAAGGAGTAGACGAGTGAACTGTACGAAGATCCCTCCGCATAAAAGAACAGGTCGAGCGGAGACGACGGCTGAGGGAAGTTACTGACTCAAGGAGTCCACAGAGACGTAGTAGGAGTCAGAGTCATAGTCGGGAGAGACAGAGACCGTGTACGTGGAAGGAGTTGGAGGAGGTCGCTAGGAACCTACCACTTCCACACGTAGCGGAGGAGGATCTCGTCGACCAGGCCCCACACTCGACGTCGAGTGAAGACTTTGGAGCCAAGTCGCAGAGCAGTCCGTCGGAGTACTCTGAACAAGGAGAGGAGGCAGAACAAGATTTGCACTAAGAGATCGCCAATATCTTTGAAACGACATTGTTCTGCATCGGGAATTTGTCCTTGGCAGAGGAAAACAAAATAGGAGGTCCGGAGCCTAAAACTCCAGGAAGGAGGGAGGAGTACACAGGCAAAAGTAATCATGGTGTTGAGGTCGTAGGGGACGGACGTGGCGAAGGCTCAAGTGGGATTGAGAATGCAGGATAGGCACTGGTACACGAAGAGAAGAACATTTTGTCGTCGTCGTACGTGGACACTACCTACCAAGCGGTACATAGTACCACACACACTTCCTTCCAAGCACCCCTACAAAACAATCCCAGGACAAAACCAATGCAAAACATGGACAAACAGAAGCTTCCAAGGTTTGCGATTGATGGGTCAGAGGATCTCGTACGCCACACTAAGACATGTGTAACCATTTGGCAAGCAAATGGTGAGGATGATGAGGATTCATGGTTGAAGGCATTTCCCGCTACTCTTCAAGGGATTGCCATTGATTGGTATACAGATCTTGACGCCCAGCACAAGACGAGATGGTAGGACTTGAAGAAGCAGTTCGAGGCAAAATTTAAACTCCCGAGAGACGATAATGAGGTCATCGCGGAAATTTATAGCACGAAACAAGGGAAGAGCAAGAGTGTCCGAGCATACAACCGGAGGCTGAAGGAGTTGTTGAATAGAATGAAAAACCAGCCAGCCGACGAATTGAAGAAGAGATGGTTTGTGGAAGGCCTCTCACCGTCTCTCAGGAGAAAAATGAGGGTGGTCCCACCACCGTCATATGATGAAGCATACAACCGCGCGATGGATATTGAAAGTGAAAGTAAGACATCCTGAGGGAAGCGTCGAGTGAGTGATGGTGATAGTACAGATGAAGACAGCGACGGGGAGCCTAAGACCGTACAAGCACTCCGAAGGGATATGATGAGAGTAATGAAAGAATTTAAGGCTGACAAAGAAAATGGCAAGGAGGGAAAAGAACTATGGTGCACCGACTGTAAAATAGAAGGGCACACTAAGGGGAGCTGCCCTCGGAAAGCCTTCTGTGACATCTTCCAAGTAATGGCACATTCCATCAAGGAATGCCCACACAACCTGAAAGCACGGAGCACCCAAGTGCTCTTCACCCAGCCTGACCAAGTCACACCGCCAGTGACACCTCTGAAGCTGGCAGCAAACTCGGACGCCTCTCTTGGAGGGTACCGTAACAACCGGTGGGGTAACAACCAGTCCAACAATAACACGCTAAGGAGTAAAATTCAGTACGACGCAAAAGGACGGCCCATGATTCAATACCGGAAATGCAATGAATGGGATCACTTTGCGCAGGAATGTCAAAATGGAGACAGTGTGGGGACTTTGTTGTGCAAGTGGTGCGGTCCAGGGATTCACGAGGACACCGAGTGTCCAAAGCAAAAAGGGCTGAATATGCTGGAGGTAAAGGAACCGAAGGAAGATGTACTAGCAATCACAAGATTGCAAAGTAAGAAAGCCACGTACCCTGGCCCTCACACGAAGAAGGAAAGACTTTGAGAGGCCAGGGCAGACATTGAACGTGCGATGGCAAAAGAGTGGAGGGCCTCGCACCAGGCTGGCAGTACTCAACTTTGGTCGAGACCAGAAAAAACTATCATCAAGCAGATGTTACAGATCAATATACCCGTGCGGGTATCTGACCTCCTACAAACCATGTCGCAGTTGAGGATGGCCTTGACAAATGCAGTCGGTGACACCACTGCCGACCAAGAACACCGAACGGCAACAAAACCATCTAGTACGGTTTCAGTGACGGAACTTGGTAAGGATGCCATAGACCCTATGCTGCTCACAGTAAGCATTGGACGGAAACCTGACGTGGTGGAGATGGAGATAATGGGGCAGAAGCTCACTAACACCATTGTGGATGGCGGGTCTGGCATCAACGTACTACCGGAAGAAACCTAGAGGGGTCTTGGCAAGCCTACCCTCAAGCCACCAACATAACACCTTGTCGGTGCAGATCAACACGACATCAAACCCCTCAGGACTCTCATGGCACAAAAATTGGTGGTTGGAACGCAACAATTCTTTTTGGACTTCGTGGTCATTCCACTAGAAAGGAAAGCGTACGACGCCCTCCTAGGAGGGGATGGCTAATCATGGCCAAAGCCAATCATAATTGGAAAAATAATACACTCTCGATTGAGAGTGAGGGTCATAAGTATGTGATTGACCTGAGGAACCAGGCCGTCAGTGAAAAGCTTGCATCATCCGACTCCGATTTAGATGACTCAAACAGATGGGAGTGGGGTTCCGAAGGAGGCCAAGGAGGGATGGAACCCAACGAGGAAGGAGTGTTGGAACCGGACGGATGCTTTGAAGATGAAACTAGCTCATTGGCCGGACTCTTCCATTGGCAGATGGAGGACTACGAGGTATTCCAGTCAAAGTGCCACATGTTGCAGATATGCGAGATTGGAGAATCAAGTGGCAATACAGAGGAGCTATCATTCCCTCCGGAGTATGGTAGGTACCGGGAAGGGGTGGCACGGGTGGATGACACACCAACCCATCGATTTGAACGGGATAAAACTATCAAGTACGAGGAAACCAATGTGAAAAAAATCAATCTAGGCAAGGACGAGGAGCCAAAGGTGATACTCGTGGGGGAGGATTGGAACCTCGTACTGAAGGCGGCGGCTTTCAGCATATTCCTTGAGTATAAGGACGTCATTGCCTAGAGGTACAAGGACCTGAAGGGGATACCTCTGGAATTGTCCGTACACCGCATACCCCTCGTACCAGGAGCCCAACCCGTGCGGAGGAGGCCGTATAGGATGAACAAAAACTATGCTGCCAAAGTGAATGAGGAAATCAACAAAATGCTAGAGGCTGAACCAAATCCATTGTATTGGGAGATACCTAACCCCGCAGGACCCTCGGAGGTGAACGCAAAAAGGGTAACATGGTACTAGCAGTACGGAGGCCAGTACGTCGACGGGTGGTATAAGGGAATGGGACCCACTTCGTTGGTGGATAAGATACGAGATCTGGAGTACGTGGGGACATGGTGTGCAGAAGAATGCTACAGGAGGATGCCACACGTATGTATGTGGTTGCATGATTTGGAGATTAAGTTAAGGCCTCAGGTCAATCCTTCAGGAGTGAAAAGGAACATAGAGGACAAGGATGTCAACCAAGGACCAAATAAAAGATGGAAGGAAATCAAAATCAATGACAAGGGAAAAGCGAGGAAAAAATCAAGTATCCGTACGTCGAAGAGGAAGCTAAGGGAGCAAAAATCTTATTTAGAAGTGTCCAAAGAGGAGATAAGTTATCATGAAGATCAAAAAGGGAGAGCAGAACGACAAAAACGGACCCTAAGATACCTTAGTAAGTTGAAGGTACAAAAAATTGAATTTAAAAAATATTGTCGAGTGAAAATTTTAAAAAAAAATTTAGGACGGGGGTATTAAAAATTGGAAAAGAAAAGTATATGGGAAAAATGAAAAAGGCAGGGTTAGCATGTATTAAAAAATTAAAATATAAGGCAAAAGTGATGGAAGCAAACAAGGGAAAAATACATTTAAGAAAAAGAAGATTATTTTATAAAAAATTAATAAAGTATTTATGTCTAACCCCAACCCTGGAAAAAGCAAATGATTATAAAAATCCCCAAGGAGCCTATTTTTACAAACCACACAGGAGGAGTTGGATTTGCAAAGGAGGAAAATTGAGTGCAGAAAGAAGTCAAGGTATAGGATCGTATGGATCCATACAGTACGTAGCAGAGGTTGTACGGTCAACGAACTCAGAAGGATCTAACTCATTCATACAGTCGACATGTACAGACAGGGGAGGAGAAACATGCAAAGCAAAGCAGTTTAATTCGTACAACATACGACTAGCACGTATGAACGAGGGAGGTGAAGCATGCAAAGAGCACCAGTTTAATCCGTACGTCGTACAGCTAGCAGACCAGAAAATCTGTGCACAGCATCCGTACGAGCTAGAGGTCCTACCGTACGGAACACCAATTGCTCTAACATTTCACGGCGAAGAAAAGAGTAATCCATATGATCACGTATGCATACAAGCAGGTGAAGTAGGAAGACCGTATGGCCAAGAGACGTGTACCTCGTACAGACAGCAGACGTACAATCCTTTCCACTTTCGCACCTATACACGCAGGGAGCATTTGCAGGAAAGAATCGAAGGCATCTGTGCAGGAATTCGAGCCATTCGTACGGAGCTGTGAGCAGAGTTCGTACAAGTTGAAGAAGTTGTATGGTTTGGAAGTACCACGTGCTGACATAAACTTGGCAGACTGTACAGCAGGCTTGGCAGGGATATTGGTATGATGGTCCATACTAGCTGGGGGGACCACAGTCGCGCAGCAAGTTCGGACCATTATAATAACGGCCAAGGAGCAGGAAATGACAAAGGGAAAAATCAGCACAACAACCATAGTGCCACCATGATAACTACGGAGCCTGGCAGCAGCAGCAAGAAAGTGAAGATCAAGCCAAAAACACGAAAGGACCCGGAAGGAATCACTGCAGAAAATGTGGCTTTTGAGACTGTGACCGGCAATGAATCTCATACTTGGTGGGAGGAAACCCCTTCCGACCATGCGATAAAAGATTGTCTCCGGAAAGCATAGGTGGACCACGCCATCCAGATGCCAACATTCAGTATTAAGGATTTTGAACCCATGCTTTGTACTATGGTGTCCGGATACAACCGCCACGAGAGAGCCTCCATTATTCAGTTCCAGGGCTGCACAGTAAGGGTTTCCTTCAAAGCTGAGGACTTCAAGAGGGTATTTGGCATACCCGATAAGGGAGCATCTGCAACAATACCGACCAAGAAGCTCACCAAGGAGAAAAAGAAATGGTTGTTGGACTTGGTGTGCAGGGATGATTTGATGGAAGAACAATGGAAGAGTGTCTGGCTTGCAAATAATAGTAGAGGTCTGAAGCATGCTTTCATTGCACTCGGGGAGTGGAGGATGTTGATGGACTTGGTGAAAAGTTGACTCACAGGGGCCAACCGAGCATCTGATATAGCCATCTAGATGATAGGACTGATGAATGGCATCAAGTGTGGTAAGGTTTATAACTGGGGGCAGCTCTTATATGAGAGGATTCATGATTTCCTCAACCTAGAGCATAAAACATTCTATATGTGCCACCATGCCATTAGTCTGTTTCTAGATGCAATACGTACACAACTACCTTCAGAGAAGTGGGGTACTTTTGAACCACGCGGTAGGGTGGAACCCAACAAACCATCCATGTACTATTATGTTCACCTAGACACCCTTGGAGATACCGTACAGCCAACGAAGAGGAGGAAGTTGGACGTAGTAGTAGAGGTGGAAGAAGATAGCGGCATGGAAGACTCAGATGAGTAAGTGAAGGAAACAGAGGAACAAGAGAGTGGAGATGAAGGATTCCGCATGGCACCTCACAATGCCGGAGAGGAAGAAGAAGAAGCAAAGTCACAGCAACAGGAAGGGGAGGAAGAAAAGCAGCCGAAGCATGGAGGGTTGCGAGCACGATGGAGAAGCACTCAAGGGAAATTTACACCCCCCAAATTACCTCCTTTCGCGCACCTGGTACCTAAGGAAGCACTCATAGTGGCTAGCCCGATAGGCGACATGAGACCAGTAGGAGTGTTGTTCAGGAAAGTCGACGAAGGGGAGCCTCCAACACAAAGACGGGTGTTGCTACCTCAGATAGGCCTGGCCATACTAGAACCACAAGTCGTACCAACAACAACAAACCGTACGAGTCGAGACTTAGGCGGCAGAGTAGTGGTGGACCGTATGGTGGCAGGGATGGACGTGCAACATGCAAGGGAAGTGAACACCATGGGCAGTGATGAGAGCCAGGAGGTGATCGTACAAGAGGTAGTCGTACAGGAGGTAGGTACTAGTACAACATGTACTAGTACGAAGGAAGTGACCGTAGCGGTTGTGGGCCGCACGACATCCCCAGAAGGGAAGGAGCCCGTGGACATATTGATGGCAGACACGGAAGGAGGCGATGACCAGGAGGAGTTGGCGGTGTTGGGCACACTGGTTGACGATGATATAGATGCATCTTTGGACGGGTGGCTCGGGCAATTTGCACTTGCATCTCACCTCCCCACTTCGCCTTCACCCCATGACATGGCAGTTGGCCAAGGCAAGACACAGCATAGTGCCGCTTCTATCATAGATCAGGTTCAGGACGAGATGATGTTCGTAGAGGAGCAAGACAGGGAGACTGGGGGAAGTGGACATGATTATAAAATCATTGATGTAGAGGATAGCGGGTCTAGAGGACCATTGGCAGGGCTACATATTACACCGCCAAACCCTAGAGATCCAGCAATTCAGCGGTTCCTTGGGGAGTTACAGGGGATATCAGACATAGCTCGAGGTATGGCACAGTTGGATGGACAGATGGATGGCAGCAACTCAGCTGACGCTAAGAAGCTATTGCACTTCATGGCTTTGGGGTGTGAGGAGGAGTTTGCACGCCACTTTCAGCAGCAGGGGTGGCCCGACAATGGTACATCGGAGATGGCCCAGGAGTGGAAGCACATGGAACTAGTGGAGGGAATTGGCACCTTGCAAGCCACCTTGCGCAATATGGACGGGTTGTTCCGAGATGTCTACTTGCAAATGAGACAAAGTAAGATGGCCACTTATGACGCTCGTTGCAACAGGCAGGAGGCGGAGTCGCAGGCACTTGCAACGAAGGTAGCTGACCTGACTCTGCAGGTGGAGTAGAAGGACAAGAAATTGTTGGAGGTTGCACACATGGTCAAGAAGGCACGCGAGCGACAATTGACTGCTAAGAAGAACCTCTGGCTCCACACAAGACGACAGCCTTCTTCTTCAGCCACGACAGGGATGCCTCCTCTCCCTCATATGTCTTAGTGTCTTTTGTTTTGTCGTTCCAGCTTCTGTTTATATTAGTCATCTGGAAGACGACTACTTTTTGGGGGGGGCTGATGTTAGGGGCTAATAACACATATTAATTTATAGTTGTTTGGGGTGTTTATGTTTTGTTATGTATGGCTTGCCGAGAGGTTCCCGTGGGGTAGTTGGTAGTTGGTAGTTGGTAGGTTGTGACGGTTGGCAGCCTGGCCAACTACCGGGTCTATATAGTGTATGGATGGAACCTCAACAAGTTAGCATTGTACTTGCATAATTGGAATGCAATAAAGATACCATAATTTTGCCATATTTGTTCCTGTAATTGTTATCTACGCTTTAATATACATGAGTGTTCTTGTTACATGAATTGTTGGTACATGTGGAATATCTCTGTTTATCCGTGACTTTACCAACCTCACCATAGGGACTAAACATTGTTGATTGTGATTGGTTGTCATTGATGTCAACATAAAGGTTGTTGTTAATGTCAGCACATAGTTTCAGTGTTGGTGATTCGGAAGATGTGTTCCCAAAATCCTTGGTGCTCTGGATGGTGCCTCAGTTGATATTCAACATGGTTTGATTAAGTTAATGGTGATCAGGATTTCTATGTTTTTCAGATAAGGCAGTAATCGATTATATTCACGTGTATCTTGGTTCCATTCTTATTTTTGTTGTATTGGGCAATGATTTTTAGGTCCGGATTAAGTATGGAATTTGAGGATGAGCAACGCCATTAGTGTAGCGTGTGAGTAATGGTTAGGGTCCAGAATTTGTAATGGATGTAACATGTTGATCTGACCGATGATACGTGTTGTGGTATGGTCTACTTCTCATTCTTTCCCACCACCAGAATGTTTAGTGTTGACCTATTTTAGATGTTTGTCTTGGCCAACTTACAAGATTATGTTTCCCGAAGACAGTATATATATGAGAATGATCTGGATGAGTTAGTATGGAAAAAGTGCGGCATTGTTATTGAAGATATGCGAGATTGAAAACGAAAGATCTGATTGTTGGAGATGTGTGAAAGTGTGTTGGTATTGAGGCACCAGAAGCAATCCGGTTTTGAAAATTGTGATATAGTGGTGGATTCTTTCTTTCTCTCTCTCTTTCTTTGGCAGTGAGCCTTTTTCTAGGCAGTAAGCATTTTGGCAGTGAGCCACCCCTTGTAAAAATCACCTTAACCGGTGTTTTATATTGAGAACTAACATTCTCTATGGTTTTTCCCTTAGTGAGTTTTCCACGTCATATCTGGTGTTCATTGTGTGAACTGTTGTATGTCTATGTTTTTCATGCTATATTTGTCTTAGTTAATTCTTATGGTTACTTCGGATGCGTAAATAGAAGTAATTGTTTAAGTTATCAACTGATTCACCCCCCTCCCTCTCAGTTGCCTGGATATTCAACACTTGGTTTCAGAGCTTTAGTTCCTTGGAGAAAAGCTTAATCGCTTGAGGTAGATCCTAATCCGATGGCACATAAATTGACTATTCCTATCTTTAGAGGATCTGACTATAGTTTCTGGAAAGTGATGATGAGAGGCTACCTGATCTCTTTGGGATACAATACTTGGAAAGCAATGGAAACTAAGTATATTCAACCAGCAAATGGTATTACCGCTCCAGATGAGATTCAAGCTTATGAAGAGAATGAAAAGGCAGGGTATGCTATCTTTAGTGCTTTATCAAAGACTGAATTGACAAAAGGTTATTTCATTAAATACTGCTTATGAGGTTTGGGAAAAGCTGAGAGATATCTATGAAGGAAATGACGGAGTTAAACCATCAATGAAGTGAACAGCTAAGCGTAGATGAGAACTTGAAAATGGAAAAAGGAGAAGACATAACTAGCTATTTCCAGAAGGTTGATAGTGCAATGAATGAAATCAGAGAACTTGGCGGCACCTTGAAAGATGAAGACATAATTGAAAAAATTCTAATGTCCCTACCAAAAAGCTACAATGACAAGATCTCGGCTATTGAAGAAACCTATGATCCGAAGAAGTTTACCAGAGAGTAGCTTTATGGTACTCTATTAGCATTTGAGATAAGGAAGTTTGGAAAAGACAAAGCTAAGACTAAATCTGCCTTTAAAGCCTCTAAGGAAGATCCGGAAGATGAAAGTTCAGATGAGATGGAAGCAAACTTTGTGAGGAAACTGAAGAAAGGCACCGGCAAATACAAAGGTATGTTACCTCTTATAAATGATTTAGATGTGGAAAGATTGGTCATAATGCTACTAGGTGTTTGGAAAAAGGTTCAGGACAAAAGACTCGAGAAGGTAAAGGAAAATTTAATGAGAGAGCCTATTGTGTCAAAGATGATGCTAGTATTTCAGATGATGAATCAAATTATGAAGATGGTGATTGCTTGTTTTTGGTAGAAAGAGATGTACCTAAGATTGATATTCCTAAGACTGCTGATACTGCTTTACATGCTAGAAGAAATAGAAATGAATGGTTGATTGATAGTGGATGTTCATATCATATGACTAGTGATAAAAATAAGTTAGTGAAACTTGAAAAGTATGATGGTGGTTTTGTTAGGTTCGGAGATGATCAAACAACACAAATTGTGGGAATTGGTTCTATATCTTTTGATGGAAAGCATATACTAACAATGTTTACTATGTGAATGGTTTGCATCATAATCTTTTGAGTGTTGGACATATGTGCGAAAATGGTTACAATGTTGTTTTTCAGGATGATGGTTGTGAGATCTGAAAGGGATCCAGAATTGTTATTGCAACAGGAAAAAGGACTGGTGGAAACATGTATCTGCTAGGAGGATCTACAAAGCATTGCTTGTTATCTTAGATCAATGACAACTCGATATGGCACTGAAGGATGTGTCATATCAATTTAGACAACTTGGTAAAGATTAGTTCATCAAGTGCAGTGAGAGATTTGTTGAGGCCAACCAAACTGAATAACAACATTTGCAGAGAATGTCAAGTTGGAAAGTAGAAGAAAGGAACATACAGAGGAAAGGAGCACTCATCCACTGGATTGTTGGATTTAGTGCACACAAACCTATGCGGTCTGACCAGAAGGAGTATACAAGGTGAGAAGTATTTCATGTTGTTGAATGATGATTATTCTAGAATGTCATGGATTGCATTTCTAAGAGAGAAGTCAGAAGCATTAGAAAAATTCAAAATATTCAAGGCTAAAGTTGAAAATGAAGTTGATAGAAAGATTAAGTGTTTGAGATCTGATAGAGGAGGAGAATTTACTTCTAATGAGTTTAACAACTTTTGTAAGAAACATGGTATTAGAAGTCAGTCGTCTGACCCTAGGACCCCTTAGCAGAATGGTGTAGTGGAAAGGATGAACCGAACAATTCAAGAGGTAACTAGAACAATGATCAAAGGAGCAGAACTCCTGGAAGTCTATTGGAGAGAAGCAATTCACACTACAGTCTACACTCTTAACAAAATTCTATACCAAAAAAGACATGGAAAGACATCAAATGAACTATGGCATGGTAGAACTCCGACAGTGAAATATTTCAAGATATTTGGAAGCAAGTGCTATATCCAGAGAGATGAAGATAATCTTGGAAAATTTGACAGCAGAGCAGATGAAGGTATATTCCTAGGATACTCTACAAGGAGCAAGGCATACCGGTGTTACAAAAAAAGGATGAACAAGATTGTTGAAAGTGCAAATATGGAGGTTGATAAAGACATTTCTAATGAATCTGATAAATTGGCAAGATATGAGTCTGATGAATCAGCTGACATAAAAAGGGAAGAGAAAATCAAAGAAGGAGAAGAAGAAAAAGAAACTTAGGAAGCTTTGGCTTCTACATCTAAGACCCCAAGATATGTTCAGAAGAATCATTCAATGGATCAAATTATTGGAGATAAGAACAAAGGAATTATTACAAGAAACAAAGCAACTCAAGAACAAGTTCTATTATGTTTACTTTCAGAGATGGAATTGAAAACAGCAGAAGAAGCTTGCAATGATCAAAATTGGATAAAGGAAATGAAAGAAGAGCTGAATCAAAATGAGAAGAATCGGAAATGGGAAATAGCTAACAGACCGACAGGATAAAAATGTGATTGGAACAAAATGGGTATTCTGAAACAAGCTGGATAAAGATGGAAAAATTGTGAGAAATAAAGCAAGGTTGGTTTGCAAAGGTTATACACAGATTGAAGGCATTGATTTTCAGGAGACATCCCCCGATTGCTCGGATGGAGGCAATTAGGATGTTTCTTGCTTTTGTAGCTTTTAAGGATTTCAAGGATTATCAAATGGATGTGAAATTAGCATTTTTGAATGGAGAGTTGAAAGAGGAAGTTTAAATTGAACAACCAGAAGGATTCAAGTCGAAAGATGATCTGAACATTGTGTGCAAATTGAAGAAGGCCTTTGTATGGACTGAAACAAGCTCCTAAAGCTTGGAATGGAAGGCTAGATAAGTACTTGATTGATCAAGGTTTTCATAAGGGATCATCTGACATAAATTTATACTTCAAAACAGATTTAGGTAAAATCTTAATTGTTGTAGTATATGTTGATGACATAATATTAGGATGAAATGAAGGTATGTGTAGAAAATTTGCTAATGAGATGCAAAAAGAATTTGAGATGTCCATGATTGGTGAGTTAAATTTATTTCTTGGTTTGCAAGTAAATCAAAATGACAAAGGAATTTTCATTTCTAAGTCCAAATACATTAAGGAATTGTTGAAGAACTTTGGGTTGTAGAACTCCAAATTGGTATGTACACCTATGACCACTGTGCAAATTGACAAAAGATGATAAGTGTCCTAAAGTTGATGCAAGTCACTACAGATCAATGATTGGAGGATTGCTATATTTGATTGCTACCAGACCGAATATCATGTATGCAGTGTGTTTGGTGACTAGATTTCAGCAAGAACCAAAAGAATCACATGTTGTGGCAATAAAAGGAATTTTCAGATATCTAAAAGGAACAAAAGAGTTTGGCTTGTGGTATCCTAGAAATTCAAATTTCACTTTGATAGCTTATACTAATGCAGATTGGGTCGGAAGTGTTGATCACAGGAAAAGTACAAGAGGAGCATTCTTTCTTGGCTCCCAGTTGGTTGCTTGTTCAAATAAGAAGCAGGATTCTATTTCTTTATCTATAGCTGAAGCAAAATATATTGCAGCATCTTCATGTTGCACACAGATTCTATGGATGAAGCAAACTTTGAAGGATATTGGTGTAACATTCTGTTGTGACGTTTTCACACATCGCACCATTGCAAATGGGGACCCATGTTTTTTGCTTTTTAGGGTTTGTTTTCTAGGTCTTTTAGGGTTTTGTCAGTTAGCCTTTGCATTTTGAGTGTCGCCCAGGTGATCACATGGATAAGCAAGTCCGACTTGAGTGATGTCCTGATCTTGAAATTTGGCTAAGTCTGAAAGTCCTGATCCTGGAATTTGGCTAAGTCTGGAATGTCCTGATCCTGAATTTGACTAAGTCTGGAAACTGAAAAACCTCCAAAAACTAGATTTTGCAATATAACTCCTGGAGGCCTGAAACCACTCTCAAACATCCTGAAAGTATATATGGAATATAACTTAAAGTATAAGAAAGAAGAAACATAGAAGGAAATGTCACTTATACTTGTCCTGATAGAGAGTTCGAAAAGTCAAATTTCGCTCCTGACCTTCACTGAGGGTCCAGAGCGAAAAGCACTCATGTCCCTCTCCAAAGGTCCAAGGCGAATCGCTCCTGTCCCTCACCAAGGGTCCAGAGCGAAAAGGCTTAGTGGAGTCATTCCTGACCTTGTTTGGACAAATTGAGACATCAAAGGCATGATGGAGGACAAAATGAACGTGATAGAGCATCCAGACTTGATTAAGGACGATGAAATGATGGAGTATTTGTCTAGAAAGGTAAATTCGCTCCTGTCCCTCACCAAGGGACCAGAGCGATTTTATTCATATACACATTTTTAGACCTTGTTTGGACTCGAACTTTTATTCATGGCGTGTAAAGAGATGATATTTTCCTCAGCGAAGGAAATTTGAAGTGAAAAGTAAAAAGATTTGGCCCTGAGAGCAAAAATCGCTCCTGTCCCTCACTGAAGGACCGGAGCTTGAATTCCAATTTCGCATTATCCTTGCAAGATTTAAGTGGTTTCCCGATTTGAGGAGGTCAAGGGAAGTATGTTTTGCCCGTTGAATATAACTTAAGTACGCCACAATGAAGAAAATCGGCCTAAGTAACAAAATCGCTCCTGTCCCTCTCCAAGGGACCAAGGTGATTGGTTAGGGCGCTCTTGTCCCTCTCCAAGGGACCAGAGCGATTTTCCCTCAAGGCAAGTTTTTGGCAAAAGGAAAGCAAGTTTCGCGTTTGAGGTGGATGGAGGAAGACACAATCGATCCGTTGAAGATAATTTTCGAAGCTAGCAAAGGACGAATTGGCTTGTAATTGCAAAAGTGCTCCCGTCCCTCACTGAAGGACCGGAGCTTGAATTTCAAATTTGCACTATTCTTGCAGGATCAAGACAATTTTATGATTTGAAGAGACCAAGGAAAACATGATTTATCCATTGAATATAATTTGGAAGGCTAACAAAGGACGGATAAGCTTGGATTTGCAAAATAGCTCCTGTCCCTCACCAAGGGACCAGGGCAAAAATGGTTTTAAAGTGCACTCATTTCAAAGATCGAATAAATTGAACTCGAAATTCTAAGTAAAAATGCCATCTTGGACGTCAAAAATGAGGTCTTGGACGTAAAAAACAAGAAGTGTGAGGTCTAGAATGAGATCGCTCCTGTCCCTCACCAAGGGACCAGAGCGATCTTGTTAATAGCCATTATTTTTCATGATTGGGCGCCAAATATCCTTCAAATTACATTAAATGCTAGATTCGATAAAACCTTGAAATATTTTTGGCATTTAATAAAAGCGCATGGTATTTAATAATTAATTTTGAGCCTAAAAAAATCGAATTTTTTAATTATAAAGGCATTTAAAATTAATTATTATTATTTTAAAAAATAAAATAAAATTGGAGCGCTTGGGGTATTATTTAATGTTTTTATCAAGTCGGCCTCTTCTTTTATTAATTTTTATTTATCTTTTGGCCTATTTTTCCAAGTCGGCCCATGGAAATAAAATGGTGAGCACTCTATATATTTGAGGCATGTTTTTCATTATTCAAATCATTCACTCATCATTTCAAGTGCGATTTGGAAGAGCAATTTGAAGGAGCGAATTTCTACCAGGAGTGGAGACTAAGAAGGGCGAAATTCATATTGAAGGCTATGCGAGAGGCGAATTTCTTGCTACATTTGAAGGCGAATTTCCAGATCTTGAAGAAGCTAGCTAATGGAGGCGCAATTTTATCCAAGGGAGAGCTTTGATCTACACTTTGCCTAGCAAAATTCTTCTTTTTTTTTACATCATTTCTTAGAGTTAATTCTCAAGAGGAGGTATGGCAAAATCATCTTGACACCCTTATTCAAGGTTTGAATTTTTAGACATTTTTTTGGAAAAATCTAAGTATTGCGTAGTTAATTAGGAAATGATAATTCAAAGATTTATCATAAAGTTTCCTAATTAAAATCTTGAATCTTCCTTTTAAAGTTTAATTTTTAGATTTCAAGATATATTACTAATTTTGAAATGTTGTGTAGGTATCAAGATGGCGACTCCAAAGCCCGGAAGATCTACAAGTCGGAAGACTCTCCTCAAGGAAAATCAAGCCAGATCAAGGACGATCAAGCAAGGACAAGGACAACCTTCTTCGATCCAGCCTAGCATCAACAAGGGCGACCTCCTCCAGCCTAGCATCGACAAGGACGGCCTTCTTTGGACTAACGTCATCAAGGGCGACTTCTCCAACCAGTATTCCAAAGCGAGGTACAACAATCATCTTGCACATCAAGGACACCAGAAGTTAGAACAAGGGTTCGTTGAAGAAGCAGATAGTTCCAGATGAATTAATTAAAGCTAGCTTCTCAACAACATCAAGTTGAATATTTACCAAGTTACAAGTGTCAGACAAGGTGGCATCCTAGTCATCACTTCTCCAGTCAGTGTGGTCCACCTCAGCATTTCCAGATTCAATGTACCTAACTCATGGAAGGTGGCACAAACTTCGATGTACCTACCCCGGCTATCCATTGGTTGATTTTTCCAGAGAGGACATGTGTCCAAGCAATACAATTATTTCATTGGTCGAGCATTAAATGTTATGTAATGGTTGTAACAAACCCTAATTAGGGTTTTCATTGTTGAATCTTGGCCATTGATCTCGAATTGATCTAAGCCATCAAATTGTATTAAGGGCACTATATAAGCCCTGGCATTTCATTTGTAAAGGTAATTAGATAGTAAGAAAATAGTTGGAAGCAGTTAGAAGACAGATAGAGAGTAGTTAGAAGGTGATTAGCTAGTAGATAGAATAGCAATTAGAGTAGAGTAGAGAGAGAAGGCAAAGATTGTTGCCAAGATGTTGTTGTAAGAGACTTGTAAAACTTCATTGAAGAAATGGTGAAATTTATGGGTCGATTCGACAATTTGCATGGTCTTTATACTTCTCATATTTGATTTCATGTTATTAGATGAGTGGAAGAAATGTGCTTGATTGATGGTGAAATTCGTATATCCATACTACTAGCAGTTTGTTGATTGCAGACTTGCCTTGCGTAGTCAACTGGAATCATTCAGCTTAAGCTTAACTTCAATTGTCGCTTCTTCATTGATATGCATCAACCTGATGGTGTCTATGCCTGCAGTGATGATTTGAACATCATAAAGCTTTCCTTCGAAGATCGCACTAGCCTTGTGGAGATGGTCCTGGGATGTCGAAACAAGACTTAGTTAGAATTTCATCAAAGATCAATCATTGCTCCTACATTCTTAGTGTTAGGATTAGATCCTTTCCTTGCCCTCATCTTTTTTCCTTTTTTTTTCAAGTCAAAGCCAATAAGATCTTGTGTTCCAGCAATATTAAAAGCAAATCAGAAGTTCAGGCATCAAATGTAAGTCCCCTTGTGATTCCAGCAAATCATATCATACCACAGAGAGCTTATCCACACGTAGAGACCCTACATACAAGAACCTTGGAGTCATCCTGATTGATCCTTTTTCGCGATATCTTCAGCAATCAGAGGCTTTATTCAAGAGAGGATAAGGTACCCTTGGGTATTTTATTCTGTGTTTGATTGTGTACAAAATACACGTCAACACATTCAATGAACCCATCTCTATTATGTGTGATAACACTAGTGCAATAAACATTTCTAAGAATCCAGTACAACATTCCAGAACAAAGCATATATCTATTTGGTATCATTTCAGATAATGAAGTAAAGGTTGAGTATGTACCTACAAAAGAGCAAATTGCAGATATCTTCACGAAGGCATTGTGTAAGGATACTTTTGAGTATCTCTAGCAGAAGTTAAGGGTATTACTCCTTCCTAGTTTGAACTAACGTACATTTGGATGTGCATTGGTCCAGTGAACAACTTGCATATTTGTATCTAGACTAATGCTTGGGTGCTTCCTCTTAGGGGGAGCAGGAGCGAGTTTCATACAAGGAGTTATGCCCGCCTTTGTCTTTGATATCAAAGGGGAAGAGATTCAGAGAGATGTTGAGTTGATGATCTGATGCAAACTTGTGTAGAGAGTTTTGTGTTTATTGTTGATGGATGTTGTCATCAATAACAAAGGGGGAGATTGTTGCAAATGTGATGTTGATTGTTGATTCAGGAGACATCCCCAAGAGGTGTTTTGTCTTTTTCCTTTCTTATACTTTAAGTTATATTTCATTTATATTGTCAAGATGTTTGAGAGTGGTTTCAGGTCCCTAGGAATCATAATGCAAATTCTAGATTTTGGAAGATCTTTCAAATTTTCAGACTTAGTCAAATTTCAGGCCATTTTCGGATCAAGATGACATTGGTGGATTGATGTGAATTTCCAGACTTGGATGATTTTGCATGCTTTCCTCTTCTGGAATAGGAGTTCCAAACTTAACCATTTTTTTGATCCAACTTGTCTACCTTTCGACTCTTCTAGATTTAGAAATGATCTTCAGGAACGTTCAGTCTTCAACGTCTTCAGGGATGAACCTGCCAAAATAGATTTTCCCAAATAGTAAGTGTTCCAAAATGTCAAGGTTTGGGCAAAATAGGTCAGAAAAGAACTTACTAAAAATAGAAACTTACTAAAAATAATAAGTTTGATTTTTGGCAAAATTAGACCAATCCAAGAGCCAGTGAAACTTACTAAAAATAGTAAGTGCTTAGAATTCGCTCAAATTTTACTGGGAGGTTCCTTGAAGGGTCTCGATTCTAGTTCTAAATTCAGTTTTTCCAAAACCCTAAAAGAAACCCCCTAAAATCTAGGATTGAAGACAGAAACCCTAAAATTGATGAAACAGGCCCTAGACTTCACCAAATTCACTCAAACAAAAAGCAGATTTAATCAATATGACCCCCAAACACTTGCAAAGCAGAGAGACTGACAAGACTACTGCAAACAGACCCAAAAACAAATCCAAAAGACCGAAAGGGCCTAAAAAGAAGGGGGTCTCCATTTGCAATGGGGCGATGTGTGAAAACGTCACAACACTTCCCACCACCGAAATCTTTAGTGTTGATCTATTTTAGATCTTTGTCTTGGCTGACATAGAGGATTATGTTTCCCGGAGACAATATATATATATGAGGATGATCTGGATGAGTTAGTATGGAAAAAGTGTGGCATTGTTACTACAGATATACGAGATTGAAAAGGAAAGATCTGATTGTTGGAGATGTGTGAAAGTGTGTTGGTATTGAGGCACCAAAAGCAGTTCGGTTTTGCAGATTGTGATATAGTGGTGGATTCTTTCTTTCTTTCTCTCTTCTTTCTCTCTTCGACAGTGAGCATTCTAGCAGTGAGCCACCCTGTGCAAAAATTACCTTAACTGGTGTTTTATATTGAGAACTAACATTCTCTGTGGTTTTTCCCTTATTGGGTTTTCCACATCATATCTGATGATCATTGTGTATTCTGTTGTATTTCTATGTTTTTCATGCTATATCTATCTTAGTTAATTCTAGTGGTTACTCTGGATGTGTAAATAGAAGTAATTGTTTAAGTTATCAACTGATTCACCCCCCCTCTCAGTTGCTTGGATATTCAACAGTAACACGAAAATATATTTGTAAATAGCGAGTATCAAGGCCTATGTGTGCACCTACAGAAGATAGAATCAATATCAGAAGGAGATCAAGACAACAAATATGTAGATGAGAAAAAGATAGGAGCAAAGAGAGTGTACACCTTATATTGCCTAAAAAGGCTAGTTATATGATGTCTTCTTTCTACCCAGGTAGATGATTAGAAACCATTTTTTTATTTGTTTCATTTCACCAACTTCATTTCACTTGTGGAGGGAACAGATAGAATACAACAGTCTAAGCCTATAGATTGGTGATACCACTTGGTCTTGGCATGAGAAGTATGACATGTGATAGGGAAAAGATCATCTTGCCTCTTCTTGTGACTGTTGTTCTTTTTAACTTCCTCCTCAAACTACTAGTGATATGCGTGTAAAGAATAAAACTGATCCTCCAGCTTAGTCATGTCAACAAGGATTGCAATGTCGTTGTGTCTTCATGGACAACTCCCTTCCTTCATAGGATTCCAACATTATTGGTTGTGCCTCTCTTCCTAATATTAAGTGTGGGAAGTGCCTAAGGAACAAAAACTGTGCTGCAAAAACCAATTTAGATAACCATTATGTAGACCATTTTCTGCAGATTGCCTCTCATAGGCCTTGTTTGAACCCCATTTGAGGATTTGAGGAGCTGAGGTCACCTCAATACTTTCTGCATTGGGTTCAACCACTTGTGCCTACCCTAAAATATGGTGAATGCTTCAACTTTCTGCATTTTATCATGAAGCTCCTTTAAATTTGGGGGTATCTACATGTTGTGGAGAACTTTTGCACATACATTATTAAGTGGATTTTATTGGAACAGTTACTACCTGGATGGAACATCTTTGAGTGCTTTAAGCTCACAAACATTTCCTTCTTTCCTTTATGTCCAATCTTGCTACATCATCGTGTGACTCTCATTTTAGAAGAATTAGTAATAAAATTACAGTGATTCAACTGCTGCAATGAGTATTAATGGCACCTTAGTTGATTTTTTCAAATTTATACATTTCCCCTTCCAAGAGAGATTGTCATTCTTGGAGTGTTGAAGGCCATGGGCATCAAATTCCAACAGGTGGTATTCATCGATCTGGACAGTTTTGCAAAATAAAAGATTGCTGGAGTAAAAAAGTTGATGCCTTCTACCAGCTCTGAAAGATGCCAACTAGGAATTCAGCCCAATCTGGTGGTTTGTTTTGCCCACAATCTTTGACCAGCGAATTTGTTTTTTGGGTTTTGGTGGATTTTTTTGATGTTTTTTTCAGTTTTTTGGGGTTTTTGCTTGATTATGCCAAAAAAGAACAATTGACTAAAATGAAATCTCAGAATTCTGACTTTATTACCAGCAAATTACAAATTCAAATAAATAATTATTTAAGACAACTACAGCCAAAATTGGCCTACCAAGTGTCCTACGCTAGCCTGGATGAGCTTATTTTGATGTTGGACGTGGTGGACAGAACAATACAGGAGCCTTCAAGTGCTGTAAATTGCTCCAAGGTGTTTTATTCTCCTAGTATATAATTACCAAAAACAAATAAATGAAGAAATAGCAGATCAGGTACTTTATTTTAATTCTTGATAGGAGAAATCTCCAAAATCGACCTCTTTTCCCCACTAAAATGCTGATGTAGCCCAATTCTACTATGAATTCCTTGAAAGAACCACTAATCTGTCTTTATTTGCTGCCAACAATGAATTTACAAACAAAATCCAAATCTAAAACCCTCCAATTAATTTTATTGGTTTCACCGGCCAAGTAAGAATGGTACGGCCAGCACCAATTGGCAACTAACTTGCTGGAAATGTCCTTCAATTTGCTCAAATCTGCTGTTGTTGTCTCAAACCTGCTGTAATTGTAAAATCTCCTCCAAATATTGACCCCAAATGGCCTGAAAGAGGATCCTTCAATGCTGCAAGTGTGTGGATTTTCGTCCAAACACTGTAGAAGATTGAGAGTTTCCATTCCCAACCTGAAATTCCAACCAAGCTTCTTGTTGCAGAGCTCTTCAAGGAACAAAATGTCAATATCAAATGAAAATGAATGCCAATTCTTTCACGTACACCTCTTTTTGTGCTCTCAAACCCCACACGCAATTTAGGGCTCTAAAATGCTAAGATTCCATTGGAATATTCTTCCAATTTGGGCATCCAATTTGAGGGTTCAATTTGTCATGAGTGGGATCATTTTTAAATTAAAGTTTATTTCTCATTTTTGTCTAGAGAGGGGCGCCCAAGGGGGTAGTCTTATAATTAATTATTAGCTTTTCATTAATCCCCTTTTTATAAAGTTACTTTATAAAAATTTCTAATTATAGAAAAGGAACTTTATAATAAATTAAGTGCATAAGATTTAAATCCACCCAAGCCAAAAAAAGACTAAGTATAAACCTCCTAGCTGGCAATATCATCCCCTATGCACTGAATTCACCTGTGGAGATGGATAAGAGGTGAATCTCCAATCCTGAATGATCACTAAGAAAGAGGGGACATTACAAGCTCAATCTCTCTTGATGAACCATCTAAATCTTTATAGAAGTGAGTGATTGTCAAGTAACCATTCTTCTTCCAAACCTCTATTGTTTATGTAACCAACAAGGAAATATGGTGCCTAGTTTTTCAATCTTTGGACATGGTTGAGAGGAAAGCTTTGAAACAATGAAAAAGTTCAAATAATGCCAAGGCTTCAGGAATGAAAAAATTTGATCTCAAAAATATCTTTGACATATGGAGTGAAGTATGTGTGTCAAAGAGGGGCTATTTCAATGTTTACTAAACCTAGTTATAATTGCTAGAATTATTTTAGAATCCCCTTGCATTGTCATGTGATATATATGCAGTTCCCTAAACAAGTCAAATACATATATTAAGTGCCAAGGCTTCTGTTGCAATGTAATCATAATATATGTATTGAAAATAAGACTTCTTAGTAGTCAAGTTACCTTCATAGTCACTAATGAAGTCCTAGCACTAGCGGACCTTGGCTCTACAAAATTGAGCTCGTCATGGGCAAACTTGTAGGGACAGCAATCTGTCCTTATTAATAGGGGTGTCTAGACACAACCTTCAAAATGCTATAACCTCAGGCAAAGTCAAAATCTAATAAACATCATTTTTTGTTTTTGCATGTTTTCCTGAGTAACTTCTAGATTTCTAATCAATTTTCAACATTCAAGCTGACTATTTAAGGATTAATGAAGGTTACAAGTTTGAGTGCTAAGGTGAGATAGTACATGAGATTACATAATAAGTAAAATAGTACAAAGAATGATTACAAAATATTCCTTCAAGGGGCATTAGAAAATAGTCTACACAAGCTTGTCACTAAATATTCCACAAGTCTCATCATGATACAGCTTAGAAGTATCATTCCATGCAAAGACTGAGCATGTGATTTCAAATCTAATCAAGGGTTCTATACAAGCACTTAAAGAAAATATGCTTGACATGGGCAGAGAAAGTATTAAGGAGAAACCAGATTAAATTTTTTTGCCAAATTAAGGACAGGGTAAAGAAGCAATATACATTACCTAGCACATCATCAAACATTTCACCGATCTAAGAACCTTATGTTCATTGTCCTCAGAAATCTCATATTTTTGAGACAACCTGGGACTTTTTTTTCTGCATTGAATCCACCTATGGCAATGATGCTGATGAAACAGCCAAAAACAAGTGAGGTCATAAAAACTAGCATTTGAAAATTTTGAAAAACTATGTTTTTTGAAGCATGTCTAGTATTCATCAGACAAATCCATGTAAACTCCATGGACTTGTATCATCGAGTTTATGCATCAGACAGATCCTAAGGCCCATGGCCTCATTATATTTCTTTTGAGGAATATGATGGCCAATTAGAATTTTATAAGTTGATCCAACAGAAAATTGGACCAGAAACCTTGGATACAGATGCCCAAAACTGCCACCATGGAATGAAACTTCATACAACATGTATGGCAGTGATGGAAAGACTGGAAATGGAACTGTAAATAAGCTCTGGACACTGATACTCTTTAAACATTTAGACTTAATACTTTTATAATATTGTTTTAGACCAGATATATTGGTTTGTAGCATATTCAGCCAGCAAACGTGCATTAATCGAGAATGCTATATCCAAGCTAGTATTAGTATCAATAAAGTAGCAATTGCCATGCATAAGGAAAGAAAATAATTTACAAACGTCCATAAATAACCAATGTATGTCAGTGGGACTCAAAAATAACATTCAATTACACTGGAAAAGTACTTGGTTAAAAAGAACCTTAGGTTTGTAAAGCATTTTTAAAATGCCTAGAAAGCACTAGATTGCTAGTTATCTCTGCAGCAAACTCTGAGATCATCCAGAAAATATAGAAGATGAGAGTGTGCTCACACACAATTAGGCCTTCATCAATGTAGATTTAAACCATAAAAGAGCTGCTTTCTAGAAAAACTCAGCCAGAAGACAATAGGTCCTCAGAAGTAAAAAGTAAACTACAATACACATCATAAAAGTGCTGTTTTATCCAATTCACATCTATTACTAACCTCACCTTTTAATTCAAATTATGCATCAGAATCCATGTCATTCTCCACTAATACTCATATTCTTCTCACTCTAGATTTCTTCTTTTTGAAATATAATCCACATGTAAAGACCCCAATTTGTGGATTAATGCTTTGTTCTAGTATTATCATTAACTTCCTTTATACAGGGTAAGGAAATGCAAAAAGAGTTGTGGAGCATACCTTTCCTTCATAGTAACCCCGTAACAAGAAATTTGCAAAGCCAAAATCAGCAGCAGATATGTACACAAACCGCTTTACACCTGTAAACATATTACATGAAATTGAACCATTAACTATGTTATATAAGCTTTAGAATAAATCGCTATTTAGTGATGTAAGTAGCTTGAAGCAATACACAAAAAGTGAAAGAAACTGACTTAGTTGGATACAAATCAGGAAAAAGGCCATATTGAAGATTATTTATCAACAAAGGCTAGAATTATACATTTATAATGTGGTATTATATATGGTGTAACCCAGCCTGACAATATCCATGGATTCCTAATTTGCTTCCATATCCATATTGGGTATTATAACCCTACTAGATTCTATACCTGTATCAGAACACGTATCCTATCAATGTAAATTATTTTAGTGGCTAGTATCTAATGTGATACAGCGATGCTTTAAAGACACTTTGATTGGGAAAAGACGATGCATCAAAATGAGGTTGACAAAAAGAATAACTATTTAAGGATTAATGGCAGTGAGATGGGACATGAGATTACAGATGACATCAAGAATGTGAAAGAATGATCCATAAAACACTAGGTATACTCTACTAGCATTCATAAACTGCAAACATCCTCTTTGTCAACTTACGATCACCTCCAAACCCTTTATTCACCTCTAATGGATGACAGTATAGTCAATCATGTTCATACTGTAGTGATTTCTCAAAACATTTCAAACTGTGTAAAATTTGGCTTTTTATGGTGAAGGACGCCTTGTTTTCCATGCCAAATTAGACCAGGTGAAAAGTCCCTTTGGATGAAGTTTGGGCTCCCACAACGCATTGATTTAATTCATCTAACAATCCATTTAAGGCATAAATCATTTTGTCCTTTTGGTTCAAGTGCTCAAATTAATTATCCATCTCAATGATCGAAGGACCCACAAGAGGTCATAGAAGTAAATCCCCATTAGCATTGTCTTCTCCAATTGCCTTTTGTGTTGTTGTGAGAGAACGTGATCATGGTTTTTACCCGATCATCTTTTAGGCATTGTTCCTTCTCTTTCATAGATTCATCATAGTGGATTTGTCCCATGAGTATTAAGTCTGCTTATGCAATGGTGAGGTTGTTCTATCGCTGTTACCTTCAAGTCTTAGTAATGCAAGTGTGATATGTTGTCGCATCCTTGTTGTTATTGTTTTCATTAAAAAAAGTTCTTCTGCCAGGTTTTACCTTATTCCTTACAACGGGGCATTACATAGAAAACCACAAATAATTTTGAAGGAAATAACAAGCATTAAATACCTTTTCATTAAAGAGTAAGGCTAGACAATACAAATTTAAAGCTAATACAAACATGTAGAAAGTAATAATTGAAATCGAAGAAATTAAAGATGCAACTCCAAATTTGGAATAGCAGAGAAGGCACTGTTTACCCTCTCGGGTGAATAACTTAAAGTACACAGATAAAACACGTAATGTAGAATAATAATGCCATCAATATCAGATAAAATATAAGAGATGTTATTCCATTCATAATTGTCCGTCACAAGTTACATTCGGAAGTATATAAAGATACCGAGGGGGTGCGAGCACCAACCGTCGCACCGCAACTACCACCCCACGGTTGCCAACTAACCAAGACAATTACAACTTAATTAACTAGTTTTATTTGCTTACAATATTGCCGCCAACATCATTCCCCCCAAAAGAAAAGAAGTCATCTCCGGACGACTTAATACAAAATAGAGATGACATTAAACAGAACTGCTGACGCCAGTCGAGCCCGGAACTTATACACCTGCTGCGTACTCGCTTAAAAACCCTTTTCTGCTACCATCCCATGCTCAAGTGTGGATGTCACCATTATTGCTTCCGCAAGAGTTCTTTTTTTGTTGTTGTTGTTTTTTGTTTTTTTTCCCTTGACAGCCCAATCCTCCTGTGCCTAAACCCAACTTGTCTGCAAAACACGCTTTTCAGTCTCAGCCTCCACCAACTGCTACTCAAATGATACTGTCTCCCTAGCCAATTTGTCCTCGATAGCCACCCGCGCTGCCCTCTCGGCATCCAACTCTTGGGTATGCCGAGCTAAGTCTCACGCTAGTACTACCTCCAACCTGGTGATCAGCTCCTCCCGAGCCCTCTATGCATCCACCAAGGCAACCTCACGTCTAGCCGAGACATACTCCGAGTTCCTCAAAGCGTACCATTCATACCTGGAAGTGGCCACAACCTTTGGGCACAAAGGCTAGGAGACGCCTCAAATCCTCCATCACGCTCCCCAAAGTTTGATAACTGAACTAAATAACTCTCTGGTGCTATATGACTTCGCGTTCTTGCAATGCCTTCCCTCAAACTCTATTTGTTCGCAACCTCCAAATCCGTCTCCCTCTACGGCTTATGGCTTCCCCGCCAATGCTTAGCTGCAGGCTTCTTTCTCACAGTATGGGACAACCCAACACTTACCGTGCTTTCTCTGATGCCCTTCGCCCAACTCAAAAAGTGTATTGTAGCTCAAAAATAAACTGGGGGTCTGGGGGCAGCACCCTAAGTGCGCTCCCTGGCTCCAGATGTCATCGAATGATTTTTCAATCTGGTCGTCTTCGTTTTTTTTTGTTTTTGTTTTTTGTTCCTGTAATGTCCCCGATGGCACCTCGTCCATACAACCTCCCCGTACGGTCAACAACAACACTGACACCTCCAATCGTACGGCCACCTTCTCGTGCAGTCAACACCCCTCCACCGTATGGAGCACCCCATATGGAATACACGACCAACCATCTACCATACACACCGTACGGGCCTCCTTCTGCACATCGAACGCTTAACTACCTCTTGGATAGCTGTGTATGCCTTGCGTGTGCCTGCCCTGTGCTTGCATGGGCGCTGCATTGTTGGGCGAAGTGCGTTTGTGCGGGGGCTGCGTGTTTGTGCAGGCCTGCGTTTATGTTTGCGTTTTGTCTCCGCGCCTTTATTCCTTGTGGCAGCAGTGGTTTCCACCGCACGGTGGTCCACCGTCAGTGGTCCCACCGTCAGTGTTGCCACCGTCGGTGGTCCCACCGTCGACGTTGCCACCACACGGTGGTACCACCGTACGGTGGTCGCACCGTGGCTTTCTTAATTTTTTATTTTTTTTGCCATATGGATCGTACGGATTTTTTTATTTTTATTTTTTTCCCAAGTGTCCAGATTCGGCTCGAGTTTCGTGCCTCTGGGATCGCCCTTTCTTGGTTTGCCTCGCCCGAGAGTCTCCCACTTTGGTCCCGTGCCTCTCGAGTCGCCTGCCCGGCCTCTCAGGTCCCCTTCCATCCTATCGGGTTCCCCTCCGGCCTCTTGGGTGTCCTTCCGGCCTCTCGGGTCCCCTGCGCGCTTCTCGTGGTAGGGTTTCAATTTGGACTCGTTGATAGCAAGTCTATTTTCAATGGCCATCCGAAGACCTGGAACCACAAATTCTACAGGGACCGCGGTCTCCTTCCCGTACATAAGAAGAAGAAGAAGAATAAAGATTTTGAAGGTTGCGGCCTTCCACACAGGGTTCCAATTGTTGCCGACACAAATGATCTTGGGATTATCTACGTCACCGAGGTTTGGGGCGTCTCCCTTCCAATATTCTCTGTATTCTGGCAGGTACACCTCCTCTATTACTTGCTCTGGTTCCTCTACTTCGAGCCTGTAGCTCTGGAACATTTCGTAATCCTCCATCTGCCAGTGGAAGAGCCAGTTCAATGACCCTGTCTCATCCTCAAAGCACTCTCCTAGTTTGAGAATCCCTTCGTCGTTGGGCTCCCTGTAGCCCCGTCCTTCGTCCCTCAGGTCGCCTTTTCCTTCACCCTCCGATTTCGAAGATGATGCCAGTTCCTCGCCGACAACCTGGGTCCTTAGATCAATGGTGTACTTCCGCCCCCCTTTCTCCATAGAAAGGGTGTTCTTTTTCCAGTCGTGGTTCACCTTTGTTGTAACCAGCCACCCTCTGCCTAAGATGGCGTCGTACCCCTTCTTCTTGAGTGGGATTACAACAAAATCTAGTATGAAGGGTTGCGTGCCGATGGTGACCGGCTGGGCCATCAAGGTGCCGAGTGGCTTGATGTCGTGCTGGCCTGCACCTACCAAGTTGAACGTGGGTGGCCATAGTGTTGGCTTCCCCAGCTTCTTCCACGTATCCTCTGGCAGTACATTCACCCCCGAACCTCTGTCCACGATGGTGTCCTTGAGGATAGCCCCGAGAATTCCCATCTCTACTACAGCAGGATGCTGACCACTATTTAAGGCCAACAACATTGGGTCAACCGAGGGGCTGACCGGAACTTCCGCCTGTGTGGCATGCAAAGGTGCCTGCGCAGTGGTTTGTATGGAACGAAAAATGGTGGTTCTTAACTATGGCATTGTTTCTAGAAGGTCCTTTACCCTTATAGGTACTTCCATTTGCAGTACTTGCCCAATGATGTTATTTTCAGCTTCCGTACGAGATGATGTACTCACCACCTCGTTGTTCCGTCGTTCGGCCGTCATCTCACGTTCAATATTGGCCTTTGCCTCCCGTAATCTCTCCTTCTCCGTACAGGGGTGGGATAAGTGGCCTTTTTCGTCTAAGCGCGGATGATCGCCAGTACTTCTTTCTCACCAGTCTTCTCAGCCTTCTCAATGTTGAGGAGATTAACCCCTGCCTTTGGGTAATTTGCGTCCTCATGGTCGCCTGGCCCACACCATCGACAGAGGTGCTGAAGGGTGGCTTCCTTCGTGAAATCACGGGCGAAGTGCCCCCACTAATTACAAGCCCAACATTGGATCATTGGCCGGCCCTTGGCGTCATACTGGATACGACTTCCGTTATTGTTATTGTTGTTATTCCTTCCGCCGCCGCGTCTGTTGTCCCGATAACCTCCAGATGATGTCGTTGTGTTGGTTTGCTGGGCCGTACCCGCTAGTGCGGATGTTGTGGCCTGCTCCATGAACAACACTTGGCTCATTTGCATACTTCAGGTTTTCATGTTGTATGGGCATTCCTTGATGGAGTGTCCCATCACTTGGCAAATCTCACAAAAGGCCTTCTTCGAGCAGGTGCCTTTTGTGTGGCCTTCTTCCTTACAATCAGTGCACCACACGTCTTCGTTTTTGCTCGTGCTTCCTTTCATGTTCTTAAATTCCTTCAACATACAGTGCATATCCTTTTGAAGAGCTTGCACCTTCTTAATTGATGATTCGTCACTGCTGCTTTCTCCCGAGGACTCTTCTTCTGCAGAGGACTTGTCCTTTTTCTTTCACGATGTTTTGCCTTCACTTTCCAAATCCATTGTGCGGTTGTACACGTCATCGTATGAGGTGGGAGGTACAATTTTCATCTTTCTCCTCAGGGATGACCGCAACCCTTCCACGAACCATCTTTTCTTTAGTCCGTCAGCCGGCTGGTTCTCCATCTTCCCCAGTAACTCCTTTAACCGTCGGTTGTATGTTCGCACTGTCTCGTACTTTCCCTGTTTTGTGCTTAATATCTCCGCCACGATCTCATTATCCTCTCGAAGGAGTCGAAACTCCTTCTCGAAAGCTTTTTGTAGTTCATCCCATGTTCCCACCTTCACTTTATCCACATCAGAGTACCAATCAATGGCTACCCCTCTCAAGGTGGCAGGGAACTGCACCACCCAATCCGCTTTGTCAACTACCCCGTTGGCTGACCATATTGTCTCACACGTACGGCAGTGCCGTATGGGGTCATCGTTGCCATCTCCGTTGAATTTAGGCAACTTTTGTTTGCCCACCATCGATGGGGGTAGTCTTCTTGGAGGTAGTTGTGGCTGTCTGTGTGTCGCTCCCTCTGGCGTCGGTGGTGTGTCCTGCGTCGGTGATCGGAGGTATGGTGTTTTGCCTACTGTGTGTGGCACCTACAACCGTATGGTTGTCCTCCCCTCCGTTCTCACCCGCACCCACTCCTGGCTCTCTTTGGTGATCCTCACTTCGTGTCGTAAGGGATAAGTTTCTAAACTGATCTCGGGTCTCTTCGACTAGATTCCTCCGTAATCTTGTTTCCTCCAGAAACTCTTCGTGGCTTCTCACCCTACACTGTTCCGACGACGCATAGAAATTTCCCTCAGCTTCTACACCCTCTGTGACACCTCCTTGGTTCCCTTCGGGCCACCCTTCGGCAAGTCGTCCTTCAGCAAGTTGCCTCAGCCTCCGTCTACGTTCTACTTGTTGCTCCAAAATCAAGGCCCTCTGCGCGGCCTCCCACTCGTCTGTTTCTGCTTTCTTATTTCTATCTTTATTTAATAGGTTGGGCATTAATTCCCATACATTTCCATAATTCACAACACATAAACTAGAACACGCCTTTACTAATTCATTTCATCAGATACAACTCGTGTCAATATTATGACACCTTTATTTGAATATAGAATGTTCCTTTATCTCTATGGGATTTAGGGTTCAATTCCTTCCTGGCCTCGTGCCATCCCGCTCCGCTTCCCGACGGCTGCTTTCTTCGTACTGTTGGAGGATTTGTTGGCGTCGCTCTTCCCGGGCAATCTCCTCCAAGCGAGCTTGTTGTGCCAGCGATGCCTGTGCAAGCAACCGAGGGAGGTGGTTCATCAACCGATTTACTGTCGGGCTAACCTCCAGCGCTGTCCACACGGCACTTGGTGGGATTTCAGCCTCCGTGTCCTCTCGTCGAACATAGGTCTCGATGGCTACCTGGAGCAGAATTGAAAATTCCCTCGCCGCAGTGTCTTCTCCGTTGTAGAGCTCTGTTTGCGCGTCGTTGGCCTCTGGGTTTATCTCACCAATGGGTAGGCCCATCATGTCCGTGCGCCATCTGCTCCTTCCTTTCCTGAGTAGGTCTAGGCAACGGCGCCAAATGTTTACCCTCTCAGGTGAATAACTTAAAGTACACAGATAAAACACGTAATGCAGAATAATAATGCCATCAATATCAAATAAAATATAAGAGATGTTATTCCATTCATAATCGTCCGTCACAAGTTACATTTGGAAGTATATAAAGATACCGAGGGCGTGCGAGCGCCAACCATCGCACCGCAACTACCGCCCCACGGTTGCCAACTAACCAAGACAATTACAACTTAATTAACTAGTTTTATTGCTTACAATATTCCCGCCAATAGGCACAAAGTAGCTTTGTGATATGAATTGAGATGTACTTGAATGTAATTTGTATGGCTAAGAAGATAAAGTATACCAGATTCAAATGCTTCTTGAATTGCTTTGATATTTGCACTTCCATTTATTTTAAACATAGCTGCATTTGATCCAAAGCCACCAACACATGATATCTGCCAATATTATCAAAACTGATTAGGTAAACTACACATAATGATCAAAAGCATTTAAGTACAAATTTTCCGACTTGTATTCAAGCAAAGTCCAAGTAGAAAGCTATGCTAGAGAAATAAGTTGAAATAAAATGAAACTGTTAAGGGTACTTTTGGCTGTAACTGTATCGTAGTTTTTTTTGCATCAGATAAGAAGCAATAATGATACAAAAGAACAATTACACAGTTACAGCCAGAAGCACTCTCTAACACTATTATGGACTGGAAATATTATTTGTCTAATTAAAATGAACATGGTTTTCATACCATGTGAAACAGATAAGAAATACAACTCATGCAGGCTATGAAAAGCCACCTTATATTTGATATTAAACAAGAAAAACCAACTTAGATTTTGCAGGATATTTCTTAATCACTGTACTTCTCTCAAGACTTAGTTTAGGATTTTTGTCATTCCTCTTGTTGGAAATCTATGGCCCACATCCAGGATCTGCTTAACTGCTTTCAGGTGAACTTAACTTTACCAATCGATCAGCCTCAACTTCAATTTTTCTTATCATACCATTCATGAGCGATACAAAGTGCTTCTGAATGGAACTACTAAAAGAATACTTACATTTGATGCAGGCTTCCTCTTCTTTGAAACACTGAACCATGAACAATGTTTGTAGGAATCCACCTCAAAGAACAGGATTGCTAGTGGTTTATAACAAGGAGGAGAGAGCTGTGATCTCCACTGCTTAAATTTCTTTGAGCTAGATATTAATCTCTCCATCCAGTCCCTCTAATAAATGTTTGGGACTGCCAAAAAGCCTCAGAATATCATATTGTGTACCTTGAACTATTGTCAAATGATAGTGTAAATAGTCCTCATCATTTCCTTGCACTCCATCAAACTGTGATGAATATGCTTAAACAGGTCAATGTGTTACAAATTTCTTATTACCTATGACAAGATTGAGTTCTCCATTGATCTGTTTTTAAGTGAGATTTTCTAAGAAAGCCAATAAGCTGGGCTATGGAGATGCCTCATACTGAAAACCCTTTGCAATATTCTAGGCTCTAGCGCATTGAAGTCTCCAATAAATGGAGGTAGCAAGCATTAGCAAGAGCAACCATTGCACTGCTATTAATGCTGGTACATTGCAGTATCTACAAAAACAACTTGTATGATTTGTAGGGGAAATCATAAGTCGGAATAATTTTGCCCCCAATATTGTTTTTGCTTTCTCCCCATATTTCTTGAAATTTAGATATTAGAGGCTCACCACTCCACATTCCTCGGAAGATATTGAAGGGTAAACATAGGCAGCATCTTTAATTTTCTGCAAAATGTGATTGTTGGGAAGCATCTAATGACAAGGAGTCTGTCTTGAGACACTTAACTTTCAATTATATAGGTTTTTTTCCCTTCTGAGTTTGACTAATGTTGGAGAGACAATGGAGCATTTATGAGGGATGTTAATGACCACTTTATATTACCCTCAGATACTTAAGTTACTGATCCACTAGGAAAAACCCTAGGATCCAGGTCTAGTTCATCCCAAGTTCAGGTTAGGGTTCAGCTTATAAGAACCTGAATATAGATGCATGAAGAAAGTTACAGTAACTGCAAGCACAAAACAAATAATGCAACATGCAACAACACAACCTATTCCAAAAGAGAGGAAATCAGTAATGAGATTAAATCAATCAAATCAACCCATCAAAAGAATGAATGAAGTACATTTTAATAGGCTAGGTAGATGAATGACTCAAGGATATGACGTGTCCAATGGTCATGAATTCAATTGCCAATCAACAGATTAATTATGTAATGTCCCTACTAGTTAGAGATTACTGTCCTGCAAAACAAATTGTTAGAATACAACATATATATATATATAAGCCATTTTCTTAATTTGCAATCTATCTTTAATACTAAATTAACATAATCATAATTTCATCTAATAAAAAGGATACGAATGCCATACGAAATTATGTCCTTAGGCAGCCGTGAAGCTTGCCCCCTTGGTTCCAAGATGTCCTTAGGCAGCCATGAAGCTCGCCCTCTTGGAACCAAGCCCTCCAGGAAATCGAAGATGAGTTCGAATCCTGTCTTACACCCAAGCCATCCAAGGAAGACCCTTGTCTATTCCTTGCCTTGGGTGATGCCTTCATCATCCAAGTCCTCAGAGGGGATCGGCCTAACCTTTGAGTCTTGTCTTGGGTATACCTCTTACACCCAAGCCAGCCAAGGAAGACCCTTGCCTTTCCTTGTCTTGGGTGATGCATCCAATCATCCAAGTCCTCAGAGGGGACCGGCCAGATCCGTCTCCTCTTGGATGAACTTAGTCAACCAAGCCATATATATGCATATAGATATTCAGTATATACTGCCCTCCGGGGATTATCATAATCCCTCCACTAGGCTAAGGGAATTTCTTCCCTATAACCTTCATCATATAATCACATTAATATTACATTTTATAATTCATTACAGTTTTCCATTCCATAATTTACTTCTTCATTTACATATTCTTTAATCTTTCTAATG
Source organism: Cryptomeria japonica (assembly GCF_030272615.1). Lineage (NCBI taxonomy): Eukaryota > Viridiplantae > Streptophyta > Pinopsida > Cupressales > Cupressaceae > Cryptomeria > Cryptomeria japonica. Next base: position 270,666,312 of record NC_081407.1, on the reverse strand, counting down.
ATCCTAAATATACATACATATTCTACATAGATTCCTATCTTTATTGCTACATTCATATAAGTAATCATTAGAGATATATGTATTCGTAAAAATGCATATGTGTGTGTGTGGCACACACGTCCACACACATATATACCTTAAGACTTCTTAACCCCTCTTACCTGTACGCAGATTGTAGCCTGCGGTTGGAGTTCACACTATAGATGTCCCCTGCAGATTGGGAGGCATACCTTAAAGAACACAAATGTTACTTCCTGTAACTTGATAACAATTCTGATCCAATCTTATCAATGGTGATGTCATTAGATGCTTTTGATTCCTTCCCTTTATATCTCTCAATTTGAGGGAGAGGTCACACCTTTTCATCATGTATGCCCTTTGGAAAGAGACATACCCTTTCACCATTAGCACCCTTTGAAAGAGTGTAACTCTTCATTATTTCTACCATTTGAAAGGGACACAACCTTTCATAATCAGATCTGCACTTATTATTTAAATCAAATCTGCATTTCTCATCACCAAATTATCCCCCCCCTCAAATGAGGTTTTCTTCTCCCTTTTATATATCATTGTTGAGGGAGTCACAACTTTTCCTTTCATGTCTTTTGACTTTTCATTAACTTAATTAATTTTTTTATTAATCATATTTAATTATATCATTTTATATTTTAATTTTATTATTATCATTTATTATTAAATTCTATTTCAAAGTGGGGATATTATTATCATTTTTTATTAAATTTTTCAAAGTGGGGATATTATTATCATTTATTATTAAATTCTATTTCAAAGTGGGGATATTACAATTACATTGATAATATCTTACCATATTAGCAATATTATATCAGATTTGATTAACCATATGAGCTTTAGATTTTATTAACATCATTATGTTATTTTGCCATCTTTATATTATATTACATTAACAATATCACTATGTTAATATGTGACTGAATTAATGTATTGTATTACATTAACAGTGTTAACAGTTATTATATTATATCAGCAGCACCATAATATATTAACAACATTGTTGTATACTAACCATGTCATATTGTATTGATCATATTAAATTGTATTATTAATATTAAATGTAATAACCAAATTAGATTGTATTAACAATACCACCGTATGATATTGTTAACAGCCTTTATATACATACCGTAATGTTTTCCCGGGCAGTATGTCTCCAGACCCCATAGTCTTCCCCCCGTATTCCTCTTCCATTATTCTCCCGTGCTGACCTCTACCTTATACCCCGTGAAGGGTTACATCCCTCCACGGGTCCCTTCCGCACGAACTATAGTGTATTAATATTTTAATTTAATAATACTTTTTTCTTTATTATTTAATACATTAAATACCTTAACCTTTTAACCATTCATTTAATAATATTTTTCTTTATTATTTTATATATTAAATATATTAACATATTTATTTATTTATATTATTATAGTTTTATTGTTTATTTTTATTTGAATATTTCAGGATTAGTAATAGATATTACTTAAATAATACATTTAATAAATAAATAAATTTCAAATAGAAATTCGTTATTATTATCATATTAATTAATAATAATAATTACTTCCTTAGGATATTGTTGTGACCATTTCACACATCGCCCCATTGCAAATGGGGACCCCTGCTTTTTTGCTTTCTAGGGTTTGTTTTTTAGGTCTTTTAGGGTTTTGTCTGTCAGCCTTTAACTTTCGAGTGTCGCCAAGGGGATCACCTGGATAGCAAGTTCTGCTTGAGTTAGGTCAAGTTGGTGAGTGATGAAGTCTGGAATGTCCTGATCCTGAAATTTGGCCAAGTCTCGAATGTCCTGATCCTGAAATTTGGCTAAGTCTGGAAAACTGAAGAATCCTCCAAAAACTAGATTTCGCAATATAACTCCTGGAGGTCTGAAACCACTCTCAAACATCCTGAAAGTATATATGGAATATAACTTAAAGTATAAGAATCTTTCTTATACTTAAATGTTATATTCCATAAAATGATCCTGACAGAGAGTTTAAAAAGTCAAATTTCGCTCCGAACCCTTCCAGAGGGTCCAAAACGAATTTCGCTCCTGACGCTTCCAAAGGGTCCAGAGCGAAATTTTCCATATGACATTCTAGTTTGACCCAAACTTAGAACCAACTCGTTCCCAAGGATCTTTGAGGGCAAAACACTTGTTTGGATGGAGAAATGTGAAAATGAAGTCAGGATTTTGGCCAAGATTAGGAATTTCGCTCCTGACCCTTCCAAAGGGTCCAGAGCGAAAATCCTTATACACCTCAATTTATCACTTATCAAGACCAAGTTCCTAGTTTCCAAGGCACGTGTGGAGGTGTTTTTTGAATGCTCTTGCCTTGAGAGGGAGTTGGATGATTTCAAAGATCAAGATTTTGCTTAAAAAGTGATTTTCGCTCCTGACCCTTCCAGAGGGTCCAAAGCGAAAATCAACCTAGGACTCATTTCTTGCCTTATTTGACCAAATTTTGATTTGCAAGGCATTTTGAAGGGAAAAGCGGACATGTTTGGACTTTGGAAGTGTTTGAAAACCTTGAAAAAATGATGGATTCTAGCCTGAAAGTCGAATTTCGCTCCTGACCCTTCCAAAGGGTCTAGAGCGAAATTCATCATCAACTTCAATTGCCACCTTGTTTGAGCTTGAAACCTTGTTCCTAGGGCGAAGAAAGATGAGAATTTACCTTGCAATAAAGATTGGGTTTGAAAGAATGATGATTTTGGTCTAAAAAGGGAAAATCGCTCCTGACCCTTCCAAAGGGTCCAGGGCGAAATTGAGCAAAATCTATCTTTTCCCTTAGTTTCATGCCAAATCTAGTGTGGATCATGATTAAAGAAGGCCTTAGGAATGACTCCAAATTGCCAATAATTATCAAGATTGAAGGAATTGAGCCCAAATGAGAAAAATCGCTCCTGACCCTTCCAAAGGGTCCAGGGTGAAAATTCTTCAAACACCAATTTTCCCTTGCGAAATCAAGTGAAACTTGGGTTGAACGTGAAAGGATAAGTGTTTTTTTAGCCTTGAAGGTGAATTGAAGTTGAAAGGATGGAGGAACATGCTCAAAACTTGAAAATCGCTCCTGACCCTTCCAGAGGGTCCAGAGCAAAAAACACTAAAACCATTCTTTTCTCCAAATTATTGGGCAAGGCCAAGCTTAGACATGGGTGAAAAATGACATTTGAATTGCCTTGAAGTTGGGTTGGATTGCTAAGGATACAAGTTTTGATGCCAAGAGGAAAATTCGCTCCTGACCCTTCCAGAGGGTCCAGGGCGAAATTTCCAAATCCTCCTATTTTCCTTGCATTTCAAGATGAGATTTTGGTTTTCATGACTTAAAGGGGAGTAAGGCAAGATGTTTTATGCCATGGAAGTGATTTGAAGATGAAAGGATTGGAAAATAGGCCTAAAACCTAAAAATCTCTCCTGACCCTTCCAGAGGGTCCAAGGCGAAAATCTCAAAATCCCCTATTTTGCCTTGCAGGAACGAACCAAGCTTGGATGGAGTGAAAGAAGAAGACCTTTGCCTAGCCTTGAGGGGTGGATTCAAGACAAAATGATGAAGAAGTAAGCTCAAGCAAGAAAAATCGCTCCTGACCCTTCCAGAGGGCCTAGGGCGAAATTCACATTTTCACCTAATTTCCTCATAAAAAATTGAAATGCAAGACTTGATTAGGTCAAAACAAGCATAAGCTCACCTTCTGGGAGATTTTGGAGTGAAAGAAATGAGATATTCAAGACCTAATTGGAAAAATCGCTCCTGACCCTTCCAAAGCGTCCAGGGCGAAAATATCAAAAAATCTATCATTCAACCTTGTTTGATTGAGTCTAAGGCAAATTGCAAGATTGAGAATACAAAGACATGGAAATTTGCAAATATTGGTTGAGAAAATTTCAATTTTATCAAGTAAGCAAGTCTAGACAAGGGGTTCAAACCATCACTTTGATATTTTGATGCTTAAGGAGGAAACAAGTTTCATTAAGTCTTGATCAAACCTTAATATTCCTAAGCTAGCCCACAATTTTCACCAAATTTGCCAAATTCAAGACATTTGGGAAGCTAAATCAAGTTCGCATGAATTAAGGCCTTTATAATTTAATTAACTAATTTCCAAGCCTTAAAACAAATGAAAAAACCCATCTTTGAAGCCTTGGAATTAATTTTAAAACTTAAAAAATCAAGGTGAGCGCTCAAAATTCATTTCTTTGCTTTTACAAGCAAGTCGGCCTCCCTTTAAGAGGGATTTTATTTCATTTTATTACCTTTTTGCCAAGTCGGCCTCAAGGAGAATCAAGGTGAGCGCCCTATATAAGGGAGGTGTATTTTGGACAAATTCAAATCATTCATTCATTGTTCTCATGCGAACTTGAAGAGCAGATTGGAGGCGAATTTTTGCTAAGTGTTGGAGGCTATACAAGGTGAAGCTCTTTTGAAGGCTAATGGAGGCATAATTCATCCAAAAGAAGGCCAGAAATTCAATCTTTTTCCAGCAAATTTTGAGCTTCTTTCTTCCATTTTTTTCAAGGTTCATAGTTAGGCATTCAAGGAGGAGGTATGAAGAATCATTTTTTTTTTTTTGAAAGTTCTTATTCAAGACTTATTGTGATTTCATAGCAATTTTGTAAAGTCTAAGTCTTGAAAATCCAATTTCCATTCATAATTAATTTGAAAATGTATAATTCTTGATTTATCATGTCTTTTCAAATTAATATCTTAAGTTATACCCTTGAAAGGTCTTAAATTTCATGCTTTAAGGTATGATGCTCAAAGACTAATTTTAAGTTTTTGTGTAGGTTTCAAATAACCACCCAAAGCCGGAGGATCTATTACTTAGCAGACTCTCAACGAAGAAGATCGGGCAAGGACAAAGGCGACCTCCTCCCGTCTAGCATCGACAAGGACGGCCTTCTTCGGTCAAGCATCATTAGGAATAACCTCTTCCAATCCAACATTCCAAGGCGAGGTACATCATCATCCTGCACATCAAAGACAAAAGAAGTCAGAGCAAGGGTTCGTTGAAGAAGCAGATAATTTCAGATGAATTAATTAAAGCTAGCTTCTCAGCATCATCGAATTGGATATCTACCAAGTTGCAAGTATCAGACAAGGTGGCATCCTAGTCATCACTCCTCCAATCAGGTTGGTCCACCTCAGCATGTCCAGATTCAATGTACCTGACTCATTAAAGGTGGCACAAACTTCGATGTACCTACCCCAGCTATCCATTGGTCGAATATTCCAAAGAAGACGTGTCCAATTAATACAATTATTTCATTGGTCAGAATTGAGTTTGTTGTAACAAACCCTAATTAGGGTTTTCATTGTAGAATCTTGGCCATTGATCTCAAATTGATCTTAGCCATTGAGTTGTATTAAGGGCACTATATAAGCCCCGACTCTTCATTTGTAAAGGCTAATAGAAAATAGTTAGTGAATAGGAGTCAACAATAGTGAGTCAATAGTTGATAGTAGGTGAATAGTTAGCTAGTAGTGAATAATCAATTGATAGAATAGCAATTAGAGTAGAATAGCAAGAGAAGGCAAAGATTGTTGCCAAGATGTTGTAAAAGACTTGTAAAACTTCATTGAAGAAATGGTGAAATCTATGGGTCGATTCAACAATTTGCATGGTCTCTATACTTCTCAAATTTGATTTCATGTTATTAGATGAATGAAAGAAATGTGTTTGATTGATGGTGAAATTCGTATATCCATACTACTAGCAGTTTGTTGATTGCAGACTTGCCTTGTGTAGTCAACTGGAATCATTCAGCTTAAGCTCAACTTCAATTGTCGCTTCTTCATTGATATGCATCAGCCTGATGGTGTCTATGCCTGTAGCGATGATCTGAACATCATAAAGTTTTCCTCTAAAGATCGCACTAACCTTGTGGAGATGGTCCTGGGATGTCAAGACAAGACTTAGTTAAAATTTCATCAAAGATCAATCATTGCTCCTACATTCTTAGTGTTAGAATTAGATCCTTTCCTCGCCCTCATCCTTTTCCTTTTTTTTCCAAATCTAGGCCAGTGAAATCTTGTGATTCCAGCAAATCAGACGATTTAGGTCATTGAGTGTAAGTCCCCTTGTGATTCCAGCAAAATCACATCATACCGCGAAGAGCTTATCCACACGTAGAGATCCTACAACAAAGAACCTTGAAGTCATCCAGATTGATCCTTTTCGCGACATCTTCAGCAATCGGAGGCTTTATTCAAGAGAGGATAAGATACCTTTTGGGTATTTTATTCTGTGTTCACATGTGCATAAAAAACACATCAATAGATATATATAACGATCAAGGAGGGGACATGATAAATTAACACAATCTAACTATCAAACCTAGAGTTGACCTGCCAATCAATGAATCAGTTCAATCAACTTGACTAAGACAAAAGTGAACTTGATTGAATAGAGGTGGCACCTAACTACTATCAATCAAGAGTTGATGAGGTAGTGGGGGCACTTGTGTACCTCAAGTCAAGGTATATACATGTCATTATCAGCTTATCAGATGAGAATAATTAAATAAAAAAATCCTAATTAGCCTAAGTAAACTCATCAAATAGGTGCAATATCACACTTACTATATAATATATCCAAGGTGAATAAAATGTTACACGAATACCCCCTTCCCCTCCCTCCCAATAAGTGCAACTTAGGAGAAATGATAAATAAGAAATGGGTCCCAACAACTAGGCCTGATTAGGAACAAATATATAATGATAGAAACCTGCCATAAAAAGAAAAAGAGAAAACCCATAGCAAAAAAATCAATCCTAAGAAGGGGATGATAATCTGGAAGCTATTTGTGTACCTCAATGTCAATGTTGAACTATGGCTAAAACCAATCCATAAGAGCAAGTATCATGAAGATTTGGGAACATTAATCATAATGAATGGCTCTCAATTTGAGATGTGATCCAATGTGAATGAGATACAAGATTTAGGATCATTGACCATGGGCTATCAATCTAAGACGTGAACCAAAGTGAACCAAGATGTGGCAAAGAAAGAACTAGAGGATTCAGATGCAACTCAATGTGAGCTTCTGTCAAGGAAGTAGAATCACAATTCATGTTACTAACTAAACTCGCATCCCTTATTGTGTCCTATTTAAAAACCTATATATGAAGCCCCCCAAGATGGAACTTTATTGCAGTTCATGATTACAAAATGCCCATGTGTAAGCCCCCCAAAAGACAATTACATGATATGATGGCATTCTACCTAGGTTACCGATTCGTCTAGATTTCCTAGCAATTCCAGGTACGAGGCGTTTCAGAATCTGAATCGCCTTTGAATCCCTATGGAATAAGACAAGTTCCTTCAATTTGTTCTTGAAATGCTTTTGCGTTCCACCGTGAATCCCGACGCATCCAAAGTGACGTGGTGATTCCGTCGCGTTTTTTTTACATGAGGCACGAATTTTTAAGTTTTTTTTTCACTTTTTCGGATGAAAAAGGGCCAAAACGTTAAAACCCTAAAAGAAAAAAACATATTTTTCATTTGCCATGTGTGGCGGGCAGCAAGCAAAAAAATACAAAGCAACATGACGCAAGTAAATACAGACAGGGAGGAGCGGAACGACGACGGGGAGGAGCAGCATGATGACGCAGCAGCATCGTTAGTTTGAGCGTCGCAGGTTGAATGAGGTAGGTTAACTTGTGTTTTTGTTTCAATTATTTTTTTCAACTATAGTTTAGATTTTTATTTTCATTTGTTTGTTTATTTTATTTGTTTATTATACTGTTGTTTTTATGTTTATTTAATTATTTGTTTGTTTAATAATTTAATTTTGAAGTATAATTTTAATGAATTAAATTTATAAATGTTAAATATCTAAATTTAATTTAAAGTAAAAACAAAATTATTAATTATTATGAAGTAAACATATATTATTATATATTCTAACGATATATTTACAAATTTTTAAATTATAAATAATTAAATATTCCTATTTAAAATAATAATAATACTAATTAAAATTAAATTATGTAATTTTAATTTGTAATATTATTATTTTAAATAGGAATATTCAGTTTTTTTTCTATTAAAATAGTTCAAAACATATACATCATAACCATTCCGAAGATGTCATTAGACTGGTGTCCTACATTTTACATGTATTCTACTATCTACAGTATCATTTTTACATGTATATCAAAAAGGCCATAGCCCTGTGTCAGATCACTTGGATTTACATCATGAACAATATATAAGAGGATTAGTACAACAAAATTGCCTCCTGTGTCAATATACATATAGCAAAAAGGACCACACTGTTTAATGAGCTCCTAAGACTTTCTCCCTAGTCCTAGGAGAAGGCTCATCTAGATCTTCAATCTTGAGTCTCTACATATATTGTGCCAATGCTTCAATCTCCTTCAGATGTAGCATATCCATATGCTTCTTGAAGTATTGAACCGACTAGATATCTTCCTTGCAAATCTAAAGAGCACCTTCCCAGACCAGAATCATGAACCTGTCTTTAGAAATCTCCAAGACAACAGAAACCTGAGACATAATGTAAAGATGTGTGAGTTTACTATTAAACCCAGTAAGCCTCCTCCTCTTGTATTGAAAAACCTCTCCATTTCTTTCTTTCCAGATAAACCACGGGACTTCACAAGAAAGGACAGACCAGAACCAGTTCATCCTAAGGTCAAAAGATTCTACAAAACCAGCAAGGATTTCACTCCAAGAAGGACCAGGCCGATGGTTCCAGACAATAGAAGGGCCAAGGAAAATGGACCACACACCACGAGCAAAATCACATTCAAAAAACAGGTGTTCAAAGGACTCCTGGACATTACACACACCAAACCTAATAAGTTTAAGACCCTCAGCAGATAAAAAGGAACCAACAGCTAATTTTTTCAAAAGAAGAAGCCATCTAAAACAAGATTTCTTTGGATCAATGGGGGAATGCCAAAAAAAAAATCAAAAACAAATTGCCACCTGGACTTAGGCCAATCAAGACCCCAACACTGATTACTGGAGTGAAGATTGAGTAGTCATCCTTCAACATCATGTAGATCTTCTTAGTAGAAATGTCCAAAAAAGAAGAACCATCCAGCCATTTTAGTTGCTTCAAAAAGGAGTCAGTATCTAGAATCTTACCAGGGAAGAAACAACCTGTAGCCTTACCAATAAGAGAGTAGGTTTTCTTTTGTGAGGGAGGAATCCCATATTTAGAGGTGATCTCAGTCCAAGAGCCAAGTCGGTTGTCAAACAGTACATTGCTAATAAGAGAAATACCTTTTTCATTCCAGATCTTACCAGAGCAGCTTTGAGTCAGAGCAAGAGGTTTGTTATTTAAGTTCACCCCCCACTAGATAGATCTGTCCACAACAGCATATGAAGGAGAGTTGCCTATAGCATCCTTAGAAGGGAGTAACCTCCTTACCTGTGACCATGCCTTCCATAGTGAAGCAAATACATTAGAACCAAACACCTTCATGTTATAATCCCCCAATACAATATCACATAAAGGGATATTCTTCCACTTTTTGCCTTTTTTTATAACCGACCTTTCAATATTATTTCTGATCAACACCTTCCAAGGTTCATTACCATATAGAGCTTTGACAATCCATTTGGAAGCTAAGGCAATACCATGGGCCCTGATATCTTTGATACCCAATCCACCCATAGTCCTTGGTCTGCAGCACCAATTCCAATTCACACAATGTCTCTTATAATGACCCATCCCATCAGACCATAAAAAGTCCCTCATGATCTTCTCAAGCTTATTGGTTTGGTAGTTAGAAAACACCCATGCAGAGGCACAGTAGATATGATGAGAGGAAAGAACCTTTTGAACAATTTGCACTCTTCCAGCCAAGGAGAGAAGGTGAGTCTACCTTTTTTAAATGCTTCCTCTCAATTTTTGAGTATATCCAATGCCACATATCTTAAGAAGAGGGGTTAATAGAAAAGGGAATACCAAGATATCTTACAATAGAATTCGGACCAGCCCACTGCCAACCATTGCAGGGGACCCAACTTGGAGGAACATCAGACAACCCAAGCACTGTAGATTTGTGAGGAGCTACATTGGCTCCAGAGGCCAGATAGAAAAATTGTAGTCTATTCATAGCATTATCAAAGTTTTCCTCATTCAAAGCCAAAAATAAAGTAGTATCATCAGCAAATTGGGCATTGATCAGATCATCAGCATTAGGAAGAGTAAGTCCTCTGATAGAAGGCCCAAGTTCAGAAGCCCTCAGGATGTAGAAAAGAGCATCAACAGCAATGACAAACAAGGTCGGGGCAATGGGGCAACCTTGCCTGATAGGCCTCCTTAGAGGGATAGGTTCAGAGAGTTCACCATTAACCTCAACAACTGTGGAGGAATCCTTAAAAAGAATATCAATCCATCTACAGAAGCAAGAAGGAAAACTAAAAGCTTGCAACATTCCTCTAATGAAGAGCCACTCAATTTTGTCATATGCTTTCTCAAAGTCCAAAAGAATCATTGCAACATTCTGGTTATCAGCTTTAGCCCAATGCATTGCCTCCCAACTAGTAACCAAGTTTTCCAGAATATATCTACCTTTAATGAATACAGTCTGGGTGGCAGAGATGAAGTTGTCCAATAACCCGGCAATCCTCCTTGCTAATACTTTTGCAACAATTTTGTAGGAGATATTCAATAGGGTAATAGGTCTCTAGTTTTTAACCAGAGTCTTATCCCCACCTTTATGTAGCAATTTGATGACACCTTTATTGATGTTCTCTCCAAGGGATCCATGTTTATATACATCTTCATACAAAGCAAATAGTTCCAAGCTTATCCATTCTGAATGCTTCTTATAGAATTCAGCAGGTAACCCATCTAACCCTGGGGACTTACCATTAGCCAATGAACTGATAGCACCCTTAATCTCCTCCAGAGAGATCTTATGACTTAGAGCCTTAGCCTCCACACAAGAAATTTCCCAAGGGATTAACAACAAGCATTTCTCAAGGGCCTCCTGATTCATATCACCATGTTCAGAAGAAAAGAGGCCACTGTAAAAACTGAAGAAAGCCTCCTTAATGGACACCGGATCATTGGTGATGGAATTGTTGACTTGAATGTCTTCAATAAGTTCCCTTCTATTCTTGGCTCTAATAAGATTGAAGAAGTAGTTGGTTCCCTTGTCACCACCTTTAATCCAGTTCATTTTAGCTCTACCCTTCTACCCTTGGATCTTGAAGTGTTGCAGTTTCCTTAGGAGATTTTTGACCAAAGCGAATTCTCCCTCTAGGGTCAGGTCATGCCCCTTACTCTGAAGTTCCTTCTCAATCTCATTGAGCCTAATCTGAACAAGAGATTCCTCTCTAGACCTGTCCATAGCATATTTCTTACCAATGATCTGAAACATTTTCCTCCAAGTAACAGTAAGAGCCTCCCATTGTTCCCTAGGTCTGAGGTCAGGAATACACAGCTTGGTCAATTAGGAGACCATCTTAATAGCCTCACCAGTGTCCTCATCATTAAGCAAAGAGACATTAAGTTTGAAACCATTCTCCCTTTTAGGTTGGATCACAGAGGAGGGATCAAGGTCCAGATTAACAATGACAGAGATAGGAGAATGATCTGCGATACTAGCAGGAGAAACACAAATAGGGGTTTGCCCCCCCTGAGAGGGGAAAGAAAAAAGTGAAGCATCTGCATAGCTTCTATCCAATCTACAGTACATTCTCTGCTTACCACTTTGATTATTGCACCATGTGAACCAAATACCAGAAAAGGAGCCCTTTTTCTTCTCCAGGGGATCTACCAGATTAAATCTCCTCTTGAACTTAGCCTAGAAGAAATGTTCATTACCCTTCCAACAATGCTTATTGCCACCACGTTGTCCTCACCATGTTCTATCATGTTAAAATCACCCACAAAATTCCAATGGGCATTCGGGAGACCGGTTGTCAACCAATCCCAAAAACTGGCTCTATCTCTGTAGTCATTAACAACATAAATATTGCAAATACCAAAAACACAATCTTTCTCTTTAAAAGTGACCCACAAAGCCCTTTTGCAAGGGGAAACACCATTAGCAATGATCTTATCTGCCCACTTAGGACCAACCAAAATGGCAGTACCACCTTTACCCCTATCATGATTGGAGTGGAACCCTATGGCCTGAGCCCACAAGAATTTCAGCATAGTATAAGCATGGAACCCTACCACTTTGTTTTCTTGGAGGCAAATAATGTCTTTTTCCTTGATACTGCTACACCATTGCCTAACCACATATTTTCTATCAAACATCTCCAAGCCCCTAACATTCCAGCTATGTATGTACATCATCATAAAATTATTTGGTGGAGGGTTTTTTATTTTTTACAACCTATTAAAGCACTCTGGCACCTCATTGCCTTTTTTACTATTGTCATTAGAGAGAGATTGTCTATCAGATGTTTTCCTTTTCTTTCTAACCTTTTTACTAACCACCTCTATAAACTGCTCAGCATTACTGATAACCATAACATTAGCACCAAAGGGCACAATTTGTTTATCAGAAGATGCATCCACCATGGAGTTCATGATACTAGGTAAGGAGTTACTCATCTTCAACTCAGATGGGACTTGGAAGGCATTCCTTATAAAACCAGCTTTCTCCTTAATACTTGCAAGGGCAAGTTGTTGAGCATTCAGTCTGTGGGCGCTCTACAACTACTATGAATCCAGGAAGACTGTCTTTTCACCCTCCTTGGATTTCGGACCTGGCTTGTTGGCGCTCATGCAATCCCCTTAGTGTCCTGCATCACTCTTGTGTGTGCTTAATGTTTTCCTCGCGTCGCCTTGGTGTTTGATTGATTTGTTTGTGGTTGCCTTGTGTTTCGGTCTCTTCGCTTCCTTGTTTCTTTGATCTTTTTTTTTTCCCTCTGCATGTTTTCTCTTAACAGATTGCTCATGGGCTTAGGTAAACGATCGTGCCCCTTCCCTAAGGCCGTTCGTGTGAAGGCGGATGGGTAGTGTGAATAATGGCGAACCCAGTTGCAAGAATGATGAGGAGCCTATCATCAATAATAGTGGGGGTTTGGAGAATGAGGTTGTTAATTTGCAAAAGGGCAAGCATGAAAAGCTCTCTTACAAAGCAGTGGTCTCTAAGCAATCGGCCACGGTTTGCCCTCCTTCTGCTAGCTTCAATGGATCATTTTGCAGGCACAAGCACATGGATACAAAGAACGGTTTGGGAGGGTCCTCAACCGATGGAGATAGACTCGAATCTGGTGATGACAACGCAGCCGACGACCCCAGAGGGGGAGGAAATGGTAAGTCTCGTCCTCTCGGGTTGAAGACTCTTTCCTTGTCGCCAAATGAAGATATGATAAAAGCCATTAGGTCTAAGTAGTCGCGTTTAAGAAATATTGCAAATTTTTTTGTATGCATGGATAGAGAATCTTTGCCTTCGCGGAAATTTTTTGATGACTGGATGGCAAATGTTTGGGGCAAGAAATTAGGTATTCATGTCAATTTTTGCAGAATGATTCAGAAGGGTCTATTTGTAAATTTTTTGAAATCACATAATATGCAAGATAGGGTCTTGAAGAATTTTTTTTGGAACGTTGGGCACTCCTCATTTAGGGCATTTCCTTGGTCTCCTAAAGGAAATATCGAGCAGGTTATTGCTCGCTCCTCCCCTAACTAGGTTGAAATTAAGAACCTCTAGCCCGAATTTTGGCCATTCATTCCTCAGATTCTGAAACCATTGGGCTCGGTTCTGCAAGTTGAGGAATCAAGAACCACTCTCCCTCACTTGAATGCTAGGGCTCTTGTTGCACTTGATCTCGAGGTTGTGTTTCCTGACATTATCTCTCTTGATTTTGAAGGAGAAAGCTTTGCTTGGGAATTGTCCATGTTGGGCAATTTGGGGGCCTATTTCTTGTGTAAAATTAATGGGCATATGAAGAAGGATTGCCCTTCTCTGAAAAACTCTCACAATGCTAATTTTTACATTGCTGCTAAAGGCCACTTGAGAAGTGATATTAGTAAAATGCAAAATTTTGTTAATATAACTAAAGAAGGCAACACTTTACCAATGGATATCCCTTCTGACAATGGCATTGAGAAGGTCAATTCTGGCCTTGATTGCCCGACTGATGATAGTAATGGCAATAAATTTGTTAGTTGAGGATGAGTATGAGGTTGTCCAAGCCTCTGTCATGAATGATCCCTCCAACATCCTTGTCGGGTGTCACCCAGTACAAGCTAATCTTCCTAATTGTGATCAATTGAAGGTTTTTGAATATTTAGTTATTTTGGAATTTAAAGGTTTGTAAATATATTGTTATATTGTTATGTGTTTAATATTAAATTTTAATAATTATTTTTTTTAACTTATTGTAGATAGCATAATGGCAACGAGTGCTAGCTCTATTCCTCAACAGACCTTCAAAACCGAACCAAATTCACCTTTGTGGAAATATGTAAAAATAATAGACCAAGTAAAAGGAGGTGGAACATTTAACTGGATATGCAATTTTTGTAATGTGAAATATACTAGCTCCTATAGCCATGTCAAAGCCCATTTTTGTGCCATTCCTCAGGAAAGGATGAAAAGGGGTTACCACCTCAAGAAATAGTAGGATATATTAGAGAGCAAGAGGAAGCAGATGCAAGAGTTGCTCGTGCCTCAAATCATCCTTTGTTGACAAGAAGAGGAAGTAGATCAAAGAGGCCCCCTACTTCTCCATCTCATAGTAATTTTCATGATATTGTGGTAGAGAGCCACCCATTCTTGGGCAGAATTGGTGAAGAAGAACCCGCTATTGTGAAGAGAAGGGACCATTAGAGAGAGCATTTAAGAATGATGCTAGAGAGATTGCAGATCAATCCATTGGAAGATGTCTATATGCAAACGGTTTGTCATTTAATTTAATGTGGTACAATCACCATATTGGCAGGATATGTTGAGAAAGGTAAATGAGGCTTCACAAGGGTACACAAGGCCAGGTTATGAGAATCCGCGTAGCACCTTACTAGCAAAGGAGGTAAAAAGCATAGACAATGCATTGGCTCCCATTAGAAATTCATGGAAACAAACAAGGGTTTCCATCATTTCTGATGGATGGAAGGATACCAAAAATCGGCCATTAATTAATGTAATTGCAATGTGCCCTAAAGGGGCAATGTTTCTGAAAAATTGTGGATTGTGAGGGACAGGTGAAGGATGCACAATTTATTGCTAGCATCCTTATACAATGCATTCACGATGTGGGACCTCAAAATGTTGTCCAAGTAATAACAGACAATGGAAAGAATTGTAGAGCTGCAAGTATGTTGATTGAGACACGGTTTGAACATATATATTGGACACCTTGTGCTGTCCACTCTCTCAACCTCATGCTACAAATGTTGGGTAAGAAAATACATTGGATCAAACAAATCTATGTTGAGGCTGAAGAGATCCAAATGTTCATCACAAACCATAGCATGTCACAGGCCGTTTTCAAATCATTTTCACAATTGGAGTTGCTAAAGGTAATTGAAACACTTTGATTTTAAAATTTTACATTCCACTTTAGTAATCACTAACTTATTTTTTAAATTTGATCATGTCTTCTTTGCATTTTAATTTTCGTTTTAAATTTTTTAATAGGTTGCTGAGACTCGATTTGCATCCAACACAATCGTCTTGAGGTGACTTGTGAAGGTGCGGGAGCCACTTGCTAGCATGGTGATTAGTCAAAGTTGGTCCCTATGGAGGCAATTCAATACTGAAAGGGCAACAAATGTAAAGCACATGATCCTAGATGACACTTGGTGGGAACGAGTGGAATATCTTCTGAGTTTCACTGAGCCTATCATGAGTATGATCCGTTATACTGACATGGATCACCCATGTTTGGGAGAGGTATACGATGGCATTGACTCGATGATTGAGCAAATGAAAGTCATCATCAATGCAAAAGAGCAAGATCCTAAAGAAACTTTCTTCAAAGAGGTTCAGTCAATTTGTGTTGAGCGGTGGAACAAAATGACCACCCCACTACATCTTCTTGCATTTGCATTGACTCCCAAATTTTATAGTGATGAAATGCTTGCTAAGCCATCAAGGGTACCACCATATAGAGATTCAGAAGTCAGTGAAGGGTGTAGGACAGCACTTACTAAACTCTTCCCCGATTCTCAAATGGAGGATTTAATGACAAGTGAGTTTGCTGATTTTGTACCCTCCAATGGTCAAAGTGTTTCCGCTCTCTGTGACAAGTCTAAGAAGGATGCTCATGCTTGGTGGTACCTCAATGGCCATACATCACCATACCTTCAAACTCTTGCAATCAAACTTTTATCGCAAGTTTCTTAATTTTTATTGCTCTCTAAATTTATATTGTCAATTATAGCCCTCTAACTTTGTGTCCATTATTCAATAGGTTGCCAAATCCTCTTCATTTGAGAGAAATTGGAGCACATACTCCTTTATCCACTCAGTGAAACACAATCGATTGGCAGCAAGGCGGAAGAGCTAGTTTATATTCATTCAAACCTGTGCCTTCTTAGTCATAGACAAAATGAGTACAACGAAGGGGGCACAAAGTTGTGGGATGTAGATCCAGAGCGAACTGATTTGGATTTTTCAGTTGCCACACAATCTTTACTTTCTAGGGAGCCCAATAGCCAATTTGCTGCTAGTGCAAGTGGTAGTGAGGCTGCATGTGGTTCCACTAATCTAGCTACATCATCTAATGTCAATGATGATGTTGATCTTGATCTTCCTAGTGACCCCTCTGATGCTGATTATTAATTGTGTTGTTTTATTGTTGAGCCAATGAGCAATGAATTCGATATATCTATCATAACATTTCAAATTTTGATAAATGGATATCAAATTAGACTTATAGTAGATTTGTTATATTTATATGATAGTTCCAAGTTTTGTTTAGCATATGGATGATATTTAGGCTGCATATATGTATATATTTATGATTTTTATATTTTTTTGTACAGACGTACCCAAACCCCCCCAAAAAAAATTGTCGTACATGCATACCGTACCCACGTACCCGTACCGGCAACTTAGCATTTTATACTTGGTGGCTGGTGCAATTACATTTGCCACTAGCCAACTAAGTGAAGTAGTCTTGATATCAATATATTACAAATGCCAAAATAGGCCACAAATCTAAAACTATAGTTTTTCCATTGTACGAGCCTAAATGAAGCCTTGGAAGTTATCAAAATGAGAATTGGTCAGCATCACCAAAAAGAATCTATAATTTTTAAAAGTCTTGATGCCAAAATTAGGAATCATCTATACCACTACAAAGCTTGCAAAAACTCAGCTCATATAGAAACAATTGCAACAAAAATCAGAACATACAAAGACCGCAAAGATCAGATACCAAAATCAAAAAGTCATTAAGGACATCCTGCTAATGCTAATCCACTGGACAACGAATGGTGCTTGGGTGGCAAAGTGGCCAAGCCATTGAAGGAGGTTGCTAATGGGTGGCCAAATTTTTATATTTATTTTAACTTTTTTTAAATGATTTTTTTTGTTGTTTAAAAAAAAAAATGGAATCAATGGGGGCAAACCTCCCCATGCAACTCCCTAAGGAGGCCACAAGGCTGGTTCCCCCCATTCCCTCTTAAAAGGTGGTGAGGGTGTGTGGAGTCCCTCCCACCATATTTCCTATGATGGTAGGGACATATGTGGGTACGCAGTAACTACGACCTCTGTTTTTTTCCTCAGAAGTGCTCACTACCCTACTTATTTATTTTATATTACTTTTAATAAACAACCAAAACTTTACAAACATAGAAAATAATTTATTTTTTAACGATGCTGCTCAGGGAGGCCATACACCATCCATAGGCGAAAAAATTA
The DNA here is from genome assembly GCF_030272615.1 of Cryptomeria japonica. NCBI lineage: Eukaryota > Viridiplantae > Streptophyta > Pinopsida > Cupressales > Cupressaceae > Cryptomeria > Cryptomeria japonica. The sequence continues at coordinate 270,648,475 of NC_081407.1, read as the reverse complement.
CCTTTTCTTCAACTACTCTAATTTCAACAAACTTTATGTTGATTTGTAAATTTTAAGCCACTCCGAACACAATGGTGTTGCCTGTTTTACACCAAAATGCTCCAAAAATGTAATGTCCCCTATTGGAACTTTACTCTATTTTGCCCTAAAATCCCCAAATTATGTATGGAGTATACTTACGAATGTAAATTACCAACTTAATATCTTGATTGAGAACCTGTAACCAGGTTAGTTATCATTATGAAAGATGAAAGATACAACCAGCAATATTATAAAGAGAATTCAAATCACCATTGTAATTTAAACAATGTGCATGTGGAATTCAATAATACTTTCCTAACAACCCATCCACATTATTGAGCCCCTTGAGAGATCATACAAGGCACCTCGAGCCTATCCATCAAGCCCATGAGCACGGAATGACACCCGCCATTTGGCCTCCCAGACCCACTCAGGGTTGTTCTACTTGAATGTACCCTTGTGCTACTTGCATCCCTTATATGTACAGTCTCCCCTCCATAATGGGATAGTTCATTGTTTTAAATATTAAAGAATCTTACAGATATACTCTATTATGCATAGACATCATTATGGCAAGAATAGAAACATATAAATATATATCAGTAGCAATACGTTTCCTTATCTGCGTAACATTCCTACTTCCTATCAATGGGAAGACAGGTTACAATTCAGCCAGATCAGAATGCCATGTATTATAAATCATACCAAATGCCGGAACAGCATATACGTCTTCTGTCTAGTTTAATTAATTGTGAAACTGTAATTTTATTGCTCGATCAAATGTCTTATTTTCTCTTATTCCATGCCCTCTTGGAATGGTCAATTTGTTGTATAAATATCTCTCCTTCGTGAGCGAGGAGTCATCTCCTTCCTAATAGCCACGTCCTTCTAAAAAGTGATGTCTCCTTAAATATGTCCCTTGCCTCTTGGCTTACTAAACTGCTGTCAATATTTAAATCAAACTCATACATTTTCAAGCATTTTATTCTTTGGGAGCTCTCAGCCATCGCACCCCTTTGGAAATATTCTATTTAAATATTTGTTAATACTTCAGATAGCTAATCAAGGGAACATATGTCTTAGCCTTTTGTAATCCCAGCCTCTCCTCTCTACATTATATTCTCCTCAACATTTGCAATTATTTTATATGCCTTTATCCAGGAGTTGATAGTGGGGTCGGCTATCATAAGATTTATCTTTTATTTTATTGTTCATTTCATAAAGGAGTCGGCCAGTAACTAGGGATCACAGTTAACCATCATACAGCCAGCATTGGTCACTTAACTATCATACGGCCAGCACTGGATGAGGAGTAGAATGAAGTCTAGTTTAATGGTTTGTTGAGTTTTACAAGTCTGTCAATTAAAGGGAGGAATCCCACTATGTGATGGTTGATTTGATAGAAAATGGCAAAATCTTTTAAATAAGGCCATTTTCTGCATAGCTAAATTTTATCATTTTATCTTTTTAAAGACGTAGGTAGATGTAACATGGTGGGGGCATGACAGCCCATCCTTCCCAAAATTGCTTGTCCTCAAGCAATGTCAATTTTATCCAATCTTTCAACATGCAGATCTCTAAACTAGCCTTTGGAGATTTGCCATCCTCAGATGCTCCTTGCAGTGTAATTAGCTTTCTAAGTTGCATTATGAACTAACTTGTAACAACAAAATCTAGAGTTATCATGGTTTGTAATGTTCTCTCATTGTTGTTCTCATTACTTCGATTAGGTTGTCCCAAAGTTTGCATCATATGTTAGATAACTCTTAATGTTTATGTATTAAGATGAAGATTGGAAGTGTGACACACATCTACATCCTCATATTCTAGATCAACCAAAAAAATAGAAACCTCATTCTACCATAATCATAGATACTCAAGGGACAAACATGCTAGAAACAAAATAGGTATGAACCAAACACAAAGCATACACATGAATATTTGTAGACATGAAGCATACACGCCTACATAACCCGGGGACACATCCCCGGGCTAAAATCCTCCGTCCCCGTACCGGGGACATTTCGGGGACTTGGGGACGGCTAGGGGACATCCCCCCGCCATCCCCAAAAATGCAAAATTTGTGGGAAACGTCCCGGAAACTTGGGGACGACAGTGAATCTGAAAGGGGATGCCCCCCGTCCCCAATGTGGTTTAGGGACATCCCCCCCATCCACTAACCGTCTCGGGGAGGGCCAGCCATCCCCCTTTTCCTTGCACATTTAACAAAAGAAAAAGACTCAAATGCTCAAAAAAGCATTTTTTAATTTTATTATAGATTTGTAAAACTAGATTTTCACTAATATGATGGGTAAACATGTCTGAATCACTTCCAAAAGCACTAAGAAATAATGAGCAGCAGCCTGGTAATAAATTTCACAAACACTTAGAACTCGGTAGTGCATAAAAAAGTGGTTGCAAGTCTGCAATATTGGACTTTTCACAATTATGAAAGGTAAACAAGGTCTGAATCATAGCCAAAAACACTCAAAAATATGAATAACAGCTTGGTATAGAATTTCACAAACACCCAAAACTTTGTAGTGCATAAAGAAGTGGTTGTAGGTCATAATGGAAATGGAAGACTATCAAAATATCCTCCAACCAGAGAGAAACAATGAACTACATGCAAACAAGTGTTGGCATATTGACAATGTATTTTCAATTATGATTCTCTCTTAAACCAGAGAAACATGAATTGCCCAAAATCGCCAAGTTTGGGCGATTTCCGAGTAGAGTCATGCTCGCCGAGTCCAAAGGGCTCGGACTGCCTCGGCCGAGTTTGGCTCAAAAAATCACCAAAAATCACACTCAGTCAAAATCGCCAAAAATCGCCAAGTTTGGTGAGTCCCAACTCCCAAACTCGGCCGCGTCAATGCAATTTTAAGTCAAAAAAAAACACATGTTTTAATATGTTTTCAACTGATTTTTTTTGGTTTATATTATGCTTTGCCCCTAAAAGTGAACTTCATTTCATTCATTTGGCAAAATAGGAGGAGAAAAGTGAGTTGTGAAGAGAAACAAGAGTCATTGAAGGAAAACCAGCAAGGAGGAAGCTCAAGGTTTCATCCATAAATCACATTGGGGCTGCATTATACTTTCATTTAGTGCATCAAGAGTTGGAAAGGAAGAGTTTGCAGCTCATTTCAAGCTTGTTGTAAGAGGTAAGATTGATTTTTTGAGTTTTTTTGTTTCTTGTAAGCAAAAATTTCATTTTCTATTCATTTCATTTGAAAGTTTTACATTTTATTCAAAAATCTAATATAGGTAGGGTTTGTAAATTCTTTTAAAAAAAAAGTAGGTCTTGAAATTTTGAACAAACCCTACATTTCTTTTTTAAAAAATTTACAAACCCTACCTTAGTACCTACATTTATTTTTTGAAAAAAATGTACGATTTTTTTTATATTAATTTATGACAATGCACAAATTCTCAATATTAATTTTTTTTGTATTTGTAATAATGGCTTATTGCAGCAACCTTCACTTTCTTATTTGCCTCAATTTTCACATTACAATCATACAATGTCTAGACCCCCAATTAGAAAGGACCCCGCTTGGAAATATCATGAAGATTTTCTTGAGCAAAAAAAAGAACATACAGAGTGTAAATATTGCAAAACAATATTCCATGGAGGCATATATAGATTAAAATACCATATTGCCGACATACGTAGCCATGGTGGCGACCCATGCACAGAAGCAACTATTGAGGCTACACGTGAGTGCTATGTGGCAGTTGAAGCACTTGAACAAAAGAAGGAAATGGCAAATAAGCAAAAAGACAATTTGGCGGCCATTGGTTGTGTTGGAGGGCCTTCTTCCATGCCTCCATATCGTCCCAGTGCTAGTGCTCATGGTCCTAGCACTGCTAGTGGTAGTGGGAGTGTTAGCATTGGTCCTAGAATTTGTAAATCTAGGCTAGATTCCTACTTTGAGCCTCGCACTACTCCTGGGTCCCAACAATCGCTTGAGAGCATGGGTTGGAACAAGGAGGTCCATGAGGCCACTAAAATGGCAATTGGCAGGTTTTGGGTCTACTACAGTGTTCCATTCTTTGCAGCCAAGTGAATATTTTTTGTTTGATTGTTTTAATATTTATGGTTTGATTCTTTGTTGTACATAGTACATACTTAACTTATCTCATTTAATTTACTTGTGGCAGATCTCCTTATTGGCAGGAAATGGTTGATCTCGTTACCATATGCAAGGCAGGGTTCAAAGCCCCTTCTGAATCTGATTTAAGGGGACCAATTTTGACAGATTTGGTGCGTGATGTGAAGAGGGAATTAGAGGATCAACGCCAGATATGGAGTAGGACAGGTTGCACCTGACTGATGGTTGGACAAATAGGAGAAATAGAACTCTCCTTAATTTTCTTGTTTCTTCCGCAGGTAATGGATTAGTTTTAATTTCATTTAGCCATTAATTTTTATTTTTTTCATTTAATGATTTATTGAATGATCATTGATCTTGCTTTATTTTTAATTTCAAGGGGCACTGTTTTCATCAAGTCCATTGATGCCTCCACACATTGCAAAAACACCACATTCCTATGTGATAAAATAGAGGAGGCGATACATGAGGTGGGTGAGGAGAACATGGTGCAGGTAGTCACTGACAACGGAGCAAATTATGTTGTTGCGGGTAGACTTTTGATGGAGAGGCACCCATCTATGGTTTGGACTCCATGTGTCGCCCATTGCATTGACCTCATGTTGGAGGATATTGGAAAACTCCTATGGATTAAGAGATGTGTAGAAAGGGCAAGAAATATTTGCAAATTTGTATATAATCATTCATGGGTGTTAGCTCTTATGAGGCAATACACGGAGCTGAGGGAGTTATCTCATCCTGGAATCACCAGATTTGCCACTAACTTCATTACATTACAGTCCATGCTTCGGTCTAAGGCAGCTTTGAGACGTATGACTGTTGGTGAGGAGTGGGCTTCCTCATCCTATGCTGCTACCGCTGCGGGGATAGATATGGCAAAATGCATTTTTGATGAGGGAGGCTTTTGGACCCCTTGTGCTGAGATTGTGAAGGTAAATTTTTTATAAATTCTACAATTTAAGTTTTTGTTTTATAATTTATTCATCATTTTCTCTTATTTGCTCATTTTTACAAATTACACAATATTTGCAATTTTGCAGTTTGTTAAGCCCTCGGTGGTTCTCCTGCAAGTTGTGGATGGGGGAAAGCCTACAATGAGCTACATATAAGAGGGCATGGATAGGGCCAAGGAGGCCATCAAATCCGTATATGCGGGAGATGAGAGTAGGTATCATCCAATTTGGGATATCATTGATAGGAGAAGGCATAACCAGCTTCAAAGGCCCATCCATGCAGCAGCATATTATCTTAATCTGGAATTCCATTTCAGCCCTACTTTCAAGGCAGATGAGGAGGTTCTTAGTGAGTTGTACTCAGTTATGGAGTGGATGGCACCTGTTGGCTGTACTCAGACTGAACTTATGGGAGAGATACAGTTGTTTTCTAATGCTCAAGAGGAGAACTTCTCTCATCCTATCTGCAAAGAAAGTAGGACAACTATGATGCCAGGTAAAAATACATTCTAAGGCATAATTTTAATTTTATTATATATTGTTAAATGAGAGTCAAGAGTGAGACTGTTTTTTTTTTTTTCTCATTTCAAATTCAGATAATTGGTGGAACTTTTTTGGCCTAAAAACACCAAATATTTAGAAGTTGGCCATTCGCATTTTGAGCCAACCATGCAACGCATCTGGTTGAGCCAACCATGCAACGCATCTGGTTGTGAGCGCAATTGGAGTATGTTTGAGCCCATACACTCCAAGAGGCGCAATAGATTATCTATGGAGAAGATGAACAATCTTGTACTTGTTCACTACAACCTCCGCCTCAAACAAGAAACGAATGCACATACTGACAACTCCCCTATCATTCTAGAGGAGGTTGATCCTGAAGCCGAGTGGACCGTTGAGACAGAACCTGTCTTTAGTGACGACAACATTGATTGGGTCGACCAAGCAAATACTGAGGCTGAGGCTCTAGCCATGGCAGAGGAGGAGCAGAGACAGTAGATTCAGAGGCAGACAATGACACAGATATTCATATACCTGACGTTGGTGAGGGTAGCATGGTATCACAAAGAGAGGCTATGGCTGCCAAATCATTCAGGACCTACTTACACGCCTTCGTAGGGGGATGAGCCCGCCAAGGGATGCAAGCTCCTCTGAGCCATAGGCTTGTAGTTGTTTTTACTTTTGATATTTGTATGGAACATTTGATCATATGATGACGTGGATTTTTTATTCCATGAGTTTTGTAATATTGTATACATTTGACAATATTTATAGATCTATGTTTGTTATTTCCTTCAGCTACAATTTGCGTTTATGCTTATGTGATTGATGTATACTTGTGTATGTAATCAAATTAGTTTCTATTTGATGATGTTATTGTGTCTTTAAGGTATATTTAATAAAGGGTGCATGAAACAAGTTTTAAATCTTTAAAAATCTCTAAATTTCTTGACTTCACTTTGCCGAGTCCAGTCGAGTCTAAGCCGATTTTTGACTCCCGAGTCCGAGTCCCGAGTCGAGTTGGCCTCGCCGAGTCCGAGCCGAGTCCGAGTCCCGTTTCTTTGATTATGAATGCATATTGAGTATTGACAATAAATTCTAAATTATGAATGCATATTGAGTATTGACAATGACTTTTGAACACAAATATGGTATGTTAAGGTTCTATAATGTACATATACCTACTTTATCCATGTTTTCATGTGAATATAATGTATATATACATGCTTTATCTATTTTTCATATGAACATTTAAAATTTCCCTATATTTTATATAGTCGTCCCCTTTGAGACCCCCCACCGTCCCCAAAATTGGCAAAACAATTTGCCATCCCCGAAACTCATCCCTTGTTGTCCCCATCCCAAAAACTCGGGGTAACATAGATACACACAAATGCACATTTTGTTAGATCCCTTCTCATTGACTAGAATGCATCTATTGATTTATCTTACCCCACAAGCTGGCAAGATCAAGGCTTTGATACCATCTGTAATGTCCCCTATTGGGACTTCACTCTATTTTACCCTAAAATCCCCAAATAATATATGGGGTATACTTAGGAATGTAAATTGCCAACTTAATATCTTGATTGAGAACCTGTAACCAGGTTAGTTATCATTATGAAAGATGAAGAAATATATAACCAGCACTGTTATAAAGAGAATTCAAATCATCATTGTAATTTACACAATGTGCATGTGGAATTCAACAATACTTTCCCTAACAACCCATCCACATTATGGAGCCCCTTGAGAGATCATACAAGGCACCTCAAGCCTATCCATCAAGCCCACAAGCACAGAATGACACCTGCCATTTGGCCTCCAAGCCCCACTCAAGGTTGCTCTACTTGAATGGACCCTTGTGCTACTTGCATCTCTTATATGTACATTCTCCCCTCTATAATGGGATAGTTCATTGTTTTAAGTATTAAAGAATCTTACATATATACTCTATTAGCATAGACATCATTATGGAAAGAATGGCAGATATAAATATATATCAGTAGCAACACGTTGTCTGCATAACATTCCTACTTCCTATCAAGGGGAAGACAGATAATAATTCAGCCAGATCAGAATGCAATATATTATGATCATACCAAATCCTGGAACAGCATATATGTCTGCCATCTAGTTTAATTAACTGTGAAACTGTAAATTTATTGCTTAATCAAATATCTTATTTTCTCTTATTCCATGCCCTCTTGGAATGATCAATTTGTTGTATAAATATCTCTCCTTCATGAGTGAGGAGTCATGTCCTTCCTAATAGCCACATCCTTCTAAAAAAGGATGTCTCCTTAAAAAAATGTCCCTTGCCTCTTGGCTTACTAAAATGCTGTCAATATTTAAAATAAACTCCTGCATTTTCAGGCATCTTTTCCTTTGGGTACACTCAGCCATCGCACCCTTTTAGAGATATTTTGTTTAAATATTTGTTAATACTTCAGATTGCTAATCAAGAAAACGAATGTCTTAGCCTTTTGTAATTGCATCCTCTCCTCTCTGCATTATATTCTCCTTAATATTTGCGATTAATATATTTTATATGCCTTTATCTAGGAGTTGATAGTTGGATCGGCTATCATAGGATTTTTCTTTTATTTTATTGTTCACTTAGTAAAGGAATCCGCCAGTAACTAGTGATCACAGTTAACTATCATATCGGGCAGCATTGAATGAGGAGTAGAATGAAGTCTAGTTTAATGGTTGTTGAGTTTTACAAGTTTGCCGATTAAAGGAAGGAATCACCTTATGTGGTGGTCGATTTGATAGAAAATGTCAATGCCATTTTCTGCATAGCTAAATTTTATCATTTTCTCTTTTTAGAGACATGGTAGATGTATCATGGCGGGGGCATGACAGTCCATGCTTCCCAAAATTGCTTGTCCTCAAGCAATGTCATCCTAAACATGATCCCTAAACTGACCTTTGGAGATTTGTCATCCTCAAATGCTCCTTGTGGTATAATTAGTTTCTTAAGTCGCAATTTTGAACTAACTTGTAACAACAGAATCTAGAGTTGTCATGGTTTGTAAGTTTCTCTCATTCGTGTTCTCATCACTTCAATTAAATTGTCCCAAAGTTTGCATCATATCTTAGATATCTCTTAATGTTTATGTATTAAGATGAGGATTAAAAGTGTAACACACATCTACATCCTCATATTCTAGATCAACCAAATAAATAGAAATATCATCTTACTGTAATCATAAATACTCTTTGGGCAAACATGTTGGTGACACATCAGGTATGAACCAAACACTGAGCGAGAATACACATGAATAACTGTAGACACAAAGCATACAGACAGATACACATGTTAGACCCCTTCTCATTGACTAGAATGCATCTATTGATTTATCTTTACCCTGCAGGTTGGCAGGATCAAGGCTTTGATACTATTTGTAAATTTGTAATATCCCCTATTGGGACTTTCCTCTATTTTGCCCAAAAATCCCCAAATAATGTATGGAGTATACTTAGAAATGTAAATTGCAACTTAATATCTTGATTGAGAGCCTGTAACCAGGTTGGTTATCAATATGAAAGATGAAGAAACATATAACCAGCAATGTTATAAAGAGTATTCTAATCATCATTGTAATTTACACAATGTGCATGTGGAATTCAATAGTACTTTCCCTAACAACCCATCCACATTATAGTGCCCCATGAGAGATCATGCAAAGCGCCCCGAGCCTATCCATCAAGCCCACGAGCATGGAATGACACCCACTTATTACAAATGTTTTCTGGGGCCCATAATGCTTGCATTGGGTGAAAAAGTAATATAAACTAAATTAAGTAGACGTAGTACCATAACACAAATCTTTGCCAAACTAAATGAGGGTATGCAGGATTGACAACTTTTACACCACCTCTGAATGAGAACATATAAAGCATTGCTGGTATACATATCTATTGTATTAAGTCTAATATATCTCTCTTCAAAAAGACTAATTAGGCCTCTTGTTAGGGTTTGTAGACCAAATTCATCTCTGCTATTCTAGAATACAGAGTCAAAGTTTTCTCTCATGTCCCAGCCTGCTTCCTGACAAATGTTTCTGTGTAATGTCCCTTCCTAATTACAGAATAAGACTAAGTTTGCCTGATTGAGGTCATAAGTAAAAACAATCAGAAAATAGAGAAAATAACAAAATCCATATTGGCTTAACAGTAAAGAGATTAACTGAATTCAATAAATTCATATTTACTTTATTGCACAGCAGAATTTGACGTAGGTATTTATAAGATTCCTTATTATTATACCAATTACAGTTGCCTGAAATAGAAACCAGAATAAGTAAATCAGACAATAATTAATTCAGAAATAAATAAATTAGATATGTAGGTGAAAGATTAGCAAAAGATTCATATTTTACCATAATGGTTCATTTGGGTTTAGTCGAACAGTAAGCTGATTCATTTGTATTATTTGTTCCAGAAACATGGTACAGTTAGATTTCTTAATTAGTTCTTCACCTTTCCTAGAGAGACAGTGGATGGTAAGGGTGGTTCATCATGGCCAGACCCAAACCCAAGAGCAGTCACTTGCCCTCCTGGCCTACTGGTTCATCCTCACACAGTAGGTAGTATATTTGGGTGGGCAATCAACCCCCCTACAGATCCCCTCTCCCTGGAAAGACAATTATATCAGTTCATATTTATTAAATTTATTAGTGTTGTATCAGTTAGTCCAATTCCTTGTTTTAATGGTTTATTCAATTTATTTTACAAGAATTCTGTATTAATTAGTTCTTTTAATTTATTTATTCTTAAGGGATATCCTCAACAGTCTGAAACAACTAAATTTGCAACAAAGAATAGACTATAACTTAAGTTTAAATAATTCTTCCACTAATCGGAAGAAACCAGAAACTTCCTATATATATCATATCGTATGAGAATGCTATTATGGAATACACTCAACGAAGGTGCAGTTCATACTTCCAATATATTTTATATGAATTCAACTGGGAACAGGTTATAACAATATCATAACACATAAATTGGAACTATTACAGTTACAGTAAAGATATAATAATAAGTTTGGCATTTAAACGGTTATAGGTTCAATACATAAACAGAATTCAATCTCCTTATTCGGACTGAGTATGTCACCATACCTGGGTTCTCGCCTTGGCCTACCTCGATTCTTATCGCTATATTCTTCGCCTTTTCTTTTCTCTTATTGACTATTTCCTAAGAGTTCTTTCTAATTTTTTATTGAACTATTATTATTATTGTTTCTGATCAAAACATCTTTATATATATATATATATATATATATATATATATATATATATATATATATATATATATATATATATATATATATATATATATATATATATATATATATAGTTATATTTAAATTTATATATATAATTATATTACCAATTATTAAGTATTTGCTTATTACCGTCCAAGGGGTTGAACTTAACTGGTTAAAACACTGTGTTCTCACTGTGGAGACCTGTTGACGTGTATTTTGTACACAATCATACACAGAATAAAATACCAATAGGCATCTTATCCTCTCTTGAGAAAATAGTCTCTAACTGCTGAAGATTCGCGTAATGGATCAGTTAGGTAGACTCCAAGGTTCTTTTAGTAGGGTCTCTACGTGTGGACAAGCTTTTTTAGTGGTATGATGTGATTTGCTGTTTCCTCCAAGGGGTCTTACGCATTCTAAAGCTCGAAGATTTTACTAAACTAAAAGGAACTTTTCAAAAAATAGCAAAAAGATAGGGTTTAAAGAGGTCTAATCTAGCCTAACCCTATGAATGACTTAGTATGGACGAGATTTGGCAAGACTCAACCAACTTCAATTTTGCCATAAGATAACAACTCAATTGAAATTAGTGCGATCTTCTAAGGTAATATAATGGTATTCAATGCATCAAAAGATCAAGGACACTACTACGAAGGTACATATCCAAGACACAATGATAATTGAAGATTAAGGACTCAAAGTGTTCTCCAGTCGACCACACAAGGCGTTCCTACAATCAGCAAGGAGCTAGTGGTTTGGATTACGAATCCTACCAAATATCAAATCTCACACTTAGTCTTTCAAATTAACAAACTACTTCGATTGAGCACGATTCAAGTGTATCAAACAACCATGAAGATAACTCAAGAAATTTGCAACAAAACACCATAACTTCAATATTTTATTGATTTCCAAATCATCATGTACAACAATTGCTTGAATTTCTCTCTTCAAGACTCAATCTTGCTACAAAATAAAATTGCTTACAACTCTAATCAACTATTGACTCTCTATTACACTATTAACTATTATCAAATAAAATGAAAAATGGGGGTATAAATAGCATCCCCAGTTACAATGAAAGGTCCAGATTGAAAGTAAATCAACGGACAAGATCATGACACCTAAACCCTAATTAGGGTTTGTTACAAATGACCTCCTTTTTACTGAACAATATTAAATACATAGCCAAATATTAAATTTGGCACAAAAACCTAGGAGGTATCAACCAATGAGAAATAAGATGTCATGTCATCTGTAACAACCTTTCATCTAGAATCTTATTCCCTTTCCAATTCTCTTTCTTAGCATATGCAATGAATTTTGTCACGATTCCTTCGATTTCTGTGATTGGAATCTCGGGAAGATTCTTGATACTCTCTTCTAAGTGGATGATCTGATCGAATGCATCTAGAAGAGCTGCGTCCCAAGTAGGTTCAAATTCCTTCGTTCTATCAATCAGGAGCATGGTGGCGTACATCTGATCATACTGTTCATCTGTAACATCTGCGTCCTTGCGAAAGATGATCCTGATTCTATCCTCAAATTCTTGCATATCCACATCTGTCTCGACCTCGATCCTTCTGCCAAGAATGGTACGAAGTACCTCAAATACTCTGTCCTGGATCGGATTGATCACCTCCTCAACTTGACCACATCTAACACTGATGTCCTGGAAGAGAACACTCTTTATATGGAGCAAGGTTGACCACTGAAATAAACTGTGAGAATCACCTTCCAAGATCCTCTCCTGCGCTAAAATTCTTCTGGATGTATGTCTTATTACTTTCAAGACAGGGATGATAACGTCCTTGGTATGGGCAAATGCAGCTACTGTTACCATCAATCTGTGGATTATCTCAAGAACTTGGATAGCCTGATGAATAATCTTCGTCATCCTTGAAACAAACTCTATGGCCACTGTATGAGATCTATCCATCCAACTACATGTACGCTGGACCAGGTTCCTGAATCTTTCTGCTTCATTGATCGATTGAAGGGGCAATGCCTGCACTGGTGATCTAACTGGATCCTGACGTCCCAAAGGTTCATTGATGTGACTGAAATATGTCCTCCATGCACCGACCTCTTTCTCAAGCTTTCTATTCTTTTCCACTTCTTCTCTAAGCTTGTCCTTCAATGCCTCAAATGTGTCGGTGGCATCATCTAAAGTCTGCTCTGCTGTGGATGGTCCTAACTCAAAAGTCTGTATATCATATTCCTCTGCTAGGATCTCAGCCTCATATTTGTCTGCTGTCGGTGTAGCTATCTGCAGTTTTCTGGATCCAGTCTCATCTCGAATCATCTTGGACATCTTGGTAGCCTTTTTCTTTTCTGTTACTTCATGTGAGCGTCCAACAAGGCTCTCTAAATCAATTGCATTGTCCTCGTCCTCTACTACGATCACCTTAGTCAATCTTTCCTTCAACCAATCTGGGATATTCGATCTTGTCTCTTGAACTTGAATCTCTTTATGCACTATTTCTTCTTGTCTGGGAGGAGATGTCATTTCATTGTCTTCTTTGTCTTCATCCAACTCATAGTCTTGGAGAGATCCATCTGACGAAACATGCTGTGCCTGTCCTTCCTCCTGTCTGTCATTCTGTACCATAGACTCCATGGACTCTTCTACTTGAATTGTTCTATTCTCTGATCTAGAAGAAGTACCTGGTACTTGATCTTTGTTGGCCCCCTGCTTTTTCTTGGAAGACTCTTTCTTTTCTGATCTTTCCTTTCTCTTCGAACCTCTCGGATGGAGATTGCCCTCACTGGCACATCGAAGGTTACCTTCACCCGAATTCCTAGGATTGGGATTGCCTTCACTCACACTTGCTCCACCTTCGGCTGGTTTCTTTTCCAAAGTAAAAGACATAGCTACGCCTTGTTCTCTCAACTTTTGATGCTGAACGTCTACCCATCTGCGAGTACAAGACAAGACTGGTGCCATCAAAGCATCTAAATCCACGACCTCGGGCTCATTCCAATCCAACCTTATTGTTTTGCTTTCTCTATCATAGGAAGACTGGATATGTCTGCCATTGTCCTGAGCTTGGTCGGCTACTCTGTAAATCCTGCATTTCCTGATGAAATCCAAAGGCAATCTAGAATGTATCTTTCGTTTCACTTCAAGATCATCTAGGAGGTTCATCATAAAATCCTCAATTTGATGCTCATGTCTAAATCTTCTACCGACCGTCTCCTCTAAATGTCCATGGGGATCAAAGCTATTTCTCCAAGCAAAAGATGAAAAAGAATACAAGGCTAACTCCTTCTCTGCGTCATCCATGGCTAAGACATTAGGACATACCTCAACTGAATTACCCAAAATAATAGGTACCTGAACTCCATTCTGATGTCTGTGTCTGAATGCCTTCACATATGCTGCCAACTGCCTTGTTACCTCAAGTAACACAATTCTGTCTGTCGGATACCTCGACAACATGTATGGAGGTAAAGGACATCCATGCACTCTAATGTAAGTGAACTTGGGAAACTAAATGAACCAAGCACCGTACCTCTTGATGAATTCCTGGGCATCCTGAGATAATCTGTTGTGAATCCCACCTTGCAACGTCCTTGTGATGTTCATCGTGAAAGTATCATTAACTAACTTGTAGTTTTTCCCTGGCAGATGATGCAAGTAGGTATAGGATTCACAAGCTCTGACCTCGCCGGGTCCTCTTCCAATCACTCCTCTGTGAGGTAGTCCTGCGTACTCAACACTCCTGATCAAAGCATAGATGACGTATGAACTCATGTGGAAGGACTTAGTAGCCCTGAGTCTCCTCAACTGTACGTCTAAGCAATGGCTAATTATCCTAGCCCAATGTATCGTACCCTTTCCTTGAACAATCACCTGGATGAAGTAAAACATCCACTTCTCAAAATAGAAGGCATGAGGTGCTCCTGTAACTCGGTTGAGCATAGTAATCAAATCTCTGTACTCCTCCTGGAAATCAATCCGGTGCGGTGTGTTCGGTACCTTGCTTAGACGGGGACGACTCTTGAGTAGCCAGTTCTTGTTGATTATGCTTAGGCAAGCATCTGGATGATCATCGTACACTGATCTGGCTCCTTCAATGCTCTTATATATCATGTCCCTGTGCTCTGGAAGATGGAAAGCTTCACTTATAGCTTCCTCTGAAAGGTACGCCAAAGTGTTTCCCTCATTGGACACAATTGTCCTGGACTGTGGATTGTAGTGACGGGCACACTCGATCATCAACTCGTGGCACTGAATAGCTGGAGAAAAACCGGCCGCCTTGATGATGCCACTCTCTATTATTCTCCGGGCGACAGGTGATGGCTTGCCAATGTAAGGGACCTCTCGAAACTTCTTCGTGCTAAAGTTCCCCAAGTTTGTATCTCCAATGTTGCTCCACTTCGACACGATCTTGGTCTCCACTTCTTCGGTCTTCTGATCTTCTTTCATGAGAGCTGAGCGACTGGTGGATGCTCCCGCCTTCGGGGTCGCCATACCTACACAACATTTCATTATAAGGACTAGATTTTGCAATAAATAACATAGATTAGAGAGAGAAGTTTTTAGGAAACATCATGATAAGTCTCTAGAGTTATCATTTCCTAAAAAACAACGATGATTGAGCTAAGAGATTCAAAATTTCAAAATTTCAAAATTTAAAATATGACGATCAATAAATAAAACAATAAAATCAAGTCGCCATACCTCAATAGAGAGCTAACTCTAGAATGCAAAAAGACAAAATTCGCCTAGGCAAAATTGATGTATAAATGGTCTTCAACGTTATCTCCTCAAGAAGTCAACTTCGCCACCTTTGGATTGAACGTGATCTTCAATTGCACCTTTGACGTAGTCTTCAACCCTTGGCAAATTCACTCGAATGAAGGTCTTGCAATATCGCACCACCTTGGATGTACTAGCGCCTCCTTGGATAATAGTTCGCACCTTTGGATTTGAATAGAAATTCGCACTCCACACTTGAAATATGCCTCGCACTTCCTTCTTTCTCCTCAAGATCGCATGTAGAAGGCTAAGAATGATTATGTGAAAGTGATTATTTTCACCCTCCATATATAGCGCTTGCACCTCTCCATTTACTAAGGCCGACTTGGTAAAATATAACAATTTCAAACGATTTTTAAATGATTTTCAATAAAATAAGAAGGCCGACTTCCAGTTATAGCGCTCCATTCGATTTTAATAATTAATTAATAATTAATTAAATGCCTTTCGTTTTTAAATTATCAATTTCGATTTTTAAATAAAGGCAAAATAATTAATAAATGATCAACGCCATATTAAATGCTAATTTAAATAGGATTTTCAATTTTATCGAACTTAGCATTTAAGGAAAATTTGAAATATTTATTTGGCGCCAAAATTATGAAAATGAAAGGGACGTACCTCATCGCTCTAGTCCCTTGGAGAGGGACAGGAGCGATCCATGATTTTGTCATGTTTCTTGCAATTTTAACGTTCATCTCCTTCCTTTCCACGTTCAATATCGATCAATTTGATGGGTCCTTCGAATTTGATCGCCTTGCATGTGCGCATAAGTGCCCTTGGGTGTTCATCGCCCTGGTCCTTGTCCAAAGGACAGGAGCGATCTCCATGTTTTCACGTTCAATATGCATCTTTGATCTTCGATCTTTCATTGTAGAGCGAATAATATCTTTGTTTGTCCCTTCTACGCTTGTTCCATTTGTTTGCATGTGGTGTTTGGACATTTAGAGGGATCATCGCCCTTGTCCCCTGGAGAGGGACAGGAGCGATCCATGTCTTTCTCCATAATCTTAGCAACTTCTAACTTCGATCTTAGTTGTGATGTCTTCCAAACGCCGTCCTTTACCTTGTTCATCCTCGCCTTGCCTTGGAAGTAAAGGATTATGAGTGCTTTTGATGGGATCGCCTTGGTCCTTGTCCAAAGGACAGGAGCGATGTGAGCTTTTAGCATGTTTGACGATGTTTGGACGTTCAAAACACTTGCATGTGATCTTCAAACGATGTCTCGAACCTTGTATGACCTTATGAAGTCTTGACTTAGCACGCATTTGAAACAAAATAGAGAGTCCAAGGCAAATCGCCCTGGTCCCTTGGAGAGGGATAGGAGCGATATGGTCCCTATGTTCATTTTGGTGATTATTTTACGTTTGAAATCTTCGTGTATCACCTTCCTATCATACCATGGACCTTCTAAGACCTTGCAAAACCTTGACCTTACATAAATCTTGCATGAAGTGGCCAATATACCCAACATCGCTCTGGTCCCTTCCTGAGGGACAGGAGCGAAGTTCATCATTATGTGCTTGTTCTTGTTTGTACCAACTTGCAATCATCTTCATTACGTGAAATGATGTCCTTTCGACCCTCTTGGTTGCTCGAAACTCGTTTGCCTTTTGAAATTTATGTCATTATGTAGATATCGCTCTGGTCCCTTCCCAAGGGACAGGAGCGATCTGGGTCTTAGAGTGTAAATCTCTTCATTGCGATGACCTTTAAGTGCTTGTGCTCGATGAAGATGTCTTGAAATGTCCTTGCCACCCTTTGTCTTGACTTAGATCGGTTTCAAACTTAAGTAAAAGGCAATATAACCATTGTATCGCCCTGGTCCCTTGGAGAGGGACAGGAGCGATCCATCTCTTGTGGCCTTCATTCCATTTTGTCAGGTTCCAAATTTATATTCAACGGATTCGTCATACTCTACTCCATTCATCCATGCCTTGACATCGTCCGCAACTTGGCAAGAAAATTAATTATAACAAAAATCGCTCTGGTCCCTTCCTGAGGGACAGGAGCGAACTAGGCCTTTTGGGACCCCTGTGGACGTTTTAAAATATTCAATTTATATTCAATGAGTTCATCTCACGCTCTTCCTTGCCTTTGGACGTAAACTTGTCTTGATTTTTGCCTGGATTTTGCTCAATAAAGGACATCGCTCTGGTCCCTGGGAGAGGGACGGGAGCTATAAGGTACTTCGCCCTGGTCCCTTCCTGAGGGACAGGAGCGAACTTTGCATTCTGGACCATTCTCCTCCATTTTTGCATCTCAAATTATATTCATTTGGTAAAGCATCTTCCTTTGGACCTCTTCGAATCATCAAGTCAACGAAATCTCGCAAGGACAAGGCAAAATTTGATTTGTAGCTCCGGTCCTTCACTGAGGGACAGGAGCGATTTTCCTCCTGGAGGCGTTTCGGTGCTCATGAAAATCTTCAATTTATATTCAATGGAAAGATCTCGCCGTTCTCCATCACTTCCAATTCGAAATTTGTCTGGACTCTGCAGGAGTAATGAGATATTTGGAAAAGAGCTCCCGTCCTTCACTGAGGGACAGGAGCGATTTTGCTCCTACAGGTCAAAATGACATGATTTTTCACATTTTAACACTTCACAAGGCAAAAACAAATCATTTCCAATGCCCAGGATCAAAGATCAAAAAAGTCAAAATTTGGTCAAAAATATTCAATCGGACAAAAATTCACATTTCTCTCTCAACACTTAGACAAATTTAAGCTCTGCATCAACATTCCAATTGAACATTAGACCATTCTGGCGAATTCATTGCATTCAAAATTTGCATCCTAGAAAAGGAAGCTCAAAAGCTCTCAAAAACGACTGGATTTTGGCCTGAAAAGACAAAAATAAAAACCCTAAGGCTTGACCCTAAATCCAGACAACTAACTGACTAACAAAATCCTAAAAAACGAAAGCGAACAACGAGCGAAAAACAAGCAAAAAGAGGGGGTCCCCATTTGCGATGGGGCGATGTGTGAAATGGTCACAACAAGACCCAAGTTCAATTCCCAATAGGGACATCTGAAGTGGAATTCTAAGTTGCGACTCTTGGCCTTCCATAGGATGGGGAAGGTCTTGGGTTAATCTAATCAAACATAATAATAATAATAATAATAATAATAATTCAAAGATATGTAATGGGGATGGGGCCTCCTACTGTGTCCCCACTGGTTCATAGCTCCAGTCAAAAGCTATTTAGGCTTCGGCCAATTACCGATCAAAAAAAAAGTATTTGCTTATTACCTTTTGTATAAATCATTAATACTACCACTGCTTAAAAGACATTAATTATTAATATAATAGTGGCTAGTAAAGACAGATGTCAGATCTGGTCTGCCACTGTTATTAAACTGTCTATTACTATCATACGTAATGCAGCCTGTGTTAATATTATTGTTATTAAATTCTGCATAAAGATATTATCGGGCTTCCATATATTAAGCATGCATATTAAGCACATCCCCAAGCATACCACCCAAAACAAGGATGTTTACTGCGTGTAACTTAATAACGATTCTGATCTGATCTGGCAGTCATATCCCATTGACTCAGCCTTTTCTTTTTGCATTACCTTTCGTTCCATACTAGATAAATGTCGAAGCTGCAAGTTTTACCGTATACCCCCTCCTCCCCCTTTTTCTTTTTTTATCCCTCTCTTATTGGCAAACTGTTTGGGAGCACGATAGAAAAACAGATCAGTGTTTGGGCTGAAAAGGAAGGAAAGCAGGCAAAAGGGCAAGTGGGCTTCAAGCCAAAACATTCTACCATTGATCATTGCATGACACTTCGACACTTGATTGAGAAGGTCTGGGATAAACAAGGAGAGGAGGTATTTTGCTGCTTTGTTGACTTCAAGAAAGCTTTTGATACGGTACCTAGGAGCAAATTGTGGAGTAGGATGGAAGAACTGGAAATTCCAAATCAGTATAGAGCTGCTGTTCATAGGCTGTATGAACAAGTTTGGGCCAAAATTCGAACCAAACAGGGATTTTCAGAATGTTTTGGAAGTGATATTGGGGTTAAGCAGGGATGTCCGTTATCCCCTACCTTATTTGGGATATACATTGACAAATTAGAGGAGTGGATCGATAAGTTTGGTGGTGGAGGGGTTTACTTGACCAATTATGTTATAAAGCTGCTTTTATATGCTGATGATCTTATTTTAATGGAAAAAACAGCACAAGATTTGAAGGAACACTTAAAAGCACTAGAGCTCTTTTGTCATCAGGTGGTGATGCAGGTGAACACTACCAAAACTAAGCTCATGATCTTTACCTTGAAGAGAAAGAAGGTTCATAGGGAATTTGTTTTTGAAGGCAGCCCCTTACAGGTGGTAAATGAATATAAGTATCTTGGCCTTGATTTCCACAACAAACTCAGTTGGGAAATGTGTAGAGCAAAAAGGATACAAGGGGGATGGAAAGCTCTATACTCATTGCAAAATAGATGCAGAAGAGCCGAGCTATGGGATTGGAAGACAAAGAAAACTCTTTTTGAGCTTTTAGTTGTCCCAATGGTACTATATGGATGTGAAGTGTGGGGTAGCAGCACCTCAGCAAAAAAATGGAGCCAGATAGAGAGATTGCAAAAACATTTAATTACACATAGCCTCAAGATTAAATCTACGATTCCATATGAGATTGTCCTAGCGGAGGTCGGGGCTTTCCCTGTTGAGGCATCAACTATGTTTCGGTTGTTAAGCTATCTAAGAAGATTAGATAACATGGAGACCCATAGCTGGCCAAAAATGGCAGCTAGTGAAAAATTAGATAGAAGAAAGAGCACGGGGATGAAACAAAATGTTATATGGATGAGCAAGTGGGGTATCAGCATAAGTGAATGTCCAAATAACAACAGGGAAATAAAAAAGTATGTGCAAGGAAGTTCAAAGAAAGCATGTGGAAAGGGCCACTTGGGAGGAAAAAAGGAATACTATGTCAAACATTTTAACTCTACATATGACCACACACAAAAGACCTACATAGGAATGGAAATAAAATGGAAAGCAAAAATGCTAATTGCTCAAATAAGAAGTTCGCACCAACTTAGATGTGAGACCAGAAGATGGATGATACCTAAAGAAGAGTGGGCAGATAGAAGGTGTAGATATTGCATTCAAGGAGCGGTTGAGACAGAATGGCATTACATCTGGGTCAATTATATTGAGACATTAAAAGGGAACAGCTTGGGTCAGTTGTTTGAAGAAGAGAAGATAACAAGGGTTGCAGATTTTTTGGTCAAATTACACAGTAGAAGATCCAAGATACAGAAAGAAAAGGAAATATAGGTGTTGGGCTTTGTTTATACAAGAGTCATCGCTGGCTATCTGTGAGTCCCATAGGCTGCTTGGCCTCGTGGACGTGATTAAAAACATTCATTCATTCATTCATTATACCTTCCAAGAGAGGTATTTGTTCCTTTAGAAGACATACCTCTTCCCAAACAAAACTCTTCATTACTCCTCTCTCTCATTAATTAGAGATCGTTATCTTATGGGTTTCGCAATGCATCCCTCAGCATAGTGTTTGGTTGCCATCTTTCACTAACATATACAAATAGCAAAGATCACCCCTTTTGGATAGTCTAACAAAGGTTATCTTTATAGTCTTTTTGAAACGTATTATCCACTTCTTAATTGCCGCCTCATATAATTGGTCCACTGCCTATTACTAATTACTATGCCAAGAGTATTTAAGAACGGTAGAATTATGAAATGTAAACAATAATATTATAACATTTTTTAATAATAATATTTTTATTAATATGTAATGCTTATAATGATAATATTGATTTACTCTGTTTGAATATTTTCAGAATATTATTATTAAAGAATATTAATTAAATAATAATGCTTAATAAATAAACAAGTATTTAATAATTTCAATTAATCCTTCATTAAAAAATATTAAATTAATAATTATTATTTCATTTAGGTTTTATATATATAACGATCAGGGAGGGGACATGACATTTTGTATCTCAACTTCTTGATAATGTACAACTCTTTCTCGTTTTTAGTGTTATCATTTATACATTCAAACAAAACCTTTACAATAACTACAAGAAGGCAAACTGTCTGACAAGGCCATTATACAGGTTCCACTTTCCTTATCAAAGTCTACTAGCACTTGCACACCAACGAGGTGCAATGGTTACATCGACAGCAAGATATGTTATGGATAATATATTGGAGCGCAAGCAAAAGTTGGAAGGAATGAACATTGCTTTTGTTATGAGCAATTATTTAGAATACAATTGAGTTGATCTTGGCATGTGGGAAAAAACTTATTATAAATGGATACAACTTATAATTTAAACCGGCAAGCTATGCAAAATCTTTTTGTAATACAAAATGTTTTTACGATGTGTAAAGATGATTAATTTAGAATATTCATTACATTGAGTAGATTTTATCTATGCTATATTCATGAATATGTTTATCAAGAACGGAAGTGATTCGTGTCCCTAAAAATGTTGTAGTATGAGTAGGATAGAAGACGAACTCTATGTAATAGTGTGGCCAAAAATTAGGAATAGCTTGATTAATTCCTTTGTGTCATCCCTCGTAATCACATTACAACATGTCCATGCATCGATTGCAGTTTAAAGAATGTTTTTTGGCAAGCTATATTCGTCAATTATGATTGTCCAACCATTATAAAATGAGTCATCAGCCAAACCTGGAAATATCAACTCTTGACATGATGTATTGTAGTTCAAGCAGACCTGTGCATTTTTACTTTGGGTAGCTACCTTAGACAATAGTCTGCACAAACCGATAGTTGAGTTAGGGTATTATTATTGAAAATAGTAATTTCTAAGATGTTCAAGAAAAATATTTAGGCAAAAATGAACACTTGATTATGTTTGATCTTAATGTCATTGCAAGGTGTTCAATATTTCACGCATAATTACAATTGTTAAAGAAGATGTAAAAATCGTGATAGGAATTGGAAAAAATTGTAGGAGATAACCATAACGAATTTGACTCAAAGTCGGATTTGATTTGGAAATCAGATTTTGTTTGATTTGAAAGCATTTATTATAAAAAAATTATCCATTTTTTTAGCTTGTATTCCGACAAATACTACAAATTGGATTTGTATTCCACGTTATTCACCAATCTCCAATCTGTGGCTTTTCACCAGCCCAATGCCTAACTGTTAATAGACAATGTTGCACAATGTAACATGTACAAGAACAAACAGAGTTTATAGAATATTAAAATAATAACTTTATTAATAATGATAATGAAAAAACTTTTAATACATATTTTCCTAAACATAATCATTGCATTACTTCATATATATAATCTTTGGCAAACCTATTTAAAATATCCTTTTGTGGTTAGATAAGGTGTACTCCCACAATTTTGATTGTCCACTTTGATTCTCAAACAAAGTTTTCATGCTAATCATTTGCACGCTTGAATTAGTAATAAATCGAACTGTTTAACAACAAAACACTCGATCGATGGGTTTTTCAGCCAAATCGTCGAATATTTGTTTGTAAAGGATTTGTCTGTATTCTTTTTTATGGTATTCAAGTGCATCGTCTATGATTTTGCATTTTGCAGAGCATTTCCAACTATAATATCTCACAAAAATCTCCCTACCATTATTTTTTGATGTATGTCCATATTATATCCAAAGCTCCCATATGGGACAAGCGGGGAGAACACTGGAAAAAAAATTGGATTTACGCCTTTCAATTGCATTTGTTTGAAATTTTATAAAACCTTTTCAATACATCCATTCTCTGCAAATATTGTGATCATTGCATTCCATGAGAGATCATCTCTTTGAGGCAATCTGTCAAACAGTTCATGTGCCTTGTTGTGCCTTGTTTGTACTTGTATAATTTGCATATAGATCTACTTGAGCATTTCCGACCATAATTTTTGACAAAAGTCCACCTTCATTATGCTTTGATGGATGTCTATACCCAGTTCCAAAGCTCCCATTTTATCACAGGCAGGGAGGATGCTAACAATTGAATCTGGCTTTACACCTGCCAGTTGCATTTGCTTGAAAATTAATAAAGCTTTTTCAACAAATCCCTTTTATGAATATCCTGCAATCATTGCAAGCCATGAAACCACGTTTTTTTCAAGAATATTCCCTTTGTCTATGCTTCAATGGACGTCTATATCTTGTTTATTGGCAAAGATTATAGAGTTTGGATTGGCAAAAGGTTGTAGAAAGAAAGAACTCTACACAAAAGCTCAGCGCCGAACAAGGAACAAATTAAGGTGAGATTTCGTGTTGTGTGGTCAGAATCTTTTGGGGGGAACACTAGCTTTATCAGAGATGGACAAACATTTTGGACTATTGAGAAGAGTCCAATAAAGGAGTTAGAAGTTTCTTCCTGCTTGTAGAGACCTTCAAATACATGCGCATGTGCGCTTCTGGAGACCAAT
Source organism: Cryptomeria japonica (assembly GCF_030272615.1). Lineage (NCBI taxonomy): Eukaryota > Viridiplantae > Streptophyta > Pinopsida > Cupressales > Cupressaceae > Cryptomeria > Cryptomeria japonica. The sequence continues at coordinate 270,624,409 of NC_081407.1, read as the reverse complement.
ACCAATTCACCAATTTGTCGAATTGATTAATGCAGTGCCCATTGTCCAGATCGTATGTAAAATCCAGACAGCTATTCTCATTCTTACGGGAATCTAGCAGCACAAATCTTACATTGGAGGGGTTCTTGATATCAGTGAGCGCCTTGTAGCTTCGATTATCGCCCTTACACACAGCAATGGCAAATCTTGTGATCATTGCATTCCGTGAGACATCATCTCTTTGAGGCATTCTGTCAAACAATTCACGTGCCTTGTTGTGCCTTGTTTGTGCTTGCATATTTTGCATATAGATCTACTCCAGCATTTTCGACCATAATTTTTTGACAAAAATCCACCTTCATTATGCTTTGATGGATGTCTATACCCTGTTCCAAAGCTCCCATTGTCTTACAGGTAGGGAGGATGCTAGCAAAGGTTGTTGAATCTAGCTTTAGCTGAAGGTTCTCGTTGCTCTCTAAAACAAGCCGTGTCAAGGAACTCTTTTCCCCTTTTACCCACCTCTTAAAACCATTCCATTCTTTGAGTCCTGATGCAGGGGAAGAAGATGGAAGGTTATTTGAGGCCAAAGATTCCAAATTTGGTCCTATGCCGCACCAGGGCAAGTTAAATGGAGCGATAGTTCCCAAGTTCGATTCTCCATAATTTTGCTCTCTCATTCCAAAAGATCTCAAGTTCGATTCTCCATAATGTTGTCGTTTCGTTCCTGCAACAAATCCTAACAATTACCACTATAATTCATGGAGCACAGGGTTTTTCGATTGCCATGAAGATCGCTGCACATGAAAGCTCAAGGATTTTTGTAAAAATTTGTATAAATTATTTGTATGTTTGTTAATGTATTGAATTGGTAATGCCATTTTAGTGCAGGTTGTATGACAGCAATCGCCCGGTGCATTGCCTTTGTAAGTATTGCTCGGTTTGCAGGACTTGGAGAATGTGATGGTGTTGTGCATTGAGGGGAGATCTTTGGTCACCCATGAATAGCCCATTCCGTACCTGTGGATGAGTGCAACGAGCAGATTGCAGGTTGTGGCATTTGGAGAAGTCGATCAGTGGAGAGGCCGAAAAAAATAGTCAAAAAAAAAACGACGGTGAAAACGGGCTGAAGGAATTTACTGGCATCCGACATGAGGAAAATCCAGTGGGGATTCTCCCCATATATAGCCTATCGGCTAATGATGTTGGGCAATATTTGTTGGTTACTGTTATCACAAAAGCTTGCACCCTTGCTGAGCTATCAACTCAGCAACCTCGTGAAACATGCAAACAACCCCAAAGTGTGGGACCTTGCGCAAGGGGGTTGAATCTCCGGAGAAGGTTGGCCTCCTTCTCAATCCAGGTGCAAGTGTCTTCAAAACTAACTTTTAAGCCTATCCTAACAACTTGCAGAGGGAAAGGGAAGAGAGAAATGCTTAAAATAAAGGGAGGTGATGCACCAAGAAGAGATTATTCATCTCCCTACCGAAATGACACAAAGAATTAACTGAAACACCAGGTAATGCACAAAATTCAGTTGTATGAATGATCCCAATACATGTGTGGAGGTTAGAATTTGCTAAGTGTCAAGAGGGGAGAAGGATTCCCACAAGTTACACTCAGAAAACAAGCTAACACAACATACATGTGAAAGAAAATCACAAACATACACTTATAATGGAGGTAAGAACACATACACAGCATGCATAAGATGAAGGTAGGCAAGAATGGTGATTTCAATTAATTATAATGCCAATGGCCAAACTTACAGTTGCAGAAATGCAAAAATAATTACAAGTCTTCAAGAGAAGAGAAAAGCATAAGAAAGCTCAAGGCAGTAGGGAGAGAACCCTTTACAATGAGGCTTAACAGCCTTTATATAGAAAAATGGTTACAAGAGTGATCATGACCCCTGTATGTCAGTTTGGGAGTGTAGGGAAGTGCATGCACTTGACTTGTACATGCAAGCAACCTAGCCATACCCACAAAAGGCAATTCTGAGAAGGGTGGATTGATTGACCTTCCAAAGTCAGAGTATGCAGTCATGACACAAGTCACCAAGCATGGCCCCATACCTCCCTTGATGGAAATCCTGCCAAAAACATTAAATGCACCCCTGTGGCTCCATAAAAGAAGGTGCATAAGTCACCAAAGTTGTCGAAGCATTTAAAGCTTTGAGTGTCGATCAAGCCATCCGCAAGTGTTGCAAGTCGGAAGTCGTTTGGAAAACTTCGGAGACCTGGGTCACCGTAGTTGGGGAAACTTCGAAGACCTGGGTCATCGTAGTTGGAGAAACTTCGAGGTTCTAGAGTTCTAAGGTTGAAGAACAAGGAACTTGGGAACCTGGGGGTTCCGGAGTTCCGGGGTAGAAGAACAAGGAACTTGGGAACCTGGGGGTTCCAGAGTTCCAAGGTTGAAGAACTAGGAACTTGGGAACCTAGGGGTTCCGGAGTTCCGGGGTTGAAGAACTAGGAACTTGGGAACCTGGGGGTTCCGGAGTTCCGAGGTTGAAGGACTAGGAACTTGGGAACCTGGAGGTTCCGGAGTTCCGGGGTTGAAGAACTAGGAACTTGGGAACCTAGGGGTTCCGGAGTTTCGGGGTTGAGGAACAAGGAACTTGGGAACCTGGGGGTTCCGAGGTTGAGAAAGAGAAGACTTAGGAACTTTGGAGACCTGGGTCACCGAAGTTGGCAAGACTTAGCAACTTGGGAACTTCGGGGTTCCGGAGTTCCAGGGCAAGAGAACAAGAGACCAAGGAAGGGAACTTCGGAACCTCGGGATTCCGGAGTTCCGAGAAAGAGAGAGGAAGAGAAGGCTTGGGAAAGGAACTTCCGACAAGACAACACTTCATACTTTATGATTCCATTGTTTCCTCTTTGATCAATTGAGGCAACGCTGGTCCATAGAACATATCTCTGATCAGTTCTCACTGATGAACCAAGGGCATCATAAAATGACAACAATTACCACATTAACCAGGGCTACTTTCATTGTTGGCCATCCCAATATTCTTAGTGAGAACTTGAAAGCGCCATCATTTCACTGACTGTCCATCAGCTGAGTATTCATCTTGTCACCATTGCTAGGCCTGGATGATCATAAATAGCCAAAGGCTACAGCAAGCATCCCTCTTTCCATCATCAGCAAGTATTCATCTTGTTTTTTATTTTAAGGCATATGGAGTGTTTCAAGATTGAAAAGGCATGGAGACCATGTACCTCACAGAAGATTTAACAAGCCAAAAATATAATTCACAATGTCACAATAACTTTATATTCTTATGCAGCAAACGAAATGGGTCATTTATGTTTGCAAAATAGTTTATAAATGTTTCCTAGGAGCAGCCATTTGCAAAATCAATCCAAAATCTTATTTATTTTCAAATTCAAAAACTGTTAAACAATAAATCCTACCACTGCAGATACTCCATCTAGTGCATTTCTCAAACTTTGTGGATCCAGTAGGTTTCCTGCCATTAAGATGTGTGTGAGCAAACAATTTCATAAGAAGCAATAACGTAGAAATGAAGGAATAAGAACAAGGCCTATTTCAGCAATGTCAATCATGCATGCCCCTAAAGTAGGACTATATTAATATGTTTTAATTGATTTTATGAAGGTAACCTTTATGCCAGATGACATCATTTGTCCATGGTTCCTGTATTGATGGCCTTCCTGACCTGGACCGGTCATCAAAAACAAATACATATTTTAGCATGCCAAAGCTAACCAGTTCTAAGAAATACATACATAGGTCAAACACAGCACAGTCGATTTGTCTTTATTTGTATCAAAATTCTAAACACGAAGTCTGAAAGAAAAAGCAACAATTCATCAGCATAACTAACAGGTATAAAACATTGAATTCAATTAATGATATCAGATTTCAACAATCCATGTCAATAATAAGTCTGCAGTGATTTTAAGACATTGAATTCAATCAATGATATCAGATTTCCACAATCCTTGTCATTAATAACTAACAGGTATAAAACATTGAATTCATTCAATATCAAACAGGTCTGTAGTGATTTTGGCTATGAAATCTACTCATACTTAATAATTCCATTCAAAATTTAAAAGTAAAAGCGTACATATCATGAAAACAAGGACCAAATACTGGAGTGGTATACCCAAGAAACAAAGAACCCCAAACAATGGCCGCAAAATCAAGGAAATCAGTAGAAAGCAACTAAAGATTTGGAAGTATGAACTGTAGAGATTTTCAGGTCAAACAGGAGGAATCTGTGACATACCTACCTTTGGCAGTAGTTGATTATATAGATAATCTCCCACATTATATAATGAAGAAAGTGATTCAAACTGCTATTATACTGGCATGAGAGGAGGATTCATAATAGTGTTCACCTCCAGTGAGTATTTTATTTCAATAATGGAGAAAAGTAAGGCATACAATAAGAGTGATATATGCACATACTGAAAAGAGGACCTGTGTACGAGGAAAACGAGGTTGTCGGGAGATCAGTACTAGTATTGGTTCAGAAGACTGGTACCGATACATCTATTTTTGAAAAATAAGAGTCAAGGGTACTTGGAGACACCATTTTTTTAATATCATTTAATAATTTAACAATTTACTAACATTAAAACTGAAAATATGACATTGAACTTTCAAAACAAGAATACTAATAAGGTTTAACATTAGCTTTAAAGAATTCATAGTACATATTGACATTACATATTGAAATTCAAAAATGTTGATAGCCTGATACGCTGATAAGCATACAAAAGAAAAGCAAAAGAAAAAGCAGAAATCAGAAAATCTACTGTCTACACTTCTGTGTCACCCATTTCTACGTCCTTGGTTATGATGCTCTCCAAATACTAATCACTCTCAAGCTCAAGTTCCTCTATTTGCAATAGAACTAGGGGTAAATCACTAAGGCCATCTGCTTCAACCACTTCATCCACCAAGGCTACAACTTCTCCATCAAGTGAAATTTGGTCCTATTTTGTTGGACCTTCCTTGTACCCAAGCTCTACACAAGAGAGAAGGCAAAGTGAGCTATTAATATACACTAGGTAATCTGCTTTCTTTGGCCCTAATCCATTCCTTTTAAATGACTGAATAAAACCTAAAATATTGGTTCTAGGATGAGCCTGGGTATGTGTACTGGGTACAATGGTACAACAGTTTTTTCCCTTGGGTATGGGTTTGGCTATATATTATATAGATATATTCAAAATTATAAATTATAAAATATAAAAAACAATGACAATTGTATGTCATGTCCCCGCTCTGATATCTCCTCATATCTGATATATATAATTGATGTTAAATTGTCTTAAGACATCACAATTTTCATATATCTGGCCGACCTGGAGTTTGATGAAAATAAGTTAAAAGAAAAGCTGACTGACCCTTATAGAACAAAACAAAGGAGATAAAAATGGTTGAGGGCCGACCTAGCCTTGAGAAGGAAAAGTGGTTGAAGAAAAAGGCAGTGATAATGTTTGAGAAGTAAGCATAAGACTAACACCACCGATCACATTTAATCAAGCAAATACCATTTTGATATGAATGGAGCAGCCATTAAGGTAAACTAAAAGAAGATCATTCTGGCCAGCCACAATATTATTCACTTGCTGCCAGCCCATGAGAAGATGTAAAAAGCATTCAAATAAATTTAATTATGTACTATTAAGGCTGACTGCGGAAGAGAATAAAATATCATATGGGTTGGCTTTGAATTAAAATGGCATTATATGGGCTGACTCTCCATGAAATGGCACATCATTTGTGAAGTGTTTAAAAAGCAAAATAAAAACATGAAAAGGCCGACTCCCTTGGGAGAATCATATCTCTTCATGAAAAGGTGCAATAGGGTATTTATGTAAGGAAAGTTGGAGGGTACAATAAAGGTAACATGGTAGGATGGGAGTGGACTTAGAGCAGATGTACAATAGAAGAATATATGTGAGATGAAGTGAATAAGATTCAGACTTAAAGGAGACCTACAAGCAGATTTAAAGAGATCTATGAGTAGACAGAAAGTAGACAGCAACTGGTAAAAATTGAATAGGAGAGAACAACGAAATAAGCAGCAGTCTCATAAAGAACAGAACAGTTTTGGATACATCAGTGAATTAGGCATATAGATCAGTCCTGAAACCTTTATTTATCGCCTGCAGTAGCATTATTATTTATCTGTGGTTTGCAAGAGGTACCTAATAATATGCAGGAATGATAAACAATTAACATATTATTGTTAGTATACACACACACATATACATATATGTATATGTATACGTTATGTATATGTATATACACATACATACATACATATACACAGATACATATACATATACATGTACATACACATATGTAAATATACATATATGTATGTGTGTGTGTGGGGATATATAATGATCAGATTTCCCCTTGTTCCATGCATCAAACTTGAGAGGAAAACACCTTAGAATTAAGAAGATTGCAATGGTAACAAGATGAATCCAATCTCATGAAAATAACATAAATGCTCATCAACATTGGCTGACTTTGCCTCCTAAAATCATTCCTCCCCTATAAAAGGCGAAATCACACGTTAACAAATTTCCTTCATCTCCTGCTTGGGCACAAATCCAACCCTTGCTTGCAATGGCGAGTTCCAGATAAGTGCATACACAACATGGGGTCAGCACATTTGAGACATGTGCTTGCACAAGAATGCATGAAGCTGACCTTATGAGCACATCTAAGGTGTATGCTTGCAAACAATGAATGTAGGGCACATTTTGACGGTGCACATGCACAACATAGTGCAAGGCAGGTTTGGGGAAGTGGTATGCACAAAGGAGAGCGGATTGAAGACCCTCCATTGCACAAAGGTGGGCGCATTTTGATGGTGCACATGCACAAAGGCGTATGAGAGCGGATTCGATATGGAGTCTGCACAACTTGTATAGGACGCGCTTAGGGTATATGCTTGCACAAACTCACCCTTTTGGGCGCACTTAAGGCCCCATATTGCACAAATATGGGTACATCTAGCATGTATACATGCACAACTTTATGAATAGATTCACCCCCTTCAATCAGGTCTGTAGGGGCAGCCTTCTCTCTCAGGTCTGATTTACATTCTTTCTTTCCTTATGTCAAACCAGCAAAACAAACAAACACTAAATCAGACACACATGAAATATATGAAAACTTTCTCACAAACCCTTACCATTCAAATAACCCTTGCAGAATGCTGATGAAATCCGCTTATGTTTTCAGGTTTGCAATTTGACCTCTGCTTTTCAAATTTGTTCTGCTCCTAATCAGATTCAATTGCTATTTAATTGTTAGTAAACATTAATGATTCTATCCTTGCATTTATATGAATTGCACCCATCCACAAGGAGGTGAGCCTTAATTTGTATCGTTTGTATTTGAACTAAGGGGAGGACAACTTTGCAAATGTTTTGAATTTTAAAATTCTAACTTTCCCCTTTCTCTTTAAAATGGCCAACATGTTCATCCTCCTTTGCTGGGCGGGATTTCACTATAGTCTTGCTTTAATTCAAGGTCAGCATTTCACACATCTTATGCATTACAAGGTCGGATATAGCAATAGCTTGTGCATTAGTCATCAAGGGCGGGCTTCCTCCATATGCATGTATTAAAACCAAAGTCAGGAATTCACTTATCCCATGCATTACTCTTGCAAGGTCTGACTTTGTAGGTGTTCATGTATTGAAACTACCAAGGGCAGAATTTGACCTATACCATGCATTGTTCAAGGTCGGGTTTCCTCATAGGTCTTGCAATGAAAGGGACAGCAAAGTCAAAAATCCATGATGGTCATGCACTACATTGAAGGGTGCAACCTAAGAGTGTTGTAATAGAGCACCCATATTTCTCCAATTCTTACATCATCTTGCATTTTGACAACTTTGCAACATTTTTTGCAATAACATTGACAACTTTTTGACAACATTTGCACTATTTTGCAACTTTTAGCATCTCAAGTTCAATCCTCAATCCTAACGCCCAGTTGTGTTCTAAACATGAGACATTGTTAGGGTTTTGGCAAATTCAGAGCAAATACAAATTAACAATTATATGCAAATTTGAATACACAAAAGATGAAGAATCATACACAACACAAATAACACAAAGATTTAACGTGGTTCACCCAAGATGGGCTACATCCACAGAACACAGTCGTCCAATCTTTTCCTATGATCCAATAAAACAGTACAACACCATTATAATGCCCTTTTTCATTCCAGCCACTTATAACATGCAATTTTAGGGCAACCTACAAAGTTGGCTTTTTAGGGCTTTTTCAAATGTCAATTATTTTTTTTCAAAAAAATGCCAAAATAATTTCCCGGCAAAGATACATTACGAGTGTACAGTTGTTGCATGATCAATTGCCAGAAACCAACAATCTCCCACTTGGAGATTGATCTTGGACGACACTACTGCACTTGTAGCTCCCATTGAATAAAACACCTGGACTTGATTGTTCCTTAATTCCATGATTTTCAATCAAGAAAGCCAAAAGAAATTGATGAGGAAATCAGCTTCTCTCATGTGACTGCCTTCGTGAACATATTTGCAAGATTGTTTCTTGTGTGAATCTTTTCAAGTTGTATTTGCCCATCCTCCAAAACGGACCGTATGAAGTGGTACTTGAGTTGAATGTGTTTTGTCCTAGAAGGAAGAGCAGAATTCTTTGCAAGATGAATGGCACTTTGGCTGTCAATGTACAATGGGCTATCCTCCTGCATCCTGCCCAACTCCTCCAGAAAACGTTGTAACCAAATCATCTCCTTGCTAGCTTCAGTAGCAGCCACATACTCAGCTTCAGTGGCTAAAAGTGCAACAACCTTTTGCAGTCAAGAAATCCAACTAACTGCAGTTCCCCCAACAATAAAGACATACCCTTTAGTACTCCTTGTATCAATATCACTTGCCAAATCAAAGTCAACATATCCTCGTAGAGCAGAGTTTGATCCTCTGAAACATAATGCCTTGGTAGTAGTACCTCTCAAATACTTGAGAATCCATTTGACAACATTCCAATGTTCCATCCCCGAATTGCTCATATACCTACTCACAACTCCCACTATCTGTGCAATATTTGGCCGTGTGCATACCATCGCATACATCAGACTGCCAACAGCTGATGAATACGGAATGTTAGACATTTTATTTACCTCTTCCTGTGTCTTTGGACACACCTTAGTCAATTTGAAATGACTAGCCAAAAGTGTACCAAATGCTTTTGCATTTTGCATGTTAAATCTTTTCAACACCTCCTTTATAATACTCACTTTGGGACAAAGTTAATGTTCCATTTTTCCTGTCCCGTGAAATCCTCATACCAAGGATTTGCTTACCTGCACCCAAATCCTTCATAGCAAATGACTTTGCTAATTTCTGTTTAAGTTCATTTATATGTTGCATGTTAGACCTAGCAACAAGCATGTCATCAACATAAAGTAACAAGATAATATAACTGCCATTATCCAATCTCTTAAAATAAACACAATAATTAGAATGACATTTGTGTTAACCTTGTTCAGCCATGAAACTATCAAATTTCAAATACCATTGTTAGGGTGCTTGCTTTAGGCCATACAGACTCTTCTTCAACCTACACACTAACTCCTTACCTTTGACCTCATATCCCTGTGGTTGTTGCATGTAGATTTCCTACTCCAAATCCCCATGGAGAAAAGCTATTTTAACATCTAGTTGTTCAAGATGCAAGTTTTATGCAGCCATAAGACTTAGAACAGTTCTAATGGAAGTCATTTTTACAACTGGAGACAATATTTCATCAAAATCTATACCCTTTTTCTATGCAAAACCTTTTACCACGAGTCTGACCTTATATCTTTTATGTCCTCCATCCTCCTCCTTCATCCTATAAACCTATTTATTAGGCAAGGCTCTTTTTCCTACAAGTAATGGGACTAAGTCCCAAGTCTAATTCTGCATCAAGGAATCCATCTTCTCTTCCATGCCTGGCTCCCACTATTGTTAGGCATCCACCTGCATTGCTACTTCATATCATTGTGGTTCACCAGAATCAGTTAATAAAATAGAATACAAAGGAGAAAATCTTTCAGGACGTCTACTTAACCTCGTAGAACATCTAACACTTGCAGGAGTTTGTGGGATATTTTGTTGTTGTTGAGCATCAAATACCAATTGCATTTTATTTTCAGGAATCTTATCCAACACCACATTCCTTTTTTACTTGTTCATGCTTCTTTTCCTGCATCTGTTCTTTATACATGACCACATTGAATATAGCATCTCTACTTCTAATTATTTTTAGATTTTCAAAATCTCATAATCGATAACCAAAGTCATCTATTCCATATCCAACGAAGGTACATTTTTGACATTCAGCATCAAGCTTGGCTCTGTTTTCTTTATCAACATGGACAAAAGCTTCACAACCAAAGGTTTATAGAAAAGAATAATTTACCTTTTTTACCAATCCATGCCTCCTCTGGAATGCCACCATCCAAAGGATTTGAAGGTCCTTTGTTTATCAAATAAACAACAGTATGTACAACATCTGCCCAGAAATGTAAAGGTAGTCCAACATGCAATCTCATGCTCCTTGCACGCTCCATGATGGTCCTACTCATTCTCTCAAACACACCATTTTCTTGTGGGGTTCCTGGAACCATCTTTTGCCTACAGATTCCATTGTAAGAACAGTAATCTTCAAATGCTTCGCTGCAATACTCACCTCCATTACCAAATCTGAGACATTTCAACTTTTTCATGTCTCATTCTCAACCAAACTTTTCCATATCTTAAAGGTTTCAAAAACATCTAATTTTTGTTTTAGGAAATACAACCGTGTTTTCCTAGTTGCATTATCTATAAAAATAACATAATAACAAGAGCCACCAAGAAATGATACCTGAGTTGATCCCCATATATCTGAATGCACAAACTCTAACTTCTCACTCTTCTTCTCTTTCCCAACCTTGAGAAATTTGACTCTTTTTTATTTACCATAAACACAAATTTCACAAAACTCTAAATCAATCTACTTCAATCCTGGCAACAAATTTTTAGAGTGAAGGATTTTCATCCCTTTCTCACTCATGTGCCCAAGTCTATGGTGCCACAGTTTTGTATCTATCCTTGCTACATCTATAGTAGTTGTCCCTGTAGCAACTTTTTCTGTAGCAACTAAAGTAGAATAAGTATCACCAGTACATGAATAAAATGTGCCTACCTTTGCACCTTTAGCTACTACTAATGCACCTTTAGTGACCTTCCAGACATTGTCTGTAAAGGTAACCATGCAGCCTTCACTGCCCAATTGTCCTACAGAAATTAAATTTCTTCTCAAATTAGGGACATGTCTTACCTCCTTCAGCAATCAGTCATTTCCATTCTGCAACTTGATTTTTATCTTGCCTTTTCCAAAAATCAAACAAGGCTCATCATCACCCAAGTATACCTGTCCAAAATCACCTTCAACATAATCTAGAAAAAAAATTCTATGGGGAGTGGCATGAAATGAAGCCCCTGAATCTATTACCAAAGAATCATTAACATTATCTAAACACGGGATTAGACCATCTTGTAAAGTATTACTTGCAACGTTGGCTTCCTTATTGTAATCTTCATTTCCGTCTCCTTGTTTGTTTTTCCGAGAACAACAATCTTTCTTTAAATGTCCTTGCTTTCCGCAGTACCAGAAATCCTTTCTTCCTCTAGATTGAGAGCATCCTTTCTTTGACTACCTTCGTGACTTCTCATGATTTCTTGGTCTTTTGACTCTTTCCTTTGGTCTTCCCCTCCTCTCTACATTCAAAGTAGTACTCGATGATGTTGAAGTCTCACCTATGCTTTTCCATCGCATTTCCTCACTTAGGATAACACCAACAACATCATCAAATTTCAAAGTGCCTGTACCAAAGACAGAGTTACTTACAGCCATAACCAAGCTATTCCAGCTTCCTGGCAAATAACATAAAATTAAGAGAGCCCTAACCTCTTCATCAAAGTTGACTTTTACAGAAGTCAATTGACTAGTAACCGTATTAAATTGTAATATCCCTTGCTGATTATGGCCTTAAAATGTTGAAGATAGGCTCAAGGAATATTGTCAAACAGTTGTCCTACAACCCTTAAACCTCCTGTTACCAAAAACTGATTGCTTTCTTGATGTTTATGACCCAAGGTATAATATCAAACAGTTCACATACAACATTTAGCTTGTTGGTTTGAGTTTAAGACTGACAACCTTGCGTGTTATTGACATAGAAAAGGCTTTGCACAACTTTGCGTGTTATTGACACCGATACAAAAGAAATGCAATTGTAAATGATTTCTAAGATATCTAAATTATAAACTCAAAGTATTAATGACTCTTTGCTCTTCTCAAATGCATATAGATGAATTTCACTGACAAATGTGCACCTACAGCCAAGAGGCATTTTCACAAACACTTGGCATGCAAACTATTATTATTAGAGACATAGCATCAAATGACTTGCAACCTGTCCCTCTTTTATTGAATGCAAATTTCAGGTACAATCAATCAGCTTAAAGCTTGCCAATATATGCATACACTCCTAAATCTCAGGCAATCATATATCGTTGTCTATGGTAGCACTAACAGTAACACATCTTTGACAATATAATCAGCTATAAGAAAATAAGAGAACCTGTTTGAATGATCGCCCAATGCCAATTTGAAGAAGCAAGCAATATCTAAAAATGGAGTCTTTCTTGAGCCCAAATCGTGCCTTATCCAAATCGCCGCTATTCTCAGATCTGCTCTCTAATAAAAATTGATATGCAGCATTAAAGACCCTTCCCTAGAACCGGAAGTGATAATCATAGCTTTGTTAGTGAAGCGCTCTGGCCATAAGAAGGAATTGAAGCAAGACAAGGCCACTAAGATCAAAAACGTGGTCTTCTTAGCTGGCCGCACAACCCTAGAAGTTGCAGAAGCTATAATAAATAATATCAGCAGTCCTCAACGCCAAATAAGTGATGGAAATGACTGTCTCAGGAAGGCAAAGTCAATGCACCAATACCCACAAATTTTTGAGTCTTCAATCACAAGTTATGAGCAAAAATTTGAGATTTGGTAAGTCTGGTCGACCCTCATGACAGAGCTGTTATGTGACTGAATTATCCTCAAAAATCCCCTCCAACAGCTCCTTAAGAAATCACCTCTCTTCCTTAAAAGTGCAGATTGAAGCATGAATGTCAATTGACCATATAGCTGAAGTATTCTCCCAAACTGACTTCCATGAATGCTGATGCCAAATACAATAAGCTTTAGATATGAAGGACTGAAGTATCCCTCACTCACAAATGCAACCCTTCAGAGGATCTTTCACAACCTTAGTTATGCGAATCAATGAGAGGTATTGTTCCCAATGACCAATAATGGTAGAAACCCAAGCCGGTTCCTTCACCACGAAGAACTCCAAATCAAATATCAAATCCTCAATGATTAGAAGCTTAACTTGACCTTCTTTTATACTTTTTCTCCAACCTTTCAAGAAGCTTCTAGAAATAATATTATTTCACTTAAGTTACTTTTTATGGTATAATATTAATTTGAGTCACTTTATTAAATTAATTAAATATAAAATTACCTTTTAATTTTTATTGATTTGATAACTTTATAAATAATTAGCTTAATACTTTTTAATTAAAATAATTAATTAAGCTATCCATAAGAAATATCATTAATTGGGACAACTTAATTAATTTAATTAATTAAGTATTTTGCCTCCAAAAACGGGGACATTACATTTCGCCCTCCCTGAAATTGTTTGTCCCCAAGCAATCTCAGCTGTAAGGAAAAAATCTACTCCACCTGGATCCCAAAAGAAGATGTGTGTAATGTCCTTGCTATCACCAAAGAGAACCTGTAACACCAATGCTAACACCACTAACTAAATCTATTATACCAACTCAATAGCTAATGTGAACCATGCTAAAGAAAGATGTGCAATGGGAACCCAAGTAGGGCAGCCATCAATCAATGACGAATCTAAGAAGATTATATCACCAACCAACAAGTAGATAGCTGCCATATCATATGAAATGGGTAACAAATCCAAAGATGGATTGTGGTTGCCTTCATTACCCTCTAAGGACAACTCTTGTGTGGCTGATCCACTATGAGTGTCATCACAAAAATCATCATCACCCTCAAAAGAATGTTCAACCTCAACAAAATTTCTAGATTTAGACAAACTTTGCCTATCATTTTTTATGGAGTGTTGAATGTCATGAATGTGTTGAAGATGGAGTTTGGTTTGTTGAACCAACAACTTGACTTGCTTTGCCCTTTTTAGCCATCCATTAATCAACCTTTGGGGCTGCTCCATATCAGCTACTCCAAAGTGCCTAAAACTTGTCCTCAAATGAGATGCAACATCAAAATTTCCATGTCCTCTACTTTCATCATGTGTACCAACCATAGTAACACTTATGTCACTTCCTTTTCTATAATTAAAGGTTGTCATATCATGAGAAAGTGAAGACATACCTCTGCTGTTCATTCACAGAAAATAGGGACTGATTTCAACTTGTTTGTCCTTGCCTTCAAATTCCTCCTTGGAATGATGAACAATTGCATGGCCTTTGTGACTTGAATCCATATTATCTTCCTCGTGACAATGTCATTACCTTATGTTGATGTAAAGAAGTATGACTGCTGTTATCAAAATCAGAATAGTTGTCATACCATTGTGTAAAGTCTTTGCCATTTTCAAGCACCCCTTCAAAGCAAGCTTCATGCTCCACACTTGTAGACTCATCTTCACAATTTCTTCCATGTGTAAGGACTGCAATCTCATGAGAATTATGGAACATAATGCTGCTGTCCTCAAACAAATCAGTGATGATATCATACCATTACAAATTGTCTCCTCCATCATGTATAGTCAAAACACTAGTGACTGCTCCACTAGGTAAAGGGTCAATTTTCACATTCACCTTAATATCTTGGGCCTCTAATGTAGTGGTCTCAAGTGAAACTTCTTGCAAAGATGTAGACAACTTATTCCCCAAGGCTGTCCTCATATCCTCTTGAGTTATATCAGCATGTCTAACAAACTCATCATATAAATTTCCGCCTATCATGGGTGAGGTATCTCTATCCTTATGTTGTTCCACCAATCTCCTTAACAATTCATGTGCCATGGGTGACACATCTTGCTCACCTTTCCAAACAGCCCATAAGTCATTTGACATGAGTTTAGAAATTACATTATCCTCATACAAAACTGAAAACATGACAGATTGCATAGAAGTAATCACGCTACTAGGATGAACCTCATCAATAACCCTCCAAAATATATGAAACATCTTGTGAATGATATCTACACAATCCATGGATATCATAATGTTTTCAATTCTGAACTTTGCAAATATTTCAAGTAGTTTTACCCTCTTAGAAAAATAAGGGTTCTTGATATCATCCAAACCTTCAAAGCTTGCCACCATGATCTGAAGTATTTCTTTCATAATATGCCTGTCATAAGGATCATTAGGAGCTGTTATCCTCATAATTTCACTAATGCATGAAATAGTTGCATGTTTTATCACCTCATCATGATGTCTCATAAGTCGTGGCTTAACCAAAGAACGTACCAATTGTTGTGACCATTTCACACATCGCCCCATTGCAAATGGGGACCCCTACTTTTTGCTTTCTAGGGTTTGTTTTCTAGGTCTTTTAGGGTTTTGCCAGTTAGCCTTTGCATTTTGAGTGTCGCCAAGGGGATCACCTGGATAGCAGGTCCTGCTGGAGTGATGTCCTGATCCTGAAATTTGGCTAAGTCTGGAAAGTCCTGATCCTAAAATTTGGCTAAGTCTGGAATGTCCTGATCCTGAAATTTGACTAAGTCTGGAAACTGAGAATCCTCCAAAAACTAGATTTTGCAATATAGTTCCTGGAGGTCTGAAACCACTCTCAAACATCCTAAAAGTCTATATGGAATATAACTTAAAGTATAAGAAAATGTCACTTATAATTAAATGTTATATTCCATAAAATTATCCTGACGGAGAGTTCAAAAAGTCAAATTTCGCTCCTAACCCTTCCTGAGGGTCCAAAGCGAATTTTGCTCCTGACCCTCTCAGGAGGTCCAAAGCAAATCTCGCCCTTGACCCTTCCAAAGGGTCCAAGGCGAAAATCAATCTAGGACTCATTTCTTGCCTTATTTGACCAAATTTTGATTTGCAAAGCATTTTGTTTGGACTTTGGAATTGATTGAAAACCTTGAAGAAAATGATCAATTTTGGCCAAGATTAGGAATTTCGCTCCTGACCCTTGCTGAGGGTCCAGAGCGAAATTCGTTATAAACTCCATTTGCCACCTTGTTTGAGCTTGAAACCTTGTTCCTAGCCTTGAAAACGATCTTACCTTGCCCTGTGAAGTGATTTGAAACTTGAAGATTGAGCAATTTAGCCTAGATTGTGAATTTCGCTCCTGACCCTTGAAGAGGGTCCAGAGCGAAAATCTTATTTGAGCCTATTTGTCACTAATTTTGGCTAAATTTTTATGTGCAGGGTCTCTTGGAGTGAAGGTTGAACATCATTCAAAGGTTTGGAAGCATGCAAAATGATGAATTCTGGACAAGGAAGGCAATTTTGCTCCTGACCCTTGGAGAGGGTCCAGAGCGAAATTCCCAATAGCTCTCATCTTGCAATGAAAAAAGTCAAGTTTTAGGCATGAGTGAAACAAGAACAACTTCCTTTTGCCTCCTGAAGAAGTTTTAACTTTGAAAAATGAAGGATTTTGCCTAAAACCAAAATTTCGCTCCTGACCCTTGCTGAGGGTCCAGGGCGAAAATCTTAGTAGAGGGCTTTTCTTGCCTTGTTTGGTCAAATTGAGGTGATTTTGAGTTTGAAAAAACAAAAAACCAAGCCTAGAAAAGGAAATTCGCTCCTGACCCTTGCTAAAGGTCCAGGGCGAAAATCCTAAAACCTATCTTTTCCTCCAAAATTTGAGCAAGGCCAAGCTTAGACATGGGTGTGAAATGACATTTGAATTGCCTTGAAGTTGGGTTGGATGGTTAAAAGTGCAAATTTTGATGCCCAAAGGCAAAATTCGCTCCTGACCCTTGCTGAGGGTCCAGGGCGAAAATTTGAAAATCCCTTATTTTGCCTTGTAGGAACGAACCAAGCTTGGATGGAGTGAAAGAAGAAGACCTTTGCCTAGCCTTGAAGGGTGGATTCAAGAAAAGTTGATGAAGGAGTAAGCACAAATTTGAAAAATCGCTCCTGACCCTTGCTGAGGATCCAGGGCGAAAAAATCCTAAATGCATTTTTCTTCCAAAATTCAAGTGAAATCAAACCCAAACTCCAGTAAAAGATGCCATTTGGAGTGCCTTGGTGATATTTTGGATTTGCAAAAATTGGATATTCAAGATCTAATTTGGAAAATCGCTCCTGACCCTTGGAGAGGGTCTAGGGCGAAATCATTAGCAAACCTCATTAAGACCTTGATCAAAAAATTGATATTCTCCAGTTTGCATTAAATCACCAAAATTGCTAAATTGGAGGCGTGTGGAAAATTAAATTTAAATTTGAAAGCATTTTGCATTTAATAAATTAATTTTAGGCCTTGAAATAAATAAAAAATTCCCCTTGGAGGCTCTAAAATTAATTTTTTGAATTAAAATTTGTTAGTGAGCGCTCAAAGGCATTATTTTGCCTTTATAGGCAAGTCGACCACCTTTTTAAAGAGTTTTTATTTATTTTTTTATCCCTTTTGTCAAGTCGGCCTTGGGGGAACAAGAGGTGAGCGCTCTATATAATGGAGATGCTTTGCTCATGTTTTAATCATTCATTCATCCCTTCTAAAGTGCAAAATTGAGGAGCAATTCGAGCAGCGAAATCCAGAAGATTGAAGGTGAAATTTTGGTAAGTGTTGGAAGCTAGTGGAAGGTGAAATTCATTTTGAAGGATAATGGAGGCGTAATTCATCCAAGGGAAGACTACAATCTAAACCTTGTCTAGCAAAATCCAGTCTTCTTTCATCATTTTTTAAGGTCTTAGAGTTAAGTACTCAAGAGAAGGTATGGAAATCATTTTGATATTCTTCGTCAAGGCTTGTTTTAATTTCATAGCAATTTTTGAAAAAAGTCTAAGACTTGAGAGTTTGGTTTTGTTGATTAATTAATTAGGAAATGAAGAATTCTAGATTTATCATGAAGTTTCCTAATCAATATCTTGAATTTTCCCTTTGGAGAGTCTTGATTTCTACATTTTAAGATATAATGCTTAAAGACTAATTTTGGAATTTTTGTGTAGGCATCAAATGGCAACTCCCATGCCCGGAAAGTCGGCAGGCTCTCATCAAAGAAGATCCGGTCCAGGACAAAGATGATCTCCTCCAGCTCAGTATCATCAAAGAAGATCAAGCAAGGATAAGGGCGACCTCCTCCAGTCTAGCATCGACAAGGACCGCCTTCTTCGGTCAAGCATCATCAGGAATAAATTCTTCCAATCCAGCATTCCAAGGCGAGGTACATCATCATCTTGCACATCAAAGACAAAAGAAGTCAGAGCAAGGGTTCGTTGAAGAAGCAGATAGTTAAAGCTAGCTTCTCAGCATCATCGAATTGGATATCTACCAAGTTGCAAGTGTTAGACGAGGTGGCATCCTAGTCATCACTCCTCCAGTCGGGTTGGTCCACCTCAACATGTCCAAGTTCAATGTATCTAACT
The DNA here is from genome assembly GCF_030272615.1 of Cryptomeria japonica. NCBI lineage: Eukaryota > Viridiplantae > Streptophyta > Pinopsida > Cupressales > Cupressaceae > Cryptomeria > Cryptomeria japonica. Next base: position 270,605,734 of record NC_081407.1, on the reverse strand, counting down.
CATGGGAGGTGGCACAAACTTCGATGTACCTACCCCAGCTATCCATTGGTCGAATATTCCAGAGACGACATGTGTCCAATTAATACAATTATTTCATTGGTCAGAATTGAGTTTGTTGTAACAAACCCTAATTAGGGTTTTCATTGTAGAATCTTGGCCATTGATCTCAAATTGATCTAAGCCATTGAATTGTATTATGGGCACTATATAAGCCCCGGCTCTTCATTTGTAAAAGCTAATAGAGAGAGTTAGAGAAAATAGGAATAGTTAGTCAATAGTTAGAAGGTGAGTAGTCAGTTGATAGAATAGCAATTAGAGTAGAATAGGAGGACAAGGCAAGAAATTGTTGCCATTGATTGTAAATAAACTCCATTTTCATTGAAGTAATGGTGAAGTGTGTCGTTTCTTGCAATATGCATGGTTTCTTGTTGAATCTTCAATTCTAGATGGTAGATGATTAGATCGAATGAAGGAAACTGTTGAATGCACCTGTGTGGAATCTGTCTAATCCAAACCACTAGCCTCTTGCTAATGGTAAGTGCGCCTTGCGTGGTCAACTGGAATAAAATGAGCTTAATCTTAAGTTGTTACACATCCATTGTTCATGCAGTATCTTGAATGGTGATCATTGTCAGATGGTGTACGATTTGAACATATTGGAAGCATCCCTTAGAAGATCGCACTGAGTTGGTGTTGAATTGTTCAGCCTGATGGTGAGACCCAGCCAGTAGGACTCCACCTAGTCATTCATCCATCTTCTCGCATTCGAGGTAGTAGAGTAGACTTCCTGAACCCTGCATCTTTTGCCATTTGTTTGTCTTCCAGTTAGTTAGTAGGACTTGTGATTCCAGCAAATCAGACGTTTAGGTCGACAAGTGTAAGTCCCCTTGTGATTCCAGCAAATCACATCATACCACAAAGAGCTTATCCACACGTAGAGATCCTACAGCAAAGAACCTTGAAGTCATCCCGATTGATCCTTTTCGCGACATCTTCAGCATTCGGAGGCTTTATTCAAGAGAGGATAAGGTACCCTTTAGGTATTTTATTATGTGTTTGGTTGTGTACAAAATACACGTCAACACCAATGGAGCTATAGCAAGTTGCATTGTTTGGGATGGATCTTGTCCAACCTTGCATAAACAAGCCTCTACCTCCTCCAAAGTACTTAGAAGAACCTCCTTTTGCTGAAATATATGTTCTAATTTCTTTCCTGCCTTGTAAATCCTTTCTTCCAAATCTCTTTCACTCGATCAAGCCATGCTTGTAACTATAAGTGACCATAGGATGGCAAGATAATAGCTCTGATACAACTGTAATATCCCTTGCTGATTATGGCCTTAAAATGCTGAAGATAGGCTCAAGGAATATTGTCAAATAGTTGTCCTACAACCCTTAAACCTGTCGTTACCAAAAATTGATTGTTTTCTTGATGTTTATGACCCAAGATATAATATCAAACAGTGCACATACAACATTTAGCTTGCTGGTCTAAGTTTCAGACCGATAACCTTGCATGTTACTAACACAGAAAAGGCTTTGCACAACTTTGCATGTTATTGACACCGATACACAAGAAATGCATTGTAAATGATTTCTATGATATCTAAATTATAAACTCAAAGTATTAATGACTCTTTGCTCTTCTCAAATGCATATAGATGAATTTCAATGACAAATGTGCACCTACAGCCAAGAGGCATTTTCACAAACACTTCGCATTCTAACTATTATTATTAAAGACATCGCATCAAATGACTTGCAACCTGTCCCTCCTTTATTGAATGCAAATTTCAGGTACAATCAATAAAGCTTAAAGCTTGCCAATATATGCATACACTCCTAAATCTCATGCAATCATATATTGTTGTCTATGGTAGCACTAATAGTAACACATCTTTGACAATATAATCAGCTATAAGCAAATAAGAGAACCTGTTTGAATGATCGCCCAATGCCAATGTGAAGAAGCGAGCAATATCTGAAAATGGAGTCTAAGCCCAAATCGTGCCTTATCCAAATTGCCCCTGTTCTCAAACCTGCCCTCTAATAAAAATTGATATGCAGCATTAAAGATCCTTCCCTAGCACTAGAAGTGATAATCATAGCTTCATTAGTGAAGCGCTCCAGCCATAAGAAGGAATTGAAGCAAGACAAGACCACTAAGAGCAAAAACATGGTCTTCTTAGCTGGCCACCCAACCCTAGAAGTTGTGAAAGCAATAATAAATAATATCAGTAGTCCTCAGCGTCAAATAAGTGATGGAAATGACTATCTCAGAAAGGAGAATCCAATACACCAATACCCACAAATTTATGAGTCTTCAATCACAAGTTATGAACAAAAATATGAGATTTGGTAAGTTCGTGACAAACCTTTTATGTGACTGAATTATCCTCAAAAATCACCTCCAACAGCTCCTTAAGGAATCGCCTATCTCTTCCTTAAAAGTGTAGATTGAAGCATGAATGTCAATTGACCATATAGCTGAAGTATTCTCCCAAACTGACTTCCATGAATGTTGATGCCAAATACAATAAGCTCAGATATGATGCTCTTTACAGGAAGCAAGGAAAACCTATATGTGGTGGGGCATGAAAACACTTTGATGGGACATATCTATGAAAGGGGAGTGTTATTAGATTTTAATTTATTTTGAAATTTAATAATATTTGAGTTGCTTTATTTTACTCACAAATGCAACCCTTCGGAGGATCTTTCACCACCTCAGTTATGCGAATCAATGGGAGGTATTGCTCCCAATGACCAATAATGGTAGAAACCCAAGCTGGTTCCTTCACCACGAAGAACTCCACATCAAATATCAAATCCTCAATTATTAGAAGCTTAACTTGACCTTCTTTTATACTTTTTCTCCAACCTTTCAAGAAGCTTCTAGAAATAATATTATTTCACGTGACTTTTTATGATATAATATTAATTTAAGTCACTTTATTAAATTCATTAAATATAAAGTTACCTTTTAATTTTTATTTATTTGATAGCTTTATAGATAACTAACTTAATACTTTTTAATTAAAATAATCAATTAAGCTATCCTTAAGAAATATCATTAATTGGAATAACTTCATTAATTTAATTAATTAATTATTCTGCCTCCAAAAATGCGGACATTACATAAATTCATTTAAATGATCTGCTACAGATCCTCCTTGACTCATTTTCATATTAAACAAACGCTTCATAAGAAATACCTTATTCGAAGTTAAGGGTTTCTCATACAATTTTGTCAATGTTTTTATTAGGGCTTAAGTCATTGTTGCTTTTGATATATTGAATGCTACAGAAGGTGCAAGGCACAACCGAATGGTCCCCAATGCCTTCCTGTCTAGAATATCCCAATCTTCATTTGACATCGTGTTTGGTTTCTTTGTCTTTCCTTCCAATGGCCGCCACAGATCCTTTTGATACAAGTAATCCTCCATTTGCATTTTCCATAACAAATAATTCTGGTCGTTGAACTTCTTGACCTTGAATTTGGTTTCTTCCATTGCTCCCACTCAAATCTGAAAGTCCCTGCCAATTTACAGAAATACACGAATTTGATACCAATTGTTAGGGTTTTGGCAAATCCGGAGCAAATACAAATTAACAATTATAAGTAGATTCTATTGGTTTGTAACTATGTAAGAAAATAGGGTTGGGCCCTCACGCTACAATGAAAGATCCCAAATGGATCCTTTTGTTGTTGCTGCTGTAAATTCTTAATTAAACATACTATATTTTGTAACTTTCCGGTGATCTTATAGAATAGACAGAAGTTGCAGAAAGGGATTGTTTCTTTTTGGGTTTTGATGTTATAAGTAAAGTAATTGATAAATAGCAACAACTGTGAAATAAAACAGTAAACAATGTTCATATGTAAGAACACTTAAGCAATCTGAAAATACTGCAAATCATACCAGGCAAATAACCTAGTTTTGTATTCAGCAAGAATCCATACGTTTATTTGGAGTTGTTCTCAATCTGGATTGATGCCAGATGGAGGAATATTACTGGCAATGAACAAGTAAGACCAAATAAGCTGAATACAACCCTTCAAGCCAACATACAAACAAGGCGTGGTTGCAAAGGAGGCGTGGACCCTGCTGCAAATCACATCCCAGCTGAAATAGACAGCCGCCCTATTGAAACCCCCAATATGCATGCTCAATCTTTAGGCCAAGAAGATGTGTCTTCTACCTCTGACAATCTCTGTGCAATCCTAGATAAATCCACTGTCAACTCCTGCTGAGGGCTACGTCCCAGCAAGTTCAGACCTGGGGTTTATATCCCAGACCAAAATCACTCTTCCAGAGCAATTCCCAAATTCGCAAGTTTCAAAATGATGAAAGATGCTATCAATTAGGTTTTCATCTCCTTATAACTCCTTTCCCTTTGCAAGTCGAACCCTAAAGAATAATAAAGCTTGCGCTTTATAATTAAAGTGACACTTTCCCAATTATGGTGTCAAACTATAGAAAAATATCACTTTATTGCGAATAAATAGCTTCAAGCATCCAAAAAGACTCCGGGAGGTGAGAATCATGTAGCAAAGTTCAAGACCTTTCCAACGAGCTATAACACATAGGCATATCAAACCAGATGAAGCCAAAAAACCCTTATTACTCCGAAATGGCTATATACATAGCCTTATTTTAATTTATTTAATCGCTAACTTAGGAAATATTTAAATATATTAAAATATTTCAATAAATCCAATAATAGCCCAAAATAATCAACCAAACATGAATTTGACTTTGTCACCTGTTTGTGACTGATGCCGGACAAGATGGGCCAACTGGCAGTCCCATCCCTAAAATCTAGGGATGCTCCTAGAAACTAGGAAACACACCCAATCTTCCTGAAATTGAAACCATGGTATGGTCCCGTGGAACCTCAAATATGGAAATTGCCACAACCTCCTAAAAAGTAGGGAATCGCCCTAAAAAGTAGGAACCTCTCTCCAAACACTTGTAACTACTCAAAAGGATCCTGCTCTACTCCTTGGTCCCCCAAGTGGTCATTCAATCAACTGCCAGTTCTCCCTAAAAAATAGGAGACCTCCCTAAAATGTAGGAACTGTCGTCTGAAGGTCCAAAACAGCGCACAGAGCCCCTGCAAAGCTCCATGACCCTCAAAATGAGTCCCCTAACCATGTCATTGACCTACGGAAACTCGAATGGTAGGTCAACCCTTGCTCATCTCATGTCACCTAGAAAAGGGGGCATTACATACAAGAGGTAGTGTGTCCCTTTAGGTCCGACCCTAAAGGGAGAACACACCTCCCTTATCAAAACGTGTGGCCCCAAATAAAAAGGATTTTCGATAAAACAATAAAAGGTTTTTAGCGCCAAAGTTTGAGGCCGACCTCATATTGCATCCCCAGCAGCTCATATAAATAAAGAGCATTTTGATTGCAAATGATATCAATCAAGTTTCAGATCTGCTCTTAAAAGGGTGTGAATTATCTCCAGAAGAGTGCGAATTGTGTTGAAGACTCTCCTTCAAAAGTGATGGTTGCTTAGGTGTTGTTCTTATCTGTTGTTGAGGTGCTGTAGCAAAATCCCTATCTATGCATTGTATTGTTACAATTAAAGTGAATACATAGTCAGACCCGTGGGTCTTTATAGTTGGGTTTTTCCTCATCAGAGGTTTTCCTAGGGTAAATGTCTTAAGTCTCTTGTGCACTTGCTTTGTTTCCATGCCTACTTAATCCTAAATTCATTTTATTAAATTCTGATTTCTGATCTGAGACACAAAATTAACATGGTATCAGAGCTAGGTTATACTAACATCGGATTTCAATAAGGTCATTTTTCGCATCTAGTTGTTGTTTGTTTTCAGATTAAAATGTCAGGTTTGAAGGGTGAAGACAGACTTGATGGAGCCCTTGACTTTGCTGCCTGGAAAGTTCGCATTCAACTCATACTTGAGGAGAATGAGCTCCTCAAATTTGTTGAAGAAGAAAAGTTGTCCCCTCCTGAAGATGCAGAGGAACTAAAACAGTTCAAGAAGGATTCAGCCAAAGCTAGGAAGATCGTTATTGAATCCGTCAGAAATCATCTTGTTACTATCATATCGAAGTTTGCTTCAGCCAAGGAAATAATCAAACACTTGGAAGGGATGTTTGAAGTCAACAATCTCAGTAGAGCCCTTGCTCTAAGACAACAGCTACTTCATATCAGAATGAAAGAAGAGGACTCAATCATTGCCTACTTTATGAAGATCAATGAACTGAAGGATAAACTAAGCACTCTTGATTGTGAAGTTCCAGACAAAGACCTTGTTCTAATTGTATTAAATGGTCTACCTGATGAATGGGATCCCTTCATTCGTAGCATTGGAGGGAGAGCTGAACATCCCAACTATGAGCGTCTTCAAGCTGATTGCATTGAAGAGGAATCTCACATTGAAGTGAGGGGAAAACACAAGAACTCTCACAAAGATGATAACCATGTTCTTACAGCTAAGTCCAAGAAAGGTGGGAATTGGAAGAAAGATAAGAGAGGCAAAGATTTCAGACCTCCTTCCTATGATCCAAAGAAGAAGTCAAGAGATTCCTCTCATATTCGTTGTTTCAGATGTGACAAGTATGGTCACTATGCTAGAGAATGTCAGAATAAACCTAAGGAAAGGGAAGCAAATTTAAACGAAATCTCTGAACAAAATGAGGACTATCTTCTTATCTTTGTCTTATCGAGCAATGTTCCTACGGACAGTAATACTGGATAATTGACAGTGGAGCCTCCAGACACATCTCAGGTTACCGTGAACATCTTTCAGATCTGATAGAAAAAGACACCAATCTCCATGTGGTAATCGGTGATGATGCTCGGTACTCCGTAAAAGGTTCTGGTACTACATCTTTAAAACTAGATTCTAGTATTTCCTTACAACTCAGTGATATTCTTTTTGTGCCTGGAATTAAAAGAAATCTTATTTCCATTTCTGCTTTAGAAGACAAGGGTTTGCAAGTAGCATTTTCTGAAGGTAAAGTACTTGCTTCATCTAAGAAATCTAGTTTCAAATCTTCTCGTGTTATTGGAAATAGATATGATAGTTTATATAAGCTTGCAACTAACCCAGTTCAAGCTCTCATTCATGAGGCCCCTGAATCATGCGAGCTATGGCATAGAAGACTTGGACATCTGCACTTCCAAGCTCTTCCCACTCTTGGTAAAATGGTTAAAGATATGCCTAAACTCAGTTTATCTCATGATGATGCTTGTAAAGGTTGTGCAATGGGTAAGAATGTGAAGAGTCCATTTCATAAAAGTGATAGTAGGGCTAAAGAAAAGTTAGAGCTTATCCATTCAGATCTATGTGGTCCTATGTCTGTAGCCTCTCCTAGCGGTTTCCTTTATTATGTTATCTTCATAGATGATTTTTCTAGAAAAACATGGATTTACTTTCTTAAATCTAAAGAATCTAACAAAGTCTTAAATAGATTTAAAGAATTCAAAGCCTTGGTTGAAAATACTTCTAGAAAGCGAATTAAATGTTTAAGGTCTGATAATGGAGGTGAGTACACCTCAGGTAGTTTTCATGATTTTTGTGTTGAGACAGGAATTAAGAGGGAGTATTGTGTTCCCTACAATCCTCAGCAAAATGGAGTTGCTGAAAGAAAGAACAGGTCCATTGTTGAGGCTGCAAGAGCCATGATTCAAGATCAAGACTTGCAACCCTTCCTATGGGCAGAGGCATCCAAAACAGCAGTTTACATTCAGAATAGATGTCCTCATCATGCTCTAAAGAATGTAACTCCTAAAGAAGCCTTTACAGGAATCAAACCTAACATCAGCCACTTAAGGATTTTCGGGAGCCTTGTGTATGTTCATGTGCCTAAGGAAAAGCGAACCAAGTTGGATCCCTCTGGAAAGAAAGGCATCTTAGTAGGATACAGTGAATCTTGCAAAGCCTTCAGAATCTACATTTCAAGTCAAAGGTATGTTGAGGTAAGTAGAGATGTAACTTTTGAAGAAGATATTGCATTCAAAATATCTAAGGGTTCATTATCTGATGATGATGATATTGTGACTGAAAATCAAGAATCAAATGTTGATACTAACCCTGAGATACAAAAGGAGTCTATTGACCTCCCAAAACAGGAAGTTCAAGATGATCCAGCTGAACCCATGGATTCTACAGATATACCTAAGGATATTCTGGTCAGCAAGAAGAGGCCACTTTGGGTTAGAAACACCATTCAAGATGCTGAAAGATTTGTTGCTCCCAGAGGAACCTTCAGAGATAGCAAGAGACCTCAAAATCATGCCAACTACATTTCAGTAATGTGCAACATCATTGAGTCTGAACCTCACAATGTCGAAGAAGCTATGAATCATCATGCTTGGAAGTTAGCCATGGATGAAGAGTATGAGTCTATCCTCAAGAATGATGTTTGGGACATTGTACCCAGACCCAAAGGTAAGTCTGTTGTTTCCTCTAAATGGTTATTTAAAATTAAGCATGATGCTGATGGTAGTATTGAGAAATATAAAGCTAGATTTGTAGCTCGTGGTTTTTCTCAAAAGGAAGGAATAGATTATGAGGAAACATTCGCTCCTGTTGCTAGATATACTTCTATTAGATCTATAATAGCTATTGTTGCAGCTAAAGGTTGGAAACTACATCAAATGGATGTTAAGACAACTTTTCTAAATGGCGTTATTGAGGAAGAAGTCTACATTGAGCAACCAGAAGGTTATGTAATACATAGAAGAGACTCTCATGTTTGCAAATTGAAGAAAGCCTTATATGGACTCAAACAGGCTCCTCGTGCTTGGTATGAAAGAATTGATAAATATTTACTAAGCTCAGGGTTTTGTAAGAATGATGTTGATGCTAATCTTTACCTTAAAATATGCAATGATGATATGCTTATTTTGGTTCTATATGTGGATGATTTATTTCTCACTGGTGAAGATAAGCTAATTATGAGATGTAAGAAAGAATTAGCCTCGGAATTTGAAATGAAGGATTTAGGGTTAATGCATTACTTCCTAGGATTAGAAGTATGGCAGAAATCTGATGAAATTATCCTAAGTCAAGGAAAGTACACTTGATATTTTGAAAAGATTTAGAATGATGGATTGCAAACCTATGTCTACTCCTATGGAATCTAACTTAAAGAAGTTGAGCATCTCTGCAGCTAACTCTGATTTTGCAGATCGATCTAAGTACAGGCAATTGATCGAATCTTTGATGTATCTAGTTAACACTAGACCGGATATCTGTTATGCAGTGAATGCTCCCAGTCAATTCATGAGCATGCCTAAGCATGTTCACCTTGTTGCAGCTAAACATATACTGAGATATCTGCGAGGAACTATTGGGTATGGACTGAAGTATTCACTCAATACTTCAATCTCCTTGGAAGTGTTAGGGTTTCAAGCAGATCCAAAGCAAATATGAACTAACAATTATATGCAGTTTTAAATACAAAAGATAAAGAAATAAAACAGGACACAGATATCTGTTATGCAGTGAATGCTCCCAGTCAATTCATGAGCATGCCTAAGCATGTTCACCTTGTTGCAGCTAAACATATACTGAGATATCTGCGAGGAACTATTGGGTATGGACTGAAGTATTCACTCAATACTTCAATCTCCTTGGAAGTGTTAGGGTTTCAAGAAGATCCGAAGCAAATATGAACTAACAATTATATGCAGTTTTAACGTGGTTCACCCAGAATGGGTTACATCCACCATACATAGTCGTCCAATCTTTCTTATTATCCAGCAAAAACAGTACATCAACCTTACAATGCCTTAAGCATCCCAGCCGCTTATAACATGCGTTTTTAGGGTAAAAACAAAGTCCGCCTTTTTAGGGTTTTATTACAATGTCGGTTTTCATAAAAAAAAATACCCAAATAAAATTACAAAGTGTACAGTACTTTGTTGATCAGTCGCCACATTTCAACAATCTCCCACTTGGAGACTGATCAGGCTCCACACCGAACAATCTCCCACTTGGAGATTGATACTACATGACACCACTGTACATGCAACATCCGCTGGATAAAACACTAGGACTCCACTAGTATAAATTCCACAATTATCAATCAAGAAGACCAACAGAAACTGATGAAGAAATCAGCTTCTCCTGTGGAACTGCCTTCGTGAGCATATCGGCAGGATTCTCACTTGTGTGAATCTTCTCAAACCATAACTAACCCTCCTCTAAAACAGTCTGGATGAAGTGGTACCTGAGCTGAATGTGCTTTGTCCTTGACTGAAAAGCAGAGTTCTTCGCAAGATGAATGGCACTCTGGCTATCTGTATACAATGGGTGATCCTCCAGTGTATGACCCAATTCCTCCAGAAAACATTGTAACCAAATCATCTCCTTGCTGGCTTCTGTAGCAACAACATACTCAGCTTCAGTGGTTGAAAGTGCAACAACCTTTTGCAGCCTAGAAATCCAACTGACTGCAGTTCCCCCTATAGTAAAAACATACCCTGTAGTGCTCCTTCGTGAATCAATATCACCTGCCAGATCAGAGTCAACAAATCCACTCAGAGCAGCATTAGATCCCTTGAAACATAATGCCTTCGTAGTGGTCCTTTTCAAATACCGAAGGATCCATTTCACAGCATTCCAATGTTCCATACCCGGATTACTCATAAACCTGCTCACAACTCCCACTGCATGTGCAATATCTGGCCTTGTGCATACCATTGAATATATCAGACTGCCAACAACTAACGAATACGGGATGTTAGACATTTTCTTTACTTCTTCCTGTGCCTTTGGGCACATCTCCTTAGTCAATTTGAAATGACTAGCCAAAGGTGTACTAACTGCTTTTGCATCCTGCATGTTAAATCTTTTCAACACCACCTTTATATATTCACTTGGGGACAAATTCAAGGTTCTATTTTTTCTGTCCCGTGTAATCCTCATACCCAGAATTTGCTTAGCTGCACCCAAATCCTTCATAGCAAATGACCTGGCTAATTTCTATTTAAGATCATTTATGTGTTCCATGTTAGAACCAGCAACAAGCATGTTATCAACATAAAGCAACAGGATAATATAACTGCCATTATCCAATCTCTTAAAATATACACAACGATCAGAATGACATCTATGATAACCGTGTTCAGCCATGAAACTATCAAATTTTAAATACCATTGTCCGGGTGCTTGCTTTAGGCCATACAAACTTATCTTCAACCTGCACACCAAGTTCTCCTTACCTTTGACCTCATATCCCTGTGGTTGCAACATGTAAATTTCCTCCTCCAAATCTCTATGGAGAAAAGTTGTTTTCACATCTAATTGTTCAAGATGTAAATCATCTGCAGCCACAAGACTAAGTACAGTTCTAATTGAAGTCATTTTTACTATTGGAGAAAATATTTCATCATAATCTATACCCTTTTTCTGTGCAAAACCTTTTACCACAAGTCTGGCCTTATATCTTTTCTAACCTCCTTCCTCCTCCTTCAGCCGATAAACCCATTTGTTAGGAAAGGCTCTTTTTTTTGCAGGTAAAGGGATTAAGTCCCAAGTCTTATTTTTCATCAAGGAATCCATCTCCTCTTTCATGCCTAGCTCCCACTGTTGTTTGGCATCCACCTGCATTGCTTCTTCATATTCTTCTGGTTCACCAGAATCAGTTAATAATATAGAATACAAAGAAGGAGAAAATCTTTCAGGGGGTCTACTTGACCTCGTAGAACGTCTAACACTTGCAGGAGTTTGTGGGACATTCTGTTGTTGCTTAGCATCAGGTACCTGTGGCATTTCATTTTCAGGAATCTCATCCAACACCACATATTCTTACTTGTCCTATTCATGCTTCTTTTCCTGCATATGTTCTTTATACATAACCTTCTCATTGAATATAACATCTCTACTTCTAGTTATTTTCTTATTTTCAAAATCCCATAACCGATAGCCATATTCATCTATCCCATATCCAATGAAGGTACATTTCTGAGATTTAGCATCAAACTTGGTTCTGTTTTCTTTATCAACATGGACAAAAGCTTCACAACCAAAAGTTTTTAGAAAAGAATAATTTACCTTTTTACCAATCCATGCCTCCTCTGGAATACCACCATCCAAAGGGGTTGAAGGTCCTCTATTTATCAAATAGACAGCAGTATGTATAGCATCTGCCCAAAAATGTACGGGCAATCCAGCATGCAATCTCATGCTCCTCGCGCGTTCCATGATAGTCCTATTCATTCTCTCTGACACACCATTTTCCTATGGAGTTCCTGGAACTGTCTTCTACTTTCTAATCCCATTTAAGGAGCAGTAATCTTCAAATGCTTTGCTGCAATACTCACCTCCATTATCCGATCTGAGACACTTCAACTTTTTTCTTGTCTCATTCTCAACCAAAGCTTTCCATTTCTTAAAAGTTTCAAAAACATCTGATTTTTGTTTTAGGAAATATACCCATGTTTTTCTGGTTGAGTCTTCAATAAAAATAACATAATAACAAGAGCCACCAAGAGATGATACCTGATTCGATCCCCATACATCTGAATGCACAAGCTCTAACTTCTCACTCTTCTTCTATTTCCCAACCTTGAGAAATCTAACTCTTTTCTGTTTGCCATAAACACAGTTTTCACATAACTCTAAATCAATCTTCTTTAGTCCTGGCAATAGATTTTTGGAGTGAAGGATTTTCATCCCTTTCTCACTCATGTGCCCAAGCCTATGGTGCCACATTATCGAATCTGTTTTTGCAACATCTATTGTTGTTGTCCCTGCAGTAACTTTATCTGTAGCAGCTAAGGTAGAGTAAGTGTTACCAGTACACGGATATAATGTGCCTACCTTCGCACCTTTAGCTACTACTAATGATCCTTTACTGACCTTCCAGATACTGTCTGAGAAAGTAACTATGCAACCTTCACTACCTAGTTGCCCTGCAGAAATTAAATTTCTTCTTAAGTTAGGAACATGTCTTACCTCCTGCAGAAACTAGTCATTTTCATTCTACAACTTGATCTTTATCTTTCCTTTTCCAACAATTTAACAAGGCTCATCATCACCCAAATATACCTGTCCAAAATCACCTTGAACATAATCTAGAAAATATTTTCTATGGGGTGTAGCATGAAATGAAGCCCCAGAATCTATTACCCAAGAATCATTAACATTATCCAAACATAAGATTAAAGCCTCTTGTAAAGTATTACTTGCAATATTAGCTTCCTTACTGTCATTTTCATTTTTGTCTCCTCCTTTGTTTTTCCGAGACCAACAGTCTTTCTTTAGATGACCAGCCTTTCCGCAGTACCAGCAATCTTTCTTTCCTCTAGATTGAGAGCATCCTTTCTTTGACTTCCCTCGTGACTTCTCATTCCAAGGGCCTTTTCCTCTTTTCTTTGATCTTCCTTTGTTCTCCACATTCAAAACACTACTTGATGATGTTGGAGTCTCACCTATGCTTTTCCTTCGCATTTCCTCGCTTAGGATAACACCAACAATATCATGAAATACCAAAGTATTTTTACCAGAGACAGAGTTACTTACAGCCATAACCAAGCTATTCCAGCTTTCTGGCAAAGAACATAAAATCAAGAAAGCCCTAACCTCTTCTGCAAAGGTAATTTTTACCGAAAACAATTGACTAGTAATTGTATTAAATTCATTTAAGTGCTCCGCTACAGATCCTCCCTCACTCATTTTCAAATTAAACAAACGCTTCATAAGAAATACTTTATTCGAAGTCGAGGGTTTCTCATACAACTTAGCCAATGTTGCCATCAAATCTACAGCCGTTTTTGCTTCTGTTATATTGAATGCTACAGACGGCGCAAGGCACAATCGAATGGATCCCAGTGCCTTTCTATCTAAAATGTCCCACTCTTCATCTGACATTGTGGTCACTTTCTTTGCCTTTCCTTCCAATGGCCGCCACAAATCTTTTGATACAGGTAATCCTCCATCTGCATTTTCCATAACTGATAATTCTAGCTGTTAAACTTTTCGACCTTAAATTTGGAATCCTCCATTGCTCCCACTCAAATCTGAGAGTCCTGCCAATTTACAGAATACCTCGCTCTGATACCAATTGTTAGGGTTTCAAGCAGATCCGAAGCAAATATGAACTAACAATTATATGCAGATTTAAATACAAAAGATAAAGAAATAAAACAAGACACAGATAACACAGAGATTTAACGTGGTTCACCCAGAATGGGTTACGTCCACCATACACAGTCATCCAATCTTTCTTATTATCCAGCAAAAACAGTACATCAACCTTACAATGCCTTAAGCATCCCAACAGCTTATAACATGCATTTTTAGGGTAAAAACAAAGACCACCTTTTTAGGGTTTTATTACAATGTCGGTTTTCATCAAAAAAAAATACCCAAAAAAAATTACTAAGTGTACAGTACTTTGCTGATCAGTCGCCACATTTCAACAATCTCCCACTTGGAGACTAATCAGGCTCCACACCGAACAGGAAGGCTATTCAGACTCAAACTGGGCAGGAAGTGTCAAAGACGGGAAAAGTACTTCGGGTATCTGCTTTAGCTTGGGATCTACAGTAATCTCTTGGGCCAGTAGAAAACAATCTTTTGTAGCATTAAGTACTGCAGAAGCTGAGTACATTATAGCATCTGTTGCATCCAGAGAAGCAGTATGGCTCCGCAAACTTCTTGTTGGATTGTTTGAACAACCTAGTGGTCCTTCTACCATTCATTGTGATAATCAAAGTTGCATAAAGATGTCTATCAACCCAGTATTTCATGACAGATCAAAACATGTGGAAACTCATTATCATTACATTCGGGATATGGTTCAAAGAGGCGCCATTCAGTTAAAATATATCAGCACGGATGAACAGGTTGCAGATATTCTTACCAAGCCCTTGTCTAGAGTGAAGTTTGAATACTTCAGAGACAGACTCGGTATTGTGGAAAATGAAGCCCAGGTTGAAAGAGAGCCTCAACCTCAATAATTCACTATGGATCAAGAATGGCCCATTCTTCGCTTGTGTGCAAGAATGGAAGGTTCCAATCTACGCTTGTGTGCTAGATAGGAAGGTTGTAATTGTATAAAGACCCACTTGTGTACTACAATTTCTATGCTTGTGTGCTAGAACCATCCTATGCTTGTGTGCTAGGTGGAAGATGTAATTCTATGCTTGTGTGCTAGATCCATTCTATGCTTGTGTGCTAGATGGAACACTAAAGGTTCTAATTATGTATTCATTTTCTTCCTAGTTAAGAGGGAGTGTTAGTTTGTAACTATGTAAAAAAATAGGGTTGGGCCCTCATGCTACAAGAGGTAGAGTGTCCCTTTAGGGCCGACCCTAAAGGAAGAACACGCCTCCCTTATCAAAACGTGTGGCCCCAAATAAAAGGGATTTTCGATAAAACAATAAAGGTTTTTAGCGCCAAAGTTTGAGGCCGACCTCATATTGCATCCCCAGTAGCTCATATAAATAAAGAGCATTTTGATTGCAAATGATATCAATCAAGTTTCAGATCTGCTCTTAAAAGGGTGCGAATTATCTCCAGAAGAGTGTGAATTGTGTTGAAGACTCTCCTTCAAAGGTAATGGTTGCTTAGGTGTTGTTCTTATCTGCTGTTGAGGTGCTGTAACAAAATCCCTATCTATGCATTGTATTGTTACAATTAAAGTGAATACATAGTCAGACCTGTGGGTCTTTATAGCTGGGTTTTTCCTCATCAGAGGTTTTCCCAGGGTAAATGTCTTAAGTCTCTTGTGCACTTGCTTTGTTTTCATGCCTACATAATCCTAAATTCATTTTATTAAATTCTGATTTCTGATCTAAGACACAAAATTAACAGATTCGAATACACAAAAGATGAAGAATCATACACAACACAAATAACACAAATTTAACATGGTTCACCCAAGATGGGCTACATTCACAGAACACAGTCGTCCAATCGTTTCTTATTATCCAGTAAAACAATACAACACCATTACAATGCCCTTTTTCATTCCAATCACTTATAACATGCAATTTTAGGGCAACCTACAAAGTCAGCTTTTTAGGGCTTTTTTAAATGTCAGTTTTTTTTTTAAAACGCCAAATACCCCAATAAGGATACATTACGAGTGTACAGTACTTGCATGATCAGTCGCCACAAACCAACAGATATGACTCTCTGGCTTGATTGGCCACTAAGGACAAGACACACTCCAAGTAACCTAAAGAATCAATAAACACTTCTTACCCGAACCAACAAGACAAACCCTTCCACAAGCGAATGTTAAAGACTGGCTATTGCCAAGCTAAACCAACTAAACTAAAACACCCGAGCTAGGAAGCGAAAAGTGGGGATCCCTATCTGCAATGGGGCGTGTGCACTTACAACATAGATGAAAAAATCTGCAAAAAATCGTTTAACTCTTGATTTATTGTAAGTCATTTGTGGCAATGATTTAATCTGCAAAAAACTCTTGGGCAATTTTTTTGAAAAATCGGGGTGATTTATTGGAAAAAAATCGGAAAAAATCAAGAGAAAAACTCAAATAACTTTGCAGTAATGATTTGTTGAGCATTCTTTTACTGAATACTATCATGCAATTGACTACATAACCTTGCACCTCGCCATTTCCAAATCAATAAGTGTAACTGTGTACCTATCCACAACAAGTTAACAATAGGTGCCTTCAAGGGATGTGGCATCTCTATGGGAAGAGTGTGAATCCTTAAGGTGTATCTGTGAGGAAAACTTCATTATGGTGTTTTTGCATGATATGATCATTTCATGAGGAAGTCTCATGCTTCTTGAACCATGTTCTTTAAGGTATGGTGTGAAGGCTGACAAAGTTCATCAATGTGTATGAGATGAACTGAAAATTTTAAAGGCTTTGTGTGCACACGCCAATGCCAGCCATTGAACAAAATATTTATTTTATGGAAGATGTGAAATAGAAGAGAAATTTAATTCTACAGAAGGGAGATTCAAGGAATGCAAATCCTCTCTAATATGTATTGAACTCAAATTCATTTCGAGATTGCACTTATTTTTTGGTATATGATGTATTCAACTCAAACTTTGATTTATATATGATGGAAATCAGTAATATGTTCTACAAATTCAGTGTATGTGTGTTTTTCAATAATATTTTAAGAATTATATATTTTTCAAATGTTCGATAAATTTGCCAAGTTTTTGCCGAGTCCCGAGTTTTCAATAATTTTGGGCAAAAAGAGTTATTGCTGGGTAAGAGTTTTTCATCTTTGGTTTACAACACAACAGGTTTCACAATTGATGAAGAAATCAATGAAGATGAAGAAAATAATGAGTTTGTAGCAGAGACATGTTTGTTGGAAAGCATGGAGAATGAAATCAAAGAATTTGTAGTAGAGACAGAGATGATGGACTTTGAAGGTCCCTCATTTGATGAGCAAGTTAATGAAGATTAGGATGTCATCTTGAAAGAGGAGATAAGAAGAATCTTCAATCAACAGCTTCTTGGAAGCTAAATCTGAGAAGAATGAAGAGATTGTAGCGGAGGCAAATCTTTGCAAAGTCTTGAAAATGTTGACAACTGAAGAGGAAGGTGAAGAAAGAGTTGTAGCAACAGATGAAATCGAGATTGCAGTGGTAGAAGCATAATGGCTCGCATCGATTGAAGATAAAGAAGAATGTCTTTGCAAAAGCATGAAAGAAGAAAAGAAAGAGGTTTAGATGTGGGTGGTGTTGCAGCAGAGTTAGAGAAAAATAAAGATGAAGATGTAGCATGTCCTTTGGAGGGCACAAGGATGATGGAGAGCATGGAGGATTCGAGTATAGAGAGGTTGGTTGTAAAGCAAGTGATAATAAAGGAAGAAAATATTGTAGATTTTGTAGCAGAGGATGCTAGAAAGGTGTATGCTGAGGTGGTGAGTGCAAAGGAGATTGCAGAGTGCATTTGGTGGAGGTGGTTGGACTCAAGTGGGTTAAAACCCACAAAGAAGAGAAGAGAAATGTTGAGTGGTGAGATGAGAAGGAATGTTGAGTGGAGCAACATTTGGAAGAGGTCATTAGATTATGGTAGAACAGATTCCACATTGAGGAAGAGGAGTGTAGAACAGAGTTGTTGAAGGAGAATGATGCTTGTTTTGGCTAGATGCTGGAAGAGGAGAAAGAAGAAACTTGAGGTACATGTTACAATGATTGGGTTCACTGAAGGTTTGTTTACAACTTGAAAGGATGGCTCTACCATCTAAATCCAATTTGTGAGACCAAGCTCAGAAAATTTCCCTACCCCAAGTGTTTGATGCAAGAGCATCCAAGACTACAAAAGCAATCTTGCATCACCCAAAAATATTTATTTAATTTGGTTATGTTTGGTGAATAATTCTATTTTCAATAAGGGCTATTGCAAGCTATTATGTGTCTAAAGTGTTCAAGGGTACATAGGAGATAAAATAATTTAATATTTATGGCCTATGTCAAATGGTAAATGCATTTTTCAGCAATGGACACATGTCAATAATAATTATAAGGAAAATGGAGGAATTTCCCACCTTGGCATCCACTTTGGGAAGTGAAAAAGACTTGTTAACACATGTAGAAGTGGTGACCACAAAGCATAAATGAAGAGTCCCTTTCCTAGGTGTACACTTTGGGGAAGTTGAAGAGTTACAAAGCAAAATGGAGGGATATCTCTCTTAGGCACCCAACTATGGAAGTTGAAGAGACTTGCAATGTTTGGTCTTCTTTCAGTTGTGTTTCTTTTCTTGGTGGCCATGTGTTTCCCTTTAGAAGGGGAAGTGGGATTTCCACGAGGCACACAAATGCTATGAATTGGGGCTTGGGTTAGTTATTTCATCATCCAGAGTTGAGTGGACCATTCAAAGTGGAGTTGATCATTCAAAGTTTAGCTGATCATTCAAAGTTGAGAAGATTATCTCTTCCATTTCAAAGTTTAGTAGATCCAACTTGCAATATTTTTAAAGCCCATGAGGCTAAAGCATTGTAATTGATGAATTTGTATTTCATTTTATTGAGAAAGAGAAGGCAAGTTATTTCTTGCAAATTTTTGTGTTATTCTCTTTGTTATGCTATATGTGAATGGTGTGTGGTGTAACCCTTTATCAAGTGTAGCAGAGCATGTATTTGGGTGTGTAAGAGGAGCACTCTTAATCAAATATGGTGCAGCTTCAAAGAATTGGAGCTATGCAACAAGAAAAATGCATCAAGAGCTTCCGTACAACATATAACATGACTATTTGATAATCATAAAACCATGAATGAACATCAAAATTTACAAGTTCATTGAGCATTAAAATTACTATATGGACAAGATTATTCTTTGGCATTTAGCATCATTATCATTCTAAAGAAAAACTTGCCAAATAATCTACACTGAAGTTTGCATACTGTGCTCAGCCTAAGACACATCAACTTAAAAAATACTTAAGTGTTAAAAATAAATGTAAATTTCATGAAAATAAAATTACACCATGTATCAAATGAGTTTGGCAAGGACTTTGGGATAGTGCACCCAAGGGGGTCAAGGAGCACCAACCGTCATGGGGTTCAGGGCCAGCACCCCAAGAACATTCCTATAGTGGGCACAAGGTGGTGTTGAGGGGTGGATCCTCCATCACCAAGCTCAAATGAAGACTTTCAAGACCACACAAACCCTTATGGCACATGCCATTTTCATAATTATTGATAATACAAAAAGCCATGTATCTTCACTCCAATTTGCACAAGAATGCTATATTGTTGGTATGACCTTTCCCCTTGAGGATGTCAGACTTATACAGGAAAAAAAAGTGTTTGTTTGGAGTGTAAAAAATGCAGTTTTCCCACAGTTATATGTTTCCAGACTCTGTTTTTACACAGGTCAAGTATATCCCACAGAGTCAGCTGCAACTCGGCAAAAATTTGTGGAAAACTTGGTGGTGAATGGTTGTAAGTTTACACCATAAAATTTGGCCATGGATAGATCCCACAAGTACTCAGCAGATTCGCCAAGTACTCTATGAGTCAGTAAACTATGATCTGCATAATCACTTCAAAAACTTTATAACAGTTAAGGATCTGTGGTTTATTTGAGGCAGCAGCAATTGCTCTTATTTGTTTGGACTGACTCATGGAGCTTGCAAAGGACTTAATACACCATTCTAAGCCCAACAAAATCAGCATTTTTGTGCTGTAATATCTCCTTAGGATCTGCAGATCAATATAATATATATTAAAAGAGTTTGAGGATCTCTTGTGATCTAAAGCCCAGAAGTATGGCAGGACGTTTGATAGGTAGATAAGGTCCCTTAAAGACCACTGAAGCAATCTGGGATGCCAGATATGTTATTTAGAAGATCAGGAAGAGTCGAGTGGCGAACCAGCTAAGACCATCTAGATCTCAGCCTTACTTGTTCTTCAGCAAATCAAAAAGAAACACAGGTATGCACGATATGATCTGTCCATTATTCATGTCATGTCTTTGCCATTATACAGCATAGCTTAGTAATCCTTCGATTTTATTATACTGATTTCTAACATTTATCAAACTAGTGTGAGGTTTACCCGAACTTGAGGGGTCTCTATCAGCTGAGTTTTGACCTCAAGGTAACAACCCACATGATGACTACTTTATCATACCTCTTCTTTGGGTTTGAGACATTGACCTAGACTGAGGTATATATCTTTTCATCCAAGGTTTGACCCAGATTAAAATCTCGAGGTTGACCCTCGTTTAGGACCCTTTTATCACAAACTAAGGTTTGATCCAGATTAAGATCTGTGCAAATATTGACCCAGATTGCTTATCATCATTATTCATAACCCAGCCTAAGGTCTGATCCAAATTAAGGTATCTTTATCATCTAAGGTTAGTCTCATATTAAGTAAAAACGACTGATAACCTTTTATTCTATCACCTTGGTTTGACTAGGATTAAAATCCCATCCCAGACTTGACCTGGTTTGCAGACTATTTTATCTATAACCCAATCTGAGGTTTTGACACAGATTAAAGTCTTCATTATGATTAAAACTAAGTATCACTATTACATGAATACCTATGGAGTATGGACATGACAAGTAATTGAAGAGTTTAATATGCTAAATTAGCGACCTTAGTTCCTAGTGGAGGGATAACTATGAAGGTCACAGAAGGCTGGGATGATTATGAATGTCAAAAAAGCTAATTCAGTGATTGGTTTGGTGCTAGTACTGATTCATATTTATCCTTATTGGTTAACCGGAATACCTTACACTATAATACTTCCAAACTAACATCTTTATACTTGTGTTTCTTGTGTCCACTGCTTATGTTTGCAGGTGCAGAAAATGCTCTCTGTAACATATAAGGTGAAAACTGTCAATCAAAGGTTTCCTAATAATAGAAAATAAGGAAAACAATGATGGGATTGGAGCTACATGCAGTCAACCACTATTGAACAAATTACTGCCAAAGCTAATTCATTCTAAGAAATATTAAAAAGGGAAGCAGCAATATGGTTAGTGTTCTTCTCACTGACACTGGAATTAAATAATGATAAAAAACTAAAATTTCAGACAACTTTCTACACATACTATCGAGCGCCCCCTTTTAGCCAATTCAACTACAGAAACAACAGAATATCGCTAAAATGCCATATGGACACTTCAGTAACAGAAAAAAAATCCCATAATGCTAATTATAGAACCCAATAAAGAACAATAGTTTTCATGTCTACAACAATAAAGCAGAGGTTTACCCCAAAAATCGTAAAATATTAAACCTTGCAAGTGCATAAGGAAATTATTTGGAAGTTGAAATATAATAGTCAAAGTGTAAAAATATAAGATTCAAAGCTGAAAAATGGTTCCAAAGAGCTTTATCTAAATTTCAAAATATATTTGACTTCAAAATTAAAATACTAAAAAAATGCCAGAAATGAATTCCAACAAAATTACTACCTGCTAAGACTTGATACAATAATACCACGTTGGATGCCTTCTTTGCATACATGTGTACCAACAAAACCATTTCCGCCTAATACAAGTAACTGTCCAAAACCCTTTCCATCTTAGTTATTAAATGTAATACAAACACTGTTTTAATAAGATTCACCTATTCACATACAGTGAAATACATAATATTAGACTAGTCTTCAATCCTATAGAAAGAGTGTATGCAGCAGTTTTGATAAGTATTGCACTGACATCATTTTCACCTTGTCTTGATGAGATGGACTTTCATACACAGTCTCAGCTTCCTCAACTTTTGGTGGTTCTTTGTAACCATTGGGAGTTGACGTGCATAGTTGTCTAACAGATTTTGATGATATAAAACCCCTGATGAACATCAAAGAAAACAGTTATGTATATGGAAATAACTTAGAAATAAACCAGTAAGTCAGTCATGTATGACACAAGAAAATGGCCACCCTCTTGAATGTCATCTTTTCATGTTATTGCAATAAATAATAAAGATAGGGATAAAAAGCATGTAAGTGCAAGCTTCCTCACACTGAAGACCTTTTTATGAAAACACAGCATTTGCACCACATCGGCAGTTACAAAAAATGGCTTCCTAGATATCATAAGCATTGTATGCAGCTTTTATTGACATGCTTAAATCTACAAAACTAATTTTCACAAGTACTAATCGTTGCATATTCACACTACAGAGATCTGCAAACCATATTATCAAATCTACAAGATCGTTGACTCCATACGCATAAACACTGGTAACAATGCTGAAGACAGAAACTCCAGTTGAAGCTCATCAAAATTACTGATAAACTGAGACTATACTGGGAAGAATGAAAAAGTTAGTAATTGCTAGCATCAAAGACTCAAATAAGCTTCATGGTCAGAAACAATGAAGAAATAGTTTCTCCTTTGTCTACATGATGAAAAACAATCTAGTTCATGGATGAACCGTGCATATGTAGAGTGTTTAATCATAAGCCCATTTTCTGCATGGCCAAATTTTATCATTTTCTCTTTTTAGAGACATGGCAGTTTAAACATAAAAATAAACAAATTTTGATTGAGAACTACCACTCTCGGTATACAGCTAAACATGATATTCAAGCCATGTTTTAGTAACCTTCAAGCAGCATTCAAGGATAAACATATCTCGTCTTAGCATGGCAATGATCCCTAGTTATCCTTTAATGAATTGACAAGGCACACAGACTACTTTGTTTGGCCTTCTATTTATGATATGGCCCATCCCAATATCCAACTTAGTCCCAATAAATTGAATGAAGCCTTTCCACAAGTTTAAATTGCAATATTTGATCTCTGTCACAAGTTAAAAAATTAACTCCCATCCATATCTTGGAAATATTTTAAAAGTCAACTGTCTTGAAATATCAAAACCTGTCTCCTGCACATGCAATTAAAACTGATATAACCAAACAACTAATATCCAGATTCCAACTATGTTGCTTTTGTGTTCAAGCAATAAACTTATCGCTGAAAAGATCCAGTTTCATCACATGGCAAAATGAGGCTTGTGTTGCAGGTCCAAATACAAGCATTCAATGGCATCAAACCCTCAATACTTTTGGATATTTGGCTTCTTCTTAAGAAATTAGGCAATTTGAAAAACAAGGCACCTCATTAGCATCCATATGCAAAAGTTATGATTTTTGGAAGATGGACTGTCGAAAGAGGCTTTTTTGAATTTGCCGGGATATTTTTCCAAATTGCCATTCTGTTGAATGAAGCGAATTTTTCATGATAGATTTTGGCATCCCATAACATTCCAGTTTTCAGTTTTCTCTTCAATTTCTCAGTTCATTGAATTCCAGCAGCTTCCTGTGTTTTGTACATCCATTTATATGCACTGTAAGCTTCAATTGAGCATTCAAGGAAAGTAATTGGTAGATTTAAAAAATTTCCTGGATTTTTTTGACTGTTGCAAGCTTTCAGCAGGTGTGGAGTTGTTAAGAGATTGTACAAGACTTAAAAATTGAAACTAATTATTTCATGTCTGTATATCACGCCCAGGAAGCTAAAGATCGGATCCATTTCAAGTGGGATATACTCACATTTTGCTGGAGTTTTTCCCTTAAGTAGTTTCTCCAGAGTATATTGGTGTCACTTGTGCTATGATGTCTTGTTCTGTCTAATTTCCTGCAATTTCCTTCTTTATACCAGTTAGTTTCAGTCAAGTTATTCCTTTCAGATATATCAGTTGTTGATAAACAATTGTAGGAATATCCAGCTTATTTTACAAACAATAAATAATAAAATAATAAATACAAAAATGGCTTATAAAGAAAAATCCATAAAGGAGAATAGTAAGAACCAAAGAAGAAAGTAAGAATAGTAAATGCTTCTGAAAATCTCGTAATAAATGGAAAAGTGAAGAATTTTGGCTGCCTTCCCTGAAAGAGATCAATTATCTTAGACTACCCTTGAAAGGGATTGTAATCTCATTTCAAAGCTATATAATCTTGCCAAGTTTCTCTACCAAGGAGGGCCATACTCTACTCTACGGCTATCACTATTTCATGCATTTGGGGGAAGACACTGTTGGAAAATGTGTCATGGAAATTAGGCCTTAATTGAAGGTTGTGAAAGGCACATTCTACACACAGTGGAGACTAGCTATATAGCTTCAGAATTCATTATCATCTGTTTGTTCTGGTATAAATTGCAACTAAGCTGCTTTCAGCAAGTATTATTGCTAGTATGTTCTAGAATCCTAGCAGTGGGTATTATTTTTAATATCAGAAATGGTTCCATATTTAGGTTTTCTCAAAATTATTAGCTTATTTTCTTCTTTGTTTTCAGATATGTATCTCCCCAATTTGAGATTAACCAATTACTTTATATTGCACAATGGCTGTATGGCCTGAATCTCATTTACTGAGATCAGATTTCTCTACTTTCTTGATTGATTTATTCTTATTATGTTCCATGCCTTACCTTGCTTTGATTGCCACTATGTTTACTAGACCACCAACTGCTATGTATTCGGTAATGCAGACCACTTATGAATCAATCTGCCTTCAAAGAACAAACTAGCATTATAGGATTTCATATTTGACATAACAATTATTTCAGAACTATAGTATTTTCTGCTATATCTTATTGCGTGACAAACTCAATCTATTCTTCTCCTTTTATCAGATCAGATTTTCCAATTGATTGTTCTCTCCTCCATGAAGAGAGGTATCCCTTTTAAAGATAATGTCCTTCCAAATAGACATAATCCTTCTTAAGTAATTATTTCTGCCTCTTCAAATAGATCGCTGCCTTCTTATATTTATATCTGCTCTTTCTAATGATTTTCCTTATTTTTCTAAAAGCTTCCTTTTATTCCCTTCCTCTTTTCTGCCCCTTTCAAATTAATTCTTCTCCCTTCTCCTTTTTATATCTCATGTTTGAGGGAGTCACAACTCTTCATAGCATGCCTCTTGACTTTTCATTAATTATAGTATACTATATTTTATTATTTATTTATTTAATTTTAATTTAATTATTATTTATTATTAAATCTTATTTTAGAAAAAGGGACATTACAAGATATTCCAGATCTCATTAAGAAGTTAAGATTTAAGTTTCAAATTTTAGCTGTATATTTTTGGTTATAACAGCAAGTTCTAATTGTATTTATTAGTTGTTATTTGTTCAGTAACATAACAGTATTGATAGACGTCCAACATGTTGTTAGTAGTCTAAGTTACTAATCCTGGTACTAGTTCAGATTCAGTTTCACAGGTTTGGTCAAAAAAATATGAAGTTGGGTTCATCTTTACAAAAACATATAAAAATTAAAAATATACACATATTTGAAGCAGTAATTAAGTTAATTAAATTCAAAATACCACAAATAGCCTCAGATATTGTATAATAAACAAAACCACCATTAAAATAAAAAATATTACAATGTCAATCAGTCAAACTCGTATGTCATGATATATATTATATATTACAATTAAAAATAATAATGTCAAACATCAACAATCAGCCATCATGAATAATTTAAAAAACAAAAAAGAGATGGAGTGAAAAAAGGCAGCACAGGCTGCGAAGCAAAGAAATAGAAATCACGAAAGAGGCAAAAATGCGAATTTCTCAGACCCAAAAGAACGGGCACACGCCAAGAGAAACCACCAGAAGAGCAACCACTCTTCCATTCCGGCATTTGTGAAAGGGTAAATCGCATCCCACTTGGGCAAGTCAGAAATGAATATTAAGAAGCGAGAAAGAAGTCTGTATCAAAGAATCTAAAGAAAACTTAGAAGCAAGCGAACAACAATATTGCCAAGTCTCTAAATTCGGATCAAAAATAAAACAATCGCTACAAAAAAAAATGTGAAATCGATGTCACAACTGCAGCAGAGAAAGAAGCTAGGATTCTACATCAAAAAGCCCTAATAGCGAAGGTGATAGGGCAAAACCCTAGTAGGGAAGAAATCAGAGCATGGGTGGCCAACGGATGAAATAAGACGGTGGAAACCAGCTTTATTCCTAAAAACTTTTTCATAGCAGAAGTTGAATCAGAGAAAGATCGAGATGAAATTCTCAATGTGTCGCCCTGTTGGTTCATTCAAAATTTGGTGTTTGTACAAAAATCGGAGATAAACTTTTAACTCCCAAACAAAATCACCCACTAATCATGCCTTTTGGATAAAATTGTATAATCTACCCCATGAATATTGGACGGCGGAATGCTTACGATTAATTGGATCCAAGCTTGGAATGGTGCTCTGTTTTGATATGGGGAATAGTGATTCTGCCCTTTTTGCAAGAAAAAAGCTAATATAAATTGAACTAATCCCTTCTATCATCCGATTAAAATCTATGGGTGAAATAGGGGAACAAGCAATCAAAGTACAAGAGCGACGATTTTACTGTATTAGATGTGGGAAAAG
Organism: Cryptomeria japonica; assembly: GCF_030272615.1. Taxonomy (NCBI): domain Eukaryota; kingdom Viridiplantae; phylum Streptophyta; class Pinopsida; order Cupressales; family Cupressaceae; genus Cryptomeria; species Cryptomeria japonica. The sequence continues at coordinate 270,578,940 of NC_081407.1, read as the reverse complement.
ACACCATTTTGAGGCAAGATGCACCATACCAGTTGCCCAAAAATGAGTTCCAAAACAGAATACAAAGATACCAGAAAGACTGACTCCACCACGTGCATTAATGGAATATCTAAATACTACAAACAAGAGGTTGGCTGAGCAAGAAGCATCTAAAGAGGCAACAATGTCGCCACTACCTGTAGAAAACAAAGGCGATCAAGAGGTAGCCAAAAATGTGGCTACACTAAGGGCTCAAGAAGTAAACAAATCTTTGAGTCCCACACCAAAAAAGAAAGGATCAATTGAAACAAGGAGCAGGAATGGGGGCTCAAAGAAACTGAGGGAGATAAAAAACCACCAAGTGCCAAAAAAGAACAAGGGCTCAGAAAAGAAGCGAACAACAATCCCAATTGTTGAAGATCATATGACCAACCCTGAATCAAGCTCAAATGCTTTAGAATTTGAAGAATCGAACTCTAATCTAGAAGGAAATTCGTATGCCATTGACATATTAGATCCCAGATGCATCAACCAAACAGCGGCCAACCTTTTGACCAGAGCACCATTCAAAAGAGGCAAGGGAAGAAAGACCAAGATGTAGAAGAGAGAAGAGGAAGCACACAAGAGAGATCAAAAATCTATCAAAACCTACTTATTAAGATCTAGATCTAAGGGAGGAACCCCCTCCCTTGGAGAGCAATGAAGATCCTAACCTAGAATGTCAGGGGTTTGGATTATAGTTACAAGACTTAGACTCAGCTCAGACTCGGCAAGCTGATTTTTGACTTGGACTCGATGCCCAGACTTGGCAAAGACTTGGCAAATTGAAAAACCCAAGAAATTCAAAATTTTTTGAGGATTTAAAACCTGTTTCATGCATCCTTTAATAAATAAACATTAAAGACACAATAATCTCATCAAATAGAAGCACATACACAAGTTTACATTGATCACATAAGTATAAATGCAAATCAACAACATGGAATGTGGAAATCTAATGAATCTAATTGATAAAATCTTCCTGATATTTGTGGAACACCTACAAACACTTTATAAACTCTATATTGAATTCCTCAATGTGATTTCAATTGGACTTCATCTTTGTCTGACAGCTGTAACTCTTAACCCGACAGGTTGGCAGGGTCAAATCTCTGATACCACTGTGAGATACCCTTACTGATTTCACCCCAAGTCCTTGTAATATATTCCAAACAATTATAACAAACATTTGCAAAATGTCTAATGCTCAGAAAATAATATTTGCAGAGCAGACTTGGTTTGTAACCTGCTTGACATTTTTATAAGAACTCAGAGTATTACAACATGGTGCACCTTATCAGTTGTGTCTCCCAACATATTTGCATTCAATCTTATTCATCTAAACAAAGATATTTGCACACTAAATAGCAACTAAATCATAATAAATGAACAGCTATTATTGGACAGATTTGTAGAAATAACTTTAATAGAGAATTTCATAAATCTGAGTTTGATATAAATATTGACCAATGTTGTTATATGGAGCCTAATTAGAATCGAAGGTTAAATTTTCCCCACTTTTATCGTCGCAGTTTCCCCCCAAATTATTCAATGGGGGTTTGGGGGCAGCGCCCTTGGTGCGCTCCCTGTCACGGTACAAGGCGGGGTCAAGGGGCAGGGCCCCCGTAGGGATTTTCAGGGGCAACACCCCTAAAAGCTCAAACGACTTTTATTATTTTATAAAGGCATCGGGAGTTATTTTTTCTATTGGCTGATATCTAATGCTCAAAAAATAATATTCCTAGAATATCCATCAAAGTCCAAGGTTTCTGTTGGCTTTATCACTCCTCACGTCCTCGACATTTGTCTCTAATGGAGACTACACTGACTTTTTTTTTACTTGTTGGGCGGTAGAGTCTGGGGCTCAAGACTCGACCGAGTCCGAGTCCAGGATCCTCTGGCCTCGGCAGAGGTGACCCGCCTCGAGACTTGCCAAGCCTGGGCCAGACTCTACGAGTCTTGTAACTCTAGTTTGAATGCCCCTCACAAGAGGCACATAGTCAAGCACCAATTAGAAGGATCCAAAATGACCAAAATTGTCCTTCAAGAAACAAAACCATCTTTGACGAAAGCAGAACTTTTCATCAAACATTGCAAAGGTTGTAGAGGAAACCTTATTAAGGCCAATGGTGCATCGGGAGGAATTGGTATTTTATGACACACAAATCAAGTACTTGTTGACATCTAAGAATCCAATGCAAATTGGCAAAGGGTTGACATCAAAAGCTACAAATCAAATTTACAATTCTCTATAATCAACACCTATGCACCCACAAAAACAGAAGACAAAAGGCAAGTATGGGCAGAAAACAGTGCAGCTATATCACATATACAAGACAAATTCATAATTGGGGGCAACTTCAACGCCATCCTCGACCTCAAAGAGAAATCTGGTGGTGTTGGTCGCATCGCCCAAGCTTAGAAGGACTTTTCAGCTTTTGTCCGTGTGACCAAATCACACATCATCCCATTATAAATGGGGACCCCTCTTTTGCCCTTTAGTCTTAGTTTTGTTTAGATAGTTCGGTGTTTTGATGATTGAGTTGAGCTTGATGAGTGCATATGAAGGTATGAGATTTAACCATTTTGCTTCTCTTTGACCTAGTTTGATGGCAGGGTTTCGTTTAGACAAAAGCATCTCTCCTGGACCGATAGTCTTTACCTTGATTTGATGGGATGATTGATAGCATTTTGCCACCTTGACATGGGACACGTCCTTGGACACTCAAGTCATGGCCAACAAAATCAGCGAGTAAGAGGTTTTTTGTGTTCATTTGGTAATTGGTACCATCCCCTTTTGAGGTTTTGAAGGACAAACTCTTCATGATCCGGACTGATTTCGCCTTAGTCCATCCCTCCTTGTGGCAAATTGGCGACTTAAGCCTTGGACCTGTCCTTACCTAGGATAGATCAGCGAATTAAGGGAACTGAGGTTGTCTCCACTTATGGTGAAAAGGTAACTAAGGCATCATCAACTGGAATTTCTTCAAGATAAAGGGGCAATTCAAGTAGAACATTTCATCTTTCATAGTGAGTTGATGCCTTAGAATGATTTAGATGCATCCCTACTTCACTCAAATGAGTGACTTAAGCCTCAAGTTCGTCCCTGCATTAGCTTTACCAGCGACTTAAGACTTGGGACAGTCCTTACCTTGATTGGATCGGTGACTTAAGGATTTAGCCCATCCTTGGACAAGGTAAAGTTTTGAATATTAAGAAAGGCGATTATTGAAATTCACCAAAGCTTCACGCATTTAATGAAGAACGCCTTAATTTCGAAAATCAAAGTCCAAGTCGGCTTTCATTTGATTAATTGCAAAACATTAATAGGTGTGACTAGGTCGGCCAAGTGCAGAGATGTGACCCTTCCCCTATCAACACCTATATATTGTATTTGATCATTTCATTTGATCAAACACAAATTCAAAATACATCAGCAATTTTAAAGACACTGTCAATAGTGAATTGGATTTCTTCACCAGCAACTACAACTTCTCCATGATATTGAAGATCGGCGATTTGATTGGATCAAGTCCTTGTTCAGTCACCATCATTTAATCACAACGAATTATCATAAGGAAGCGATGTTGACATAGGACAACAGGCAGATTCATTAGGCAAGGCACTGATACTGACATTCCAGTGATTATATTGTTGGTTGAAGCATACTATTTTGTCACACAGGCAATCAAATTGACATATCAGTTTATTAGACACGTATTGCAGGTCCGAGACAAGGCCCATTTCTTCATTTTGTATTCAAAATCAGACCTTATTTCATGATTGATTTTGTTTCTGTTCATTGCCTTCATAGGGCCTCTTGTTAATTTAATGCAATCTTATTCATCTTTAGGCATTACCAAGGAATTATCATTAGCTTAGATGATCATATTCAATTAGGGGTCAGAAACGCAACCTAGGGTTTGGGCTTATTTAGAAAATCTTGAAATAATTGACCTTCTAGTATTATGATTTCAAAGGTATATCATAAGGCTAACTTAAGTGTTTCTTATAGGTAGAGGATGGTCGGGGCAAGACATGCCCTTATCAAGGAGGACTCAAAGGGAGACATGACAAAGTCTAAGATTACGTCACTTTGGGGCAACGTAGAGGACACCAACTTGGGCCAATTCAACATGAACAAATTCCAAGGACCATTGTACACTACCAAGCCCACTAGATATTCTCAGTTGATGATCGAGAGTGGCATAGTGAAAGTAGTCGACTTCCTTCCAACAGTCCGATGCAACAGGTTGATCATTGAAGGTGCTAGACATTACAATACAAGCAAGAGAATGATAGTGGCACCTGATGGGAGGGAGGTCACCTACCTTTCCATGGAGGTTGCCAATGAAGCATTCCATATACCTAAGTTCAGTGGCATGATCTACAAAACCAAGGAAGCAGAAAAAGTTACTTACGATGATGATCTTGACAAGTGCTTGGCGATAATTAACAAGTATTGGCTATTGAAAAGTAGGCCCAGATTATCCAAGATACCTACCAAACTCCATAGAGTCGACTTCAAGGAAGAATTTGGAGATATGATTACATTGCTCAATCGAGTCATAGAAATCCCCCAAGCATATTAGTTTGAAACTTGGATGTTTTACTTCATGGAACTCATGTCAAAAGAAAGATTCAACCGGGCAAGGATTATCAGTAACAATATCGACTTACAACTCAGAAGGATTGAGAAAACTTAGACTTTCTACATGAGCTCAAACATCATATATTTGCTTGCCAAGGCCCATGAATATGCAGGATTGACCTATAGAGGTCCAATGGGAACAAGACCTGGAGAATTGAGGGCATGTGAATCCTATATGCAATTGCACTACGGCTACCACAAGACACATTATCAAAGGGTGAATGATGCCTTTACTATGCATATCACAAGGACATTACAAGGAGGCATACATCAAAGACTATCCCCACAAGCAAAGTGTTGTCTCAATTTTTGAACTTTCAAAAAATTGACAACCCCTACAATTTTTTACTCAAAATTCGTAGATTTCTTCTTTAGGGCATGTTTTGCGAGGTTTAAAACTCATATTTGTCAATGTCAAATCATCAACAGGTGTGTTTGTCATCGTTTTCCAACTTCTAGTTGGTTTTTTCTTTCATTTTACTAGCTTTTTGTGCAATTTCAGGTTTTGAGTTCCTCACTGCAAGTAGGAACTTTTTCATGTCATTGCAAGTAGGAACTTTTTGATCTCACTGCAAGTAGGAACTTTTTGTTGTCAATGCAAATAGGAACTTTTTGTTGTCACTGCAAGTAGGAACTTCTTGCAACTTTCTACAGTCATTGCAAGTAGGAACTTTTTGCTGTCATTGCAAGGAGGAACTTTTTGATGTCACTGCAAGTAGGAACTTTTTGCTCAAACTGCAAGTTAATTTTACTTGAAATAGGATCTTAGAAACCCGATTACAAGTTAACTTTACTTCTTGTAGGGTCTTAGAAGCCCGATTACAAGTTACTTGCATTAGGGACTTAGAAACCCAATTGCAAGTCTTTCTATTGCCATTATATTATTACTTGCAATCGGGTCTTAGAAACCCGATTGCAAGCATGTAACCTCGTTTCCTTTATTGCAAGTTCTCTTTGCTTGTTATTGGGCCTCCAAAACCCGATTGCAAGCCGATACTGCAAGAATGTTAAATACTTTTGCACTTGTAATCGAGTCATAGAGACCCGATTGCAAGGGGTTTCAATGCATGTAAGGACTGTAAACAAAAGCCAGTGTTATCATATGTTGATGATAGTAGTGATGTAAATTGAAAAGATTACAATGTCATATGCACAAAGAGAACTTCTCCTGAAGAATCAGTATTACCCCAAGCAAGAAGATGAGGTTGGAGTTCATTGGTAAAGGACATGAGAACTCTCAATGATGCAAGTTGATGTTCCTGGACAAGTACCTTCACCGATCTCAAATACTTCAAGTTCCAGCATCTTGTAACAGCATGAAGACCTCTTAGACAGAGGATGATGTAAATAGAGTTGTGTCTTAGACACTTAAATTAGTTTTAATTAGGCATTTGTAATTTCCCTTTGACAAATTACATGTAATGTCAAAAATTGTAATTGTAAGTAGTCACATTACTTGCATTCTTGTAACTTGTAATTACATGTAAACAAATTACAAGTTGAGAGACAATACATCTATTATTTGGAATAAGTCATAGTTAGTTGTGGAATAAGTCTTAGTTAGTTGGACTTCTCCCACTTTTTCTTCTCAGCCCCTCTCCTATATACACAACAAGGTGCTCTATGTAATTTTTATCTTTTTGGCTAACAAGAAAACTCTGCAGGAATTTACAGCGATAAAGACTTTGTGTTTTATACTTGTAAATTGGACTCTCAAGCAATTTAAAAATGACATTTGAGTTTCAGACTGTGTGTCGAGACTTTGTTCATATATTCATTGTGTTCTTATGTCATAGTGATATATTTTTCTGCATATACTTGAGATTCTAGTGAGGTTGTTGGAAAGAGCTCTAATCTGATTTCTTGTAAACTTTGTTCTGCAAATATTCAAGATAGGGCGAGGTTACAAGACTTTGTGCTTGTAATTCTTCCTATTTATAGTAGTTTGGAGTGTATCATATCAATAGACTTTGAGCTGTTGTATGTTGTAGGTTGTTATCATACCAATCATTTTGAAAAGTAGATAGGATAGTAGGAAAGTAAAGACTTTGAACTTTTGTTTCTACATTCCCGTCCCGGGAAAGTAATGGAAGACTTTGCGCTTTTATGGAAACTTCACTTCCTTTATACAAGTATCTTTGTAGTTGTTGAAATCTCTTAAATTTTTTGTATTTGTCACTCTAATTACAGTTTATTTTCTAAAAAGAGAAAAGAATATCATCTTTTCTGAAAAAAGAAAAAAGGATGTTGTCCCACCCAAGTTAATTTAGTGTTTAAATGTTATAGTTAATTTGTAATAGTAGGAAAGGGAGAGCCTTCCCTTAGAATTAGGAGAGTTTTTAACTCACACGTTGTGGTTGAAATCACAATTTTGCATGCCTTCCCAGGTGTACAAAATTTTCAACCAACACAAAGGAGCTAGTACAGAAGTTTGGTGCTTGGTCCATTTAGTTTTCCAAGTTCACTTACATAAGGGTACAAGGCAGCTCCTACCCACCTTACATGTTGCCCAGGTATCCCATTGATAAGGTGATATTACTCGAATTGTTGAGACAATTGACAGCATATAACAAGGTACAAAAGAATCAACATAAGACAAGGATTCCATTTCCTATTTCAGTTGGACAGTCCATAGAAATGTGTCCATCTCTGCAAGCAGCTGAGAAGGTTGATGAAGAGTTGAAATCTCTTCTTTTGGTCCCATACCTTAATAGAGACAAATTTGATCCTTATGGTAACATCAAGAGATCAAATGGGAGAAGGCACAAACACAAGGTACAACTAGAAGATCATTTCATGAATGCAAAGGATGACTTGGATATAAGGAAGAGGATGTGTTCAAGATTGTCAATTGACATTATTAGAGTGTAATGTCCCCTATTTATACACTGTCAATTCCCAAGAGCAACATCTATGTTACTACCTTCTATCACGATTAATTGAGCATAACTAACTAATTCTCTATAATATAACTTATGATGCCATTAAAACCATGCCTAAATCCAAACCAATCTGACCCCATTCACAGAAGAGGGCTTGGCCACCTAGGGCACTTGACACCACCTCCTTAATGTAACCCAGATTACCGGAATTCAGTCCATTCACCCTTGGGGCCTACAGCCCAGATTTCAAGAGGAGTCCTTTCATCCTTGGGGCTTTTTATTGAAGTAGTTTTATTCTGCCCCTCCCTAGCAGCACCCATCTCCCTTGGGCAATATCACTTTGTACTGTGGATGTATATTATGACTGTCATACATATTGCAGTCTATATTGATATTATTACTAAATTCTGCATTAGAACAGTATCAAGCTTCATATATTAAACATGCATATTAAGCACATCCCCATGCATACCACCAAGAACAAAGATGCTACTGCCTGTAACTTAATAACGGTTCTGATCTGATCCAATCCATGGTGATGTTGCTGGATGCTTTGATTACTTTCATTTATATCTCTCAATGTGAGGGAGAGATCACACCTCTTCATCATGCATGTAACTTAATAACAGTTCTGATGTGATCCAATCCATGGTGATGTTGCTGGATGCTTTGATTCCTTTCCTTTATATCTCTCAATGTGAGGGAGAGATCACACCTCTTCATCATGCATGCCCTTTGGCAAGAGACACACCCTTTCACTATTAGCACCTTTGAAAGAGTGCAACTATTCATTATTTCTGCCCTTTGAAAGGGACATAACCTTGCATAATCAGGTTTGCATTTCTTATTTAAATCATATGTGCACTTCTCATTTCCAAATTATCCCCTTCTCAAATGAGGTTCTCTTCTCCATTTTATATCTCATTGTTGAGGAAGTCACAACTTTTCCTTCCATGTCTTTTGACCATTCATTAACTTAATTATATTTAATTATATTCTTTTATATTTTAATTTTTAATTTAATTTTTTTTAATTATTTTGTATTTTAATATTATTATTATTATTATATTTCAAAGTAGGGACATTACATAGAGCAACCAGGGTTTTCAACATTCCCGATCAAGCTCAAGATAGTGGAAGGCATCTCTTACCTATATATGAGCAGGAAAAGAACAAAGAAGTGAAGATTAATTGGATCGAGGTAGATAGTGTCGATCTAAGAAATTTGATGAAGCCAGTGCTATTACAAACAAAACGATGGGTAGATGCTCAAACTTACATATTGAAAGATAAAGGCATTCGAGCAACTTTTGAACTAATGGGAGATGTTGAGTCTTCTGACAATGAGGCGGAAGATGAAAGTCAAAGTGGGAGTGCCTCCCAATCAATCCATTCTAGGGGATCCAAGAGAAAGGAAATCAATCAAGAGGAACCTTCAAAGAAGAGGCAAAAATCAATATACTGTCCTTCTACTAGTACTTCTTCCGTACATGAGGTAGAAGCAAATCAAGTTGTTACCCAAGAAGATCATCCATCTAGAACAAGCATCAATCATGGAACACATGAGTCTATGGAATCAACAATTCAAAACAACGGGGTAGATAAAGGGAAACAACCAATGAGTCAAGACAGGGTAGCGCCACCTAAACCAGTTAATAACACGATAGGTGAGGATACACATGTGAACGTTGAAAATGAAGAGCAAGAAGTTATATCTCCACCTCGAGAAGATCAACAGTTAAATGAAGTAAAGGTCGGAGAAGAGAGATCGGCTATCCCTTCATGGCTTAGGGAAAGGCTAGCAAAAGAGGTAATAAGTGAGAAAGATGATCTTATCGATTTAAGCAGTTGCTTAGACAGGCATCAAGAAACCGGGAAGAAGAAAGCAACTAAAATGTCAAAGATAACAAGAGATGGTGAAGGATCCAGAATAATTCAGATTGCCACTCCAAGAGTAGACAAGCTTAAGGATGAAATTACAGCAGATGAATATGATTTGGAAACTGTCGATCTAGGTCCTCCTACCACCAATCAAGCATTAGAAGATATGAATGATACAATTCTTGTTGACACTAAAAGGAGCTTAGCACTATAATATTTGGGACTCATGCAAGGGGAAGAAGATGTGGCAAAGTGGTCATTTTGTTTCATTTCTCTTCAATAATTTTGTGTTGTTTAAAGAAAGTTTTTTTAAGATCTTCTTCTTTTGCATTTATGAGGGATTTCATCCTCTCAATCATCAAGTCGATACCATAATATATCTCTCCCTAACAAGGCATATCCATGTTGAAATAACAGATCATACACAATATTGGTTCAATGAAACTGAGGAGATATTCAATGCAATCCCACCAAATGTCATCTAGGATCATCCACTTAATATTTGTCACCCTTGTCGTGCTAGATTGACTCCATATGGACCAATTTGGGTTGATAAGCATGTTAGAAAGTGTCTCATGAACCCTCACAAGTCATCTCAAGACAATTGTGTTGGAGGCAAAACAAATCTCAACAACCTACTTGCAAAAATTAAAATTAAAGATTAAAAAATTTATTGAAAAAAATATTTGATTGCTTCACTTACCTTCAGTAGCTCCCGTTTTGAGAATGTTTTGAATATGCCTTGTGACATATGGTGGTTGGTGATGAATATTTGAATCTCTTCAGCCTCAACATAAACCTGCTTAATCTGATCGATTTTGATGCCATTTTTTTGTAGTATAAGGTTGAGGGAGTGGACAACACAAAGTGTCAAGAAAATATGTGAATAACACTCCTCAACCAATAACCCAACCGCTCTACAATTTTTGGCACTGTCTATTATGACTTGCACAATGCTTCAAGGGCCCACTTCTTTAATGGTTGTCATGAGAATGTTAAAAAAAAATGCATCATCCTTCACCTCCCCTTCACAATCCACTACTCTAAAAAACATTGCCACCTTAGGGGACACAACACACTACACTTACAGTGATCAATGGCCAATTTCTTGCATCTCTCCATTCATCGAAAATAATGGACAGCCCTATCTTGGCCCATGAAACCCTTACAGGCTCCAATGACTCCTTTACAAACTTCACCTCTTTTTCCAATATGGTACTAGACACTTTCTCAAAACCTCGGTCGTTGTACCCTTTTGGAGCTTCATTAATTGCTTTCACCATTTGTTCCTAGTATTGTGAGGGAACAACATTGAAATACAACTCATTTGCATAGAGACAACTTACTATGGTTGATTGGAAATCTTTCGAAACTCATTTTGAAATGCCATTTGTAACAGTCCCTCTAATCTCTTATGTTGAAAGGGCATAAATTATTCTTCAAGTATGACCCAAAATGTGTGGCTCTCTATAAGTTGAACATTAGAAGGCAGTAGAGGGGGCTTCATTCCTCAAGATTCTTTTTTTAACAAGGGATGATTTGAATTTTGGCCTACTGCTTGATCTATTTTTTCTTGATCATTAATATACATCATAGCTTGTGCTTTTGGAATGGGTACACCATTTTTTCTTGCTTGTGCCTATTCCAAGGATGTGTCGCAAATGGCCTTTCACCCGACTATGTGAGCTTGAATACTTAACATCAAACCTACTACAAATCCAAACATAACCCCCACCACTTGGACGCTGCTATAACATATCAATATATTTCCAAAGAGGATAATTTGGGTCTGTTTTAAAACGTGGTCAGCCCATGAAGCTAGAACCAGTTGCATACGTATAGCAACTTCAATAAACAACACATCTGAAAAATCAAAACAAATGAAAACAAGAAAACGTATATACAAGTTAACTCTTTTTTTAAATTAAGCACTTGTTAAAGATTCATGGAAGAATGAAAACAAAACAAGAGAGTTCATTTATAAATTTTAAAAAGTAGAAAAATAAAAAAATAAAAACTTGAAAAAACCCTTACCTCTTTTGGAAAAATCTTCCTCTACAATCTTCTTGGCGAAAAATGGGCTCTTGTCAATGCAGAGGAATAGCAAACCAACCACTTTTGAACATTCAATGATCAATCTCAAACCAACCACTTTGGAAAATTCAATGATCAATCTTCAACTCTATTCGTGCAATGGCAAGCAAGAATGAAAGTTCAGCGAAGATGAATAATATTTTTGTTTTGCATTCACAGTCAGAGAAATGACTTTTTTTTTGCCTTCAAAATGTTTTGGAATCCACATTTTAGGGTTCAGGGGGTGTATTTAGGTTTTTGGTCAAAGTCAAAAGTTGAAATAGAAAAAGAAATAATAAGGGTCAAATTTTTTTACAGCAGACTTTGTTTCCCAAGTTTGTCCATGCTGAACCAAAAGGTCTTGAGTGAGACCTTGGATTGCCCCCAATTTGGACTGATCCAAACCCATATCCAAGCCAGACTGGATCCAAACATGTAACTCAAGTAATTACTTGTTGACAAATAGTTATGTAAATGATATTTATATGTAATTAGAAAATAGTTAGGCTTCTTTTTTAAAGATGCAATGGATAAAGTTGGATTGTGACAATGTTTGATTCATTTGAATCACTTTATATTCAATGTATGTATCTGATACAGATAAGTACTTATCAAAAAATCTAACACTAGACATAGGGCAATCATTTCTATTTTAAATGTAGACTAAAAAGGTAGACAAATCAACTAGATCAACTAACAAGTCTTTGAGGCATACGATTGATTCCATTTTCATGTTGAAAGAATTGGATGAGCCCTAGATAAGGTAAATTACAAAACATCAAAGAGAGCAATAGCATGACATGAGGAGATTAAAGCATAATGATAAAATGAGATCAAGAGCTATCCAAAGAGCTATGCGCATGGATCTAAAAGATATCAACAAGGATCCCTAAAGTTGAATAGATGAGTTGCCGCCAATCCATACTAATACTATCACAAATGCTTGTATATGCATAATAATGGAGGGAAATATGCTGAAAACTAATGACGATTGAGAGAATAGACCTAACGAATCAAAATTGGGAGGATGTGATCTGAAATTAATTTAAGTGATTCAGATCTGTTTTGACATTTGAACCATTGGGATCATGACTTAAGTGTGCAGCTCTCTTGCAGAGCTAGAAACAGCACTCAAATGGAGTCAAAAGTGAAATATTTTTGCATAGTCTTGTCCTCCCCAAAATTCTATGCAATTTTTAAAAAGGCAGCATTGCATTTCAAGTCGGTATGCAAAATATATGGCTCCAAGAAAGTTGCTGTTGAAGTTGCATAGTTTGTTGTCAACATTCATGTGACATATTTTAAAAGCACTTAAACGACTACTGGATTATTTTGGCAACTTATTAAGGGTGTATAAACATCCTATGTGACAAAACAAGCATCATACATGTTGCCAAAGGCCCAAAACAGAACAGCACTACCATGAAAGATGAAAAGGTCACGGTTTAATTAAAAAAACCAAAAAAAAAGCGACTTCTAGGATTCAAAAACATACATTTTGGACTCTCTTCCTTTAGTCTTCCATAATGGCTGGAGGAAGGTTCTAATAATGATTCCAAGCCTGGAAAGTGAATTTCATTCTATTGGTGGTTTTTGCCTATCATAGTGTTGTGACGTATTCACACATCGCCCCATTGCAAATGGGGACCCTTGCTTTTTTTGCTTTTTTTAGGGTTTGTTTTCTAGGTCTTTTAGGGTTTTGTCAGTTAGCCTTTGCATTTTGAGTGTCGCCAAGGGGATCACCTAGATAGCAGGTCCTGCTGGAGTGATGTCCTGATCCTGAAATTTGGCTAAGTCTGAAAGTCCTGATCCTGAAATTTGACTAAGTTTGGAAACTGAAAAACCTCCAAAAACTAGATTTTGCAATATAGCTCCTGGAGGTCTGAAACCACTCTCAAACATCCTGAAAGTATATATGGAATATAACTTAAAGTATAAGTGATCTTCTTATACTTAAATGTTATATTCCATAAAATTATCCTGACAGAGAGTTCAAAAGGTCAAATCTTGCTCCTGACCCTTCCTGAGGGTTCAAAGCGAATTTCGCTCCTGACCCTCTCAGGAGGTCCAAAGCGAATCTCGCTCCTGACCCTTGCTGAGGGTCCAGAGCGAAAATCATCATAAACTTCATTTGCCACCTTGTTTGAGCTTGAAATCTTGTTCCTAGCTTTGAAAGCGATCTTACCTTGCCCTGTGAAGTGATTTGAAACTAGGAGATTGAGCATTTTAGCCTAGATTGTGAATTTCGCTCCTGACCCTTGCTGAGGGTCCAGAGCGAAAATCTTATTGGGGCTTATTTTTCACTAATTTTGGCTAACTTGTTTTATGCAGGGTCTCCCAGAGGAAGATTGGACGTCACTTGATGCAATTGAAGATTTGAAGGCATGAAAATTGATGAATTTTGGAGACTAAAGGAAAAATCGCTCCTGACCCTCAGAGAGGGCCCAGGGCGAGATTTTGATTTCCTTCATTTTGCAATGAAAAGAGACTAAGTTTTGGGCATGAAAGGGAAATGAATGACTTTCTCCACCCACCTGAAGAAGTTTTGACTTGAAATGATGGAGGACCTTGATGAAAATAGGAAAATCGCTCCTGACCCTCAGAGAGGGCCCAGGGCGAAAAATCTTATAAAGGTCATTTTTTAGCCTTATTTAGTCGATTTGAGATGTCAAAGGCATGGTGGAGGATGAAGTGAGCATGATAAAGTATCCAGACTTGATTGAAGATGATGAATTGAAAGAGTTTTGCCCAAGAAAGGCAAAATCGCTCCTGACCCTCAGAGAGGGTCCAGAGCGATTTTCTTTGTGTGCACATTTTTTGACCTTTCTTGGACATGAGAACTTATTCATAGCATGAAGCAAGATGACATCTTCCTTAGCAAAGAAATTTCGAGATGAAAAGTGAAGCATTTTGGTCCAAGTAGCAAAAATCACTCCTGACCCTCAAAGAGGGTCCAGAGCGAGATTTTCAAAAGTGCACTATTCTTGCAAGATCAAAGTGAAATCAACAAAAGAGGAAATCAACCCAAAATCAAAAAACCGCTCCTGACCCTTGCTGAGGGTCCAGGGCGAAAAAATTGGAAGCATGATTTTCTTGCTTATTTTGGAGGCCTGAACGTGATCTAGCTTGGTGAGAAAGTGTTTTGGTGAAGAAGTGAAGATTTGTAGTCAAAATTAAAAAATCGCTCCTGACCCTTGCTGGGGGTCCAAGGCGAAAAACATCAAACTTGCACTTTTTCCCCCAAATTGGATAGAGCAAAGTCTGGAGGTCAGTGAGGAAGCCTATTTAAAATGTCTTGAAGAGATTTTTGAACGTTGAAAATGCTAATTTTGAGCAAAAAATGGAAAATCGCTCCTGACCCTCAAAGAGGGTCCAGGGCGAAATCATCATGGAGTTTAATCAAGCCTTGTTTTGTAAATTAATATTCTCCAAATTGCATTTGATCGCCAGAATTGCTAATTTTGAGGCATTTGGAAAATTAAAATTAAATTAGCATTAAATTAAAGCATTTTGGCATTTAATAAATTGATTTTAAGCCTTAGAAAATCGAAATTTATTTTGGAGGCATTTAAAATTAATTTTTTATAAAGCGCTCAAGGCACTATTTTGATTTATTTTGCCAAGTCGGCCCCCTTTTTTTGGAATTTTATTTATTTTTAACCTCCTTTTTGCCAAGTCGACCTAGAGGAAGCAAAGGGGTAGGCGCTCTATATATTGGAGAGGTTTTGTTTCACATTTCAAATCATTCAATCACTTTCTTAAGTGCGAAATTGGAGAGCTAATTGGAGGAGCGAAATCTGGCTTTGCTTGGAGCGAATTTCTTTCAAGTGTTGAAGGCTAGAAGGAAGTGGAGTTTATTCTTTTCCAAGCTAAAGGAGGCGCAATCTGTTCAAGAGAAGGCTTTGATCTACACTTTGCCTAGCGAAATTCATCTATCTTTACATCATTTCTTAGAGTTTAATACTCAAGAGGAGGTATGGCGAAATCATCTTAACACCCTTGTTCAAGGTTTGATTTTTAGACATTTGTTTTGAAAAAATCTAAGTATTGCATGGTTAATTAAGAAATGATAACTCTAGATTTATCATGAAGTTTCCTAATTAAAATCTTAAATCTTCCTTTTGAATCCTAATTTCTACACTTCAAGATATAATGCTTAAGAACTAATTTTGAAATGTTGTGTACGTATCAAGATGGCGACTCCTAAGCCCGGAGGATCTACAAGTCGGCAGGCTCTCATCAAAGAAGATCCGGTCCAGGACAAGGATGATCTCCTCCAAGAAGATCGAGCAAGGATAAGGGCAACTTCTTCAAATCCAACATTCCAAGGCGAGGTACATCATCACCCTGCACATCAAAGACAAAGGAAGTTAGAGCAAGGGTTCGTTGAAGAAGCAGATAGTTTTAGAAGAGTTAATTAAAGCTAGCTTCTCAGCATCATCGAATTGAATATCTACCAAGTTCCAAGTGTCAGACGAGGTGGCATCCCATTCGTCACTTCTTCAGTCGGTTTGGTCCACTTCAGCATGTCCAGATTCAATGTACCTAACTCATGGGAGGTGGCACAAACTTCGATGTACCTACCCCAGCTATCCATTGGTCGAATTTTCCAGAGAAGACATGTGTCCAATTAATACAATTTTATCATTGGTCAAGCATTAAATGTTATGTAATGGTTGTAACAAACCCTAATTAGGGTTTTCGTTATTGAATCTTGGCCATTGACCTCAAATTGATCTTAGCCATCGAATTGTATTGTGGGCACTATATAAGCCCCGACTCTTCATTTTGTAAAGGCAGAAAAAGAGGAGTTAGTGAATAGAGAATAGTTAGAAGGTGATTAGCTAGTTGATAGAATAGTAATTAGAGTAGAGTAGAGAGAGAAGGCAAAGATTGTTGCCAAGATGTTGTTGTAAAAGACTTGTAAAACTTCATTGAAGAAATGGTGAAATTTATGGGTCGATTCGACAATTTGCATGGTCTCTATACTTCTCATATTTGATTTCATGTTATTAGATGAGTGGAAGAAATGTGCTTGATTGATGGTGAAATTCGTATATCCATACTACTAGCAGTTTGTTGATTGCAGACTTGCCTTGTGTAGTCAACTGGAATCATTCAGCTTAAGCTTAACTTCAATTGTCGCTTCTTCATTGATATGCATCAGCCTGATGGTGTCTATGCCTGTAGTGATGATTTGAACATCATAAAGCTTTCCTTCGAAGATCGCACTAACCTTGTGGAGATGGTCCTGGGATGTCAAAACAAGACCTAGTTAGAATTTCATCAAAGATCAATCATTGCTCCTACATTCCTTAGTATTAAGATTAGATTCTTTCCTCACCCTCATCTTTTTTCCTTTTTTCAAATTAAAGCTAGTAAAAACCTGTGTTCCAGCAATATTCAAAGCAAATCAGACGTTCAGGTCATTGAAGTGTAAGTCCCCTTGTGATTATAGCAAAATCACATCATACCACAGAGAGCTTATCCACACGTAGAGATCCTACAGCAAAGAACCTTGAAGTCACCCCGATTGATCCTTTTCGCGACATCTTCGGCATTCAGAGGCTTTATTCAAGAGAGGATAAGGTACCCTTTAGGTATTTTATTCTGTGTTTGGTCGTGTACAAAATACGCATCAACACATAGGACCACTGCATGTGCATGTAGTGGTTTTTCCTTCATGTAGAGAGTGGTTGCAGGTACCGTGGAAGCTCCAACTGTGAGAGGGCTCCATGGATTCCAAGAGGGCATGGTATCTAGCTCTGTTTAGCCTTGTGTTAGGTTTCTCTCATCTGTAATGGCAGATGTGAGAATTTATCATTTATGAAGTTGAGAGGTTTAGTTGTCCTCCCTGTTTTTTGGAGTTGGGAGTCATAATTTTCCATTTTAACTTAGTTACAAGTGTGTTGCAGGTCATGTTCTCTTCAAGACAGTCTACAGATGTATTATAAGACCCATTGAGGCACTGTATAACATGTATGACTGTTAATTAGTGGCATGAGGAGCAAGTGTTCACTCTCACTACAGTGTTCTGCCCATTTGAGGGTTTCTCCAGCAAGAAGTTAGTTGTGAGTTGCAATTATGTAGCTCACAAAATTTCTTTTATTTCTGAATGTTTGCTGAAGTTCTTTACTTTTATTCCTTGATTTCACATGCCATGGAGATTGGCATCCATCGTGGTGGCATTGGTGCAGGATTGAGGTATTTTGAGAGCTTCACATTAAATCCATATGTTGTATACCAGAGTGTGGCATAGCTACCCTGCATTTATTGATCAGCATGTAAAACAACCAAACTAGTAATAAAGACCTGCAGATTAGATATACAAGGTGGAGATAAATATCAATTGGAAAACAAAGTAGAAAAGATTTTGTATGAGCAGAATAGCCAAGGCTTACCAATACTGATAGTAACAATGGTATCTTTCATACTATATAAGCAATGCATTGACAAGTAATACGATTAAAAGGATACCATTTTTGAAAATATCCTCCATATGTTCAATATAAATACCATCATCATCTAAGTGGGCATGCCACCATATAAATTCCTCTAATTCATCAATATAAATGCAAGAAGAATTGGTGAGAAAGTACACCCTTGCTTGATCCTAATGGTACTCTTCACAACGTCTAATAAAACATGAGAAATGCGGAACTGCCCAATAAATATCTCATAAAGCCTCCAAACAGCAATAATCAGAGAGTCGGGAATGCCAAAATCTCTCAACTTCAGGAAACGCGATAACATTGCCTAGTTATTGGCAAGTTTTTCCCCAAATTTTTGCTGAATCCCAAGTTTTTAAGATTTTGGGTTTGCCAAGCAATTGATGAGTCTGAATTTTTACAACTATAAGATAAATGATGAAGACCACTATATTTTACAATTACCTTATTTCCAAGAATGGTGATGTGCTTGGAGCTAAAGAATTGTAGATGCTTAATTCTGAGTTTTATAATCAATGTAATACTTTTATTTCCCACTTTGGTTCGTTGACACAAATTGGGAGATGGCATCACATTAAAAATTCCTAAGTCTAGAGTCTCTTAAACCTGCGTACCTTTAGCCAAAAAAAATAGAACCATAAAGAAAAATGCTAACATCTGCTTGCAATTATGCACCTTCACAATCGCACCATGAGAGAACACTAATTAGCACAATTATTTAGATAAGAATTGTACTAGTATACAAATTCCATCCCAACAAATGGATCAAAAGAAATAAAACTCTTGATGCTAACTAACACAAGGCTAAGTTGTCCACTGGATTGCTGCTCTATCAGTCATGGTTCTCCATTGATATAGGAGGATGGGGACCTTTAGGGCATTTAAGCACTCGACCTTTCAGTCAAGAAGTAATCACTCCAATTGATTTTTTCAATCACCCATTATATACTTGCAAAGTTCCTGTATGGTTAGTCAATGATTTTAATTTTATGGTTAGTTGGTTGATCATCATCTACTACAATATGCATTTAATACCACTACAATCTATTAAAAAGAACTTAACCAAAGTCAAGTATCTGAAGCTCCATCTTTCCCTCTTTGTAAAAAGCCAGTCCTAACAAAAAAAAAATATAGAATAAGAGGATTCATTCTCTTGTATATGTTCTGTTCAACAATTTCCAAATATATTATCTGAGCAATTGTGTTGAACAAAGGTGCACTCATAACACCAAAAACTAGGTTAAAAGTTTTCTCAGTGAAATAAGGCAGCCCATAACTCCTACAAACATATAGTCAGGTTATTATATAACATCTGTCTGATCCGCATCAACAAATTTTATTATTGTTGTACTGTACAATTCAAGTTGGGATTTCCCTGACAAAAAAAGGCAACCCGTTATTCCTACTGACATCTTGTGAGGTTATCATGTAACAATCGTGTGACTACTGTTTACGCATCTTTAAATTGTGGTCAATCACATCTCAAGTTCAATCACTTTCCCTCGACTCTTCACAGAAATGTGCTACAAATGTCGCACGACAATTGTGGATCAATCATTTAAAAATCTAAAAAATGTGACAAACTGCAACCCAAGTTCAAATTCCCTTTGCCACAAATCTTAATATAAAAGTGCTAAAAGCATTGCACAACAATTGTGTAACCAATTCTTTCGAAGTTAAATTTCCTTTCCCGCCTTCTCATGCCTGTCCCGTTCTTGCCCAATGCCAGCCCCACCAATTAGGTGAGTTAAGGCAGGGATCCCATGGACGGGGCTTAACCTCTATTTTTAAGGAAGAGGTGATCCCATAAAAAAATTGTTTTTCTGCTAAAGGATTATTTGAAATCTTCTCCCAAAAAAATAGGAGCCCCTACCATTTAGGCCTGTAATTTTAAGCAGGTGAAAATGGGGTAGGGCAACCAGCTTAAGAATATTTTATGCTACACGTCAATCATCTGAATTTTAGAAAGATAACTAAATTTATTTACAACAGCTTAAACTTAGATGGGACTGCCAACATCCTTAAACTTAGAAGCTTAAATTTTTAGGTTGAAATGCAGTACAAAATTTATGAGACTGCCAACTTTAAAATATTCCTAAAAAAACTCAGCAGCTCCAACTCTATTTTTTAGGAAGCTCCCCTCTATGGGACCCCAGCCTAACTCCAACAGATATATGGTGAGATTGTTACATAAGAATTGTGTGAGAGATATTTACAAATCTTAAAAATGCGGCAGAGCATAATCCAGGTTCAAAATCCCATCACCACAATAAGGCGGCCAATTATTCCAGAACAATGAAGGTAAGATAATTAAATAAAAATTGTGACGCCATTGTTTACAGGTCCTTAGAATGCGGTACAAATAATCTCACCAAAAATTTAGCAAGCAAAAATAATCTAACCCATTGACATTCGACTGCTCATAATTTCAAACATACTTTACCAAGCCAAGAAAGCCTATTCCATTCAAATTCCATGAAGGCCATTGATCACTCTCCACTTACAACAAAATTCAATTGCTAGTCCTTGGATGAAAAAACCTTAAAAAGTCATCTCTATTGTATTTTTTTCTTTTAAAAGGGGATTGTTTAGGGTTTTTAACAAACCATATCGAAAAGTGCAACAGTGGGCATTAGTGAAAATTATGAAAGATTGTGCAGAGAACTTACCAAAGTTCAGGCGCTCGAGATCGGATGCTCAGTAGCCGAGATACCATCATCATTTGCTATTTTTCAAATCAATTGAACGTGGGCAAACCTTCAATCACAAACAAAATATATGACGTTATTTTGTGACAACAAAGAACTGAGTTACGTGTAATTTGTAAGGCGGTGTAACGTGTCCAATGGCGGCAACTTTGTTTTATAATTGACGCAAAGAGAAGCTTCGAAAGCTTTTACTTTGTACCGTGACGGACTGGAAAATTTGACGGTTGGAAATTGACGGCCCGTGATCTGCTTTTTCTCGTTTTGACCGTTTTCCCCAATTAAAATTGAGAAGGCCGTATATTATTTGTTAATAAAATTTAAGGCATTAAATTTCAGAGAGCGCGAATATTTATTTTTATATATTGTAGATAATTTAAATACATTTATGTAAGAATATTGACAGATGAAGTTTTGAAGTATCTATTTGATATGGATTAAATAGACATTTCAAGACTTGCACAATTGAGGGTATCTATTTTGTCAAATTGGCACAACTAAGAGGTATCCATTCCGTCAAATTCATACAATTGAAGGGTATCCATTATGCCAAATTTGTCGGAGGCACGATCTCGACCTCATCCTTTATGATGTCGGAGCCTTGCACTAAGCAAGACTCCCTAGTGGGCTCATTTGGAGCCATTCAACTTTACATTGACAAGACTTGCTCTTTTGAGATTCATTGTAATGAAGTTTTCATTTTTTTTAAAATGGAATTAGTGTTAACAACTAATATCTTATATAATCTATATAAAGTTTGTCGAGATATATCCTTCTCGAGGCGCCTATTATTTTTTATCAGTTTTATATGCTAAAGTCAAATAGGTGCCTCGAGAATGATATATCTCAGCGTAGTTTACATAGATTATATAAGATATATCTGCTAGTAGGAATGAGAAATGGCTAGGAAAAAGAGTTTTAGTAAGATGAATATATATGTATATGTAAGTTATATATTATACCTTTAATTTAGATACATTTTTTATATATTAATTTATTAGTGAATTTTTTTTTTGATAGGTTATTTAATTTTTATTTTTATTGGTTTGATATTAAACAAATAAAAATAAATCATATGACTAATTAACAGATATTTAAAGATGAATATTCTTTGTTATGATAGAATATATATCTCAACTATACGTTATATTCTAATTAATATGTTTAGTATTTATTAAGTGAAATATATTTTCAATATGAATTTTAATAATGATTTACATTATTGTAATTTATGAGTTGATACTTTGAATTTGTAAGATTGTAAAGTCTATATATCTTCAATATTTTGTTATGATATATTCAATTAATTTTAATATTAAATGCTAATGAAATTGAAGTAATAATTAAATAAAATGCATTGTATTAAATAGAATATAATAAATAGAATGTATTATATAACATTTGAGAAGGTTAACATTTGTTCAATAATAATCATTTTACAATTTTAATAATATTCATAAGGATCAATTTTTTGTTAATATAAGAATGAACATGTAGAAAGTTTAGTATATTTGAAAATAGGAGATTTACAAAAATTTGCAAGTAAAAGAAATTGCATTGCTAGATATTTAAAATGAAAATATTAATTATTGTGGCCACCATACATTCATAAAATCCATTGGCATGGTAAATAATGTTATATAATTACCATACTTATTTATTTCAATAAGAAGTTGTGTGTCAAAGTCTGATAGTTAGCTCGTTTGAATTACTCTTCCTTGAATATTATATAATGATATTATTTCTCCCACAATTAATATGCTTATGTTGTTATGGACTGCTACTCTGAGAATTGTTTTGGGTAAACTGATGTGTAAAGGAGACCATATATTTCTTTGTTGACCTTCTTTATTGTCTTTGTCTAACTTCCATATTCTATGATATTCTTTGTCAATCAGTAGCAAGTAATTGTCACATCTAGCTAGTTCCCAAGATGTTGTAAAACTCTTCCAATGAATCATAACATCGTAATAGTTGTCATAAGCTTTCATGTGTACTTCTTCTGAGTTGAAACTTGTTATTGGCAGGTACTTTGTTGTAGGAACCACCGGCAATGGTAATATTGTCCAAGTTAATGTAGCATAATCAAATTCGATAACCTCACCATTGTTTGTATGATTTCTCATCCAATAAAATCTGTCTTTATAACAAAAACCTCTTCCAAAAGGATAGTAAAAATTTTCAACAAATAGTTGAGTCCAATCATCAAATTTTGACTCGTAAATCTCAATATAGCATTGACCATTCGTACTCATGTAGTATTGTCCAAGCAAGATTATAATTTGATTGTTGGAAGAAACAAAACTGGTTGCCATGAAATCAATACGTAAAGTGGTTGTGATTTGTCTTATATTCGACAGTTCTATCCAAGTTGGATTACTTGCATTAGATTTATTATATATGTAGAAATAACAATCGTTGTCTTTTCTCCATTTCGAACAACAATATATATCATCTGAAACTGCCTCAATGCATTTACAATAGCTTGGAAACTTTGTTGCAAGTAACATATAGACATCTGCATCACCTTCAATAATCCATGATTGTATCGCTTTAGACCCAAATGGAAAAAAGTGCAATGAGAAATTACATCTATGAGGAGAATGATCTTGAAATACATTTTCAAGACGATTAGGTGAAGAAAGTAACTCTTTCCATCTCCTACAAAACAATCTCATTCTTGATAATTGCCTTGTAGATAATTTTGACATAATCATCAACAACAACTGCTCGGGTAGGTTATCCCACATGCATTTCATTGTTTTTTTGTCCATGATACCTACAAGATTTCAAAATTTGATGTTATTGTAGTAACATTTTGTTTAAAATAATATACAATATATAATGATAAGTGAACTTTTGATTGAAAATATGTTATGTAAACTATTATGATAAGTATAGCCACTATTAGGGATAGTTGTTGCATACAAAAAATGTTTTTAAATATTATAAATCTATCGTAAATCTTGAACTGTTATTAGAAAAGATGTATTGGAAATAATGATTACAATACAACATGCAACATGCAACATGAAATAGTCAATTGAACACATATTTATGTATAATATTTGTAATGAGTATTGAATATTGCTTTTAATTTTTTTTAATATACAAATGAAATATAATGTATTGATAAAAAAAAAGTGTACATCAGTTATTTTCCATTGCTTTCAGCCTCTGTTCTTCTCTCTTTGTACTTTCAATTTGTTTTCCCTTTTTCATTTTTGCATATCTTTCAAATGTGAATGGTGGCATAATTCGTAGTCCTTGTAAGGACTTCACACGAGATATTGCTACAAAATGTGTCATATTATTTCTATTGGTCCTATATCAATAGTGGCTTTGTCAAGTGTTAATCCTTGAGATTTGTGTATCATTAGTGCACATGCCAAACGCAATGGTATCTGTGAAGAACCACCCCTTTCAATTGTTGTAATTGGAACTAAAAATGGATGGTGATCATCGAATGGTATGCCTGAGTAATTGTCAAATTCAACCTATACATATGTTGGTGGGTGTGGTGGACCACTTCTAGGTGTATATACAATTTTTTGAATGTTTCCAAGAGCTCCATTTACAAGTCATGCTTCAATCCATAGGTTTGATGTTAGTATAACCCTTGCATTATTACACAATACTAGTTCAGTATCAAGTTCATCGTCTATTCCTCCTTCAGCATCATTAATGCTTCTTGTTCTTCTGGCAATGCTATGTGTTACTGGATTTTGCAACGAGTGTAGTTTCCTTTTGTTGTGGTTGTGAACATTGTCATTTGTTGCAAATTTAAATGTACACCGTTGTCAACTCTTGGTTGTTTTTTGCATCAATTGTTGTATTAGAACACGTCATTAACAGCATCCAGTCATCTATGGTAGGTTTTGCATCCCTTATATTTGTTAGAAGTTGGCGGAATTTTTGTTGCTCGTTGTTTTGTCCATCTTGCCAAAACACGTGATCTAAAGTGATAATAGTTTTAAATTCTCCCCACAATAACTTTTCTCTTCTTTTGCTTTGATATGGTGGCATATCATTGACTGGTGGCAATTGTCCAAGATCCCTAACCAAAATAATAGGTATTCCTGAAAATAGTTTCGGATGATTAAGTATTTGAGTTCATATATATTGTATGTAGTAATTGACATATTTACTGAAAAAAAAAAGAAATTCATAAGAATTTAATAGAAAAAGCTTGATTCAATGGCATACCTGCAAACGTTCGATTTGCACTTTGTTCAATGGCATACCTGCAAACGTTCGATTTGCACTTTGTGGAAAAGCTTGACATAATCTCAAATCTATGTTTTCAATTAACTTTTCGCCAATAAAGCTCATTTCATCGATCAATATGTCTCTAACATGTGCCATTTCTTCTTGGAAGCTTGTTAATATTGTTCCCTCGAGTTCTTTGAAATCTCTTATTGGGATTCATAATTTGGCATGAATTGTTGAGGCTCCGATATTGAATGTTGCAACTCCAGTTGGTGCAAGGAGGAATAGAGGAGATAGAGTTGGTCTTGACACATTTTGAAGTGCTTGGTGTATAGTGCCTATCACATGAGATTTACCAGTTCTTGTTGTCCCTTGTATTATCATAAATAACAGACATTCATTTGTAGTGCTCTGATAGTGTGAAATTATAGTAATAACTGCTTGCTCTTGTTTTTTAGTAAGATTACCATAGCTTATGAACTGTGGAATGTCATCATGAATGAGACAACCGACATTTCTCATGGTATTAATAAAATCGATAGCTTCATTTGCATATTGTTCACTTTGGAATTCAGTAGACCAGTTTGTTTCTTTATCTATATCCCTTCTTCCAAGCATATCTATTATCTGATCATGATGAAGCCTTGATATAATTTCCCATTCATTCTCTATTGTAGCTTCTTCTACAACAACATTTTCTTCATGCATAGAGTCTTCATTTTTATCAATATTTCCATCCTCTAGTCTTCTTTGCACATGCCATGGATTGTAGTTGAAGTTTTCCCAATTCAATACTATTGTATCATCATCATGACCTATGTCCCTTTCAATATCACGAAAAGTTTTGTAAAATAGTAATTCTGATAAACAAAAGTTTACCCATTTATCTAAATTATGTGGAAGAATAGTTGTAAATTTTGGAAAGATTCTTATAGTACTTGCTTCTTTTTTTTTCTCGGGTTCCATTTATTTGGTCCTTTTCTTTGAGCATTATATATCCAATATTTTGCAGCATCAATTAACGAGATCACTTCCATAGCAAGCGACCTACATTTGTATGCATCTATGAAAGGGGTAAGTGCACAAAGATGGTGGTCAAAAGGGGGGGAATAAGTGGACACTTTTTTTCTGAAATCAGGTGAACCTGAACTTGGAGGCAAAATTTGAAAGTCATCCACTCAAGATATGAAGATAATCAAAGAACAAATATTGTAGTACTCTGAATCTAGTTTCCAAACTACTAAACTTTTTCAAAATTGGATAAGATTAAGGGGGTCAAATCCTTCGCGCACGAAAATCTGACCCTGATTTTTGCTGAAAAACATAACATAGTGTCTAACATGTGCATCAAAAAGTCATAGTTAGATTTAGTATTTTGATAAATCCTTTGACAGAAAGATAGTTAAGAGTGAGCACTAGAAGATGTGTATTTTTTTGTAATTTTTTGTTGAGTATTTTTTTTTTATGATTTTTCCAATCGAGCACATCCTGAAAATTAGGTACCTGTTTGTGCGCGAAGCATAAGTTGCACTAAACAAATCAAAAATACATTTTTTAAAAAAAAATTGTAAAGAATCAAGTGCACTACAACAATATATAAAGTTTTTTAAATTTGGATAAGTATATCAAAAGTTATTCAAAAAATGGTGCACCTATGTCTATGAGAACTATGGAGACACTAGTAAAAGAAATTCAATAATAATATGTTATTGTTGTTCAAATTGAAAACAAATCATATGGTTAGAAACCTCAGAAGATGGGTGAAAATATGGTGGCAATTTTAGAAATACCCACTTTATGAAGTGTAAACCTGATGATGACAAAGTCGATAAACCAAGTTGATAAAATAAAACACGTCAAAATGAGAGAAATGGAGGGAAATCAAACTTTCAATCCGTAACTTTTTCATCCAGGCCTATTTCCAAGCCTAAACAGTCAAAAGCGCGTACGTGCTTGTTTCCCTATAAACAGGGCGTACGCGCTACCTTTACTATAAACAGCGTGTACGCGCTCATGTATAATATGATATTCTATGTATAATATATGTATATACATATAATATATGTAATATATAATATGTGTATAATATGACATTGTATATATAATATGTTTATATACATATAATATATGTATATATATAATATATTAAACATGTATATACACATGTCAGTGTATTGTCTCCCCCTCTCAAACACATACAAGGTCTCTCTCTCTCTCTCTCTCTCTCTCTCTCTCTCTCTCTCTCTCTCTCTCTCTCTCTCTCTCTCTCTCTCTCTCTCTCTTTCTCTTCTTCTCTACCCCCCTCCCTCCATACCCCACTGCAACTGTGTCTGCACTTCTATAGAAGTAAGTGAATTTATTTCTTGTCTGCAACTTCCTCTTTGATTTTTATCATGTATCCTCTCCTAAAAAAATTGACTGATGAATTTTTGTGTGTATATTGAATAGGAGGAATAGGGTTTGAAATTGAACCACGAGTGTATTATCGTGACAAACAAGGAAACTTGTAGCAATATTCTTCTCGAATGTTTTTTTAATGAGCAGAGCAGATGTGGAAAATAGTGTCAACAAAGCAACATGATGAGTCAGAGTACCTGCAATATGTTTTTCAGAAGAAAACAACAGGTGGTAAGAGAAAGAGGGAGAGTAACACAGATGATGTCCTGTAGAATGATAGTGGTGGGTATGCGAGAGTTCCCATGTTGTTACACAACGCCTGTCACCTAAAGAAATTAAAGTTTGTTGTATGCATGGTAGTGGTAGTATATGATGATCATCACTTGTCAAACAACTTAGAATGGTACATACCCATGAAAGAAATCAAGTGTGTAATTCCTATAGTCACAATCGAGATCAGTCTTATAACCTTGCAAATTTAATATCATCATATGTTTTAGAACTTAGGCAGTACTCTTAGGGTTAGGTCAATCTCTTACACTTGCTTTTTAGTGAAGCCTCGTTGTTTGTTCGCTTGGAGTCTCGTTGTATGATGTTCTATTCATAACTTTAAATTTTATATATAACTTTTATTAGCCCACCATATGACCCCTTAGGTGTCATTAGAGGTCGTATTGTTTCCTAAGAGGTCATATGGTATCTTATGACCCCTTAAGACCCCTCCTCTTTCCCTTCCCCCTACTCTCCCCCCCTCTCTCTCTCTCTCTCTCTCTCTCTCTCTCTCTCTCTCTCTCTCTCTCTCTCTCTCTCTCTTCTTCCATACCCCTTCTTCTCTCCCACCCCCCTCTTCTCTCTCTCTCTCTCTACCTCCCTCTACCTCTCTCCCTCTCTCTACCTTCCCTCCCCCCTCTTCTCTCCCTCTCTCCCTCCCTCTACCTCTCCCTTCCCCCCTCTTCTCTCCCTCTCCCTCTCTCTCCCTCTCCTTCTCCTCTCCCTCTCTCTCCCTCTCCCCTATCCCTCCCTCCCTTCCCCCCTCTTCTCTCCCTCTCCCTCTCTCTCCCTCTCCCTCCTTCCTCCTTCCCTCTCTCCCTCTCTCTCTCTCTCTCTCTCTCTCTCTCTCTCTCTCTCTCTCTCTCTCCTCTCTTCCCCTTCCTCCATACCCCTTCTTCTCTCCCACCCCCCTCTTCTCTCACTCTCTCTACTCTCTCTCTCTCTCTACCCTCCCCCCTCTTCTCTCCCTCTCTCCCTTCCTCCCTCATCCTCTCCCTCCCTCTCCCTCCCTTCCCCCTCTCTCTCTCTCTCTCTCTCTCTCTCTCTCTCTCCATTACCCCTTCTTCTCTCCCACTCTCCTCCCTCTACCTCTCCCTTCCCCCCTCTTCTCTCTCTCTCTCCCTCTCTCTTCCTCTCCTCTCCCTCCTCTCCCTCCCCCTCTCTCTTCTCTCTTCTCTCTTCTCTCTCTTCTCTCTCTCTCTCTCTCTCTCTCTCTCTCTCTCTCTCTCCCCCTCCCTCTACCTCTACCTCTCACCCTCTCTCTCCCTCCCCCCCTCTTCTCTCCCTCTCTCCCTCTCTCTCCCTTCCCCCCCTCTT
Source organism: Cryptomeria japonica (assembly GCF_030272615.1). Taxonomy (NCBI): domain Eukaryota; kingdom Viridiplantae; phylum Streptophyta; class Pinopsida; order Cupressales; family Cupressaceae; genus Cryptomeria; species Cryptomeria japonica. The sequence goes on along the minus strand of NC_081407.1, from coordinate 270,550,088 downwards.
CTCTCCCTCTCCCTCCTTCCCTCTCTCCCTCCCCCCCCCTCTCTCTCTCTCTCTCTCTCTCTCTCTCTCTCTCTCTCTCTCTCTCTCCATACCCCATCTTCTCTCCTACCCCCCCTCTTCTCTCACTCTCTCCCTCCCTCTACCTCTCTCCCTCTCTCTACCTGTCCTCTCTCTCTCTCTCTCTCTCTCATCTCTCTCTCTCTCTCTCTTCTCTCTCTCTCTCTCTCTCTCTCTCTCTCTCTCTCTCTCTCTCTCTCTCAATAGCACGTACGAGGTACTAAAACTATTAGGTTCCCTGCCCTACCATAACTTTTTTAAGGCTCAGTAGCGCGGTATGTGGTACTATTCCCATTATTCGTTACCATGTGATAACATTTTTAGGCTTAGTAGAGCGTACACACTACTTATCAGCCCCAGAATGGGAAAAAAAAAATACCGTTGGGCTTGTCAACATTTTATGGTCTAACAAAGTGTACACAGTTTATAGACATAGTTTTAGTTGCCCAAGAGCCTCACGACCTCAAAAGAAGTTTTTGAGGTCGTTGAAGGCCCCACTAGAACTATGTTTGCACTTCTATCACTGTTGTATACATAAAAGTAAGTGAATTTTTTTGTTTTTGCATGATTTCAAATGATTGAATTGTTGTTTTTATTAGTTTTTGTTTTTGCATGGTTTCAAATGATTGAATTGTGATTGTTTAATAGTTTGATTCCAAAAAATAGTGATAAGATGCATATTTATGGTTATTTATTTATTTTTGAACTTTTCTTTACCTATATATGTAATATGATTCTATTTAGGTCAACCGATATCAACCATGGGAAATAACAAACGAGGAACGATGGAACAACGAGAGGCTCAAAAGGAAAGACAAAGCAGCGTATGAAGAAATTGTGTGACATAAGAACAATGGGAGAAGAAGGTATGTCATCCTCAACATCTCAATTCAATTTACCAAACGAATATAATGCACCTAATGCAATTGAAGAACAAACATTTGATAATTTACCGTTTGAACCTAATGCAATTGAAGAAGATACCGCATTGAATAATCAATTAAATGATGAACATATTACACCTTCTCTACTTGATGAATTGAATGTACATAGTGCACCGATGTTAACACCTCCTAGAATCATTCGTAGGAAACCAAAGTATCTAATTGACATTGATGAGAATATATTGAAGTCAATGCCCAATAAAATGAATGAACGAACTTGTAGGAGAATGTTTAAAAGAATATGGCAAAACTATTTTAAAAACTTAAATCAAACCGCAAGATGTCAATTAATTGTTCAAATGATTAAAAATTTGAATTTTAGAGAGACAATGAAAATTCCAGGCCTAAGATCATCTGAAAGTAATAGTGAAAGAACTATTGTCAGAAATCTATTTGATGCATATCAATCTATTGGTTCAAAATCACGTAGTAAAGATTCTAATGCTACTCGACGTGTCATTACATCAACCATAATGAGCAAGAAAATAAAAAAAGATCGTTTGATAAGCAAAACAAGTAAGTCATTAAACGTTAGCAGAACAACATTAAGTAAAGCATTAAAGAGGCGAAAACAAATAGAGGAACCTAACAATAATTCTCTTTGGGCATTCTCGGGTAGACTACCACGCAAAGACAAGGTTGTTGTAGATGCACTAAAAACATTAATTGAAAATTTTTGGCATGACAACACAAGAGTATCGCCCAACCAAAGAGATGTTGTTAGAAGGCAAATTGGGTCTAAAAATCATGAGCCACATGCGAAACACTATTTGGATATGACTCAAACTAAATTTTATGAGAGATTCCTTCAAAAGTTTCCTCAAATAAAAATTTCTCAAAGATTTTTTGAAATAGCAAAACCTTGTTATATTAAGATTAATCATGTACGCACCACGTGTTGTTGTAGGATGCATATTGAATTTTCCATGCATTATGATTTTTTTCATCATATTTGTTCTACTTTGTACACTAACGATGTTTTGTAGGAATGTAATATACAAGCACCTCCTAAGTCGGCAAGAGAATTTATTTCAAGTGTGCTGTGTAATAGATATGATGGTTGCATTTATTATAAGATGCCTTGTTTGGAAGGTTCTTGTGCTATATGTGGTGGTTTGCGACGTTTACCAAGATGCATACATTTGGAGAGCGCACATGAAATTGGTACGAAACTAGTTTCTTTCAGAAAATATAAGACAGTCACATATGGAGTTAAAGATGGAAAAGATTTGAAGAGATATGAGCTAGTGAAAAATGATATATGTGTAACTCAATTTATGAAAATGTTTCAAGAGAAACTAGTTTATGAGTACATAATGCATACACACATAGAGCTCGATGGTTAGATGAGCAATTCAAGTTATGTAAGGACACATTTCCTCTTGGCACCATTGTCTCTATCGTTGATTTCGCTGAAAATTATACACTACAACCTCAAAATGAAGTACAATCCATGTATTATCACTCTACACAAGTTTCTATTTTTGTACACATAGCATTCATGCATGCAGATGATAGCACAGAGGAGGATAGAAAGGTTGTAAGAGAGTATCACTTCTACATAAGTGATGATCGTACTGATTCATCGGACTTTGTACAAGGATGCTTTAAAGTTTTCTATGATAGTTTAAGGGAAAGGAACATACGATACAACTGACACTTAATATGATCAGATAATTGCACCACACAATTCAAGAATGCAAGGATGTTTTATTGGTTGACAAGGATGCATGTGACAAGCGGTGTACAATATTTTTGGAATTTCACTAAGGTTGGACATGGTAAGGGAGAGCACGATGGTGCAGGAGCATGAGTGAAAAGAGCCCTAGCCAGGGAAGAATTGATGTACGAAGGTGGTGCTGAGTTGGTAGATGCAGAAACAATTGTGCGATGGTGTAAGTCTACGATGGGTCTAGGCAATCCAGGTACATCATTGGTTCATAGATATTTTTGGTTGATCACTGAATCTAACATTGAAAACTATCTAGATTGTTGTACAGTTGTAGGATCAGGTGACATGCACTCATTTATGAGTTCAAATTCAAGTTCACTGGTAATTTATATGAGACAGATGGTATGTTTTTGCTCTTCATGCATGTATTGTTTGTGGGAAGAATGTGAATCAGAAGAGTGAGTTGACAAATGGTCTTGTAGATAGTTGGTTCCCACTGATTCATATCAAATTCCCAAAGCACTACAATTGAGCCAGATGGAGACATCAGTGGATTTTGACTATGTATCTGACCTAGTGGATTCAGGTGATTTTTTGAGTTAATTTTTTTGCAAGTATTCTTTTTGGTTCATTTTGTTGTACATCATACTTTATTTTTGGTATTAATTAACACTTTATAAAATGCAGGTCATGTGTATGCAGTTGTTGCAGAAGAGAACAATGAAGAAGGAACAAATTACTATTTGTGTCGTTGTGTTGAGCCTAAAAGAAAATTGACAACCACAATCATTGACGGAGAGGGTATTGAGTACCCAATAGGGTCTATTGTCGTGGCATGAACATGGCTTCAGAGATACCCTATCAAGAATTATGATGTTTGGTTGTTTGAGGACTTTGAAACACACAGACATATTCTTCATTTCTCTAACCTTGTTGTTGCAACAAATATTCATTTGATGAAGTATCGTGGTAGACCTCATAACAAGATTTTATGGAAAGTTCATGAATCTGACCACGAGGCAATACTTGACACAATACGGGTTAGAGCCGATCCTGAAGGCTTACTTGATTGATTCTACGGTTCAGAGTAGAATGATTTTGAGAGTTTTGTATAAATCATCGACGAATTGTTCTATATTCATTTTTTGTATATATAAATGCCCATGAGCTGATTTTTACATGTTTAGGGGCATAATTTTGTATATTTAAGTGGCAATGAGCTGATTTGTACATATGTACATGCCAAATTTTGTATATTAAAACGACGATGAGCTGAATCACACAAATTGTAATGCCAAATTTTGTATAAAAGCCCATGAGATGATTTGTATATTAAAATGATGATGAGCTGAATCACACATATTGTAATGCCAAATTTTGTATAAAAGCCCATGAGATGATTTGTATATTAAAATGGCGATGAGCTGAATCACACATATTGTAATGCCAAATTTTGTATAAAAGCCCATGAGATGATTTGTAAGACAATTTTTTGTATAATCAAATAGCCAAGAACTGATTTGACCATATTTAGAGGCAAATTTTTGAATAATATGTGATAATATTTTGTGACTATTTTGTGTGTCAATGTTTTGTGACTATGTTTTGAGTATATGTGATGTGTCCCTGGTCAATCTTGAGCATTCTTGATTCTTGTATAATCATGGATAATTATTTGAGTCATTATCGGGTCATAGGGGTCATAGATTGAGACTAGATACAATTTGAGCAAAAATTGTCATTGTTGTCAAAAAAATTGTCAAAAAAGTTGTCGAGCAACTTTTACATTGCATCGGTGGGGTATGACTCTCGAAGTTTTGGTGCTTTGGGATGCACGATAGGGGCATGCCTATCGTAAAATTTCCCACCTAGATGTGCTCGCGACGTCGGTTTGTGCATACGACAAACTGAATCAATTCTAGCCAATCTTGCAACTTTTCCTTGCAAGCAACCGACGGTTTTTGGAGCAGGCAAAAAAATGCTAGATTGAAAATGGATCCGAGTCGTCAAAAACCAAGATAGGCCATTGTAGAGGAGCCTCATGTAACCCCATGAGATCAAACAGATCGATCATATGTGTCCTGGATTGGAAGAAACAGTTCGTCAAATTTTAACAATTTTTTGGACTTAGGGCACTTGAGAGATCGCATCGGTAGGGTATGACTCTCAACGTTCTGGTGCTTTGGGATACATGATAGGGGCATGCCTAGCGTAAACCTGTCCACCCGGACACGCTCGCGATGTTGGTTTGTGCATACGGAGAACCAAATCAATTCTAGCCAATCTTGCAACTTTTCCTTGCAAGCAACTGACGGTTTTTGGAGCAAGCGGAAAAATGCTACTAATTGAAAATGGCTCCGAGTCATCAAAAACTGAGATAGGCCATTATAGAGGAGCCTCACATGACCCCACGAGATCAAACAAATCGACCGTATGTGTTCTGGATTGGAAAAAACAGTCTGTCAAATTTTGACAATTTTTTAGACTTAGGGCAGTTGAGAGATCGCACTGGTAGGGTATGACTCTCGACGTTCTGGTGCTTTGGGATGCACGACAGGGGCATGCCTAGCGTAAACCTTCCCACCTGAACGCGCTCGCAACGTCGGTTTGTGCATACGACGAACCGAATAAATTCTAGCCAATCTTGCAACTTTTCCTTGCAAGCAACTGACGATTTTTGGAGCAGGCGAAAAAATGCTACTAATTGAAAATGGCTCTGAGTTATCGAAAAATGAGATAGGCCATTGTAGAGGAGCCTCATGTGACCCCACGAGATCAAACAGATCGACCGTATGTGTCCTGGATTGGAAGAAATAGTCTGTCAAATTTTGACAATTTTTTGGACTTAGGGCACTCGAGAGATCGCACCGGTAGGGTATGACTCTCGACCTTCTAGTGCTTTGGGATGCAATTCAAAAGCCAAGTTAGAATTCTTTTGTAGAAAATAGTTCACAATTAACAATATAACTATGCATTTAACTTTAATTCCTTTGCAATTGAAATGTAGATTACCTCATCGGCTGATCCAGGAGCTAATGTCTTTGCTCTCCTCTCAATAGACTCCTTGTCACTCTTAGGAGTTTTCTTGAAGACATACTTAAATGGATCCACGTTATGGCCATACCACGAAGGAGTCTATTGTAGATTAAATGTACAATTAATACAATGTATTAACATAAATATATCAAAAACACTTAAAAGCTATAATATAGAGAACAATGACGTACCTGTGCCTGAGATGCTTCTCCAATGGACTGAGGATGGCTCACCATCGATGTAGAAATTGTCACTATTACCTATACAAAAAATGTACAAAGATTAAATACAATTAATATAATGATAAGTATTGAAGGTTAAAAACAATTAATTTTACATATCAAACAAAAGTGTACCGGATCCTGAGATGCTTCTCCAATGCAAGGAGGAGGGTTCGCCATTGACGAAATAGGTATGGATATTTCCTGTATGAAAAAATTATAAGATTATAATATATCACAAGTTCACATGTACGCATGCATATAATCTTGAAATCAAGAAAATAAAGTAGAGATACATACCTCTGCCCTCTCTTGATCCACGGGTGAATTAGGTGCATTCAACATTCCACAAAGCTCAATGGCCGTTGTACATGTAAAATAGACAAAAAAACACTAATCAATCTACAAACCCCAACTAATACTTGATTTCAACATTTTCAAACAATTGTACAACTAAAAATGTATTCAATTACCTTCTTCACGCGTTTTGGCATCTTCGAGGAATTCTTTTTCTTAGGACGAGCCCTAGACGCGGAGGGGGTACCCTAAAAACACAAAATTAACATGAGATATTAGTACAGATAATAAATTAAACATAATTTTAAAAATCTAAAATGAAATGACTTGCATATTCCATCAAAACAATACATAAAAAGAGTTATACAAAATATGATACCGTATAGCCTTGTAGGCCAAAATCGATCGCTGAGAGCGTGATGTCATCAATCTGGGACATTTTGTCCCCTGTCAACACCTACAAACCAGAAATTGGACCAAGCATTAAAGATAGTTAGTATATCTTGTATTTTTTTGAATTCAAAGTGTACTATTCTATTTTAACATGTTACAAAATTTATACCTCAGGCATCGAAGTTGCAGCTATAGTAACTGGGAGAGGTGTATGGGATACCACTGCTGCATCCTGAAATGCATATTATTTGTCTCAATTCAAATCGATGTATAAATGAAAATTCATTTATGTAATTACAAATTTAAAGTGACTGATAAATAAAATGTTATGAATTCAAATCAACACACCTGTGTCTATGGCTCATGGGCAAACACCATGTCCATCAACTCATCTGTTAGCGCGACATCCTCAACCATGTGAGCCTGACATCTACAACCGCAAACCATGCACAGATGATATGAGTATCCATCTGCATCGGCTGCATCATCTATCCCTGAGCATTTCCCAAAGCAACTGACACACACATGCTCGATGGGCTCTCTGTCGCCCTCTAATGGCTCATCATCCAATACAATAGGGTGTGCTAATGACGTCCCATGTTGGATGATGGCACCAGTCAATGCTATGGCCGCTTGAAGAGTCTATAGCTCCATCGACTCTTCCAGCTCTAATGGGACAACCTAATGCACCTTGGGTTTGGGTGCTAGGGGGTGACGACTCTCCGCGGCTAATCGCCTGCGGGCTCCAGCTCCAGGTCTATCTTGGGCAGAGCCACCACCTCTACCATGAAACTCTCTCATGTCAAAATAGTTTGGCCGCACATTGAGCACAAACTCACAATATATTTTTATCAAAAAATATAATGGCACCTCATAATTATTACAAGGTGGATCATCAAAGACCATCCACCACCTCTGCCAAAAAAGATTCTTCATCTGCGCATTGGTACACCAATGTATGGGAAACCTCTTTGAATTAAGAGGTAATGACTGACCAGTTTTGGGATCAACAAAAAGGGCACATATTTGTTGTTTAGAAATATTTTTGTTTTTTACTCCATCGTATGATAACCCATTGGCATAGAATTGACGACACCTATCCCTAAAGCTTCCCCATTTGGTAATTTCTATGGAAACAACTATGGCACCACTAGATAATGTTTCTAGGCTAGTGGCGAGGGATTGGTGATGGTCAAGTTCAGAAGTTTTCAATTTTACAATCAGTCTATTGATTTTAGATGTATTTTGTCCTAACTGATTAATTAATTCTTCCCGTGTTTCGGCTGTGCGATCAAAAGGAGGAATTGGGGGTTGTTCTTATGTGTTTTCAGGAGGTGCATTTGGTTGTTCTTGTGGGTTTTCAGGAGGTGCATTTGGTTGTTCTTGTTCTGGATTAGAAGAATCTGGTTTTTGAAACAAAAATGAAAAAACCTAATCAAAATTAATGAAATTAAATTCAAAATGTAAAACAAATTGCATAAACCGGAAAGAAAGACAAAAATAAACAAAAACTAACCTTGATCCATAGCCTGGAGGACAAATCTAGCACCCCGTTCACAGTTTAGGTGAGAAAATGGGGAAAAAACGAAGTTAAAAACGCGATTTACGGGTAAATGAGACCCAGTTTTTTTTTTTAAAACTTTTTTTACCAGGCACCGCGTACACGGTTTTATTTGGATTATTAGCTCGTACGTGCTCATTTTCCTAGGCGTAGCGCATACGCACTCATTTTCCTAAAAGCAACTCATACGCGCTACCTTTTCTAGGCTCGAGAAAAACAAACCTAAGCGCGTACGAGGGAATTTCAAATTTTAAAACTGCGTACGCGCTACTTGTTTTTCTAAGTTTTTTTTGGGCGGTGTCCACTTTTCTGACCACCATCTTTGTGCACATACCCAAAGGTATTGTGTGCTCTTCGTTGTTGTTTTCTTCATTCTGTATTACACATTTGAAAACTTCAGTTGATATATTTAGATTGATAAATCTTATGTTGCTTTCTACCAATGGTAATTCTAAGAGCACATGGCTTATCTCTTGTGCTCCAATATCTCTCTCTATGATTGTCTCAGTTAAAAGCATTCTATAGGCTTTGGAAGCTAGATCATTTGGATTGGATTTTCAACATTTGTGAGTCGTAATAGCATTTGTTGGTAGCTTTCTGAGCTTTTTTCTGCTTTTGCTGCATACTTCACAATATTTTTTATGACAACATGTTTAGAAAGAAAAGGTTGCCAATCTATGTTTGCCCTCCACAGTTGTAATATATCGATTATGTGTGTTCATTCTCTCATCATTTCTTGCAGGTTCAAATTTCTTCTCTTTAGTTTCTAAATCTTCATGCAATTTTGATGGACTTCTAAATTTATTGGCCACAGAGAATTATACCTATAGGTTTCATAAGTCACATAGAGTTATATGAGGTTAACGAATATGTTAATAATTATTATTATCATTTGATGTTTAGTCTTAATAGAGATATGTACTTGCAACACATCTTTCCTCTTTTTCCGCATAAACATGATCCTTCTCTGCACATTGTATGTCTTTCTATAGTGTTCGCTATCTCCTCATAGTCATCATCCATATTTATTTCCATTATTTGTCTTGTATTTTTTAAACATGGATGTGAAGGCAAATTATGGATTGACTGCAAAAAAAATTACTTTTATTATTTATCAAAATTTTAAAGCATCTAGGAGAAAAATGAATGTGTATATGATTGTATTGAAAATTATTAAAGTACATGTATGTTTCTTTGGTGTCTATCTTCCCTCAGATTCCATGCATGAACAATGAAGTTGAAATATTCTTGTGCAATATTTTTTTGTTCATCATTTGACCAATCAATTTTATCCATGTCTGGTGATCTGTGTAGCCACAAGAACCTATGTACATGCACTCACCCCCTATGTTTCCATTCATATCTACACCAATAGTCTATGACAACCATTCCTTTCTCTAAAACGTCTTTCCTGAACATGGAATGTCATAAATGCATATATTGTGCAAGTATATGAGGGTATTCGATAACACTTTGTTTTCGCCAAGCATGTGCTTCTTGTGGAGTTGTCGGTGATGTTCCTAGCATTAGTGCATGTAGGTCTGGCCAATATAAATATGTTGCGCTTAGTGTAAAGAAAATTGTTGATGTACCAATTTGGTGAAGCATGCATGTTAGTTCGGCACGACATTTGGTCCAATATGATCTTGTACCCCTTAAAGAAGTTCCAAATCGCATCAATCTATCTGTTAGGTGCGACTGTGGCATACTTTCTATGTGATTTTGAAGTTCCATTATAGTGATTGGCATTTCACGAAAAACTCTTTTGACAAAAACTGTAGTTGATGTTTGTGCATGATGTCTCATGATCATGTTTGTCATATAGTAACGAAACCGTGGATGTTTTCCAAATCAATTGTCTATGTATCATATCAAATGTTTGACATATTCATGCAAATGTAGTTGTTTCATTCTAGGTTCTAACCAATCGCATTGACTAGTAGGAAATAACGTCAGAAATGCCATATCGAAAAGTCCTGATGTAGTATACTCGTTTATAGGAGATGCTTTGATATTTGGCCATTCAGTCATTGGCATTGGATTTGTTGTTGGATTATTCACCCATGCACGAATTAACTCCATTTCTTTTTTTACATTAGGTGGTCTTGAAGCCAGTGACGTAGTATGCTGAATAATGTTATCTTTACTAATTTCCATGACTTGTACGACAAAGATGATTTCATTTCTATCCGAATCAAATTCCATATGTACTATTTGTAATTGATCAAAAATATTATCATTTGAATTTGATGGTAAATCATCAAGCACATTTGGATCAACTGTAACATCTGAATAAAATTTGTCATGCATGACTTTGTATTGCAACACTCTATATACATGATTTTTATTCACTATAAAGTGATATGTAGTGTCACGCTGATCTTTTCTTTTGATTATTATGATTGGCAATTCTGCAATTGACCGTGGCAATTTGTTTGCAATGTGCTCAATTTGTTATGGGAAACTTATTGTGTGACCTTTATATTTGTATTGACTACCTCTTGCATGTGTTACTTGTAAAATTGGATTGACACGAGCAATGAGCATCTCTTCTACTTGAGTCAAACATGTGAGTTCCACTGGTTGCATTCCAGGATTCATATTATTTAGAAATGAAAATCTATTAATTCTCCAATCTTGTTTACATCTATTACATACAGGTCCTTCTGAATTGCGAAAAACTTTCATTCCCACATAAGACTCTTCACAAATGTAACACATCATTGTGGAATTATATGCATCTAGATGGTAATGAAATGTAGATTGCATATCTTTGAAATCAGTTGCAAGTAATCCATTTGGATTGATATTGTTTGGTGTGTTGGATTGAGAAGAAAATCAAAATTATTGTTGATTTGTATCTTGCTCAGCATGTGGAATATTTTGATAATGTAACTGAGAAAGATGTTCTTCAAATATAATTGGCTCTGTATTTATGTTTATGTTGTCAGTACCGACTTGGATTTTTCCACTAATTTCATTTGGTTGTTGTCAAATTGTTTCTTGGAATCCATTTATGTCAGTATTTTGTAGTTCTCCTTGTTCTATTTGTAATTGTTGTATTGACATTTGTAATTTTCTTTAAGCATATCTTGCTCTATCTGCTTCATTTCTTCGCTTTCTTGCCTCTTCTTTTTCCAAATCTGTCATTTGTTCTCTTTTTCGCTTCCTATACTCTCTTTGATACTCTTTCATTTGTGCATCAAATTCAAAATTTCTCCTAGGTCACACCATACATATTAAATAAGATAAAATTTAAAGTAATTTAACAAATAACATGAGAAAGGTTCAAATAGAAATCGTAGTAGTCAAATAATAATAATACTGAAAATTCAGTTGGCTATATATGTATACTTTTAAAGTAAAAAAAGGTGAAACGCTAGATAGCCTGTAAGGTTGGGATTTGCTTAATTTGGGTTCAATCATTTGAGGTTGTCGAAGAAATTGACACATATGGGTGTTGGATTTGCAACGACTCAATCTTTATATTATATCAATTATTTATTGTATTTATACAGATCGATTTTATTATTTAAAAAATCATATTTTTTTATTCTAGTTATTTTTTGATTATTTTGAATAATTTATTTAAATTGTTATTATTTTATTTTAATATATAATATTATATAGTTCGTATTATACAAATACATTTTATTTAATATAAAATACTCAATTATCAAATATATAGCACAACAAAGAAATAATTTTATTATTAATAACATAATTTTTTAGTAAGCCATGGATAGAGAACAAAGCACTGGTAAGAATGATAGCATTTGGGAAGGCAATGAGGAAGAAGAGACCAGTGAGGCCCGAGAGAAGGTGTCCAACATTGATGTGTTTGAGGATGTAGAAATTGATTGGGTTCTCATGCTGAATCAGGCTATAATCTGCCAGTTTGTGGGGAAAAGACGAACGAGGGTGTCAATTAAAAACTAGATAGACCAAGTATGGAAATGTGACTGCATTGTCAAATTTCTTCCTAAAAGCTTCTTTACAGTGGTGTTTGCTATGAAAATTGTCAGAGAAATTTATTTACAAGGAGGGGTGTTGATGATGGAAGATAGCCCGTTGTATATTCAGTTATGGAAACCGAATTCTAATCCTATGTCATGCCATCTCTATGAGTCACCAACATGGATCCGGGTTTTCAACCTTCAAATAGAATATTGGAATGAGGAGTGTCTGGACAAAATTGGTCGATCGTTGGGAATGTTGATGGAGGTCGATGAAGATATTTCAGATGGTGATTTGTATGTGTATGCCTATATGAAAATTGCGGCAGTGAGGATGGTACCCAAGCATATTTGTCTGGTGGTTAATGGGCGAAAATGGATCCAAAATATAGAAATACAAGAGAATAGGAAGTTTTGTTAGAGATGTAGGAAGAGGGATCACAGAGAAATAGACTGTAAGGTAGGTAGGAATAATTCCAGATGGACACCCAAAAAAAATACAGAGGAGAGTAGGCCGGAAGGGGCAGTTAAAACAGTTACTGTGGAAGTCACAGATAAGGAGATTGCGAAGTCAGGGGATTTGGAAGGTCCGAGCACGGTGAAAGTCTTGGTGGACACAAATCATAATTAATCACAATCTTTAGAACCAAAGGCAATGCTATATGTAGGAGGAGAGGATATGAAGGAAGATAGGTCATGACCTGTTGTCTCTTTGGCCCCTAGCATTATGGAAGGTCCCTGTTCCTCGAGGAAGACTGAAGACCATGATGCAACAGGGGAATATATGTCTGAAGTGAATGGTTTTCAGAAGGTTATGACCAGGGGGAGGATATCCTGGACATAGTTTATAGGAGATGTCTAAGTCAGTCAGATGCATCCTAGATTGGTTTTCGAAGAAGAGGAGGGGAAGGAAGACAAACAACAGAAGAGAGAAGACGAAACATTGAATAAAGGTTTCCTGAGTATCTCAGATTTCCTCAAAAAATCCAAGGGAGATAAGCTCTCCCTTGGAGAGCAATGAGAATACTCTCTTGGAATGTCAGGGTACTCTCACCCTTGACAAGAGAAGACTGTTGAAGCATAGTCTCATCAAGGAGAATCTTGAGATTGTGTTTATTTAGGAGACTAAGTTCAACTAGGAAAGTGGGGCTAATTTCGTGAAGTTTTGTAGTATATTGGGACAGAGTATTTCAGGAGGCCAATGGTCAGTCAGGAGGATTGGGTGTTATGTGGAACCTGAAACTCATTAGTATGTTGATCTCAAAGTCAAGTAAGAATTGGATTTTGGGGGAAGGTCGTATAATCAACTCAGATTTCTCCTTCAGTTTTATCAATGTGTATGAACCCTCAAAGCTGGAAGACAAAGAGCAATTGTGGAGCACATTGAGGGGATTGATGAATAGGAAGAGTTTCAAAAATTGGAATGTAGGTGGAGACTTAACGCAATTCTAAGTCTAAAGGATAAAGCAGGGGGCTTGGCTAGAAAGAGTAAAGCTATGGAAGATTTTGGTAGATTTGTTTTTGATTTGCAGTTGTGTGATATCGAACCCAACAATGGAAGGTTCACATGGACGAATAAGTGAGAGGGATTCACTAGTATACCTGAAAGGTTGGATAGATTCTTAATCTCAAAAAATTGGGTGGATGGAGAGATTTCATTCTCTATCTCGATCTTTCCCTTCTCAGCATTTGACCATTTTCCCATCTTGTTGAGAGTGGAGAGGACGAATTTCCAAGGGAAAAGTTATTTTAAGTTTCAGTCAATGTGGTGGTAGGATCAAACGCCGATTGAGCATCTGGAAAAATGGTGGCAAGAAAGCAAAATTTTCAAGGGCACACCCAATTTTTGATTCACTAGTAGGTTGAATTATATAAAACAAAAGTTGAAAACTTGGAATGCGAGTCAGTTTAAAAATATTTTTGTAGAAATAGCACAAATAGAGGAGGAGTTGGAAAACTTGAATTCCAAAGTTATTGCATACGGAATGGGACAAGGAAAGTTCAGGAAGGAGAAGGATATTAAAAAAGATCTAGCTGAGATTCTTGCAAGGGAGGAGTCCTATTGGAAAGACAAAGCCCGAACCCTATGGCTCAAGGAGGGAGATTATAATTCGGGCTTCTTCCACACTTCGATCAAAGCCAAAAGGAGCCAGAACAAGATTGACAAAAATAAGAACAATAGGGGGAGTGGTGTTTTGAATTGGAAGAGATTGGTGCTGGGGCGGTTAGACATTTTGAGTTGATTCTCTATAATCCTGGAAGGGTATATAATGAAGAGTAATATCTAGAGATTCTAGAAGGGATTCCCAAAGTGGTCTCCCCGGAGGATAATGCGGATAATGCTTATTTGAATGAAATATTTTCAAAAGAAGAAATCAAACCTTCGATTTACATCCAAATAAATCCTCGAGACCAGATGGATTTTCGACTAGCTTCTTTCAACGTTGTTGGTCATTTATGGGAGAGGATATATTCATCGTTATGTAGATATGAGAAAACACAAAAAAATTGTTCGGAACATGAACAACACTGTTGTGGTGTTGATCCCGAAGAAAGATGGTTGTAAATTAATGTCAGAGTTTCGTCCTATCTCGCTATGCAATGCCATTTTAAAAATCTTCACCAAAGCTCTTGCTAATAGAATTAAGAAGATTCTTCCCTCCATTATTGTGGTAGAGAAAAATGGATTCACTCCGGGTAGGGACATTACAGATTGCATAATTTTAGCAACGAAGGTATACCACTCTATCAAAAGCAACAAGAAACAAGGTGTGGCTATCAAGCTTGACGTAAGTAAAGCATCTGATAGGGTCTCTTGAGGATTCTTGGTTAATGTTCTTGAGAAATTTGGATTCTCTCAAGAGTGGATTAAGACTATCATAGCTTGCATAACAAGGCCTAGATTCTCAATCATGATTAACGAATCTCTTTTTGGTTTTTTCAAATCTCATAACAGTCACAGGAAGGGAGACCCTTTATCCCCTTTTCTCTTTGTGCTGATGGCAGAAGCTCTGAGTTGGATGATTAAAGGAGCTAGGAGGAGTAGAAGGTGGAAAGGTATTAAGGTGCATGAAGAGCTAGAACCAATATCCCATTCCCAATTCGTGGATGACACTATGTTTTTGGGCATCAGGGCAAGTGATGAATAAAGACAAGTCAGAGATTTACTTTTTCAACATGGGTAAGAGAACCCAAAACAAGATAGCATCTATTCTGGGCTTCAATATAGAGAGGCTCCCTTCAAAATAATTGGGAGTTCCTCTTTTCGAAGGTGCGGGTAGGAACTTTTTGTTGACAGAATTGGTAGAGAAATGTCAAGCAAAAGCAAGTAGTTGGTAGAATACATGTCTTTCTCAGACAGGGAGGATTGTGATGTTAAAGGCAGTGTTGTCAGCAGTTCCTATTTACACGATGTCTTGCTTTAAGATTAATAGAGAAACAATCAAGAAAATAGAGAGCACCTTTAAGAGGTTCATATGATCAGGGTCGAAGGATTCCAAGAAGATTCCACTGGTAAATTGGGACATTGTGTGTGGATAAATCAGAAGAGGGAGTAGGTATGAGAAGTTTGTTTTTATAAAATTCGGTATTGGGGGCCAAGTTAACATGGAAAATGTATAAACATCCAGACAAGTTGTGGTGTAGAGTTATGAGGCATAAACATTTGGATAAGGATGACCCTGAGAGGATTCTTACATTGGCTAACACCGAAGGTGGTTCTTCGATTTGGAAATTTCTATGGGAGAATAGAAGTATTATAATAGAGCATATTTCTTGGAGGGTTGGCAATGGTAGGAAGGCAGGTTTCTAGAGAGATTCATGGAACGGAGGGGTGTCTTTGCAAGACATCCTTGAAGATCAGTCAGTAGTTCCAATTTTGGAGGACACGTGAGGAAAATATGTGGAGGATTACGTGCATAATAAACTTGATGCGTAGGGGAAAGAGTACAATGGTTCGTTGAGGATGATGGATTGATTAAAAATATGGATAAAAAGAATATTATGGCAGAATTGGAGGGTAGAAGGGTAACAATTGGTAAGGAGGAAGACCAGATTATCTAGTGTGCGACATCTTCAGGAGAATTCAATGTAAAATTGGGCTATGAATTGATGAAGAAGTGGTCGGGAGGTATGTGACCTGCTAGTCTATGATGGAATAAGAGAGTGGCACCGAGAGCAGGGGTGTTCTTATGGGTAGCCATTCATAAGAATATTTTGACAGGGGAGAGACTTAAACAGATAGGAATATCGGGGCCCAGTGTTTGTCCATTATGTGTGAAAGAAGAGGAGGAGGCCAATCATTTACTGTTAGATGTTCATTTTCTTCTTTATGTTGGGACTCATTTTTGTCTTTGATTGGATGGTAGATTGCCAGACAACAAAATCTGTTTGATTTCCTGAGTAGCTGGCTGCTAAGGGGGAAATAATCTTTGTGGGGAGATATATGGATAGTGGGTCCTTCTATGATCATGTGGAAGTTATGGAAGGAAAGGATCTCATGGATTTTCAGAGATAAGGCTCACTCGGTTGGCTGGGTGATTAAAGACATAAGAAAAAACATCTGTGAAGTTGTTATGGCTAGAGTGCAAGATAAGAAAGTAAGATACTTTTCCAAATGGGATGAAGGATATGTAGAAATCTTGGGGAGAACTTAAGATTCTAGCTAGCTTCTCTTTGTTGAAGAAGGATGAATGAGAGAGAGTTAGATGGTGGAAGCCACGACCAGGATGGGTCAAGCTCAACTATGATGGAGCGGCCCGTGGCAATCCCAGTCTGTCAGGTTATGGGAGTATAATCGGGGATTAACAGGGGAATCTACTTTGGGCTATGTACGACTCTTTGGGGTCCTCCACCAATAACGAAGAAGAGAGGGAGGCATTTTTGAGGGGGCTGAAGTTATGTGTTGATAAAGGATTTCAGATGGTGGAATTAGAGGGCGACTCCATGCTATGCGTAAATGCCATTAATAAAAGACAAGTTGTAAGATGGAAGATGACACAGTGGGTGGTGTATACGGTGAAAATGGAAACAACAATAATGAAAGGCTAAATTGATTCAACCACAAAACCCTAGCCTAACAATAACAAAGATCCACCATAACATATGAAGATTACCTAAGACAATGCAAATCAAATGAAATCACAAAGATTATACCATCACATGTCCAATAGGGTTTGGATCTCCATTCTTCCTATCTCCATTGATCTTGCTTGATATATTTGCTCTCAGATTTTTTATGTGCACAAGAGCTCAACAAAGAATGAAAATGTGGTTGCAAGTAGGATCGCATATGAAAGTTCGAAAGCGTAGTGTAGTCGATTGATCAGTCAACACGGGTTTGATAATGAAGGAAGCATCTCCTTATATAGAAGACACCCTAAGAAATAATGGGATAAGATTAAGAGGTGTAAAAGATAAATGGTCAACTATGATTAGAGGGTAGGTAGAGGAAATAAGAAAATAATGAGAGGGTAGGTAGTGTATGAATTAAGAGATGAATGACATGTGTCATGGGTAGAAAAGGTTAATGAATTAATTAAATAAATAAAGATTCATTTAATTAATAGAAGAAGTGGAATCAATTAAATAAATTAAATATTTATTTAATTTAGAAAAAGGACAATTTAAATAAACAAAGGTATTTATTTAAATGAGAAATAAGGCTAGAAGAGGATAAATGAATTAATTAAATAAATAAAGATTTATTTAATTAATAGAAGAATTAGGCTAAAGTAATTAAATAAATAAAGATATTTATTTAATTAGACTAGACAATTTTAGGTGTCTACAGGTGGAGCAAATAAAATTCTGGATGGAGAAGTTGTCTGATTTTTCGATTGCCCATACTTTCAGAGACAACAATAAAGTGGCAGATATGCTAGCAAATAAGGGGGTGGAAATGACAGAGGAAGAAGTGGCTTGAATTGTGTAGGTTGGTAGGATTGGAAGGTGTTAATGGTTTAGCACATCCAAGGCAAGGGATCGGCTGAATAGACTAGATCCTCCTAGGCAACGCAGGTTTGTCTGGATGTATCATCATAGAGTAGCGATAGAGGGCAGTGTCTCCCCAGAGGAAGTTCATAGTTTTGGTTATGGCTGAGATTGGAAGTGAAGGATCTGTGATCAATAATATAGCTTATGTTTGGTGTATAACAGACAGTGGTAGCGAACCTGGATTTCAATTTAGGAGAAAGCCAATGACTTGAAGAGTAATTATGACATATTCTTATTTGTCTTTGTTTAGGTTACTATTCTAGATGGCTAAGTTAGAGGTTTTTAGGGGGTCTTGTAAATGAGGTATTTTTACACATATGGTTCAGAGGAATGGGCAGTCTAGTATTTGGTGGTAGTTAGTAGGGTCTAGATTGGGGGAATCAATGATTTGATATGTGGAGCTCTAGGTTTGTAATATGTCAGAGAAGATAATCCATATGTAATTTTGATACAATGATGGCAATATAGGGCGTTATCCCCAGTAAGATAGCACTTATCCCCCCCCACCAAAAAAAACATAATATTATAGTGTAGTTCTTTTTCAGATATTTTTAATAAGAAAATATTATAGTGTATTGCTTTTTCTATTTTTTTCATTTGTTATTTAAATTATGATTATATAATTGTACAGTTTGTGTTAAAATATTAAATTATAAATTATTATATTAATAATACATATTATTATCCAATTTCATATTATATCCACTATTTATTGGATTTATCATAGTCAATTTTATTATTAATAAAATATTATTGTATTGTATTTATTTTTCAATTGTTTTTTAATCTCTTTCTAAACTTATTATTATTTTTTCTCTTGTTGTTATGATTTTATTTACTAAGTCTATTTTGTTTAAATTACTTATTTATTTTAAATTCATCACTAATACATGGAAATTTATGTTAATTTTCATTATGTTGAAATTTAATTTAATTCAAATTCAATAGTTTAATTTTACTTTGAATTTAATCAAATAAAAAAAATGAACTTTAGTTTGAATTTAATTAATCCAAATCAAATTTATAGGAAATTGTCAACTTCCATGTATATGAAAAAAACATGTGAATATTTCAATTAAAGCACATATATATTGACAGTAACAAAAAATAAATAAAAAATTAGATGGATATTTAGAATACAAAAACAATTTTTTTTTGCATGTACATTTATATTTGAAGTTTGTATCAATATGTACTATAAATATATACAACATGAGAAGTATACTATCATTTGGCCTATTATATTTTAAATAACAACAATTATATATTTACAATAACAAAAACAAAAAAAATTAGATGGATATTTACAATAGAAAAACAAAAAAAATTTACATGTACATTTATACTTGAAGTTTGTATCAATATCTACTATAAATATTTATAACATGAGAAGTATACTATCATTTGGCCTATTGGCGTAAAAACTCAACAAATCCTTCACAGATTACATGTGAATATTGGCCTTTGGTGTGGCACTCGTCGCCTTGTAGATCATGAAGGAATTGTTGGAACGCTTTCAATACCGTGAAGCCATACTAGTAAATGTCATGCATTTCACAAGCATGTAAAATTTTGAGTTCTTCAACGTTTACTATTTCGAGAGCCACATTCTCGATATCATTGATGATTGACATCACATGGTGTTCTAAAGCTTTGGTTGCTCTTTTTAAAAGAGTTTCATAAAACCTATTCAAACCAGTTGACTCTGATGGACTTGTTGGCCCGTTTATAGAATTTGTGGTTTGCGTATGGTCTTGTTGACCACAAAATTCTTCTTTGTAAGAGGACAAATCCATAATCTATATAAAAAAAATAAAATTACTATTAAACCACATAAATTTACATTTCTTATCATTATTTAATAATTAAGATTAAAATATTCTTACTTTTAAGTACCTTCTAGGGGCTGACATCCAGGATGTGCCACGTCTTGTTGTGACGGGCAAGGGTTCTTGTATCTAGGACACTCTTAAGAAGGGAGCTCAACTTATTAAGGATGGTCTTTTCTGGATTTGTAACACTGGCTCTGATGCCCTGTTTTGGCAGGACTCTTGGGATGGTCACCCTCCTATTCTTTCTAGCTTCCCTCATCTTCAGTCTCTTTGCAATATTTTTACTGATGCTAGATGGGTTAAGGTGGAGAATTTTAAAGTGGTTAAGCGTATAGGTCAGGTGGAGGTGACTTGCTAGAAGGATCCTCATGAGTGGCCTTTGCGAGGCTCTGTTGAGGATCGTGCTGATTTGGCTATTATCTTGAAGGGTAGGATATGCAGTTCTCTTATAGAGAGAGACACTCTTGCTTGGAGTCCCAGTCCAAAAGAAAAATTTACTGTTGCTGAAGGTTATGCTATGTTAGATAAACAATTGTATGGTCTGGCAAATGTGCCCTGGTGGAAGAAGGTTTGGAACAACTTTTCTTGGCCTAAATGTAAAAAAAATTTATGCTTGCTTGTTCAGAGGAAATGCCTCACATGGGAGAATCTTCACAAGAGAGGTTTTCAGGGTCCTTCTATTTGTGTTCTTTGTTTGCGCAACGAGGAATGCAACTCCCATTTGTTTTTTCTATGCCCCTTCTCTAACGAGATTTGGCATAAGTGGTGGGAGGCATGGCAACATGCATGTATTCATGCTACCTCCTTACTTGAATTTTGGGAGAGTTTGGGCAGACCTCCTACAAAGACATCTTTTCTTCTGGTGGCTTGGGCTATTAGGCCTGCTTTGATTATCCGGAATCTTTGGCTGGAAAGGAACCGTAGGATTTTTTGTGACTCCAAATTTGGGAGCTTCCATCTATGGTAGAAGATAGTAAGCATGCTTCAGGAGACTATCTATGCAAAGTGTGATATGTCTAAACGCATTAATTTTGGTGATTATGCTATTGTAAGGAATTTGAACTTGGGGGGTAGTATGGTGGGTTGCTTTGTTGGTAATAGACCCCGCTATGTTAAGCAGAAGATTTGTAGACAGGGGAGGTGGATGCCTCCTCTTGTTGGGGTCTTGAAGATTAATACAGATGGTTCCTCTCGTGGGAACCCCGGTCATGCTAGTATTGGAGGTATAGGTAAGAGGTAATGATGGTGATGTTGTCTTTTTCTTCTCTATTTATAAAGGTCAACACTCTAATAATTTGATGGAGGCTCTTGCTATTAAGATTGCGGTTGATAGAGGTTATTCTTTAGGTTGGAGGAGAATTATTTGTGAGTCAGATTCTCAGGTCGTTGTAAGCAAAGTTTGCATGATGTCTCAGGAATACGTAGTGTTGTTTATGTTGGTGTTTGTTGGTGCTTTTGGTCTTGTCTTGGTGGGTTTGAGGCCTTTACTTTGTAATGCTTTTTGATTGAATAAGTCTTTACCCCTTTTTACAAAGAAAATAAAAAATAATTATAATAAAATAATATGTTGAAATATCAATTTAATTCATGAATATTATATCATTTTTAAATTATAATCTATCATATAGATTTCCTTACTTTTCATATAAAATATTATATATTATTATATTATCAAATTTAATAATTTATTACTGCATAGTTTTATATATACCACAATACATAATATTCCATATATAATATTTATAATACATCAGTTATTTATTGTAATTATAAAATTTGATTTTATTATTATTTTTTAATACTTTTATATTGTAGTTATTGTTTGATTATTTTTAATAATTTATTTAAATCGTTATTATTTTATTGTAATATATTATAGTATATAGTTCGTATTATATAAATTTATTTTATTTATTTTTAATAGGAAAATGTTATAGTGTATTTTATTTCATTCTAATATATTATATTATATAGTTTGTATTAAAATATTGAATTATAAAATATTATATAAATAATACATAATATTATGTAATTTGATATTATATTGACTATTTATTGGATTTATCATAATCAATTTTATTATGAATAAGATAATATTATTATTATATTGTATTTTTTGTTCTATTATTTTTCATATGTTATTAAACTTGTTATTATTATTTGTTTCTCTTGTTATTATGATTTTATTTACTAAGTCTATTTTGTTTAATGTTTCTTTTTGGTTAAAATTCATAAGTAATACATGAATATTTATGTTTAATTCAATAGTTTTATTTTACTTTAAAATTTATCAAATTAAAAAATTAAAGTATAGTTTGAATTTAACTAATCAAAATCAACTTTATAAGAAATTTTCAACTTGTATGTATATGAAAAAAACATGTGAAACATTAATGACTTTACAAAGACTTTACAATAACACGGATGTTTTTAGATAGATATTTACAATACGAAAACAATTTTTTTTACATGTACATTTATACTAACAACACCTTGAAGTTCGTATCAAAATCTACTATAAATATTTAGAACATGACAACTATACGATCATTTGGCCTACGTATCAAAATCTACTATAAATATTTACAACATGACAACTATACGATCATTTGGCCTACGTATCAAAATCTACTATAAATATTTACAACATGACAAGTATATTATCATTTGGCCTACGTATCAAAATCTACTATAAATATTTGCCTTTGTTGTGGCGCTCATTGCCTGCCTTTGTTGTGGCGTCCAATACTGTGAAGCCATACTGGTAAATGTCATGCATTTCTTGTGCTTGTAAAATGTCAAGCTCTTCAACATTTACTATTTCAAGAGTCATATTTTCGATATCATCGATGATTGACATCACACAGTGTTCCAAAGCTTTGGTTGCTCTTTCCAAACGAGTTTCAACAAACCCATTCAAACCAGTTGACTTTGATGGGCTTGGTGGCGATTTGTTGTTGTTTGTGTTTGGTCTTGTTGACCACAAAATTCTTCTTTGTAAGATGGCAAATCCATAGTCTAAAAAAAATCATAAGTTACTATTTAGAAAAATGATAAATTTCAAAAAAAAAAAAAGGAATTCATATAAAAACATGATAAACTACTATTCAATGCAATGAAAATTAGAAAAAAAATTGATACTGAGTACTAATATGGAAGTCTGAACAAATAAATGCAGATATTCCTTAGAAAGATTAAAAAAAACACATAAGAAACCAAAGGAATATGGAATATCTCATATAGTGAAAGATTTGTTTCCAAAACTTTGTTAATGTTTTTTTCAAATATATTGGCTTCTCAATTGTGCAATGGATGAAGAATGTATAAACAATATGAAAGATCGTGTACCCGTCTAGTATATAGGATATAACAAATATCTACCTATTATCAGGTAATAGTAATTTGTATGCTGAATAGACAGCCGAGACTATAGGGAGTTTCAAAGAATGGATGATTATATTTCTAATCATTATTTCAGAATTTGGTAATACTTAACTTGGTTGTATTATATGAACCTGTACTATTAGATTTTCTTTGATATTTATCATTTCTGTCAAGAATAGTTCTTTTTCTGCCCTATGGTTTTGTTATGTATTTAGGGGTTACGGGTTTCACAATTCCAAACACAATTTGGTTGCCAATCATCTAAAATCTCTAAAAAAATGGAGAGTCAATTAGTTACCCACTCAAACAGAAGTTTCTTTGTGAATTGATCAATGGCTGCCTCAAAAAATGGAGAGTCAATTTCTTGTCACAAATCTCTCTGCTACCTTATAATAATGCCTAAATTTTTAATTTTAAATTCCTTAATTTGCATACCAATGAACTTCAAATAGGCGAGGTTGTGCCAATAACGGTTTCTCATGGAATGCATGAGTTGCAGGATATGCGTAAAGTAGATTGCAGCTGGATATGTGTGCAAGGGATTCGTTCAAGGGCTTTAGAAACTTTCAAGCAAATGCATTATGCTTTGGTGAATGAAATACTGAGACATATCTACAGACACATTTGTAAAAGAAGAATAAATGCTGGATAAATGAGAAGTTATGAATAAATGAAGTATGCAGATTTATAAAGAGGTTTAACAAGGGCAGATTTGGAAACTAATCTTTGTTAATGTTAAGCAATGTATAGTTGAAAGGGCGTATTGTTTGATATGAATATCCCATTCAAAGATTATATATATTTTTATTTGAGAGATGTGAGAGTAATATAGAGAAAGAAGATCTTTAGGAGTGTGTGGAGTCTGTTGTGTATGGAATATTTTTGAAGATGTATATTAAAGTAAGGTTGCAGATAGCTATGAGAAGATACCCACTTCTATCCACTGTCTAATTTCACACACTCATTCAAACCATAATTTAAAACCGAGGCCATAATTCTATGTTGCACATGCACAAAGTATCATCAACTTGACTGAAATATGCTTTGTTAACTGGCACACACATATGCACATACGCTATCGAAAACCTATCTTATCTAGCTAAGTGAAATCACATTGTTGTTGATTCAATTTGATACAGAGGTTTCCCGGTTTGCTTGCACTTCATCCCTGGAATACAGTTCCGAACAGATAATGGGCCCTTAAAGGTTGGCTCCTGTCTTTTTATGTTATCCATCATAAAGGGAAAACTAATATCAAGTTGTACAACTATTGGGTGCATGCAGAGAATATATTGAATAAAACAACTTCAAATATGTAAAAGTAGACAAAAGACCTCAATTGTTTCATACGTCCGAATGGATAAAAATATTCACTAGTTTAAATGATATATATATATTTTTTGATCGGTAAAATATATAATTTTATTTAATTAAACTTAAAGCATTACAATTGAACGAAGATAATGAAACCCACACATCCCCCCCAAACTTAAGAGTATGAAAAAACTTATTACATCTTGCCTATCAAAAATTAGGCGTTTCAAACTGAAATATAAAGTTCAACTGTGAAATTAATTGATAAAAAAGAGCAGAGAAAATTGGCACCTATGGGTACCATGCCTGTATGACCTATTCATGATTCCTCCTTCACACCTCTTGTAGCCGAGGCACTCGATTCACCAGTCACCCAATTACGGCGAGAGTTTCGACTTTCAGCTTGTTGTCGCTTCCTTCTTCCTCCTGCCTTCGTGCTTGCTGCACCTCGTTGGCTCGGAGAAACCACCCCGCCATCCCATCCACCATCTGCATAATCTCTCGCCTGTTTAGCTAGTTCTGCGAACAGTCTCCTTGTTATTCACCTCTTAGGGCTCATGATCTTCACCGCTCTCCTGCCACCCTCCTGCCTGATCACATCTTCTATGTCCATGATCTAGACAAAGATTAAAAGCCCTTCCCAGCCTCTCTGCGCATCATCCTTGAACCACAATTCAACTTCCTCACGTCGTCAAAGAAACTAAATGCGCGAGTGACGTGCCTTCATCTCCTCATTTGCCTTCGGGATACCTTCTGCAAGATTAAATCCCCATCCCGGCACTGCCCACTCCAGCAAGGACTACAGGTTTAACAGATATTCCCCTGGGATTAGTCTCTACAACACCTTTCACACCTCTTTAATTGTGTGTCCCAGCACTAGACCCCAAGCCAGGAGCAACGAGTAAATGTCTGCTCTGCACCTGTAGCAATGACCAATGACAACCACCTCTTCTCCTAAAACCAATTGAACCGCTTTTAGAAGCAGCGGGTCTTTAGTGAGAAACATTCTCTCTAGTTTCTTTGGCGGAACAGGACCATGAAATGTCGGCATCAGTTTTGAAGATTTCAGGGTGAAATTAGCTTCCATATTTGAGCTTTCTGAGAAAATGCAGAGATTTATGATAAAATTAGTTTTAAAGTTGGTTTCACCAACTCGCCAGGTCTATTCATAATCTGTGCAGGCATTACAAAATTGGCATTGAATGCATGGCTCTCCACCATTGCCGCCATTTCAGAGCATGTCGCAATAACTACTCATTAACTCACACTTGCGCAGGAAAAAACCAGCTTCTGACAAGGGATTTGAATTTAATGTCGTACCAACTTGGCAGTGCGTCTTAACTCCATTCAACAGTTTCGTTTATGTCATTTCGCCACCTCACCTCCCCTAGCTCGAGGCCACATGCTTCATTTGACAACTCATCTGCAAGAATGTTTCCCTCTCTTTTCACGTATGAGATGCAATAATTCTTAAATATTTTTTTTTCACTTATTATCTTTATATATTTATCTAATTTTCAGCACACGGTATGTCCTTTAACCAGAGCCTGAACAACAATTTGGAAATCACCTTCTAAATGTACTTTCGACACCTTCAACTGCAAGTAAAGCCGCTTGGACTTCCGCCTCACTATTAGTGTCGTCTATAATTGGATGAATCTTCTCCAAGTTTACAACTTTGTAAATGAAGATGATTGTAGTATAAGCTGTCAAGAAGCCAAAAAAAATAAAATGACATATTGTTAGCTACCAGTTGGAAGAAACAATTTTGTGATTCGATTTAGAATGTAATGACGTGCAGCTGACCAAAACTCAAGAAATCTTTGAATGTGAATATTGTTGTGATTTGAACTATTTTATTCAGAACAACATTCGTGCTAGTTGACAATGTTAAAGGCAAAACTAATATCAAGTTCTACAACTATTGGGTGCATGCAGAGAATATATCATGAATAAAACAACTTCAAATATGTGAAAGTAGACAGAAGACCTAAATTGTTTCATACGAACGGTCTAAATAGAAAAAAATATCCAGTAGTTTAAATGATATTTACCTCTGTAATTGGGCGACTCTTCTCCAATTTTACAACTTTGTAAATGAAGATGATTGTAGTATAAGTTGTCAAGAAGCCAAAAAATAAAATGACAGATTGTTAGCCACCAGTTGAAAGAAAAAAATTTGTAAAGTGATGTGTAACATAATTTACAGTAGCGATAATTCAATTGGCAAGAATGAAAGACTTCTGAGGAGTTAAACCTCTGTTACTAAAACAATATTCTACGTTTTTGAAAACGCATAATGGGAATTGAAGGTTGAGATTCAAGACATCTAAATGAGTGGGTTGGTGCAGATATTATGTATCTCTGTAGTTGGATGAGCAAGTTTCTAAACAAAATTCCAACCTATACTGAAGAGATTCAAAATACCGTGCAAAGCAGTTGATAAGATGCACAAATATTTGAAAGCAATATCGTGCAAATTGGAAGCTTATCATGCAAGTTCGAAGCTTCTGTCGTTAAAATAACTATCCGTTAGAAAGAAGACACGTATTCACTCACATACAGATCGTACACTGTCGGCAGGAACATACGGTAACATTCCCATCGAACGGTGCCTATTAAAACCTGTGCCTAGATTTAATCTCCTCACGACGCATAAAACTTTACACGGAATGGTTGCGATTGTAGGTGTTACGCATGTCGGCGTAATCATGGTATATGGGTATAATAATTATATTATGGCAAGTGAAAGGTAATTTGTCGTCAGATAATATTGTGTTATGAAATGAAGTATTTTACTTTCTTTTTTCAAATTTTTATGGTTTTTTGTTATATGTTGGGAAGATGAGATTGGTGTGTAATTCTATCATAGATAAATAAATTCATATGATTCAACCATCTCATTTCTTATGAGTAATCTAGTATTATGTTTCAATTATTAATCTTTTGTCATTATGTATCATCAAGTAAAGTTCACTTTACAAGCTATACAAATCTTAGTCCATATTTCAACACATCTAAATTTAGTCTATGTTCGTGTATATCAATTAATTAAACAAATTTGACTTCGTATATCTAGAGGTTCACTTACATTTATTAATTTTGTTCACTTAACACATTTATGTTATATTTGAAGGGTGTAATTTTATTCTTGTTGTGCACAATTGAATCGAGAAACAATTATTGAATGTTAATATGAATTGTGGAAATTTGATAGCTCTAATTTTATTCTTATCATTTTGGTGAAATTGTAACTCATATTCTCATCACTAAGGGTTAGCAATCATGTATTTTACTATGTTTCAAGTTGTATTCCCTATTTTTTCCTTTACTTTTTAGATTTGATTTCTCCTTGTGCTCTTAATGATTCACCAAGGGTTATTTTTCCTTGGTTGTCATCCTTTTCAATCCACCTTTATTGTCTATGCATTATTACATTGAAGGCATATTATAAATGTTCGTCAATAAAAATTGGAGGCATTTAATTTGACATGCTTGTGACACTTAAATGCATAAAAAGCAAAAAAATATTTTATGATTATTTTATTTTTTTCTCTTTCCATGCACTTCCACCTTTCAACTACCACTCATTATAAGTCCAGCTAATCAATCAATTTGTATATCTACATCATGAAATTAGTTAACTTTGTAATTATCCCAATCTAATATTATTATTATGGGGGACTAAAAGTGTCCCTACATAAAGTCCACTTTTTCTCAAGAATAAGATAAGAAGGAATATAAAATTAAAATATAATAATAATAATCTGATAATATAAAAATAATAATACATTAAAACATAACAATATAATCATTTTTTAATAATAATTAACATGTCTTGTGTTGTCATTGATGTCACTATGTATTGCAGATGGTCCATAAATGTATGTTCTGGTGTTGTTATGTGGTCTAGTATTGATATTGAGTAAGGTTTGTTGAACACGCAGTGGGACTAAGAGGGGGTGTCAATCAATCCAAATCTCTAACACAACTTTATTTTTTATCTATTAAACTTCAAACCACAACTAACATATTACATTAATGAAATCATGAAAGCATAAAACACAATCAACTCATGAACACCAAATTTACATGGAGAATCCAAAAAAGGAAAAACCACAACGAGAGTCACACTCACAATATAGATATAAATGATTGCAATGAAAGTCAAGGAGCTCACTACTCTAAAATTGCTAGCTAAAGTACACAACCTTAGGACAAGATGCAAAGGGCTTGCACAACTGAAACACGCTACTTCAGGGCAAGATACATAGAGTTGCCAAGAGAGACATATTGTCTTCCAACAAGAATGGCTGAACTGAAAAATAAATAGGATCTCCGGATCATGAAATTGACTTTGATCCTTCGGATCAAGTGTTCAATATCATGGGGCATACATATGTTCTCAAACTTTATTACCAAACATTGTCAAAGCTCTTCTCAACTAACTTTTACATGCCTTTTCCACCAAATATGTCTACATATCCACATCACATCATTTCAAACACATCTCACACTTCGGTTCACATCATCACATACATTTACTCATCCTTATATATAAAGATATTCATTAAAATTCTCAACTAGGTCACACCAAAACAAAGTATATAAAATTACATAAACTAGGTCCTTTGGACCAATACCATCCAATACAGTCCACTCCAGGAGAAAAAGGGGACCCAAAATTAGCACCACACATCCTTCTAAATTGATTCTTATGAGTCACAT
Source organism: Cryptomeria japonica (assembly GCF_030272615.1). Taxonomy (NCBI): domain Eukaryota; kingdom Viridiplantae; phylum Streptophyta; class Pinopsida; order Cupressales; family Cupressaceae; genus Cryptomeria; species Cryptomeria japonica. The sequence continues at coordinate 270,520,699 of NC_081407.1, read as the reverse complement.
ACACTAACACATCTTCCAAAGTTGACTCAGAAACTAGTCGATCCAAAAGTATCTTCTAATGCAAATTACCTAATGTGGATCTCCACAAACCATGGTGAGACCCAAAACAATATTCTAACTCAACCTCCAATGCATATCTGGACCAAAAAAACATGATCCAAACAAGATAATCCATCTGGACACACTGAGACCTAACACAACTAACCATACCAAGCATAGAACAACATAACTCACTTGCAGAACAAAAACAACACTAGAGATACAAATTCGAACATTGTACAAACAAAATAAGCATGTCCTCCAAACCTCAACACTTGAATTCACATATCTTGAAGCCACCAAGCAAATTTTAGACCCGTCTAACAAGCACACTCACTGTCAGAGAACAACAACAACTAATCTCATCATATGAGCAACCAGAGAACCTACAAAATTAACAATACACCATTCACAGAATATTACCATTATATCCAAGTCTGCGCATGATACTCTTCACAATTCAGAACAAACATTCTTCCACTGGGACATTAAATACTCTTTCTTTTACATATTGAAACTTCTACTATGCTTATCTTCCAAGAACTCCTCATGTAAGCATCATCTCCACCAAGAAATATGACAACATCAGAACACTCAATACCAGACCAAATATACCATTGAACATTTGGTACAACTAGACCAATATACCAGTGAAATTTTTTTACAACTTTATAAAACTTACTGTAAGATCAATGACAACACGACCTCAACTAAGATACCAATCAAACTCAACAACAACACCAAACAAAATATATTGACATCATACATCTCTTGAATCATCTTCCACAACAACCTTCAACTAAGGCACCAATCAAACTCAACAACAACACCAATTTTTGACACCCTTAATCAACGGTACAAAATAAAGAAGCCTTCATATACTTGCATGATAACAAATCACATGTCACCAACAATCACCAATATTAATTTGCATAATGTACAAGACTATATCTAGACTAGACCACATATAAACCAACAAGTTTGACATTAATAATAACATAACTCAGATTTCCAACAAGGTTGAGGTGTTTTCAAAAGGTTGGTGTGGTAGAAGTTTCAATATGCAAGAAATAGCTTTTAATGTCCTAGTGGAAGAACTTTTTGCATTCCTCTTGTATGTGAATATAATGGAGTGTGGTTCTAGATATAAATTTTATGATTTGCGTGTTCTACTATCAAGTTTGCAGGTCCTCCATTGCCTAGATGGTTGAGTTAGTTGTTGTTTCTGATAGTGAGATGTCTGTTAGAATTGGTTTGAAGAATGCTTGGCAGTATACTGATATGTGGTTTTTAGTTTTGTGGTTTGGAGGACATGTTCATTTGGTTTGTACAGTTTCTAGTTCAATTTTCTAGTGATGGTTTGAATGGCAAGTAAAGTTATGGTGTTTTGAGTTCAATGTTGTCAGTTGGGTTAGTTTCCAATTGACTAAGATGGTGTATCCTATTCGGATCATGTCTTTTTGGTCTAGATGTACTTTGGTGGTTGTGTTTTGATGTTGATATGGGTCTCACCATAGCATGTGCATATTTGTATTAATTTTGGTGCATTGGAGAATGGTTTTAGGCCGACTGTTGGCATGCTACATTGGTTATCTACATGTTTCATTTGATGTCGACATTGAAGGATGTGTTAGCATACGTAATCCATTGGAATCATTTGGAAAGGATGTTTTGTGATGCTTTTGGGTCCCCTTTATCTCCTGGAGTGGACCATAAAAGATGTTATAGGTCAAGTGGTCGAATCTATGTAATATTACAAATTCTATATGTGCCCAACCTAGTTGAAGGTTTCAATGAATTATCTTGTAGATATAGGAGTGTGGATGTACGAGTTGAGTATGGAATGCATGTGAATTGACGTGAAATGGATATGAATGATGTACAAGCAAATTTGGTATAGCAAAAGTGCAAAAGATAGTTTGTGAAGTGCTTTGATAAAGTGTTTGTTGCTAGATGTGTTTGTCATGACATTGGTCACTTGACATAGTGGTTCAAGGACAATTTCATGATCAAGAGATCTTGTTCCTTTCAGTTCATTTGATCCTTTGCACCTACCTTAAAGAAGGTGTGTTCCTTTTGGTAGTTTATGCAACCTTTTGTATCTTGCCCCAAGGTTGTGCGCCTTAGTCTTGCAAGTCCTTTTAGCAACTATGATTTCCTTAGCATTGAGCCTAAACATTGTAATCAATTATTTATATTGTGAGTGTGATTCTCACCACACTTTCTCCCTGCTTAGGGTTTTTCATATAAACTTGATGTTCATGTGTGTGTTGAGCTTTGTGCTTTAATGTTTCATAATTACAGTAATCAGTTATGTGTGGTTTGAAGTTTAATAAAACCAAAAGTAAAGTGTTTTGAGGTCCAAACTGATTCACACCCCCCCACTCTTAATCATGTGATGTGTTCAACAAAGATAGCATCAAAGAAGGTAATCTTGGCCCATAGAATGGGTTATAGGTTGGTTAAATGTGGTTATTAATGGCCAAAAACACTCGTGTAAGCATAACAGTCAATATGTATCTAGTGGCAAAGGAAATGGAGGAGATGGTATGGAATTGAAACTATGACCAAGGGCTCAAAATAAGGTATCAAGTCACAATAAGCACAAAAATTCATAATTAGGTTATGAGCAAAAAATTATACCATTTTTTTAATCAGGAGATCTAGGCTTGCTGCAATATCATGACAAAGTATATGCAATTAGAGTAATGTCTACTTTTATTAAGTATAGATCCAATGTATGCGAACTATTTATGAATTAAAATTAAACCACACTTATTAAAATGAAATTAGAATGAACTTTCAAAAATAAAACTGCTAAAATGAAGCTAAACTTGTCCCAAAATATCTAAAATGACACAATACAAGTCAAATGTTAAAATTATGAAAAAAAAGCAATAATAATTTATACATTAAAATAAAAATAATAATAAAATAAATACATACATACAAACTAAAAATATATCTAATCTTGAGGAAAGACATCAACCACCAATCTTATTAGAAAGATTCTTCCCAAGAAGATTGGGATGTGTGGCCCTTCTACACTTGAGCTTATGCAACAATTATAAGTGATGTGTACTTTTGAAGTATATTTTAATTGAATTTGTGTGCAACAATTATACCTTTACAAGTGAAAATGAAGGAAAATATATAGATAAGTATTCCTACCAAGTTACTTAAATAAATGGTATTTACGAGTACCTTATCCCAAATAATCTCTCTTGTAGACAACAATCATATTCCACTAATGTCTTTTCTAATCCTAACAACATATTTTGAGGATACTAAACGTATCCCATTGATTTCTCTTTGAATCCCAACAATATCTCTTATGGTTGTAAACAATCCTAAGAAACATATTAAAAATCAAATCATTTCATTGTAATAATCAACCAAGAATTTCTCAAGTCTAAAAAATATTGGTATTGTTGTAACATCCACCTCACCAAAAGAAATCACTATCATATTATTTGAGAAAAGTATAGTGTTATTTTAAAACTTTGATAATATTTAGTACAGTTGTAATATTCACACAACCATAATATTAGTACTTTGATGAGTGTGTTATACAATAACCTTTACTACTTGCAACAAGCTACAAGTCATAATTATAGTAAAAAATAAAACACATACTATACCTCCTTATTTTGGATGCTATAACTTGTCTTGTGATCTCTTTTGCTATGGTAACTATAATAACAACACAGAGAAAAATATTGTAAGTAATCTTTAACTTATTAATGTCTATATAAATATTGAGTTTTATCAATAACACCTAGAAATTAAACTATTGTAGCATAACCTTTAAGACATACAAATGGAAGGATGGGTTGTTGCAAGGTGTGCGTCCTTGGTCTCCTTGTGTTGTGCAACGCAAGCGACGAGTTTGCGACATGGCTTAACTGCCTCTTGTGGATTATATGTGTCATATGGTTGTATTGGGCATTAATAGGTCGATCTTTTGGTGCAATGACAACCGTGTTTCCAACAAGTGGTATCAGAGCTTGGTCACAGGTTCAAACCCCCACTTGTGCTGGGGGGGATTGTTCCAAGGTGTGCGCCCTTGGTCTCCTTGTGTTGTGCAGTGCAAGTGATAGGTTTGCAAAATGGCTTAACCACCTCACGTGGATTCTATGTGTCACGTGATTGTATCGGGCATCAAAAAGTTAATTTTTTGGTGCAACGACAACTGTGTTTCCAACATGGACAATGAGATGAGGTGAAAATATGGTAAAGTTAAGTTATACTTATGTTCATTTAAGGACCGATCACTATGTAAAGTTAAAATGATAGAGAAAGTACCCAAGGTGTACTAGTAGTAGGCACAATATAGAAAAGAGGGAAGCATGATGCCTCCAAATAGAATAGAAATGTGAGTGTTTAGTGAAGTTTTTCCCAATGAAAATGCTAAAGATGTTGCAATAAGATCACATAAGGTATGAAGGAAAAACACGCAATGTTCCCCACTACATAGATGTAAGAATGAAAACAAAATATGTAAGGGGGAAGACATGATGCTCCTAGGGAAAAGGATTGACAAAGTAAGCTTAATGTGTTGTGGGTGAAGGCATGATACTTCTCCAAAATTAAAGTGACTCTAGAAATGTAATATGTTAATGAAGGACCAATAAGTAAAAGGTTTAAGAGAATGATATGACAATGTAAATGCAAAGGGCAACTTTAGGGAGTAAGATGTGTCAATGTATAAAGCTTAAGGAAGCATTATATGTAATTGGTATAAGATGAAAGTATAGGCTCTAATAAGCATGCTATGCCAATGTAAGATAAATGTATAACATGATGTTGTAATATGAAATCATTGTGTAAATCCCAGTAGGAATCATAATATATTGATGTAGGATAAAATGAATAAGCTTTAAAGGCATGATATAATTGTGTGAAATCAATTAAATCATTATAACCTAATCCTAATTGAGCTCTGAAGTTCACCACTAGAATGATGCCTCATAATGGAACTGATTAGTCTTTGAACTGGAATATGGCTCTATAGATGTGAAAGTGGCAATAGTGAGGTTTATGGAGTGAAAGGATATAAATTATTAACTATTATACATGATCGATTTGATGGTATAGACGTTTAGTTTTATGGTATAAAAATGTAAAAGATACAAGATATTTTGTATAAACATTATAGTATACCTTTTTTAATTATTGACTATATATTGCATGTCAAGTTTTTATTATGACTCCCTCAAGTCTTTTTTTATGACCCTCCATCTTGGAGTAGTGCATAATTGTAATTTTTTGGTGAGCTAATATATCAATTATTGTATGAATATTAATATGAATATTTAATCTATATAAAACATGTATGAATACTAACAACATTAAATTTATTTAACTTAATTTGAGTGCATAGATTATAGTGTGTGGTTTCCTAAAATAAAATAAATATTGCCAATATTTTTTCGAGCAATAAAATTGAATCTATCTTATTATACAACTAAAGATATTCAAGAAGAAGGTGTCAAATTTTTCAAAACCCTCATAGCTCCTCCACCCTTTGCAAACCCACCCCATTTGACCATTAATGATCATGATGTCCTTGGAACCATCCCACATTCTATTTATTAGTAGGACAATGAGGATCTCATGAAGCCGTTCTCATTAGAAGAAGTGCAAAAAGTGGTTTTCTCATTAGCTCCAGATAAAGCTTCGGGACCTGATGGATTTATTGCCCTTTTCTTTTAGAAGTGTTGGGATGTTATTAATCTTGATTTGTTGGTTGCACTTGAAGAATCAAGGAGTACTTCAATTTTAAAAATGTTTAATGTTACAAACTTAGCAATCATCCCTAAAGTGAAGGAACCAAGAACATTTGCATAATTCAGACCTATATCATTATGTAATACAATCTATAAAATTATTACTAAGGCTATCTATCTGAGACTTCAACATCTAATTACAAAAATTATCTCTCTAGAACAAGGAGGTTTTGTCCCTAGTAGAGAAACGATTGAAGGGGCATTAGTAGCTCATGAAGTTCTTCACTTGATCCATACATCTCAATGACATGATGAGAGCTTATGACAAACTAGATTGGAGCTTTCTTTTGAAAGTATTGCAAAAATTTGGTTTCTCAGAAAGATGGTGCAAATGGGTCAATTCATATATTTTAGGAGCAACCTTTTTGATCATCATTAATGGGGTTCCAGCGGGGGTTCTTTTCAGCTACCCAAGGATTTAGACAAGGAGACCCTTTATCTCCCTTCCTCTTCATTATCATGGCTAAAGCATTTAGCAGATTAATCATATCTAATAACGTAAAGGGTAACTAGCAAGGTGTTCACAACCCAAGAACTAATATTTCAGTGACTCACACACTATTTGCAGATGACTCTCTCCTGTATGGTAAGTCCTCTATTTTAGAAGCCATTCACATGAATAAAGTTTTGGAAGCTTATACACCAATTTCAGGTCAAAAAATAAATGCTCTAAAGTCAAATATATATATATATATATATAATACTAGAAGTGTTGTTAGAAGAAAGATTACAAAAATACTGGGATTCAAGATACAAGAGTTACCTTGCACATATTTAGGCATTCCTTTTTTCATGGGGCCAAACAGGGATTCCTATTGGAAAAATATTATTGAAAGGATTAAAGTTAGAGTTTTAGCTTGGAAAGTCTGGTGGCTTTCTCTTTCAGGTCGCATTCTCTTCATAAAAACTATCCTAATTGCCATACCGAATTATTACATATCTGTGCTTAAAGCTCCTAAATCAGTCATCACTTAGATTGAGAAAATAATTAGGAACTTCTTTTGGAAAGGTAATCTCTCTCAAGAGAATAAGATCCCCCTATTTTCTCTTAGTAACATGGCCATTAAAAAACAATCGGGAGGGGTAGGTCTTCAGGATGTCACTAAGCGCAATAAAGCTTTTGGAGGGAAATTGGTGTGGAAAATGTATTCTAATCCCAACACAAAATGGTGCCAAATAATGCAAGCTAAATACATGGACTCAACTAACCCCATTAGAATTCTCACTATCTCTAACCCTCCGGAAGGGTCTTTATGTGGAATTACATGATGTCCTCTAGGGAAGTGATAACTTCAGATATCTTCTAGAAAGTGCATAATGGAGAATCAATACATTTTTGGAATGACTCTTGGAATGGATATATCCCATTATATCAGCTACAACATTTACATGATGTAATTCCAATTGTCATCAGTGCTTGGGGTGATAAATTAATTGATTATGTTAGTGGTGTTGAATTACATTCAGGAAAAGTAATTTGGAAAGATTTTTTAGAGATCCTTGTTGATGACAATCATAAGAGAATAGTGCAGCAAGCCTTATCCCAAAGAATAGCTTTCTTGTCAAATAAGGAGGATAAAATCATTTGGGATCCATCCAAAGAAAGTAATTACTTAGTTAAGTATGGATACAAGTCTCTACAACACATGGTGAACTAGCACTAGAATCAGATAGCATATTCTTTCTATTGGAATAATATAGTTTTGCCAAAAGCAAGATATTTTTCTTGGTTGGTTTTGCAAAAAAAGATTCTAACTAGTGACAAACTTGATAAGTTGCAAATTGCTCAACCTTTTTTGTGTGTCCTTTGTGGTCAAGAAATTGAAAATGCTGATCATTTATTCCTTCAGTGTTCTTTTTCTTGTCAATGCTGGCTCTTTATTATGAATACATTGGAACTCTCAATGCCCCTACCAAGTTCTATCTAGGATTTGTTCCAATCATGGCCAACCCTATTCAAATCTTCCCTTTTTTCTTGCATTTGGCTAATTATCCCAGCTACAGTCTTGTGGTCAATTTGGTGGGAGAGGAACAAAAGAATTTTCAGAAAAATTACTTCTTCTATTGAAAAAGTCCTCGAGGGTTTAGAAAAATCTATCTCAGAATCTGTAAATACATATGTGCAAAGCTATTTCAGTCATAGCTCAATTTTCACTTCATGAGATACATATATAGTTAAGAAATGGAAGTTGATTTGTATTTCCACTGCTAAATGCTCTTCATCTAAAAATCCATTAAAAACTGATAGATCTCGTGTTGTCTGGCATCCTCCTTTGTGTAACTTTGTAAAAATAAATTTTGACGGTTCTTCACGAGGTAACCCAGATGACTCAGGGCCTGGAGTGTGTATTAGAGATCATCGTGGGGACCTGAAAGCCTTCAAATCCTCAATCTTGCCCCCAGGAACCAATAACATGGCCGAAGCCCAAGCATTGTTGCTTGGTTTGACACTTGCTAAGAAGATGGATTTTTCAAAGGTTCATGTTGAAGGGGATTCTACTATTATAATTAATGCTTGCAAACATAAAAAAAATCCTTCAATTGGCACATTCATTATGTGTTAGCTCAAGTTTGGGATCTATTGGATTCATTTGAGGAAGTTCACTTGTCGCATACTCTCAGAGAAGGGAATAAATTAGCGGACAGGCTAGCAAATTTGGGGTGTGATGGGATAGAGGTTGATTCAGCTAAAGATGACCATGTTTTATTCCAAATCCTCCCCCATGTAGATGACATCATCAAAGCCGAGCCAAGTACGAGAAAAGGAGTTTTAAACTATTAATGATTTAATCTTTATAATATATGCCACTTGAATCCTATTTATTCTTCATAGATTGGAAATCATGCAACTTGCTCTACTCACTCACATACTCTACGGTTTCATGTGGGAGCAGGTCTTGTTGGTTTAATTGGTGACTAAGAGATGGAAACATTGGCACACTCATCACAGTTGCCTCATGCGAAGGCATGGTTTTGGCCTTCACAATCTTTAGTAATCGATCTCATACTCTATTTTTTTGCTTTCATTACTGTTGTTATGCAGATATTTATTACACCTGTAATCCAACATACATGTGGTTGATTCATCATCATTAATCGATAGTTCTCAGAATTTATTACTTGCATCCTTTTTAGTCTCTGCACTCGATTAAGGGTTCCAAATTAGTGCAGTCTTCAGGCAGGGTTTGATTGTAGGTGTGAAATGCTTCCTATCGACAGAGGGGACATGCAGAGTAACAACTCTTTTCTCACTTGCAGAAGAGAACACATGGAGTATATGTTGTGCAACTTCAGAGTCAACATCTTTGTGGAAGAATGGGAGCGTCCGTTCATAGATCATATCTCAGATGACCAACTTGGGCAGGTTTTCCTCACTCATAGTTATCAGGTCTGAAAGAGCATCAAACATTTAATTGGGGAAGAAATCTTGTTTCCCCAAGCAAGGAGGCTCATATTTCCTTCACATATGGTTTCAATCTTCCTCTCGAATGCTCTAGATATGTTACAATCTCTTTCATTGTTGGAGATGATTGCCAGTAAAGTTGTTAAGGAGGTTTTTCTGCCTAATAATAAACTCCTTCTTGCAGTCTAGAAGTACGACCTCTAGGAGGGTCAAGCACATGTTGGTGGCCTCTTCCCACGTCAATTCCTTCTCAACCAGCTTGAGTGCCTTTCAATTTATGACAATATTAAAAATAATCTGGAGTTGCAGAATTTCACATACATTCAGAGGGCTTTGGATAGACATCACAAAGTTATTAGGCATGGGATGACAAGCATGATTAAGTAGAAGGTGAATGCACTTCTTACCTTACTTAGCACTCATCATGTAGATGTTCGAGTCCCTCCTCATCAACCTTCAACCTCTCAGGTCACTCATTTTTCTCTGCCAGTGATGGTAACAACATAGGGGATTATGCAAGATTGTTGTGAACTGGGGATGCTCTTGCATAAGAAATTTGGGGTTAATGAAAAAGTGAGCCTCTCACTTTGTTGGGGTCAGAGGGAAACCAAGAAGGTCTACCTCTACTTGAGAAATCCAAGATGAATCTTCAACTGGTCTGCTCTTCCAATTCATAAGATATTCTTTGTACTGACTATTCCGGGTACTACGCCTAATCCCACTGTCCAAAATCTCTTCAATCTGATCTAGTTCCTTCCGGGGTAATTGTCTGTCAAGGCATGCAACACTTTTCTCGCTGAATTCGGGGTCATGGTACTCATGAAGATCTGCAATGTTGAATATAGGTGAAATACTTAGATTATCCGGTAGCTCTATTTCATATGCATTTCTAGAACTAAAATTCCTCAAGATCTTACAAGGACCAAACTTTTATTGCGTTTTGGTTTGCATTCTCTTTTGATATTTTATCTTCATTCCTTTATTGAATGTGTTAGGAGTATTTTCATAACATTAAGGCTTTTGTGGTTGGTTTAATTGACGATTTGATGTATTTTCCTAATTTCCCACCTAAAATTTTCTTGGAGATATTTAATAATTTTTAATTATTAAATATTGTCATAAAATCCTCCTAATTTTCAAATTTGGAAACTAATATCTTTCCTTGATTTTCAAAAATCATTCTTTTTGGCAATATCTCTTTAATTTTAATTTTTAAATTAAAAAATGAGGTATGCATCTTCAAAAATCTGCTTTTTTTGTGAGGAGATAATTTATAAATCTGATTTATTAATTTTCTTATAAGAGGATAATTTATTTATTTTTTATTTCTTCTGTTTATATTTTCGAATGAAGATATTTAATAATTTTTAATTATTAAAATCTTCTTGATATTTTCAACTTGCTAATTTGGTATTTATGAGAAGATAATTAATGATTTTTATTATTTATTCTCATAATATCTTCTCGTCTGCTTTCTTCTATCTTCATCTTTCCCTGAATGGCAGCTATGTTGTGGGTTCAATAAGGTCCATCCATTTAACCAAATATCTTTTCAATCATAGCCATCCAATCAGTCCCAAATTTTCTATAAATTGAGCTCTCATTGCTCATGTTTAACAACCACGCTTCAAGTATCCTTACGCTGCCTAAATTATTTTGTTATCATCTCATTATCTCGCTTTCAATACACTTGCTTTATAGGTGAGATCCACAAACATCAATTTGAAGGAGAAAGAAGAACAATGGAGGTCAATGAAGGAAATATCCGTGTTTTGGTTTGCATTCTCTTTTGATATTTTGTCTTCATTCCTTTATTGAATGTGTTACAAGTATCTTCATAGCATTTAGGCTTTCGTGGTTGGCTTAATTCATGCTTTGGTGCATTTGCCTAATTTCCTACCTCACATTTTCTTGGAGATATTTAAAATTATTAAATATTCTCATAAAATTCCTTATAATTTTCAAATTTGGAAACTAATATTTTCCTTGATTGTCAAAAATCAATCATTTTGGCAATATCCTTTTAATTTTAATTTTTAAATTCAAAAATCAATTATGCATCTTCAATTTTTTTTTTTGTTTGTGAGATAATTAATAAATTCATTAATTTTCTTATAAGAGGATATTTAATTTATTTTTAATTCTTCTATTTATCTTTTCAAATGAAAATATTTAATAATTTTTAATTATTAAAATCTTCCTCATATTTTCAACTTGCTAAGTTGGTATTTATGAGAAGATAATGAAAAGATTTATTATTAATTCTCATATAATATCTTCCCATTTCCTTTCTTCTATCTTCATCCTCCCTCGAATTGTAGCTCTATCGTGTGCTCAATCAGGTTCATCCATCTAACCAAAAATATTTTCAATCTTAGCCATCCAATTAATCCTAATTTTTTTATAAATTGAGCTCTCATTGCTCATTTTTAACAACCACGATTCGAGTATCCTTACGATGCCTAAATCATTTTGCTATCATCTCATTATCTTTCTTTCAATACACTTGCTTTGTAGGTGAGATCCACAAATATCAATTTGTAGGAGAAAGAAGAACAACAGAGGTCAATCAAGGAAAAGTCTGCATTTTGGTTTGCATTCTCTTTTGATATTTTCTCTTCATTCCTTTATTGAATGTGTTAGGAGTATTTTCATACCATTTAGGCTTCTGTGGTTCGTTTAATTCATGCTTTGATGCATTTGCCTAATTTCCTAACTCACAATAATCATATAGGATTGTGGGATTTAGGACCAACTTATTTCTTGGTATAGTGGAATAATTATAGAAATGGCTATAGTTGAGCCAAAATGAGTATATTTAGATAGAAAACACATTTTGAATGACAAATTCAAATTTATTTGGGATAATGGATCCTATAATTTATATGGTGGCCAAGAAGGGGCAAATTGCCTTTTTGGGAAAAAATTTAAATGTTTGAAGAAAAAATAAAAAACCTAAGTTGTCATCATGATTCACACAATTTGCATGGTGCTTGGGGAGTCCTTGGCTTTGGCTCACCACTACAAGGTATTCCATCAATGTTCGTTGTAGTTTTTCAATGGCTAGGGCATTGAATGAATTCATTAAATTTATGGCAAAATCTCTAATCAAACCAAGATGGAGGTGGGAGCTTGGATCATGTAGTGCTAAAATTTGGCTTCCACTTCAGAATTAAGATTTGATGGCGATCAATCTAATTTACTTTGGGCCCTGGATGATTCTTAATCCATGTAGAAATAAAAATAAGGAATTGAGTTCCTCAAGTTTGTTTGTGGTGTTATATTATCCTAGGGGTTGGATTGGTCAGTTGTTCTTGAGATTGGTAGTGTTGGGATAAGTTCAGATCAATATTAATCCCATCTTAATAAAATATAAATATAGAAATCCAAATTCTTATAAATATATGTAATATGTATAGGTACAAGTTTGGTATACATGTAAATCATTTGCCCTTTGAGTTTTTTTTTTAAACATATACTTAAAAGATAGTTAATCTTAAGGATTTTTGGGTGCATGCCTTCCAATGGAGCCACTAGTTAAAATCTAATTTTTGGATTTTATATTTTATGTATGGTCTCTTTGATCAAATTCACCTATAAAAAGTATCTAAAATAATTATGTTTATGTTAACATAAATTAATATAAAACATACTAAAAGAAATTTAAAAGAGTAATTTAAAATAAATAAATATAATATTTTTAGGATAATAATAATATTAAAAAAAATGAGATATTTAGTTTAATGTCTTGGATAAGGATAACTATTTTAATAGTTATTTTATGGATTTAACTTTAATCCTTAATTTTTTTAATGTTTTGCATATAAATAATTTTAATTAATAATTATTCCTCGGTGATCATGAGAATACATGTATGAGTCTATTTATAGGCTTTCTGGCTGTCTGTTTTTATATTGCATTTGGTTGTTAAGAGCTAGGTTGGAGTGGTTGGGGTGTGTGTTGCAGTATAGCTAGGGATGGATACGCCGATTATGTTGGAGTCTACCAAACGCTAGATGGCATTCTTGGGGGAAATTTCTAACAAGCGGATGCTTGCAGTAATGGCCACAAAGCATCCCCTCATTATGCATGTCATGAAAAGAATTTTGGGAGGTGAATTTCTAAGAGCCTCTCACCGTTATCGGGTAAACTCAGACATCCAGACTATGTTTGTTTACATGCTAATTTATATGGGGGTGAGCAAGCAGAGAGTCAAGAAGATCACCCAAATGACCTTCAGGCATTGTTTTCTAGGGGAAATTGACACTGTCTTGGATAATGTCGATGCTAATTTACGCGCTCCCCTGTCGTAAAATTATTACATGTCTCTTGGTGCAGTTGTTGAGGTTAAAAAATTCATGGTTGTGCAAGTCCTTGATTAGGAGATCCTAGTCATTGAATGGGATGTGAAGGATCGCAATCTCTCTTTCCTGCTAAAGGCTACAGGCATTCTGCCCGACTTTATTAAGACTTGGAGGAGGCAGTATGTGGTGGTGGAGGGTTTATATGGCAGGAAGGACATTGGTATTTTGGAAAATGGTGAGGAGGACCCTGATAATGAGTGGGGATTTGGTCATGGAGAGGAGTGGAACCCGAATGATGATCGGCTCCCAGAAGATATGGTAGACTTTGAAGCTCATGCAAACTATGGAATGGAGTGTCGAGTTATGCTGAGAGAAGACATGGCCCAGAAAGCTAAGGCACTTGAGCAAGATTCAAAGGAGGATGAGGAGAGAAGCCTAGATGTCGTTGGTCTCGAAGATGCAAATGTTGGGGCAATGTAAAGTTATGGTCTAGGTTTTGTTTTTTGTATCTCTACAGAGGTGTAACCTTGTATTTTAAAATGATCGGTTGTGTCTATGCTCTTTCTGCTTTAGTAGGCTGTATAAGTTGGGTTTAGTTGGTGGGTCTGTCTGTTCTAGCAGATTTTGGTATCTTTGTAGGATGTAATGCAAAGGTTGTCGGTCCATTTTGTAGTTAGTTGGGCAGTCTAGTGATAGATCATGGAGGTCAGTTTTAGTCTTACTATATCAGACTCCAAAAAGTATTGCTATGTAATATCTTTTATATTAATATAGATGGGTGCTGCCCCTTAGCAGCTATTTACTTATAAAAAAAAATATTAATTAATAATTATTCTTAATTTGACATTTTACCTCAACATTATATTTGAATTTTATATGAAATTTTTAAATAATTATTTTTCACTTCACCTATCATTTCTCCTACTTGCCTCTAAAACCTTTCCTAGGCTTATGCTAAAGGTTTTTCTACGACAAGTTCCTAGTGTTTGCATGATTAATATTGCTCATTTTTCCTTCATCAATTCCTTAGCTCATGGAAACACCTCTAGGACTTTTAACAATGTGACTCCTCTAGTTTCTCATCCTAGTAAAAGAAACAATGGTGACAATGGGGGTTTCCTTGCCACTCGTCTATGAGATTTATTTCTCCCCTTGCTACTCATGTGTATGGTATTTATTTCTCCCATTGCTACACATACATTCAATAGGGATTCCAATTTATCTTGACCTCCTATGTCAAGTTTTCTATCACACTTGACCCCCTTTATTCCACTAGTTTCAATTGATCTTTATCCAATCTCTCGAGGGGGCATATCATTCCCATCTTGGGGCAACTTTGTATCAGTTCATATTATCTTCTTTGAAACAACGCGACAAACTGCATTGTCTCAAAGAGGGGAAAAATGTAGAAACCTAAAATTGTCATGTCTAATTTATTTATTTAATTACTTTAGCCTAATTCTTCTATTAATTGAATAAATCTTTATTTATTTAATGAATTCATTTCTCCTCTTCTATCCTTATTTCTGATTTAAATAAATACTTTTATTTATTTAAATTATCCTTTTGCCTAAATTAAATAAATATCTTATTTATTTAATTGATCCCACTTCTTCTATTAATTAAATGAATCTTTATTTATTTAATTAATTCATTATCCTTTTCTACCTATGACACATGTCATTCATCTCTTAATTCATACACTACCTAGCCTCTCATTATTTTCTTATTTCCTCTACCTACCCTCTAATTATAGCCGACCATTTATCTTTTACACCTCTCAATCTTATCCCTCTGTTTCTCATAGTGTCTTCTATATATAAGGAGATGCTTCCTTCATTATCAAACCTTCAGCTACACATTATAATCAAGCATCCTAGCATTCGAACTTTCATATGCAATCCTACTTGCAACCACACTTTCGTTCTTTGTTGAGCTCTTGTGCACATAAAATCTGAGAGCAAATATATCAAGCAAGATCAATGGAGATAGGAAGAATGAAGATTCAAACCCTATTGGATATGTGACGGTATAATCTTTGTGATTTTATTTGATTTGCATTGTCTTAGGTAATCTTCATATATTATGGTGGATCTTTGTTGTTGTTAGGCTAGGGTTTTGTGGTTGAATTCATTTAGCCTTTCATTATTGTCGTTATCCATTTTCACCGTAAACATTTTGACACGCCCAATGGGACTCTTCTCCCTTTTGCATTTAACATCTTTTGTTGCAGATTTTGTGTTTTTGAAGTTGCAGATCTGATATTTTCGACAACGTTTCAAATTTTTTGCGTTTGCGCATTTTAAGATCGCGTTTCTGACTTTCTGCCGCATTTGTGACGTCTGGAATCGCGTCTACGTCTTCGACATTATTTCAAATTTTTTTTGCAGATTGCAAGATCGCGTCTATTTTCCCGAATCGCGTCTGTGAACCTTTGAACCGCGTTTGTGTTTCCGACAGTATTTTCATTTTCCAGATTGCAGGTTTTCATTATAGGCGCGTATGTGGGCAATTTAATTGCGTCTGTGAGATCTAATCGCGTTTGTGATCATTTTAATTGCATCTGTGTCTTGCAGGATTTTCTATTTTGCATTTTTTTGCAGAAACGCGTCTGTGTTGTGGAATCGCATCTGTGTAGGGTAAAATCGCATTTGTGTTTTTCAAAAAAAAATAAATAAATAAATTTTTTTCTTCCTCATTTAAGGTTTTCATTTTTCGCCATTTCGTCTTGCATTTAATGTTTCAGATCTGGTTTATATTGAGCTAACATCTTCAGATCTAGCTAAAAAAAGTGGTGCAACTTGTCTTGAAAGCAAAATTGTTTTAGCGAAGGCCCCTATTTCACAAAGTCTTTTGGATCTAAAATTTACCTAACTTGTGTGCTTGCAGGAAGGGGTGATCATTTGAAAAAATCCAAACTACTAATAGACCTTTGTTGCAGGACCTTGGCAAGGGTTTTTGATCTTTTATTGTGTGCCTTGTTTTCATAGATTAGCAAACACTTCAGTTGGTGCACTAAAATTGAACCAGTGACCTTTGTGTCTTTGGAAATAGGCTCTTTTTGTTTAATCTTTAGAGGGTCTGTCTCCCCATGTGGTCATTAGGACTACTAGTGAGGAGAGAACAACCCAAGTGGTAGCGAGGAAAACCCACCTCTTTCGAACCACTATAAACAACTGTATTCATGGTGAAAACTATGGATAACGTGTGCTGATTAGTTCATACCAACACTATGTCTCCCCATCAACCCGTTTGATCAAATTTATTTGATCAGTTGTAGGGCGTAACCCCTACCGGCTGGGAGCCTTATGTATTTACAGAGCTGAAAGTGCCGCATGTATGGCCACACGAGCGAATTCCCTTACTAGCACCTTTTTGTTTTAGAAGCCAAAATCCTTCTAGTTGTTGGGTCAAGAGGTCGGACCTCTGGAGCGACCCACACACATATGATTCTTAGTAGAGATACAAAGTTTGCCACAGGGAGTTTTCGTGGGGACTGATGCTTGGCTGCCCCGAGAAATGAGTGTCGAGGGTGGAGCCATTGGGGTCAAGCATCTAAGTATCCGCTCTGAATAGCGTATCCTCGGGGGAAACCCCATGTGGGATCAACAACTATTGTCCTGGCCAGCCATAAGAATTGTGCTTGTCTTATTTTGAACAGTCAAACATTTCAAGACCAAACATCAAAACATTGTGTCTTTTGTGTCTTCTAGTGTATGCAAAACAATTTTACATCAAACAACACACTTTTCTTTGAGTCATTTTGAGTCTAAAAAATTGCAAACATTGAGTCCTCATCAACACTGTGTCCTCGTCATGAAAAATAGTCAAAATTTCACATTTGGTCACAACAAGTCACTTCACAAATTGAAAAAAATTGCACTAAGTTTTTAGAAACGCGTCGTTTGATAGAACCGCGTCTGTGTCATCTAAATGCATCTGTGAAAGGCAGAAACACATCTATGTTCTCTTGAGCAACATTGCACTTACAACATTTCAGAAACGCGTATGTGTCTGATAGAAACGCGTCTATGAAGGGAAGAAATGCGTCTGTGTCTTTTGAGCAACATTGCATTAACAAAATTTCAAAAACGCGTCTGTGTCTGACAAAACCACATCTATATCATATAACCACGTCTGTGAAGTATACAGGCACGTCTGTGTTTAGAATTGAAAAACTTTTGCAATCCAGCAAACAAGAACAGTCAGTTTCATACTTATTGAGCTTCCTAGGTTATCTCTCTGAGTTTTCATCTAGCATTCAACCTGTCTTTGGGTCTCACAAATTCCATCATTGCTTTACACCTTACATTGCATTCACATTTGTCTAAACTTGAGTCCAAAGGTCACATGCTTGTCCTCATCATACTTTGTCAACACACTACATACAACAACATTTTGCTAAGTGGTCCCTCATCAAGGTCTATCACCTTTGGGTCTTATTTGGTTTTACTTAGAGTCAAGGTCAACTTACCTCATCAAGAGAAACTATCATCTCTTTGGAAGCCACGCCTACTCTACTACATACATATTTGGTCTTACACTTTGGACATTGCAAGTACACCTCAGATTCATTTACATTCCATTCAACTCTTGGTCTTCCATACTCTTTCCATTTTCATCTAGTCTCACACATCTTGGTCAATACCTAGTTCATGGTCGAAACCCATTTCCAAAAATCTAGGAGAGAAGCTAAAGAGGCTTCAAAGTCCGCAAACATGAGTTCCTATGAGTATGACAATGATATCTTTTTCAATTCTGATCATACTACATTACCTGACATGGACGCCTATAGAAACATTCCAAATGTTGAGAACATGGATACTGCAAACAACAATGATACACACAATGATAATATGGACAACATTTCAATATAGCCAACAGAAGTGGAAGACTGCATTATGGATCCCCGTTTCAATACATTGGTTGAGGAAATAATGAGGAGAGATAGACAATACTTCTTAAAAGTGATGGCACAAAGTAGAGCCAAGATCCCTCATGATTTTGACATGTCTCAAATAATGGAAAATCAACCTTTGTAACAACCTCACCTCAACATGAATCAAAGGAGACCTAATAGTGGAGGCAATAGAGCACTACATATGGTGCCTGAATCACCATCATCTTTGTTTCAAAAACCTGAGGTCCCATACACACATGGTCAAGCATATGATACTCACCTTCGCAGACCATTATGGAAGTCTTATGTAGAAAAATATGCTCAAGCACATACTAATGCTAAAGACCTACCACCAAAGCAATTGGATATCCAAAGGCATGATCAAAATTTGGACACAAGGAAACCCCGTGTCAAATTTGGGGGCAACACACTAGAACAAACTCATGACATTCCTATAGAGTATGGTATACATGGACAAAGTAGGTATTCCATTCCTCACCATGACTCTATACCAAGTGGTCCATATACACAACATCATTATAGATCTCCTCCATATGAACACGTGTTTGATCAATATCAACATATATGCAACATGCTCCTCCTCCACCCAGTGCCTCAAGCATGGGGTATGGTCCAAGAAGTCGATCTCCACCTAAAAACAATTTGGAACAACAAATCAAAGATTTACAAAAGAAAATGGAGGACATAAATACACCGAAGCCAACTTACACAATGGGAGACATATGTCCCTATCCATTTGACAAAAGCATTCCAATGCCTCCATTTCCTACACACTTTGTGACACCTAAGTTTGATAAGTATAGAGGAAAAGGGGATCCTAAGGCACACATAAGACAGTTTTTTACAGCCTGCATTGAGGTTGCAGCAGAAGAGACATATTTGATGAGATTATTCCCACAAAGCTTAGGTGATCAAGCTATGGAATGGTTCTCCCAACTCCCACCTGGAATTAAGTTTTGGGGTGATCTAGCAGAGACATTTATCCAACATTTCTCATACAACATAGAGACAGACATATCAGTCACTACTTTGTGCAACACCAAGCAAAGGGATGGAGAATCTTTTTCATCATTTTTACAAAGATGGAGAAATCTAGCCAGCAGATGCTCTTGTGAAATTACACAGAAACAAATGGTAGAAATGTTCACTCAGAATGTTAACAAAGACATTGGTTATGACCTAAGGAAAGCTTGTTTGTCCACCTTCAAGGACGTTATTGAAAAAGTCTTAGCAACAGAGAAGGTCCTAATTGAACAAGGTGTCATTAAGATATTCAAAGAAAACAAAGAGGGCTTCAAAGGAAAAGACAAGCCAAGATTTTGGAATAAAAACAAGAACACAGTCAATGATGGTGTTGTTGATGCCAATATGGTACAACCCAATCATTTTTTCTGGATCAAGCTCTACAAACAATCAAGTGAATACTCAAACAACCTCCAAGTCACGAAGGGTACACTCCATTGGGAGAACCAATAGAATCAGTTTTCAAAAAACTAGTGGCAAGCAAAATAATAATGATTCCAGATCTGCCTCCACATGAGCCAAAGGTTAAACCAAATTGGTGGAATGATGACGAATATTGTGAATTTCATAAGAGCAAGGGTCATAAAATAGGAAATTGTCACCGACTGAAGAACATCATACAAGATCTCATTGATAGAGGTGACATTGAGATTGAAGGACACTCATCCAATCAAGAACATGAGATGTTTAAAGAACCATTCTCAAAGCATGACAAGGGAAAATCTAAAGCCACAGATGACCAAACCAACTATTCCAGAGCATCTTATAACTATGATTCAACTATCAATCACATTTCAATGGACAATTATGTCTCTACCATTATCATCAAAGATAAAACGCCTGAAAATTCTAGCCAGGGACCCAAGATTGTCCTAAAAGGCATTGGATCTTCTTCCGAACCTACCTCTGAATGTAATGTTACAACTCGTCGAGGTAAATTCACTTTGCAAGGTGCCCTAGCTAAAAAGAGCGCTTCCTCATCAACCAAACATGAGTATGACCTTGTAGAACAGTTAGGAAAGACACCCACACTTATCTCAATCCTTGAGCTCTTACGCATATCCCCCGCACATAAAGCTATTCTTGACAAAATATTGAGAGACACTTCTATTCCTACTGATCTAAACATGGACGAGTTTCAAGCCATGGTGGGATACCTTTCCATTCCACACTCCCTTACACTCATAGAAGCCGATGATGCCTCCGTAAGTCAGCCAGATAATGCACCTTTACACATTGAAGCCTTCATACACAAACATCGAATAAAATGAGTCCTGATAGATGGAGGAGCAAGTCTAAACATTTGTACATTGAGCACTATTAAACAATTCGGATATCCAGATAAAGTTGTGAATTCTACAAACAAAATTACCATCAAGGCATATGTTGATGAAGAGCGTTCATCCAAAGGCACAGTCACCTTACCTCTCAAAATTGGGCCAGTTACAAAGGATGTGGTTTGTCAAGTCCTAGACCTCGATCTCACATACAATATATTGCTAGGACGTCCATGGATTCATGAGATGAGGGCAGTCCCATCTACATATCATCAATGCATTAAGTTTCCTCACAACGAAGTTGAGATAACAGTTAATGGTGATCCCAATCCATTCATATACTGCAATAACTTAAGACCAAAAACTGAGACGATCATTCCAGGTAATAGGGAAGCTATCCCTTCTTTTGTGTACATTGATCCTGAATCATTAAAACCTTCAACGTTAAAACAAGGTGAGCTTAAAGGGAAATATTAGGACAAGGGCATGGGTGAATACACTTTGAATCAAACCATGTGCTTACAACAAGCTATGAGTTCACCAAAAGAATATGGACGACCACATCCTACTAAGCGGGTATCTATCATTACACTCAAATGGGATCCTACAATTTTCCAAAAGTGGGGTGAAATGGAAGAAGAAGCCTTGTACAAAATGCTTTACAAAGACCCTGAAAATGATACACAAGATCACATCAGCATACCATATCAAAAATATGGCAAAGGGTTCAAGAGCCTACAAAAATTTGGGTATGATGGCAAAAGTCCTCTTGGCTTAAGAAAGGAAGGCATCATTGAACCTTTACAACCTGAATTGACATTCAAAAAGGAACGCTCGAAAGGACTTGGTTTTATGACTTCCAAGGTAAATACTCAAAAGACAGGAGAAGCATTACAAATCAAAGTTGCCAAAAGTCAACAAGAGAATCGTTATTCCATAGACTCCAATGAATGGGAATGGGATTCAGACAAATCCTCCAGTGACTATGAACTCACCAAGACATTTAGAGAACCAGGTGAATCCACAGAAGAAGAGGAGTTTTATAGAAAATTCAAAGTTGGTCAAGAAACAATCTCTGAGGATCCCACACAGTCCTTGCCTCTAGCTTCTAGGTCGAAATCACAAAGAATGAGGACACCCGTCCTAGAATGCGCTACTAGTGATGACAATTTGGATTCGTTCATGATCAAGATAGATAAGGAGAGTGCCAACGATGACCTCTATAACTACCTCGACATACCTGAATATAACTGCATCTTCACCCTTAGCCCCGCTAACTTCAAAGACATCAAAGGCCTTCCCCTTGTTCACCATCAACTTATTGACTGGGACCATGAAGGACCTACACAGTTCGACACATTCCAAAATGATGAAGCCTTTATTGACTATCTTGGCATATGAGATGATCTTCCCCCTGGGGACCATAAGGCAGGATACACTATAGAGCTCAATAGCATGGCATATTTTGGTGAGGGTGTTGGGCCTTCCAGTCGCAAAAATATAAAAATAAAAACAAATCAAGGGTCTTATGGTGAAAACCACGTTGTGGCGCTGTCTGACCCCAAAAAAGTAAAAAGAAATGACGTATCCGAGGGCAAAAACCTCTCTGAGGCACCCGAAGATGGAAGGCTCGACATTCTCCCAGCATCATATGAAGAAAAATTATCTATGTTGGTAGAGGAGACCATCAAAACAAACATTGGTACAGAAGAAATTCCACATAACATATTCCTGGCTCAATCCCTAATAGAGACAGAAAGATCAAAGTTCATAAGTTTCTTCACAGAGCGACAAATCAATTTTGCATGGTCATATGCTGATATGCCTAGATTGGATCCAGATTTGGTAATGCATCATTTGACAGTTAACCAGGAGCAAAACCAGTGAAACATAAATTAAGAAAGGTGCACCCACAAGTGGCATTATTAGTCAAAGCAGAGCTTGAAAAATTATTGGATGTCGAATTCATATGCCCAATTGATTATGCTGAATGGATCTCCAACATGGTTCCTATTAGTAAACCAGATCGTAGCATCGGAATATGTACAGACTTCAGAGGCATCAACAAAGCTTGCTCGAAGGATGCCTTTCCATTACCCAATATTGACTTGATTGTAGATCTCATAGCAGGTCATCCGATGTTATCTTTGATGGATGGATTCTCGGGTTATAATCAAATAAAAATCGCATCCGAAGATTAGCACAAAACAACATTCATTTGTTCTTGGGGAACTTTTTGCTAGAATGTCATGCCCTTTGGGCTAAAAAATGCAGGTGCTACATATCAAAGAGCCATGACTACTATCTTTCATGATCTCATGCACGTTACTGTGGAAGATTATGTTGACGACCTCTTGGCCAAATCAATAGACAAAGATGCACATTTCGACATACTTTCAATCGTTTTTGATTGGTTGGAAAAATACAAAGTAAGATTAAACCCCAAGAAATGTGTCTTTGGAGTAACCTCCGGGAAGCTCCTAGGATTCATTGTCTCAAAAAGAGGAATCGAAGCCGATCCAGCAAAAGTCAAGGCCATCCTAGAGATGCAACCACCAAGAAATATCAGTCAACTTCGATCTTTGCCAGGGAGACTCCAGTCCATATGGAGATTCATAACATAACTTGCAGATAAATGTAATCCTTTTCAGCACTTGCTACATAAAAACATCAAATTCAAATGGGATGATAATTGTCAACAGACTTTCCAGATACTCAAAGATTATCTTCTAAATCCACTAGTTTTGATGCCACCGATTCCAGATCAACCTCTACTACTATACATATCAGCTACTTCAATAGCACTAGGGGCACTCTTACCACAACAGGTTGCTGAGGGCAAAGAAAAGGTAGTCTACTACATCAGTCGCACATTGGTGGGATATGAGCTAAACTACACACCAATTGAGTGTGCATGTCTCACTATGGTCTTTGCTTCGCAAAAATTACGACATTACATGCTAACTCATAAAACTAAGTTGGTTGCAAGGATCAATCCATTAAAATACCTTCTCAATAAAGCAACACTTACTGGGCGACTAGCCAAATGGGTGATGCTCCTGAGTGAGTTCGACATTGAATATGTCGACAGAAAAGCAATAAAAGGACAAGCTATCGTAGATCGGTTAGTAGATGCTCCCATGATAGATGATGTTCCTCTGACTTTAGAATTTCCAGATGAATCCATCTTAACAATGTCACACGCCAAGCCTTGGCAACTATACTTTGACGGCTCATACACCCAGCATGGTGCAGGAGCGAGCATCCTCTTCACAACTCCTCCAGGGGATTCCATACCAAAATCATATCGATTATCATTTCCTTGCGCTAATAACATAGCAGAGTATGAGGCATTAACAACTAGATTACAGATTGCAATTCAATGGAAGATCCAAGAACTTCATGTTTTTGGGGATTCTCAACTTGTAATTTGTCAAGCAAATGATAACTACCAAACAAAGGATGAGAAAATAATGCCTTACAAAAGAATGGTGGATGACCTGAAACAACATTTCACGAAGTTAAACTTTGAGCAGATACCAAGAGAGCAGAATCGAGTCGCAGATGCCATGGCTACAATTGCTTCACTAATCGATCTACCACAGAATGAAACTCGCTATGAGTTCTTGGTGGATAACCTTTTGGTTCCCTCGTATGAGATCACTCCTCCTGAGATGATATGTGTCGTCGATCTTAATTCCCTGATATATGGTTCCATTTTCACATACCTTCATGACAATACCCTTCCTCCTGACTTATCCAATAACCAACGTCGCACTTTCATTTGCCAATCATCTCGATACGTCATTTTTGTCGATATCCTATATCGTTGAGGTCTAGATGGCACTCTTCTTAGATGTTTAGAAAGGGATGAATCTCAAATTGCGTTACGCGAAGTTCATGAAGGGATATGTGGTCCGCATTCTAGTGGTCCTATCTTAGCCAAGAAACTCATCTGGACTGCATATTACTGGCCCAATATGGAAAAAGACTCATCAGTTTGTTAAGAAATGTAAGCAGTGTCAACTTCATGGAGACCTCATTCATGCACTAGCGCAAGAACTTCAACCAATTGCGACTCCTTGGCCCTTTTGTTAGTGGGGACCCAATCTCATAGGCAAGATTCATCCTCCTTCCTCCAATGGTCATAAATTCATCATCACTGCCACAAAGTATTTCACAAAATGGATCGAAGCCATGCCTCTTACAAAAGTTACTGGAAAACAAATTACTACATTCATTCTCAACTATATCATTTGTCGATCTGGTATTCTTGTTTCCATCATCACCGACAATGGGCATCCCATCAAAAATCAGGATATTCGTGAACTCTGTGATCGCTTCCATATTAACCATCGTTTCTCCACACCTTATTACCCCCAAGGTAACGGTCATACTGATGTGTCTAATAAAACAATCCTTAAAATTCTTAAAAAGATAGTCAATGACGCTGGTCGCAATTGGCATATCCAACTTAATCCCGCACTTTGGGCTTACCGCACAAGCGTCTGAACACCTACATGAGCTACACCCTATTCATTTGTCTACGGCGCTGAAGCTATCTTGCCTATTGAGGTCGAGTTACCCTCTTTATGAGTCTCTTTGCAAAACATTATCAATGATGAAGACTACAGGGTCTCTCGCTTACTAGAACTTGAACTATTGGATGAACGAAGACAAACTGCTTTTAATCATCTCAAGGCTTATCAACAATGAATGAGTCGTAGTTACAATCACAAGGTAAAACCTCATACATTTGAAGTGGGTGACTTAGTTCTCAAAGAAAATCCTAAAAATTAGCAAGACAGAAAGAAGAAGGGCAAATTCGAACCAAATTGGCTTGGTCCTTACTTCATCATAACAGCCTATGGATCTGGTGCATATCAGCTTTCAACACCAGAGGGCGAACCTTTGGAGGATCCTATCAACAACATGCACCTTCACAGGTTTTACACATAATTCTTCAAAAGTATCCTAATTCAAAGGTACAAAAAAATAAAAAAAATACAAAAAAATCATAAAAATAAAAATCATTACTTGGTGAAAACTTGGCAAACAGGCACTTTGTGACACAAAAAAAATAAAAATTGAAAAAATAGAAAAACATTTTCGTCCAACGATGAAAACCACTTCGGTGGCGCCGTGGGCAAGTATCATGGTGAAAACCGGGTCACCGGCGCCATGCGTAGAGACATTGTTCCTCCCTTCTTTAGGATTCACCTTCATCCTTCACTTTACACGCACTCACAACCTATTCATCCACAATAAACTAACCATTCCCATCATGGCTTGTTATTGATCTACCTAAGATTGGTTAGCCATTCATAATAACCCTTCCTTATCACCCTTGTCCATCCATAATAAATCAGTTCCTATCTGTGGCTAAGGCAAATCCTACGTCTAGTAATGGGTGTGGAACTGAGAGCATCACAAGTTTTGAGGAATACAGTTTCTTCCAGTTTTCTTCAGTCTATCTGCACACAATCCGTAATAAATCAGTATTTGCATCGCATATCCACAATAATGTTTCTTCTTCTCCGTAATAAAGTATCAGTTGCATGGATTCAGTCAATTTCATATGGGACACAACAACAACAATGGGCTTCAAAAAAATCAAATATGTCAACAGACTCAGATAACATTATGGTCCAGTGTTATCTATCCTTTTTGTGAAAGTAAACATTGTGACCACAATCAAATAAGACTTATATAAGTGACAAGAGACACTAAACTTGAGGACTATAGTGGATGTTGGTGTCGAGTCTTGGTTTTCTTTTGAATTTATCTTTTGGTGACATGTCTTTTAGCTTTTCCAGGATGTCTCTGACTAGAGATTCTATCTCCCGGATGTCTTTGACTAGAAAGGCGAGGATGGGGTATCGTCACCTATTTTCTTTGATGTCTGCGGATTGTCTCTTAGTAATGTTATGATTTGTCCAAGGATATGAGGACACTAAGAGTCTAGTATGAACTGGGGCATTCTTTGTTTGCAACTGTCTGATCTCCATGCAAACAGGTACAATGACTTTCTGGGTCAAACATATATCTCGATTGTCATTAGCTACTTGCCATAATAAAGTTCAATGATAATAACGCACAAGAAGCTCTTTCACTTTCATATCTTCTATCTTCCATCCCCCTTTCTTGATTGACATTCATCGTCCTTCTTGAGTCTGTGTAGCCTGCTATCACACGACTGAGTATAATGACATGCCAAAACATTTGCATTTTATGTAGTTGCACCTGCATTAACACATATTAAGCATTTTATACATACATATAGATATCACAAATGCATCACATCTTGCACACAACACATGTTAGCACATCTTACATTTTTATCATGTAAATAGTTATTTGCATTTTCATATTCATCTGCATTGCATACATTCACATATACATAACATATTAAAAACATAAAAAATTAAAAAAATTGCATTTCATTATGTACATATTTGCATCCATATCATAACCATCACATAGAAACATACATCATGAAACATTTCATCACATAGGTACACACGCATATAGTTGTCGCAAAGGTGAATCTCATATATATATAATCAAAAGTGTCATGATACAATGATGTCAAAATCATATGGCTACAATCACCCGAAAGTGTCATCATACAAAATGATACAAAAACTGATACAAAGGGAGGTCTCTAAGGCTATGATGAACTCCCTCCCTCAGAGCCGCTTGGCCTCGATGGAGTTTGAGGTCTGGAAGGACCCACCCCAGGATCATCTCTCTTGTCCCCTCTGTCTGGTGGTGGTGGAGGACCCATGACCCCACCGCTCAACGCCTGTCTCCTATCCCTCCCTCTAGTGGTTGTCGCTGTTCACGATGGTCTACGGAAGCTCCTAGTTCGTTGCTCTGGTGACACAACCCCATAGTATAGGTCTCTGCAATAGACTATCTCCTCCCCGTCTTGTAGAACATAAGCATAACCAACTCATGTTTCCTCTATCACCTGCCTCCCTGCTCTCAGTATCGTCTTAGCCTCTGTGTAACGCTAGATAGCCTAATCTCACTCCCGCTCAGTATCTCTCAGTTGTTTCTTAAGCCTATCCCTCTCCTGCTTGAGATCTTAGATCTCATCTACTTGTCCCTGGCAGATCTCCCTCAACTCCACTAGCTCATCCTCTTCCTCTCCCCCCTGTACTTGTGGCTGCCCTACTCTTGTACCTGTGGCTGCTCATATGGCTGCCCCTTCCCCTATCCTCGTCCCTGTCCCCCCGTAACTTTCTGGGACCCTGTGCTACTGACATCTGTAAAGGCAATCCACCTCTGCCTCTCACCACCCGAACCTGTCTCTCCTCTCGACCCTCTCTCCGCAGAGCCACTCTCTTCTCTCCTATCACACCCCACCTCCTCCGTCGGCCTCTACCCCCACCATCTCCATCATCATCCTCATCCCCCCGCCATCTCCATCTATCTGTTCATCTGGATCTGTCAGTCGAGGAAATGGATGTTCAGCCCAATAAGCAGTATACTTTGCATCCTCTATCTCTATCCACATATCCCAAGGCAAGCGAATCATCTCTACAAGCTGCATCACTGCCTGATCATATGATAATAACGGCCCAAAGTGTGCCTCATCCATCACTGTCCAAGCATACATCCCGGAACCCCGTGGCATCCGTTGAATCCTATCGAACTGCCTACCAACCCTGTCAACCAACTGCCTCTCCAGCACATAGGGCGTCCGCCCAATCAAATACCTGCTCCTGAAGGTGTATGGCAGCTCCACTGCATCATCCTCCCACTCCTAGCACTCTCGGTATGGTCTCCATGCCACAGTGTCAATCTCATTGATGACCCGACGCCAGTACTCCAATCTCCCGATCCACGGCTGAGATGTAATCATGTCATATAAGTGAACAAAGCTGCCCATAGCCAACCCTCGTGTCACCCTATTCGGACATAGGAACCCACTGATCACTCCTGCCAGTACTGCTGGTAGTGCCAATCTAGTCTGTGTCATGGTATCTCAAGCCACATGTCCAACCCTCATCTCTAGTCCCAGATCCTGGAACAATCGTCTCAGTGCATCCCTATCTCTGTCTCGATCATAGGGTACCAACTCTCCATCAATCGATATCCTCAAAATCCTATATACATCCTCTAAGGTGACTGTCATCTCACCCATCGGCAAATGGAACGTGCATGTCTTGAAGTGCCATCTCTCAACAAGTGTAGTCAACAATCTCATGTTTGCCCAAAACTCAGGCATATACAAAATATGTCGTAGGCCCATAGCGTGAACCGTTGCTCTCTCCTCAACCGTCAGCTCTGCTCGCAAACTCTGAGTCGATGGGAATCTCTCCCGTGACTTCAGCATAGGTAGCTACTCCTGCAGTCAAACAAATCAACCGTGTCAGTCAAAGTGGCATTCCCTGTTCATCACAAAATGCTGCTTTTTACCCTAAGTGCTTATGATACTCTATCCTAGTGACACTCACTATTCATCACAAAGTGTTGTTTATCCTAGTGGTACTCCCTATTCATCACAAAGTACTACGTGTTTTTGCACTCCTTGTTCATCACAAAGTGCTGTTCATATTTGCACTCCTTGTTCATCACAAAGTACTATGTCTTGGTACTCTCTGTTCATCACAAAGTGCCTTGATCTATCCTATCCTAGGGCCTCTGTTTGAGTGTATCCTCTTGAGTAGTTTCCTAACTGGCAATGTATGTTCTATCACATAATTGTCAATCTTAGCCCTATTTGCTATCCTAGTCTTCCCTAGAGGACCTGCTTCAGTGTATCCTCTCAGCAGCTTATCCAATTGCCAGTGTATGTTCATCACAGAACTGTCGATTTGCCCTAGAAGACATAAACGCGTTTACATATTGCATAAACGTGTCTGCTCTGCACAGACACGCCTAAAATACACAGATGTGCCTATGCTTTGTATAGACGTGCTCACATAACACAAATGCACCTACACAACACATATGTGCTTGCATTTGACGTAGACGTCTTTTCCTTCATAAACGCACCTGGCACAAACACAGACGTGCCTAGCCAACCCACACGTGCCTGGCACCAGCACAAACGCGCCTTAGCGTTTTTTGACCTTGTTTGACATACCTAAACGCGCATTTATTGCTCTACCTAGCATGCATTAATGACAACATTTATTGCAACAAAGTACAAGGAGGTTTTGCGGTACTTACCAGCTCTCCTGCATCCACTGGCCTTTAAAATCAGCGAACATGATGAATCTATGCACCAATGTCATCGTTGTTGACTGCTGCTACTCTATTATCTCTCTGCACTCTGATCTCTTGGATGTGTGGATGACAATGAGGATGTTTTCCCCTCGTGGTCTATCTTATAGACTGCCCTAGCCCTATCTCTCGTCTCCCGAGTCAGTATTCTTTATCCCGTGACTCTGTCACTCTATCCGGTCAATCCATTCTAACCTTTCTTTCTTATTGAGAGATTGTCTGCGATATTTCCAGACATTTTCATCCAATCTCTCGAGGGGGCATATCATTCTCATCTTGGGGCAACTTTGTATCAGTTCATATTATCTTCTTTGAAACAACGCAACAAGCTGCGTTGTCCCAAAGAGGGGCAAAATGTAGACACTTAAAATTGTCATGTCTAATTAAATAAATATCTTTATTTATTTAATTACTTTAGCCTAATTCTTCTATTAATTGAATAAATCTTTATTTATTTAATGAATTTATTTATCCTCTTTTATCCTTATTTCTGATTTACATAAATACTTTTATTTATTTAAATTATCATTTTGTCTAAATTAAATAAATATTCTATTTATTTAATTGATCCCACTTCTTCTATTAATTAAATGTATCTTTATTTATTTAATTCATTCATTTTCCTTTTCTACCTATGACACGTCATTCATCTCTTAATTCATACACTACCTACCCTCTCATTATTTTATTATTTCATCTACCTACCCTCTAATCATAGCCGACCATTTATCTTTTACACCTCTCAATCTTATCCTTCCATTTCTCATAGTGTCTTCTCTATAAGAAGATGCTTCCTTCATTATCAAACCTTGAGCTACACATTATAATCAAGCATCCTAGCATTCAAACTTTCATATGCAATCCTACTTGCAACCACACTTCCGTTCTTTGTTGAGCTCTTGTGCACATAAAATCTGAGAGCAAATATATCAAGCAAGATCAATGGAGATAGGAAGAATGAAGATTCAAACCCTATTGGACATGTGATGGTATAATCTTTGTGATTTTATTTGATTTGCATTGTCTTAGGTAATCTTCATATGTTATGGTGGATTTTTGTTGTTGTTAGGCTAGGGTTTTGTGGTTGAATTCATTTAGCCTTTCATTATTATTGTTATCCATTTTCACCATAAACAGTAAAAAGTTAAGCCTTTTATCATCGTTAGGACTTGGTCTACACATTCAATAACTTGTGGTCCACTCGTCCTAACCTTCACACATAGGTTTATAATAATCAAAATATTTCAGTGATGATAAGATCGAGCTAGTCCCTTGTTATAAGGGATTTTTCATAGCAATTTTTCTTCTTCAAGGGAAATATATTATGTGTTTGACAACAAGATTTGAATGTGAGGTAAAAAATCTCTCTTAATCAAGCATTGGTCCACCTCCTTCATCGACCTCTCTAAACCCTTCACTGTTAGATTGGTAAATAGATTTGACTTCTAAATATTCCTATCTAATTTTGTGAAGATTATTTTTATGACGCTATTAAAAATGTTGTTGATCATTTCTTGAATATTGATTCTACTTACTACAAGATTCACTCAATGTTTGCACGCATTATGATGGATATTGATATCACCAAGGCTCTTTGTGGGGACATTATTTGTATGTTGTTGGATAGTCCATGGATTCAATCACTTGTTTATGAGGGTCTCCCCTTCAGATGTAGATGATTTTTTACCACTTGATGTCTAGCTTTTGATTGTCATGTTCCTTAGTGTAAGGGGCAACTGCATCGGGGAGGAATGCATGTGAATACCACTTGATTATTTATGGGCATAACTGTTTATTAGTTGACTCCTCTAATGATGACAAGTCTTCATCATTTTGGGTCCTCTCTTGTTTCAACTATACCAATTAATGTCCATGACGGTGTTTCTTGTGTAATTTGTGTGACTCAACAGGGTACTACGCCTTTATCCCCTTTTAGTGAGTTTCATCCACTTACTAATTATGCTACTTAGTGTCTCATTTTCTTTGCTCCAATTTTCCCGTCGTTTTAATGTTACATCTTCCTAATCTTAAGGAGGTTGATCAACTACTAGAAATACCGAATGGATATTCTATTGATTTTATTGCAACCATGGGTGGCCTCTCTAAGGGAAAATTCTCCCTCTTTCTCATAGGTCTAAAAATTTGGTTGATAACATTTCCTCAATAATTGAAAAAAAACAATAGAAAAGTCTCATTAGGTAATGTTTAGCATTGTAGGCTTGATCATTAGGTACTCTTTTAACCTTAGCAATATTGTTGCAATTTTAATATTCTAGTTTGGTAACTCAAGTATAGCCAAATTTTCCTCTTGGGATTGTTGTATATGCTTTTAGTTGTTTTGTCTAATGTATAAGGTTTTCAATTCTTTTTAAACAACTTTGTCTAATAAAAAATAATGTTTTTATTAGTTGCATGATTATGTTGACTAATTTTATAAACCAAACAAATAAAAAGAAAAAGAAAAAACTATAAAAACAAAACAAAAATTAAAAAAATAAATATAAATAAGGGATACAAACAGAGCAATAGTTAGTAAAAATCAAAATAGGAGAACTGTGAGATTTTGCCAAGATCAAGAGGCAATGGAAAGCACAAATAAGAGAGAACAAAATAGAATGACAAGAACAAAACTGTATTATCATCAATATGCAGATGATCAACTGGATTCACTAATACAATGAATATAGGCCTGCTTATATAGGCAAGGCCATATGGATGTATGAGCACACAAATATGACATGTGGCTCAATGAGAAACAAGGGTAGGTAAGAAATACTAGGGGTAGGTAGGAGAAATAATATAATATTCCACAAGAGGTGGATGACCCATCGAATGTGGAGTGTAACAGCAAAATAAGACCACAAAAGGTGGAATTTCTCCTACAAGCTCTATCCCTATGTGCACACTTCCCTAAGTGTCTCAAATCCAAACTACGAAGAGATGCATTATCCTAAGTTAACTTAAGTAAAGTGTAATAATATCCAAAATGAATATTTATTTACACCAACACCCCCCCCTTAAGTGCAACTTAGGAGAATGAAGACTCAAGTCAACAATGCAACTAAGCAATGCAAGATGGGTCCCGACTACGAGGCCATGTTAGGTACCCATGTACAAATGCAAATGCAATCTCCCATAAAGCAGGGAAAGAGAGAAAAACCTAATGGGAAAAAACCCTCCCCCAAAAGAGAGATGATGAAAGCACACAATGCTCTCAATGATGAACGAGAAGAACAAACTATGTCCCCCCCATAAGAGAGAAGAAGAGACCATGAAGCCCCCCATCAATGGTGAATCTCCTGCAAAGATGGTCCAATGATGATGACCAAAATACCTCCCCATAAAGAAGAAAGAGAGCCAATGCTGCACCAATAATGTCAAAGTGTGACAAAACCAGGTACCAAGTCGATGACGATGAATCACTCGCTGCAACAAAAAGAAAATCAGGCATGGAGACAACCTGCTGTGAGCATCATCTGGATACTCAGAAATAGCAGAAATACCGGTACAATCCAAGTCTCACGGGAGCCATGCACAAATGTGTACAATCTAAGTCTCAACTGGAGCCATGCACCAAGTCTCACAAGATATTCCTAATCTATGTATACAAGAGGATTACATCAAATATGTCAACAATGACAAGATACAAAGAGATGTGACACTTTATGATAGTGCGAGTACAACATTGCTCATGCAAGAGCGTACAACATGATAGTGCAAATCTGGAAACATGAAGATGATACCACCAAGAAGCCCTGTAGAATATTGCAGAAAAAGAAGCCTCCGATTGGGATGTGGCCAAGAGATATAAAGGAGCAAATCAACCCCCTCTTGACTGCCGGTTGGAAGCACTGCAAGACAGGTGTGAAGTGACAACAAAAAAAGTGTTCCCAATTTGACTTATTAAATGATGTTTATGTTTTTAAAAGATTTTAAAAATCTAAATAAAAACAATTCTTATGCCCATGCAAAAAAAAATTTATTAAAAAATAAGGAAAAAAACGATAGCCATTTTTTTGAAAAAAAAAAAAATGAAATAAAAAAATTTTTTAATAAAAATTTATTAAAGAAAAAAAACTTTTATAAAAAAGTTTATTTTTTTTAATTATTAAAAAAAACTTATTTGAAAAAGTTTTATTTAAAAAAACTTTAAAAAAATAAAATAAAATCAATTTACCCCCCCATGCGGGGAGGGGCCCGTAGTACTGCGGGACCGCAGTGCTTGCGGACACCCGCAGGTACACTGCGGAGCCGCAGAGCCTGCGGTGACCCACAGGTACACTGTGGGGCCACAAGTACCCTGCAGCGCCGCAGGTGGCTTGCGGTACCCACAGGTACACTTGAGGTACACGCAGGTGGCCTGTGGGCCAAAAACCCCCAAAAATTATTTTTTCGCCCCAAAAAAAAACTAAAACAATAAAAACGCCTCCCCCCCCCTTCATATTTAATTTTTTTTTTCTTAATTTTCGAAAATTAAAAAATAATTTTCAGACCTGTACTTGCAAGTCCGTACGGCGGGCTGGGAGGCGAGATTTTTTCAACTCAAGGTGACGGAGGCCGATTTCGACGAATTGACAGTCGATCTTGGGGCTTTTGGGCCTTCTGAGCGCAATGGCGATGATGGATTTGACCAAAAATGCTCCAAAATTGCAGATCGCTGCCAGGACAAGTCACCACCCTCCACCTTCAAACGGCTCTAGATTTGGCCTCAGATGTCGGAATTGGACGAAAAAGGCGATTCTTATTTGTTCGAACCTCCTCAATTCAATAGTGACCTTAGATTTGATCCAACAAGCTCCAATAATAACCTGCAATAGAAAGCTCCAAAATGCAAACCCCAAAATTCTTTCAATTGGCAAACCAATGGCACTCCAATGGCTTTGATACCATGTAGATTTGGAACAGCTCTTATAGCATGTGAGATTTTGCCAAGATCAAGAGGCAATGGAAATCACAAATAAGAGAGAACAAAATAGAATGACAATAACAAAACTGTATTCTCATCAATATGCAAATGATCAACTGGATTCACCAATACAATGAATATAGGCTTGCTTATATAGGCAAGACCATATGGATGTATGAGCACACAAATATGACATGTGGCTCGATGAGAAACAAGGGTAGGTAAGAAATACTAGGGGTAGGTAGGAGAAATAATATAATATTCCACAAGAGGTGGATGACCCACCGAATGTGGAGTGTAACAGCAAAATAAGACCACAAAAGGTGGAATTTCTCCTACAAGCTCTATCCCTATGTGCACACTTCCCTAAGTGTCTCAAATCCAAACTACGAAGAGATGCATTATCCTAAGTTAACTTAAGTAAAGTGTAATAATATCCAAAATAAATATTTATTTACACCAACAAGAACAAAATCAAGTACTTGCAAAAAGGGATTTCCCTATCAATAAGTAAGTGAATTCCTTCATTGTTTTTAAATCATTTTCATTTATGATTTTTATAAATAGATTGTTCAATCTAATTGAAAATGAAATTTGAATTTTCTATAAGTTAAAATGCTTTAGTTTAAATTCATTGATATCAAATACCATAGAAATTTCCTCTACTTTAAAATTGAGAATTGTTCATTAAATTTTTTTAATTTATTAAATTAAGGATTATTATTTTTATATTTTTTTTGTATTTTAAAATTAATATGATATTTTAAAATTTGTAAATTAAACAAATTTTTTAGTCTAAATTGACTGACAAAATAGATAAAAGGCATATTAATATGTATAAAAAAATAAACTTTATTTGTATTTTTATCAAAATATTTAAATTAAATCTATTAAATTTTACTTATTCAAAATGTTGAAATTCTATTGCTATAGATGCTTGTAATGGAGCTTAGGAAGAAGTTCATGCTGGTATTTAAGAATTAAATATTAAATCAAATTTGTAATCATCCACATTTCAAGAGCTCAAAGGGACTAAAACTATACTATACTATTGCCAAGTGATACAATATTTCATCTAAGGAAACTCCTACATTCATCCAAGAGAAGTACCCCAATGAAGTCCTATCTATAACAATACATTAAAATTACGATATAACCATATTACTAATAGGATTTGGAAGGTGCAAAATACTCGAACCAATAATCTTAAAGATTTGACAAAACTTCAGTTAGCTTATAAGAATGAAATTTTTTATTCGATAATTTTAACAAAACAATGTTGCACCTCATAGTCTCCAGAGTAAGATAAACTCAAAAAATTGCTTGATTCTATGTGAAAATGAATATGACTTAAAAACCTCCAACTAAAACAAAATGCCTCTTATCAAATTGATTAACTTAAAAATAAAAATGCTCTACAAATTCAAGATGACCAACATTACCAATAAAGTAAACTAGATGTTGAAGAAAGTTATACAAGAAAATAAATGCACTTCAAAGCAGTTACTCAAATATTATGAAGTCTTTAGAAAACAACTACAAATTAATCAACAATGTGAAAGGTTACATATCCCAAATTGGTAATCTGATCAAGGATTAGATTGATACCCTTAATGCATTAATAAATAATAAAAATTAGATTGTCATTCCCTTTTACTAAAAAATGAGCTTCAAGAAATAAAGATAACTGGTTACAAGATATTCAATATTTTATTAACCTCTTTCTTTAAATTATTCATTTAAGAATGATCTTCATAGTTTCCAATAGGTCTGGTGTGTCCAACTTATCTTGAACAAGACAATTTTGACTTTGTTATGTATTTGTTTTTCCTATTCTTCTTTAGGTTTGAAAATTGTCTGGATGGCATAAACAAACTAAACTTTTATATAACATAGTGTATAAATCATCTTGATTAGGTGTGTGGATGTGTGCCCATTCTTCAAACTTCCAAATTCACAAATAGATGCTTAATCATTTTTTATAGTGCATTTGTATCTTTTTTTTTATATTTGTGCTAACATGAATTCAATTACCTCGAGATGAAATATTTTTCTAAAGGAAGGCTATTAAAAAGATTCAATGTCACAAGAGATCAATTATTCTCTTGAATATTTATAGATTAAATTATGTAAAATAAATCTTTGTCAATAGATAAAAGCATGAATCTATATCACAATTTTGAAAAGGAATCGGCAAACACAAATTTTTTTTTCTAACTTTGACTACATAAAAGTGATTTTATGTTTCAAATTTCAAAACGACGTAAACTAATGAAATGTAGAATTTGTGATGAAGTTCATGTTCGTAATTTTAAAGAAAAAACAAACGAAAATTATTTTGATGTCTTTATTTTATAAATTTAAGAGCAAAAAATAAATTGTTAAAAATTTCATTAAAACTAAGCTCCAATTCATGTTGCAAAAATAATCAAACATTTTTTTTCCTTAATTTTTTGTTGAAACAGATAACTTCAATAACTAGTGCATGTTAAAAAAAAAATTAAAAAAAATCGATCAATATTTGTCTCGTAATAACATTTTATATTTTAATCATCTTTAATTATTAAATAATTAATTGTTAATCTCTGCAAATTTTTGCTCGTTATCGGCGACAAAGGAGGTGTTGGTGCGTGGGCAGATGTGGGCTGGGAAGACCCACCACATGTCCCACAATGGGTTTTTGGAAAGGGAAATTGGGTGGATATGGTAGTAACGGCTGGGCGGAGGGAGCATGTTAATTTTGAAAGAAACCAGAGGGTTTTGGTTATGGTCAGCTGGGAGTGTGGGATTCCACAAACCAAGGTGGTTCTCATGGTTTTCGCAATCACCTTTGGCAAGGGTTTTGTGGGCATACGCACAACTACGATGGGAAGGTTCTTAATCATAGGTTTTTTCGGAATCGTTTTATGGGTCGCCCGGGAATAAGGACTGCAAAGATGGGGGGTAAAGTTTCTTTTGTTGAGATTGTTAAATCCTCGAAGGTGGGTGAGAAGGTGGGGGTTTTAGCTCCTTCAAAAAATGCAGAGGAATTATTGTCAAAATAGGCATATAAGGTTTTACCGACGGTTTCTCCAGAGTTATGTCTGCAAGGGGATAAGGTAATTGAAAATGTCATTGGTCCTAATCCGACCATTGGCTCCCTTCCTTAGGTTTGGGCACCTATTTCTTGTTTGGATCTTGCTGGATCTTACATTGCTACTAAAGCAAGTAGCTTGCATTCGATTGCTATCTCTGGGGTTATTTAGGGTTATCAAATTTGTTTGTCGAAATTGCATCATAAATTGAAGAAACGTTGGTCGGGTGTGTGTTATTTGCAATTATTGTTTGCTAATTCGTTCATCATTGATTTTGATTCTCCTTTGGTTAGAACCGAGGTTCTTAAATCTGAATATCACTGGTTTGGGAATAATGTGATCTCTGTTTCGACTTGGAAACCTTTTTTTGTGCCCGATTGGTCTAAACCTAAAATCTGTCCGGTATCGTTTGGTTTGCCTAATTTGACATTCGAATTCGTGGATCTGGAGGTGTTTAAAATGATTGGTGATAAGTTTGGCACTTTTTTAACTTCTAAATCAGATATGGTGGATGGGGTGGTTGTGGTAAAAATTTGTGTTCTGGTTAGTCCTGATTTTGTTTGCCCTAGGACTTGTAATCTTAAATCTAGTGATGGAATTTGGCTGCAACCGATTGATAAGTTGACTAATGATCTCCCTTTGTGTTCTTTAATTGTGGATGCGCCTTTGTTTATCAATTTTAAAATAGGCAAGTCTAATAACCCAAAAACAGTGGTAAATCATTCTGCTATGGCCAAGGATGTTGGTCCTAAAGCTTGTGAGCATTTATTGAACTCTACAACTTTGACTTTTGTTCTCCCAGAGCTTGATGTTACCATGTTAGAACATCCTAAGCCTTCTCTGAATTTGAATGGTGTGGAATCTCCTGGTAAGCACGATAACGTTAACTCTGTTCAGTCTCTGGATAACATCCCAAATATGAAAAATGATAATTTGGGGTTGGGTTTTTGGTCTGCTAACGAAACTTTGAATAAGGTAACTTCTTCAAACATTTTCATGGGTTCTCCAAATGAGGAACATTTGTTCCAATAGATTCAGGATTTAGTAAAGGATAAAGATAGGAGGGGCAATTTTTTGCCTTCAGATGAATCGATCATTATCCTGGATGTTAATACAGTTCTTCAGGTTAATGAGCTTTTGAATACTCATGATCTCAAGCTGGATGAGCATGTAACTGAGCGGGTTGTTAACTCTATTGAGTGTGATTTGGGAAATATTAATAAGTCTCTTCCTTTATCCGCTTCTCAGAATCCATTTGAGGTGTTAGCTTCTAAAGTTTCTGAAGAGATTGTAGGAGAAATGGTGTCGCCTAATTCGAGTAAGAAATTACCAATCATCCAATCAAGCATAATTTTGTCATCTCCGGTGGTTTCTCCTTGTAGGGGGAGACCTCTGAAAAACCATAAAACTCAAATGGAGATTGATGCGGGTATTCAAAAGACCTTGTCTGCATCTCCTGGTGATAGGCTAGGGAAACATTCTTTTTCTTTGGATAGATCTAAAAAGTTAGGTATTTTTTCTGAAACATTGGTACAGAGGGCTAAGAATCCAACTTGTACCCCCCCGGTTACTAGGTCGATGGTTGTTAAGAGGAATTTGCATAATTCCTTTGGAGATAGTAAAATTTCTCCAACCTAAGGGAAGAGGGGAGCTTCTGCCTCCCCTCGAGGACAATGAAGATCATTTCTTGGAATGTTAGGGGCTTAAACGCCCCTAACAAGAGACACTCAATTAAGTCTCAAATTGATTTAATTAAGTGTGATGTTTTTTTGCTTCAGGAAACTAAGTTGTCTTTAGATTCTGTGGATGTGATTTTTTCTTCCTGGAAAAGGTGGAAGCATGTTTCTGTTTCTTCTTTAGGGGCCTCAGGTGGTTTGGCTCTTTTGTGGAATAGTTATAATATTGACCTACAACTTGTTGCTTTTGATACTAATCGGATGTTGTTTTTTATCAAGAGTAAGGCCTCTAGTGTTAAATTTTGGCTTTTTAATATTTATGCTCCTTCACGTATTCAAGATAAATGTAAATTGTGGAGAGAGCTTGGAAGGATCTCCTCTCCTTTGAGATAGGGATCTTTTGTTGTGTTTGGGGGAGATTTTAATGCTATTACTGATTTAAGGGAGAAGAGTGGTGGTATTCTTCCCAACAAAAGGACTATGGATGATTTTGGGACCTTCATGGCTGATGTGGGTCTTTTTTATTGTAAAACTCATAATGACGTTTTTACATGGACTAATATGAGAAGGGTTTTTTCTCAAATAGCTAAGATATTAGATAGGTTATTATTATCTGAAAATTGGATTGATTCGGATGTTGATTTCTCTTCTTCTATTCTTCCTATTCGAGTTCAGATCACTTTCCAATCTCCTTCTCCATTGTAGAGGACAAACCTCTTCACAAGTCTCCCTTTAAGTTTGAGCCTATGTGGTTTAGAGATCCCTCTTTTCTACCTTTACTTAAAAAATGTTGGGAGTCTTCTCCTTTTGTCTCGGATTCTAGAATGTTTCAAATTGTTAGAAAGCTCAATTTTTTAAAGTTGAATATTCGAGAATGGAACTTAGTTCATTTTAAGAATATTTTTTAAGAAAAGCAGAGAATTCAAAATATGATAGAATGTTTGAATAACCATGTGATTCATCATGGTATGGTTCCTAGGGTTTTTGATGAAGTAAAGTCTCTCAAATCTCAGCTTGATGAGATTTTGGCTAGGGAAGAAATTTATTGGAGACAGAAGTCTAGGGAATTATGGATTTCAGAGGGGGATAGGAATACAAAGTTTTTTTATTCCTCCACCAAGTTGAAGAGGAGTAGGAATAGGATTGCTTGTATTCAGGATCAGCAAGGTCAATTATTGACCGAGCAGGATGATATTGCTAAGGAGGTTGTTAGGTTTTTTAAAACCATTTTCTCATCAGAAGTAAGTGATGTTAGCAATTTCGAGTCTCATGTCCCTTCTCTGGTAACCATGGAAGATAATAAGATGTTAATGGAACCTTTTTCTCTAGAAGAAGTTAAACATGCAGTTTTTGCTATGAACCTTGATAAAGCTCTTGGTTCTGATGGTTATACACCTTTGTTTTTTTCAGAAATGTTGGGACTTTGTGGGTAATGATTTTTTACTGGCTCTTGAGGAGGCTAGGCAGAATAGGTCTATTTTGAAAGAACTGAATGCTAGCTTGATTTCTATTATTCCTAAGAAAGAGGATGTAAAGTCTTTTGTTGACTTCCGGCCTATTGCTTTGTGTAATACCTTATATAAAATATTTACTAAGGAAATTTCTATAAGATTAGCGAAGATTTTACCTAAGATTATTTCCTTGGAACAAGGGGGTTTTGTTCCAGGGAGGGAAACTGTTGAAGGAGCGATTGTGGCGCATGAGGTGTTGCATTCTATCTCCTCCCAGAAGTCTTCAACTATGATTCTTAAGCTTGATATGATGAAGGCCTATGATAGAGTAGAATGGCAAGCTTTGTGTAAGGTTCTGTTGAGGTTGGGTTTTTCTTATGCTTGGGTAAAATGGATTCGCTCTTGTATATCATCTACAAGATTTTCAGTAATTCTCAATGGTTCTCCTTATAGTTTCTTTTCTTCTTCCAGAAGTTTGAGGCAAGGAGATCCCCTTTCTCCTTTTTTGTTTATTCTTCTTGTTGAATCCTTTAGCTGGGCAATCAGGGCTGCTAGATCGGGGGGTCTTTGGTGAGGTATTAGGATTCCAAATTATCCTCAAATCATTTCTCATTGTCTCTTTGCTGATGATACTCTGTTGTTTGGCCATGCTTCTTTATTAGAGGCTAAGATAATTTTAGGTATAATTCAGGAGTATGGTTCATTTTCTGGTCAAAAAGTCAATATTGATAAGTCTAAACTTTTCTTTCTTAATACTTCACTGATTGTCCAGAAGAGGTTGCATTCCTTTCGGGGTTCTCAGATTGGTAACCTGCCCTGTATATATCTTGGGATTCCTTTTTTTATTAAGCAAGATAAGTTTCATTTTTTGGATAAGGTTATTTCGGCCATTTCAAAAAGAATTCTTTCTTGGAATCATAAATGGTTGTCTTTAGCTGGTAAATTGATATTAATTAAATCTGTTCTGAATTTTGTTCCTATTTATTTAATGTCGGTATTAAAATCTCCTAGATCTGTTATTGTAAACTTGCAAGATACCCTAAGGTCGTTTCTTTGGAATAACAATAAGGATGGCAAAAAGAGGTTGCCTTTGGTTGCATGGGATAAAATATGCCTTCCTTAGGATTCGGGTGGCACTGGTGTTCGTAATTTGAAGAATCAAAATTTAGCCTTAGGGGCCAAATTGGTTTGGAGATTGTATGAGAGGCCAAACTCTCTTTGGGCTCAGATTATGTTTGCTAAATATCTAAATAATGGTCCCAAAGAGAGTATTTTCAAATTCTCAAATTTACCTTCTGGTTCTGTCATTTGAAATTTCTTATGTAAGTGCAGAGCAGTTATTACTCCCCGTCTCTCATGGGTTGTTGATGATGGAAGGAAAGCTACATTTTGAGATGAATCATGGAATGGACATTGCTCTTTGATTATTATTAGAGTCTGGTCTCCCTTGATTGGTCTCCTCACTTCTCTTTGGGGTGTGTCTGTGGTGGATTATTTTGATATTGTTCAGAATGGTCCTCTGAAATTAGCCAAAT
Source organism: Cryptomeria japonica (assembly GCF_030272615.1). Taxonomy (NCBI): domain Eukaryota; kingdom Viridiplantae; phylum Streptophyta; class Pinopsida; order Cupressales; family Cupressaceae; genus Cryptomeria; species Cryptomeria japonica. The sequence goes on along the minus strand of NC_081407.1, from coordinate 270,478,064 downwards.
GGAAGTCGATTGATTTTCTTGATGTAGATCTAAAAGAGAGTTTGATAAGATTATGAGTGAAAGGTTTGTTAGTCTCTCGGATTCTGAGGATGAACTTATTTGGACTGGGAGTGTTTCTGGTAAGTACTTTGTTAAAGATGGTTATCTCTGCCTTTTACCTGAAATTCTTGCTCTTATTGGCCTTACAAGTTGTTCTGGCACTCGGCTTGTTTACCTAAAGTTGGCGTCTTTGCTTGGTTGGTCGTCCAGGATAGAGTTCTAACAGGTATGAGGTTGGACAGATTAGGCATTACTGCGGTTTTTCCATGCATTCTATGTAATGAGAACCATGAGTCTTCTTCAAATTTGTTTATGCATTGTGATTTTTCTTATGACTGTTGGAGTTTGTTGCTGAGTAAATTGGGCTTATCTTTTGTTATTGGTAAGGATCTTTCTTCCCACTTCTTCTCTTGGCCTATCTTGTTTTCCTCTTCTTTCAATGTATGCCTTTGCGTTGTTTCTCCCTCTATTGTCATCTGGAATACTTGGCTTGAACGAAATAATAGGAGTTTCAAGAAGCTGAGTTCTTCTGTATCAGATGTTCTGCAAAAAATAGAAGCCTCTATTTCGAAGGTTGCTTTGTCTTATATTTATAAGAACTTGGGTAATCAATCTTCCTTTTCGCATTGGGATAATAGGGTTACCAGGGTGTGGGAAGCTCTCTCGATTTTACCCTCTGAGGGCTCAGTCTCCAAGAGTAATAATTCCTTTGCGATGGGGTTGTTGGCCAAGTGGAAACCTCCTGCTTGGGGACATTTCAAACTTAATTTTGATGGTGCCTCTCGGGGAAATCCTGGGAAGGCGGGGGTTGGGATGGCCATCTTTGATCACAATGCGCAACTCATCCTTGCTAAATGTCATAATATTGGTTTTAGCACTAAAAATTTTGTGGAGTATCAAGCTTTATCCTTGGGTTTGGATATGGTAATCTCTTTAAAGGTAAAAAACATAGTGATTGAGGGTGATTTTATGGTTATTATTCAAAGCGTTATGAAGAAGAAATCAAATTGTTGGAAGTTGCGGTATTTTCTTGATCATATTTTACAAAAGTTATATTCTTTTGATTCCTTCTTAATATGTCATTGTTATAGGGAAATTAATGCAGTGGCCGATTTTCTGGCAAATCTTGCCATTGACAGTAAGGCTCATTTCCAGTTGGTTGATTCTAATGAAATTCCTTCTAAATTTTGGGAAGGAGTTCAAAATATTTAAATTCTTTGCATATTGTTTGGATGATCGCTTTCCCTCCTTGACTTGTCAGGCTTATGTTCATTTTCACGATATGGATGACTTTGTACATGTCTAATATTTGATGTAGAAATTATATTTCTATTTTATGTATTCGTCATATATGATGTCATTCATAGGGTGAGGGTGTGGGTAATCATGATACATTCAAGGGTAGCGGCATGTGTGATTTTAATGATTTTTGTTCATCTTTCATGGGAAATTGGCATGAGTGAGATTTTATTATTCGGCACGTACTTCGGCTATTATTGTTTGATGATGTTTTGTAGTTCCTTGAAGCTTGTTATATGTGAGTTTTGGTCGTGGGAGGTTTGGCATTGTTTTTTGATGATTATAATCATTTGTTGGTGCGCATTCTCTCCCACTTGGCTTTCAATGATGGCTGTGAGGTTTTCAAAGTTGTTATTCAGTGTGAAATGTCGTATCATGGTAGTTTGTAAATGTTATTTCATCATAAATCTGTTGTCGCCATGATGGTAAGTTGATGGCAGTCTTTTGTTATTTCTCCCATGTGTTCTCATTTCATTTATTTAGTGTGTGGAAGGCTACATTTTGTTTTACATTTCTGGAGTGTTTGCTTCTACAAATGTCGACTATCTTACAATCTGTTATGGTGTTTTACTTGATATTGATTTGGTCTGCCTCCTGGTTTCCATGTTCATTTTTCCATCAGTATGTAATCGGGATATGGTTTTTTCTGCCTTGGATGATTATCATTTTGATGTGGGTTCTTTTTATTCTGGTGGTTTTCTTCCTCGCCATGAGCTCTTGGGTAATGGCTGGTTTGGTCAATTGTTGTTTGAACTAAGAACGGGGCTGATATGTGATACCATTGATGATACATGGGCTTCTATGGATTTTCTTCTGGATCGGGTTCCTGATCAGTTTGTGGACAAAGCCTGGGTTGTTTTTGAGGCTTTGCATTCGCTACTTTCTTTGAGTTTCCTATTCTCTACTCCTATTTGGTTGGAATTTCCTCTAAGGGTTGTTCCTCCTCCGAATGCAGCTCATGATCCTCTGGTTTAAAGCACTAGTTCTTGGTTTTTAGATGTCTGACTCCTATATCTTGGAGTTGTGGTATGGCTTTTTCATGCAGATATGGATAATTTTAGCTTTATTCAGTTTTGACATGCTGTAGATTTGGCTCCTTCGTACCCCTGTATGATCTTATTGAGGAGTTTCTCTTAGATATCCAGCTATTCATTTTGTAACCAGCTGATGCTCCCCAATTGGCATGAGTTTATGGGCTCTTGTGTGTTTCTACACGATCTTTGGAGGAGATAATTTTGTTATCCAACTCTTTATTTTGCAGCTAGCTAGCTTTGTATCTAGACATGTCTTATGGGACCTATTTGTATACTTTCAGTTGTATGGGGTGGGTGGGTTTTCTGGATATGTAAGATTATGTAAGGGTAGTTTTAGTTTTTTATTCAAGGCTATAACCAGAGGTTTTCTTGCGGGTTCTTTCCTGCCAGTATGTCGTTTGAACCCGTTGCAAAAATTATGAAATATAATAATAAAGTTTAGTGGCTTGCCCACTTTTATTGAAAAAATAAATAAAAAATAACGTTTTATATTACAACATACCAAAAAATCATAGCTTGCATATGACATAAGCTCTTGTCTATTTTTTAAATCAATATATATATATATATATATATATATATATATATATATATATATATATATATATATATATATATATATATATATAAAAGTTTCAAAAAAATCTAGAAAAGGAGGATGTAGCTATCAAAATGGAAACCGGATATATAATTTGATTGAAAGGGTTTTGACAAAAACTCTTCTAATTGAAATTTTATGAGTAAATTTGATAGTAATTCAAACTTTTAAAAGAGAAAAAATAATTTGGTATTATACGTGAAACACTTTTACCCTATAGAGAATGAAAATTGAACCACTACGAAGGATAATCAAACCTTTCGAGGATTCAAGTTTCAATCCTCTAGTCTAATAAGTCTTTCGGTAACTACGACTTTCAAGTTTACGCCCTACTTAATTAATTATGATGTACAAAAATTATTTAAGTTCTTTGGACTAAAGAAATCGAAAGTGTAGACTAAAGAGATCTCCAAGACAACTTAAAAAGTTCTATGTCCAAGTCAAATGTGTGGCACATGGAAATTGGAATTGTCAAAGAGAGGCACTAGATAATTTGCATAATGTCCTAGAATACCAAGAAATATAAAGTACGACTACGTAGTGAGTTAAAGAAACTAAAATGAAAGCATTAGATACAAGTAAATGATTGAAATGACAAGAAAAAGAGAGCTTAGATATCATTGAAAGTGTTTTGACAAAGTAAGTTGATTTCTGATGTTGGTGTAGGTTAGAAGAAACATTACAATGGCCAAACGTGGCAACTGTAACATCCCAATGACTAGATTTGTTGTGGATTTTCACAAAATGAAAGAGACCTCAACAAACGCTTGCATTATGTGCATACATCCGAGCAAAAATCAAAACTAACGGTGCAGAACTCGCGCATGCAATTTGGTAAGGGATGTTTTGGTTTGGGATTAAACCTTAAGAGCGCAATCATCTTAATTTTAATTAAAGGTGAGGCGTAAGTGATGTCAAATCACATAATATGTAATTTACGACAAACATTTTCCCCCCACTTTAGCAAGTATGTATGTCCAAAAGAAGATGCAAACTAAAGTACAACCTTATATCTATGTAGAGTTTCCCCTAGGGAAGAGATCAAAGTCAATCCCACATAAATATTATTGAGTTCTATCACCATACACATGTTAGCGGCACACAAACATGTTAGGTGAAAAGCACAATTAGATATCAAAAATAATATAGACTAAAGATAGAACTGATATGTATGGCTAGCAAGTTGTGCTATGCTTGGGACCATATGACAATCCAATTGGCCTATGACTGTTATAAACTATGTTGTAGGAGAATCATAGAAAAGAGACATAGATATGTATAAAAACAAGGTCTACTGGGTTGTCCTCACATTAGACGGTGGTAAGATAGTTGTATGCATACATATTTTGAAAAGATACAAAAGAATGATGAGATAAGAAAGCTATATTATGAATATTATAGCCCCTCTTAGAATGATTTGTGCTACACAAAGGAGCACAAATTATCGTAAGGAAAATAGATGTGTCATCAAAAGATGTCAAGATGTATCTATTGAATGCTACCTTGCAATAGATAGCACATAAAATGCACAACACCAACAAAAACATAAAGAGAAAAAGGCATCCTAGTATTTGAGGTTAGTAAGATTTATATCAATAGTATCTACATATATAACTTTGTATGAATCATCATCATATCCCCAAATAACTCAAATCATGAAGGAGAAGCACACGAAGGAAAAATAAAAACTTGGGTCAACATGGAAGAGGCCTAAAAGCTCTGACACTTTGCATCGTCCTTAAATATAAAAAATAAATGTATGAAAAAAAGAATAACGATGATACAAATAGAGTAAGTGTATGACAAATTTTCTCCCTTGCATCCAAGTACCTACTAATATATCTCAGGTCCTCCAAGTTAGAGCACAAACATATATAACAAAGTACAATAAAACACAAATAGACAAGCAAATGCTAATCTAAAGACACAAAGAGGCACTTCTATAGTCAATCACCTCTAAGAAACCATCAACATCCTCCTAGTCTTGATCATAGGGGGAATGAGGTCAAGCTTGCAAAGGGACAATGGCTACAGCGGTGCCAAATGTCTCACCTACAATAACAGCCCGGGATGAGGCTACCACCACATTCATATCCACCAATTCCTGTAAGTCAAGGGTCAACGATCTTGTGAAAATAGTTTACAATATTAGAAAATCTTCTAGAGGGTCAAACATGCACTTCTTAGAAGAGGAGTAAGGTGCATAAATTGAATGTTGTGAGACAAGAGCTGCACCACCAACCTCTAGGAGAGAGGTAGTGACAAACTCCAGCGAAAGTGGAGCCTCCTCAAATACTAGAATAGAATAAGAAAGAGGAGCTAAAAGAGCATAATTCTTTTGGTAAAAATCACAAATGGGGCCTTGCTCAAACTTACGCTTAGTCATTTGATATGAAATCCTCACATCAATTGTTGCAGGGTGAAGGACCCCAGAGAATCTAGGATGAAGATGTTGAGGAGCAAATAGAGTTGCGCTAAACATGACCTTCAAATGAAGCATGTTATCGGTGTTGCAAATGGACGAATATTATGCAAAGACACAATAAGAGGACACTTTAAGGAGGGAGAAATGAACACTTGCACCCTTTTGGGCTGAGGTTCATTCGCATCTCTCAAGACAAAAGTAGAATTAGAGACAGGAATAGAGACGACAAGAGGAACAAAAATCAAACAAGAATATAAGAAGAAGCATGAGCTAAAACAGAAGACTCATCGTCAGTCTTCAATGCAACCTTACGTTCCCAAGCCATCACCCATTGACAATGCTCACAATCACATGTAAGATTTGTTGGCTTGATGATGATTGTAATGAGTTCATCATATGTTGTCATTGATGAAACACATACACACACATATGTTTATATTGTCCACCGGTATGACTTCAAGTTGCTTATACTACAACCGGTATACTATACGTTTCTTTCTAACCGATATTTGGTGACAACCGGTATATGCATGGAGATACCACTTGGTTATACTTGTCTCAGCATCAACATGAAGATCCAACAAAGACTATCTCAGAAGCATCAAGGACAAGCTGTTTAACTCTAACTGGTATTAAGTGTTCCAACTGGTATTCGTAGATTGTGTGATGAGTTCTCAGCACCGACAAGTTTGGTGGTTTTTTTTGTGATGAGTTATGATCACTTGATCAGATACACTGCACCTACAAAATTGTGTTATGATTTCTTGAGGTTGACATGAAATCTAAATGTTTTTATATTGACATCACAATGAATTATTTTGTATGAGCGAAAGTGATATGTTATGTGCAAAGGCAAAATTGTTAAGTTAGATAATATGTTGAGAAGCAATGTTGAATACGCATAAAAGGATCCGATCAATTAGTTTGAATTCATAAATCCTCTACTGAGGTTGCTCCTAACAGGGTACTACATTTTATAGAGTATAGCTTTGGGATCTCTAACAAGATTCGCTCCTAGTAGAGCACTTTGTAGACCTTAACCGATCAGTTATCTATTACTACAAATAGTTAACTTGTGAGTTTCATCTCACTGTGGTTTTTATCTATTTGGGTTTTCCACGTACAAACACTTGTGTTATAGTGGATGTTTTACTTATTGTGGATGTCGTTATATTATTTTGGATTGCATGCATTGTGTTTAAAAGTTTTGTTAAGTTCATCTACCGGTTAGTGTTTGAAGTAGTTTTATTTTTGGTGTCACTAATTCACCCCCCCTCCGCCCCCTCTCAGTGCTTTTCAAATCCATCAATTGGTATCAAAGCCTAACTTCTTTGAAGCCTAATCACTTAGAAGGGAGCCTTGAAACCACCATGGGGGACATAAGCTACTTTTAGATGGCTAGAGAGCTTGAAGATAGTAGAAATGAGCTTGAAAACCTTAGAGTCAAACTGAAAGCTTCACAAGTCAAAAGAAGAGAGCTAACTAAACTTCTGTTGGAAATATCTTATAATTGTTCTTTAGATGAGGCCAATATTGATGCTTTAGCCGAGGAAGTTGAAAAGTTAAACGGTGAGAAACTAAATCTGAGGAGAGAGTTAGAATGTTTAACTATTTGCATGAGTCAGGAACTGGAAGCCAGAAGAACAACTGAAGATCTTATCAAGGAAAGAGATCAAGAGATTGCCAAGATCAAGCAGGAAAATGTCACTATGCATGAGCATTCGGTTGCAAAAAGAGAAGAAAAAGGGAATTTACAGCTAGATCTTGAACTAGAATCATCTCTGAGAGAGAGCCTGTCAAAACATAATGAATATCTCACCAGGCAGCTCACCGAAGCTAATGATAAACTGGAAAAGTTCAACAAGAGTTCTACCTTGCTAGATGAACAAATCCAATCACAAAAGATAAAAGGTGATACATCTGGACTTGGTTCTAACACATCTGAGAAAGGAGAATCATCTGGTACAAAGAGCAACACTCTTAAGAACAAATCTACTCCTAAGGTCAAGAAACCTACCAGTAAGAAGGTCTTTAAACCTGTTTGTTTTGTTTGCCATAAACCTAGTCACACTGCAAATGTTTGTAGAGACAAACCTAACAAAAATGCAAGCTACAATACTAATGCTAGGTATGTGTCCAGTAAATTCGAAGGTCATTGCTTCACATGTAGAATGTATGGACATAGATCAATTGAATGTAGATATGGAGCAAATAATCTTGTGCCTCATATGCATCCAAGACTAAATGGCAACTGGATGAGAAATTATGATAATCGGGGAAATATGAATTGGCAAAGACCTTACAACAACTGGTTTAATCCATTTGAGATGGAAAATGTAACAAATGTCATATGCACCATCAGTAACAACTTTGGTCATGTGGCTATGAATTGCATAAGAAGAACTGCGAGAGGTAATGCAGGACCTTGGAAATCATCTGGTATGGCCTGCTATCACTGTAACAAATCGGGACACTTGGCAAAATTATGTAGATCCAGGAAGAGCGAACCGATCAACCCCTCTGAAGATCAGAAAGGCAAGCAAAAGGTCAATCTTGAAGAAATGAGAAAAGAAATGAATAGAACTTGGAAGAAGAAGAGTGATGATTCACCCGAAGAACAAGTTATTGCTTCACCCAATGAAGAGAATCCTACACTAGTGAATTAAGCCTTTTCGTATGGCTAAGGGGAGCATAACGGTAAACCCACCTCTGGATCCCTTGAAGTAAATATGTTATAAGAGAATTTGAAAACATGAAATTTTGATAGCTTTTTGTCATTTAGTTATCAACCGGTTTTTCCTTAAGCGGTGTAATTAGGGTTTGTAACCCTAACAGGAGAGCATTCTGTGAGGCCCTACCCCGATTCAGTTTGACATTTTCAGTTATTTGCACATTGGGACTATTATGGATGCTTTATTTTATGCTTTATGGACTTAGAACTTATATGATTCCATGATTTGGATCACGCTAACATTGTTGATGTTTTATTTCATGCATGATGATTATGAAACTTTAGATATGTTCTAGAATGGAATTTACATTATGATGGTGAATGTTATTATTGGAAATTTGCAGGATTTTATTTTGATGAAAGAAAATGATGCATATTTATGAATGGTTCATTTTTGGGAAATTATGTTGTTTGCTTATGTGAAATTGAATGTGAAAACAAATGAGGAATTGAATTATTGTTGCCTAATGTATGAGTGTTTGATTTGCAATAGAATCCATGTATTTGATTATGAATAATTGTGATTATTTGGAGTTACTAATGTGTTAATTGAGATGCGCAGGAAATTATCCATGTGACCATGGAATTTATGGAGAACCAAGCCTAGACCGATGTGCGTTTGTTAAGCCGGGAGTTGTCTATTTGGAGAGACAACACCCCTCCCCTTGTAATGTATTTTATTTGTGATGTGTATAATGCTTGAATGTAAAATTTAATTTATATGTAATTGTGTAGTCCTTCAAGAGACCAATTTTCCATGTGTGATTTTTATATTGTATTTTTGTTGTGTCACTTGACACATGTGCTGATTAAGTGTCATTGAGTTGACTTGTCTCTTGGAGGGAGTTTTGTTTCTACCAAAGTCATTCAAAAACATGAGTGTGGTCCCAAATTTGTCTAGGGTAGGGAGTCATGGGAGTGGTCAACTCATGCTTGACCCGTAGGTAAACTTCAGGGGAGTTTCCAAAGGGTTTAATGGACTCCTAGGGTAAGTTTTTAGGCTTTTCCAAAGGTCCTAAGGGTATACCTATGGGTTAGGGGTGTTTTGCAACATGTGGCTTCTCCCATGTGACTATGAAGTCACTTCAAAAAGTGATAATTCCAAGATGCACGAAAATTGGACTTAGAAAGTTCTCCCTAGGATAGAGAACCTTCCCTTTAGGAGTTAAACTCTCTTCCCCATTCTCTTCCACCTTTTCCCTTTCCAATTTTAGTAAAGTGCAAGAGTTTGGGAAGGGCAACCAATGGGAACTCACACCTCACCCAAGGAGTTGGGAAGTGTGTGAGAGGCCTTCTTAGGCAAGATTTTTTCAAACTTAGTGAGTAATCACCCACTCTCCTTTCTTGGAGATTTTGCTTGTTTTGAAAAGTTAGTAGGAGTTGGCATTTTTAGTGGAACTTTGGGAGAAAAGATAGTGGAAATTGGGCAGCTCATCCCCAACTAAAGTTAGCAAACCTTTTGGCAGAATTAGGTTGGTTACTCTCTTCTTTCTCTTATTATGTTGAAAATGATAGTTTATGTTGTTTTGTAACAAGAAAAGAGTTGCTTGAAAGATTGTGTTCTAAGAAGTTTTTGTGTTGAAGTAAAATGTATAGTTTTTCCTTTCTATGTGTTTGTTGTGTTTCTTGTTGTCTTTTTTGGGAGTGTCCAAGATCTCCTATCCTTGGGAGGGTAGGAAGATCTTGGGGTGGAAGGAGTTTGACAACCCTGGGTGAGAGGCTCTCATTATGAAGAGTGTTCTCAAGGGAGTCCTTGGTGACCCTTGATGCATAGCCTTGTGTATGCATTTGGGGGTCATAAGGGGAGCATATATGGCCTTGAGCCTTTTTGGGGGGCATAAGGTTTGTGAAATGTTTGGGTTGCATTTGTGTTGCCATGAGGTGGCTAATGTAGTATTGTTCTTTTGGCATGCATTCTCCCCATTGGTACATGGTCCACTTCCACCCATGGAAGAGTCATCATGAAAGTGGTGAATGTGAAGCTTGGGAAGGGGAAATTTGAATGTAAGTGTTTTCCTATGTTTGTGTAGAGTTTGCATGTTTGTAGCCCGTCTAGTGCTTGGTTCTCCAAGCTCGGGGGTGGCTTCTAGTAAGCCTAGGCTGGGAGGTGAGCTTCCCATGGTCAAATTGTGTTGTTTTGCAGGTTGTATGGGAATGGAAAAGGAAGGATTGAAAGACCATGTTGCTGCTTATGTTGCAGAAATTAGTTATTATGACATTTTATTCTCTTTGGGAGTTGTAAATAAAAAGAAAGGAGCTAGATTTTGTTACCCATAAGGAAAAAAAAAAATATATAAAAATGTTTGTATGCATCATTAGCTTGTAAAAGAAAGAGAAGGATATTGTGTATTTATTTTCAAAAAAAGAAATAATGTAGCAATGTAATTTTATTATCTTGAAAAAAGAGGAAATGTAGATGTTTTTTAAACTTCAATACTTCCTTGTAACCATGCTCATTGTACTTAAATCTGTTAAAGAAATACATGATGTTTTTTTTTGTTACTATTCTAGTTAATTGCAGATGGAAGCATTAGTGTATTAGATAGTATGAAAATTTTGTGTTTAACTAGGGTGGAAAGGTAGGAGCATTATATTTCTTTTATTTATTCTGCAAATAAGTGAAAACCTGTTGCTGTAAGTTTAATAAAACAGTCTTTTATTTTCTGGTTATTGCAAGAAAGGAATTTTCATTAAACAAGTTTATCCTTTGCAAAAAAAAAAAGGGGGAAACTTATAGTTTTTAACATTATCATTTTTGTTACAAAATAAAATATAGATTTGGAGACCCACTTTAAATGTAATTGATGCCTACAATGATAATTGCTGATAGATAGCCCTGTTAGTTCTATAGAAAAATTAACCCTTCTTGAATTACAAATTTAATCAGACACAAAGGTATTTATATGTATAAATATATATCTATATATATATATATATAAATATATATTTATATATATATTTCTGTTATACAAATTTAAACATTAAAGAATCTGATTTACACTAAAAATAATATTCACAGCCTGATTATATTAATTTTTCAGACAAAGAGATCTGAAAACAAATCATTCAAAAACATAAATCTGCTTATATATATATATATTTAAATATATATATATTTATATATATATATATATATATATATATATATATTTAAATAAAGAATCTGCCTGAACTGTGGCAGTAAAACCCATGTGCCCTAAACCCTCTGCGTGTATATATATATATATATATATATAAACATATATATTTTGATATTATATTTAAACAAAAAAAAAAACTATGTTCAAACTCATCTATTACCGAGGGTTATTAAACCCGTTTTTTTTTTAAAAAAAAACTCTGCAAAAAAAAAAGAACGCGTGTAAATATCCTAACGCAAACTGTGCTCGGGCCGCAGCTCCTGGCTGCGCCGGCCGCAGCCTGCGACGGCCGCAGACTGTGGGCGGCGACGCCGCAGCCTGCGGGAGCCGCAGTCTGCGGCGGCGCCGTCCGCGGCCGGCGGTCGCCGCGGCTGCGGTGCCGCCCAACACTCCGCCCCGTAAACCTGTTCACCACTCCTCCTCCGCCCGAAGCAAGAACCTCCGCCGATGCAAAGGCACAAACGCAAAAAAAAAGGGGGGGGGGGATTAGCTCGGCCGCCCTGCGCGCTGTTCGCTCGGCCGCCGACACTCCTCATCGCACCCAACAAAAAAAAAACACACACACAAAAAAAGGGGGTTGGAGATAACAAATTCGCCCTAACCCTAGTTCGGGTTAGGGCACACTCACACACAATTTGGAAATAAACATGTGAGAGTGGGGGAGGGAAAAGTGTAAATGAGAATTTAAATAAAAAGGGGAGGGCTCCCACCCCTACATTTTGTTAGGAAAACAATTGGTAAGTGGAATAATAATATAGAACAATTATATATATATATATATATATATATATATATATATATATATATAGCTATGTGTATAGATGTTGAGTAAATATATATATATATATATATTTATATATATGTATATATAAATAAGTAAGATTAAATTAATATTTAAATTATTTTAAAATTGTTATATGTTTAGTCATGAATACTTTCGTTAAGCATTGAGCAACGAAGAAGAAAGCGTTATAAAAGGGATTTTTATATCTTGGTGGGATGGATAAGAAAAAAAAATAATAATAATAAAAGAAAAAAAGGGGTGTGACCACTAAGAATTAGGTAGGGCCAATTTAAGTATATGATTATAGCATAGTTTTAAATTATGGGGGCCTAAATTAACTGAAGTATTTTATTCCAAGAGGTTTTAATTTTACTAAAGTGTTTTAAATGACGAGGTTATCTAAACTTAGAATTCTAGTGGATAAGAAGAGAAGGTAAAATTTAAAAACGCTTAAAAACTGAAATTAATCGTTCACTTGAACTTTTAATTATTTATTAATGATGCTTAGCGATCCCCCGTTCTTGAGGAACATTTGCTCGTTGATAACTTAGTAAACCATGTTACCCAATTGAGTTTAATCAACCCTTTTATACAATTATAGTTTAGACTCAACCCAAAAGCATTATCTTAATTAAGTTAATCACACTTAGTTGACTATTTTAAATAAGTAAGTCGCTAAATAGTAAGTATATTTAAAAAAAAAAAATTTCCGTTCGTGCCCAAGAGTTGGGCATGACACATTCATTGCAGTAGGTAAGAAGGATAAAAGCGAGTTTTCAGTTTGTTATTTTTACCCTAACGCATTTGAGAAAGAAATTTTGAGCGTTTACAGAGCTAAGTAAAGATTATTAGTTGATTTCAGTCGAAGTTACATTTAATATAGATGCAAAAGCATATGGATTTCAAAGAATCGATGTTGTTCAATTAATCAAGGAGCAAAAGCTCCTTTAAATAGAGTTACAAAGACGATGTTTCTAAAAGAAACAATCGTTAACTAGAGGCAAAATTAGAAACAACTTAAATGACCATTAATAACACAGAGAAAGATATTATTCTAATAACATTGGGATTTGAGTAATCAAGTTGATTTGATGGTTGGAGAAGACAGAACTAGTGTGCACTTGGGCATACAACCGGTAAACAAGCCAACGCGTGAAATAAGGTATTTCTTGATAATCTTGCTTTGTAATCTAGTTTATCTGGAATGGCATCATCTTCTAAGACAATAGGGAAATTGATGATCACGCCAAAACCTATGGAAGTTGTAAAAGCAGAAAAGATTGTGTCTTATAATGCTTTGTCACAAGTTCCTAGCGGTGTCACAGTAAAAGGAGATTTGTCCAGCTACATTGATTGCAAAATTGAGGATTTAGGGTCACTGTCAATACATTCTCAGTTGAAATCACTTTGTGATGAAAATGAGAAAATTCAAGCAGAGCATATTAGGGTTTTTGAGAAAGGTTTTCATAACGCAACTTACTTCCTTGAAGATTTTGAAGAAGAGCATATCCGAATTATCTTGAGTAGATTTCATGGGGAGAACATGTACTTAGAGAGGACTCATACCATAACCAAGGAAGCCATTCAGGACGTAATTGGTTTTCACTCAACCGATGAAGTACCTCAGTTGAGACGAATTTTAAAAGATACAGTAAATACCCTAACTGGTTCAACCTCTAATGCTCGTGCCTTCTCGGTTAAAAATATCAAAGACCCAACGCTAAAATTATCAGCTATGGTCATAGGATTCTGAGTATTCTACTCTAGCAGAATCAACAGTGTTCCATCAGCAGCAGTGCATACTGCTTACAGGATGACAGCTGAAAATGGAGATTATGACCTTTGTGAGGCCATAAGGAGCCAATTGTTTTTAAATCTACAATCTATCAAGAAGGACAATAGCCTACATTTTAAATATGGACAGTTATTGATCGGGCTATTCTTTTATCTTCAGAATTTTCTACCGGGAATCGAAGATCTTGAATTGTCTAAGGATCTACCGGTATCCGCCCAGATCAAGAACAACATCAAGGCTATAAGGAATACTTTCTCTGTCGCTATGAAAAAATAATTCAATAAATTTCAGAAGAAGATGAGCATGAGAGTAAGATTTCCCGAGGATGTGGTAAAACAATTTTCCAAAGACATTGTTTTCACAGTTACCACTGATTTTTGTTTAATGAAGGAAATTGAGCCTAGAGAGGAAGAAATGGAAGATATGAGTTATGAGGTTAACTATGACTTATTGATTGGCTATGCCAATAACCTGTTGGCATCTCTTGTAGATAAAAAGAGGGCAAAATTGAGTTTAGTGAAAGAACATACTGCGCAACCTGAAACAAGTATTGCTCCAACCACAAGTGGTAAAGGTAAGAAAAAGAAAGTTGAGGATGCACCTCCAGTGATGAAAAGTACTATAACAACACGAAGTGTCCAAAACAAAAAGGAACTGGAACCTAAGGTGTATATGTAAAAGAAGACAAAGAAAAGAGGTCGAAAGTTAATTCTTCAAGAAGAATTTGAAGGAACTGACACTGAAGAAGAACCTAAGAAGATGAAAGCTACCGATAGAGTAACAAAGTCAATGAAAAATGTGCCAAAGGCAACTGTGCCTATTGATATCTCAACTTACAAGCTTGAAACCCACTTTGAAAGAACAATGAAAACATTAGAGAGAAACAAATTTGACAATCTCAAAGAACATTTTGATTCCTTCACTGAAGATGAGAAGAAGCAAATCATTCAACAGGTAATTAATCTTTTGTGTCATTATAGTATATTACCACATGATCTTGAAAAAGATATCTCTAATTCTTTGTACACTATTCTTTTGAATAAATGAGAGGAAGGTGTAAATGAGGAAAAAGAAATCATAGATGAAATATTTGTGCAATATTTTCCTAAATTATCCAAGGATGAAATAAGTGGTTTAGTTGATTAGTACAAAATTCAATTTGCTTTCAAAGCAAGAAGATTGAAGCTACTTAGTGGAAAGAGGCAAATTATTGAAACTGAAACTAATGAGATAGCCTGTAGCATCGAACGGATGGAAGACCTCATACGTTCTTCTCAGGATGAACAAGATGATAATGATATACCTAATATGGATATAGATGTGCAAGATGATGAGAGTAAGGCTGACACTCGTATCCATGATATTGATGATATTCAAGATACAATTGATCTAACTGAGGACATCATTGCACCTGATATGCAGCCACCTGTGATCACTATCTTATAGGTTACTTCAGTTGAGGAACTGACAACTCAACAAGAAGTGGTAAATCCACCAGAAAAAGAACAACCTAAGAAACCCCAATCCCCACCAGTTTCACAGAATATTCAGAAGGAATCTGATGCAGACATTGGTACTCAATCATTTGAGAAAGAAACGGAGAAAGAACAAGAAAAAACAATTGTTAAGGTAACATCTTCTGAACTGGCAAAAGAATTAGTCTTACAATAGAATGATGAAGATGACTCATTAGGCATTTCAGGGCCTATAAATGTTTATAATATGAGTGCATCTAAAATGTTGAAGATTGCAAATGTCACGCAATCTAGAGCGCACAAGAAAAGAATTAAGGAACAAAGGATAGAAGTAGAAACCATTCAGAAAGCAGTATATATTCTGACAAATCTGCTACTGGAAACTGCTATAGGGTACGTAACAACACCCATTAGCAAACTTGGTCAATTAGTTGTTGATGCGTCTGACCAAATTACATCACTTGAAGAAGCAGCCCAAACATATGATGATAAGAGTTATAGGAAGAAGCGACGTGAACAACTTATGAAGGAGATTGATACTGAGAAACTGGCTCTATCACTTAATAAAGATTTATTAAGGCAAGCTATTGAAACAGGCAGAAAGTATCTTGCATCTACTTCTAATATTTCATTATTTTTTACTGATATCAATAGCAGGTGTACTAAATCTAAGCAGGAACTAGAGAAGATATGCAATTCATATGTGCCACTACAAGACTATTTTTGCTTTTAGAAAATTTGTGGATGATTTTCACAACAGGTTAGACACCTATGATCTTGAGAAAGCAAAAAGACTCTGGTCATTAAAGGAACTAAAGAGTCAACTCACATCATAAGTGGACATACTACAGAGAGCCTACATGCATGCATAAGCTATTTTAGCTACCCAAGAAACCTGTTCACTGGATTCCATGGAGGAATTTCATAATCAGATCATGTCTACACTTGAGTTCACTGAGAATTTGTTGGAAACATGGGAACATGCTTTACCTCAGTTGAAGAGGAATTTTATTGCAATTTTTCGAGGATTGCTAATGCCTGAATCTTGATTCAGTTTTTCAAATCGTTGCATATGTTGAACATTTTGATATAAGTTTTCTATATATATATATATATATTGCTTTTTCAATTTGGTATTGTTGTCAAAGGGGGAGTAAAAACATGTATTTGTGTTTTTGAAATTTTTGTATGATGTATGTAGTAAGGGGGAGTATGTGTATAAAAAAAAATTGTAAGCACCACTTAGTGGTATTGTTGTAAAAAAATTTAAGTGTTGCCAACAATGCCAAAGGGGGAGATTGGTGGCTTGATGATGATTGTAATGAATTCATCATATGTTGTCATTGATGAAACACATACACACACATATGTTTATATTGTCTACCGGTATGACTTCAAGTTGCTTATACTACAACCGGTATACTATAGATTTATTTCTAACAGGGATTTGGTGACAACCGGTATATGCATGGAGATAACCACTTGGTTATACTTGTCTCAGCATCAACATGAAGATCCAGCAGAGACTATCTCAGAAGCATTAAGGACAAGCGGTTTAACTCTAACCGGTATTAAGTATTCCAACTGATATTCGTAGATTGTGTGATGAGTTATCACCACCAACAAGTTTGGCAGTTTTTTTGTGATGAGTTATGATCATTTGACCAGATACACTGCACCTAGAAAATTGTGTTATGATTTCTTGAGGCCGACATGAAATCTAAACGTCTTTATATTCACATCACAATGAATTATTTTGTATGAGCGAAAGTGATATGTTATGTGCAAAGGCAAAAGTGTTAAGTTACAGAATATGTTGACAAGCAGTGTTGAATACGCTTAAAAGGATCTGATCAAGCAAGTATTTTGCTACACAGACAGATCAAACAAATCTTGTTGTCTTCTAACAATTACAGCATAATCAAAATCCCCTAACCGGGTAAGCTCTAACAAGCTTCATTGTTCAAATCCTCTAACAGGGTGATCCATTAGTTTGGATTCGGAAATCCTATACTAAGGTTACTCCTAAAAGGTACTACCTTTTACATGGTATAGCTTTTAATCAAGCTTTGGGATCTCTAACAAGATTTTCTCCTAGTAGAGCACTTTGTAGACCTTAACCGGTCAGTTATCTATTACTGTAGATAGTTAGCTTGTGAGTTCCATCTTACCATGGTTTTTACCTATTTGGGTTATCCACGTACAAACACTTGTATTATGGTGGATGTTTTACTTATTGTGGATGATGTTATATCATTTTGGATTGCATGCATTGTGTTTAAAAGTTTTGTTAAGTTCATCTATCGGTTAGTGTTTGAAGTAGTTTTATTTTTGGTGTCACTGATTCACCCCCCCTCTCAGTGCTTTTCAAATCCATCAAGATGATTCTAATGTAGATGAGAAAAAAGTATAGAATCTTGGGAAGACGTCACAACATCCTTATCAAAAGGTGAAACTATCTTTTTAATCATCATTGGAAAAAGACGAAGCTCCACAAATGAAATAGTAGGTGTCACAAACATTGGGACACTAGCCTCAACCTCGGGTACCTTTACTCCATTTTTTTGGGGGAGTAGATAGAGGAATATGAGGATCCCTTGAAGGTTGAGATGTAGATTCTACACATCAAGGACCAAGCAAAAAGCATGCTTACCCTTGCCATACATTGTAGGGTGAGAGATGTGAGGAGGAATGGAAAGCTAAAAGATATGGGACTTCAACTTCGGTAAAACTGAAGGAATAGGACGCATCACTAGAGGTTAAAATATCTTAAAAGTATGACGAGGTCTACTCGAGGAAGCAGTCTTGTCCATGGCACCCAATAAAGAAGCAACAAAGGAAGAAGCACCCTATTGAGTTGGAAAAGAATGGGAAGGTGGAGATAGAGAGGAAGAAGGTTGGACAAACGTAGATGCTAATTCCTTAGACTTGTAATATGCTTCATATAAAAGATTTCCATGAGGTAACATGAATCCCACCAAATGATGCAGGAGCCTCCCCGCTTCACAACAATCTTGTATCAACCAAAAAGATTTCCTTTTTGTTTTGTTTTCAGTTTCAGTTTTGCTTTGTGTGTCCTGATTTTGGCTCACCGGATCCTGTGGAGTTGGATTCTACTTGAAGACTTGATCATATTTCTTGCTTCAAAACCACATCTCATTTGGATCACTTTCTGACAAGATATCGGTACTAGTTTCCATGACAGTTTCTTGTTACCGGTTGTTCCTTTGTCACTGGTTGTCTAAGACCTATTTTGGTGATCTACCGAAACCCAATGTGAAGCTTGCGTAGCCTTGGACGTTGATCTTGATGTTTCTTGGTGTGTGGTCAACCTTCTATATTTTATCCTTTCGATTTTCTGAAGGAATCTCTTCACAGAGGCCGATCTTGTTCATTTTGCACGTTAGGTCTTGTTCTTCGGGTTTTGATCCCTTTTGGGCTGACTGGATCCTTTGGATCGATATATATATTTGTAATCATGATTTAGAATGCAATCAATTGAAGATCAATTAGAATCAATCAGAGATAAACTATTCTTAGAAGATAGATCTTTCAATTCAAGGTCCCGGTGTGACCTATTCTACCTGGCCTATGTGTCGGTATGTTGTAGCCTAGTTGTTACCAGTTGGATGCAATCAATTTTCATGCAATAAAACTACCAGTTCTGCATTGCCTCCATCATATCTATGTGTTCCAGTTGTGTTTACTCTTGCTAACTGATCTGGACTGATCTCCTTGAGTTCCCTCCTCATCGGTGAGTAATTCAAGTGGTATAAGAGCGAAGTTTCATTCTGAAGGTTGCATATGCTGAATTTTGTTGTAGGGTGGCATATTGTGGATCCGACTTGCAATTCCAAAGGACTAACGTGAATCAAAGGCAAAAAGAGGAACTAGGAATGGTGGAGCACGTGGGAATGCAAACCCTGTTGTGATGGAGATGTTGCGAGGAATAGAAGCATTGTTAGAAGTTGTGGAGATAGCCCAGAGAAGAGGCTGACATATTGAGGATGTAAGCGAAGATGAAGGAGAAGAAGCCCCCATAGAACAAGTGAACCTACTGGCAGTTGATCTGGATGAAGAAAGGTTTTTAAAGGTTTTGAGTAGGGCAAACACTAAACCTCATTTTACCCCACTGTAATATGATGGGAAGTTACATTTGGATGAATTGATGGATTGGATCTCGGACATGGAGAAGTATTTTGATTTTGAAAATACTGCAGAAGAGAGGAAGGTGAAATATGCATGTACCCAGTTGAAAGGTCATGCATCTCTTTGGTGGGAGCATTTGCAAGTTGATAAGCAAAGAAGAGGTAAATAAAAGATTAAGACATGGGATAGGATGATTGCTAAGTTAAAATCAAAGTTTGTCTTGGTGAATTATCAAGTGGATTTGTTCTGGAAGTTACAAAACCTAAGGCATAAGGATTCTAGTTTGCAAGAGTACACCGAAGCATTTTACAAGTTGAACATCAGATCTAGACATGTTGATGATGAAGTTGAACATATTGCAAGATATTTGAACAGATTATGCATGAACTCGGTATGATCAAATTGGAGAGTGTTGAAGAGGCTTACCAGTATGCCCTAAAGGTTGAAGAAAGATTGAACAAAAGACATGAGAAGAGACAAAGAGGTAGAGGTGGAAGGTTTATTAGAGGAACATTTCAAGGAGGAAGAGGATATACCGGAGGAAGAGGAACCAGTAGAGATATAAAGAAGGACAAGGAAGTGAGAAAGGAAGGTAACATAGTGGAAGGATGATAGAAATTTCTACCAGAGGAGAGAACCGAATGGTTATTGGAATGATATCTTTGGAAGACAAGACAAGAGGACATTTAGAGGAACCTGCTTCAAGTGTGGAGGAGAAGGACACAGTGTATTTGAATGTAAGAAGACAGAGGCTACTAGAAGAACAACAGTAGAGGAAGAAAACCCCACCGGATCAAACAATAAACCAGAAAATGGAGAAATGTTAATGATAAGGAGATGTTTGTGTCATACCGGAGGAGATGAAGAACCCTTGCAGAGGAAGAACCTATTCAAGACCAGATGTAAGGTATCTGGTTAGTGTTGTAAAGTTGCTATTGATAGTGGTAGTTCAGATAATCTTGTTTCAGAAGAGATGGTGAATAAGTTGAAATTGAAGAGATTGAAACACCCTAAGCATTATTAGATAGCATGGATTAAAGATAAACATAAGTTGTTAGTAAGTGAACAGTGTTTGGTAAAATTGAAAATTGGGAATTATCATCATGAAGTTTTGTGTGATATATGTCTATGGATATTTGTCATCTTTTATTGGTAAGACTTTGGCAGATTGATAGACAGGCAAAACATGATGAGAGGAAGAATACATACACTATTGTGGCCAATGGGATGAAGCAAACCTTGTTACCTTTGGAGGAACCTTTAAAGTGAAGTTTGTACGAATACCAGAATCTATTTAGTAGATGGAAGGAAATTCATGGATGGACTGAGACATGAGAATGTGTGTTTTGCCTCAATTCATAAGAAGACTGAGAGATTGGAATCGGAAGGAGAACACCTGGAAGAGATAAGAGGTTTGCTGACAGAATATGAGGAAATCATTTCAGATAATGTACCTAATGGATTGCCACCTGTTAGAAGTATTAGTCATTCCATGGACTTGGTTCCCAGAGCTAGTTTTCCTAACAAAGTTGCACACCGATTGACACCGACAGAGAATGAAGAACTGAATAGATAAGTGCAGGAGCTATTGAAGAAAGGTTTGATCCGAGAAAGGCTGAGCCCTTGTGCAGTACCAGTAGTATTAGCACCTAGGAATAATGGATAATGGAGGTTGTGTATCGATTCAAGAGCAATAAACAAAATCACTATGAAATATCGGTTTCCTTTGCCTAGGATGGATGACATAATGGACTGTTTTAGTGGAGCAAAATACTTTACAAAGATAGATTTGAAGAGTGGATATCATCAGATTAGGATCAAAGAAGGTGATGAGTAGAAGACAACATTTAAGACAAATGAAGGACTATATGAATGGTCGGTGATGCCTTTTGGATTGACTAATGCACCG
Source organism: Cryptomeria japonica (assembly GCF_030272615.1). Taxonomy (NCBI): domain Eukaryota; kingdom Viridiplantae; phylum Streptophyta; class Pinopsida; order Cupressales; family Cupressaceae; genus Cryptomeria; species Cryptomeria japonica. The sequence goes on along the minus strand of NC_081407.1, from coordinate 270,456,686 downwards.
AGCACTTTCATGAGGCTGATGAATGAGGAATTAAAGAAATTCTTGGTTAAGTTTGTTATTGTGTATTTGGATGAGATTCTGATTTTTAGTAGAACAAAAGAAGGGCATTTGTTGCAGTTAAGATAAGTTTTGCATAGGTTGAGAGAGGAAAAGTTGTTGATCAATATCAAGAAGTGCACTTTTATGGAGTTAGTCTATTTGGGTTTTGTGATATCTAAGGATGGTTTGAAGATGGACCCTGAGAAATTGAAAGTCATTGTTGAGTGACCTACACTGGAAAGCATTGGAGAGGCAAGATCATTTCATGCATTAGCTAGTTTTTATCAGAAGTTTATCAGAAATTTCAGTTCAGTTTGTAACCCTATGACTGAGACCATGAGCAGAGGTCGGAAGGAATTCAAGTGGACCACTGGAGCAAAAAAATATTTTGAAATGTTGAAACAGAAAGTGACTGAGCAACCTATGTTGGTTTTACTGGATTTCAATAAGGTATTTCAAGTGGATTGTGATGCAAGTGGAACAGCAATAGGAGCAGTTTTGAGTCAAGAAGGGAGAGCAGTATCGTATTTCATTGAGAAATTGAATGATGCGCGGAAGAGATATTCAGTGTATGATCAGGAATTTTATGCCACAGTTCAAGCTATGAAGAAATGGAGACACTACTTGTTGCCTAAGGAGTTTGTGTTGTATACAAATCATCAAGCTTTGCAGTATTTGAATAGTCAGAGTAAGTTGAATCAGAGACATATGAGAAGGTTAGAATTCTTGCAGAGTTACACCTTTGTGTTGAAGCATAGAAGTGGGAAATCTAACAAACTTGATGTTGAACACAAAGTACCACTGGGAGGGGGGTAAATCAGTGGTTCCTAAACCTTTTGAATTTTAAAACAACTTCAGAATACTTGTTATTATCTTAAGCACCAAAAAATCAAATCGATAAGGGAAAAGGGAAAACCAAAGAGAACAATCACATAGATGCAACCCACAACACCAGATATACGAGGAAACCCCAATATGGGAAAAACCTCAGTGAGAAATGTTGTTGGAGACAATTGCTCCAATCCATCATCACAAGTAAAATATTGGATTACAAAGATATAGGGCACCAACCCAAGGAGCACCAACCCCTTTTGTTTCAGGGCACCAACCCAAGGAGCACCAAGCTCCAACTTGGTGATGTATATATTGAAATACAATTTAGATACAGTTAAGGATTCTGGTTGTAAATGAATTCTGCAACTCTTGATCAAATGGCTTATTGTTGGTTGACAATCTTTTCTTCTCCACTGGATCTCACATTATCAGTTGTGAGATCACTCTCTCTGATTCTTAGGTTCTCTTCTCTCTCTCTCTCACAGTCTCGCAACTTACTGTGTCACGCTTGGATGATGTCTTTCTCTAACACACCTCACCAGTTTGCTTAACTGTTGCACCTGCTACAGTTATACCTGTACTCAATCATTGTCAGTTAAACCCTCTCACTGGTTTGCTTACTCACCCACTATGCAACTTTCTTAGAATAATTCTAAGGCAAAATAATCCTTCTCTGCACTTAAGCTCTCTTTTCTCTTTTTCTTCTTTTCAAGCATCAACCATCTCTGTTCTGAGCTCATGTATTAATATTTATGGTTTCCTGCCAAGAATAGATTCAAACATTGTCGTGTTAGGTTTTCCTTTTTCAACTCAATCTGAATCCCCTCTGATATGATCTACTTTTTAGGGATATGATCTTTATGACAACGTTCAATCACCAACTAAACTTCGCATTCCAATGTGCGTTTTCTAAATCTGGAGTTTTGCACCACGATTTTTTGCTTTCCTCTGTCACTCGCCATTAATGGATTTGTTGTTTCCTTCACCTAACAGGCACGAGAATCAAATCTTCTTGCAAGATCAGTGCGATTGCTTTTCCAGCTTGACTTCCGCAAGCCATAATCTTCTGGCATCCTCCGTGACTTGCGGGTTTCTCATAAAAGCCAACCTGCCTGCACATTTGTTACCTTGATGCACACTACATCGACCTATGCGGTACCTCCACCTAACATCCAACTGTCATGCTTGTCGACATCCAATTTTTCTTGAATTCCTATGTTGGTTTGACATACTTTGTCAACCCAGATTGATTATCAGTTTAGCTTATCTCACCGGTATGACCATCAACCAATCTTTCAGTTCTATTCACCGGTTGGTGTGCCTTCATTACACACAAATAGTCTTCATTCTGGTTTATGCCTTAGTGGTAAGCCTTATTTATGGGTAGATGACCCAATTCGTGTACCGGTAGCCTTCCTTCTATCTGCTCACTCTCATATGCATCACCATCATATCGGTCACCACTTCTAACTTATCGGTGACCTTGCTAAACCGGTTGACATCAATGACAACTTAGTGCCAAATTGCCAACAATCTCCCCCTTTGGCATTTATGTCAACTTACCACAAGACACTTCATACCGGTATATTTATCCCCCATTGACACAATGACAAAGGGTACTGTACACTCCCCCTTTCATCCATACCGAGCTCCCTGTTTGACTGCTATGAACTCCCCCCGAACCACATGAATCCTTCCTAGGCAGATGGCACAACTCCCAACTTGTGTCGGAGGTACTCAAAGGTGCTCACCGGTAATGGTTTGGTGAAAATGTCTGCTACTTGTTCATCGGTAGAGACATTTAATCCATCCTTACCTCCTATCCTTCAATCTTCTCTCTGAGAAAATGATACTTGAAAACAATGTGCTTTGTTCTGGAATGCATCACGAGATTCTTTGCTATGTTTATTGCACTCGAATTATCACACCAGATGAGAATAGGATCAGTCATGTCCACCTCGATGTCCTTGAGGATCTACTTCATCCAAAGCACCTAAGAGTAGCATGTAGCAGCAACAATGTATTCTGCTTCAGTAGTTGATAGAGAGACTGAGTCTTGTTTCTTGCTATGCCATGAGACCAACCGGTCACCTAGGAAGAATGCACCACCACTTATTCTCTTTCGATCATCAATGCAATCTGCCCAGTCAACATCAGTGTATGCTTCCAAGATGAATTCTCCTTGTTTGGGGTACCACAATCCATAATTGAGTGTCCCTTGTAGGTACCTAAAGATTCTACTTGCAACTTTCATATGTGACTGCTTAGGTGTAGCTTGGAATTTGGCCACCATGCATACTACCAGTATTATATTCGGTCTAGAAGCGGTTAGATACAATAGACTGCCTATCATGGATCTATACGAAGTTTGATCCACCACTGGTGATTCATCGTTATTGCTTAATTTCTTTCTGGTCACCATGGGGGTACTTACCAGTTTACAATCCTCCAGTTGGAATTTCTTCAACATTTCCTTTGCATACTTGAGTTGTGAGATAAATATTCCCTTATTGTTGTAATATCTGCAAACCAAGGAAGTATGTCAATTCACCAAGTATTGACATCTCAAATTTTGACTGCATCTTATCAACAAATTCTTTGCAGAGGGTGTCCTTGTTGCCTCCAAAGATAATCTCACCTACATACACAACCACAATGATCATGTGGGTCCCATCTTTCTTTATGTACAAATTGTTATCAACACTGCCCTTTTTGAATCCTTGCTCCTTTAGGTACTGATCTAATCTTGAATACCATACTCTAGGAGCTTGCTCTAGACCATATAGGGCCTTCTTCAACCGACACACAAATGTTTCATCATCATGCAACATAAACCCTTCTAGTTGCTCCATGTACACTTCTTCTAAATTTCCATTTAGGAAGGCAGATTTTACATCTATTTGATATACTTTATAACCCTTGTAGGCAGAGAAGGCTAGAAAAATTATAATTGCTTCCAATCTAGCTACCAGTGCAAATGTTTCTTCAAAGTCAATTCCCTCTACCTGAGAGTATCCTTTGCACACTAGTTTAGCTTTATGCCTAACAATTTTACCTTCTTCATTCATCTTATTCCGGTAGACCCATTTTGTGTCAATAATGTTCTTGTCTTCCAGTCTGGGGACTAATTACCAAGTCTTGTTCTTCTCAATTTGTTGCAGTTCTTCTTCCATGGCATCCATCCATTCTTGACTTTTGTTGGCCTCGTTGAACGTTTTAGGTTCAACTTCAGTCATGAGGCAGAAGTTTACTTGTTCATCATTTCGAGCAAGTCTTCTTCTAGTCTGCACACCATCACTCTTATATCCCAGAAGTTTCTCTTCCGGATGATTCAACTGCACATACTGGTTGGGGGTCTTCTTGGATGCTTCTTCTAGTTCAATGTCTATCCGAGCTTCATCACCTTCATCACCGAAATCATCATACTGGTTAATTTGTGGTTGACTTCCTTTGTGCATATCTTCATCAACTTTTACATGCACACTCTCAATGACTCTTCTTAGTCTTTTGTTGTAGCATTTGTAGGCCTTGTTGTTAGATGAGTAACCAAGAAAGATTCCTTCATCATTCCTGGAGTCAAAACTTCCTAGACCATCCATATCTCTCTTGATAAAGCACTTGCTTCCAAATAGTTTGAAGTATTTAACTGATGACTTCCAGTCATACCACAACTCATAAGGTGTCATTCTCTTGTTTGTTCTTAATTGAACCGGTTCAAAGTATATGTAGCAGTATGAACAGCTTCCTCCCAATATGTGTCTGGCAGACTGGCCTCATTTAACATGGTTCTGGACATCTCCTTAACTGTCATGTTCTTTCTTTCTACCACATCATTCTGTTGTGGTGTCCTAGGGGCTGAATATTACCTTTTAATTCCATGTTTTTCAGAATAATCTTCAAACTCATTTGATGTGAACTCTCCACCCTGGTCTAATCTTCTAAATTTTAACTTGCACCCACTTTCTTTCTCCACCATTTTCCTAAAGATCTTGAATCTGTCAAATGCTTGCAACTTATCTTGCAGGAAGGTGACCCAAGTCATTCTTGAGTAATCATCAATAAATAGCATAAAATATCTTTCACCGACAAGAGCTCTTGTCCTAGTTGGACCACACATATCTGTATGCACAATCTCAAGTGATCTGGAGGTGTTGTGCTCTTTTGTTCTGGAACTCACTTTTGTGCTTACCGGTTTGACGATGGGTGGAATATTCTTAACACGCCCCTTTCTACACACTGTAACTAAGTTATCAAAGTTTATGTGGCCTAATCTTCAGTGCCACAACCAACTTTCATCAACCTGTCCTATCATGCATTGGGACTCATAGCATTCCTTCAAATTATAAATATTTCCATCTGTTCTCTTTCCTTCTACCACACCCTGACTGGTACTGTCTTTCTTTATCTAGCAATCGGTTGAGTCAAAGATGAATTTATCACCTTTGTCACACATCTAACTCACACTCAGCAAATTGTGCTTTATGCCTTCCACATAATATAAATCCTATGCCTTCAATTTTCCATCAATACTTAGAGTACCTTTTCCCTTTATTTTGATGGATGAATTGTCTCCAAATCTTACTAAACCACCATTCCAGTCTTCAAGTTTGATGAATTTCTTTTTGTTTCCTGTCATGTGGTTGGAGCAACCACTATCTACAACCCATAGATTTTTCCTTTCAGCATACAAGGCAGTCTGCACTATCAGACTCGATTCATCATTTTCCTTTTCTTTCTCAACCCATACCGGTTTGGTTTCCTTCTTTTTGTGAGCTCCAATTTTATGCTCAGAATCAACTATCGGTTCATGATCAAGATTTGTCTTCTTCTGCTTGATTTTCCTATTTTTACAAAGCCTTTCTATGTGTCTAAACTCTTGTCAATTATAGAATTTCACATTTTCATTTAAGGATAAATCCTTAACATTAACATTATTATGGGGCACCGATTTATTCTTCCTACATTCAAAACTCCTATGACCATATCCATTGCACTGATAACAGAGAACATTCATATCCCAGATTGCATTAAATGGATTTCTACTTTCATAACTCATGGAGGGCTTATTGGTTAATCTACAGTTAGCTATTCTATGCCCAAATTTGTTACATCGGTAACAATAACCATGAAAGTTAGAAACATACCGGTTAGGTTGCCTTGGTCCTGCAAAGGACTGCCTCATCGAAGGTCTTCCCTTCATATTGTTGACTCTGGTGAATCCTTCATGGTCAACTTTTGCATTTCTCCTTCGATCTTCATGTCGATACGATGAGTGTGGCCTCTGGTTCATTGCTTGTGTATACCGGGTTGTGTGGCAATTTCCAACAACATCCACATGTCTTTTTATCGGTATCCTTGCCTATAGTGAATGTCCTATTTTCTTCACCTTCATTTGTGGAGGTGAACTTTATTTCTTTACCAAATGTGTCTTTGTTCTTTGAACTTTGACCTTCTTCAAAGCCTAAGCCACAGGTATCTTTGGATTGCTTTTGTTTGCTCAACATCTTGTCTAAAGCTTCAGTGTTTCCTTCATATTTACTCCTTATTTTTATTTCTTCCTTACTTTCTTCAAGCTCCTTTCTGAGCTTCACTATTTCTGCTTCCAGATCTTGATGCTCATTTTCCTTCTTCATCAGATCAGAGGATGTAACTTCACATATTCTCTTGGTTTCTTCCAGCTGCAGTTTTAAGTCAGATATGACTTGACTGGACTCATCTAGGGATTGCTTCAAGAGACCTTGTTCATGTACTGTTGTGTGCTTGACCTTCTTGAGTTATCTTCTTGTTTTACTCAGTTCCTCAAGAGAAACTATAAGGTCTCCTTCTAAATCCACTTCAACCTCAATATCCTCTTCTTCATCATCTTCACTAAATGGTTCATCAAGTGCCATAAAGAGGTTAACTTTTCTGTCATTTTCATGGCAGTCATCTTCTGATGCACTTTCTTCATTTGTAGCATCATCTTCAATAGTATAGAGGTTGTTCTAACTCTGGTAGCCTCTCCTTCCTTGCTAGTAGACATTTCTTTCTCTATCTTTCCCAACAGATTTGCTAAACTCTCTTGACTCATCTCCACCGGTTTCATTGTAAGGACATTTTGCAGCAAAGTGTCCAACCTTACCAAATTTGAAACATTTGAGTGGTAGCTTTCCTTTATACTTTCCAGATCCTCTTTTGAGATTTCTGACAAATTTTTTTCCCTCTTCATCAGTGTCTTCACTGTATCCTTTATGAGCAACTACTTCTTTGCACTTTTTGGTGGTGTTGAACGTTGCTTCGTTTCTTAAGGAAGCATCACCGGTCGTTCTCATCTCATAGGCTGTTAGTGAGCCAAATAATTCATCCATTGAAAAGATCTTCAGATCCTTTGCTTCTTCTATGGCAGACACCTTTGTATCATACTTAGGTGTAAGAGAAATGACTACCTTCTTTACAAGGAACTCATCTGCAATTTCTTCACCAAGCCCTTTGATGGTATTCACAGTTTCATCAAATCTGTAAAGATAATCTACAATCTTTTCATCATCCTTCATCTTGATGCCTTCAAGTTGGACCCTTTAGTGCTTGCAGCTTGGCCTCTTTGACTTTTGCATCTCCTTCAAATAATCTCTGCAATTTATCCGAAGTTTCCTTGGTTGATACACAATGCATGAATTTGAAAAACTCATTATCAAACAGTCCACTCAAAATGGCATGTTTGGCCTTTGCATTGTTCTCATACACCTTCTTGGCATCCAGATCAGTGGGAGGAACACTATGGACAACATATCCATTCTTGACAGACATCCACACATCAAAACCAAGGGAGGAAATACTGGTTTCCATTCCTCTACTCTAAAAGGCATAGTTGGATCCATCAAACATGGGGACTTTAGAGGAAGCAGACTCATTTCTTTCCATTGTGTTCAAGTCCAAAAACTACCCAAGGTTTATAAACAACCGAAAACCTAGGCTCTGATACCAATTGTTGAACACAAAGTACCACTGAGAGGGGGGTGAATCAGTGGTTCCTAAACCTTTTGACTTTTAAAACAATTTTAGAATACTGGTTATTATCTTAAGCACCAAACAATCAAACCGGTAAAGCAAAAAGGGAAACCAAAGACACCAATCACATAGATGCAACCCACAACACCATATATACGTGGAAAACCCACTATGGGAAAAACCTCGGTGAGAAATGTTGCTGGAGACTACTGCTCCAATCCAACCTCACAAGTAAAACACTAGATTACAAAGATTTATGGAACCAACCCCAGGAGTACAACCCCTTTTGTTTTAGGGCACCAACCCCTGCACCAAGCTCCAAATTGGTGATGTATATATTGAAATACAATTTAGATACAGTTAAGGCTTCTTGTTGTAAATGAATTCTGCAACTCTTGATCAAATGGCTTGCTGTCGGTTGACAATCTTTTCTTCTCCACTGGATACCACACTACCGGTTGTGAGATCACTCTCTCTCTCTCTCTCTCTCTCTCTCTCTCTCTCTCTCTCTCTCTCTCTCTCACACACACACACACACACACACACACACACAGAGTCTCGCAACTTACTGTGTCGCACTTGGATGTTGTCTTTCTCTAACACAAGTCACCAGTTTGCTTAAATGTTGCACCTGCTACAGTTATACTGATACTCAATCACTGTCAGTTAAACCCTCTCACTGGTTTGCTTGCTCACTAACTCTAAACTTTCTTACAATAAATTCTAAGGCAAAATAATCCTTCAATTTTCTTTTTCTTCTTTTCAAGCATCAACCTTCTCTATTCTGAGCTCGTGTATTTATATTCATGGTTTCCCATCAAGAATGCATTCAAACACTGTCATATTAGGTTTTCCTTTTTCAACTAAATCTGAATCCCCTCTGATATGATCTGCTTTTCAGGAATATGATCTTTATGACGACGTTCAATCACCAACTCAACTTCGCATTCCAATGTGCATTTTTTAAATCTGGAGTTTTGCACCACACTTTTCTGCTTTCCTCTGACACTCGCCATTAATGGATTTGTTGTTTCCTTCACCTAATAGGTACGAGAATCAAATCTTCTTGCAAGATCAGTGCGATTTCTTTTCCAGGTTGACTTCCTTGAGCCTTAATCTTCTGGCATCCTCCGTGACTTACGGGTTTCTCATAAAAGTCGACCTGCCTGCAAATTTGTTGCCTTGATGCACACTCCACCGACCTATGTGATACCTCCACCTATATCTAACTATCATGCTTGTATCTTATCTCACCGATATGACCATCAACCATCATTTTGGTTTTTTCCACCGGTTGTTGTGCCTTCATAACACACAAATAGTCTTCATTCCAGTTTATGCCTTACCGGTAAGCCTTCTTTACTGGTTGATGACTTGATTCATGTGTACCAGTAGCCTTCCTTCTGTCTGCTCACTCTCATGTGTATCACCATCATATCGGTCACCACTTCTAACTTACCGGTGACCTTGTCAAACCGGTCGACGTCAATGACAACTTAGTGCCAAATTGCCAACAGTTGATGCATTGAGTAGGAGAAGGAATTTGCTAACAGAGATGAGAGTGACAGTATTAGGTTTTGAAGATTTGAAGACCTTGTATGATGAAGACCCGGATTTTGCAAAACCTTGGAAAGCATATAGAGAACCGGTTATGGTTGATAGGAGCAAATGTTTGGATTATTTCATTCAAGATGGGATGTTATTCAGGGGAGTTTAGTTATGCACACCTATGAGTTCCATGAGAGAGAACCTAATCAAAGAGAAACATAGTGGAGGTTTAGCTGGACATTTTGGCATTGATAAAGCAGTTGCATTGGTGAGTGAGTAGTACTTTTGGCCACAAATTCATAAGGATGTTAAGAGATATGCGTGTAGTTATAAAGTTTGTCAAGTTGCAAAAAGTAGTAGTCAAAATGTGGGATTGTATAAACGTTTGACACTACCCGTAAAACCTTGGGAGGATATAAGCATGGATTTTGTACTTGGATTGCCCACGACACCGAGAGGGAATGATTTTATATTTGTGGTAGAAGATAGATTTTTTAAGATGACTCATTTCATACCTTATAAGAAGACATCGGATGCATTGCATGTAGTAGACCTATTTTTCAAGGAAGTTGTGAGATTGCATGGATTACCTCAAAGCATAGTTTCAAACAGAGACACTAATTTTGTTGGCTATTTTTGGAGAACACTTTGAAAGAAGATGAAAACAAATTTGAAGTTCAATTCTACTTTTCATCCATAGACTGATGGACAGACAGAAGTAGTTAACCGGAGTTTGGGAAACTTGTTGAGATGTTTAGTGGGATATACAACTGAAAGTTAGGATTTGATCCTTGCATAAGCAAAGTTTGCCTATAACAATTCAGTGAATAGAAGTACCGAAAAATAGAACACCTCCCAAGCAATAATCACAAGAATTTGTATCTTAAATAAATTTTGTAGTAGTAGACACATGCAAAACTAGTAGTTTACATTTTTTTTTCTTTGAATATAGTGATGGAAGCAATATGTTCCTCAATCCAACCTTTTTTTTTACTTCTAGAAGTCTTATAGTGGTTCTCAGTCACATCTTATGGTTGGGAAAAGACTATTGACATAGATTAACACGCTGGACTTTAGAATACCATTCTTAAAAATTCACAATTGTCACCATACCACTACATTTATTTTGCAAATAATACAATACCAAAGTCTTTACCAATGGAATAAAAATATTTTTACATGACTATAATGCTCATCCAAAGTCTAACTAAAAATAAGAATGTCATCACTATAATTACATAAGAAATCTAAAATTCCTTCAAAAATTGTCCATTTGAAAGATCATTCATTGGACCAAAAACCCTTACAGTCTATCAAAAATGGCCAAAAGTACAATTGCACACAATCTTGTGCTGATCTTCTTCTTTCATCTTGATTTAGATATAACTTTATTTACAATCAAACTATGAGAAATATAGAGCATTAGCAACCATTTGCAATAAACAAGATTTATCAACAATGGGATAAGGAAATGGTTCAACAAGTGAATTTAATGGTCTATAGTTTATCATCATCATTTTCTTTCATTATTTTCTATGGAGATTTTGATGGTTTGACATATCTTCATTCTTTGAGTATATCAACCTGGGAGATTTATCATTCCTTTATTTTTGTAAACAATACATGTTTATTGATGCTTTCATACTAAGAATAAGTATCTATGAAATTGTCTCCTATGAGAATATCTATAAGCATCTTATTTGGGTCAAAAAATCACATTTCAATTTATTTGCTTCTACTTTTATAGTGTGTCAATGCTTATATTTATTAAGAGAAAAAGGTCCTCCTTGTTCATCCTTACTCTTGTACTTGTTCCTATTGGATATTATTGACATATGATGAACCGGCATGTTGATATGATGAAAATGTATGTTGTCATTGATGTCAATAAGTTCAAGTGAACCGGTATGAGGAGATGCAGTGAACCGGTGTCAAGGTTTAACTAAGTGTGACTACCATTTGACAGTCTCAGCTTTAGGGTTATTGGTTTGTCGATCCAGCCTATGCGATGCAACCGTTGATACTCTGTGATGAGTTAGCTAAGAGATGTGAATGAGATCGAGTTGTCATATCAGCTTTGTACGTGTGAAGGATTTCCTTGAGGATCTTGCATGAGAAGATCGACTGTGTTTGAAGTCTACCTCGAGAATGATCATTCTTCTTAGTGGTATGAGAAGAAAGCATGATGAATTATTGATTCCCATGTGCGGTAAAGAATGAACGATGCATATTGCCTTGTGATCTGTTTGAAATTGTAATACTCTATGCAATGTGTTTGGACGGTCAGGATTGGACCACATGTGTTGTAAACCTAAGATGCTTAGGGTTTAGGGTTTATGCTACCGGCCTAACTATTGTCTATAAGGTCGATGATGTTTGTTATTGAAAAGTTGTTGGCAAATGTTATGTGTGTATCCGAGTGATGAGATACTTGCCAGACCAGTAAGAGGAAAACTGCAGAGTGTGATTGCAGAGTAGGGGAAATGAAAAGGATCTGCCTTGGCATGTAGTGTTGTTATCAGATCAGAAGTTTTACCTATTGTCTTCTAATCATATCAACAGTTGGAAAATCCCTTTACCGGGTACCTTTAACAGGCTTATTGTAAAACCTTTGACAAGGTGACTCAAGATCATTGAGTTCTTCAAATCCTCTAGCGAGGTAACCTCTAGCAAGGTTTCAACCTTTAACAGGGTATATAGCCATCCCTTTACAGGGTAGCTTTAACAGGCTTATTGTAAAACCTTTAACAAGGTGACTCGAGATCATTGAGTTCTTCAAATCCTCTAGCTAGGTAACCTCTAGCAGGGTTTCAACCTTTAACAGGGTATATAGCCATCCCTTAACCGGGTGATCTCTAACAAGATCGGTTCCTAACAGAACCTTATTGTAAATTCTTTAACCGGACTAGGCTCCTAACAGAGCAAGCTTCAAAAGAGTTCAAAAACAAGTTTGTGTGTATTCATACCAACTGTGGTTTTTCCCATTTGGGTTTCCACGTGAAAAAACTATGTTATGTGTTATGCACTTTTCATGTGATGTGTATGTATTATTTGGTTGAATGATTATGTATGCAGAGTTATTAGGTTATGGTATTACTGGTATACCACATGCATATGTTTATGGGTGAAGTTGATATCAAGTATTGATCGTATTTAAAGTGTTCAGACTTGTCAGTTTATGGTGCATCATGTCTTACTATGTTTAACCGTTATTGTCGTGGTTAAGTTCAGTGATGGTGACAACCACTTGGTATTGCTTGAACCAGATAAGTTGTTGAGAAAGTTTTTGCTTGTACTGAGACCAAAGGTGACATTGACGTGCCACTGAGGTACAGACATCTACAGAAACAATGGGTGCCCAAGGAGCTTCCTCCAATAAACACTAATTTTTATGTTAACGATAGGATATATCGCATAGCACCTTCATCGTTACATGGTTTAGTCTTACTTTCCATGGACGGCATAAAGGTCTGTTACAATAGAGTTGCTGAATTGATGGAGTTTGTTGGACCTTGTTACAATTACAATAATTGGATGCAGATTGTATAATATAAAAAAAGTATGCGAAGATATGCACTGTCAGCAAATTATATATAAAAGAAAGATAATGATCAAAGTAAACAAGTGGCTGTATACATTGATGGTCGACCAAAAGCAACAGGGAATATTGCAGGCTTTATAAATAGTACGCGATCTGGGTCAACTAATAGACAACCCAATTGCATATTTGAGGCGCCAAAGGAAAATAATGTATTTGTATATGCAATAAAATCAATAAGTGTAGGCGAAGAGCTTCTAATCGATTACAGTTTGAATCGTATAGATACAAACAAAGTTAATATCATGGGAGTGGTACGTACTATATTCCATTTAGATTAACCAACCTCCAATTAATGAATCCAATATACCATTTTATTATGAAGTTTTTTTGCTAAGTCTATTGGTTTAAAATCGCTAACGTTTTTTATATTTTTTCTTTGTCACAGGCCGACACGGATCCATCACATATCGCAGACAGGGATGTAACTTGCGACACTTCTACCGAGCAGGTAAACCTCATTGTAATTTTACAACTTAGATAGAAGCAAACTATTACATTATTATGTTCTTTTTTTAGTGATTTATACTAATTTTGTAATTGTTAATGATATTCTTAACACAGACGGATGTTCAGGGAAAGGGAAAGGGAGTTGCAGTACCTGAGCACCTTTCTAGGGATGTGGAATCATTAGGGTTAAGCAATGATGACCCTGAAGAGCCCTCACACGTTATGAAATTCTTTAAAATGTCTGAGCACCTGAGCACCTTTCTAGGGATGTGGAATCATTAGGGTTATGAGATACACGAGACGGTAGAATTATTGCTTTGGGCAACAAAAAACTTGCAAGTAAGCAGTAATGAAAGCTATAATTATAACAAAATTTCAATAATGGTTTATATTTTATTCTCTTTTATGTCATTAACTAAAATATGTGCATATTGTTTTTACAACAATTTATCCGCCCTCATCAAAGTCATTCCCACGATCAGGGTGTTGCAGAATCTTCAGGTGATGACGATTTTCTTGTATTATCACTTCCTTGGCTTATCACTCTAAGTACCCAAAACACATCATACTTGATACTGTCAATTTTCAAAATAAAGGTTCATCCTTGTTTACAATTCTTGCACTTTTCATATATTTAATGTATTATTCTTTAGGTGTTGTCAATGTTATTGTGCAAATTTCGCCGCCACCTTATCAAACATCCTCTAGTGCACGTCATATTGGACCGTCCACTGTTGGTAGATCCCTCTTTTTCTCTATCTTCTGTCATGTGTTTATTTCCCTTCAATTCTTCTAGTTTTTTTCTTTTAATGTTATCTCTCCTTCATTCTTCAAGGATTATGGTCTCTTCTAGTCTAATAGGAGTTAATGGTCTTTGTTGTGGCTTATCAATTAAACAATATACGAATAAAACTCAGCATTATAATTTTGACAAGAAACGGGAGATAAATATACACCCCTTCATCTTTCAAAGAGAGGTCCTCCTCTATCTAGCCATGCTCTGTGCATTATTGTAACAAGTAAAGATTATCTACTATCATATTTAATTCATCTACATTTTCATCTTCATCTCTAGAATCTTCATTTTCTTCTAGTAATAGCTCAGAAATGTCATCTTACATATGTAGGTCTTCATCTTCATCGATTGCATAAATCATCTAAATAATTTGGATGACAACTAACTCAAAGAATGATTCATCCAATATCTCTAGAATTTAGAGAATTTACAAAAATTTACACAAAAAAGAGATGCATTACGACTTTATAATATTGTTTTTTAAATAGCTTAGTAGAAGAACTTACTCTAGTCCCACAATGTGTCAAATTAGAATAATATCTTTTTTAACCAACAATGACAAGTACACAAGTAAACAAGATAGCCTATAATAAGACAAAGTTTGTACTAAACTAGGATGACACTTCTAGCCCAAATACCTTCATGGTGCCTCCTTGCAAACCTTGTGGACATTTTAAGAAAAAAGATTTATTAAAAGAGTAAATGATTCCCTAAATTTTGGTATACTTTTAAAAGCATTAAAAGAAAACTTTGAGCCATGGGTCCATAAAAGTTTAACCCTACTCCTTTTAAGCTTTCAAAACTTATGAAAACCCATTTTCTTACAACTTATTTTATATGAACACTTTAATTTTGTATCTTTTAAATTTTTTAACTCCATATTAGCTTACAATTAAGTGTGTCGGATGTTCTTAAAAAGTGTGTAATTGGATGTTGCTTTTGTGATTTCAAATAAACATGTTGCTTTAATTTTTTATAAAATTATTCTCTATTATTATGAAAAGATATAATTATCAAGCTCACCATTGATAAAGTTTACAATTGTGTTAGATTTTATTTTTTAAAGTATAATTAAACTTTTCTGCTCTTAGGGGGGCGTTGATGACCCTACCATTTCATTCTTATAGTACAATCAATTAATAAATTCATTGATACTAGGGGGGCTTAATGACCCTATCATTTCATTCTTATAGTAAAATCCATTAATAAATTCATTGATTGGTATCAAAATAATGGTAAGTCAACAAGAATTAAAGCTTCTCAACAATCTTTTGTTAGAATTCTCAATTTCAAAGCAATTCCTATAAAGCCAAGTTTTGTGTAATAATGGTGGCCTCATTCAACCTGAATTGCAACCTCGACTTGACTATCTGCTCCCCCAACAATGCACTCCTCTCATACATTGTCCTTGATAGTGGTCTAGCAGAGGGTTCCACTCTTCATTTTAAGTATCAGCATGTGAAGAGTCATCAAAATTAGAAGCATTAACAATCAAATAATCATCATTCGCATATTTCCACCAAGTCGCAATGCCTTTACAATGCGAGAACGAACAATCAATAGCTAACTCGCCATTTGAGAAGAATCTACAACAACGAAAGGGGAGGCCCTCATAATCTAGTGGTCGAATCCATGGCCTATCCCCAACCATTAGAACCACATCCCTAGGAAGAGGAATAGAGATGTCAATGTCAATTAAGGTTCGAGCAAAAGTAGAATGACCCATGAAGGATGTGATAAAGTTGCCAATAGCCTCATCACAAGAATGCTACCAAAAAGGAAGACCAAGATTGGGAAGACGAACCCACACTGGATGCACATTGAGTAGTTTAGTAAGAGCGTTAAAATAAGTTGGTCAGTGTTTAACCAAAATAGAGTTAACTCCCCAAGTCCACAACTTCCTCAACACCGGGTCACGATCATCAAAGGATGCTAAGGAAGTAATAAAAAAGCCTTAGCGCAAGGGTAAAGCTCAATGATATCAACAACCAAAGGCTTCGAAGATTCGCCCACCCAACAATGTCGATTTGAGAGGAGAAGGCCAGAACCCAACAGATCTGCACACCAACCCAAAACATTAATAGAAACCAACATTCTCTACCACATCTTGGTCACAAACCACAACAAGGTATGTCATGGCATAAGGAAGAGGACGAGACTTCCCCTTGGGAGGATGACCAACAACAAATCTAACAACAGAGCAAAGATCCCCCGACCAATTGTAGAAAAGGGGCCAATAGGGATACCACTAATCTGGTCTAACCACCATCTTGAGCAACGAACACACTCACAATCAAGAGGTTGAGAGAAACAATAGCCTGAGAGGCAGGAGAAGCACCCAAAGGCACAAGAGAAGACGTAGGCACAAAAGGGAGCAAGCAGCAAGTCTACAGCACAACGTACACCAATGACAAGCAACTTTGAAGGCAAGCAAACTAATCGGGCAAAGGCGACAACAACATTAAGTAACATTGCAAGTCTTTATCAATTGATGTGTTGTCTTCATATCTCTTCATGTGTTTAGATTTTGCTTATTCTCGTAAATATTTGTTATAGTCTAGTTATACAAATAATAATTTGTTTTCCCAAGCGATTTCAATTAGCAACTTTCCTATAAAATAAAATAATAATATCCCATAAAACAGTAATAGTTTGTTGAATGAGAAGAAGATAGATAAAAATGTTTTAAGCATGTAAAACTCTCTTATTACTTTGATGGTATCAAAGAGAAATAGGTTAATAGCAAAATTATTCTAAATTTTAAGAAATTTGGGTCTATTTTAAAACAAAAGTAGATTTCTATTTAAACTTGAGCACTTGGTTTTGACACAATGTTCTTCTTAGTCATTTCCACAATTCCACACAATCAAGTGGGTATTCGACACATTTTTTAAAAGGGCAAAGGGAGATTTGTTGCTCTATACATATGCAAGAGTCAATTAGAGCATTTATTCACACATCTGGTTTAATAGGATATCACAAGCGACTAAGAGGTGAAACTAGACAATCATCAAGAGTTTCTACCTTTCATGGCATTGAAATTACCAATTCATACCATCTATAATTAGAAATAACCTCAATAATTATGTCGATATCTACATCCCTTGCTTTGATGTGTTAATGCTGAAATTAATTAAGGCACATTAAACATATACCTTACAAATAGTTAGCTAAGGTCAAGTCTATATATTCAAGTTTTGATGAAGACCCCCATTAGATTCTCTTTGCTTTGTGAGAGTCAAATCTAGAAGGGATGAAGCCAAATATCACATCATTTCTAGCCATTGAAACAATCCTATAGTTGGTTGTGAATAGATTTGAAAAGAAAAGAAGCCAAATTTGGACAATTAGCACTAGCAAGTTGCCATTGTATGCATACTATGAAAGCATTCAAAAATTGAAAATAATTTGGAAAGATTTAAACAAAAACTTTTTAATGTATAGCGCCACTCCAAACCTTGGGTTGGGTACGCCTCGACCGTGTACGGTTGGAGTAATTAACAACCAAGAGCCTGGAAAATGGAACCGCACAATATAGTAGTAGGGGCACGATAACTAGGAATTCAGACCTGCATGCATTGATCTAGCGTAGGCATACAATGGGGTGGGTAGGTGGAATCTTTTGCGAGGGCGAGTTATAAAGGTAGGCTTTACTAGAACTGGCCTAATTTTCCTTACGAATTAATGTTTTTTTATATTAAAGCAACAAAACAAGAGTGTTGACCCTTGAAAAAAAGACTAGCCAAAACGAAACTTTCGCAACAAACAAATATGTTGTCAAACAAAAAGACAGGCAAAAAACAACCTGACAAACCTAGACCCAATTCCCAACTCAAGGAGGGGTAGAGGTACCCGAGCCTTGAATAGGAAGGAATTGGGTTAGAGGAGAAGACTTCCCCTTCCGCCTACAACGAACAACCATTTAGGCAATACTAACATCAAAAGAAGGATCATTTGGAAGGGACCCCGTAGGGTTACAATCAATAGTTGCAGCAAAGTGTTGTTGTAGGGGAGAAGGAGGTTGTTACAGAACAAAAGCAGGCTGCTACAGAGAAATAGCATCATGACCACGAGTTGACACAATAGAGCAGGACTATAAAATAGGAGCAATAGCTTCAACGCCATATTCGTAGCATCAGCAACAACATACGACGCCTCAACATCCTAAGACGAATCCACAGACTCCAAATCCAATGCAGAGATAGTCAAGTGGTCAGAAGTAGCATCCTTCCACCATGAAGCAACTCCTCTATGACATGAGATAGAACAATCTGAGGCAAAATAACTTGTAGCAAAGCATTTCTTAAAGAAAATGAGAGGCCTTTGAAGTCCAGCAGTTGTGTCCAAGGCATGTCCCCAACAATGAGAACTCCATCTGTCAACCAAGATACGAGAAAAAGTGGAGTGGCCCATAGAAGCAGTGGCCTCATCCACTTTTAAGAAACAACCAATTGAATTACCAATAGCATCATAACAAGATTCTTCCCACAAATGGAGTGGAAGGTTTGGAAGGCGAACCCAAACAGGACGCACATTCAGTGGTTCAGTAAGGGGGTCAAAGAAGTTGTCCACGACTTAATACAGAAAGAGTGAGCTCCCCAAGCCCACAACTTGCCCAAAAACAAATCCCTATCATTCCAAGAAGCAAATGAAGAAATTAAAAATCCTTTAGCACAAGGAAAGAGCTCAATATCATGAGCAACCAAAGGCTTCCAAGAGTCACTTACCCAATGATGGAGGTCCAGTAGCGAGGGTCATAACCCAAAGAATCCGCACATCGGGGCACAATGCTAGTAAAACCCGATATTGTCCACAATATCCTACCCACAGATCACACCAAGGCATGACTTAACACGCGAAAGAGGACGAATACCCTTGGAGGGTTGAGCAATAGGTCTAGCTGTTGAACATAAGATGCCACTGAGAGGGGGGTGAATCAGTGGTTTCCAAACTTAACCCTTTTAATCCCAAGTGTGTGTATCAATTTAGCAGATCTATCACAAGGCAAATATACCGCTAAGATAGGGGAGGACATCAAGATGCAAGCACATACAAATACTCATCACATAACATTGAATATACAAGGAAAACCCAACATCGAAAAAACCTTGGTGAGAAATGTTGTTGGAGTCTACTGCTCCAATCCAGCCTCACAATAAACACATTTAAAATATTTAGGGCACCAAACCTTGCACCGAGCTCCAACTCAGTGATTACAAAGTCTGTTTACAATGCAAAAGTAATCTCTTTGTTACAAATGAATTATGTACCCTGACACTACTTACTATGTCAGTTCTACAATTCTCAACTGGTCTTCCTCTTCTATGTTCTCTATCGATTCTATGCTCACTCAGATCCTCCCCTCCTTCACTTTCTGCTGCAACCTTACCGGTTCAGCCTCTACCTCTTCTCTGTCGATACTTTGTGCTCTGATCACTACGAATTCTCAGCTTGTTAGTTACTCCACTTGTCGATTTAAACCATGCTCTGATCTTTCCTTGACAGATCTTCACTGACACTCCCATTGCACTGCAACACCTTTTTTGCCTTTCTCAAAGTTCTAGCACCACCAGTATACACCACTACAACTCACTTTGCAGTTTACCGCTGACCTTGCCAGTTAAGCTTCTGCTAAACCCTCTCACCGGTTGCACCTCCAACACTCAGTCTCTATGATCTTTGATGAAGTCTCTGATTGGTTGGCTCTTTGTTGTACTTTCACTCTGTATTCTTCAACATTCAGTCTATAGCATCATCAATCATGTTTGCTCTTAGGTTGGCGTATTTATCTGTGAGTTTTTCTGCCATGACTGACATTCAAACCTTTGTCACACTAGGGTTCCTTCATCAACCACGAGGCATATCAAATCCAATCAGATCTCCTTCCAGAGATCGACCACCTGCAAAGGATCACTCAACTCCACCAATCACGTTGCTTCCAAAACATGTTTTCTCTATTTAGCAAACATGACCTTTTTGTGAATCACCATGAAGCGATCGTGCAGTTAGCTTCACCTACCATGATTAGCACCTAGACACACTGCATCGATCATGATGCCACGAATCTGATCTTTGTCCTCTAATCAGTCTCGAGCCGCATCCTTTTGCTCTCGATTCGTGATATCTGTTAACGACATTAATGTCGACTAACTCTTCAACTGCCTCACCGACAATGCACTGTCCATTTGTTTGACAACTAGACACCACGTGGCGTCTCTATCGGCATGCACCTCAACTTAGTCACCATGTCAGTTTAGACTGTCACCGACCAACACACAATCGGGTTCATCTATCGGTTATACCCTAACCGGTCAACCTTCAAGTCTACACTTCATTGTTTTGTCGGTGGAACACCTTTGCCAATCACCAAACATGCTCATCTTCATCAGAGAGGAGCACATCACTTTGCCTCTTTGCTCTCTTACCAATTCACGTACTTACTGGTAGGCACCTTGATGACACCATGCCATCAAACTTGAACAGTCTCCATCTGTCAACATCTGCATTTCGGTTGCACTCTTTGTCTGCAAGTGCTCAACCTTGCCTTCATCTTCATCAGCCCGGACAACATCTTAACCAGTTTGTCAAAGTGACAAATCGATCACTTATTTACTCTTCCTTCTCAAACCTGGTGGCACAACATGCCAACTCTTGTTGATCTGGTGCACATCTTTGATTTCATGCACCTGAGGCATCCTTGTGTTTCACCAATTGATCTGGTGTGAGACTTCAATCATCTACCTTTAATATCTTTGACTTATCAAAAAGCATTATCACTTACCGGTGGGAGTGGATTCTTGTCATCTACTTCCGACATTGCACCAATATGCCTTTGTTGACATTGAGCAGATACATCTTCAATCAGGAACATATGATCCAGTTGAGCACACTCACTATCAGGCATATCATCCACCTGTGATATCATCTTCATCCAGTGGGAGTCTTGTTGATTGACATCCAACTACATATTGGTTATGCACTTTTTCATTAGCTCACCCTGCTTGTTCACTGGTCATATGCTTGTCGGTTGGCAACAATGCACTGCCAACATATCACTTACCGATTGTTATACCATACCGGTCTTCAATACTTATGTCTCCAAAACAAGTTAACACTAACTTGTGTATCGGTGACTCCAATGACCACCATGTTGGTTGAAATTCTCTTCCTTACCGGTGACAAGCTATACTAGTTGACATCAATGACACCATTACTTGTTGACATCAATGACAACAATCCACATCAATCTCCCATACTGGTTGCCATGCTATACCAGTTGACATCAATGACACAACAATGCCAACATTAGCAACCCGAGCGAAGCTATGTTTGCTAGCAAAAGAAGGTTTTAGTGGGTCCAAACTCTCCCTAGCACTAGAAATTACACCCTTTTGAGCAGAACCACCAATACGCAACCAATCATCAGCAGAACCCCCCAGACCAACAAGGGGTCAAGGGGGGCCCGAATTGGTAGCCAAAAGCGGGGAGTGGGAGCTCAATCCCGCCAAATCAATAGCAGTCGCGAGACGGCCACAACCAATGACCAACACAGTAGATGCAAGCAATATTCCCCTTACTTTTTTTCAATTATTTTCATATTATTTTCGTATTGCAAGCAGTACAAACACCCGTTAGGGTTAGAAATAAAAACCCAAATCTTGAGGAAAGTAACCCTACCACCTTTTCATCACCGAGAGCCCAATCAGGGAGAGTGAGAGCATACAATGTATAGGAGATCGTAAACTAAAAATTGCTTTCAATATTTGGGCAGCAAGCCAACCCCTTCCACTTTTCAACGGGATAAGGAGAATATTGAAGATCACTTAGCGGTAAACTAGCCAAGGACGATACAAGAAACTGAAGAACAATCACTCTACCACTAATGCAACGGAAGGACTAGAAATGAAAACTACTAACAACTCCACCGCTTATTCAGTGGGAGGACATCATTACAATCAACTCAACCACTTCTTTAGCGGGAGGACATTGTTACAAAACATATATTACAATTTACTAGAATCATTGTCCAAACTAGGCGGCAAGGCCAACCTCTTCCACTTATGCAGTGGGACTAGGAGAAATCAAAGAAGTTGTTGTTAGTACTACTACTGGCATTACAAAACATATAGAATGATGAATCAAGTGTTGATCACAAAACTAACAGCTGCAGCAACAATAGGAAATTCCTCCCCAACTAACATAAACTACTGACACCCAAAAACTCTCCTTATACACAACTACGCAATTCTAAAAATCACTAACACGCACAAAAAACACACAGACCAACAAGCTACGGACACCCCAAATTGCTCACAACTTTCCCAAATCAGCTTTGAATTGCACAAAATCAAAAGCAAATGAAACATATGACATTGACAACACAAATAGAACCTCAAACACCACAAACAATCTACACGCAACTTGAGGCATCCAAGGAAAGGTACAACCCAGCTGGAAAGTTTGACTTGCTACCAAAAATCCAAATCAGCATTTTACAAGCCAAAAATTGGTGAACTTCATCGCCCAAGGGGTAGGAATAAATGGAGCCAATACCCAAAACCACACATCCAACACATAGGGAGTCACAAGCAAAAAAACAACTTCAGCACAAATGAACCAACAACATGAAAAAACTCTGAAAACATTCCACACTTCTGTAAAAGAAACACAAATATGCATCTTTTTCCTTCAATCCACTCTCCTGAATGAAGAAACGTCTCGAGCTCGATTAGTTGCTATCTCTCAAGCAAGAAACCCAGCAAATGCTAGGAGGTATGCTTTCCTCGAACCTCAATGTAAATTTCGACACCACTTCATTATATTTTCTTCATGGATGCCAAAATGAGAAGTTGAGCTCTTATATTTATAGACTCGAAGATTCAAATTCATCTTCAAATGGTGAACAAATTCTCAAACTTTCATTTGAATTTCATTTCAAATCACCATGACTTTGGCATCTCCTTCCTAGGCACAAGTTCGCACTTTTCCCAAGGTGAACACATTGCACAAAAAAAAAACATCAAAACATGAAATATTCCTCCTTTTAATGCAAGTGAAGGTATTTTTCCTTAAGTCGACCACACCAACAATTAAACATTAAACTTTTAATATAAAGTATTAATATTTAATCATTCATTTGTAAATCAGTTATTGAATGAGCCAAATTGAATCATGAATTGGGGGGTTGCAAACCATGAAACTAAATTGTGCTAGGGTTCAATACTGAACTGCTAAAAATGGAACTGCCAAATATGACACTTACTAAAAATAGTAAGTCCAGAATTCTCTTCGGAACAGAATGCATGTCATATCCCCTCCAAGTAGGAAACCCTAATTTGTACTTCCAATTAGCCTACGGGTCTAGAATAAGCTAAAGGCCCACTGAAATTTTCCTCACTGAATTAAGCACTTCACCAAATATTCCTTGATTGTCCTTCCTCTCAATAAGCACTCTCTAAAATAACTAATCTCTTCTAGAATCAACAGCAACTACCCTTCCTCATCTAAAGGAGTTAAATCTGAAGAGACTACAATGTTGTGTCCAAGCGCCTTCTTGAAGTGTCACACGTGGAAGACATTATGCACCTTGCTACTCGTTGGTAGCTCCAACTCGTAAGCCACTACACCAACTCTCCTAATGACTCGAAATAGCCCATAGAAACGTGGCTTGAGCTTCTCTCCTCCACTCTATTTGAGAGTAGATTGTTTGAAAGGTTGAAGTCTAAGGTAGACCATGTCTCCAACTTCAAATGAACATTCTACACGTTATTCAAAGCTTTCAAAATATCTTGATACTCTTGCATCATATCATAACCCTCCAACCATTTGTTCACAATTTTAGTCTGCCCATCGGTTTGTGGATGATAACTTGTGCTTGGGGTAAGCACTGTGCCACACAATCTAAAGAAATCTTGCCAAAAAGTGTTTAGGAACTTGTTGTCCCTACAACTTACAATTTTTTTACGCGGCCCATGCAACCTAAACACCGCATGAAAAAACACATCAGCAACCTAAGTTGTTGTGAAGGAGTTGGTATTGGTGAAGAAATGAGCAAATTTAGTTAGTCCGTCCACCACCACATAGATACAATCCTTGTCATTTGCTTTAGGCAACCCAGTGATAAAATCCATCAAGATACTTTCCCATTTCTAATCGGGAATAGGTAATGGTTGCAATAAACCAGCAGGTGCAGTATGCTCATCCTTGTTCATCTGACAGGTGTGGCATTCCTTGATGTACCTCAAGACATCATTCTTCAAACCCTTCCAGGAAAATATTTCTCGGATGTGCCTATATGTCTTGAAGAAACCTTGATGACCAACAAGGGGAAAGTCATGAAAAGTCTCTAGAATCTTTCCCTTCAACTTAGATTCGGGCAAAAGAAAGATTCTCTCCTTGTACATAATCAGCCCATCCAACAATTTGTACTTTCCATCATGAAAAGTAACTTCAACAATGCTGGTTGCAAAATGATTTTTAGCGTAATCAACAAGCAACAAATCCCTCCCATCAGCAGTAAGTTCGCAGATTGAGCTCAAGTGGGGTCTTCTAGAAAGTGCATCGACCACAATATTGTTCTTGCCATCGACATACTCACTGTCAAAATCATAAGCTTGTAGCTTACTAACCCACTTCTGTTGTCTTTCATTCAGGTCCTTCTGATGCATAAAGTGTTTGAGGCTATTATGATCAGTTTTGACAACAAACTTACTCCCCACCAAGTACTGCCTGAACTTGGCCAATGTGTGCATGAGTGCGAGCATCTCCTTATCATAGATGGAGTATGTCCTTTCAGCTCCTCTAAATTTTTTGCTCTCAAAAACAATTGGGTGCTTATCTTGCATCAACACAACACCAACTCCTTCACACTGAAGCTCAAACGGCATGGAGAAGTCAGCTAGAGCCAAAACAAAGCATGTGCTCATGACCTCTTTAAACTTGTCAAAAATTCCTTCTGCCTTTTCTATCCACACAAAAGCTCCCTTCTTAGTGAGATTCGTGACGGGGGTAGCCATCTGAGAATAACCCTTCACAAACCTCTAATAGAAGCCACATAAACCCAAGAATCCCTTCAAATGAGTCAATTTCTCAGGTGGGGGCCAATCAACTATTACCTTGATCTTCTTTGGATCAACCTTTACTCCCTATGCATTGATGATATGGCCAGATAAAGTAACTCCATTCCAAAATCAAACTTGGACTCCATTCCAAAATACAGAATACTTCATCCAAGTGTTGCAGATGCTCCTTTCGTGATTTACTGAAAATGAGGATATCATCAAAGAAGATGAGCACAAACTTCATCAACTGCTTCTAAAATATCTTGTTCATGCAGGATTGGAAGGTAGCAGGTGCATTAGTCAAGCCAAAGGGCATGACTAAAAACTCAAAATGCCCAAAGTGGCATCTAAAGGTTGTCTTCTCAATGTCAGATTCCCTCATCCTAATCTGATGATATCTGGATCTAAGATCAATCTTTAAAAAGTAGACAGCTCCATGTAGCTCACCAATGAGCTCATCAATCCTAAGAATAGGATATTGATTCTTGATGGTCTTTTGATTGAGAGCTTGGTAATCCACGCACATGTGGATGGTGTCATCCTTCTTTACTAACACCATTGCTGAAGCAAAGGGACTCTTGCTCAGCCTAATGTACCAAGCTCATTAATCCTAAGAATAGGATATTGATTCTTGATGGTCTTTTGATTGAGAGCTCGGTAATCCACGCACATGTGCATGGTCTCATCCTTCTTTACTATCACCACTGTTGAAGCAAAGGGACTCTTGCTCGGCCTAATGTACCCCATATCTAGAAGCTCTTTTATTGCTTTCTCTATTCCATCATTCTACTTCTTCGGATAATGATAAGGAGTAGTAATGACCGCCTTCGCACCTTCTTCTAACTCAATGATATGCTTGGTTCCTCTTTCAAGAGGTCTTCCAAGAGATAGGTTCTCAAAGACCTTACTCCTTTTAGTGATCAATGCTTGAATATCAGCGGGCCAGTTTCTTTTCTCTTCAAGTGCACTAGATGGCATGATCATGCACTCTACTTCACATTCCACTTGGTTGTGACGGATCAGCCACTCCATCCTTTTTAATGACACTATTAAAGGACATCCATTAGACATCCCTTCCAACCCCACTTTCTTCCCTTCTAACATAAATTTCAGCTCCATTGTTTGCAGATTTAAAGTGCTCTCACCAAGAGATCGTAGCCATTGAATACCAAGAACTGCATCATTTGTTCCCCCTATACTCACCACAAAGTAGTTATTCTTGACTTCATAATTTCCCAATTTCAAGGACATGTTGGAAATCATACGGCTGCAAGATATTGTTGAGCTACCATAACTTTGAATCCATCAACCTCTTCAATTATCAAGCCTCTTTTTTCCACAATCCTCCCATCAATGAAATTGTGAATCGCTCCAGTATCTATGAGGGGCAATAACTTGATGCTCTCCAAGCACTCCATGGACTTGGAATGACTCATTTTTATGAATGCTAGAGAGTTGAGCAACTAGACGCCTATCTTCTTGGTCACTTTTAGGCCCTTCTTGAGCCTCTTCATACTCACTTCCCTCTGAATCAAGTTGTTATTCTGAAATTTCAAAATCTAATCCATCAGCTGAATATGCCTCCATTTGACGAACATTACTCTTCCCATGGCACCTATGACCCGGGGCACCTATGACCCAGGGCCCAAGGTTCTTTGAAGGAATAACACAAAATCTTCCTCTGGAGCTCTTGACGGAGCTCGTCATCCATCCGAGAAGGGAACTTCTTAGGCCGATTAGACAACTTCTTTTCTTTATGAAATGAGAAAGGCTTTGACTATAATTTGGACTTAGGGGCAGCCAATTCCGTGCTCCTAAATTTTTTGATAGCTTCAGCTAAGGTGGATGGATCAAAGGCTTTAACCCAACCTCTCAATCGTTCCTCCAATCCTTCAGTGAATAGGACCACCAACCTCTTCTCAAAAATACTATTAACCATAACTAAGAGGTTTTGAAACTCAGTTATGTAAGCGTCTAAAGAGCCCTATTGTTTGAGTTGTGCAAGCTCTCTAAACTTCACCTCTCAATCCTTACTATCAAATATTTCAATCAACTTGTTGGGGAATTCAACATAGGTATTGATTGAGCTTTACCAACCCATGGTACCACCACTCATGACCAACCCCATCCAAGTACAAAGTACCCAACTTGAAGGCATCTTCTTCAAACATCGGCCTCAAGGACAAATAGTTGTCCAACTTCTGAACCCAAGCTCTAGCTGTGCACTTATTGTTCGCATCAAAATGAGCTAGAGTAACCTTTCCAAGAGCTTGTTGATAGTCTCTCGAAGCGGAATAATGCTTATCATATCTCCCATCCCTTCTCTTCTTCTGGTTCATGTATTGCTCAAGCGTAAAAATGTTCTCATCAACTATTGGAACTTCAACTTCAGATTGAGTTGCTTCCCTAGGAAGGAAAACGGGTTGCAAATGTCTCGAAATAGACCTCACGAGGTTTCCACCATTGTTGCTACTCTAGTTACTCCCATTCCCATTTCCTCCTAATTTATTAGAGGTGCTGGAATTGTTTCTATTAGTGTTTTGATTAGGAATCCCACCAAAGTTCTTAGTTAATGTAGCCAACAACTGGGATATCATATCCATCATAGTATCAAACTTCTTTTCAACTCTCTCAACAGTCTCACTTGCATCATTATGACTTGATGTTCTCTCTGCCATTGAATCCACTACTTTCTCTTTGTTTCTCAATACCTCTGAAAATGTTCCTTCCACCGGCACTAACGAAATCTAATATTGATGCCTCCTTTGTTCTCAGTTGTAGTATATGATGTCTCTATCACTCATGGAGCACCCTTAACACACAAGCTGGCAGGATAAGTGGCTCTGATACCACTATAATATTACCCTTTTTTTCAATTATTTTCATATTGCAAGCAATACAAACACCCGTTAGGGTTAGAAATAAAATCACAAATCTTACAGAATGTAACCCTACCACCTTTTGATCACCGAGAGCACAATCTGGGAGGGTGAGAAAATGCAGTGTATAAGGGATCATTAGATGTAAACTGAAAACTGCTTTCAATATTTGAGTGGCAAGCTAGCCCCTTCCACTTTTCAGCAGGATAAGAAGAATATTGAAAATCACTTGGTTGTAAACCAACCAAGGACAATGCAAGAAATTGAAGAACAATCACTACCGCTTATGCAGCAAGAGGACTAGAAACCACTTATGCAACGGGAGGACTAGCAATGAAAATTACTATCAACTCCATCGCTTATTCAGCGAGAGGACATCATTACAATCAACTCAACCGCGAACTTGTGCCTAGGAAGGAGATGCCAAAGTCGTGGTGATTTGAAATGAAATTCAAATGAGAGTTTGAGAATTTGGGCACCATTTGAAGATGAATTTCAATCTCTGAGTCTATAAATATATGAGCTTGGCTTCTCATTTTGGCATCCATGAAGAAACTATAACGAAGTGTTGTTGAAATTTACATTGAGCTTCGAGGAAAGCATACCTCCTAGCATTTGTTGGATTTCTTGCTTGACAGATAGCAACTAAAGGAGCTTGAGACCTCTCTTCATTTAAGAGAGCGGATTGAAGGACAGAGATGTAGATTTGTGTTTCATTTTCAAAATGGTGGAGTGTTTTTTGAGTTTTTCATGTTGTTGGTTCATGTGTGTTGAAGGTGTTTTTTGCTCGTGGCTCTCTATGTGTTGGACATGTGGTTGTGGGTATTTTTGGTAACAAGTGGAACTTTCCAGCTGGATCGCACCTTTCCTTGGTTGCCTCGAGTTGTGTGCAGATTGTTTGTTGTGATCGAGGTGAGAGTTTGAGGTTCTATTTGTGTTGTTGATGTCACATCTTTCATTTGCTTTTGGTTTTGTGCAATTCGAAGTTGATTTGGAGAAGTTATGAGCAATTTGATGTGAAGGTAGCTTGATAATCTGTGTGTTTTATGTGCATGTTAGTGATTTTCATAACTGCATAGTTGTGTATAGGGAGAGTTTTTGGGTGTCAGTGGTTTATGCTAGTTGGGGAGCAATTTCCTATTGTTGTTGCAGTTATTGGATTTGTTATCAGCACTTAATCATCATTTTATATGTTTTGTAATGTTGGTAGTAGTACTAATAGCAATTTCTTTGATCTCTCCTAGTCCCACTACATAAGTGGAAGAGGTTGGCCTTGCTGCCTAGTTTGGACAGTGATTCTAGTAAATTGTAATCCATGTTTGCATTGTAAAGCTGATTGGTACTACTAATAGCTATATAATTGGATTGTTCTTCTTTGGCCCACTACATAAGTGGAAGAGGTTGGTTTGTTGTCTTCTTATCTTTTATAACAGAGTCCTCCTGCTGAATAAGCGGTTGAGTTGATTGTAATAATGTCCTCTCACTAAATATGCGATGGAGTTGATAGTAATTTTCAATGCGATGGCGGTTGGGTCCAGAAGATGAACTTAAAACCATAGCTAATGTTTTAATTTAGAAAATATATTCCTTTATTCTTGTGTAGGGTTTTCAATAGCTATTTGAAAAAGGCATTCTACATCATCATTTGCAACTAATGTTTTATTTGTATTTAGTTTTTCTTAAAGAGAATAGATATGGTTTGCAGTGCCCAAATTCTCAAACTCTCATTTGAATTTCATTTCAAATCACCACGACTTTGGCATCTCCTTCCATAGCTATTGAAAACCCTACACACAAGAATAAAGGAATATATTTTCTAAATTAAATCAAACATTTCTCTTTATGATTAGATGTTTATCCCCAATCACAATTATTGGTTGTTTGTGATGGAAAGTAAGTGTCCATAACCACATTTCTTGAGTAATTATGATTGTATGTGTGCCGCATTCATAATTACCATTAGTAGAGATGTCTTCCTATATACAAAACTTCAATATTGAATAGGTATGTTTTTCCTTATCCAAACTTGTATAACCTTGGAGATATGAAGCTTATCCCCTACCAACATTCAAAGGAGCAAATGACCAACGAGGATGACACTCACCTACATAATTAATATGAACTTCTCAAATAATATTTGAAGGAGCAAAAGGAGAAGTGCACGTCAAGCCACAACAAAAGTTATTAAATCATTCTTGAGAGGACTTGACATCACAAGAGAAGACAACCATCAAGGATCAAAGGCATGAATAAATAAGATGTTCATTAACATTCTTCCACCAACACCTTTGCTTCAAGAAAGCACAATATATAACAAAGTTCTTGATCTAAAAGACATCTACGTTTGAAATGGAAACCCTCACAATCAAGTGGGTGAAAGCACAACATATTGTCCGCCATCAAAACCACATTCCCGTGAAGAGGCTTTGATATGTAAAATGTGAGCAAATATATAGTGTCATATGTAAGAATGGGAATCATGAACCTCTCAACATATAATAGAATTACCAAATAATACAAGAATATTGAAAGTTTAACATGAATTGCCTCCTATGGAATTCACATTACATGAACCTTCCCTTTAGTCATATATTGAGACACCTGTGAAACTTAGACCTAGATCTTGATCCTCAAACCATCCTTACCACCTATCATGCTTCACATCCTAACCATATTGTCAAGATTCAACTTAGATGTTTGCATATTGCCAAGACATTCGTATATAGTGCTAACACCCCGCAAACACGCACAACTATGTTGTCCATTGAAGTATTACACACTCTGATTTTGGCAGTGTAACACCCCTCTACGCATGCACCAACACTAGGAATGATTGCCCATGGGTGAACTCATAATACTAGTTCCCACTTTTTGTACATCTTGTTTTTTGCTGAAATCATACATTTTTTATAAAAATATAATGATTTAAGTTTTAATAGGTCCCATTTGAAGTAATTAATTGGAGAGAGTTGGATCAAAGGCTCTTAGATCAAAAATTTTTGGATAGATCCTCTCTGCTTCTAAATCATACTCGCAATGGACTCTCCTTTGCATCTATCAAACGCTTCTATCAAATGCTGATAAAAAACCAAATTTACATTAGCTTTTGGGGGGTCAAATGAATTCATTTACGAGTTTTTTTAAAAGTATTTAGTCCTTATTATAAACTTTCCAAATAGTATAATTTTTAATATATTTAATTTTATCAATATATTTTTATTTTATTTCTTATGAATGTAGGTTTTTCAACGAACATGAACTTCTTTGTTCAATGCATTGGGAAAAATAGTAAACTAATTTTAAAAAATCTGAAAAAAATATATACCCTAGGTTTTGATGTCTTCTTTCTACCAAAAAAATAAAATTGAATTTTGATATATATAGAACAAGTTATGTGTTCAAACATATACCTATATCTAAATTATAATTAGTCGCACTTCAAAACTAAATAAAATGAAAAACATTCAACATATCACTATCAAACCAGTTAAATGACCTAAGTATTGATGTTACAAACCAAAATTCAAAAAAAACAAGTTTTTATCATTTATATAAAAAAAGTTATGCGTTTCAAGATGTGTTAATTTTAGTACTTTCAGATTGCATAAAATTCAGAAAATTAGATTTAGATTAATTAACTAATTAGTTTTCAGACTTTAGGCATAATAAAGGAAATGAAAACTAAGGACAATGCACAGTTACCCTGGGAAAACCTCCTAGGAGGAAAAACCCAACCAAAGGATCCTCAGATTTGATTTATGATTAGAATTCAATAGGAAGTTATACACTTATCTACTTTTACAGTCACCATGAGGGAGGAATGATTAGGTTATAGTCCTCCTTATATGATTCCAGCCCTTTTATTGGAGTCTTCAATTTTGTATGATGATCTGTTGTCTCTAAGAGAGTTTGCTGACTTCAAGGTAAGATATGTTGCTATTAGATCAAGTTTGCACCCTCCAATTTGGATCTGCTACAACATGTGAGGTTTGCTATTGGCTGGTTGCAGTCTTTATGAAGTTCGCTGCCTCTATATAGAAGTTCGCTGGCTTTATGGAAGTTTGCTGCCTCTATGTAAGTTCGCTGCCTCTCTTTATGAAGTTCGCTGCCTCTATGTAAGACTTTGATAAAGTTTGCTATTCACCAAGGATGTTTTACTTGCATAAACTTGATTGATATAAGTGAAAGGAAGGTGATGCTTTTATAGGTGACAATTAGATCCCTAAACATGTCGGCCTTCTTTAACCTTTAAACTATTTATCGCTTTCCATTAATTTGCCTTAATGGGGTCGGCCCTATCAAGGAGGCGTTTTATATTGGTTTGTGGCGAGCAACCTTAAGTGCCGAGGGTGAAGGGCCTAGCCCTATATAAAGGGGGGCGGATTCCAATGTTGCCTAAAGCAATAGGAATCCGCTGGCCCTAATTACAACCAAAACTCCCTCTTAATTAGGGAATAGAATCATAATCATAATCTTCCAGCTTGCACACAAGCATAGACTGGATCCACCTTGCATTGCTCACAGAGGGTGGAGAGGATCCTTTGCTTACCATCTTACATTGCCCGCAGAGGATGGTCATAGATTACAATACCATCTTACATTGCCCGCAGAGGATGGTTTTAAGTTTATACTTTTCCCTGAGAAGTTTACAATACCACCTTACATTGCCCGCAGAGGGTGGTTAACATTTACAATACCATCTTACATTGCCCGCAGCGGATGGTTAATAATCACACTTCTCCTTGAGAAGTTTACAATACCACCTTACATTGCTCGCAGAGGGTGGTTAACATTTACAACACCATCTTACATTGCCCGCAGAGGATGGTTTATGCTTCTCCTTGAAAAGTTTACATTACCACCTTACATTTCCCGCAAAGGGTGGATTTATACAATACAAGGTATCACTGCACTAGAGACTCCCTCTCAATTGGAGATTCATTTTCCACAATACAAAGTCTATCCCTGAAGTACACGAACTTCACTTTTGCTAGAGGCTTGGTAAGAATATCCGCAACCTGCTCATCAGTGCTGACATACTTCAGCTGAATGGCACCTCTTTGTACCATGTCCCGAATATAATAAAAATGAGTTTCCACATGTTTTGACCTGTCATGAAACACTGGATTGTTAGACATTTTAATACAACTCTGGTTATCACAGTGAATGGCTGTGGGATCCCATGGTTGACCAAACAGTCCAGCAAGAAGCTTACGAAGCCATATTGCTTCTCTGGAAGCTACACTTGCAGCAATATACTCAGCTTCAGCAGTACTCAAAGCCACTGAGAATTGTTTTCTGCAAGCCCAAGAGATCACTGCAAAACCCAAGCTAAAGCAAATACCAGAGGTACTTTTCCTGTCTTTGACGCTTCCAGCCCAGTCTGCATCAGAATAACCTTCCAAGGTTATTGGAGTGTTAAGTGGATACTTCAACCCAAAACCAATAGTGCCTTGCAAATATCTTAGGATATGCTTGGCAGCAACCAGGTGAACATGCTTGGGTAGGCTCATGAACTGACTGAGAGCATTCACAGCAAAACATATGTCTGGTCTAGTATTGACTAGGTACATCAGAGATCCAATCAACTGTCGATACTCGGATGGATCTGCAAAGTCAAAGTTAGTTGCAGAAATACTCAACTTCTTTAAGTTAGATTCCATAGGAGTAGACATTGGCTTACAATACATCATCCGAAATCTTTTCAGAATGTCAATAGTATACTTTCCTTGACTTAGAAAGAAGATTTCGTTAGATCTTTGTCATACTTCTAAACCTAGGAAGTAGTGCATTAGACCTAAATCTTCCATTTCAAATTCAGAGGCTAGATCTTTCTTGCATCCAATAATAAGTTCATTTTTACTAGTAAGAAATAAGTCATCCACATAAAAAACTAAAATCAACTTTTCATCATTTGCAATTTTAAGATAAATGTTAGGGTCAGCATCATTTTTACGAAAACCTAGACTTAACAGATATTTATCAATTCTTTCATACCAAGCACGAGGGGCTTGTTTAAGACCATAAAGAGCTTTCTTTAACCTGCACACGTGGGTTAATTTATCCTGAATCTCATATCTCTCAAGTTGCTCAATATAGACTTCTTCCTCAATGACACCATTGAGAAAGGCAGTCTTAACATCCATCTGATGTAGTTTCCAACCCTTAGAGGCAGCAATAGCAATTATTGTTCTAATGGAAGTATATCTAGCAACAAGAGAAAATGTTTCTCCATAGTCTATGCCTTCCTTTTGGGAAAAGCCACACGCTACAAATCTAGCCTTATATTTTTCAATACTACCATCAGCATTATGTTTAATTTTAAATAACCATTTAGATGAAACAACAGATTTACCTTTGGGTCTGGGCACAAGGTCCCACACATCATTCTTGCTGATTGACTGATATTCTTCATCCATAGCAAGCTTCCAGGCATGATGACTTGAGGCTTCTTCAACATTGCAAGGTTCAGTTTCAATGAGATTACACATTAAAGAAACGTAGTTGGAAAATACCTGAGGTCTCGTAGTTTCACGGAAGGTGCCACTTGGAGCAGCAAATCTCTCAGCTTCTTGAATGGTGTTTCTTACCCAAAGAGGCCTCTTTTTGGTAACAACAATGTCACTAGGAATATCAGTGGGATTCATGGGTTCTGGAGGATCATCATGATTGTCTTGAGGTGGAGGTTCAACTTGCTCCCTCTGAATCTCAGGGTTAGAATCAACGTCTATATTTTGATTATCATTAGATTCATCAATAACACAAGAACCTTTCGATTTCTTAAAAGCAATGTATTCTTCAAATTTAACATCCCTACTTACCTCAACGTACCTTTGACCTAGGATGTAAATCCTGAATGCCTTGGAGGATTTACTGTATCCGACTAGCATGCCTTTCTTTCCGGAGGGTTCCAACTTTGATCATTTTTCCTTGGGCACATGAACATAGACAGGACTTCCAAAGATTCTGAGGTGACTAATGTCTGGTTTGGATCCTGTGAAGGCTTCTTCTAGGGTCATGTTCTTTAGAGCACGATGAGGACATCTGTTCTGGATGTATACTATTGTTCTAGAAGCCTCAGCCCATAGGAAGGTCTGCAAGTCTTGATCGTGGATCATAGCCCTTGCAGCCTCCACAATGGTCCTATTCTTTCTTTCAGCAACACCATTTTGTTGAGGATTGTATGGAACACAAAACTCTCTCTTAATTCTTGACTCAACACAAAAATCATGAAAGCTACCGGAGGTGTACTCACCTCCATTGTCAGATCTTAAACATTTGATTCTTTTACCAGAGAAGTTTTCAGTTAATGCTTTAAACTCCTTAAATTTACTTAAGACTTCATCAGATTCTTTAGATTTCAAGAAGTAGATCCAAGTTTTCCTAGAAAAATCATCTATGAAGATAACATAATAAAGGAATCCACTAGGAGATGCTACAGACATAGGACCACATAAATCAAAGTGAACAAGCTAGTTTATCTTTAGCTCTATTTTCACTTTTATGAAATGGACTTTTAATATTCTTACCAGTAGCACAACCTTTACAAGTGTTATCATGAATTTGACTGAGTTTAGGCATACCTTTAACTATCCTTTCAAAAGATGGAAGAGCTTGATAATGTAGATGTCCAAGTCTTCTATGCCATAACTCACAGGATTCTGGGACCTCATTAATGAGGGCTTGAATAGGGTTAGTAGAGAGCTTATAAAAACTATCATATCTATGACCAATTATACGAGCAGATTTGAAACTAGCTTTCTTAGACCAAGCAAGGACTTTTCCTTCAGAAAATGCAATTTGATAACCCTTATCTTCTAAGGCAGAAATGGAAATTAGATTTCTTTTAATTCCAGGAACAAACAGTATATCACTTAGATGTAATGAAATACCAAAATCTAAATTTAGAGAAGTAGAACCAGAACCTCTTACCGAATAACGAGCGTCATCACCAATTACCACGTGAAGGCTAGTATCCTTTTCTACAAGACCTGAAAGGTGGTCACAGTAACCTGTGATGTGTCTAGAGGCACCACTATCAATCAACCATGTATTGTTATCTGAGAGAATACTGCTAGATAGGGCAGAAATGAATAGGAAGTCATCATTGTGTTCAGAAACTTCATTTAGATTAGCTTCACTTTGGTTAAGGTTAAACTGGCATTCCTTAGCATAGTGACCGAATTTGTCACATCTAAAACATCGCACACGCGAAGTATCTCTTGGTTTCTTCCAAGGGTGTTGGGAACTAAAAGGTCTTGATTCCCTATTTCTTTTAGGATAAGGTTGCTTCCAATTACCCTTTTTCTTGCATTGGGCAGCGAGCATGTGATGTTCATCTACATGAGGGCTCTTGGATTGACCTCTAGTGAAGAGGCGAGACTCTTCTTGGATGCAATCATTCTTAAGATGATCAAGGGAAGGTAGCTCAAACCGACCACTTATGGTTTGGATAAATGATTCCCAAGAGAAGGGTAGGCCATTAAGAGCAATCATGACAAGGTCTTTGTCTTCCATAATATGCCCAATTAATCCTAGCTGATTCTTAAGTTCAGAAATTCTCATGAAGTAGGAAATAATAGAATCTTCTTTAGCCATTTTGATATTAAGTAGTTGTTGTCTTAACGTAATTGCCCTACTAAGATTGTTAACTTCATATGTACCTTGAAGATGGCTGAACATTTCCCTTGCAGAGGTGAATGAGGCAATAGAGGTGACGAGGTGATCTTTGACTGAATCAATGAGGATCTTCCTGGCCTTGATAGCATCCTTTTTGAATTGTTTTAACTCAGCAGCATCCGATGGCACAATTAGCTCTTTTTCTTCTATGAATTGGAGGAGGTCTTCTTCCTCGAGAGCCAACTTGATTCGAACCTTCCATGCGGTAAAATTTAGATTCCCATCAAGCCTATCTTCAACTTTCAGCCCCATTGACCTGATTTGCAAAAACTACAGCAAACTGAAATAAAGGTGAACTTAATTTTAAATCTGAAGATTAATCTAACCAATTAGCTCTGATACCATGTTAATTTTAGTACTTTCAGATTGCATAAAATTCAGAAAATTAGATTTAGATTAATTAACTAATTAGTTTTCAGACTTTAGGCATAATAAAGGAAATGAAAACTAAGGACAATGCACAGTTACCCTGGGAAAACCTCCTAGGAGGAAAAACCCAGCCAAAGGATCCTCAGATTTGATTTATGATTAGAATTCAATAGGAAGTTATACACTTATCTGCTTTTACAGACACCATGAGGGAGGAATGATTAGGTTATAGTCCTCCTTATATGATTCCAACCCTTTTATTGGAGTCTTCAATTTTGTATGATGATCTGTTGTCTCTAAGAGAGTTTGCTGACTTCAAGGTAAGATCTGTTGCTATTAGATCAAGTTTGCACCCTCCAATTTGGATATGCTACAACATGTGAGGTTCGCTATTGGCTGGTTGCAGTCTTTATGAAGTTCGTTGCCTCTATATAGAAGTTTGCTGGCTTTATGGAAGTTCGCTACCTCTCTTTATGAAGTTCGCTGCCTCTATGTAAGACTTTGATAAAGTTCGTTGTTCACCAAGGATGTTTTACTTGCATAAACTTGATTGATATAAGTGAAAGGAAGGTGATGCTTTTATAGGTGACAATTAGATCCCTAAACATGTCGGCCTTCTTTAACCTTTAAACTATTTATTGCTTTCCATTAATTTGCCTTAATGGGGTCGGCCCTATCAAGGAGGCGTTTTATATTGGTTTGTGGCGAGCAACCTTAAGTGCCGAGGGTGAAGGGCCTAGCCCTATATAAAGGGGGGTGGTTTCCAATGTTGCCTAAGGCAATAGGAATCCGCTGGCCCTAATTACAACCAACAAGATGCACGTCACTCTTTAAACATGTTATTTCTTATAAAAAACTTCTTTTCGGAGGAGATGGGAAAATCAATAAAAATTTGAAAAAAATATTTAGAATATACAAATAAGATGTTGCAAATCACTAGTTTACATAATCTTCAAATTCTTAATGGTTTAAAAGTTGGTCAAAAAGTGGGAACCAGTATTGTGAGTTCACTCACCTCCATTCCTTACAACCACCTTTTTGTTTCGTTTTTCCTTTTTTTGAAGTCTTGTCTATTCTTGAAACCCTCATGGAATCTTTGAGCTTCTTGAGCATTTTCTTTGCATTCCAACATTTCATCCTTCCATTTTTTTATTCATGACAAATTCACCACCTTACTATTCAAAGTAAAGAATTACCCATGATTTTTTCTAAGTAAAGCGTTGGGCCTTGGATTGTTCAGAGGTTTGATTACCCTTTGTAGTAATTGAATTTTTTTGCACTCTACATTTAATTTTTAAATCTTCAAATTTTTGTTGTCTTACCTGCTTCTCTTGTTTTCTAAAGTTGGCTAACTGTCATGACACTATTTTATGAGCTTTCTAACCCAAACTACTTTTAGATACGTGGTTATAAATTCAAAATTGCATATTACTTAAAACCATTATACTTCGCCTCGACCCAAACCTAACTCTAATCCCCTTGCTCCACAAAATTTTGTTTCAAGCTTTGGGACTTCCTTTACATCAAACACTTGATCTAATTCTCAAAACAATACACCTCTTGGATCTCCTCCCACTGTAGACCATGAATCTATTGATGGGGTCAACTTCGATAAAGTTCAATCCCTAGAGAACTCAGGGGATTTCAAATGTTTCATTTATTGAGAGAAAATCATTCATAATGCAAGCCTTGATGTATATATTAGAATCACATGTGTCATTTAATGCAATTGTATTGCCTCAATGTACACATTCAAACATCATTGACCATGCTCAATATCTAGATGCCCAAGGTGTTTGTACCTATGGTCATAAACTATTGCTAACCTTCCATCACTACTAATGTCGATGTCTCCCAAACTCCCTCAAGGTACAACATTCCTCCATAGTTCATGATTTTACAACTATGGGGAATATTTCTATAATGCATGGTAAATATGCCTCCACCTCCTCCACTAGTTAATCTTGTCCTAATTTTAACCTATCACAATGTGTCAAATGCAATCACAACTCACAAACTTAGCCTATGCCACCACTTGCTCCAAATAACCATGACAATCTACTTGTCATGCATATCCTAAATACTCCCCTACCCAAATGGTTGAGAATTCAAATTTAGACAAGTTCAATGACAATAATGATCCACAATTACATCTTAGTTCTTTCGATATGCTATGTAGTAACTTCCATTATTAGGACCATTTTTTGGCAAAGAAATTCTCCCCAATCTCTTAAAGCAACTTCATTAGAGTGGTATTGCTCTTTGGTCGACAGCTCTATCTTTTCTTTTGATCAACTCATGAATAAGTTTCTTAAAAGGTTCCAAGCAAACCGAAATAGAAACTAACAAGTTGGTTTGTTGGTTTGTCACGATACGGAGAAGAGGTATTGCAGCAAAGGTGAGTGCATATGTTTGGTCATATTTACAAAGCTTATAGGTGTTGCAGCTGGCATCATATAAAGTGCATTATAGTGCTATTGGTATAGAATGCTCGAGAGCGAATCAAAGGAGTCAAGTCATTAGTGTCGCAAAATGGTCAAGTAGCAATTGTGATAGAACAATGTTTATACTAGAAAATGAGGGACGACAAAACTAAGCAATGCATAATTAGTCCCATGTCTCTAAGGGCCAAGTCATTGTTCCCATGGATTGCTAATATAATGCAAGAAAACCAGAGTAGCCATGGTGAACTATTGGCATGATTACAAAGAATAGGCGAGAGTGCCTGGTGTTTAGATTGATATAGAGCGCTTGCCTCCCGGTTTACGAAAGGTGATAGTGGGAGAAATCCTATTGGAAAAAATGTCACCCATAATGTCACCCACCTATGCGTGCCCATCTTCTTTATATCAATCCATTTCTTCTCAAATCACTTATGCCTCCTTGACAACAATATTTAAAGGATGTTCGTTAACAAATTATACCCAACATCGAGGGAGAGAATTTTTGGATGAAATTTTCTACCTTCTCTAATCTATGGATTGCACTTCTGAATAATCAACATACACCAACTTAGTTTAAAGCTTTGGTATCAAGCTCTCCTAGATTTAACTTGGGGGTCTCATCTTCTTTTGCACAATCCAATAAGAATGAAACACTAGCTAATATGATCACTTATCCTCAAGCAATCAAGAAGAATACACTTGGAACTAAATGCAAATCCAATTTTCACAAAACTTTTCAATTCTTCATTCAATATTTTACAAAAACTACTCAAGGATAACCTAGTCACCCTTTTAGAGATTCGATCAATCCTTCTGAACAATTCTTATTCCTAAAAGTCGTCATTTTTATTCATTCTTTCCTTGTTTTGAACTCTTGGCTATTCTTGAATCTCTTGCACAATCTTTGAACTTCTTGGGCTTTTTCTTTGCATTTTTCTATTCACGACAACTTCACCACCTAACATTTTTCTCCACTTCATCTTTGGGCTTCTTGCTTTTAGTCTACTATTTTGTCTATTAGCAAATTGCACATATTTCACTTTTATGTCTAAAATCTCATATAAATGTTGTTTATGAGGTGGAAACACAAACATAGGTTTTACCAAAGCAAACCTCTAAAACACAATAGCCCCAACATTTCATCTCAATCTTTTGTGTGCATGTTTCAATTGGAGATGATTGTCACCTTTGTTGGAGCTTCATTGATGGTATCTCAATGATACTCCTTTGCTTGCTCGTTATTATATTGCATTAATTATGTTTAGTATTTCATGCATTTTGTATTTCCGTAGTATTTAGTTCTCAACACAACATTCAACTTGTTGAATACTTTCCAATGATAATCTTCATGTTCTATCTATACAGGACACTAGCACTTGCATGCACTACCATCCTAGACCAACATGTGCATCCTAAACAAAGAACTCACAACGTTGTCTAAAAGGTTTCTATGACACTGACTTTCATCTTCTAAGATCTAATAGTTTCATCAATTTATATAGTTAATTAAACGCTCATTTCTCTTCGACAATGAACAAGAAGTCATACATACCAAAGGGTTTGTGCATTTGTCTTAGACATGCACAAGAGGTCATATATTTCTCCTCGAGAGGTTTG
Organism: Cryptomeria japonica; assembly: GCF_030272615.1. Classification (NCBI taxonomy): domain Eukaryota; kingdom Viridiplantae; phylum Streptophyta; class Pinopsida; order Cupressales; family Cupressaceae; genus Cryptomeria; species Cryptomeria japonica. The sequence goes on along the minus strand of NC_081407.1, from coordinate 270,415,386 downwards.
ATTACCCTTTGTAGCTATTCATTTTTCAAAAAATTCACTATTACTATCAAGCACCGAATCTTTATCATTTGGAGATGCAAAAAAAAGCAATCATGAGACCCTTTGCACAAGTGAAGAGCTCAAATTTACCTATGATGAAAGGCCTTCAAGGAATCTATGACCCATATGTGAAGGTCAAGCAAAGAAGACCACGCGTCACAAAATTTTCAAACTAGACCACTATAGTAATAGATGTCCTCATTTCCCAAATCCTTTGCCACGTCACCATCAAGAAGGATTTGGCAGAAATGATGGGATAACCCTCTCCCTCAAACTTAATGCATATACATAGACTATGCTAACTACACAATGTTTAACATGTAATCCTTAATGACACATACATACCTTACACAATATTAACAACACAAATAATACTGATATTACCCTCTATATTAAACCTTTACTTTTCACAACTACACTCCATGAGCTCACATCTCACCCTCATTACTAGAATCGTACCTTCTATAATAATATCTTTGTTTTTTGCTTATACTAATTCCCTCCCTCTCAACTAAGTTTTTGCTTATTGTAATTGACATTCAAGGTCTCATATCTCCAACTCTCTAATATCCCAATTTTGAATTTTTTAAAGCTTATTTTGTTGTCAACTTCATGATTGAATAATTTGATTCTATTTAAACTTTTACTCCAATATTTTCACATCACCATTTGTTTTTACTTTATTTTTTAGCCTCCTTGCTTTAATCAAGTTCAATGTTGCTTCACTAAGAATTGTTAATGATTTATTATAAAAAGGTTATATATATCTTCTGGATCTACCTCACTATAATGTTTTCATAACATTCATTGCAGATTTGCAAACTCCAATCTTTATGATCTTGAAGATACTATTGTGAACATCTAACTCCTTTTGAATGATATATTTGATATGGTTGCATCTCATTTTGTACTATACATGTACATCATTGACACATTTTTTAAAGATTTCATTAAAGTGAGATAAAATATAACACAATTTAGTGGGGCATCCTTGCAACCCAACCCAATTGCCCCACCTACCTTGCTTTCGCAGTCTTACTACAAAGTTGGGGCCAAGAGATTGTGAAGTCCAAATTGGACTCTCATCTAGCCATGGTTGAGTCATCATGGATTCTCATTTAGCAACTGTTGAGTCATTATGGCCTTCTTAGCTACTTTTGTTAGGAAACATACTATAAATAGTAATTTTTACCAGTGTTTTCCACGTAAATCATGTGTGGTGTTATCGTTCTTCTCTACAATTGTTTGTACTCATTATTTTTCTCACAATTGGAATCAAAGCATAGGTTATTTGTGTAGAAGTTGTTTGTTTCGAAAAAGTGAGCAATGGCTGGAAATAGTGTTACCAGATTTGAGGTTCATAAGTTTGATGGTTTGAATATTGCTCTATTGAAGCTTAAGATTCAAGATTTACTGGTGAAGGATGAATGGAACAGAGCGTCAAATCCTACAAATATGAGCACGTCAAATTGGAATACCATGGATAGCATGGTACAAGCAATAATCCAATTATCTCAAGCAGAATCAATTTAAGGATGCAATAAGCTTGCAAAGTTGTATGAGATGAAGTCATTGGCAAACAAAATTATGTTATAAAGGTAATTGTATAATTTGAGGATGCATGACATTTCATTTATCACAAATCATCTCAACAATTTCAACACATTGACAAGCAATATTACTATGCTCATTGCCAGATAGTTGGGATTAGTTGGTTATGGCTCTCAATAATTTTGCATCGAGTGGGAAGTTCATCTTTGAAGATGTGGTGGTTGCTTTAATCTCTGAAGATTCAAGGCAAGAAACAACTCAAGGATCTTCTTCTAATGAAACTCTTGTTGCAAGAGGCAAAACTCAAAAAAGAGCAAATATTGAGCGTTGACAAACCAAGCCCAAATCCAAAGGACATAAAAGGGTGAAATGTTGGAACTGTGGCAAGAATGGACATGTCAAAAAGGATTGCAAACTCCCAAAAGTAGCCAAGGAGAATCCTAGTGCACCTGTATTTGAGGCTAACGTTGTAGACTGCCAAAAGCAAACAAGGGGAATCCTAGTGCACCTACATTTGAGGCTAACACTACAGTAGTTCAAACACCACTGGAAAAAAAATAATAGACTGTTTTTTCTAGAAATATTACGAGAAGCAAAGATATGTCTTAGGTTTAACTCATTCATATACTTGTGAAGCCCCTGTAACATCTATTAGAGGTTCATCGTATTTTGTTTCATTTATAAATGATTATTCTTACATTGATTTAATGAAAAAGCAATGCAAAAAGGTGAAGAACAACAAGGTATGGAAGTTATTCCAATAGAGGTGGAAAAACGTGATGATCATCTCGATGTGTTTGATGAAGAGCAACCAAACAAAGAGCAACTAAATGAAAATCAACTAGAAGAAGAACAAGGTATGGAAGTTATTCCAATAGAGGTAGAAAAACGTGATGATCATCTAGATGTCTTTGATGAAGAGCAACTAAATGAAAATCAACGAGAAGAACAACAAACGATTGAGCCACAATGTGAATCATCACCTGTTTTAAGGAGATCTCATAAGAGTAATCAAACCACCTGTAAGGAACTCTCTTTCTTGTAATTTTGCTTATGCATTACTAACCAACGTTGGTGACGCTAGTTCAAATCAAGAGGCTTGTGAAGCTAAATGTTCAAGCAGATGGAGAGTTGCCATGGAAGAAGAGATGGAAGCTATGCATAAGAACAAGACAGGGAGCTAGTCCCATTGCCTAAGGGGAGAAAGCTCGACTGGTCTTCAAGTTGAAGAGGGATATAAATGATAATTTGGAGAGATATAAAGTTTGAATGGTGGCCAAGGGGTATATACAAAAATCTGGTATTGATTTTGATGAGATTTTTAGCCTATCGTATGATTGAGTACTTGTTTTAACTCGTTGCTAGTATTGATTTGGAGTTAGAACAATTTGATGCTAAAACAACCTTCTTGCATAGTGATATCTCTAAGGAGATTTATTTGAAACAACCAAAAGGTTTTGAGAAAAGAGGCAAAAAGAATCTTGCTTGTACGTTGAGAAAATCATTGTATGGTTTAAAACAGGCACCTAGGTGATCGTACAAACTTTGATTCCTTCATGATGAATTTGGGTTTTAACAAATGTGAGGCTAATCATTGTGCCTATGTTCAAAGATATGATGATGTCAATTTTATTATTCTAATACTAAATCTTGATGATGTGTTGGTAGCAAGTCCCAACATGTATAAAGTCATCCATTTGAATACTAAACATGCTAGGGAGTTTGAAATGAAAGACTTAGGATACATAGACACAAAAATAACAAGAAATTATGGTTATCACAAAACACTTATGGAAGGTTTTGTTGCACTTCAATATGCAAAATAGACAACCAATTAGTAGTCCATTTCATGTTCATATTAAATTGTCTTCGAAATAATGCCCTAGCACAAAAGCAAACAAGGCATAGATGTCTCATGTACCATAATAATTAGCAATAGGAAATATTATGTTCGGCATGTCAATAGGTACATGGTGAATCTTGGCACAAACAATGGGAGTTGCAATACGTACATGGTGAATCTTGGCACTAATCATTGGACAACTATGAAATGGATTCCTAGATATTTGAGAAACATTACACTAGTTGTGCAAGTCATACTATATTTAGTAAGTTGTACTCAAATAGGACTTGACAACTCTATTGTTTAAGGCTGCTCTAAGTCATGTTTTGATGTACATTTTTTGAAGATTGTTGTAACTTTGAAATTCTTGAGAATCAATACAAGAGATAATTTGCCCATGATTTTTACTAGTATATTTTTACCAAGTTTTTCCATGTAAATGTGTGTTATGCACTATTGTTCTTCTCTGCAATTTTCTGCACTTGTTATTTTTCTCACAATAGGGACGAGTTGAAGCAAGACTAATCCCCTAGGTATGCACGCAATCACCAACAAACCACGTGCATCAAGTAAACCCAACCCTCTTATTTAGCAAACAATTATCTTAAGTTAAACATCTCAATGAGCTTTATTTGCTCCACTTCAACTAAGCCTCAAAGACAATCATGGTCCAAAAATATATGGATTTTACAAAACCCTCAAGATCATTTAACAAGAGCAAATTCCTTGTTATCATTATCAAACTACTAGTTAAGTTCAATTGGTGGTAATATGAATCTCATTTTTGAACATTACCAATTGTTCCCATGGTGATGCAAAAAGTTTGAGTGCGCATTTTGGAAACCCCTTTTATTAAGTAAAATGTGTAATAAGCACCTTCATGGCATTTTCTAGCACCTAGATTTTAAAGCACTAAAAAACCTATGCTAAGTTTTGATGAGATGAAAATTCAAGCTCTTACATCTAATTAATGATGGTGATTTAACTAAAAAATATTTAACATATCTCTTCGCTGGTGACAACAAATATGGGTTTTGGTTGTAACATCTCTTTGCTCCTACATTTGGATGTCCCTGATACCCTACACAGTTCTTCAGCGCCGTCAATAGAAGATTTGTTTGATGATGATTGAGTAGTGCTAGGAAACGTAATTCAAATATAAATATCATCAGCATTTGCTTGATTTCTATTTGGAATTAACCATGTTAGTGAAGTATAATAGGAAATCAGCATGCTTTAAACAACTAAACTTCTGGATGGCATTATTTGTCAACTTTTAGGAGGACAGAGACAAGCCACTGCCTCCAATTCAAACATTTGGAGTATCGAAAATCTAGGTTTCTAATTAATCCGAGTGAAGGCTGCTGGTTCTGACAATTAGCTTGACAGCTCTCCACAAAGTCATACTCTCTTATTTTCAATTAACTTAAAAAATACAGATTTAAATTTCATTCAACAGCTTATTTATGCTTCACCAAAGAATCAGGTGATTCCAGCTGTATCATTTTTGAGTTATTTACAGTGCCCTCCACGGAAACGCGTTTCCCCCTCCCAAGCCCAAGTCCCCCCGTCCCCAAAACTTTTTCCCTTTGTACCCCCATCCCCGAAGCCCGTCCCTGCATCCCCCCGTCCCCAACATCCGTGGAACACTGGTTATTTATAGAATAATTAGTGTTTCGTATCCAATAAAATTTAAAGCAATGGAATTCATAATTTTCAAGATTACATTTTGCATGCAGCCCAGATTCCTGTTCTGGTTTCAGCTCAGATTTTGTAGTTGCTAACAACTACATGCAAATTTGTTGACCTCATTAATAATATCAGCAATTTAGATGATTGGAATTTTAGGTGTAGAGTTTTCCCATCAAGTTATATATTAGATAAAAGTAGACGGGACATGAGAACAGAAAATGAATTCCCAAAAAAAATTCTCAAGATTTTACAGAAAAAAAAAAATTAGGAAAACAAAAAAACAAATCTGGATCAATTAATAGGGATATAAATGTCCAATAAACCCAAAATCTATAGTTACAGTTTTAAAATGCAAGGTTAAGCAAAATATATTTGCAAATTTCTATTTTCCCAAAGAAATTTGGAATGGTAAATATGACAAGAACTTGTGATGTCTAAATAGCGGCCATGAAACAAACAGTTAACGGATTCATGGACAGCATTATGTCAGATCCAACTAACAATTGCAATGGTAACTAATCACAACAGGTTTATCCTATTTCAGTAGTGAGCCCAGCAAAAAAACCTTTGGGAGGATATTCTCCTTCACAGCCTGGAAAGTCAAAAAACTTGTCCAGTTGCGGGCAACCAAAATGCTCTGGAACTTTTTGCCCTAAGTTGTCATTCATACCTTCACCTGAAACTGTATTTCTTCTATTTCCGCTATTATCGTCTTTTACAGCTACAGTTGCTGTTTATTTATTCAGAAAATTCATACCATCAAATTTACATTGTCCCTCTTTTTAAGAGAAGTGCTACCACACTCATTGAGAAACATATCTGGATAGAGCTGGAAGGCCATCATCAGGGCTTCAAGGAGAAGCACGTGATGTTGACAACAAAGTTACCAGGTTCGAAAAAAACCAATTCTTTACAAAAGTCAAAAGATATAAAGAAATTCAGAAAAAAATAAATAAATAAGTGTCAAGCTTCTTTACAAATTGTAAAGTTCACACGAAATTAGACAAATCTGACAGGTCCAAAAAAATTTATCTCCAGAAAGATGGAGGTTTCCAGTTTATATATTCAGATAATTTAGATAGACGATTCCAGTTCAGGAATAACATTTATTAAGTTTACGTTGCTTTATCATTTAATTAGTTAGAAATCCAACATACAACTGGATGGAGCAGGGAGGCTGTCATCAAGGCTTCAAGTTAAAGAAGCCTGATGTTGACAACAAAGTTACCAGGTTTGAAAATTTCAATTGTTTCCAAGAGTGAAAAAAAAATCAGAAATCCAGGAAAAACAAAATTTAAATAGTCAAAAACGGGTCAAACTTCTTTAGAAATTGTAAAGTTCTAACAAAATCAGACAAATCTAGCCTGTCAAAAAAAAATCTTCAAAAGACAGATATGGTAACTGTAATCAAGAATACTAAAAATTAATCCGTGATTAACAAGTAAATGTTACCTAAGCATCATAACAAAGGAGCTATCAATATATCTAGGCATCTTAAAAAAGTCATCAAATCATCTACTACATTTTTACTCTAGCACTATTAACCATCATATTAAGGACAACTTTTCAGGAGCCAGATAATGTCGAAATCAAATTATAACTGCAATATTTCTATATATATTAACAAGAATTTTAGTCAGGGAGTTGAGAAAAAAATACATAAGTCACAAGTAGATCAGCACATCCATTCAACTTTCCTGTTCAATTAGGATATCCTTGCATACAAACTTGCCAAAATTTTACATTGGATTGCAGCTTACTTGCTTCCAACCTTGCAAGCTTTTCAAAGAATATGCAAATGCATTTCGTCATATACTAAGCCATATACAAATGTAGATACTTGTGTGTCAAAAAATGACCTTCAATAAAAAATTTGTTGCAATGAATCTTGGCCAAGAAAGCAACAAGTAGGGAGACAGCCCTTATTATTCGGTTCACGAAATGATTAAACATCTAACAATCATAGTTTCCCTCTGATTATTTAAGTCAGCTTCTTAAAATATATTACACAAACAACAGATTTTCCAAATACATTGGATGTAAACTTTCATAATAAGATCTATCAAACGAAGTATCTAAACTATAACCAATCTGAAAGCCAGTCACAAAATGTGCAAACAGAGCAAAAATGATTAATTATGAGAAGATATTACCTCACATGTGATTCCACAGCTAGAAATTGAAACAAGAGCGAAGCGCAGTCCATGTCCACTTAAACCAGCTGGATCTAAATACTGCATATTATCATGTCGAGAAAAATGTCATGATCATGGCAAGCCAGATTTGACAATAACCAATTTGATGAGAGGGCATATCATAACGGCTTTGCAATTCTAAGAATGGTAGGATGTGATGTTAAAGACATATAGCAAGATGTAAATAAAATATTATCTCAAAATGAAAGCTATATGAGAGCAACAACCATATCAAGCATAAGAATACAAACATTACCAAATCCACTTGTTCAATGACAAAACCATATTACAACATTGTAATCATTAGGATATCAACGTACAGGCAACTAATGGGTGAGAAACCAATACTGCAATTTAGCAATCAGAGACCTTGCCACAAATCTCAAGTAAATCAGTTGCATGAGACGCACAAAGTAAATTGCCATTTCCGATGCTCAATTTAGCCTTCTCAAAATTGGAAGTAATCTGGATGCATTCCAGATGTGCTCCATATCCCAGCTTAGGTATGTTTATTTAGTCATGTCACATAAATGGCCATTATCTAAGAATGCATAAGTCTTGATAGAAGACTCTTCCAGACTTTAAATTGCAATCCATGATAAATAATCCGCTCCATGCTGTTCATTTAACAAACCAGTCGAACGTGCAAACAAATATATAAGTCAAGCAGATATTACAATTTATAGAAGATCAAAATTGTTCTGGCTAAATTATTTTATTAGCACAAATACTAGTATATATTATTTTCTTATATCTATTGCAAAACCAATTACACTTTCCCAATATTAAAATACCACTTTACTATCATCAATATCTGATTAAACTAGGCAACAAGCTTCCACAAATTTTTCCCTTCCTAGGAGAAAGCATATCCATCTACAATATAATAATTATTTCTTACAATAAAGCCATGGAAACGAGCATGCCTTGAGCTCACGAGATTAAACACCATAAAAATCAAACTGTATAGAATTATTACATACAAATCTGGCAAAATTTGACATGATGATGTAATTGCATTATGGACCATTTAATACATGCCATTTTCCATGAATGACAAGTATCTTATATATACTGTCTCATTATTGACATGCTTTTTAAAGACAAATAAATCAAGACTCGTGTAAGGGTGACTATTATCATTGTCACCGACATGCATTAAGCTGCACGGTAACCAACATCCCACACCAAAAGTAAATATGCTCTAATTGTCTGTGCCGTATTGGCAAGGCCCACATGTAGATCAAACTACCACTTAAACAATTATTAATCCGAAATGATAATAACAAACCTCAAAATGATTAAAAGTTGTTGAGATGATTATTAAACATTTCAAGCATGTCATAATTTCATTTCATGTCAGAATCGTGGCAAATTTTCAAAGCAAAAAGGATGATACAAAAACAGTATCAAATACTCTTCCTGCTACTTCGTATGGCAAATATTGCTCAAAGTATCAGGGCTAAACTTGCTCTAACTCTCTCTCTCACCGATTATAACAAACTTCAAAATAATGCATGCACAGTTACTGGGATGATTATTAAAAGTTTCAAGCATGTCAAAATTTTATTCCATATCAGAATCATGGGCTATTTTCCAAAGCAACAAAGAAAATTCAAAAACAGCATCAAATCACCCTTTGCTGCTGCTTCAAATAGCAAAAATTCCCCAAATTTTCAGGGCTGCCACCAATAGCTAAAATGCCAGCATTGATTCCCATCAAGAACTAGTATTATGGATAACCGAAAAGATTAAATCACTGAAATTACCTTGATGCAGATATTTGCCTCCAACCTTCTGTTGTAAATATAAAAAGCAAATAACTTGATCTCCACTTTCACCGGACGTTCTCTTGCACCAAAAACTCTTAAGATTAAATGCATGAGATGGAAGATCAAAGATATAAAGAAACGTGATGCCCAAAAATTATTTCCATATCTTTTCAAGTCAGATTCATGATTGCAGGCCAATGAATCTCTTAATGTCATACAAATACAATGTGATATTTACAACTTACAAGTGCTTTGAGTATGGTAAGTATCAAACAGAAGCATTTAAGCTACATTTCAGTAACTTAATGATACCATCTAATCTTAACCATAAACATATCTGGTGCATAATTCACCTGGTTGCCAACACCCTTCAGTGGAGACTTGATCTGATAGACCTGCTTGTGCAGTACATGAAATATCGGAGCACTTCAAGACAGTCCTTCCAATGCTAGTACTGGTCTTGAAATGCAGAGTCTCGAAGATTCATCAGAAACACTTTCTATGAATACATCAAAAAACAAACTGCCTTGTTATGCAATAGTTCCTCCTAAAACAGTCATTGGCAACAAAATCAGCCAAACAAGCCACCAATAGCTAGATCACCTTGTTGTGACTCCTTTTTAAGTTGGGCTAGAGGATCGGGGCTCTTCCGCATTCTCCTTGATTGTCTGGGAAAAGAATGATATAAGAAGTGAATGATAAAGTTGACATCATTTAGGTAAAACAAGTATAAACAATAATTATGTATTCAACTAGAAGAATCAACTTCCACAAACACCACATTCAAAAAAATAGCATGCACACTAGTTGACACCAACCTATCATGATCACTTCTGGTGGGATATGTTGGCATGAACTCTTTTGACTTTGCTAAGGGCACCTCTTTAAACCAGTCATGGTTTAAAGCTTCCTCGGCTGTTATACGCTGGAGAAACATCCAGAACACAATGATCAGAGGAGAAACCTAACCAATAAGTAACCTCGTAATGAACATAGACAAGTAAAATTGCAAGATTTGAAAGGATTAAATAGTACGAAAATGCCCCATTGTCACCTTGTTAGGATCATAGGTAAGAAGGCGATTAAGAAGATCAAATCCACTCTCAGATAAAGTTGTCTTCCCAGTAAATGAAGCTGCTGGAAACTTTTCTCTAAGTCTATTATATCTGGATCACAGTATCAAATTTTCATTTGTCATTAGTACAACAAAAAAAATAAGGCAATCAATCAAATAGTGAATTGTATATTTTAACTTTTCTTGCAGTTGCCACTCAAACTTTGAATAAGTTACTACAACAATTGATTCTTCTACATATTCACTAACAACAAGCCCATGAACACAATTACTTTATACGTGATAGTATACTTGCAAAAATTTTACAAAGATTTAAGATACTCACGGTTGTTTAACAAATCTGCATTTTGCTCCTGGCAAATTAACAAAATCAGGCCATATCTTCTGAGTTGGTGTCCCCAAGGTCCTAAATATCTGCAATAACAATAAAGTGCAAAATTGTTAGCATTATACCAAAAATATCCTAAACTGAAATGAATCTTCTTGTTTTAGAAATTTAAGGATCTGCGGATAAATACCTTGTCTAACTGATCTATTTCACTCTTTCCACTAAAAAGAGGCTCTTTTGCTAAAAGCTCTGCCATTATACAGCCCACAGACCACATATCAATATCTGTTGAGTACTTCTTAGCTCCCAAAAGAAGTTCCGGTGCTCTGCACAAATTGAAGTCACAAATCAAGAGTCAACACTTTGGATAAACAAAGAAAATATGATAATAAAGTCAAAAAAAATATTATAAGAAGCATATAGTATGTACATATTTACTATATTAATTTTAAAACAAATCATTAAAAATAAGTCAAATGTTTATCTCGGTGAACCAGTAGCAAAATCATAACATGACACATTATCAGCAGGTAATAATAGAATTTAAAACATCAAAGTCATCGTACCTGTACCATAAGGTAACCACCAAGTCAGTGTAAGTTTTCAAAGGACTGCCATACTGACGAGCCAAACCAAAGTCACAAACCTTTAACTCTCCCTTGTTATTAATTAATAGATTTGAAGTCTTCAGATCCCTGTACAAGACAGAGAAGTAAGATTAATTAAAAAAAACATCTATCTCATAATTACCTGGTGGACAGAAAATATAAAGCTAGATTTCAACTTTAACTTCATGTATACATACTTTCATAGAGAAATAATAGTAAATAAATATTAGTACTAATTGATATATATCACAACAGAAGGTCCAAATGGAATCCAAACTAAAACAACTTGCGACAGCTAATCTGCCATGCTTTAAAGTTCTCCAACAACAATTTTCTTTTGGTCAAAGAGCAAAAATGAACTCTTGAAAAGAACTAAGAATCAAAAGAACATAATAATATAGTGCCTACATTATGGTTACACCTTAGACACCCTTAGACACTCTCTCTTAATAGCCATTTAACACAAAAAACAAAAATAAGTGAAAAGAATGTACCCTGCTAAAGAGCAATAAAAAATGAGTCAAACATAAATGAGAAAAAAAAAGTCTAAATAGGAGTAGAAAAAAATACCTGTGCAAAACCCAATTGTCATGGAGATAATTGACACCCTGGAGAAGCTGCAGCATAAGGCATTTGACTTCACTCGTACTGAAAGGCTGTTTCATCATGCCAATAAAATCCTTCAGATCATGTTCCATATACTCCATCACCATATAGATGTCGTCTACATTGTCACCTACAACTACTTCCTTCACATTAACAACAGAAGGATGATGCAAAGACAATAACACATTGATTTCTCTCAATGCAGACATAGGAAAGCCGTCCCTCTCTCTTTCCATTTTGACCTTCTTCAATGCAACAATTTCTCCAGTCTTCTTGTTCCTTGCCCTATACACAATACCATAAGTACCCTCATTGATTTTATTCAATCTTTCAAACTCAAAAACACTTCTGCAACCTTGCATCATGTCAATTCTTCTTACAGCCACTGCCAGGGGAGACAATACTGGAGAATCAGAATCAGAAGGCAACACCTCATTTGGATCTAAACAAGCTTGATCATCATCTCCATCCACGTCCATTTGATCTTTCTCCTCATCAGAAACCCCAACTTTAAGGTCATGTCTATCATCAGTATCCACAATTTTCAGATCGTGCTCGTCATCAGAAACTCCGAGTTCACCCTTCCACGATGTTTCACAGCTATGGCGACTGCCATCGCTATCAGAGCATACAGAACTCACCCCTGAACCAGCCGATTTCTGTCTTGCCAAGTCTTGATTTTCAGGTGACAAAGTTTCCCCTGCACTATTGTTTGCGGAATTCTTACTTTTTTGTTGTTCTCTCTCACAATAACCAAAGTCTGGAGACACTCTGCTTCTTTTCAAGTCTGGGCTATCAAAATACCCATCATCAGCCCAGCGAGATGCTGCTATATTTACCAATGGCATCTCTTCTGTATACAATTCAGGGCTCTTGGCAACCAATGACTCTCCTTCCATAGCATTTAAAGATTGGTTTACGCTAGAGAAAATCCTAGCACCAGCGTCAAAAAAATTCCTGACACTGGTGTCATAAGAAAGATTGGCACTAGGGATGGAAAGAGGCTTTATCCTTGGGCTTGAAAATGAATTTTCAATATTATTAGCAGAAAACTTTGCACTAGAATTGGAAGAAATCTTTGAACTACTGTCTGAAGACACTTTTACGCTAAAATCCGAAGAAATTTTTACACTATTATCTGAAATAAGCTTCGGACTAGGGCTTGAAAAAGCTTTTTTACCGGGGCTCGAGGAAAGCTTCTTCCTCTTAGGGTTTGGACTCTGAAAATCATCATCGGTATCAGCCCAGCGCGATGCCGAAATATTCTGCAGCGACTTGGTTTCTTCTGGGCTCTCCTGGATCTGCCCAGGCTCGCATTCATCATCCATCAACATCGGAGCCCGTTGTTCTACACCCTTTACATTATTGCATGAATGTTTCCTCTTACTAACCTCAATTTCAGCATCCCATGAATATTCTCTCCTTTTATTAAAATCATGCGGCTTTTTCACCTCCTCGTGAAAATCTATCAATTCTTCGCCCCGATCTACACTCGAAATCTCCCCGGGCTCTCTCTCTGAACCGCTACTCCACGAATTACTCCGGCTGTATGAACGGCTTCCGTAATTATCCCGATCTTCACAGCCTTTCACCCTAGACACTTCATTGCCCTGAACCTTCGCTAGGGTTTTTAGGGTTTCAACCCTGCTAAGGGTTTGGTGGTTCCGATGGTGCGAAAAATACGCTTCAGATCTAGCAGGGTTCGAATCCCCATCCACGCAACTAAACACGGATCGGGACCGAGAGGAAGCATGGTGAACCCTCACTGACGCCATTGAACCGGATGATACTACAGCCTAACGCTCCTTAATTTTTAATTTTTTTCTTTAATGAAAATTGCTAATGAAACAATCGAATTGAACCCAAAGAATTTCTACTTACAGATGATTTTGCTGCTGTTTTAAAAAAAAATTAGAAATTATAACCCGCTGGTTCTTTCATGAAACCCTCGGCACTCAGCAGAGTCGATATGTCAATACCCTCGGACTCCAGGCACTCTATCAAATGTGGCCGAGTTTGTCTTAGTAAAATAATGTTATGCGTAAAGCCGAAATTAGGGTCCTCCGAGTCGGCGTGGCAAACTTTTAAATGACTTGGTCAAAGAGTGGCTTGAATGACACAAGCTAAGGAAATAAGGATAAGGTTGAAATCTTTTATTTAAATATTTTCAAAGGTCATGGTGTGATTTAAAATGTTCCTTTTGTGTAATTTTTATTCAAGTTTCTATCCGATAAGCCTCCTAACCTAAAACTGAAGTTCAATTCTGGTTGACTTTTTTTTTTGTTTATTTTGTTTGTTCATATGACTGGATGATACTTGCTAATCGTGATTCTATGATATGATGTTTCGAATTTAATAAATGTTAGTTATGCTTTATATTTTTATGGTTGTTTAGATGATAGATTATATGCTTGTGTACTGACCTTGGACTGACATATTTACCTTATGTATGAGATATATCATGTGTTCGTTTTCTTGTATGTGTACGAGTCTATATGGGGTGCGAGGGGATGATCTTTCATTACCCGCTTCGAAGGGACACGAAATGTCACGACTCTCCTCCATCGGTGTGCCTATAAATGTTGGAGCAATGTATGTGTGTTTTCTCAGTGATGCAGCTACAAGTACCGAGCATCGACTCCGCCTGAACCTTCAGGTCTGAGTGTGCTTTATAGGAATAGATTATGTTTCTCTTAAATGTATGGAATGACCAAATGTTAGTGGTATTATGCAAATTATTAGAACCAAAGTGAGTAATAGTGGATTACTTTTCGGATTATTATAGTCAGTATTAACTAGAAACCAAATTATGTGAAGGAAAAAGTTAAGAACTAAATTATGGTATGGAATTGTGTTTTAGTTTTCAATTTTGTGGCATATGGTGTCCCTTGACCTTTGAGACTTATCTTTGTTGTGGTGATAGATTATCTTTGTTTTGGAATCAAGGGGATGTTGCTTAAGGTAATTGCTTCCAGAGGCTAGGGGGTGTTGAGTCCTTTGTTGTGAAGGGATGTTCTTCCTCTCTTGATGTATTTTTTTGTTTTCCATCTCTGGATCTCTTTATGAGCTAGATGGTCTTTCTTAGCTTGCATTTAGTACTCTTGTATTGTTATCTTTTTCTAGTAAGCGAGTTAGCCTTGCTATGGTCGAGACCTTGTCATCTCGTGTGTTTGGGTGGCATAGGTCTTGAGGTGTATTTTGGATTCCTAGGTACAAGTTAAGGGGGAGTGGCTCTCATTGGGGGTCGGGACCCAAAGTGGTCGCCAGGGTAACTTAATGAGGGTTTGTAATCAAGTGGAAATTTTACTAATGAACTTGGGTGGGTAGCTAGATCACATTAAAAGGATTAATTGGTGTCTCTCTTACTCTCGGATGCTTGTGTAGGTTTGGGGTAAGGAGAGAAGGCATGGAGTGGCATCCATTAATCTTGTCCATGTCACCTATTTTCACTAGCAAGTTCAATCAAGTAGAGCTTTAGTGTTTTAACATACAGAAAGGTACATTTTATTTTATTGTTATTACATTTATGTGCATGAAAAGAGAAAGAAAAGATTACATTTTTATGATTTCAAATTTAGAATAGTATGAGAGTACACATTTTTTCTGAAAAAAAAGAAGTAATCTTTATTAAAAATGAATGTACAATGTCTCACACAAGCCGTGAGACTAACTAGTGGTGCAGATGTGTAACAAACTATATACTTGCAAATGAAAACATAAAGTGAAAATACAGATAGGGAAGGGTGACTCGTCATTGTCTGAATGATGAGTCCTCTTTGAGTTGTTTTGAGCATCTGCAGTCTTTTGCCATCATGTATCCAATTATACCTCCTTGGTCTCTTGTACCTGCATTTGAGAAGAAGATGTGTTAGAGAAATGAGAGCCATCATTCACTATCTGTATCTGCCTCTACAAATACATAACATATCCCTCATGTGCATCGCAACAGTTAATTTCTCATTAGGTCTAGGAAACGGATCTCATATCAAACCATCAGCAAGAAATCATCAAATGCATGTTTTGTCTAATTTGTTTGCTTCATGTGCAAGTATAGGGAAAGTAATGTTATTGTTTATTAGTTTACATGAGTGGGGTAAAATGCAGCTCCCGCAAGGGTTGAGCCTAGCTCGTGTAAATAATCAAAAACCACAAGTCCTCAAGTTCACTATCTTAAGATGCATAAATACAGTGAACAGGTTTGTGACAGTCCTTATTCAAAGATATGATACAAAGTCTCAGATCAGTAGCATATTCAAGGAGGTAGACTCAAATCATAGAGGTCAAACAGTACATTGACAAAGCACAAAATACATAGATGATTTGATCAAAAGGAGGTGGTTGTCAAAGGTTTCCATTGTCACAAGGAGGTGACACAATTGACTACCAAAATAAAAAGGTGTCATTCAAGAATAAAGTATTGAGCCTTTCAACGTGCATAACAATTACAAAGAGGCATTAAAGTGTGGTGCATCAGATACAACCACAACCAAGGAAAACTACAAACAACACAGTCTTTTGACTGTTAAAGGAAAGATACAGTCCAAAATAAATTGCACGAGTCCAGTAAAGGCGGCCACAGAAAGGCAAGGTCTGAAGATAATCATTACTTTATGAAGACAACATGGAACCTTGTCTTGGTTGTTAGGCCCACTATCAAAGTAATATGTGCACATGAGCATAACAAGTTTAAATGGCAGTCACCAGAGCTATCAATAGAAGATACCATGGAATGCTAGTGCTACAGAAATGCAATAACAGTCCATTATGCCAAGAGAAATACAGTTTTGACAAAGGAGTGCTAACTTATTTGAGTCATTCAAAGGACTCATTGACTGAGATAGTTCATATGATAAAGAGTTCTCAGTTTTGAGAGGTGTCCATTTCTCTCACAAAGACCTCTATTATATACCTTAAGAGCAGTGTGCAGTCAATGCTACAGTATTAAGTTATGATACAATAGAGGTAATGATTATAGCAGACCTAAGGGGTTTTGAGGTAATAAATTCAGTTGTGAGGTCTTCATTCGAAGACAAGTGCCAAATCAAAATAAAGATAGTAAGCAACAATAAAGGACAATATTCAATCATAGAGACAAGGATAATGTAAAAGACAAGATGATCAATTGAAGAGGAGCAACCTTGTGGTTTGATAACAGCTTCTAGAAGATAGCAGTGGTCACCAACAAAAGATGTGTACACAAAGAGCTTCACTATATCAATAAAAGGATAGGTCTAAGGACTGGAAATAATAGTGCTTGCAGCATAGACGACTTAAAAATGTCATAAATTACTCCCACAGAGAAGGACTGATGTGAAAGAGTCCCCAAAACTCTAAAAGAACACCTTGAATGAGATTACGGCAGGGAAAAGATGAAGTTTGTAGTCAAGAGACTGTTATAGAGCAACTTCATAAGACAAATCAAACACGGTGAATGTCAAATTCACAAGTGGCAGATTCATTCATGCTAATTGCATAGTGTGAATGAGGTACAGTTAAAGCATCATGTCCAAAACAAATAAGTGTGGTTACAGCCCAGCTATCTTAATATGTAATCACTAGGTAGTCTCAAATACCAATGGATGGCAGTTCAATCCTAGTCATTAAGATCAAAGCCTATTATGAGTTTTGTTAGTGCCTGCGAAAACCAAACACAAAGAACAGCAAGCAAAAGATTTATAGCAGAGTCAGGAAAAGTGCAGACTTTTATCAAAGAATCAGACATTGTACTGAAATGGGGTGAATAGGTTATTAGCAAGCTTACAGCCAGCATGAAGATAGATGGAGAGTAATAAGGTACTAATACAGTCCATAAAATCTGTTAAAATTAACAGCAAATGATTTTGTCATAATCACTTTGATCATTCAAAGGACAGCCATTTATCGTAATATAAAGCACAGGGGAACAACTTTCATCAATACATGAACAATGCATATAAGGTCCCAAGGCAGTCACAATAGTCCTAATGTAAAAAGTAGCCTCCAAACCCAAGGCAGTCTATATTAGAAAGAACAGTAATATCACTACGACAAACAAAAGCCTCCTATAGTACTCATGATACAAAGCATTGTAGTCAAAGAATATTATGAGTTTTATACCCTTGAACATTCATTATGATCTTCAAAACATTCATTTTCAGATTATGAGAAGATGGCACTATAACAGGATATAGCAAAATAATTCAAATGCACAAAACAGTCAATCAAAGGGCTTTATTGATCAAGGCAAACCAGACATGGATTGTTATAGTCCATATCAAAACAATGATGTTCAAAGGTGAAGAATAACATAGAGTAAAGTGACGACGATATGTGAAAGTACTAGCTTGACAGTCACAAGTGCACAAAGAAAAGCTTAGTTTATCAACAACGATAACAATATTCTAAGCTATTCTCTCCAGTGAAGGTAATAATACACTATGTGTTGATACAATGAGAATATCCTTCACAAGGAGTAAAGTTAATATTAAGAAAGTCAAAAATCTTAAATGCAGTTGTTGACTACTAATTTTGCATTAAACGCTAACAACCTTATGGGAAATTCAATGATGGGGGACCTTTGCGCAAGATTCATTGAATAACCTCTGAGTTTGAGAAGTTGATTCTTCATATAATTGGGGGAGAAAAGGAGAAGAAGAAAAACTTAAAAGCTACACTAATTAGGCGATGCGCTAGAATATTTTTAGAATATTTGCGGCATAGAAAACCCAAGTATTTGCAGTTTTAAGGCCCATTCAACAATCTACATGCCCAATACAATTTGTAAAGATAATCAAACAAGGTTCATTCAACATAGTATGATATACACAATTCATCTAATAGATAGCAAGTTACTTGACATAGTCTAATCCGTAGAGTCTCATAGCATATATCATAGAAGTCACTGAATTAGAACATAGCACAAAAGTTTATCTATTAGGCTTCAAATAAAAATAACCATAAAGGCCATAGGCACAATCTGATATGTTTATCATCCATGAAATATAATTAACATAAAGGCTTGTTTCATGGAACCAAAGTCTAATAATCTATATCAAAGTCTCAACCCCTAAAACAACATAAAGAAGGCCTATAAATAGCCTTTGACCCTTAACACAGAACAGGAAAGCACATGAAAAATCCCAAAAACCGCTCCCTTGTCAGGAATCTCCTCGCGTGGCATCCACAAAGACATATGCAATAAAAAAACTGAAAATGACCTTCGATGTTGTTATTCCAATTGCGTCATGGCGACCCTTGCACCTGCCAAAACAAGAAAACGGCAACGCCAACAACATTTTGGTTCATGAATCACCAAAGAGGACACGCGACAACTCAGAGGAGACCCATCGAACGCAAAAAAGGTAACTGAAACATGCAACGTGGAGACGCCAAGCGTTTCTGCCAGGACACAGAAGATGGTGGGGTCAGAAAACATATGCTGAAGAAAAAACCTGTGCCACGCGACAACTCCGCGTTCTCTCAACACAAGGTAAGAAAACGAGCCGCTTAGAGCAATGTTGTGACACCATGTGGCACACGCATGAACGAATGGGAGAGCAGGCTAAAAAACAAAGGGAGGTGCTAAAACTTAACCAAATGTTGCTCACGAACAACTTCGAAAGAATATTAACATTTATTGGCGACTCAAAGGGGAATTCTGCCTGTGGAATGCTAGGACCCAAAATTGGTAGTTCAAAGACCAAACTTTATGCTTGAATTGAGAAAACCAGATCAAAGACCTATTGCAATGGAAGCCAATCATCTTCGGAGGGTAATACTTGAGCTTCTAGGATCTGGCAATTCTAGTCCAAACAGATCACTTCATCGAATGGCAAGCTTGCTGGTTCATCGTGGACCATATTCAAGAGCGCATAAAGCTTGGCCAGGGGGTGCAGGAGTCTCTTGACTTCCTCTGCCGAGATAGGACTATTGGGGTGCTATAGGAAAGTCCGATCTTGCTGCAATTGCTTAATTTGGCTCATAACTTGCCCAATCCCTAGAATGGAACCATCTGCAAAAAAAGGCGAAGGCAGGCCTAGGAACACAAACTTCTCCACACGTCGCTTGATATCTGGAACTAAAATCCTCAAGGAATTAAGTGTTGCCAACGCTTGCATGACTGCCTTGTGCTAATTAATGAAAAGATTGGCCTTCCTAATCAATTGTTTGCAATATACAACTCCCTTTCCTACCAAATCCTCATCCGAAGCGGCATATAGAAACTGAATCAAACTTTGGGCTATGGGGAGCTTAGGACCAGTGAAAAGAGTAATTTTGTCAATAAGAACGCCCACTCCAACATAGAGATATTGTGCTTCACCTAGGAACCTCAACACGGGCTGCAACGAAGGACAATACTACTTAACCTTCTCCTAATGAGAAACATACAATTCTTCCACAACGGGGGAGAGATATTGAGGGACTTCTAGAGGGGAGGGAAGATGAGATAAGTGTGCGATTTCATTGTGCTTCACTCTTATCTCATTTTGCAGATCCTTACATATGTCATGTTCACGAGAAGCCTGATGTTTCAAAGCAAGGATCTTGGTAAAGCTTCATGAAGCTATGCTATGCGATCTTGCTCTTGCTGCAATAATCCCTTTGCATCCTAGAATTTCTTCTTAGTTTTCTCTAGGCTACTCTGCATCTCGCGCATGTCTATTCTAATCTTTTCTCTCTCCTCATAAAGCATGACCCGCGACTCGCTCAACTGTCGAGCGTATTCTTCCTTTAGACGAACCTCTTCCCGCAGTTGAGTTTGAATCTGGGTAGCATCTCTAGAAATTGCTTTCAGTTGTTGTATTTCTTGTTCTTTCTCTTGCAATTCCTTTAGTGCTACATTCCTTGTCGCCTCTTGCCCCTTCAACTGGGAACTCACGTTATTCAGGGTGGCTTGCAACTTCTCTTTTTTTAGAATTCGCTTGAGCTAACAAGCCCTGCAAATGGTTAATTTTAGCACTCCTAGCTTTGTCCTCCTTCCTCCGATGGTCCAAGGATTCCCTGAGGCGATTGAGCTCTACTTGCATCTTGTCCAGATGACGATGAGTCTTGATGAAATCTGAAGACACAACCTTCGAAGTTTCTTCTATCATTTCCACCTTATCCATTGCAGTAGCATTTGCGAGATCAACCCCGACAACATGTAGGGAGTAATCATCTGGCTTCATTTGGGCCTCTAGCTTGTTGACCTTTGGGAACATGGTCTCAAAGAAGAGACTATCATTCTCCTTGTTGAAATGTGTTTGCACATGTGGTCAGGGTGACTTAGCACCATCCTTCTCCTTCCTCTTATGAGCCCAGTTAATATGTCCAGTCTTAGAGTAGGTGACTTGTTGATAATAAGTATCTGGGGGTGAAATTGCTTCACCTGCAAATACTGAATCAAGAGGGATGACATAGCGAAAAGAGGAAATGGGTCTACCAAAGCTGGTTTGAATAGGCTATGCTAGCGTGGTTGGGGAGAACATCGGGACAAAGGGAGGGATTCCTGAAAAAGATGGATCAACGGATGTTGCACCAACATTTGGGGAAGGAGTAGACTCTCTAAAACCAAGCCTATGTGAAACATGGGTTGTAGCAGAAATCTATGGGAAGAACATTGCAGGTAAAATAACATCATGGGCAGGGAGCGAAGAAGCGGCCTGCAATGATGCAACCTGGGATTCAACCAGTGTTTCGGCGGGTGCTAATGTAAGAGAAGTAGGGACTTGGGAAGACATAGGTGCAACTTGGGGGCACTAAGGAGACTAAAGATTGAGAAGAGAGGAAGGGAAAAGTAGGGTGTACCTGAAACATGGAAGTCATCATTTGTTGAGAGGCTAAAGGGGTCATAGAGACTTGAGAAGATGAATCGTTCTTTGCAAAACCCACGTATTGTTTCTTCCTGGATGGGGGGTCGAGGGTCTTCTTTTCAGCTGGTCCCTTTTAAGATTGGGAACGTGACTTCTAAGCTAGGCTAGTGAAAGGAACTAAAATGTCTGCCTCGGTACCTTGCTCTTCTACATTTATAACCTCTGCATTTTGTCACTGTCCCTCCTCGTGGGACGATTCATCACGTAGGGATTCATCACTCGTCGCTTCTTCATCATCACCATGCATTTGTCATTCATCTTCAAAATGCTTGTCCAAAGGAGCATTCCCAATATTAGCCCTGGGTTGTTGGGTTTCTTGGCAGTAGATCCAGAAATGCTCCCTCTTCTTTCTAGGCCAAAAATCATCTTTCATGGCCTGCAACATGTTCTGGGGAATAGGCTTAGTTGGGTTGTGCCTTTGTGAGGGAGTGTAGAAATTCAACCATGGGGGGCGCTCAGTGACAGGAAAATCACTAGGACCCACATAAAGGCTTGGGTCATTCACTGGCGGGTTAGTGCGGCCCTCCCATGAGCTCTGTGGCACATTCTTAATGGCATTTTTTTTGTATTTGCTAGACAAGCACCATCTAAGTCATAACTCCATACATCATCAATTGCTACCAAGCCGAGTTGCACCAGCTTGGAGGTTAAGACCTTCTCAACGATGCTCTTCGCTCGAGAATGATGGGACCAATAGCCTTGTGGTTTTCAATTATGGAAGTATCATGTTTTCCTGAGCCTATAGTTTTCTCAACCTCCATCAGCTGCTGGAATATTTCAAGGGCCAAGGTTCTCTCGGTAACATATGTAGGCTAGCAGAATGGCAGAAAATCCATGTACCCGGATAAAAGAAAAATCTCTTCCTGAGAACCAGTCACAACGGGGGCGTTCATTACACATCCAATTTACCTGAATTTGAGAAAATCGAGCAAGAGGCCCCTTAGGGATAACAACAAAATCATGAAGGAAGGGTGCCAGGAAACAATTTGAAAACTGGTATGTGTCATAAGTGGCTAACAAGATGGGTATCCAGGCGGACACAGGTATCTTGTTTCCTTTCTCATCATAAGTAACTAATCACATGAATTGACCAAAGAAAGTGACATTCTGGTGTACAAATAGATGGACTAAGAACGAGGCAAACCTGAACCGTTGCGACTGCTTGAACTTGGCCAACTGCCTCACCATTTCTATGGCTATCAAAACAAAGAAGTCAAAATGGAATGGTTCTTTCTGCTTCCGACATTTGAAAAAAAACCCCATCAGGGGAGCAGTGATTTCTCGATCATTGTCATGGCCGCACAGGAACGCAATGGTAGAGGCAATGTCCTTAAGATCATCTTACCTTAAGTCACTATAGGACACAGGGAGCTTTGGTGGCTCAACCACCGAGCTTCGGTTCAACACAACTTGACAAAAGGGAACAATGTCTCGCCTAGAGTACCAATAATCTTCCATAGCATCTTTGTCAAAAATCTTTGTGTTATCAATTCTAGGACAACACAACATGTCCCGAATAGATTTTGGGGTTATAATGACTTGCAATGAGGAGCCCTGTATCGAAAGAGAGTTTGGCAAAGACATGTTCGTGCATGCGACCACAAATTTTGGACAATACGGAACCATAGGGACCAAGAATTGAGGAATGTTGTTATTCCAAAATTTGAACGCCATATATTGTGGCTCATTTCTATGATTTAACATCCTTGCACATGTGGCCTCCTTGAGGGCTCTTGGCTGCTTGTGCAGGTTAGGCTCGATGACCTCTTCAAATGAGTCTAATGTCTTTGATTTGGGTTTAGTCTTGGGGTACCCTAGCTTCGGGGGCATAGTGTGGGAGGCATATAAAATTTCCCCGTACACATCTACCCACATCTCGCCCTAGGAAGGATTTGAAGTCCTTGCTTCCATATCCATTTTTCTGCAGACAAGATTTTCCTGACACTTCTGAAGGGCTTTGGCGCTTGGGATGCAAAATGAAATTATGACATGCACTTTTGAGGCTTTCTTCCTTAAGTGTATCACATGCCTAGATTTGTGTGCGAAAAGGGAGCATTTATGATAGGTTTATGTCGGCACGTATGCCACCTCCTTCTCCAAGTGACATTAATGCTAAAATGGAAAGAAGCATCACCATTTGCATTTTTTGAAAACATGTTAGCCCACTATGTTGTCATTCTAATCCACTTGAGATGATCTGCTTGTCCAGATAGATCTCCTCATTAAGGAGAATATACGCAACCAACAAAGCTAACACGAGCCAAAACAGTCATGCAGATTACTGGGTTTAAACATGATGTACTTTGAAGATATGCATGGCGTTTGAGTATGTTGCTTCTCTTCTTGAGGCTCTGGATAGGACATACGCAACCTTCGGGCTCAACTCCATTCACTTGCATGAGTAATAAGAAAAGACAACCACATCGAAGATCGAGGGCACTGGCTCTTAATTTTATTTATTACTCAGAGCTAGAAATCAGCTATAAATATGTCTTTTCAGACATTCTTTTGCACAACAACTGGCTTAACGATGGAGTTTCTAGAGTTATGGATACTCCTATTAAGCTTATGCAATTCGCTTTCTTAGGCAACATTTTGGACCAGAGGTTGCAAGGTATGATGCAACAGAAAAACCCTTTGATCATTGATATTATTAAATGGGTGCTCGGGGAAGATTTCATCGACGACATAGACAGATACCGTGTCACCGTGGATATTTGCTCCCGCTTCATGGCCTCACTGCTGGATGCTGGGACAAATGACTATCTAACGATGGAGCCAACTCAGACGCTCTTCCCTTCAGAGTATCTAGGTGGCCTTGAGGATGTTGTGGAGTATTTTGTTCCTTTCAAAGGTATGCCTTTGCCCTCGGACTTGCAGCGCTTCATTACCTTCAGAGAAGAGGCGAACTGGTACCCGCTTATAGGCAGTTTAAATGCTCATCGCCTTCATGTAGAGCATACTGCGGAGTTTCTCCTCTGGGTCCATCTGCTAATGCCTGCTCTAGTTGGCACGACTTGGTACCCCGAGTTCTAAGACTATATCTTTCTGCAGATCTTGACACCACACATTCATTTGAATTTGGTGCTTATATCAATACCCCAGGAGTCAGACATCGACTCAAGCCATGAGTGGATGGAGGAAGATGATGACGAAGATGACGACTCTAAATTTCTCATGGATGAGGGAGAGAATGAGGAAGATGACTAAAACATGCATACCTTGTTTCATAATCTGCCACCTTGCTACCAAAATTACAGGTTATAAGCCTTTTCAATGCATTGTACAAAAGATACTATTATAAAATATAATGAATTTCTTTTGCTTGTTCATGGCGTATCTTATGGTTTACTTCTTGTTCCTTACAATGTATGGAGAATCATAATTAAATAAATAAAGGCACACTAAAAATACATTATTTACATTGGGAATGCTAATGCTTTAGTAGAAAGGCTTAAGATGAAACCTGTTAACAGGGATTTCGAGAGATTCTCCTTCCATGTTTTCAAGGTCAAATGTGTTAAACCCCTTACAATTTGTTATGAGGAAGGGTCCCTCCCATAAGCCATCAAAATTTGCATGCCGACCTGGCCTGGTTGCCCTCTCATTATATTTCAAAACAAGATCACCCTGCTTGAACCCTGGGTCATAACTCTTCTTGTTGTCAAACTACCTCTTGACAGTTTGTTGGTGGTTTTGAAGTGATTTGAATGTCGCTTCCCTTGCCTCTTCTAATTCCATAAGTTCTGTCAACCTTACTTGCATGGGCTCATTCTTGACCACCTCCATGGACTTTAGGAGCTACAAAACGGGGATCTCCATTGATATGGGGAATAAGGCGTCTTTGTCGTAAACCAGCTTGTATGGAGATTTCTTGAGAACTTTCTGAAGTGTGATCCAATCCACCCATAATGCGCTTCTCATGTGGTGATGCCATTCCCTTTTGAATTCATACCCAATCCTTTTGATGAGTCTTGTCAGGTTCTTGTTGGTAGATTCAGCTAGGCCATTTCCCTGTGTATAATAATTCAAGGAAGTCTTCAAATAGATACCTTGGCTAAGAGCAAATTGAGTTACTCGGTAACCTATGAACACTTACGCATTATCTGATATTATGGTCTCTGGTGGACCATACCGACATACTAGTTCTTCCAGAAATGTTAGTGTTTATATTTTCATTGCATTCCTTAGGGGTACAACTTCAGACCATTTGGTGAAGTAATCAATGGTCGTAAGGATCCACTTGTGTCCAACTGAGCTTGGTGGATTAATCATCCCTATAAAATCCAGACCCCACTGAGCGAAGGGCTCTTCCACCATTATTTCCCTGAGCAATATTGTTGCGTTCCTATGTCTACCACTGTAATATTGGCATTCCTAGCATTCCCTCACCAGAGCATGTGCATCTTTAAACATCGAAGGTCATAAATACCCAGCATGGGTAATCTTGATGATAGTGGGTTGCGCTAAATAGTGGCCCCTTGAGAGTCCATGATGGAATTCATGTAAGATCTTATTGGTTTGGTCTTTGTCTACACAGCGGAGCAGAATCCCATCAAAAAAATCTTTTGAAAAGTACTCCTTCAACCAAGTGGTATCCGCTATTTTGGATCTTGTAGAATTTCTTCTTTTCAGAGGGAACGTCAACTGGGAAGATTCCGGTCATCATGAAATGTTTTCGGTCATCAACCCAGCATGCTTTCTCAGGTTCAGAGATGACCATCACAACTTCCTTCGCAGTAGTCTCGACTTCTTAAGGGCTGGACTCCTGGGCTATGTACTCGGAGAGGTTCTTTCCACAGATTACCTTAGTAGGCCTAACATCAATGCCATACTCCAAGATCTTGGTAATCTAGTTAGCCCTTTTCTCTGTAATGTCGCCTTCCATTATATACTCTCCAACCGAAGGATGAGCAACATATACAGTGGTCTTATTGCAGGCAATAAAATATCGTAATTTTTTGAGGCCTTTGACAATGGTTAGGGCTTGTTTTTCAACAAAGTTGTACTTGGCCTCATACTCTGCTAGTGTTTTGGAATGGAAGGCTATCGAGTTCTCACTCTTGATCTGTATCTTTTTGGGTTAACACCATGACAATGATGTAATTGCTCGAGAAGACATATATTATGAAATTCCTAGACATGTCAGAATTTGAGAGGACTGGAGCTGATGAAATGGCGTCTTTGATTTTCTCAAACACCTCTTTTGCTTCAGGGGTCCATTTAAAATGTGTGTCCCTTTTAAGCATTAGCGTGATAGGCCTTACCATTCCAATGAAGTCCGAGATAAAATGGCTAACAAAATTGACCTTGCCCAGGAATGACTGAATGCCCTTCTTGTTGACGGGAAGAGGGAGCTCTTTTATTGATTTCACACGATCTGGATCAATTGAGACTCCTTCTTTAGACACTACAAGTCCCAACAATCTCCCTTGCGGGACTCCAAAGATTCATTTCTTTGGGTTCAATGAGATACCAAGTTCCAAGCACTTTTAGAAGACTAGCTCAAGATGATCAAAATAATATTTTTTGTGTTTTGAGAACACCATCAATTCATCCAAGTAGACGAGGATAATTTTATTGATCATCTCCTTAAAAGCCAAATCCATATCCCTCTGAAAGGTTGCACCCGTGTTTGACAATCCAAACGACATTTTCAAGTAAGCAAACATCCCCCATTTGGTGGTAAACGTGGTTTTATGTTGGTCTTCTATCTTGACTAACACTTGGTTATAGTCCAAGAATCCATCCAACATTGAAAACATTTCAGACCCAGCCATAGTTCTTAACAATTGTTTCATTGGAGGCAAAGGGTAGTGATCTTTTAGAGAAGCTTGATTTAAGTCACGAAAATCCACACAAATCTAGATATCCCCATTCTTCTTCCTAGCTGGTACCAAATTTGATACCCATGTACTATGCTTTATGGGATAAACAATCTTGGACTCTATTAACTTCTTCAATTCTTATTCCATGAGAGTCTCAATCTTTGGATTGACATGCCTTTGCTTATGTTGGACTGGCTTGGCACCATCGGCAAGCTTAATGGTATGCTGGATGATGCTAGAGTTATAACCTTTCAAATATTCATATGACCATGCAATCACACCAAGGTATTCATCACAACAACAAGCCAACCTTTCTATGTCTTTTGGAGAAACCTCCTTTCAACCTTGAGCATTCTCCCATTTCCCACTGACATTTCAATGGTCACCCTTGCCAGCTATGAATTTTCGTTTGTCATTTTAGCATCATCATGATCAAAAAGGTTCTCAAGGGTGATCAGTCCATTTGGGAGCTTATTGGATTTCAGTTGAATGATTTGATCTCTGTAAGCCTCCAAGTTACTTTAGGTTGCATTTGATCAACAAATTCTTCGGAGTTTTGGATGAACAAAGCAATTTGTTCATCGCTTTCAAATACCTGCCAATGGGTGTCATTATCCGGAATAGCTGGTTGAACGACCACGCGGACCGCTTGAGGGTTGGTAAGAAAATCTGCAGCAGGGTCAAATTGCGACCCAATAGTAGCCATCCGATTAGCGGCTGCATTTTCCTTTTGTGGAATCCTCTGGATGTTGAAAGCATCAAAGCTTTCGATCAAATCCCATGTCCCATGGTGATATGATCTCATGTTGACGTGTTTGGCGCTAGAGATCCCTCAGATTTGGTGCACTACAAGCTCATAATCTCCCAAGACTTTCAACTGTTTAATCCCCATCTGCTCTGCTAAGCTCAAGCCTTGAATTAGTCCCTCATACTCTGCTTCATTATTTGAGCAAGAAAACTGCAGGCAGAAAGATATCCGAACTTGTTGGTCGGAAGGTGACGCAAGGAAAACTCCAGCGCCTGAACCTACTTTGCATCCGACACCATAAAAGTGCAAGGTCTAGAGCATAGAAGACAACTCCTCCTTGGTTAGAAGTTCCTTAGTCAATTTTGGAATAATTTGATCTTCATAAAAAATACAATAGGTACTAAGACACGTAGCATGATAATTGGAATATGGATCAGAATTTATGAATTCGTTAAGGAAAATCTTCATCCTCTAGAAGCTCTACATTTTTTCTCTCCTCGTTAGAGATGGAGGTATGGGTGGGCTCAAAGTTGATCATAGCTTGATCAACTACATGCTCGATATGCAGGGTTTCTAAAAGAATTTTGAGTTTGGCACCATGCTGGGTTTGGAGAATGAGATGAGACCAATCTAGGGACATGTAACCTCCTATCTTAGCAGTAAAGTCATGGGAGAGGCAGAGGTCGAAAACAGGGGGAATATCAATAACTACTACTTCTTGGGATACAGTGACATTAGGACATGCGAATAGTGTCAGTGAAAGACTTTTAATAAGACCCACAGTTTGAACTTTGTTTCTATCTAGTTGCTTAACGCCCCTATTTAGAGGTTCATATTTGATGTTCAAAACCTCATCATTTTCCTTTGGCATGATGGTGGTGCTAGCCCTAGAGTCTATCATAGAATTATGCAACAACTTGTCTCCCAAAATGAAGGTCAAATAGAAAGGATTTGGTTTAGGCTTACCCTCTTCTTGGGATTTTGGTGGTGTGGCCTCATTTGGCGCGATTGCATTGCAGGGGTTGCATATATTTCCTCATTAGCCCATGAAGGACTGACAACATTCCTGTTGGTGGGTCTCTAATCAACTTCTACTAGAGCTTCTTTCAATTGATTCTTCTGCTTTGGAATGCTAAGGATATCCCATAAAGAGACATTAGCTGGGGATTTCTTTAGCTGCTTTACCATGTCTAATACTGACAACATAGATGCTTTTGCTTCTCTCGGCTTATAGGGGATAAACTCCTTCCTCTGATATGCGGTAGCAACCGTAGGTTTTTCAGGAGCCTTTTCCAAGCTGAACTTTCCTTGTGCGCCTACATGCTCTCCTGTGAACCATATTTTTGACCGAAGGTTGTAGTTTGACTACACTTGGGGAGCTCATGAACTCTATGCAATTGCGTCATTTGTGAATATGGTATCCTTATCTTCCATCCAAGAGAATAAAGCATGATTTGGAGCTATCTTCGCTTCTTGCTCCATCGACATGCCTTGCATCTGAGCGATGAGGGTTACATTGTCCATGCCAGGGTAAGCGTAAAATGACTCATCTGAGGTAGCACCTTGACTTTGTTGATCTTCAATTTTCTATTGAAAATTGCCTCTCGAGCAGTTTATTAGGGTGTGGGCATTATTACTTGGGAAACACCAAGAATTGGTATCATCTACTAGATTATTTTGTTCCACGATCAATTCTTTACTGGTACTAGGATAAACGGTTTGCAGTGGATTGGGTACTGGAACTATTTGGCCATTCGTCTGACTCGAGGAAGCTCGGTTGTTTTCATATTGGTTTTGCTAGTATGAGGGTCTATTGCCTTGGAAATTTTGCTAGAAAGGCAGTCTAGTAGGAGGAATTTGGGATCTCTTCAGGTTAATGATCTCATTTGAAAAGTATCTCAACATTTTTTTATATCATTGATTTTCGTAGCCAGAGTTAAAGAAAAGGGCGTACTAGCTTGTTGGGAACAAGGGTATACATACATGGATTGGGGTGCGGAAGTGCTAGGCATGATAGGCTCAGGAACTTGATTTGATATTTCAGGGAAGACCGACATGAGCGATCATGGTGCAATCTTTCTAGCATCAATTAAATTGTTCTCTACTCGAACTGCCAAGTCAAATGCATCTGGGAGAGTGTTGCCTCTAAGAGATTGTATCATCATAGATATATCTGACTTGAAATATTTCAAATAAAAAACAAATTCCATATCCACAGGAGGATGAGCGGACAACGATATCCTCTGCCAGGTCCTTTGGAACCTCATATTGAAGTCTGTCACCACTTCAAGTATATTTTTTTAGGCTTGTGAGCCCACCATGTGCACTAACTTTTTTTGAATGTTTTGGTTGCAGAGTTTCTAATATTTTTTTTTTGTGCAGGTTTTGGAAGGAGTTAGTTTAAAACATTTTAATTTATTTGGTTTAAAACTTCATCTTTCTTGTTTTTCACAAAGGGATAAAAATAACTTCACATTTTCTATTTGGTGCAACTAAAACAAACTCAACTTTTTCATTTGGTGCATAAAAAAAGAACTTCATCTTTCTTGTTTTTCACAAAGGGATAAAAATGAACTTCATATTTTCTATTTGGTGCAACTAAAACAAACTCAAGTTTTCATTTGGTGCATAACAAAGAACTTCATCTTTCTTGTTTTTCACAAATGGATAAAAAGAACTTCCATTTTCTATTTGGTGCAACTAAAACAAACTCAAATTTTCGTTTGGTGCATAAAAAGAACTTCACATTTACCTTTTTTGCTACAAAGGCTACATGACTATTTTTGTTGACCAAGTTTTCTTTCCAAAAGTTTGTCAAGTGTCAAACATTTTGATATCTTGGTTAAAAAGAACACCATATCTGTTGGAGCAACATCTCCAAATAGTTAGATCACATTGCAATAAAAATCAGTTAAAAAGAACAAGTGTTTTCAGTGATTGGCACACTTGTGCAAAGTTGTTTGAGTGGTCCTACTTCTAACACACACTATCCTCTCCCTTGGCTTTCGTGGTCCTAGGGGCAAGAGAAAAGTGTTAGTAACACTCAAAATTTTATCTTTTTAAGAGAGGCCTGCCAAGAGACACATCACTCTTGGGAACGACCTCGCACGGTAAATCTTTCGAGCCGCTATAGAAATAAGGTGTGAGTGAAAGTTGTAGCCTTGGGTATAGTTGTTCCTACAGTGTAACTTGCTGAAAGGACAAATGGGCCCCACCACAAGTTACAAGGCTCTTAAGCGAGTCACTGCAGAATGAACTTATGTCCAAAAACATCAAACATTACTAGACACCTTTTTTATATAGAAACCCACCCATTCTATTGATTAAGGATATTTGTGATAACTTCAGTGCAAGAGCATAGATGGTTTTGCTCCCAAGATACTCACCATACATATGTCCTTGAATAGAAACATGGATTTTTGAAAAGCTACTTGTAGCTTGATAAAAGTGGTGACTCCCCCATAATAGGGATCATCTATCTATTATGCTCGCGCAAGACTTAGTATATCACATCCTTACCTGCTACAACGAGATTCATAAGGTATGTAGTACCAAAGTTGAAGAAATATCAAGTGTGGTCTGAAATTGTCGCAACTGGCCATTTGACCTTAGGGATAAAGAGTGTTTGAAGCATCTTCATTTTGTGTCAGACCAGTGATAAATTGAGCCGACTTCAGGCTTTTGGAAAAACATACACAAAAAACATTTGAAAAGGGTCAAAAGGTTCAAAGATTGGGTTGATTTAGACCCACACTTATTTGTGCCTTTTAAGGCAACATTATTGTGTTTGTGTGCTTGCTCTGTTTTCTTGTCAAAGAAAATCAAAACCAATTCAAAAACACGTATTCATCCAACAACAATTTTCAAAACCAAACATTTGGCAAAAATCAAAACAAAGTGCAAACAAGATATCAAACTATATGACCATCCTTCACATTTTGAGAAAGAGGAATCTTCATCAACATATCAATTTGAAGAAAAGACCATTGAGCTCAAAGGCTTTCATCAAAAGAAGGAAATTTTTCTACCTCAATAGACAAATTTTTATCTCACATAGAACCTTCTTGCGTCATATGTGTCTATATCTTCAAGGAAAATCCAACGAGTTTGATCAAGAGTCTTTAAACAACATAGCTTTTACTCAATATAGAGCTCTGAGTTATCATAAAAACAAGGAAGGCAAAATTAATCCTGCCTTCTTTCTAGACATTTGCATAACATATAACATAGCTCAGGAAGAACCACCAACCCTCGAGAGAGAAGAGGAAGAATTTGTCCCATATGTAACACAAAGTTTTTATTGAAGTTAACATTCTATCCATTCTCGCATTCATGCATCATCAATCCATTCCAACTCTCGAAACATAAAGAGGTCTTGTCCTCAGTTCTTTTTAGATATTGCTTGAATCAAAACAACACATCACTTTTTAGAGTGTCTCTACATCTAGGATAAACTCATCCTAAGAGGCATTTTCTACATAGGTCAAAACTAGTCTATGAGTGTATCCTCTCATTACTAAGTAGCTTGGTCTGTAACACATCTCAGACTTTGCTATACCTTATCATCTCAAACATTGTCAACAAACACAAGAAGCAATTATTAGAAGGACTTTGGTAACATCAAACCTTTAGTGTTAGAGATCCATATGCAAAACACTTCACCAAACATTTATCTCTCATTCCATCACCAACTCATAATCATCTTCACCAAACTTCAACAACAAATTTCAAACAAAATGGCTCAAACCAGATGAAGGACTAGACAACTCGAAATCGAGGAGGAAGAGGAGGACAATCTCAATGAATTCTAAGAAGCCCTTGGAGGAAACACAAATGATAAAAATCCTAGTACTCCCACTCCTAAAGCAATATAGAGGGCACAAAATAACCCCCTCTTCAATCAACTTTTTGATGAAATCCTCAAAAACAACGCTAATGCTCACTTTTTGAGACTTGCTCAAGAGGGAGCCAAACTACCCTCTGATTTTTATACTGCACAACTACGGCAACCATCGAAACACCATAGTTGTAATGAGGGTGGAAGAGGTTGAGATAACTTCAGATATGATCTTCATAAAGGAAATCCCCCACCTCCTCCTCCTCCTAATGACATTGACATGTTGAGCCAACAAGTCGAGAATCTAGCCCAACAACTCCACAGTGGTGTGAAAACTACCCAGTTTTCACTTGATGATATTTTTCCCTATCCCTTTGATATTGTGTATGGTGAAAATAGATAACAATAATAACAATATTGAAAGGCTAAATGAATTCAACCACAAAAACCCTAGCCTAACAATCAACAAAGATCCACCATAACATATGAAGATTACCTAAGACAATGCAAATCACATGAAATCACAAAGATTATACCATCACATGTCCAATAGGGTTTTGATCTCCATTCTTCCTATCTCCATTGATCTTGCTTGATATATTTGCTCTCAGATTTTATATGCACAAGAGCTCAACAAAGAACGGAATGTGGTTGCAAGTAGGATCGTAGTGTAGTCAAGATGATCATTAGAATGCTTGATTAGAATCCATCCTTAGGGTTTGATAGTGAAGAAGGCATCTCCTTAAATAGAAGACACTATATGAAATGGAGGGATAAGATTGAGAGGTGTAAAAGGAGGTCGGCTAGGATTAGAGGGTAGGTATAAGAAATAGTAAAATAATGAAAGAGGTAGGTAGTGTAGGAATTAAGAGATGAATGACATGTGTCATGTGTAGAAAAGGTTAATGAATTAATTAAATAAATAAATATTTATTTAATTAATAGTAGAAGTGGGATAATTAAATAAATTAAATATTTATTTAATTTAGGAAGAGGATAATTTAAATAAATAAATGTATTTATTTAAATGAGAAATAAGGCTAGAAGAGGATAAATGAATTAATTAAATAAATAAAGATTTATTTAATTAATAGAGGAATTAGGCTTAAATAATTAAATAAATAAAATAGATTGGACAATTTTAGGTGTCTATAGATATGAATCTACATATGCCACCTCTTCCACGAGGGTTTGAAACACCTAAGTTCAAAAAGTATTGGGTAAAAGGAGACCCTTGAGATCATGTCAGGGAATTTCACTCAGCTTGCCTAGAAGTGGCATATGAAGACACATATCTAATGCACCTCTTTCCTTAGAGTTTGGGAGGGACAACCACGCAATGGTTTTTTTTGACTAACGGGCGACATTAGGACATTCGAGGAACTTATCCAAAAGTTCATCGCACATTATTCACACAACATAGAATGTGATGTTACCATGGCAGATCTATGTAATACCAAACAAAAACCAGGGGAGCTATTTTTAGCTTTCCTTCAACGATGGCGACAAATCTCTAGTAGACGTTCTCTTCAGCTACCTGAATGAGAGTTAGTGGAAATATTTATTTCCAACTTGAATGAAGAAATGAAATTACATCTAGACATGAAAGGCACAAAGTCCTTTAATGACATGATCACCCATGGATTAAAATGTGAACGGGCCCTCATAAAAAAGGGGCTTATCAAGATACACAATGAACCAAAAGATGGCACTCGCCCACACTTTGACAGTGATAAACCCAACTTCTGGAATAAAAACAAAAAAATCGCCAATGACGGGGTTGTAGATGCAAGGACTATCAAGAGTGCACAACCTGTGGTCTAATTTGGGGGCAAAACCCCCTTCCTAAGAACAACACGGTTGCTCCCCCGCAAAATCAAGGGCATAATGCACCGCAAGAGGAACTAAGACAACGACAACAAAATTATAAACCAAAACGTACATACACTCCCTTAGGGGAACCTATTGAAATAGTGTTACGTCAATTGGTCTCTTCAAATCTGGTGACCTTACCAAAGACATCTAATTACGAACCTCAGGTCAAACCTCCATGGTGGAGGGATAATGAACATTGCGAATTCCATCAAGGGAAAGGGCATAAAGCAAGTAACTATCATAGATTGAAAGATATTGTTCATTATCTTATTGAACGAGGAGAGATTGAAATTGAAGGACACGACCCAAAAACCTCAAATAATGATCATCTTATGTTTAAGAATCTGCTTCCATCACAAGATCAAAGGGCTCCTTCCACTTCAAGATGAAACACATATACAACTGATTATATGTGAGCCACTTATAATTACATTGTGAATCACCTATATGATGTCAATGAACAAATTGCAACCATTACCATCAAAGATCCAAGCCCTACCTGTAATGTTGTTACACGTCGTAGCAAGATCACCATTAAAGCAACTCCACAAGGCACAACCTCCATCCCAAAAGTAGTATAACCTTGTGGAACAATTAGATAAGATGCTCACACTTATATCCATCTTAGAGCTTTTGCGCCTATCTCCATCTCATAAAACAATCTTGGATCAAGCTCTCCAAGAGGCATCAGTCCCTGCCAATCAAAATACAAATCAATTTCAAGATATGGTGGGTAATATGAGATCATCACCATGTCTCACTTTCTCTGAAAGTGACAATACATCCTTCCAACAACCTCATAATGCCTCACTCCATATTGAAGGATTTATCAACCAACACAAAATCAAGCGAGTCTTGATCGACAATGGAGCAAGCCTAAATATCTGTACATTACAATTGGTCACGTCATTGGGATATGCAGTTGAATCAGTGGATCCCCGCAAAAAGATAGCAATAAAAGCCTATGATGATGCCGAGCATTCTTCCAAAGGAGCAATTGTGTTACCAATCCGAGTGGGCCCAGTGGTGAAGCACATCATATGTCAAGTTCTGGACCTTCCTCTACCATATAATTTATTGTTAGGAAGACCTTGGATACACGCCATGCAAGTCGTTCCATCCACCTATCACTAGTGTATTAAATTTCCTCATAACGGTGTAGAAATTACAATCCTGGGCGATGCAAATCCATTTGCATATTGTAACAATATCAACCATCAACCATAAATTAATGTTCCCAACAACAGAGAAGCTATCCCATCCACATCATATGTAAGTCCAACCTCTCTTTCCAGTTCAAACACCACTATACCAAAGTAAGAGAAGCTAAAGATGAAAATGGCAGAGGAAGGTCCTGGGGAATACAATCTAAGCCAACTCTTTTGTGTTGGGCAACTACCAACTTCCCCTAGAACTCATGGTAAGCCTTAAAGGTTGCTTCAAGCACCACTGGTCAAACCAGCATGCACTTTGGCACCTTTTATCCTTGGAAAGATTCAGGAAGAGGAGACTAGAGATGAGGATTTAGCAGAATGGATCTATAAAGACCCTATCACCATGGAAATCCCACAAGCTAAGCTTCCCACATATCAATATGGAAAAGGCCTTACCATTATGCAAAGAATGGTCTATGATGGTTAGAGTGCTTTGGGACCTCACAAGCAAGGACGACACAAATTGTTACAGCCAGAATTAAAGCCTAAAGCGAACACTGGATTAGGCTTTCAAAAGGATACTCTTCCTAAGCTCGGATTCAAAGGAAAACCCAACAAACCTCTATAAAAGCTTAATACTCTAAAGAGGTCACTCTTGATTATATCAGCAACATCAAGCACCGCACCAATTTCCCCAATGAGGCTGAGAATCCCAACAATACCATCCACAATACCAATCATCCCACTAATAAAACCAACAACCCCATCAACAATAGCAACTGCATCAACAACACCATTATCAGTATCGAATTCCTAGCAATATCGACAACATTGATAATTCCAACATAAGCAGCAGATTCAACAACGCTGATACTCCCAGTATCCGATTCACTAATCCCAATAATCCCTCTTACAGAACCAACCATTCCATCTCCAAAGGTACATCAACCGATCACACTTGCAGTATTTAACTCAAAGGATATCCTGGTTTGGTATAGTAATCGGATGCTGGAAAGCGACTCAAAGACCGACTCACATGAGTGGGAATTTGATTTCGTACAACTTAATACTTCAGATGAGGAAGATGCATCACCACCTCCACCTCGCAAAGAAATCCTTGTTTATGGAGAAGCACAAATTAAAACCTCTTGGGTTCATGAACTGGAAACACCTTCCACAGACCCTACATTACATCCTGCACCTGATTCTAACAGGGAGAGTACCATCAACGACCTTCACCACAATGTCTTGACCCTCACTGACACATCTTATGAACTTAACATGATCGATGAGGTAATTCCCATTATCCATCATGAACTCATCGAATGGAACCAACCTAATCCCCCATGCTTGGACCAATTCCAAAACGATGAGGCGATCATTGACTTTTTGGAACTACGGGATAACATACCAATCGGGGATCACAAAGCTGGATTTGCCATTGAACTTAATAGTGCAACATACTTTGGGGCGGATGCCAAACCTTTCAACTGCAAAAATATGACAATAAAACATGGATCTTCCAGTGAAAACCACATCGTGGCACAGTTTGATCCCAAAAAAGTAAAAATAAGTATCCAATGGTGAAAACCTCTCTGAGGCGCCTAAGGATGAAAGGTTTGACATCCTCCCCTCTAGTACAAATCAGGAACGATCAACGATCCTTATTGAGGAAACACAAGAATCCAACGTGGGGACCCCTGAGACTCCTCACCACATGCATCTGACATCTATTTTACTTCAAAGCAACAACCTAAGTCTGTAGAATTCTTCCAGAAGCATTAGATCAACTTTGCATGGTCATATGCAGAATGCCTGGTCTCGATCCTGATTTGGTCATGCATCACCTCACCGTAGCAGAAGGAGCTAAGCCTGTCAAATAGAATCTTCGCAAGATGCACCCCCAAATTACGGTACTAGTCAAAGAAGAACTTAAGAAACTCCTAGATGTTGGTTTTATTAGACCAATTGATTATGCAGATTGGATCTCCAACATTGTACCTTTCGGCAAACCAAATGGGGGCATCTATATCTATACTGACTTCAGAGATCTAAACAAGGCATGCCCTAAAGATGACTTCCACCTACCAAACATTAGCATGATCGTGGACCTAACAACAGGACATGCCATGCTTTCTCTCATGGATGGCTTTTCAAGGTACAACCAGATAAAGATCGCTCCAGAGGATCAACATAAAAATGCCTTCACATGTCCATGGGGAACATACTGTTGGAATGTAATGCCTTTTGGTCTAAAGAATGTAGGGGCAACCTATCAAAGAGCAATGACCACCATCTTTTATGATATGATGCATACCATAATGGAGGATTATGTCGATGACTTACTGGCAAAATCATTAACAAGAGAAGGTCATCTTACAATATTAGATAAAATCTTTGATAGACTAGAACAATATCATGTTCGACTCAACCTAAAGAAATCTGTCTTTGGAGTAACCTCAGGGAAGATTCTAGGATACATTGTCTCAAGCAAAGGCATTGAGGTTGATCCTGCAAAGGTCAAAGCAATCATGGACATGCCACCTCCAAGGAACATCAGTTAGTTAAGGAAATTACAAGGGCGGATTCAATCTATCCGAAGATTCATTGCACAACTAGCAGATAAGTGTCATCCCTTTACACATCTGCTACACAAAAACATTCACTTTCAATGGGATGCCAGATGCCAGCAAGCATTCTAGATGCTTAAGGACTATCTCATGAATACACCGTTGCTGATCCCACCAGATCCAAGTAGACCTCTATTGCTCTATATTTTAGCAATAAATATGACATTAGGCATACTACTGGCACAACATAATGCAAAAGGGAAAGAGTGTTTTTTTTACTACATCTCTCCCACATTGGTCGGCTATAAACTCAATTATACACCTATTGAGCGAGCTTGCCTAGCAGTAATCTTGGCAACCACTAAACTGAGTTACTACTTGTTAACACATAAAGTACAACTCATTGCTAAGATTGATCCACTAAAGTACTTACTCAACAAAGCAGCATTGACAGGCCACTTGGCCAAATGGGTGATGATTCTAAGTGAATTTGACATCGAGTATGTGGACCGTAAGGCTATCAAGGGCCAAGTTATTGCAGATTAGTTGGCCGATGCATCCCTCGTAGGTGATCATCCTCTTATTTCCAATTTTCCAGATGAAGAGATATTCATGATCACAACAGCACAACCATAGAAACTATACTTTGATGGTTCATATAATAGGCATGGCTCGGGGGTAGACGTTATGTTTATCACACCTCAAGGTGACAACATCCCAAAGTCTTACAGGCTAACTTTTCCATGTACAAACAACATAGTAGAATATGAGGCCTTGATCACAGGACTCAGACTATCCATACAATGAAAACTGAAAGAGCTACAGATATATGGCGACTCCCAACTGGTCATCCGACAAGTCACAGACGAATATCGGACCAAGGATGATAAACTCATGTCGTACAAGCAAATGGTGGACAGTTTAAAAGCATCATTTATGACTATCACCTTTGAGAAGATACTCAGAGATCATAATCGAGCTACTAACGCCATGGCTACAATTGCATCTCTCCTAGATCTTCCAAAAAATTCAACATGCTATGAGTTTTTGGTAGAATAACCGTGGATTCCCGCTTATGACATCCCCAAATATGAGATGATATGTTGCCTTGTCGGTTTTGAATCCCCGTGGTATGGTGAGTTCTACACCTATCTTCGTGATCACACACTTCCTCCTAACCAATCGAATAACCAACGCAAAACCTTCATTCGCCCAACTGCTTGATATACCATCATTGCTGAAACTCTATATCGACACAGTCTTGATAGTACTCTCCTTCGATGTCTAGAACATGATGAGATAACAAAGACCTTGGAAGAGGTACATGAAGGAATTTGTGGGACTCACTCAAGCGGTCCTTCCTTAGCAAAGAAGATCATGCATGCTGGATACTATTGGTTGTCCATGGAAAAAGACTCCTACTATTTTGTTAGAAAATGCAAGAAATGTCAAGTTCATTGAGACCTGATACATGCACCAGCACATAAATTGCAACCAATCACAACACCATGGCCCTTTTGTCAATGGGGACTTGACCTTGTGGGTAAAATTCATCCATCTTCATCCAACGGTCACAAATTCATTATTACTGCCACTGAATACTTCACAAAGTGGATCAAAGTTGTTCCACTTACCCAAGTCATCGGCAAGCATATCGCCTCATTCATCCTTAATTACATCATCTGTCGGTATGGTGTACCCATGTCCATCATCACAAATAACGGGCTTCCTTTTAAAAATTAGGATGTCCGTGAGCTTTATGAGAAGTTTCACATCCAACACTGCTTTTCCACTCCCTATTACCCACAAGGCAATGATCAGGCTGAAGCATCCAACAAGAACACATTGAGAATCCTCAAGAAGATAGTCAATGATGCCGACCATGATTGGCACGTTCAATTAAATCCAACACTATGGGCATATCGAACTACCATTCGAATCCCTATAGGCACAACTCCCTACTCGCTGGTCTATGGAGCAGAAGCCATCCTTCCTATTGAGGTCGAGATACCATCTCTACGGGTTTCCTTGCATAATCTGATGGATGATGAAGCATATCAAGTCTCCTGCCTCCAAGACTTGGAACTACTTGATGAAAGGCGACAAGCTGCATACAACCACCTCAAGGCCTATCAGTAGCGCATGAGAAGAAGCTATAATCATTGAGTTAGACCTCGTGC
Organism: Cryptomeria japonica; assembly: GCF_030272615.1. Taxonomy (NCBI): domain Eukaryota; kingdom Viridiplantae; phylum Streptophyta; class Pinopsida; order Cupressales; family Cupressaceae; genus Cryptomeria; species Cryptomeria japonica. Next base: position 270,374,655 of record NC_081407.1, on the reverse strand, counting down.
ATTTGAGGTAGGTAATCTTGTTCTCAAAGAGAATCCTCATAACCAACCAAACAGAGAACATCAGGGAAAGTTTGAATCTAACTGGCTGGGTCCATATGTTATCACTGTTGTCTTTGGGTCCGGGGCATATCAGTTGGCTACTTCAGAAGGGGAAGCACTAGCAGATCCGATCAACAACATGCACCTCAAACGGTTTCATACATAAGTTGTACAAAACATTAGGCTCCCATACATATTAGAAAAACACCAAAAACATTCAGATAAATGTCCTAAAGAAAACAAACAAAAAAATCAAAATAGTAAAGAAAAGCCATGCATCCAAATGGTGAACAACCACTCTGGTGGCACCTTGGGTAAGTGCGATGGTGAAAACTTGGCAAACAGGCGCCACTCGTAAAGGCTATGGCTCCATTATCTTTTAGACTTGTTACGATCACATTCATTGCATCCACTCATCCATCATTCAAACCATGGCTTGTTATTGATATGCAATCAAGGATAGTACTTCATGCATCTTGCATCCCGCAATTTCATAGTCATGTCTAAACTGGGGGCAATGCTCTTAAACCTATTAATGGAAGTGGATTCTACATTACTTATGATTCATTGAGTTCTTCATTCAAAACTGTCTCACAAAATACCAAAAACATTCAAAAACTGTCTCACAAAATACCAAAAACATTCAAAAACTGTCTCACAAAATTCAAAAACATTCAAAACTATCTCACAAAATACCAAAAACATTAAAAAACACTCACAAAATCCCAAAACATCATAAAACATCAAAAATCAATCAAAAACATGGCAACGCATAAAAAATCCATTGTACATATGCATCAAAACAAACATCAAACAAACATTTTAAGCTACTCAAAATGATGATCACTTATCAAATCAACAAAACAATCAACATTGACATGTAACTGTCTTAACAAGGATGCATCCTTCCTTACCAAAACAAAGACATGCTAACATTTTCTTTGACAAGAAAATTTTGTTTAAGCTATCAAGTACTTGGTCGGTTTGATAAGTTATTTATTCATCTATATCAGGTTCCTACGCTACTCCGGGATATCCACAAGTGATTAGAGTGACCGAGATGGTTCCTAAGTATCATTTTGTTTATTATCTACGAATTATTCAAATGAAGTTCTGGGGCATGTACTAATGGTGTCTATGTGGGAAGTTCACTAAGTTACGTGATCTTATGCAAAATACAGTTATGGATCACTATGGCTTGCTGACTACAACGTATACCTTGACCATATGAGCATGAACCATTATGGAGGGTCCATATTCTTTATCTATGCTGCTTGCTTACAGGTACAATGCTCCAAACTTGGTTCCTACTGCCTCGTCCAAGATTGATACTACCATTGCTCAATGATGAAAAATATAGCACTATGGATTGTCATTCCATCTCATCTGTATATATTGCATTCCGTTGCATTCCATCCATCCATACATTCATAATAGCCGCATATCGTTCATACATAGTAATGACAATGATGCTTACTCTTTTTTTTCGATCTTCTTCCATAGGAATGGGTCCTAGGTCCTCCATATCTTCTATCTAACATTGAATCCCCCTCCACCCTCCCCATCTAGGTCCTCCATACCTTCTATCTAACATTGAATCCCCTGCTCACCCTCCCCATCTCAGTCATCATCATAAATAATAATCCCTTCATCGTTTCCCATCAACCCAATCAAGCAAGTTACTCTATCTGCACAGGTACATTGACTCACGCACACCTAGACCATCAACAGATACTCTGATCAAGTATCTTCGGGTCTCAATAGGTAATTGGTCATGACACACCTAGACTACAATAGACATTTCTCATAACGACCTAGTCTCAACGGGGTTGCTATGATTCACCACAACCAACCTACAACGTAAACACTATCAATTGATCAACCAATCAAACACAATCCAACGGACAATTACATCAATTATCTAAGTCTCAATGAGTATTTTGCATTAGATACCTTGACTTCATCAGGAAATTACATCAATTGTCTAAGTCTCAACAGGTCACTTTGATTCACTTACTGAGACTTTATCCTATCCAAGCGAACAACTAACATCAACTGTCACGCTTTGACTCGACCAAGGCAATTTAACCAATTGCACCAGATTGTCCAACCATTTTGATCAATTATATAGCATCAATGAAAATCATAACACCACATTTGCACCGTATCTCCTGCATAACCTACGGGTACTCACTGGCTTGCCATTTCTCCATATTCACTTTGTTTTTTTCCATTTTTTAACTGTTATTGCTAATTTCTTCTATTCTACCTCCCCTCCACTTCTCGTTCTTTTTCAAGAGATCGCCCGATTTTTGAAAAATTTTGGCCCATCTCTCGAGGGGGCATACCACTCACTAAATTAACATTTATGAGACATATTTCTTTACAACTATTTTTCTTTCTTTGAAATGATGTGATAAAACCGCACCGTCTCAAAGAGGGGCAAATGTAGACACATAAATATGTTCATTTAATTAAATGAATATTTAGTATTTATTTGATTATTTAACCATCAATCAATAATTAATTAAATTAATGTTTAATTAATTCATCTTAACCATCTTCTCCTATTAATTAAATAAATTATTCAATTTATTTGATTTAATTCACTTAACCAAATTCAGACCATTAATTAAATAAATAAATCATATTTGTTTAATTAAATCTTCTCTCACATTTAAATAAATTAATATTTATTTAAATCCCCCAAAATCCCATCTCTCACATTTAAATAAATTAACATTTATTTAAATCACCTTTATCCTCCACCCACTTGCATTTTCCTACAAATGCAAGTTGCACAACTATTTTAAATAAATAAATTATTTATTAAAAATTTTATTTATCCTCACCCACTTGAAACCTTTAATGGCTTCCCTTAAATTCTTCAAACTTAATGGCTTCCTTCTAGAGTCTTCTCAAGTCTTTAATGGTTTCCCTTAAAGTCTTCAAACTCAATGGCTTCTTTCTAGAGTCTTCTTAAGCCTTTAGTGGTTTCCCTTAAAGTCTTCAAACTTAATAGCTTCTTTCTAGAGTCTTCTTAAGCCTTTAATGGTTTCTCTCAAAGTCTTCAAGCATTTAATGCTTTATCTTTCTTTTTCTCATGTAAATAAATTAAGATTTATTTAAATAAAATCCCAAATTCACATTCACATTTAAATAAATTAATATTTTTTTAAATATCTATCCAAATGCAAATTACACCATTTAATTGAAATAGATGATTTTACTTCAATTGAAAATCTCAAAATTCCTCCCACTTGCATTCTCCTACAAAATCCACTTGCATGCCTAAATCCCTTCTAGATTCTTCTAACTCTTCTAATTAGCCTAATCATATCCCAATCATTGTCACATTCCTAAATAAAAGGAAGTCACTTCTCAAAAACCTCCAAAGTCTTCAATAACCATTAAAGGCTTTATGTCTTCAAATGGTTAACCTCTAAAGTCTTCCAAACCATTAAAGGCTCTAACATAACCATTTATGGTTAACTCACCTTTTACTTTTGGTTAGAGACTTTCCTCTAACTTAACCATCATTTTGACTCATGGGTCTCTTCAAAGCATTTATTTCTTGGACTAAGGTAACCATTTAACACTTGCACATTTATTTATCCCTTGGATAAAAGGAATATCCATTAACCTAACCCTAACCCAACCCCCTAGGGTAACCATCATGTCCCCTCAAACATTTAATGCTCCTTATCTCTCCTCTCAAGCCTCCTCATGGTGACACTTGTCAACATGGGATTGGGTTGAAAGTCTCACATGGATTAAATATCTTTCAATCCTAACCCTTGTTAATATTTCTCAATCTTAACCCTTCATTTCCCCATTTCTTCTATAAATAGAACCCTTATCCTCAAGCAAAGAAGGAAGCATTAGAGAATTGTTGTTATACTGGTATTAGCATAGAGTTTTTTCATAGCATCACTATCTACACTTGCATAGCATTTTTTTATCACATCCAACATCTTGAATCTCCATATGGCATCCATGGCTAGTGGTAAAAGCTGAGAGCTACACTCATTTGGGACTTGGAGAGGGGAGAAACAAGGGAGAAGCATCAAAAGGCATCATAGAAGCATCTTAGGGAGGCTCTTCTCCTTTCTTTTGTTTTGTTATACTTCTTTCATGATTTTTGAAATCTCTTTTGATATGTTTGGAATGGTTTTTAGTTCTTTGTTTTAGTTTTATGGTTGAAACTAACTTATTAACATTGAACTTTGTTGTTGCCTTGTCCCATTTCCATGACATCACCAATAATTTTAGTATTTTCAGTAACAAAAAATTCATTCCTTATACTCAATATTGTCATAATTGAAAGCTAAAGGTATGTTGATCTATTCATTTCTTATTCTCGATGTTCCTTTACATGGTGGAAATTTCGATAATGTGGCTTGGTATATTTTTAATCAAAGGTATAAATATCAAAGCACTAATAGTTAAAATGTTATACCACTTCATTATTTTGGTCCCACTTTTCATTCAAAATGAGTGCACTTTGACCAACAAAATATGATGCTTGTTTCACAAATTTAACCATGTTGGATGTCCACATTGGATGTGTTTATGCAGAGGTGTGCATGAGTAGGCAAAGTCTAGTTACACATGCTCATAAATTAAAGCGACAAATATAAGAGAGTAGTCTTGGTTCATCTAATTTTCTATTCTATTTCATTTGATTCTAAAAAAATTATGTTGTTTTGATAAATGAAGGCACTAGGTTCTATGGTTTTAGCAAGGTGATTATTGAGTTTCATCGAAATGATGATTTTATTAAATGCTCTACAAATTTCTCTCAAATGGATTTCTTTAAAAATATCTAATTGAGGAGATGGAAGCAACTTTGAGTTGGGATCAAATATACAACATATCTTGACGAGGATCGACTTAAAGGCATTGTGAATTGAGACATGAAGGCAAGCCATGAGGATGCTAGATTCAAATTGCCAGAGTTATAGAACGTGAAAGAGGAGGTCATACCTGATGAGGGTAGAACCTAAGACACAAAAAAAACATAGCAATTTTAGACAAAAAAAGATTACTTTATTATTATTAGAAATATTCTTCAATACATGCAAATAAATTCAAGAGGAATAAATTCCCACATTCTGCAACACAACAACTTACAGAGTTTTCTGGAAAACCCTTTCCCATAATCTAAAATTTTCCCAACCCAAAATTCACTCTTTCAAAACTAACTCAAGAAATGACCCACAAGTTTCCTAAATAGCCTTTTTTAGCTTGGAGCCAAAATTACAATTTAAAAATTAAAATCTAGTAGTCTAGCGTCGAATCATACAATTTGAATTTAAAAATTGAGCTAAATTTGAAAACTGAAAGTTTCCAAAAAATTGTCCAACTTTTGGCAACCATAACTTTTGGTCTAGGAATTGGATTGATGTGCCATTTGAACCATTGGAAAGCTCTCTAGAAGTGAATAATTGATTCTTTCCATTTTCGGGGCCGATCAAGGCTGTTTAATGCCTCAAATTTGACTTAGAAGATTTTTTTCGTTTTTTCGAGAAACTGAAACTTGAATAAATTTCAAATTGCAAATGATTTTAACCTATTTCTTTCACCAAAGTACTTATCTTTCCATTCCCAAGCTTTCTGCAAAATTTGGGCTACATCTGTCTTTAAATAAAAACTTTTTAAATTTGGCAGTCGACTAGAAAAAGTAACTTGTCAATTCTAAAAGTTGGAATTTCTTATTCGTCCAAATGGGTATCCATAAATGCAAAAACATTAAAAGAAAACAAACAAAAAGAGAATTTTTTTTGGGTGATGCAGGATTGCCCTTACACCACCAAATGCTCCTGCATCAATACCACTACCTTATAAAGAATAATTGGGTACATAGTAGCAGAGGTAGTAACAACTGAACACAATTCTAGAGTGGTGGAATGGGTTTGAGATTTATAAAGACTCTTGCTATGACCCAATGTTGTAGATAAATAAATACATAAATATGTTGGAGAGTACAAATTTATATGTGAATAGAGGATATGATAATTCCAATTACAATATTTTATTTATAGAATAGTATTTTAAGTACATACAAATTTGAAATACAATATTAACATTAGGTTGATCTTTGTCTTAAATTAGTATGGATTTGACCATATTCAAAGGAAATTGTTGCATAGTTTGCATGATACTTAGAGATAATATCTCAAAGTTTTGAACAAGTTAGAGAAAAATATGCATTCTATATACTAAAAAAGTGTATCTTATAATTTTCGGCAACTAAATAAAATTCGTGCATACTAAAATGATAAATTTCTTTGTCCCAAGTTTAATTATCAAATGCTAAATCAACACATAACATGACACATTTATGCAAAATATTAAGACAAATCACCAACCATGATTTTAATTAATATTATTTTTTATAATATGTATCTAACCAAATCATTTTTTAAATTCTCTTTCAAATATCTAGCTTGATGCCAATGTTGGTTAAAGCTAGCTTCTCCAAGTAATCGTTGCTTCTTTACTATTAATTATACTTTTGTCTGATCTTTAAATTTTATCATATGATATAGATAAGGATAAATTAAAAGGTATTTCATCTCTCAAGATAATCTTCATACAATAATGAAAGGAGATATACCAGGGTGCCCTCAACCCAAGGATTATGTCCCAGGCAGCGATAGAAATGAATGATTGCTATAGTGGGCAATCTTGGTAAACCAATTTGTTCACAAAAAATTGAAAATATTCATTCCAGTGAAATATGGAGAAAGTATATGAAGAGAGAACCAACAACTTCAGAGAAGTCAAGGCCCCAAGCTGAGAAGGAATAGATCAATACACGAGCTCCATGGATTGGAAATTAATATTTATAATTTCACCCAAAGGAGAAAAGAGATCCCAATCCATCCAAGGAAAGAGAAGTTTGAAGTGACATTGGGACAATTGCATCACAACCTATATTAACATCATTGCAGTGGCATTGCACCAGAAGATTCAGCAGCAAGAGCAGGAGCATTACCACTTTTCTTCCTTGGAACTGTCATCTTCCGCCCAACCATCTTCAAATATCTCTGTGAATTTATATAATGCATAAGCCTATTGATCAACAAAATTTAAAAAGCGAAAATATTTATTTATATAAAATAAATTATAATTTATAAACAACCGAACATCCAAACCAATTCAAGCTAATGCCAAATCCAAGATGACTAAACTTTATTTAACCTTTCATTCGAACAGTTCTACATAATAAGAATGACATTTAAATCATTAGTAAGAAGATTTCAAAATAGTTTTTTCCTTTGGAAAAATAAATAAAAAATTTCAAACCTGGTAACTGTGATGTGTGGTATGATAGCAAATATGATTCCAATTCTACCATGTTGGTAATGTAGATGTATAAAAATGACCATATTCCCAAATGAATATTTCATGTTCATTCCTCTATTTAATTAAATCACCCACATTCCTCTGTTTAATTAAGTAAATTATTCAACTTATTTAGTTAAATTCACTAGAACCCCTTTCATCATTTAATTGAATAAATCATTTTATTCAATTAAATCTCTCCTCTCTACTTTTTAATTAAATTCACATTTAATTAAATAGTTTACCCTAATTAAATAAATCTAATTTATTTAAAATCCCCAAATTGCAACCAAATTGAAATAAAGCAATTTATTTTAATTAATTCTATTTTTCCCTCACCCACTTGCACTTTCCTACATCTCCCACTTGCATCCTAGACCCTATTCCTAATTTCTTCTAGAATTCATCTAATCCTAATCAATTAACCCAAACCCATCAATTATCCCCTTTCCCTAAATTTGAGGAGGTCACTTCTCAAATTTGGAGTAAAGTCTTCAGCCTTTGTCAATGCCCCCAAATTTGGAAGGACTCTTACAAATTTGTCCCCAAAGTCTTCAAACCATTAATGGTTAACTAACCCTTAGTGACATGGTTAGAGACTTTTTTGCCTAACTTAACCTCCATCTAACCCAAGGGTCTCATCAAGCATTTATTGCTTTGACCATAGTTATTCCTTTAACCTTTGCACAAGAGTTTACCCCTTGGGTAAAAGCTTTATCCAATGGATAACCTTAACCTAACCTTAACCCTTGCCTTCTAAGGTAACCACGAGATCTTCTCAAGCATTTAATGCTTCTTACATCTCCTCTCAACCAACCCTATGTTGCCAATTGTCACCATTTCATTGGTGAAAATTGTAAACATGGATTGATCAACTTTCAAACTTGACCCTTGATTAACTCTTTCAATCTTGGCCATCCATTGCCCTATTTTTGCTATAAATAGAGCTCCAATTCCTCCATTTTAGATCCATGCAAGCTTTTAGTATCTCACTTATGCTCAATTTTAGCACATCTAGTCTCTCTTTGCAATAGGAATTAATCTAATAAACATTTTAGAATACTTCCTTTATCGTTAGCTTAAATAATATAACTAGTATATCATGTTAGGATATTATTACTACTAATCTTATCATCTTATAATCTAGTTTATTGCATTTGTGGAATCATGCATAGATAGGATGCATTCTCATGTTAAAATCAATCAAAAACATCCCTCGTTCTTGCATTTGTCATCCCTAAACCACTTTGCTCAGTGATCTGAGAGCAAAGGCATTGGTTTGAGGGACCTTGTGAGATAGAGAACCATGGAACCAACCTTGGAAAGTTGAGTCATTCTTCATGACTCCATAACTTGCACCAAGAAGTCCTATGGGTGTGTGAGCAAGCCTCTTTGAAACTTCATTTTTCACATTTTGAGTTTCATCGACCCGCTTTTCCCGCATACATTTCTGGCGCCCATAGTGGGACACAACCCCATTAATCAAATCGGTTTTCAAAAATAAACACTTTTGCAGGTATGCGGGAAACAAGAATTAGCATGTAGGGAACATCCCTTAGCACATTTGGTGGATCTTTTAGTACATCTAGTGCACTATTTAGCTCATGGGTTCTATTCTCTAGCGCATGCGGTCTTTACCTTAGTGCATCGACCTCACTAATCTTTTCTTGTAGGTCTCGGTGAGGAAGAAAAATAGAGTAGCGCATTTGAAACACAGTTTAGTGCGTTAGGCTTATCCGATGGCGCATTCGGATTATGTTGTAGCGCGTACAGTTTGTTATGTAGCGCATCATAGACAGAAACAAAAACTAAAAGCTGTAACCGAGTGCAAAATTAGACTTGTTGAAGTCCACATTTGTCTAACGATTTTGCTTGTTATTTTGTAGGTTTCTAACAATTTTCTTGCATATAGGAGCTCCATTTTTAGGATCATTAAGATAGTTTAGAGTTTTTATTAACTTAGTTAAGTTAGTTAAAATTTGAACCTCTTTTAATTTTTCTTAAAACTGAACTCACATTTCATTTGGGGTACCTAAAAAGAACCACAATCAAAATCTTTCTTGCTTTCATAGGAGAAAAACTTTCCTTTTTGGGTTATTAAAAAGAACAAGACAATCTTTCATTTTGCAAAAAGCTTTGAAAACAACCTCACCATCCTTTAGTGTTTAAAACGATCAATTTCAAATTTTTGCAAAGTAAAAGAAACCACATTTGTCAAAATTTTGTTTTCAAGTTAAAGAGGGAAGCCCTTCCCCTTTTATCGATTTCTTTTGTTGACCACCAAGATCGTGTTCATTTTGTTGACCAAGTTCTTCTTTTCAGATTAGAAAATCATTGCTTTGAAGGGATAAAATAAACACCATGTTTTTGTGGAGCAACATCTCCATATAGCTATTAACAAATCATTGCAATGAAGAGTTAAAAAGAACACTTGTTTGCTTTGCTACGAAAGTGGAAGGAATATGCTCTCCCCTTAACTGGGTGATCAAAAATCTAGACCACTCTTACGCTTTCAGTGTTTATTGCATTTAAATCCTTTAGCAAGCCTGCCTTCCCGAGGGGTTGAAAAACTCTTAAAGCCATTTTTGGCTGGTGTGAAGGGAACGACCTAAGTGGGAAACAACTTTGAAGCCAAGTGTTCCAACCCACTATAATCAAATGTGGAAAGCGATGGATGTCCTTTTCAATAGTTGCACGTAGCGATTAGCCTTCCCCCAGTATCCTTGAGATACGTAAAGCCTTTGTTCTAAAGGTTGGGAAGCCTCCTGAGGGAGTTTATCATTGACGGCCGAACAAGAAGCTTGATTACGAACCTTAGCATAGAAACTTTGAGCCGAGTCAGTAACCAAACATTTGTAATATCATAGTGCAAGGGTGGGGAAGAATCCGCCCCCAAGATCGCTCACCATATATCTCCTAAGATAACTACTCAATTGTGAAGCAATTCACTTTGGGTTAATTTTTGGCGAAAGGCAAAAAAACGGGCGCCCTCTAGGGGGTGACACGACTGTTTGAGCTGACAGAGTATCGAGACTAGTCGGCTATGGTATTACTTATGACCCTTGAATAAAGAGTCTTTTTTAAGTGTATTCTTTATATCCAAACCTGTTGCAACATTGGGGATTTGAACACATCCTCGTAGAACATACACTTACTGTTTAGATTAAGCAAAAATAGTTATTCTTTGGTGTTGTGTCTTCATTTATTACTTCAAAAAATCATCTATCATCATTGAAAACTCAAAACAAAGTTCCAAAAATTGCAGAAAACAATCAAGTCAGGGTAGTTTAGCGCATAAGAGCAACATCTTAGTGCGTGGTGACCATACTTTAGTGCATCAAACCTTATCTTTAGCGCGTAAAGTCTTAACAATAGCACTTCACCAGAACCTAAAATCAGCAGTAGTAGTTAGCATGTTCTAAAAACACTTTAGCGCATGGAAGTCAACCTTTAGCACGTAGAATATAAACAATAGCGCGTCAGCAGCTCATATTAGCGCATGATCTTTTAAATCGAAGCTGAAGCAAATTTAACTAGTGAAACCAGTTAGCGCATAGAAGGGGGCAACATAACGTGTGGGGTTTTTTCCTTAGCACTTTGAGAACTTTCTATAGCGCATAGCGTCTCTGTTTCAGTGCGTGGTCAAAACCATAAAAACAGGGGGCAAAACAGAGGTCAAATTGGAAAATTTTGAAAACATTTTCGGAAACCTCCTTTCATCAGCCTGAACTTCGTCAAATCAGAAAACCAAAAAACATAGTATCAAAAGCTATTTCCAAAGCAAGTCTCTCATCAAACAAAAGTTATCCAAAATCTGAAACTGGTCACACAATAAACATATCTATCCTATCAAAATTGGGAAACATCATCACAAGTGGCAAATAGGTCCTTCTTATAACACGGATTTTTATCCCAAAACACACTTTTTTAAAACTCCAAGTTTTCAAATCGAGTTTCCATATCGAGAAAGCTCTATTCCATATCATTTGACGCACTTTGTTGTGAGGGGGCATCTAAACCTTCACTTTGATAAAGTAAAACTTAAGTTTCCAAAACAAGATAAACTAAATCCAAAACAACTCAAAGGAAACCATTGATCGCTTGTGCATGACTAATCCTCATATTCTGAGAAGAAAGAATATTTATCATAACACTAAGTTGAAGAAACAGCAACCAAGTTCTTCGAAACTTGCCAAAAGAAATAAATTTTTATACATCAATCATCAACTCTTCATATCTCATCGAACATTCCTTCGTCATGTATGATTATATATTCAAAACAAATCAAACGAATTTGACAAGGAACCTTTGAAGACTAGAGCATTCTGTCAAAAATTTGTGTTCAGTCAACAAATAAATCGTGGAGGAAAGATCAATCCAGCATTCTTTCCCGACGAGTGCATCACTTACAACATCCCTCGATTTGAACCACCAACTCCTGAACAAAACATTGAAGAAGAATTCATTCCTTTTGTCACAGAAAGCTTCTACCAGATGCCTATTGTTACTCACTCTCAATGAAACAAACAAAGCGAAATGCAATCAGAATCCAGCATGAATCGGAGATTATCAAATCCTTTCGAGCATCTGAATCCAGAGGATGCCAAAATTTCTGAAGGACTTCTTCAAGAATGTCAAGAAAGTGCTTCATTTCAAAAACTTGTGGAAAGACTCATGGAAAATGACAAGGAAAAATACCTACTCATGCTCACAAGCAAAGGGGTTAAACTTCCCGAAGACTTTGACACAGACATGTTTAGAACAAAATCTCAACATTACGAATATCAAGAATGACAATGAGAGGAAGAGACACGTGACCCTGAGCAGGACATACCTGAGCAAAATCTACAAGAACAAAATATACCTGAGCAAAACATAGCGTTCCATACCCCATTTCAACCTAGAATTAATGCAAGGGAAGAATTCTTCCCTCGACAAAACAATGCACCTTTTATTGCTCTTACTCAACAAATACAAATGTTACAAAGAAAAATGCAAGACATGCAACAAGGTACAACAGTATGGTACTCCTTAAACGAAACTTGTCCTTATCCGTTTGACAGAAGATTGAACATGGTGCCTTTTCCTCCAAACTCAGACGTTCCTAAATTTGACAAGTACGATGGGAAAAGCGATCCCCGTGATCATGTTCGAGAATTCTGCACAATGAGTCTTGAATTCGCTCATGATGATACCTATTTGACAAGGTTATTCCCAAGAAGCTTGGGAGGGAAAACAATGGAATGGTAATCCAAAATCACGCCTCCCGTCAGATCATTCGATGAACTAGTCAACAAATTCATAACTCAATATTCCTATAACATTCAGCATGCTATCACCATGTTAGATGTCTGTAACACCAAACAAAAAAACAATGAAACATTCATGGTTTTCCATCAATGATGGTGGCATATGGTTTCAAGATATCCTTGAGATATCCCTAAAAAGGAGAAAATGGAAATTTTCATCGACAACTTAAACAGTGAGCTGAGTTACAGGCTCAAACTCCAATGCATACCATCTTTTTCTAAATTGATTGAAAATGGCATTCAAGTGGAAGAAGCATGTGTAAAGGAAGGAACACTAAAATTCTTTAAAGAAGGAACAAGTTCATCGCATTACAATAACCAAAACAACAACAACTTGGACAAAACCAGATTCTAGACCAGAAACAAAAACAATGGAAATGAAGGAGGAAATGAACCAAATGACCCAAAATCAAAACAACCGGTGCTCGCATTATCAGGTAACCCTCAAGCTACAAAGAATCCCAAAGGTGCTAACCCAGGCACTAACGCTTATGCACCGCATACCAATCAAGATCAACTCAACGCAAACAACACCAACAATACCCAAAACAATCCCACAAATCGAGGTCCTAATAACAATTCACGAGGTTACACCAACAATTTTCAAAAACGTGTCTACACACCATTGGGACAATCACTGGAGTCGGCATTCAAAGAACTCCTGGCAAACAAAATTATCTCTTTACCAACAATCAACAACTATGAACCACAAATCAAACCACTCTGGTGGAATGACTCGCACTTTTGTGATTTTCATCGCAACAAAGGTCATCAAACAAATGATTGCATGAGACTGAAAAACATTGTTCGAGACATGATTGATAGAGGTGATTTAACGGTGGATGGTCTCAAGACAAATAGTGATCATGGAGCCTTTAAGAACCCTCTTCCAAACTACAACAAAGATAGAGCTTCAACCTCAAATGATACATGTGGAGCTTGTATCAATCACATCTACAATAACACTATCAATCATATATCAGTTGTAGACAATCAAGTAAGCGTCATCACAATCAAAGACAAGTGTGAACATGAATTCGTCAACGTAACAACCAGAGCTCAAAAATATGTCTTGAAGGGACATATGTCAACAACGAACACCATACCCAAAATTCAATATGATCTAGTCGATCAATTGCGCAAAACTCCCACTCAAATATCTATACTGGAGTTGCTGAAACTTTCGCCAAAACACAAAGACATATTGGAACAAGCATTACTCGAAACAATTATACCTCAAGATCTGGATGCTGACAAATTCCAAGCCATGGTGGCTCATATGATAGGACCTCATAACCTTACTTTTTCTGAGCATGATAATATCTCATTGAGCCATCCACATAATACTCCTCTCCATATTGAAGTCAGTCTATAAACACCGCGTTAAACGAGTATTAATAGATGGAGGAGTTGGACTTAACATTTGCACCTTAAAATTTATCCGTGCATTAGGCTTTTCTGAAGAGTCTATTGATCCACGCAAGAATATCACTATAAAGGCATATGATGATGAGGAAAGATCATCTAAAGGAACCGTGGTGTTGCCAATTTAGGTAGGATCGATACAAAAGGATATTATGTACCAGGTCTTAGACATAGATCTCACATACAATATCTTATTAGGTCGACCCTGGATACATGAAATGCAAGCAGTGCCTTCTACATATCACCAGTGTGTCAAATTTCCCTATAATGGTCAGGAGGTTTCTATATCAGCCGATCATAATCCATTTCAGCATTGTAATGCAATGGGGGGCAGCCCAAGACAACTTGGTTCCCCATAATAGAGAAAAACAAGATTCATCAACACAAGATCTTCAACAAGAAAAGTCTAAATCATTACCTAGAGATTTCAAGCAGAAAATGAAGATCAAAGAACAAGGCATGGGAGAATACTCTTTGGAACCCATGTGTTTGGCCAACTTACCAACATCACCTAGATCTCATGGATTACCTACATCATCAACACATCAAGCAACTCGACCCATCACCAAGTTCGATGGCACATTCATTCAACTCGACACTTTAGCACATGAATCTGAGGAAAAGGATATCCTTAGTTGGCTATACAAATATGAGTAAGAAGACATAGCAACTACCGTGGAAGTAGCTATACCCACACACCTATATGGTAAAGGCTACTTAATCATGCAATAAATGGGATACAATGGCAAAGGAACTATTGGTAAGCGTTAGGAAGGCGTCACAAAACCATTGGATCCTCCTTCACAATTCTGTAAAGACAAAAAGGGATTGGGCTTTAAACTCACTCTACTACCAAAGAAGGTACCACACAAATATAAAAAACCTCAGTGGAAAGCAAAGAAGAAGTACAAGGAAGACTCCTGGCAGGAGGCACTATTTGAGTCAGCAGAGACAATACATAAAGAATGTGAACATCAAGAATGAGAACAATGTCAAAAGCAGCCTATCAATCAAAAGAAGGAAGCATCTACTACATAAGCAAATCACATTCAAGAACCAACATCCAACAAAGAAGAATCCCATCTAGATTACATCATTCCTCCCCAAGGAAAGATAGTATATGAACAAATGCAAAGAGTGGAAGCAGGATCTAACACAGAATCAGAGAAAAATATCAAACTTGTCTCAATTATCAAAGACATGTTCTCACCCTACAACATACCAGTTCACAACACTGATAGAATCTGGGATGATACGTCTGATACTGATTCAAATGAATATGAATGGGGCAGTTTTTCTAACATTACTGAAGACATTTGTGCAAAGGACAATCATACAGCCAACTCTCAAGAAGAATGCAGTACAGAATCTAGACCGCTTGAATTTGGTCCACAAAATATCTATGACGCCAAGGAAAACTAGCAGCGACATTATGAGCAAGTCTATACAGAAAATGATACCATCGAAGACCTCGACGAAATCCTTGACTTCTTTAACACCCAAACCAATCATGATGAAACCTCTATCCTGACACTTACATCAGTAGAACTTGATCCGCCAAACGATTCCTTACCACGTGTCTTTTCGGACCTCATAAACTGGGACGAACTTGAAACTCGTGATATACCAATTTTCCTGAATGATGAATCCATTATCCATTACTTATGTACTATTAAACCCAAAATAGACTCTACCAGTGAACAAAGTAATGATGTCTACAACCAAGGGAGTGCCAAGTCTCTCAGTCGCAAAAATGAGCAAAATAAAGGATCTACTATTGAAAACTAGTCAATGGCAACACTAGATCACACAAAAGTAAAAACAAAGGATGCATTTGAGGGTGAAAACCTTTTTAAGGCACCTAAAGATGGGAGACTTGAGACTCTTCCTAAACATTTCATGTGCGATCACCCATATTGATTGAGCCCACTCAATCAATCAACATTGGTACTACAGAAGCAACCAAAACTATACACTTTGCAGAATCTCTAACAGAGGAAGAAAGATCAGAATTTATCAAATTCTTTGAAGAAAAGAAAATCAACTTTGCTTGGTCATATGCAGATATGGCTGGGATTGATCCACAATTAATCATGCATCATTTATCCATTACTCAAGGAGCTAAGCCAGTCAAGCAAAAACTATGAAAGATGAATTCACATGTGGCACTCATGGTTAAAGTTGAATTGAAGAAATTATTAGACGTCGGATTTATCCAACCCATCGACTATGCTGAATGGATTTCCAACATTGTACAAGTATCAAAACCAGATGGCAGTATCAGAATATGCACTGATTTTAGAGATGTCAACAAAGCTTGTCCAAAGGATGACTTTCCTTTACCTAGTATCTACATAATTATAGACCTCACAGTAAGCCATGCAATGCTATCACTAATGGATGGTTTTTTAGGCTATAATCAAATCAAGATATCCCTAGAGGATCAAGATAGAACAACGTTTACCTGTCCTTGGGGAACATACTGTTGGAATGTCATGCCTTTTGGCTTAAAGAATGTAGGAGCAACTTATCAATGAGCAATGACAACAATCTTTCATGACATGATGCATACCTTCATGGAAGACTATGTGGATGATTTACTAGCTAAATCCTTCACCAGAGTAGAACATCTAAGCATCTTAGAAAAGATCTTTGATAGATTGGAAAAATTCCAAGTTAGGCTCAACCCTAAGAAGTGTGTCTTTGGGGTTACATCAGACAAGTTACTAGGCTACATAGTTTCAGCTAAAGGTATTGAAGTGGATCCAACAAAGGTACAAGCCATTATGGAGATGCCACCACCAAAGAATATCAGCCAACTTAGATCTCTACAATGGAGACTCCAATCAATCAAGCGATTCATTTCCCAACTAGCAGATAAAATTCTACCATTCAATCATCTGCTACATAAGAATGTACCGTTCAAATGGGAAACCAAATGTGCAGAATCATTTTATCAAATCAAGCAATATTTGATGAACCCACCAGTTCTAGTACCACCTATAGTAGGGAAGCCACTCATTCTCTACATTTCAACAATAGACATATCACTGGGGGCATTGTTAGCACAAGAAGATCAACAAGGCAAAGAACAAGCTATATACTGCATCAGCAGGACATTGAACGGATATGAACTCAACTATACATTCATTGAGAAAGCTTGTCTAACAGTAGTATTTGCCTCTCAAAAATTTTGACACTACATGCTAGCTCACACAATTAGGCTAGTAGCAAATATTGATCCTCTCAAATATTTACTCAGCAAAGTAGCTCTTACAGGCAGATTGGCTAAGTGGGTCATGATCCTCAGTGAATTTGATATCCACTACACAGAATGAAGAGCTATCAAAGGACAAGCAATCGCAGATCAACTGGCTAAAGCACCACTACCTGGAAAACAAACTATGGGGATCGAATTTTCGGACAGGGATGTTCTTGCTATTTCTACCAAACAATGGACCTTGTACTTTGACGGATCCTACACACAACATGGCTCGGGTGTTGGCATTCTGTTCATCACTCCTGAAGGACACACTATACCAAGATCATATAGGCTTATGTTTCCATGCACAAATAATGTGGCTGAATATGAGGCATTGGTTATAGGCATCAAAATGGCTGTAGAATGGAGAATCACAGATTTAAAGGTCTATGGAGATTCACAACTAGTCATCAATCAAATCAACAATGACTATCAGACAAAGGATGACAAGCTACTACCCTACAAGCGAATGGTGGATGATTTCAAGCAATATTTTGTACACATCACCTTCGAACAAATACCAAGGTTGGATAACAAAGCAGTCGATGCAATGGCTACTACTGCTTCAATATTGCAAATTCTAGGGCAACAGAGTCATTACGAGTTTCTGGTAGAGCAACTGTTCTCCCCAGCCTATGATCACTCTGATTCCCATGTTATCTATGCCTTGATCGGTTCAGATTCTCCATTATATGGACCAATATACGACTATCTTAAGAACAATATCCTACCCATTGACCTATCCCAAAACCAAAAATGTAACTTCATCCGATAGGCCGCCCGTTATATTCTCACTTCTGGTACTTTGTACCGTCGAGGTCTAGATGGTACTCTTCTTTGTTGCCTTGATCGTATTGAATCTGACTCTGCTTTACATGAGCTTCACGAGGGTATCTGTGGCACACATTCAAGTGGTACTACTCTTGCTAAAAATCTTCTAAGAATGGGATATTATTGGCCAACAATGGAAAAAGACTCTTATCACTTTGCAAAAAAGTGTCCTAAATGCCAAATCCATGGCAATCTTATACATGCACCAACACAGGAACTGCAACCATTCACAACATCCTGACCCTTCTGTTAGTGGGGACTAGACTTGGTGGGCAAAATTCATCCTTCATCTTCAAATGGACACAAGTTCATTATAACTGCAACATAATACTTTACAAAATGGATAGAAGCAGTCCCCATGACCACAGTGACTGGGAAACAAACTGCCTCTTTTATCCTTAATTATCTGATCTGCAAATATGGTATTCCGAGTTCCATCATCATAGATAATGGACAACCTTTTAAAAACCAAGATGTACGAGAACTATGTGAAAAATTCAAAATCCAACATTGTTTTTCTACACCTTACTACCCATAATGGAATGGTCAGGCGGAAGCATCCAACAAAACAATATTGAAAATCCTAAAGAAAACAGTGAATGATGCAGGCAAAGATTGGCATGTACAACTCAATCCGGCACTTTGGGCCTACAGAACTAGCATCTGCACACCTACAGGAGCTACACCCTATTCATTGGTATATGGATTAGAAGCAATTTTACCCTTGGAGGTAGAAATTTCATCTCTCAGAGTCTCTTTGAAAGGCTTAATCCCAGATGAAGAGTATCGAGTTAACCGACTGCAAGAGCTTGAACTTCTAGATGAAAGACGTCAATGTGCCTACACTCATCTCAAAGCATATTAGCAACGTATGTGTAGGAACTACAACCACAAGGTCATTCCCAAAAAATTTAAAATTGGTGACCTAGCACTCAAAGAAAATCCGAGGAATCAACAAGATCGAGAAAAGAAAGGGAAATTTGAGCCTAATTGGTTAGGTCCCTATGTCATCATATCAGCTTATGGATCAGGTGCTTATCAGCTAACAACTTCAGAAGGAGATGTGCTCTATGAACCAACTAACAACATCCATCTAAAGAAATACTACACTTGAGTAATCTAATGCACGAAAAAGTCAAAAATCAAAAAATCAAGAAAAAGGCAAACAAAAAGGTACAATAAAAGCAACTGGTGAAAACCTGGCAACAGGCACTATTGTGAGAGGACAACTCCTCTATCTATATCCATATCATTATATCCACGATAAAGCACTATCGGCCATCGCCTGACATTTTACCACAATATCCATTCAGAACATACATAGCATAGTCACTATCCTGGTTTATCCATATATCCTTTCACGACATCTCACCATGGCTTGGTAATCACTGTACATATTCACATCGAGAGGTACACTTAGCTAGGGGCAATATTCGTCAAAACTTGCAGTACGTTCAAGCCGTCAAAACTAGTTGCAAACTCAGAACATCATATCCAGCAAACAAAACTCACACAATCACAAAGCAAAACATTGATCACTTAACAGGATTCACAAAATATGATGGATGATTTTATGAGGTATCAAATGTTGCTTCTTGCATAAAGTTTTGACTATTTTTTGCACTTAAACTCTTTTTGAACTATTGGATCCTCTGTATCTTCTCAACGATGCTTCAAAGCTAGAGAACATCGGGGGAACCCAATATTTTCTTAGTTTTCTGTCTGTGAGACGATCATCTGTACTGTGTAAATACTTGTCTTGAGATGTGATTCATAGCATATCACTGAAGACATGAATCCACTTTACGCATACAAATGGTTTAATCTTGTCTGTTTATACGCAATCCGCACTCAGGTCATCCTCGTTCAATTAAACCTTGACGCTTGTGCTATCTTGCAAAATCAAACATCATGTAAATTTTTCTCGGGTCATTATGGTTCAATTATACCATTATGCTTGTATAAATTTTCAACATATCCCAAAAACAAATCAAATTCTCAATGATGATACATACAAAGAAAGCAAACAAACATGTGGCTATACAGGGATGACAAATGTAGAATGAGGATGCTCCAAAACAATTAGTTGCATATCATATTATACATCTCATTTTCAAGATACATCTCACAGCATATCATATTATACATCTCATTGTCAAGATACATCTCATTTCCAAGATACATCTCAAAACATCATGCATTATCATATCATATTCATCAAATATTGTATCACATACATCTATCTAAGCATTACATCATCATAGAATAAACAAAGGCATATAGAACGCATCATCCATAACACATCACATGAAGATCAAAGAAAATGGTATATGTATATATATGTATATACATATACATATATGTATATGTATATGTATATGCACACGCACGCGCACACACACACACACACACACACACACATATATACACATATACATATATGTATATGTATATGTATATATACATATATATGTATATGTATATGTATATGTATATGTATATGTATATGTATATATACATCTATATGTATATGTATATGTATGTATATACATATACATATACATATATATGTATATACATATACATATATATATATATATACATATACATACATATATATGTATATGTATATGTATATATATATGTATATGTATATACATATATATACATATACATATATGTATATGTATATACATACATATACATATACATATATGTATATATATATATCTCAAAAAATGATCAGTATACAAAATATGTCATGTCTATGCCAAGTACAATACAAAATGATCAAAATACAATGGAGACGATGTCTCTCAGGTATGACTATCTCCCGAGGGAGACGGTCTCACTGTGGATGTCTCAGCACCTGGATCTCCAGGTGGATCATGTCTAGAAGGCCCTGTCACGCCTCTACTCTCCGTCCTTGACCCAGTCTCTTAGGATCGACTGGATCTCGACTGTGTGAAACTCTACACTTGGCGCTCCCTGGGCACCGCATCCTCATAATGTCTCCTATAATACTCTGCCTCCTTGACTCTCAAAGCCAGCTCTCTCAAGGTGTCTCTCATTGGGCCACCTGCTGCCGCTCTCTCCAAAACCTCTGCTCGAGCCTCGACTCGACCCAACCTCTCCAAAGCAGTATCCTGCTCTATGGTCAGTTGTGTAATCTGACACTGCTGTGTCAACATCTGTGTCTACAAATGCTGCACTGACAACTGCAGCGATCTAATCTGTGTATCCTCCACATGCGTAGGAATCCACATCTGCAGGGGTACATGTGAAGGGGTACCCCCTGTCCCTCTACCTGTCCTCGGTGCGGGTGGAGGTAACACATCTGACCTCCTCCTCTGGGCCGGTCGCCACACATCCTCATACCCTCCCACCGTCGCTATCACCTCCTCAACCTGCTCCTCCTCTCTAGCTCTGATCGCCAAACCCCCTCTACCTCTATCCACTACCACCCGCCGCATAGCTCTCTCTGCCCATATCCCCCTCTCACCACCATCTCCACCCCTATCTCCTCTCCTCCTCAACTCCAATCTCCCTCTACCACCTCCTCTACCACCTCCTCTACCATCTCCTCCATCCCCTCCTCCTCCATCACCACCCCCCTCATCTACCTCCTCATCGTCATCAAACACTGGAATTATCTCAGCTGGATCAGATATCCTAGCCACTGCCCGTGCTGCGAAGAGTGCTGCAAACTCGTCAGTCATCCCTACATCTACTATCTCAGGGGCATAATCCTAAATCTGGCCGGCTGCATGAAAGAACTCCTCCACTGCCACCCCGCTATCAATCGTCGACCCCCAATTTGGGATATCTTGTCTCCGTCGAGCCTTAAAACACGCTCCCTGTGGCATCCCCTACTGTCGACCATACTGCCGCAGCACCCGACTGTGCAAAAACCTCTCTATGACAAAGGGCGTCTGCCCTATCAAATATCTGGTCATGAAGACATAGGGCATCTCCATCCCATCCTCAGCCCATACCTCACAACCTGTATATGGTCGCCAGACGACCATATCAATGTCATCCAGCACTCTCCTCCAATGCTCTAGTTTGCCCAGCTTACACTAGACAACTATCCCTCTGTACCTATATGCATAAGCATATCCAATAGGCCTATCTCTATCTGCCAGTGGCCTAGCTACGGGGATATGCTCCCACGCCCATACCTGTAGCAGTGTCACTCCAACTGATAGACTGTCGTAACCCAAATACACTACCTCATGCAAATCCCTGTATAAATGAGCCAACATAGCCGACCCCCATGCAAATCAATGACCTTGCGTCACCATATCCTCCAGTACCAATCCCCATCCCACTGACAGTCCCTTTGACCTACGGTCGGGACATAAGAAACCACCTATAAAGCCTACTAGAACTGATGGTAGAGGAGCGTAATCCAAATCCAAAAACTCCTGCTAGGGGATCTCATACCCACAAATAGTGTCATCCTGAAAGATCCGGCAAAGTGCCTTAGTCCCACCCTCCTTTGTCTGCTCGTAGGGTAGCAATGCACCTACTACAAGAATCCGCAGAATCCGGTAGCAATCCTCAGGTGTCGCTGTAATCTCGCTTGTCGCCAAATGAAAGGTGTTCGTGTCACTATGCCACCTCTTAGCCAATGTTGTCAATAAACCCCGATTTACGATAAACCGGGGCATATCTAGCAAAGAGGTCAAACCACACCTCTCAATAATGTCTCTGTCAGCCTGTGTCAATCGTGGTATCAAGGACCACGGTCTTGGAAATCACTCACGCGACTGCACTACTCCAAGACGCTCCTGTCAAAAGCAACGCAAGTCCAATATCAGTTCCCTCATCAACACATGGATCTTAAAATCAAATTCATATAAAAAACTTGAAAACTTTGAACAAATCTAAATCAAGTTCCACACCATATCAATCCATCAACACATATCAGCTTGTAACACAACTCAAGTTTCACATTCATATCAATTTGTAACACAACTCAAGTTTCATATCAACTTGTAACATAACTCAAGTTTCACATCCATATCAGCTTGTAACACAACTCAAGCTCCACAATTCATATCAAACACATTCATATCAAAAAATTGAAAACTTTGAACAATATAAATCAAGTTCCACATCATATCAAAATCACATCAAATCTATATCAACTTGAAACATCACAAATCAAATCAAGTTATATCAGAACTCATATTGGAAGCACTTATCACAACAATGGCAATAGACACAAAGACTAGCAAAGTGCACTTATCCCGACAGAATTGGCATCACCCTACCCATTTTCTTCATTCCCAGATCCCACTATACTAAATTTTTTCCTATATGCGTTAAAACATCTTGTCTAAGCGCTAAGCTGCTTTTCATGCGCTAACCTATTTTCTCCACGTGCTACCCAATAAACCCTATGCACTAGCAGAAACCTACGCGCTACCCTTTTCTTCCAAAGCGCTACCTAAACTACCCTATGCACTAAACCTACCCTATGCGCTATTCTATCTTCTCTACGCGCTGCACACTTAACCCTATGCGCTAGGTCACACCTACGTGCTATCTAGACCTACCCATGCGACCCCCTAGAAGCCCTATGCGCTAGCATAAACCTACACGCTACCTGTTTTATCCAACACGCTACCCTGTACCCCCGATGTGCTAACCTAATCCTATGCGCTACCCTAATCTAATGATGCACTAGCCTAAAACTTTCAGACACTACCCTATTTGATTATACCCTACGTGCTACAAAAATTTTCGTATGCGCTACCTTTTTGACCCGACGCCCTAAAACCTAAAAATCTGCATAAAAAATTCAAAAAATGACCAAAAAACGACAAAATAAAAAATTAAACAAGGGTCAAAAAGGTTGACTTACCGGTGGTCCATACACGGCAGGCCTCCGATATCTCTGCACGCGCTCGAATCGATGAGAAGAATACAGAATTTTCTTTGAATCAACATGTGCACACACGTCACTTCAAAGAGGGGCAAAATGTAGACGTATAAAAATAACCATATTCCCAAATGAATATTTCATGTTCATTCCTCTATTTAATTAAATCCAATTTAATTAAATCACCCACATTCCTCTATTTAATTAAGTAAATTATTCAATTTATTTAGTTAAATTCACTAGAACCCTTTTCATCATTTAATTGAATAAATCATTTTATTCAATTAAATCCCTCCTCTCTACTTTTTAATTAAATTCACATTTAATTAAATAGTTTACCCTAATTAAATAAATCTAATTTATTTAAAATCCCCAAATTACAACCAAATTGAAATAAAGCAATTTATTTTAATTAATTCTATTTCTCCCTCACCCACTTGCACTTTCCTACATCTCCCACTTGCATCCTAAACCCTATTCCTAATTTCTTCTAGAATTCATCTAATCCTAATCAATTAACCCAAACCCATCAATTATCCCCTTTCCCTAAATTTGAGGAGGTCACTTCTCAAATTTGGAGTAAAGTCTTCAGCCTTTGTCCATTCAACAAGATAACTTGTTGAATGCCCCCAAATTTGGAAGGACTCTTACAAATTTGTCCCCAAAGTCTTCAAACCATTAATGGTTAACTAACCCTTAGTGGCATGGTTAGAGACTTTTTTGCCTAACTTAACCTCCATCTAACCCAAGGGTCTCATCAAGCATTTATTGCTTTGACCATAGTTATTCCTTTAACCTTTGCACAAGAGTTTACCCCTTGGGTAAAAGCTTTATCCAATAGATAACCTTAACCTAACATTAACCCTTGCCTTTTAAGGTAACCATGAGGTCTTCTCAAGCATTTAATGCTTCTTACATCTCTTTTCAACCAACCCTATGTTGCCAATTGTCACCATTTCATTGGTGAAAATTGTAAACATGGATTGATCAACTTTCAAACTTGACCCTTGATTAACTCTTTCAATCCTGGCCATCCATTGCCCTATTTTTGCTATAAATAGAGCTCTCATTCCTCCATTTTAAATCCATGCAAGCTTTTAGTATCTCACTTATGCTCAATTTTAGCACATCTAGTCTCTCTTTGCAATAGGAATTAATCTAATAAACATTTTATAATACTTCCTTTATCATTAGCTTAAATCATATAACTAGTATATCATGTTAGGATAGTATTACTACTAATCTTGTCATCTTATAATCTAGTTTATTGCATTTGTGGAATCATGCATAGATAGGATGCATTCTCATGTTAAAATCAATCAAAAGCATCCCTCGTTCTTGCATTTGTCATCCCTAAACCACTTTGCTCAGTGATCTGAGAGCTAAGGCATTAGTTTGAGGGACCTTTTGAGATAGAGAACCATGGAACCAACCTTGGGAAGTTGAGTCATTCTTCATGATTCCATAACTTGCACCAAGAAGTCCTGTGGGTGTGTGAGCAAGCCTCTTTGAAGCTTCATTTTTCACATTTTGAGTTTCATCGACCTGCTTTTCTCCCATATAGGTAATAGAATGGTTTTTTACCTCGAGTTCTTGATAAAGTGAATAGCTGACCATGCAAGTGATGTGGAATGTTGGTAGTTGAAATCACTAATAGCCAATATTTGTAAACTTAGATAGTATGTAAGTGTTAAAAGTTTTGTGCAAATTTCATTGAAAACTTCTTCTTCGAACTTAAAGGCTTCATTGCGATTTATTTATTTAATAGTTTTTTTGACCATAATGTATTTTTCATCTATTTGTATTGATTCAATATGATTACTTCTGGGCATAGACTTGGCATTTTGGATGCTAGCCAAAAGATGCTTAAAATAGAAGAAGTGTATACCTAAACATTCATTTTGTCTAACTTTAAAATTTAGGTATCAAGGAATCCAAATTGGCAATGGTCAGAACGCTCACACAATTGTAGGTTGTTGACAATATAAGAGAGGCCTTCATTCAACAAAATCTAATTGATGTTCTATTTGGTATGATGAAGTCATGAAAGTTTAGCTTAGAGCATGCAACTCTTTAGGCTCTACACAAGCTCTCTTTGCATGAAAATTCTAAAAAACATTTTGCATGAAGGGGTTCCTTCGCAACTTTGCTTCTTAGAAAAGCCTCATTTGAATATGAAAGTCAAAGCTACACCTATTCTACCAAATTTAATCATGCAACACGGATCATCTTTTCTCCCCTATGATGATAAGACAACAATGGAAGCATGCAAGCTTGTAAAAGTTACAATGGGAATTCTAAATTTTCGTGAATAACCAGTTGTAGAAACTGTGATGGAGGTGCTATTGTATTTGACAGAAGCTTCAGATAGAAGTGATGTTGCACAAATCCATTTAGGACAATATGGAGTTTGATACAAAATTGAGGTTGGAAAAAGAGACTAAGTTAGGACTAGCATCTATATTGCCCATTTCTGTCCATTAAAAATTTATAACTCTACAACCTTTGAATATACTATATTTTAAAGGTTGTATTGTTTTAGCCTATAGTCTCCATCAAAATCTAAATAGTGTTAGGGGGTACTTTAGTCATAAACTTAATTTATCGATGGAGTATTTGTTAATAAATTCTAGTTTGAAGGGCCTACGGTAATTCATCTCTCAAGATAACCTTTATACAATAATGAATGAAGATATACCACGATGCTCTCAAACTAAGGATTATGCCTTAGGCAACGATAGAAATGAATGCTTGCTATAGTGGGCAATCTTGGTGAACCAATTTGTTTGCAAATAAATGAAAATATTCATTCTAGTGAAATATGGAGAAAGTATATGAAGAGAGAACCAACAACTCTAGAGAAGTTAGGGCCCCAAGATGAGAAGGAACATAATACATGAGCTCCATGGATTGCAAATTAATATTCACAATCTCACCCAGAGGAAAACAAAAGATCCCAATCCATCCACACAACCTCTACAAGAGATCCCAATCCATCTAAGAAAAGAGGAGTTTGAAGTGAAATTGGGACAATTGCATCACATCCTATATTAACATTGTTGCAATGGCATTGGAAGATTCAGCTACAGGAGCGGGAGCATTACCACTTTTCTTCCTTGGAACTATCATCTTCTGCCTAGCCATCTTCAAATATCTGTAAAATGGTATTTTCCGCTTCTCACTTAGGAAAGTGCTGGTCATATGTTATGATTTAATAAAGTGGGATGAGGTCGCATGTATATTTGGGAGCTTTTTAAAAATAGAAATATTGTAAGGAAATGCCTCACTAGGTGTTATGTACCCCAAAGCCTTATAATAATGTCCATTAATTATTCAAAGTGAGAA
Organism: Cryptomeria japonica; assembly: GCF_030272615.1. Taxonomy (NCBI): domain Eukaryota; kingdom Viridiplantae; phylum Streptophyta; class Pinopsida; order Cupressales; family Cupressaceae; genus Cryptomeria; species Cryptomeria japonica. The sequence continues at coordinate 270,347,204 of NC_081407.1, read as the reverse complement.
ACCATTAAATATATATTTTATACAAAATATTATTTAAATTAAATATACAAATAATATAATATATAATATGTATATATTTTTTACATATTATATAATTTAAATTAGTCTATAATATATTTAATTATCATATTATTTGTAAAAATATAAAAAAAATGGGTACATTATTTAAATTAATGAATTTGTGAGATCTCCCTCTCTATCTCTCTCAATCTCTTTATCCCCCCCCCCCCTCTCTCTCTCACTCATATATATATATATATATATATATATATATATATATATATATATATATATATATATATATATATATATATATATATATATATATATATATATATATATATATATATATATATATATATATATATATATATATATATATATATATATATATATATATATATATATATATATATACTTACTTTATCTCACCATCTAACCTCCATGTCTCCCTTTCCCTCTCCCTCTATATTTCTCTATCTCTTTCAAATAATATAAAAAAATTGGTACATTATTTAAATTAATGAATTTGTGAGATCTCCCTCTCTATCTCTCTCCATCTCTTTATCCCCTCATCTCTCTCTCTCTCTCTCTCTCTCTCTCTCTCTCTCTCTCTCTCACACACACACACACACACACACACACACACACACACACACACACACACACACACACACACACACACACACACACACACACACACACACACACACACACACATATAATTTATCTCACCATTTAACCTCCATGTCTCCCTTTCCCTCTCCCTCTATATTTCTCCATCTCTTCCTATTTCTCTCTTTATATATTTATCTCTCCCTCTATCTCCCTTTATCTCTCTATCTATTTACCCCCTCTCTCTCTAGACTTGTAAATTTATATCTATTTTCTTATGTATCTCTATTTTTCCGTATTTATTCTTCCATCGCCCTCTCTATCTCTATTTAAATGGAGTATAAATTGACCTCATTAACTGCACAAAAGTATGCAAAAAATAGATCAAAATTTTCCCCGACTGACCTTCCACACCTCTTTGTTGTACCCATTGCACACCAAGGCATGATTGCTAGTTTAAGACTAATAAAAAAATAGCCCTAAAATTTGAGATCCTAACAAAGCTTAAATGCCTCTTTTGAGAAAAGTTTTGTTTTGTTTTCTTTGCTTTGGAGTGTTGGGTAGTAGGGCTCATGGTGGTGGTAGGGAGAGAGAGAGAGAGAGGGAGAGAGAGAGATGTGCAGGATCATGGTGTGCCAAAATAGGCCCTTAAGTGGCAATGAAATTTCAGAAAATCAGAGTTATGCAACTTGACATGAAAATTTGAATAAGTTGTGAACATTATTTTTAAAATATGCAAGAAGAGAATCTATAAAAAATTGAATTTGGTTTCTAAGCTACTAGTTGTTTTTTGAAAAAAAGAAAATCCTATTTGATGAAAATTTCAAATTTCAATTGAGTGGTAGTAAAATTTCAGGAAAAAGATAAGAAGTAGACGTATGTCTGGCCACCCTAATCACAATCAAATAATAATATTTATATAAGTATTAGACTCATGTTCGGATGTGACACATATTTTTTATTATTTTTTATAAAGTGAATAATTATTTATGATTTTTTACAACTTTTTAGAAATTTAGAAACTCCTACGTATGACCACCTTAACTTGGTCAAAACCTTGTGAAATTTAATTTTTTAAATTTTTTGCCTATAGTAGACGAAGCATAGGATGTGATGCATGTTTCAAATTCAAAAAATGTTATACCATTTGAAAGTTATGAGTGTTTTTCAATCAGTCTATCAATCAGGACTATTGTCAGAATTCAATTAGAAAATAAATAATAATTATTTATTAAAGTCAAAATAAGACAAGCCTTATGGGGATGACCCTTTGGTGAAATGGTGGGGCTTCTTGCTTGTAGTGCCTACAACCTAGGTTCAAACCCCCACAGGTTCGTCTCTACCATGTTAAAAATGGAGTACCCTTACCTTGGGGAGAACCTTGGAGAAATAGTGGGGCTTCTTGCCTGTAGTGCTTACATCCTTGGTTCAAACCATTATTTACCTCAAATTTAAAACTTGGTATAGACTGTTATATAATACTGTTAGCATAGGTTTTTAGATAGTGACTGGGTTTGGATAGCAGATGGTTGACGACCATGGGCCTTGCTTTGTATCATCAATACTCTCCTTATTTGTCGAACTATGACTATTTATGGAGCAATGGTGGGGGGTTTTCTTCCCCTAGTTCTTTCCCCATACCGCTTCTTTTTTGAACCAAGTTGTAATTTTTTTAATAGGTAATAAAAATGGGTGCTGCCCCTCTACAGCTATTTATCTATTAAAAAAAAAAAAAGACAAGCCTTATATTGTTGGAAAGATGAGAACGTCCTTAAAAAACCCTTTTCATTTTATCAATTTTGGCTACAAAAAAAATCGTCAGCCACCTGTGTAAAGTCTGGAAAATCAAAGAATACTGAAAAACAATTTTTTTTTAGTTGACTTTCTAGGCTTGTCACTTCCAAGTTAAATCCCAAAGCATTCTCGAGCCAAAATTTGAAAATTTCAAATGTACAACAAAAATCGGATATCCTATTTTAGTAAGTAAATTGACTAACTAAATTTGCACATAATTAATCTATTGTTTATTAATATATTGATTTATAAATAAATTAGTATATGATATTAGGGAGAGAGAGAGAGAGAGAGAGAGAGAGAGAGAGAGAGAGAGAGAGAGAGAGAGAGAGAGAGAGAGAGAGAGAGGGGAGAAGGGGGTGAGGGAGGGAGATGGGGGAGGGGGAAGGGATAGAGATAAAGAGATTAACAGAGAGATTAGGGGAGAGAGAGAGGGGGGAGGGAGGGAGAGGGAGAGGGGGGAGGGGTAAGGTAGAGAGAAGGGGGGAAGGGAGAGATAGATAAAGAGATTAGCGGAGAGAGAGAGAGATATTAGGGGAGAGGGGGAAAGAAAGATTAAGACACCAAATTGTGTCCTTATGGGTTATATGGTATCCTAAGGGGTTGTAGGACACAATATGACCCCTTAGGATACCATAGGACCCATAACGATCCAACATGGTGTCATAAGGGGTCATATTGTGTCCTAAGGGGTCATATGATGACTTAAAGGGGTCATATGACACAATATGACCCATTAGGACACAATATGATTCATAACGATACAATTTGGTGTCTTAAGGGGTCATATGGTGTCCTAAGGGGTTGTAGGACACAATATGACCCCTTAGGACACCATAGGACCCATAATGACCCAATATGGTATCTTAAGGGGTCATATGGTGTCCTAAGGGGTCGTAGGACACAATATGACCCCTTAGAACACCATAGGACCCATAACGACCCAATATGGTGTCATAAGGGGTCATTTGTTGTCCTTAGGTGTCATATGGTGTCCCATGACCCCTCAAGACACAATATGACCCCTAACGACACAATTTGGTGTCTTAAGGGGTCATATGGTGTCCTAAGGGGTTGTAGGACACAATACGACCCTTTAGGACACCATATGCCCCTAACTACACCATATGGTGTCATAAGGGGTCGTATGTTGTCCTTAGGGGTCATGTGGTGTCTCATGACCCCTTAGGACACCAGGGGTCGTATGTTGTCCTTAGGGGTCATGTGGTGTCTCATGACCCCTTAGGACACTAGGGGTCGTATGTTGTCCTTAGGGGTCATGTGGTGTCTCATGATCCCTTAGGACACCATATGACCTATAACAACACAATTTGGTGTCTTAAGGGGTCATATGGTGTCCTAAGGGGTCGTAGGACACAATATGACCCCTTAGGACACCATATGACCTATAACGATCCAATATGGTGTCATAAGGGGTCATATGTTGTCCTTAGGGGTCATATTGTGTCCTACGACCCCTTATGACACCATATGACCCCTTAGGGATCATATGGTGTCCTAAGGGGTCATAGGACACAATATGACCTCTATGGATACCATAGGACCCATAACGACCCAATATGGTGTCATAAGAAGTCGTATGTTGTCCTACAACCCCTTAGGACACCATATGACCCCCAACGACACAATTTGGTGTCTTAAGGGGTCATATGGTGTCCTAAGGGGTCGTAGGACACAATATGATCCCTATGGACACCATAGGACACATAACGACCCAATATGGTGTCATAAGAGGTCGTATGTTGTCCTTAGGGGTCATATGGTGTCCCATGACCCCTTAGTACACCATATGACCCATAACAACATAATTTGGTGTTTTGAGGGGTCATATGGTGTCCTAAGGGGTCATAGGACACAATATGACTCCTTAGGACACCATAGGACCCCTAACGACACCATATGGTGTCATAAGGGGTCATATGACCCATAAAAACACCGTATAGTATCGTAAAGGGTCATATTGTGTCCTAAGGGGTCATATGGTGTCTTAAAGGGGTAATATGACACGATATGACCTATTAGGACACGATATGACCCATAACGACACAATTTGGTGGCTTAAGTAGTCATATGGTGTCCTAAGGGGTCATAGGACACAATACGACCCCTTAGGACACCATATGACCCCTTAAGACACCAAATTGTGTCGTTATGGGTCATATTGTGTCCTAATGGGTCATATCGTGTCATATGACCCCTTTAAGACACCATATGACCCCTTAGGACACAATATGACCCTTTACGATTCTATACAGTGTCATTATGGGTCATATGACCTTAGGACACCATAGGACCCATAACGACCCAATATGGTGTCTTAAGGGGTCATATGGTGTTCTAAGGGATTGTAGGACACAATATGACCCCTTAAGATACTATAGGACCCATAATGACCCAATATGGTGTCATAAGGGGTCATATGGTGTCCTAAGGGGTCGTAGGACACAATATGACCCCTTAGGACACCATATGACCCCTAACGACACCATATGGTGTTATAAGGGGTCGTATGTTGTTCTTAGGGGTCATATGGTGTCCCATGACCCCTTAGGACACCATATGACCCATAATGACACAATTTGGTGTCTTAAGGGGTCATATAGTGTCCTAAGGGGTCGTAGGACACAATATGACCCCTTAGGACACCATATGACCCCTTAAGACACCAAATTGTGTCATTAGGGGTCATATGGTGTCCTAAGGGGTTGTAGGACACAATATGACCCCTTAGGACACCATAGGACCCATTGTTGGTGTAAATAATTATTCATCTTGGATATTATTACACCTCACTTAAGTTTACTTAGGTACATGCATTTCATAGTAGTTTGGGTATGAGACACTTGGGTGTTTGTGCCACATTGGGATAGTTTGTGTAGGAGAATGTTTACCTTTTATGGTGTTGATCTTATCTTGTTGTTACATTCCACCTCATGTGGAATATTATATTATTTCTCCTACCTACCCACACCTATTTCCTACCTACCCTTGTTTCTTATTGAGCCACATGTCATGTTTGTGTGCTCACATATCCCTAGCCTTTCCTATATAAGCAAGCTCATCTACATTGTTTGTACGGACAATAATGTAATGCTTGATGATCCAGTTGATTAGTATTTTCATCTTGATAGAATACAGTTTATTTCTACCATCTATTTTGTTCTCTCTTATTTGTGCTTTCCATTGCCTCTTGATCTTGGCAAAAGCTCACACCCATAATGACCCAATATGGTGTCATAAGGGGTCATATAGTGTCCTAAGGGGTCATAGGACACAATATGACCCCTTAGGACACCATAGGACCCCTAATGACACCATATGGTGTCATAAGGGGTCATATGACCCATAATGACACTGTATAGAGTCATAAAGGGTCATATCTCTCTCTATCTCTCTATCTCTCCCCTAATATCTCTATCTCTCTCTTCCTTCCCTCTCCCCATTTCTCTCTCCCTTCACCCTCCCCATCTCTCTATCTCTCTCTATCTCTCTCTATCCCCCTATCCCTTCACCCTCCCCCCCCCCCCCCCCTCTCTCTCTCTCTCTCTCAAATATGAGTAATAAAATCGGATATCGGATATCCGATTTCTGTCATTGTCATTAATGTGGCAACAGTAAAAAAAAAAGGTGGCAACATGAAATTTTTTTGGGACCATTAATTTATACATTAAAATCGGATATCCAATTTTTGTAAATAAAAAAGAGCCTTGTGGGCCATTTTGTGGATTACAATGGCCCATGGTCTACATATTCTATTTTTTGTCGACAATTGCGGGTTTTCAGACAAGTTGAGACAAATTTGTGCTTTTGAGAGATTCTTAAAGTCAAATCTTACATTGTCAATCATTTAGGAGCATCTTTGCGGAGGTAAATGGGGAGTAGTAGTCGTCGGAAGTCTAAACACAAAAGAAAACTTTCAAATGACCAAATTGAAGTGTATAGAGAAAGAGATAGAGAAGGTCATAGGAGGAGAGACAAGGTATGCTAAATATTGCTAATGTTCAAGTGAAAAGGAAATTGAATTTGAAAATGTGTCACAAGTTATTGAAAAAAAAAATGTTGAAAGTGATAATGAAAATGCTCAACATGTGGAAAATTTTGACATAGGAGGTGAACATGTGGAAAATTTTGACATTGGAGGTGAACATGTGGAAAATTTTAACATTGGAGGTGAAAATGTGGAAAACTTTGACATTGAAGGTGGAATTGCTCAACCAAGTGAACAATATGCAACATCTAATTACTTTAGAAATGAAGACCCTCTCATGGATGAAAGAAAAATTCCAAATCCAAGATCTTCAAGAACCCCAAAATGGTCACTTGAAATCGATGAGAACATTATTGCGAATCTTGAAGGCAAGAGGTCAACAAGAACCGTTTGGTTGTGGGATACACAACTTTTCGACTAAAATTTTAGCAATAAGACATTGACCGAGCAATGCCAACTCTTTGTTCAATTGCTAAAGATGATAAAGATGAGACCATTGCTAAACAAATTGAAGATTCATATGAACAAGAAGATGGAGATAAATTCTATTATTGCCAAAAATCTATTTGACGCTCTCAATTCTATTGGAAAGAATACCAAAGAAAGAGATAAGAGATCCGCTCAAAGAGTGATTACAACCTCCTTAGTAAGCGATCAATTGAGGAAGGCTCGTCAAATGAGACAAACTTGTGTTGATTTTAACATAAACCGTAAAACTTTGGATATAGCACTTGCACGAAGACAAAGACTTGACGATCCACTTCAACAAGATACATGGGCTTTTGGTGGGAGGCTTCCACGTGTTGATAGAAAGTTGACTGATAATGTGAAGGAGGAGATTCAACAATTTTGGCACTATAATTCTAGAGTGTCACCCAATGTAAAGTACATTTTAAAATTAAGAATCGGCAACCGAGACCGTACACCGCATCCCAAACATTTCTTGGAATCAAGCCAAACAATGTTGTACAATTTTTTTTGTGAAGTACATCCAACTTTGCAAATATCACAAAGGGCCTTTGAATCTTTGAAGCCATTTTATTATGTTCCTCTTAAAATTCGTAATACTTGTTGTAGACACCTAAAATTGTCATGTCTAATTAAATAAATATCTTTATTTATTTAATTACTTTAGCCTAATTCTTCTATTAATTAAATAAATCTTTATTTATTTAATTAATTCATTTATCCTCTTCTAGCCTCATTTCTCATTTAAATAAATACATTATTTATTTAAATTATCCCTTTTCCTAAATCAAATAAATATCTTATTTATTTAATTGATCCCACTTCCTCTATTAATTAAATAAATCTTTATTTATTTAATTAATTTATTAGCCTTTTCTACCCATGACACATGTCATTCATCTCTTAATTCCTACACTACCTACCCTCTTATTATTTTCTTATTTTCTCTACCTACCCTCTAATCATAGCCAACCTCTTTTACACCTCTCAATCTCATCCCTCCATTTCTTATAGCGTCTTCTATAGAAGGAGATGCTTTCTTCATTGTCAAACCCTGGCTAATCAATTTATGCACTTGACTACACTACACTTTTCATATGAGATCCTACTTGCAACCACATTTCCGTTCTTTGTTGAGCTCTTGTGCACATAAAATCTGAGAGCAAATATATTAAGCAAGATCAATTGAGATAGGAAGAATGGAGATTAAAACCCTATTGGACATGTGATGGTATAATCTTTGTGATTTCATTTTATTTGCATTGTCTTAGGTAATCTTCATATGTCATGGTGGATCTTTGTTGTTGTTAGGCTAGGGTTTTGTGGTTGAATTCATTTAGTCTTTCAACATTGTTGTTATCCATTTTCACCATAAACATTTTGGCACACCCGGTGGGACTCTTGTCCCTTTTGCATTTAACATCTTTGTTGAAGATTTTGTGTTTTGAAGTTGCAGATCTGACATTTTCGACAGTATTTTGGTATTTTCGCATCTGCATGCTTTCAGATCGCGTTTTTGGTTTTCTGCCGCGTCTACGACATCTAGGATCGTGTCCACACCCTCGACAGTATTTTTTTTTTTTTTTGCAGATTCCAGAAATCACGTCTGTGGGGTTTTTAGGCACGTCTACGTCCAGACGCCGCATCTGCGTTTTGGAGCCGCGTCTATGTGTCACAGAAGCGCGTCTGCGTCCAAAATCCATGTTTGTGTTTATGGTAACCGTGTCTGTGTGCGCTGATGTCGTTTTGGGGGTTTTCATTGATTCAGTTTTTAGTCATTCGATTTTTTAGATCTGGTTTATTTTGAGCTAACATTTTCAGATCTAGCTAACGAAACTGGTGCAGCTTGTCTTGAAAGCAAAATCGTTTTGTTGAAGGCCCCTATTTTCACAAAGTCTTTTGGATCTAAAATTTACCTAACTTGTGTGCTTGCAGGAAGGGATGATTATTTCAAACAATCCAAACTACTAATAAATCTTTGTTGCAGGTCCTTGGCAAGGGTTTTTGGATTTTTATTGTGTGCCTTGTTTTCATATACTAGCAAACACTTCAATTGGTGCACTAAAATTAAATCATTGTCTTTTGTGTCTTGAGTAATAGGCTCTTTTTGTTTAATCTTTAGAGGGCCTGTCTCCCCGTGTGGTCATTAGGACTACTAGTGAGGAGAGAACGACCCAAGTGGTAGCAAAAGAAAAGCCATCTTCTTCCAAACCACTATAAATAACTGTATTCATGGTGAAAACTATGAATAATGTGTGCTGATTAGTTCATACCGACACTATGTCTCCCCATAAACCCGTTTGATCAAATTTATTTGATCATTTGTAGGGCGTAACCCCTATCGGTTGGGAGCCTTCTATATTTACAGAGCCGAAAGTGCCGCATGTATGGCCACACGAGCGGATGCCCTTACTAGCACCTTTTTGTTTTAGAAGCCAAAATCCTTCTAGCTATTGAGGCAGGAGGTCGGACCTATGGTAGCGGCCCACACACATATGGTTCTTAGTAGAGATACAAAGTTCGCCACGAGGAGTTTTCATGGGGACTGATGCTTGGCTGCCTTGAGAAGTGAGTGCCGAGGGTGGAGCCAGTGGGGTCAAGCATCTAAGTATCCGCTCCAAATAGCGTAGCCTCAGGGGAAACTCCATGTGGGATCAACAACTATTGTCTTGGCCAGCCATAAGAATTGTGCTTGACTTATTTTGAAAAATCAAACATTCAAGACCAAACATCAAAACATTGTGTCTTTTGTGTCTTCAAGTGTATACAAAACAATTTTACATCAGACATCACACTTTCTTTGAGTCATTTTTGAGTCTAAAACTTGCAAACATTGAGTCCTCATCAACACTGTGTCCTCTTGTCACGAAAAACAGTCAAATATTCAGATTTGGTCACAACAAAGCAACTTCACAGATTGAAAAAAATTGCACAAATTTTGCAGAAACGTGTCTGTGTTTGACATAATAGCATCTATGTCGTATAACCGTGTCTGTGAAGGGCAGAAACGCGTCTGTGTTTTGAGCAACTTCGCATTTATAACATCTCAGAAACGCGTCTGTGTCTGTCAGAGTAGCGTCTGTGAAGTATACATACACGTTTGTGTTCAGGATTGAGAACTTTCATAATTCAGCAAACAAGAACAGTCAGTTTTAGAATTCTTGAGCTTCCTAGGTTATTTCTCCAGGGTTTCATCAAGCATTCAACTTGTCTTTGGGTCTCACAAATTCCATCATTCCTTTACACCTTACATTACATACACATTTGTCTAAACTTGAGTCAAAAGGTCACTTGCTTGTCCTCATCATACTTTGTCAACACACTACATACAACAACATTTTGCTAAGTGGTCCCTCATCAAGGTCTATCACCTTTGGGTCTCATTTGGTCTTACTTAGAGTCAAGGTCAACTTACCTCATCAAGAGAAACTATCCTCTCTTTGGAAGTCACACCCACTCTACTACATACATACTTGGTCTGACATTTTGGACATTGCAAGTAAACCTCAGATTCATTTACATTCCATCCAACTCTTGGTCTTCCATACTCTTTCCATTTTCATCTAGTCTCACACATCTTGGTCAATACCTAGTTCATGGTTGAAACCCGTTCCCAAAAATCTAGGAGAGAAACTAAAGAGGCTCAAGAGTCCGCAAACATGAGTTCCTATGAGTATGACAATGATATCTTTTTCAATTCTGATCATACTACATTACCTGACATGGATGCCTATAGAAACATTCCAAATGTTGAGCACATGGACACTACAAACAACAATGATACACACAATGACAATATGGACAACTTTTCTGTACATTCAGCAGAAGTGGAAGACACCATTATGAATCTTCATTTTAATTGATTGGTTGAGGAAATAATGAGGAGAGATAGACAATATTTTCTACAAGTGATGGCATAAAGTGGAGCCAAGATTCCTCATGATTTTGACATGTCTCAAATAATGGAAAATCGACCTTTGAAACAACCTCACCTCAACATGGATCAAAGGAGGCCTAATAGTGGAGGCAATAGAGGACCACATATGGTGCCTGAATCACCATCATCTTTGTTTCAAAAACCAGAGGTCGCATACACACATGGTCAAGCATATGATACTCACCTTCACAGACCATTATGGAAGTCTTATGCAGAAAAATATGCTCAATCACATTCCAATGCTAAGGATCAACCACCAAAGCAATTGGATACTCAAAGGCATGCTCAAAATTTGGACACAAGGAAACCCCACGTCAAATTTGGGGGCAACACACTAGAACAAACTCATGACATTCCTATAGAGTATGGTATACATGGACAAAGAAGATATTTCGTTCCTCATCATGACTCTATACTAAGTGGTCCATATACGCAGCATCATTATAGACCTCCTCCATATGAACATGTGTATGATCAATATCATCCATATATGCAACATGCTCCTCCTCCAATTGGTGCCTTAAGCATGGGGTATGGTCCAAGAAGTCGGTCTCCACCGAAGATCAATTTGGAGCAACAAATCAGGGACTTACAAAAGAAAATGGAGGACATAAATACACCGAAGCCAACATACACAATGAGAGACATATGTCCTTATCCATTTGACAAAAGCATTCCAATGCCTCCATTTCCTACACACTTTGTGACATCTAAGTGTAGCGTCGTAAATTGTACGCACTTGCTAGGGTGGTACAATTTCACACCTAGTTTAGCACCCGCCTTGGCGCATTTTGCATTTTGCATTGCATTTCCCCTTTAGCACTTAATTAGTCAAATTAATTAGGTCTAAGGTTCTATTTCATCATCTCCCACATCATAAAGTTGGGCCCTTTCATTAAAGTGTGCCCCTTTCATTTTATTCTTCCAATACATCATTTAATCAAAAACCCTAATTAGGTCCTATTTTGAACTTGGGGGCTTGATTTCGGGGGTCAAAACATCTCGAAATCACCTGTAACTTCGGGATTCTCTCTAAAATCATCATATCCGACGACCTTGAAAATTTGGTGAAAAGTTGTCGGGACCATGGCGCTCGGAGTGCAACATGGTCCCGGACATTTTTCCCGAAATTTTAGGAGCACGACCCAATCATAAAATAAATCTTAACCCCAAGAAATTGGCAGGATATTCAATCTCTAGGTCGGCCAAAAGACGAAATTGCGACCTAGGGTTTCATATATAAGAGCTCTCTTTCTTCATTTGAAAGGATCCGATTTTCGTTTTCAGGAACCTCATATGCAGTGAAAGAGCAGATCTTTGAAGACTTCAACAACATTCAACATCCATCCATCAAACATTTATCAAATCCATTCATCCATTTAGGGCTTGGAAGACATTGAAGAACAATAGGAGATTACCGACTGAAGATTGGCTTGTACCTCTCCCTTGGGGGTTGGGTATGATTTCATGTTGTTTTCATGTCTTTGCATAAGCTTCAATATATCATTTATCCATGCTTTAGATCACTTTGCATCTTGATTTAGAGCATTTACATTATCATTTACAAGCAATTAGGGTTTACTTTCTAGGTTGCTCTAGTTTGCTTTCTTGCATTTAAGGACCTTGCACACACACTAGGTCTGCACACACAATACATTTTACAATACAACTTGGCTATTCATGGAGGTGGAAATCACCGAAGCGGGGGTTTGACTAAGGCAAAACCCTATATAGCCGCCCACCACACCTTTTCAGATATAAGTGCAGGTTTCGGAATTCGGACGACGCCGCAAGTTACAGATCCGGAAGAAGCAGACGGAGACCGAACTTCACACCAAATCTCAGAGCAAAAGACCAGGACAGGGGCGTGGGGCGCCCTGGTCCTGCCAGGATAGGGGCGCTGGGCGCCCTGGTCCTCCTGACAGACAACATTTTCAGCATTTTTGACAGCTTTTTCCAGAGTGCAAAACAATAGTTTCTGGAGCAGTTTCAGGGGCAGAATTAGGACAGTGGCGCCCGTGCCCCCATCCCGAACATTTTCAGTCAGATTTTAACTTTGGGTACGCATTTGCATTCTTGTCTTATCCTTGCATTTACAGCTTTCCATTGTTTAAGTTCAATTCTGCAATCTTGTCATTAGTTCATACTTGCATTTTGGGGTTAGGAATTGAACTTGCATCATTTTATCTTTCAATTACAACAAAGGAATAGAAATCCTAATAGGTAGCCCGTGGCTCTCTCTTTCACAAGAAGAAGTAGCCAATTGTGTGATACCTCTAGGCTCTTTCGTATTCCACAAATGTGTGATTGAAGGTGAGATTAGGGTATGTTTGCTTAGTGTCACTTTTTCCCCCACACATTTTGGTGAACCCGACGTGAATCTATCATTGCTTCCTCTTGCATTGCATTTGTTAGATCTAGATCTAGATTTAGTGTGTTTTCATTTCATTTTCATTAAAAAGAAAAAAAAAAAAAAAAAAAAGTGTGTTTCTTTGCATTGTGTGTTTAAATTTTATGCAATTTCAAAATGTCAGATTTTTATTTGCAAGATGTTCATATTTGTGATGATTATGAGTTAGATGAAGCTTTAGATGAATTTTTGAAACCTAAATATACCAAACCTTCATTTTACCAAAAACTCATAAACATTGTTACTATGCCATTTCGTTGTGATGAGAAAGATAAGTCAAATGATTCCTCTCAAGGGTACATTCCTATCAGCTCTTCCACTAAATCTAGTAACATGGTTGTTTTCAATGATCCCCTCTATGAAGAGATATCTCCTTTTGAATCAAAAGATAAACCTTTTAATAGATATGATCATGCTTTGTTAGATGATGCCCTTGATGACTTTGTGGCTCCTAAAAAATGCTCCCTTCATGAGGATCCTTTTGTGCAAGAAGATGACATTATCCCTACATTTCCTAGTGATGGCCTTTCCTTTTCCAACAAAATTCCCACTAGAGATGATGAATTAATGGTAAATGCTTACCCTTCTCCTAAAGTTGGTCTTACCCATAAGCATCCCTTAGAGAAAGAAGATGAAATAATAAGCAATTTCCTTAATTCTCTCTCCCCTATTGAACATATTTTGAGGAAAGAGGATGAGTTTAACACATCTATTGATGCTCTCCCTCCTAAGGATGCAGAATTAATAAACAATGTTATCTCCTCTCCCGAAATTGACAATGCTTCAAACATTCCTTTCAACAACCTTACTATTTGGGATGAACCATTAGAAGAAGGTATAGATTATTCTCTACCCCTAGCCAAAGGGGATGAAATCAAGATTGGAAACTCCCTTGATAGTTTCTCCCCTTCCTTGAATCTCAATTATTCTCCCTCTCCACAACTTGGTTCTACTCATAAGGAAACCCGAGTTCAAAGAAAAATGGTTAACATCTCTTTCAAAGATCTCCCTCTCAAAAGTGAGACTTTAGAGAGTAATGTTGATCCTTCTCCTAGAGAGTTTATTCCCCATGTAGATCCTTTGATGATAGAGGATGATATGACCTTTCCTAGTATTACTCTTCCTACTAGAACATCAATGCCTACCCCTTGTCTCTCTCCTAAAATTGATTTAATCTGTGATAAGATTTTAGTGCAAGAGAAGACTATCAATAATTCTTCCAACACTTTTGTTCATTCCTCTAAACCATCCTCAATCAATTTGATACATGTGAATCAAACACCTAACAAACCTCTCTTCACTGTCCAAGGTGCTTGTCCTTCTCAAAATTCTCAACCTTTAAATAAGCCTATCTTAGTGGTTCAAGGTGGTCATGCTAATGATTCTTTTTGCACTCCTAAGAAACCTATTATTACTGTGCAAGGAGGTTATTCTACTAAGAGCCCTTATGAGTATGCTAAGCAAATGACTAGAGAGAGTTATCATGCGGTTGCCCATACCTATAACACAAGAAACAATACGCAACCTAATCCTCCTCCAGTTATCCCCACTTCACTTCCTCCTTCCCAACCTATTCTTCCCCAAGCTCCACGTATTTCACAAGTTCTTGGTAAGGAATATGATCTTATAGAAAAACTTAAAGCTACCCTTGCTAAGATATCCCTTTGGGATTTGATTCAAACTTCTTCCGCTCATCATGGAATGTTACAAGATGCCTTGAAAGATTTGAATGTTCCTCCACCTAATACATCTAGTAATATAGTGTCTTTGGTTAACTCTGTGATGAATCCTAAAGCTCAAATTGTGTTTACTCAAGATGAGTTGCCTACTAGTGAAATTCAACATCAATATGATCCCTTGATGATTGTGGTTATCATAAATGACACTGCTATAAGACGAACACTGGTAGATAATGGATCTGGCCTTAATGTGTGTAGCATTAATCTATTGCATAAGATGAATGTGGATACATCCCTTATTGAGCCCGACTCTCCTCCCATTCGAGGCTTTGACAATGTGGCTAAGTCTTCATTAGGTATTATCACCTTACCCATCACAGTGGGACCTGTTACTTTGCCTACTCCTATCCATGTTATGTCGGGAAATCTAACATACAACTTGTTATTAGGGAGACCTTGGATTCATGGTATGCAAGCTGTCCCCTCTACATTGCATAGACAAGTTAAATTCATTTATAACAATAAGACATATACCTTGATAGGTGATACTAATTTTCAAGCTTGTTTGCAAACATCTAAGTCTTCCTCTTCTAGTAATGACTCTTTGAACAAGATACTTATGGATGAATCATCACCTTCTGATAATCAAAATTATTTGGATGAGTCTGAAGTTCCTGAAGAAGATTCTTCTCAACTTGAATCTACACATGAAAAGGCTTTTGATGCTGAGAAGGTTCTCGCAGAAGACGATTGGGGATATCTTGATTTTAATCCCACCTTTGTAGGTGAGTATAGGGTTCCTCCTAGAGAACTTAAAGGTAAAGAGAAGGAAGAAACTAAAAATCAATCAATCTTACCTGAACCTATGAGCAATAATTTTGTGGCCGCTTCTCAAACTTCTTCTCCTCACACCTCTAATTATGAAGAGTTTGATTCTTTGTCTTATGAAAAACCACCTTCTCTTCCTGAAATGGCTGATCGTTATGGTCGTGGTTTTCACATTTTTGCTAAGCATGGGTATCATGGAAATGGTTGTGGCGCTCATGAACAAGGGATAAAAGTTCCTCTAGAGACTAATTTTCACAATTATGCCTTTGGACTCGGCTATAATCCCTGCAAACGTACCAAAGCATCTAAAAGACCATCTCTCAATGTAAATGCTATATTTAGTAGTGATGATGATCTCACTTCAACTAAATCATCTTCTACTTCTATCAACTCTCATTCCCCTCATAAGGAAATCTTGGCAATGAACAAATCTCTTTATGAATCCCCTCAAATTCCTAAATCCACTTATGAATCTTTATCTCCTATTCATCATAAAGTCCTTTCCTCTAGGGATAAGGCTCTAATAAATTACACTCATCCCTCTTCTAAGATTTCAGGTGACTTTTCTTCTTCAATCTTTATCATTTTATACATGTTCTTGATCTCACTTATAGTTGAGCATTTAACATGTCATATTCAAATACCTCATTTAGTCTATCATGTCTTTAAATAACATTAATGGCTGTTATGTTGCTCATCATTATGTGACATTGGTAGCTCATTTACTGGGGGCTCATTGTCATTCATGATGGTACAATTTCAAGTGCAATCATATTTTTGAAGCAACATAATAGCCTAATTTTCTTGTTCCTAGGGGGACAAGAGTGATTTCATACATCTCTTCTTTTTATGATTAAAATTTCCCTTTGGGGTAATAATGTGGAAATATTGATCATCTTTTCTTTAGAATCCTCTTTTCCTAGATATGGGAGAAGATGTGTATTCTCTTTCTTATCCTACCCACTTCTTATGAGGAGCATTTTACATACACTAATGTCTTGCTTGCATGAACTCATGTGAGTATGTAGTACATTTTGTTCATGTCTAAATCTCTCCCTGGAAGATTGAGTAAGTCCTTCTCATTGACCTTATCCTTAAGAGGCAATGATCTTTCCTTATTTTTATCTAAGGATCCACTTTTTCCTATTTCGTGGATGGTGTGAACTTTATTACTTGATGTAATTCCTTGTATGCATTTTTTGTTGTTTGTTCAAGGATTCTCTCTTACAAGAGGTGTAAGTCCTTGACTACAACCTCTTTTGCACTTGGTAAAATACATCAATAACAAATTCACTCTCCTAATTGGGTTAAAAAGAGCGTCATCCTTCATTAAGAATCACTTTAACCTCGCAAAAGAAGGAAGTATTGCATTCTTATTCTCTTCTTTGTCTTATTCTAGAAGATGTTATATTTGTCTAAGACAATTCCTCTTGGGGATAGGTGTCTTTTGTACAAAGATCTCTTCTCCTCTAAGGATCTCCTTTACACATATTACAAGATATCCCTTCTCAACTATCTTATCCTTGCCTAAAGAGTGCAAAACTCTCTTGCTTGGATCTATGACATTGTTGGATTTTTGGGGTCTCTTCTTTTGTGATGAAGGTAGGTATCCTTGTTCTACTTTTCTTATGACATAAACATTACACTTTTTGAGCAATGGGTCATTCTCGGAACCAGAGCACAGACTCTTAGAGCGAGATGTCTCCATTTTTCTTTTATGCAAGGTGATTATTCTCGGAACCAGAGCATAGACTCTTAAAGCGAGATGTCACGCTTTTGTACTATACATATATAGGTTGTAGCATACTCGGGCATAGACTCCTATGAGGTGCTTCTAACCTCCCTTACACACACATGCACGAGGTTGAGTGGAACTAGCGGCATAAGGCTAGATTTTCTCACTCTCCTCCCTTACATGGATCACCTCCATGTCCCTTTTTCCATGGATCACCTAGACAAGATCTAGGGGCGAGAAGTCCATGTTTTCTCTCTCACTATTCTTCTCATGGATCACCAATGTGTGTATTCATTCTTTTTTCCTTTCTTTTCTTCTCTTTGCATTTTGTTTCCATTTACATCCTTCATCTTGTGTTAGAGAACTCTCAAATCCTCACACTCTTTGTTGTGTTGGAATTGAGATTTAGTCCTCTTTCTTACCAAATGATTCTCCATTAGTTTTTGATCTCATATCAAATCTTCTTGTGAGCATTTGTCATCAATTTTCTTTAACAATTCGAAGTGGTAAACATGATACCCTATTTCAACTCACTAAAATTAGCAAGCCGAAACAGGGGGGGGCATATAGCTACCCTCGAATTTTCATCACCTTCCTTAGTAAGCATTAGGTGATTTTGTGATCTAACGTGTGTTTTGTAGGGTGCGGTTCCTAACTGTGTACTGCAGATACCGCCGGGGGCTTCGTTCGACAGACTTATGGATATATCCTTTTTCAAATAATGTTTACTTTTCTGTACTTTAGCTTGCATATGCACGTAGTGTTCATATGACCGCTAAAGTGGGGGCTAAATGTAGCGTCGTAAATTGTACGCACTTGCTAGGGTGGTATAATTTCACACCTAGTTTAGCACCCGCCTTGGCGCATTTTGCATTTTGCATTGCATTTCCCCTTTAGCACTTAATTAGTCAAATTAATTAGGTCTAAGGTTCTATTTCATCATCTCCCACATCATAAAGTTGGGCCCTTTCATTAAAGTGTGCCCCTTTCATTTTATTCTTCCAATACATCATTTAATCAAAAACCCTAATTAGGTCCTATTTTGAACTTGGGGGCTTGATTTCGGGGGTCAAAACATCTCGAAATCACCTGTAACTTTGGGATTCGTGGAGGTGGAAATCACCGAAGCGAGGGTTTGACTAAGGCAAAACCCTATATAGCCGCCCACCACACCTTTTCAGATATAAGTGCAGGTTTTGGAATTCGGATGACGCCGCAAGTTACAGATCCGGAAGAAGAAGCAGACGGAGACCGAACTTCACACCAAATCTCAGAGCAAAAGACCAGGACAGGGGTGCTGGGCACCCTGGTCCCTGGGACAGGGGCGCTGGGCGCCCTGGTCCTCCTGACAGACAACATTTTCAGCATTTTTGACAGCTTTTTCTAGAGTGCAAAACAACAGTTTCTGGAGCAGTTTCAGGGGCAGAATCAGGACAGTGGCGCCCGCGCCCCCATCCCGAACATTTTCAGTCAGATTTTAACTCTGGGTACGCATTTGCATTCTTGTCTTATCCTTGTATTTACAGCTTTCCATTGTTTAAGTTCAATTCTGCAATCTTGTCATTAGTTCATACTTGCATTTTGGGGTTAGGAATTGAACTTGCATCATTTTATCTTTCAATTACAACAAAGGAATAGAAATCCTAATAGGTAGCCCGTGGCTCTCTCTTTCACAAGAAGAAGTAGCCAATTGTGTGATACCTCTAGGCTCTTTCGTATTCCACAAATGTGTGATTGAAGGTGAGATTAGGGCATGTTTGCTTAGTGTCACTTTTTCCCCCACACACTAAGTTTGATAAGTATAGAGGAAAAGGGGATCCTAAGCTTGCAGTGAGGTAGCTTCAGAATAGACATATTTGATGAGATTATTCCCACAAAGCTTAGGTGATCAAGCTATGGAATGGTTCTCCCAACTTCCACCTGGAATTAAGTCATGGGGTGACTTAGCAGAGGCATTTATCCAACATTTCTCATACAACATAGAGATAGACATATCAGTCACTACCTTGTGCAACACCAAGCAAAAAGATGGAGAATCTTTTTCATCATTTTTACAAAGATGGAGAAATCTAGCCAGCAGATGCTCTTGTGAAATTCCACAAAAGCAAATGGTAGAGATGTTCATCCAGAATGTTAACAAAGAGATTGGCTATGATCTAAGGAAAGCTTGTTTGTCCACCTTCAAGGACGTCATTGAAAAAGGCTTAGCGACATAAAAGGTCCTAATTGAACAAGGAGTCATTAAGATATTCAAGGAAAACAAAGATGACTTTAAAGGAAAAGATAAGCCAAGATTTTGGAATAAAAACAAGAACATAGTCAATGATGGTGTTGTTGATGCCAATACAGTGCGACCCAAAATCATTTTTTCGGGATCAAGCTCTACAAACAATCAAGTGAATACTCAAACAACTTCTAGATCACGAAGGAAGTACACCCCATTGGGAGAACCACTTGAGTCAGTTTTCAAGAAGCTAGTGGCAAACAAAGTAATCACAATTCCAGATTTTCCGCCATATGAGCCAAAGGTCAAACCAAATTGGTGGAATGATGATGAGTATTGTGAATTCCATAAGAGCAAGGGTCATAAAATAGGAAATTGTCATCAACTGAAGAACATTATACAAGATCTTATTGATAGAGGTGACATTGAGATTGAAGGACACTCATCCAATCAAGAACATGAGATGTTTAAGGAACCATTCCCAAGACATGACAAGGGAAAAGCTGCAGCCACAGATGACCAGACCAACTATACCAGAGCATCTTATAACTATGATTCAATTATTAATCACATCTCGATGGACAATTATGTCTCTACCATTATCATCAAGGACAAAACCCCTGAGAATTCTACCCAGAGACCCAAGATTGTCCTAAAAGGCGTCGGATCTTCTTCCAAACCTACCTCTGAATGTAATGTCACAACTCGTCGAGGTAAATTTACTTTGCAAGGTGCTCCAGCTAAAAACACCACTTCTTCATCAACCAAGCCTCAATACGACCTTGTATAATAGTTAGGGAAGACACCTGTGCTTATCTCCATCCTTGAGCTCTTACACATATCCCCCGCACATAAAGCTATTCTTGACAAAATCTTGAGAGACACTGCCGTTCCTACTGATCTGAACGTGGACCAGTTTCAAGCCATGGTGGGATACCTTTCCATTCCACACTCTCTTACATTCACAGAAGCTGATGACGCCTCTGTAAGTCAACCACATAATGCACCTTTACACATTGAATCCTTCATACACAAACATCAAATAAAACAAGTCCTGATAGATGGAGGAGCAGGTCTAAACATTTGTACATTGAGCACTATTAAACAATTGGGATATTCTGACAAAGCTGTGAATTCTACAAACAAAATTACCATCAAAGCATATGATGATGAAGAGCGTTCATCCAAGGGCATAGTCACCTTACCTCTCAGAGTTGGGCCAGTTACAAAGGATGTGGTTTGTCAAGTACTAGATCTTGATCTCACATACAACATATTGCTAGGACGTCCTTGGATTCATGAAATGAGGGCGGTCCCATCTACATATCACCAATGCATCAAGTTTCCTCATAATGGAGTTGAAATAACAGTTAATGGAGATCCTAATCCATTCATATATTGCAATAACTTGAGACCAAAAACTGAGACCATCATTCCCAGTAATCGCGAAGCTATTCCTTCTTCTGCATACAATGATCTTGAGTCATTAAAACATTCGACATCAAAACAAGGTGAACTTAAGGGCAAATTCCAGGACAAGGGCATGGGTGAATACACTTTAAATCAGACCATGCACTTACAACAAGTCATGAGTTCACCAAAAGAATATGGAAGACCACATCCTAATAAGCAGGTATCTATCATTATACTCAAATGGGACCATACTATCTTTCAAAAATGGGGTGATCTGGAAGAGGAAGACTTATACAAAATGCTTTACAAAGACCTTGAAAATGATACACAAGATC
The DNA here is from genome assembly GCF_030272615.1 of Cryptomeria japonica. NCBI lineage: Eukaryota > Viridiplantae > Streptophyta > Pinopsida > Cupressales > Cupressaceae > Cryptomeria > Cryptomeria japonica. The sequence continues at coordinate 270,325,757 of NC_081407.1, read as the reverse complement.
ACATCAGTATACCATGTGAGAAGTATGGCAAAGGGTTCAAGATTCTACAAAAATTTGGGTATGATGGCAAAAGCCCTCTTGGGTTAAGAAATGAAGGCATCATTGAACCTTTACAACCTGAATTGACATTCAAAAAGGAACGCTCGAAGGGACTTGGTTTCGTGACTTCCAAGGTCCACACTCAAAGGACAAAAGAAGCATTACAAATCAAAGCTGCCAAAATTCAACAAGAAAACCACTATTCCACAGACTCCAATGAATGGGAATGGGGTTCAGACAAATCCTCTAGTGACTATGAGCTCACCAAGACATTCAGAGAATCAAGTGAACCAACAGAAGAAGAGGAATTTAATAGGAAATTCAAAGTTGGTCAAGAAACAACCCTAGAGGATCCCATACAGTCTTTGCCTCTAGGTCCTGGGTTGAAATCACATAGAATGTGAACACCTATCCCAGAATGCGCTACTAATGATGATAATTTGGATTTGTTCACGATCGAGACTAATGAGGAGAGTGCCAACGACGAGCTCGATAACTACCTCGACATACCGAAATATAACTGCATCTTCACTCTTAACCCCGCTAACTTTGAAGACATCAAAGGCCTTCCCCTTGTTCACCACCAACTTATTGATTGGGACCATGAAGGACCTGTACAGTTTGACACATTCCAAAATGATGAAGCCCTTATTGACTATCTTGGCATACGAGAGGATATTCCCCCTGGGGACCATAAAGCGGGATACACTATAGAACTCAACAACGTGGCATATTTTGGTGAGGGTGTCGGAGCTTCCAGTCACAAAAATATAAAAATAAAAACAAACCAAGGGTCTTATGGCGAAAAACACACTGTGGCGCTAGGAAAGGACGTATTTGAGGGCGAAAACCTCTCTGAGGCACTCGAAGATGGAAGGCTCGACATTCTCCCAGCATCATATGAGGAAAAGTCATCCATGTTGGTAGAGGAGACTATCAAAACAAACATTGGTACAGAAGAAGTTCCACACAACATATTCCTAGCTCAATCTTTGACAGAGTCAGAAAGGTCAAAATTCATAAGTTTCTTCACCGAACGACAAATCAACTTTGCATGGTCATACACTGATATGCCTAGATTGGATCCGGATTTGGTAATGCATCATTTGATAGTTAAACCGGGGGCAAAACCAGTGAAACAGAAATTAAGAAAGATGCATCCACAAGTGGCATTACTAGTCAAAGCAAAACTTGAGAAATTATTGGATGTCGGATTCATATGCCGAATTGATTATCCTGAATGGATCTCCAACTTAGTGCTTGCCAGTAAACCAGATCATAGCATCAGAATATGTACAGATTTCAGAGACATCAACAAAGCTTGTCCTAAGGATGATTTTCCATTACCAAATATTGACTTGATCGTCGATCTCACAACAGTTCATGCGATGTTATCTTTGATGGATGGATTCTCTAGTTACAATCAAATAAAAATTGCATCCGAGGATCAACACAAAATGACATTTACTTGTCCTTGGGGAACCTTCTACTGGAATGTCATGCCCTTTGGGCTAAAAAATGCAGGCGCTACATATCAAAGAGCCATGACTACTATCTTTCATGATCTCATGCATGTTACTATGGAAGATTATGTTGATGACCTCTTGGGCAAATCAATAGACAGAAATACACATTTGGACATACTTTCAGTCGTCTTTGATCAGTTGGAAAAATATAAAGTAAGATTAAACCCTAAGAAATGTGTCTTTGGAGTAACCTCCGGGAAGCTCCTGGGATTCATTGTATCAAAAAGAGGAATTGAAGCCGTTCCAGCAAAAGTCAAGGCCATCCTAGAGACGTAACCACCACGAAACATCAGTTAGCTTCGATCTTTGCAAGGGGGACTCCAGTCCATACGAAGATTCATAGCACAACTTGCAGATAAGTGTAATCCTTTTCAACACTTGCTACATAAAAACATTAAATTCAAACGGGATGATAATTGTCGACAGACTTTCTAGATACTCAAAGGTTATCTTCTGAATCCGCCAGATTTGATGCCACCAGTTCCAGATCAGCCTTTATTACTATACATATCAGCTACTTCAATAGCACTGGGGGCACTCTTAGCACAACCGGTTGCTGAGGGTAAAGAAAAGGTAGTATACTACATCAGTCGCACATTGGTGGGATATGAGATAAATTACACACCAATTGAGCATGCATGTCTCGCTGTGGTCTTTGCTTCGCAAAAATTACGACATTACATGCTAACTCATAAAACTAAGTTGGTTGCAAGGATCGATCCATTGAAATACCTTCTCAATAAAGCAATGCTTACTGGGCGACTAGCCAAATGGGTAATGATCCTGAGTGAATTCAACATCGAGTATGTGGACAGAAAAGCAATAAAAGGACAAGCCATCACAAATGAATTAGCAGATGCCCCCATGATAGATGATGTTCCTCTAATTTTAGAATTTCTAGATGAATCCATTTTAACAGTGTCACATGCAAAGCCATGGCAACTATACTTTGACGACTCATACACACAACATGGGGCAGGAGCTGGCATCCTCTTCATAACTCCTCAAGGAGATTCTATACCAAAATCATATCGATTATCATTTCCCTGCACTAATAATATAGCAGAATATGAGGCATTAACAACTGGATTACGGATTGCAGTTCAGTGGAAGATCCAGGAACTTCGTATTTTTGGGGACTCTCAACTTGTAATTCGTCAAGCAACTGATGATTACCAAACAAAGGATGAGAAATTAAAGCCTTACAAAAGAATGGTGGATGATCTAAAACAACATTTCACAAAGATAGACTTTGAGCAGATACCAAGAGAGCAGAATCGAGCCGCAGATGCCATGGCTACAATTGCTTCACTGATTGATCTACCTCCGAATGAGACATGCTATGAATTCTTGGTGGATAACCTTTTGGTTCCTTCGTATGAAATCACTCCTACTGAGATAATATGTGTCGTTGGTCTTGAGTCCCAGTTATATGGTTCCATTTTCACATACCTTCGTGATAACACCTATCCTCCTGACCTATCCATAACCAACGTCGCACTTTCATTCGCCAATCTTCTCGATACGTCATTTTAGCCGATGTCCTATACCGTTGAGGTCTAGATGGCACTCTTCTTAGATGTTTGGAAAGCGACGAAGCTCAGATTGCGTTACGTGAAGTACATGAAGGGATATGTGGTCCACATTCTAGTGGTCCTACCTTAGCCAAGAAACTTATCAGGACTGGATATTACTGGCCCAGTATGGAAAAAGATTCATATCAGTTTGTCAGGAAATGTAAGCAATGTCAACTTCATGGAGACCTCATCCATGCGCCAGCACAAGAACTTCAACCAATTGCGACTCCTTGGCCCTTTTGTTAGTGGGGACTCGATCTCATAGGCAAGATTCACCCTCCATCCTCCAACGGTCATAAATTTATTATCACTGCCATAGAGTATTTCACAAAATGGATCAAAGCCGTGCCTCTCATGCAAGTCACTGGAAAACAAATTGCTAGATTCATTCTCAACTATATCATTTGTCGATACGGTATTCCTGTTTCCATTATCACCGATAACGGGCATCCCTTCAAAAATCAAGATGTTCGTGAACTTTAAGACCGCTTCCATATTTCCCATCGTTTCTCCACACCATATTACCCCCAAGGTAATGGTCAAGCTGAGGCGTCTAATAAAACAATCCTTAAAATCTTAAAAAAGATAGTCGACGACGCTGGCCGTAATTGGCATATCCAACTTAATCCAGCACTTTGGGCTTACCACACAAGTGTCTGCACACCTACAGGAGCTACACCCTATTCACTTGTTTACGGTGCTGAAGCTATCTTGCCTATTGAGGTCGAGCTACCCTCTTTACGAGTCTCTTTGCAAAACATTATCAGTGATGAAGACTATAGGGTCTCTCGCTTACAAGAACTTGAACTATTGGATGAATGAAGACAAACTGCTTTTAATCATCTCAAGGATTATCAACAACGAATGAGTCGCAACTATAATCACAAAGTCAAGCTTTGCACATTTGAGGTAGGTGATTTGGTTCTCAGAGAAAACCCCAAAAATCAGCAAGATAGAGAGAAGAAGGCCAAGTTCGAACCAAACTGGCTTGGTCCTTACATCATTACAATAACATATGGATCTGGTGCATATCAGCTCTCAACCACAGAGGGTGAACATTTAGAGGATCCTATCAACAACATGCACCTTCGCAGGTTTTACACATAGCTCTTCAAAATATCCTAATACAAAAAAAATTATAAAACAAAAAATCGTTACTTGGTGAAAACCTGGCAAATAGGCGCCTTGTGACAACAAAAAAATTAAAAAATCAAAACAAAGTAAAGAAAAACATTTCGTCCAATGGTGAAAACCACTTCGGTGGCACCTTGGGCAAGTACCATGGTGAAAACCGGGTCATCGGCACCATGCGTAGAGACATTGCTCCTCCCTCCTTCAGGATTCCATTTCATCCTTTCACTGTGCACACACTCATGACCTATTCATCCATAATAAACATACACATTCCCATCATGGCTTGTTATTGATCTACCCAAGATTGGTTAGCCATTCATAATAAACATTCCTTTTCACTCATTTAAATCCATAATAAATCAGCTCCTATCTGTGGCTAAGGCAAATCCTACGTCTAGTGATAGGTGTGGAACTAAGAACATCACATGTTTTGAGGAGTACAATTTCTTCTACTTTTCTTCAGTCTATTCACACACAATCCACAATAAAGCAGCACTTGCATCACCAATCCGCAATAAAGTTTTGTCTTCTCTGCAATAAAGTATCAGTTTCATGGATTCAGTCAGTTTCAGATGAGACACAACAACAACAATGGGCTCCAACAAATCAAATCTTTCAACAGACTCAGACAACATATGGTTCAGTGCTATCTATCCTTTTTGTGAAAGTAAACATTGTGAACACAATCAAATTCGACTTATACAAGTGACAAGAGACACTAAACTTGAGGACTACAGTGGATGTTGGTATCGAGTCTTGGTTTTCTTTTTTGATTTTATCTTTTGGTGACATGTCTTTTAGCTTTTCTAGGATGTCTCTGACTAGATATTTTTATCTCCAGGATGTCTTTGACTAGAAAGGCGAGGATGGGGTATCGTCACCTATTTTTATTTGCTGTCTGTGGATTGTCTCTTAGTAATGCTATGACTTGTCCAAGGATATGAGGACACTGAGAGTCTATTGTGAACTGGGGCATTCCTTGTTTGCGACTGTCTTATCTCCATGCAAAAAGGTACAATGACTTTCTGGGTCGAACATATGCCTAGATTGTCATAACCTACTTGCCATAATAAAGCTCAATGCTGATAACGCACAAGAAGCTCTTTTCATTTCATATCTTCTATCTTCCATCCCCCTTTCTGGATTGATTTCCATCGTCCTTCTCGAGTCCGTGTAGCCCATTATCACATGACTGAGTATAATGACACACCAAAAACATTTGCATTTCATGTAGTTGCACCTGCATTACCACATATAAGCATTTCACATATACATATAGATATCCCAAATGCATCACATCCTACACATAACACATGTTAGCACATTTTATATTCTCATCATGTAAATAATCATTTGCATTATCATATTCATTAGGATTTCATACATTCACATTTGCATTGGCATAACATATTAAAAACATAAAAGAACAAAAATATTGCATTTCATCATGTATATATTTGCATCCATGTCATAACCATCACATAAAAACATACATCATGAAACATCTCATCACATAGGTACACATGCATATAGCTACTGCAAAGATGAATCATCTCATATATATATATAAAGTGTCATGATACAATGATGTCAAAATCATATGGCTACAAAATCACCTGAAGGTGTCTACATCATAATACAAAATGGTACAACACATTGATACATAGGGAGCCCTCTACGGTTACGATAAACTCCCTCCCTTGGAGCCACTTGGCCTCGATGGAGTCTGAGCCCTAGAAGGACCTGCCCCAAGATCATCCCTCCTGTCCCCTCTATCTGGTGGTGGTGGAGGACCCATAACCCCATCGCTGGATGCCTGTCTCCTTTGGCTCCCTCCCATAGCTGCCGCTGTCCGTGATGGTTTGCGAAAGCTCCTCGCCCACTGCTCTAGTGGCACTGCCCCGTAATATAGGTCTCGCCAGTAACCTATCTCCTCCCTTGCCCGTAGAACATAGGCATATCTAGCCCTTGTATCCTCTGCCGCCTGCCTCCCAGCCCTCAGCGTTGTCTTAGCCTCAGTATAGCACTGGATAGCCTGATCCCGCTCATGCTCTGTCTCCCTCAGTCGCCTCCTGAGCCTAGCTATCTCCCTCTCCAGGTCCTGAATCTCATCTGCCTGTCCTTGGCAGATCTCCCTCAGCTCAAGTAGCTTATCCTTCTCCTCCTCGGTCCCCTGTGCCTCTGCCTGTGGCTCCCCCTGTACTGGTGCCTGTGCCTGTACCTGTACCGGCCTCTGCCCCTGTCCCTGCGCCTGCTCTGCACAGATGCGCCTGAAATACACAGACGTGCCTATGCTCTGCACAGATGCGCCTGTCCTACACAAACGTGCCCACATTTCACAGACGCATCTGAACAACACAGACGCGCTCGTATTTGGCACAAGCGCTTTTCTTAGCGTAGACGCGCCTGGCACCAGCACAGACACGCCTCCATGTTTTTGGACATTTTTGACATTTCCTAAACATGCATTTATTGCGCTACCTATGATGCATTAATGACAACATTTATTGCAACAAAGTACAAGGAGGTTTTGTGGTACTTACAGGCTCTCCTGCCTCTGCTGGCCTCTGAAATCGGTGAACGCGATCGAATCTATGAACCAATGCCATCGCTACTGACTGTTGTTGCTCTATCTCGCTCTGCACTTTGATCTCTTGGATGTGTGGATGACAATGAGGATGTTTTCCCCTCGTGGTCTATCTTATAGACTACCCTATCCCTCGTCTCCTGAGTCAATCTTCATTATCCTGTGACTTTGTCACTCTATCCTATCCGGTCAGTCCATTCTAGCCTTTCTTTCTTATCGAGAGATTGTCTGCGATCTTTTCAGACATTTTTCATCCAATCTCTCGAGGGGGCATATCATTCCCATCTTGGGGCAACTGTGTATCAGTTCATCTTATCTTCTTTGAAACAACGCGACAAGCCGCATTGTCTCAAAGAGGGGCAAAATGTAGACACCTAAAATTGTCATGTCTAATTAAATAAATATCTTTATTTATTTAATTACTTTAGCCTAATTCTTCTATTAATTAAATAAATCTTTATTTATTTATTTAATTCATTTATCCTCTTCTAGCCTTATTTCTCATTTAAATAAATACATTTATTTATTTAAATTATCCCTTTTCCTAAATTAAATAAATATCTTATTTATTTAATTGATCCCACTTCCTCTATTAATTAAATAAATCTTTATTTATTTAATTAATTCATTAGCCTTTTCTACCCATGACACATGTCATTCATCTCTTAATTCCTACACTACCTACTATTATTTTCTTATTTTTTCTACCTACCCTCTAATCATAGCCGATCTCTTTTACACCTCTCAATCTTATCCCTCCATTTTTTATAGTGTCTTCTATATGAGGAGATGCTTCCTTCATTATCAAACCTTGACTAATCAATTTATGCACTTGACTACACTACGCTTTTCATATGAGATCCTACTTGCAACCACATTTCCGTTCTTTGTTGAGCTCTTGTGCACATAAAATTTGAGAGCAAATATATCAAGCAAGATCAATGGAGATGGGAAGAATGGAGATTAAAACCCTATTGGACATGTGATGGTATAATCTCTGTGATTTCATTTGATTTGCATTGTCTTAGGTAATCTTCATAAGTTATGGTGGATCTTTGTTGTTGTTAGGCTAGGGTTTTGTGGTTGAATTCATTTAGTCTTTCAACATTGTTGTTATCCATTTTCACCATAAACACTTGTTGTTGCAAGTACCATGTGGAGTTTTCAATGTACCATGAACTTTTATGTCATATTCATTCTACAATGCATACTAATGAGATGTTCTAGGAGTGTGGTGCAATGCTATTTCCGAGATCATCAAGAGACTTGCAAGATCTATTTTTATGCCCTAAAGATGATGGCTGTTATTTTTATAGAAATGATTGTTTGAATGAGAAGTGCTCAGAATGTGGTGGGTTGTCAAAGTTTGTTTCATGTTTTCATGAGGGCAGCGAACACGAGTTTGGAAAGAATTATGTTGAGAAAAAAAGATATGAGACAATGAAATGTACTTTGAAGAGTGGAGGTGAAGATTCTAGATGCGGATTAGTTTCAAGAGAAGTGAGTATTGTTGATTTTATTTTGGATTTTAAGGAAAATATTTTCTACAAGTATGAAAGGCACACCCATAGGTCTCAGTGGTTGGATCAACAATTTAGAATGTGTAAGAACTCTTTCCCGATTGGCACTATTGTATAGGTGGTTGATTCTGCAGAGAACTATACATTGCAACCATAGAATGAGGTACAGTCTCAGTACTACAATTCAATCCAGATTGCTATTTTTGTTCACATTACATATAGACATGCTCCTGATAGTACAAAAGAGGATAGGAAGTGTTGGCATTATGTGAACCGGTATGAGGACATGATGACATTGTATGTTGCCATTGATGTCAATATGCTGCAGATCAGAGAACCGGTATGTTACCAAGAACCGGTATATGTGAGATTCGGTATAGCATTGTGAACCAGTATATGTGCTAAAGTGAAGCGGTGTGTTTGTTCAAGGTGAACCGGCATGTGGTTATGGGAACCGGTACATGGAAGCTTTGTATGACTACCAGTTGGTAGTCTCAACTTTAGGGTTTCCGATTGAAGTGCTTCAAGCCTGTGTGACTCAACCGGTGACTTTGTGTGATGAGTTAGTATTGTAACGCAGAACAGATCATGTTGCCATGTCAGTCTTGTGCGTGTGAAGGATCTTGCATGAAGGAGATTGTTCCTATCTACCTCAGGAATGTGTGAAGTCTGTAAACGATGAAAACGCGTGATGGGCTATCAACCGCCATGAAAGCGGTGGAGAATGAATGATGGAGAATGTCTTGATATCGGTTCAAGACAGTTGCATTTAATGCAATATGCTCAACGGTCAGGATTGAACCGTTTGAAGTGCTTAACCTAAAAAGTTTAGGGTTCAGGGTTTATGCTACTAACCTATCTATTTCCTATAAGGTCGATGTTGTGTTTCTTTTTAAAGTTGTTGGCAAAAAGTTGTGTGTGTGTGTATCCAAGTGAAGAGATACGTGATTCTTGCCAGACCAGAGGAAAGAAGTGATATCTGCAGAGTGTAAGTGCAGAAGGTGAAGAGGAGCTAAAACGGATTTGTATTGGCATTGAGTGCTGTTACTAGATCATTGTAATACCTATTGATCTCTAACCACCTCAACAGTTAGAAAATCCCTTAACCGGGTAGCTCTAACCAACTTACTGAAAATCCTTTAACAGGGTGACTCAAAATCATTGAGTTCTTTAAATCCTTTAACAAGGTAACTTTTAATAGGGTTTAACCCTTAACCGGGTATCTTAGCCATCCCTTAACCAGGTGATCCCTAGCAGGATTGGTTCCTAACAAAACCTATTGTAATAAGTCTTTAATCGGACTAGGCTCCTAACAAAGCGGACTTCTAAAGAGTTCAAAACAGCTTGTAGGTATTCATCCCCACCGTGGTTTTTCCCAGTTGGGTTTCCACGTGAAAAATCTGTGTGTCATGTGTGATGTTTTTCATGTGATGGTTTAAGTGATTTGTGTTTGAAGGTAAATCATGTTGAACTAGGTGTTTATATATTTCTGATGATAGATTACATGTTCATGTATTAGGGTGAAATGGAAATGAAGTATTAGATTATATGAAAAGGTAAGTGTCAATCGGCTTATGCTTGTCTTAGTTATTCTGGGTTTTGTCGGTTGTAGTTTGTTTAAGACCGGTGTTACTGTTTGTTTGTCAAAGTGCAATGTCTGCAGACAAACTGGTTTTAGGTAAGTGTTTTTGTCTGTATTGATTCACCCCCCCTCTTAGTATCAGTTTGGTACTCACCGTTCATCATTGAGTTATCAATTGGTGTCAGAGCGTCCTCCAGGTCCTCTGTGTTGTAAGCTTAACCGTTTGAGGGAAAGATCCCAGTCTAATGATGAAGAGGGAAGGTCCAAAGTTCAACAGAGATAATTTCAATATATGGAAAGACAAAATGAAGATATGCATCAGAAGCATGGGTGCTCAACACTGGAGCTATGTTGAGAATTCTTATGTTGCTCCTACTGGTACTCTCACCGATGATCAAAAGAGAGAAATATAGGAGAATGGGCAACTCATGGAAGCCCTAATTAGTAGTCTATCTAACATTGAGTTTATTGATGTCCAAGATAAAGTAAATCCCAAAGAAGTATGGGATACTCTTGAAAATATCTATGGTGGTGATGAGCATGTAAAACAAGCTAAGGAAGAAAGCCTTAGAGGGAAATTTGAAGACATGCAGATGGTTGAATGTGAGACCATTCAACAGTATGGAATAAGAATCAAAATTGTTGTTAGAGATATCAAGAGTGCAGGTGGTAAAATAGAAGATTCCACTATGGTAAGCAAAGTTCTGAGATCCTTATTACCGGTCTATGCAATAAGGGTTGTTGCTATTCAGGAGTTGAGATCAATAGACAAGACTAAAGTATCCCTAGACTCCATCATTACAAAGTTGATATCCTATGAGCTAAATAGTTTTGATGGCAGTATTCAAAAGACTGAATCAACTTTTAAAGCTTTTGCTGTACCATCAAGAAAAGGAAAAGAAGCGTTCACTAGTGGTGAATCGAGACAGAACAGAGAAATGGATGATGAGGAGATCTTGATGGAATTTGAAGCTCTTCTTGCCAGGAAAATTACCAAAGGAACCGACAAATACAAAGGTAAGTTCCCTTTGAAATTCTTTTCTTGTAACCGGATAGGACATATAGCTATAAACTATCCTAATGGTGACAACAAGGATAAACCGGAGAGTTTCAAGAAATTCAAAGGAGGAAACTGGAGAAATTGTTTTGTTGCAGTTGATGAAGGTGTCACAGATGAGGAATCAAAAGATGAAGAGAATGAAGATATTATGTTTGTTGCAGTAAAGGAAGATGTGTCAGACAAGAAGGCTCTTGTCTCCCGCTTTGATAATTCCAATGAGTGGATTATTGATAGTGGTTGTTCTCATCATATGACTAGTGACTAGAGCAAGTTTCTATCTTTGGAAGAATATGATGGTGGTTTGGTTCACTTTGGTAATGATGCACCATGTATGGTCAAAGGTAGAGGGTCCATCTCTCTAAATGGAAAGAGCAGTGCTGATAATGTGTATTGGGTTGATGGTCTTAGACACAACCTTTTGAGTGTTGCCCAGTTGAATGATAGTGGACTCACTCTGAAATTCAAGAATGGAGTGTGCAGAATCAGAGGAAAGAATGGCGAATTGGTGGCCACCGGTATGTAGACCAAAGGTAACCTGTATCAACTGAATGCGAATATCAGTACCTGTCTTATGGCTAAGTTTGATGATAGCTGGATATGGCATAGGAGACTCTGCCATGTAAACTTTGATAACATTGTGAAGGCTAGTAAGACCAAGGTAGTCAGAGGATTGCCGGTGCTGAGTAAACTGGAAAATCCTTTGTGTAGAGAATGTCAACTGGGGAAAATGTCTTCCTCAACTTTCAAAGGTAAATCTTTCACTGCAGACAATTTACTTGATCTTGTGCATACTGATTTGTGTGGTCCTATGAAAACTAGGAGTGTGTAGGGAGATAGGTATTTCATGATTCTGACTGATGATTGCTCAAGAATGATGTGGGTCACATTCTTGAAAGACAAGTCTGAAGCTTTTGGAAAGTTCAAAGCTTTCAGAGCACTGGTAGAAAAGGAAAATGGTAGAAGAATCAAATTCCTTAGAACTGATCAAGGAGGAGAGTTCACTTCCAGTGAATTCAACCAATATTGTGAAGAGAACGACATCAAGAGGCAACTGTCTGCCCCTCAGACTCCACAATGGAATGGCTTAGTAGAGAGAAACAATCAGACTGTGGTTGAAGCAGCTAGAACTATGTTGATCCAAGGAAAAGTTGCTCACACCTTTTGGAGAGAAGCGGTGAGCACTGCAGTATACACAATGAACCGGGTACTTATCAAGAAAGAAAAAGATAAGACTCCTTATGAGTATTGGACCGGTATGAACGCCTGCACTCCCATCTTGTGAAGATTGGATTTGAGAGAACAAGCGAAGATAGCAATATCTACTTGAAATCTGAAGAAGATCAGATCCTGATCTGTGAGGTATTTGTTGATGACATTATCTTTGGTGGAGATGACAAGATGAGTCATGAGTTTGCAGATGAGAAGAAGAAAGAGTTTGAGATGTCACTCATAGGGGAGATTAAGTTCTTCATTGGACTACAGATTCAATAGATGAAAGATGGAATCTTTATCACTCAGTCCAAGTATGTCAAAGAGGTGTTGAAGACCTTTGGCATAGGAGATAGAAAATCGGTTGGTACACCGATGGTGACCGATTGTAAACTATCCAAAGAGGATGACTCAACATTGGCTAATGAGAAGGAATACCAATCAATGATTGGCAAGTTGCATTATGTAGTGCATAGTAGACCAAATATTGCACATGCAGTTGGCATTACTACAAGGTTCCAGAAAAGTCTAAGAGAATCCCACTTGGTTGTAGTCAAGCGGATTCTTAGGTATCTGAAGGGAACTATTGATTATGGATTGTGGTATCCATATAGAAAGGATTTCAATTTGAAAGTATTCATAGATGCTGATTGGGCAGGTAATGTGGATGACCGGAAGAGCACAACCGGTGGTGCATTCTTTCTCGGTGGTAGACTGGTCTCATGGATGAGTAAGCAGTAGACTTGTATCTCTTAGTCTACAATAGAAGCAAAGTATGTCGGAGCTTTCATGAACTGCACCCAGACTATTTGGATGAAGCATGTATTGAATGGCTTCAAAGTTCCTGTATCTGAACCGGTAAGTATATTCTGTGACAATACTAGTGCAATTAACATCTCCAAGAATCCGGTCTAGAACCAAGCACTTTGAGCTTAAGTATCATTTCTTGAGAGAAAAGGTTCAGAACAAAGAGATTGCACTGGAACATGTTTCCAGTAAGGAGTAGTTAGCAGACATATTCACCAAGCCTCTCCCAAAGGCTACATTTATGTACTTAAGAGGTGAATTAGGGGTGCTGCCCCTTCAGGAGGTGAGCTAAAAGTATATGCTCCACATTAGTCAGGTATTGCATAGTCAATTTTTTTTTTAGGATTGATGTGTTGAAGGATGCTACTCCTTAGGGGGAGCAACATAATGGAACAGGGAAGCTTGTGCCTCCACTTTGGCATTGTTGTCAAAGGGGGAGAAGAAGTGAAGTGGAGAGAAGATATCTGCAGAAAGTGTGGGAGAAGATGTGAAGCGGATGTGAAGTAGAGAGATATCTTTGTATATTGCCATCAATGCCAAAGGGGGAGATTGTTGGCATTATGTGAACCGGTATGAGGACATGATGACATTGTATGTTGTCATTGATGTCAATATGTTGCAGATCAGAGAACCGGTATGTTACCAAGAACTGGTATATGTGCAATTCGGTATAAAATTGTGAACCGGTATATGTGCCAAAGTGAAGCAGTGTGTTTGTTCAAGGTGAACTGGCATGTGGTTATGGGAACCGGTACATGGAAGCTTTGTATGACTACCAGTTGGTAGTCTCAACTTCAGGGTTTCCGATTGAAGTGCTTCAAGCCTGTGTGACTCAACCAGTGACTTTGTGTGATGAGTTAGTATTGTAACACAAAACAGATCATGTTGCCATGCCAGTCTTGTTCACATGAAGGATCTTGCATGAAGGAGATTGTTCCTATCTACCTCGGGAATGTGTGAAGTCTGTAAACGGTGAAAACGCGTGATGGGTTATTAGCCGCCATGAAAGCAGTGGAGAATGAATGATGGAGAATGTTTTGAGATCGGTTCAAGATGGTTGCATTTAATGCAATATGCTCAATGGTCAGGATTGAACTGTTTGAAGTGCTTAACCTAAAAAGTTTAGGGTTCAGGGTTTATGCTACCGACTTATTGATCGGTTCCTAACAGAACCTGTTGTAATAAGTCTATAACTGGACTAGGCTCCTAACAGAGTAGAATTCTAAAGAGTTCAAAACAACTTGTGGGTATTCATCCCCACCGTGGTTTTTCCCAGTTGGGTTTCCACGTGAAAAATCTGTGTGTCATGTGATGTTTTTCATGTGATGGTTTAAGTGATTTGTGTCTGAAGGTAAATCATGTTGAACTAGCTGTTTATATATTTCTGATGATAGATTACCTATTCATGTATTAGGGTGAAATGGAAATGAAGTATTAGATTGTATGAAAAGATAAGTGTCAACCGACTTATGCTTGTCTCAGTTATTCTGGGTTTTGCCAGTTGTAGTTTGTTTAAGACCAGTGTTACTGTTTGTTTGCCAAAGCGCAGTGTCTGCAGACAAACTGGTTTTAGGTAAGTGTTTTTGTTTGTACTGATTCACCCCCCCCCCCCCCCCTCTAAGTACCAGTTTGGTACTCACCATTCATCATTGAGTTATCAGGAAGATAATCAAGGAGTAAATTTTTTATATGAGTGATGATAGATCACACTCCTCCGAGTATGTGCAACATTCTTTCGAGATTTTTTTTGAGTTCTTGCATGAGAAAGATATTGCAATTGATCAACATATCATATGGTCAGATAACTGTATGGGTCAATTCAAGAATGCCCGTATGTTTTATTGGTTGAGTAGAATGCATGTAGAGAGGCGTATACCTCATTTTTGGTGTTTTTTTGAGGCAGGGCATGGGAAGGGGGAGCATGATGGAGTAGGTGCATGTTTGAAGAGATCTCTTGTTTAAGGAGAAATTGAGGATTTCAGGTGCAAATTTCTTTGATGCACGTTCTATTGTTGATTGGTGTAGTTCAACATTATCACATGGTGGTACTCTTGATTCAATAGTGACCACATTCTTTTGGTTGGTTGAGGAGGGCACATTGGGAGATAGATTGGATTGTCAAACAATTAAAGATTCTTCAAAGATGCATTCATTTCTTAGCTCATATGCAAGCACATGGACCATTTGGACACAAGAGTTGGCTTATTTTTGTCAGAGTTGTGTTCACTGTGATTGGGATCAGTGCGAGTCAAGTGAGTGGGTTGATACGTGGGTTCCCCAATATATAATTCCTTTATCTCAAACAATATCCTTGTCAAACGATGACATGGAAAGTTCACTTGAGTATGACAGTCTATCAGATCTTGTACAACCAGGACATGTTTTTGTAGTTGTTGCACCACAAGGGAATGAAGAGAGATCAAAATATTGGTTGGCATGATGTGTACAAGGAAAATAAAAGCTAACACAACCAGTGACAGATGATGATGGGTTCACATATCCTATAGGTTCAGTTGTTGTTGTGGGAACTTGGTTGCGAACATACATGATTAGAAAGAATGACATACCTGCATTTGAAGACTATGAGAGACACAAAACCATTATAATGTATTCCCACCTTATTATAGCTACAAATGTCAAGTTGTTTAAGCATCAAGTAAAACCTAAGACCAAAGAGCTATGGATAGTGACTACTGCTGATCATGAAGCAATACTGGATACTCTTAAGCAAAGAGATGACCCTTCAGACATACTTGAGTAGTAGATCTTTAATGGTGCCTTATTTTTTTTATCATGCATTTCATTTAAAACAATTATCATTAAACCTTAATGTTCATGTTTGTTACGTATATATTAAGGATGTGTTCAAATTGTAGGTCTATTGATGAACGTTTTTTTTTGGCAACACGGTTTTTGCATGCACATAGCGGGTACACTCGATATAATGGAAGGGATGTATTTTTTCAACACGACTTATTATCATGCATTTGATGAGCTTTACAATTTTTGTTATTAGACAACACTATTTGACAATTTTTGATGATATAATTATTGCAAAACCTTTATGCTTATTCAGGTCTTTTTTGATGATATATGATTTTTGTGTCAACATAGTGGGTTTTGTTGATATAATACGAAGGGACATATTTTTATGGTATATAATCCAACCTTTTCATTTATTATCATGCATTTTAGTTGAAGTTATTATCATAAAGCCTTTATGTTCATCCATGCATTTTATGCGTAGACTAACAATTCTTAAAAATACAGGTTCATGCTAGATCATTCGTCGTTGACAAGACCCTCTCTTGGTGATGCTACATATTCCTTTGTGCATTAATGAGATTAAATTTTGTGCATAAACACTAAGTCAAGTGAATGTATTGCTATTTAGAAATGACCATATCTATCATCGTCTTCAACCATGCAGAGAAATGCAGTGAGAAGGGCTTTAATCAACATGCATCTTTCTTCAAAGTTATGCTTGTATACTTTACAGAGAAATTGATAAGTTTCGTAATTATACAATCTTGTACGTCTTAAAAATATTTCAAATGATCTATTTATAATTTGAAAAAATAATTTGTATTAAGTTTTATAATTTTTTTTCTTGTAGCACATTCATTTTGCATAAAAAGGTTACTTATTTTGGTCTTCATTTATATGCAGGCGTTGCTGTACGTAAGTTTTTCTCTTAGGACATGAGGATGTCTGATGCACATGAAATGGGATGTTATATTTGTATATGGATGTGAATTGATGTAACTTTGTTATGATGATATACAATGTCCATAAGCAAATTGGTTTAGTTATATTGATGATATATAATGTATCTGTACATGAGTACATTGGTGTAGTTGTATTGATAATGAAAAAAAACCATGTTTGCATATCCCTTCATGGATGTCACATGCAAGTGTAATGGTAATTATGTGTATACAATACATGGAAATATTGACGATCATTATGTGTCTACAGTGTAATGCTTGTTTATTTATATTTTTCATTGAACAAGTTAGGGCTAGGGATTCCGAGTTAGGGCCCGTCGATGTTTGACAATTTTTAGCACTTAGGGTGCTCAAGGGACGACATCGGTAGGGTATGACCCCGAGTGTTTGACCAAGTGGGGGGGAAATTAGGAGCATTCATAGGGTAATAATGCCTAACTGGACATGGCGGAGCTGACGGTTCGTTATCACGACGAGCAAAACAAGAAATCGGCCACGCGACAACATTCGATTGAATGAGATTGACGATTTTTTTGCCAATCGAAAAAATGCTGCCCTAATAAAACCTAAGGAAAACTTGAAAAACCAAGATAGGCTTTTGTAGGGACACCTCTTTTGGCCTCGTAGGTTCAAACAGATCATTCACAGGTACCATGGATTCTGAGTTAGGGCCCGTCAAAGTTTGACAATTTTTAGCACTTAGGGTGCTCAAGGGACGACGCCGATAGGGTATGACCCCGAGTGTTCGACTGAGTGGGGGGATAAAATAGGAGCATGCATAGGGAAATAAGGTCTAATTAGACATGTCAGAGCTAACGGTTCGTTATCATGAAGAACAGAATGAGAAATTGGCCATGTGACAACATTCGATTGAATGAGACCGACGATTTTTTCGCCATCCAAAAAACTGCTGCCCTAATAAAATCATAGGGAAACTTGAAAAACCGAGATAGGATTTTTTAGGGACCCCTCTTGTGGACCCGTAGGCTCAAAAATATCGTTCGCAGGTTCCACGGATTCCGATTTAGGGCCCGTCAAAGTTTGACAATTTTTAGCACTAAGGGTGCTCAAGGGACAACGCCGGTAGGGTATGACCTCGAGTGTTCGACTGAGTGAGGGGGGGAAATTAGGAGCATGCATAGAGTAATGATTCCTAACTAGACATTTCAGAGCTGATGGTTCGTTATCATGATGAGCAGAACGTGAAATTGGCCACGCGACAACATTCGATTGAATGAGACTGATGATTTTTTTGCCAACCGAAAAAATGCTGCCCTAATAAAACCTAAGGGAAACTTGAAAAACTGAGAAGGATTTTGTAGGGACCCCTCTCGTGGCCCCATAGGTTCAAACAAATCATTTGCAGGTGCCACATATTTTGAGTTAGGGCCCGTCAAAGTTTGACAATTTTTAGCACTTAGGGTGCTCAAGGGACGACGCCGGTAGGGTATGACCCCAAGCGTTCGACCAAGTGGGGGGGAAAAATAGGAGCATTCATAGGGTAATAATGCCTAACTGGACATGTCAGAGTCGACAATTTGTTATCATGACGAGCAAAATGATAAATTTGTCATGCGACAACATTCGATTGAATGAGATTGACGATTTTCTTTGCTAACCGAAAAAATGCTGCCCTAATAAAACCGTAAAGAAACTTGAAAAAACAAGATAGGATTTTATAGGGACCCCTCTCATGGAACCATAGGTTCAAACAAATTGTTCACAGGTGCAACGGATTCCGAGTTAGGGCCCGTCAAATTTTTACAACTTTTAGCACTTAGGGTGCTCAAGGGACGACGCCGGTAGGGTATGACCCTAAGCGTTCGAGCGAGTGGGGGGGAAAAATTAGGAGCATGCATAGGGTAATAATTCATAACTAGACATGTCAGAGCTGATGGTTCATTATCACGACGAGCAGAACGAGAAATTGGCCACGCGACAAACATTCGATTGAATGAGACTGACGATTTTTTTGCCAACCGAAAAAATGATTCCCTAATAAAATCATAGGGAAAATTGAAAAAATGAGATAGGCTTTTGTAGGGACCCCTCTCATGGACCCGTAGGTTCAAAGAGATCATTCGCAGGTGTCATGAATTTCGAGTTAAGGCCCATCAAAGTTTGACAATTTATAGCACTTAGGGTGCTCAAGGGACGACGCCGGTAGGGTATGACCCTAAGCGTTCGATTGAGTTGGGGGGGGGGAATATGAGCATGCATATGGTAATAATTCCTAACTAGACATTTCAAAGCTGACGGTTCGTTATCACGATGAGCAGAACGAGAAATTGGCCACGCGACAACATTCGATTGAATGAGATTGACGCATTTTTTTTGCCAATTGAAAAAATGTTACCCTAATAAAACCATAGAGAAAATTGAAAAACCAAGATAATATATTTGTAGGGACCCCTCTCGTGGACCTGTTAGTTCAAACAGATTGTTCGCAGGTGCCACGGATTCCGAGTTAGGGCCCGTCAAAGTTTGACAATTTTTAGCACTTAGGGTGCTCAAGGGACGACGTTGGTAGGGTATGACCCCGAGCGTTCGATCGAGTGGGGGGGGGGGGGCAAAATAGGATCATGCATAGGGTTATAATGCCTAAATAGACATGTTAGAGCAGACGGTTTGTTATCACGATGAGAAAAATGAGAAATTGGCCATGCGACAACATTCGATTGAATCAGACTGACGATTTTTTTGCCAGCTGAAAAAATGCTGCCCTAATAAAATCATAGGGAAAATTGAAAAACCAAGATAGGATTTTGTAGGGACCCATCTTGTGGACTTGTAGGTTCAAACGGATCATTCACAGGTGCCACGAATTCCAAGTTAGGGCCAGTCAAAGTTTGACAATTTTTAGCACTTAGGGTGCTCAAGGGACAACGCCGGTAGGGTATGACCCCGAGTGTTTGACTAAGTGGGGGGGAAAAATAGGAACATGCATAGGGTAATAATGCCTAACTGGACATGTTGGAGCTGATGGTTTGTTATCACGATGAGCAGAACGAGAAATTGGCCACGCGACAACATTCGATTGAATGAGATTGACAATTTTTTTGCCAACCAAAAAAATGCTGCCCTAGTAAAAATGTTGAGATAGGATTTTGTAGGGACCCCTCTTGTGGACCCGTAGGTTCAAATGGATCGTTTGCAGGTGCCATAGATTCTGAGTTAGGGCCCGTCAAAGTTTGACAATTTTTAGCGCTTAGGGTGCTCAAGGGACGACGCCGGTAGGGTATGACCCCAATCATTCAACTGAGTTGGGGGGAAAAATAGGAGAATGCATAGGGTAATAATTCCTAACTAGACATGTCGAAGCCGACAGTTTGTTATCACGATGAGCAGAATGAGAAATTGGCCACATGACAACATTCGATTGAATGAGACTGAATATTTTTCACCAACCGAAAAATGCTGCCCTAATAAAACCGTAGGGAAACTGAAAAACCGAGATAGGATTTTTTAGGGATCCCTCTTGTGGACCCATAGGTTCAAACAGATCGTTCGCAGGTGCCACAGATTCCGAGTTAGGGCTCGTCAAAGTTTGACAATTTTTAGCACTTAGGGTGCTCAAGGGACGACGTAAGTAGGGTATGACCCCAAGCGTTTGACCGAGTGGGGGGCCAAAATAGGAGCATGCATAGGGAAATAATGAATTGTATCAAGTATTGTTCATTAAATGAATTGTATTATTCATGAATTGTATTGTTCATTATCCAAACAACACTTACGATGAAACGAAATGAATTCTATTGTTCATTAAATAACCATTATTAACCATTGTTAATTATTGGAATGAAGATTAAAGATTTCCATGATAACACCATGTACAAATGAGCAACAATTTATATGATCAAATATCAACTTCTGTATATACAAAAATGTCAAATGATTACAAATGTATGTCCATACACAAATATGGCATAAACAACAACTCAAACAAAATGTATGTCTATATACGTGAATGTATGTCCATATACAAAATATACATGCCAACTAGACATGTTAGCATCCCAAAACTATCTATAACATCCTAAGTTGCTGATGGCTCATCAAATTGATCCTCTTCGCCGCACTGCTCGGCTTTGAAGGATCCTGCACAAGAAAAAACAAACCATGATTAATATTATATATAGCTCACATTTGAAAAGTTAACATAAAAAATGAACTATAATTGAACTATTCATGTTTACCTCATCTCCACATTTTCTCTTCGGCTTTGTAGGACTCTTGATGTATGTCTTCGGTAGAGGAGGTATATTTTCAATATTTTCATACACAACCTACATATGTTCAGAAACATGGCATTGATACAAGTTAGCATATAATTGTCACTGATAACAACAAATTATATCTACTAAACACAAAATAAAATAAACACACATGTACTCGAGGCATCTCTTGTTCTTTTTCTTCATCTTCAGGTATAGTGGGTGTAGTCAACAAGGATGTGAAGCCAAGAATTCTCTATACATATACACAAAAAGTATATGAAATAATCAATCTATGTCTAGACGTGTATAATCACTATAAGTTATTTAAGCTATTCATTCAATCATATTTGCATTCAATTACCTTTCCCTTGTCTCCAACTGCACTACCAAATCCTAAATCACATTGCCCCACACTCATGCTGCTTGTGCCCTACAAGAGTAAAATAATATATACATGCAAGTTACTATGTAGTACCCCTCCTTGATCAGACTCTTTTTGTATGATTTTGATAGACTTCAGTGGAACATTATTGTATATTGATTTAGATTTATGTGATGTTATTTCATGCTTTATCTAGATTTGTGGTGTATGATTTTATGCAGTATCTCAGTGCATATGATTAATGTTATTTTATAGATCATTATCATGGACTGACACTCTTACCATATATGTGCGATGCATTATTTATGTGTTGCGTGTTTGCATGTGTATGAGATGCGAGGAGATGATTTTCCTTCCCTCACTCTGATGAGACAGGGAACGTCATGATTCTCCTTCATCAGTGTGCGAGCCGTGTCTATATGCATGTGTGGTTCTTTGGTGTAGGACATTACAGGTACAAGTACCAAGTAGGTATGGGGTATCCACTCCACCTAGTTTCACAGGTCTGAGCGCACCTTATATGTCTAATGGGAGTGGAGGAGATATTTGTTGGACCCTAACTTGACCCGCAGTTACACTCATGTGAGTGTTGTCAGTTGGTTGTCTTTCCCGTCTGGCTAGTATGCACGAGTCATAGTACTTTGGTTTGGTCATTTGCGAGTCGTCATTTGATCATTCTTCGTTTTGCGTGCTTTCATTCAATTGAATGGTTATTTAATTGAATGGATGATGCTATCTTATGTTGGCATAATTAGTTAATTATTATGCTATGAGATTATTGATTTAATTAAATTATTGATTTGCTAGATTAAATGGTTAAATGGCTTATTTCATTGTGTAAAGTTGCATTAATATATTTTGTGGAAGGAAATGAATAATTGCCTAGCCATTTAAGTGTTAAATGATTATGTTGAAGAAAAGTATTATGGAAAACAGAAAATAAAATTAAAAGCTTTTCTTTTTACTTTTCCATTTGACTTTTTCATTTTAATTGTTGGAAAAGAGAAAATCTGATTGCTATTTACTTTTTAAATAATTTAATCTAATTGGTGGAGAAAACTTTCAACCTAGAAAGTTTAGGTTGAGATTATTTTTCCCATATATTCCTAGAAATTCATGGGAATAGGAGGCAGAACTTTTGGAGAGAAATTTGGAAAACCATTCTGAAGGAGGAGCTGGAATTCGATTTGGTTTGCAAGCATTGGGATTCTCCATCATTTTGCTTGCTAGTTTTCTTCAAGGTTGGATGATCTCTTCTTGTTTTAAATTTAATTTTGAATTTTTTAGTTGCATACTGTGTGTTGGAAAGATGCAAATCTCCTTGTAAATTCTTGTGGAATGAGTGGAATGGAAGAAGAAATGCTTGTTATTGTTGATTTTGTGAAGCTTATGTCATATGTTTGCTTATAGGAAAGAAATGGTTCATTTCTCTATTTGTTGTATGTTTTTGTGTTCTTGAAAATCAACTTCTTAGATTGCCTCTTCTATTTGGAATAGAATGAAATAGATTTAGCTTGTTGTGTGCTTCCTAGTATCTAATTGCCCAAGATTTGGTTACCTATTGGGTTCCTGTGTGTTTATTTCACCGGTTACCTTATTGGAAAATATCCCTTTGAATTTTGGATCTTGGCACTGTGTGTGTGTCCCCGTGAAATGATCTGGAAATGAATCATTTTTCATGTTTAAATGATTTAGTATTAATTTGATTTTTTTAATGCTTTGGGAAGTATGAATTCTTATTAATATGCACTTTACCTTACCCATGGCGGGCTAGTCCCACCATGCGGGTCGGTAGAGTCTTCTACCCACAGGTAGCAGTACTACCAGTCGGTAGGACTGTTATCGACTGGTAGCAGTGCTACTGGTCGATAGTGGCTGCTACCGGCAGTAGCAGCACTACCGGTTGGTAGGACTGCTACCGGTCGATAGCGGCTGCTACTAATCGGTAGCAGTACTACCGACATGTAGTGTCTGCGGCCTTGGCAACAACACTACTGTGGGTTGGCGTTGTCCCCGGGGTGACCTTGTACCCTTAGCGGTACAAATTCCTTTATGCTATGAATTTAATTTTTATTAAATGAAATATTTTAAAGTGGATTTTTTTGTTAAATAAAATAACAATTTTCAAGTGATTTTTATTATATGGTTTAATAAATTTATCTCTAGAAATCAAGGCATGAATTGGTAATTCAAATTGGTTAATTGGGATATATTCTGGGAATGAATTAAATGCTTGTTATGAATTCATGTTTTATTCGGTTGAATATTTGATGTGAATTTCATTCTTGATGGAATATTGATTTGGAAATTAAATAGATGAGAATGTCGTAAAGGAGTGTTTTATTTAATTTTCAATCAATGATGTTGCAAGTGCTTATGATGCTGATTTTCTCAAAGATTGTTTGAGTGCGGACTTAGTGAAATTAGCTTTCCTTGCAAAGAGTTATATTGTGTTATTTCTGGTCTGTGGTTCAGTCGTCCTGTGGTGGCGTATTTGGTACCTTTGACCCAGTGATATATGATGACTTTGTTGTCTCAACCATGTAGTGTCTTTGCCTTATGGTTAACCAAGAGTCAGCATGTCCTTGTTTTGACCACTTGTTTTTGGATAGTGGTGCTATGGCTGTCTGCTTCGCCATAGGGTCCTCGTGGAGTGACCATGTTTGTTTAGTGTCATTTGAGAGAGTGGCTTTTGAATGGGCGTTGTGCCCAAAGAGGTTGGCAGGATGACCCTTTGAAAGTAAGATAATAAGTGATAATCTAATTAATTGATTAGGTGGGTAGTTCTCAAACATTAATAAAGATATTGTACCTTGCGCATAGGTGAGTGCTTGTACTGAGGCTCATAATGTAGTGAGAAGGCCTGGAATGGAAAACTGACCACGTTGTCTTCACGAAAGGCTAGTAGGGTCCGCATGAGACTTAGTTGGAGCCGGAGGTTCAGGAAAGGTTACCAGGACAATGAGCCAGGACCTATGGAGGCCGACCATGGTAACCATCGTAAGCTATGTGATGATACTCTCTCTTCAGGGTCACTTGTGTTTTGTGATGTCGAGTCACTTGTGTGTGTGACATCATTTCACTTGTGTATTTGTGATGTTGAGTCACCTGGATTATTGTGGAGTCGTATGGTGCTGTCACGGAGTTGTGTTGTTTTGTCGACCATGTCATGCTTTTTCTTTCTTGATGGTCCTTAGGTATCTCCTAGCACGGTGGGGTGATTCCATAATGGGAATTACATGGTTGGGTGGTAGTGCCACTTCCCATCGGATGTTCTTATTTGTACCTTCATGTGAGGATTGGCTTTGCAGATGTTTTTGTTGTTCATGGTTCATGCTCTATCTCATGTTTGGAGATTATTGTTATTTGGAGACCCATGTGGTCATAATATCACAATCTTTTGTAACCTTGTATTTGGTCAAGTTGTATCTTTATATGTATATTGAAAAGCCATGTATTGGAAGAGAAAGGTAATCCTAAGATTGGGATGTTATTTATCAATTTCCTTTATGTTATGTATACATGCTTATTGAAGAGAAATTATATTGCATCCTTTCAATCTTTCAATGGTGTAATCTATATTGCTTATGGCTTCTTGTGATCATTGAGTTAATTATGGATTATTGGATTAACCTTAATTATGGAATTTATATTTTGGTTTTAATTCTTCGTTGGTAACCGTTAAGGAATTCTGTTGTAAGTCTTCCGCTTGTGTTTCGTGAATGTTGTGTTTAATGCACTTATTATGTTTATACTTAAAAAAAATAAAATTGTTTCACCCTTGTTGTGGGGTTTCCTTTGGCATTCCTGGCGGGACATTACATTTGGTATCAGAGCCCATGTTTCAACATTGGGTACTCTGGGTCGTAGTGAGCCCATTCGCCTTGACCTTTTGTGTAGGTCTTGTGGTGTGACTTCCTTGCTTCTTTCCTTGCCTTTGATATGCATTTTTCTATCTTGTGTTAGGTCATGACTAGGAAAGCCAAGGGAGGTGGCTATGTTGGTGGCCACACCAGAGGCAGAGGAGGATGGGGTCAAGGTTCCGACAGCCATAGTCCTTTGCCACCACCCACTCATGCGAGTGTGGATCAGGATCAGTCGGTTCATCAGAAGGGACCGCATTCAAGATAGCAGGTTCCCAAAAGGGAGGAGTTGCGGTAGATGTTTCAGGACGTGCTAGCTAGACTAGGCCCTAGACCTGAGGTGGATCAACCCATCCATGCCCAGGTAGTGGAGTCCCTTCAGCAGATTTCAGAGAGAGAGAGAGAGATCTCCTAGAGGGAGAGAGGTCCCAGTTGACCAGGATCCAGCTAACAATGAGCACATGAGGGACTTGATGCGGTCCGATCCTCCTTTCTTTGATGGTAAAGTTACCGATCTCGAGGCAGAGACTTGGCTTATCAGTTTAGATTGGTGTTTCACCATGTATCCATATGATAGAAACACCAAGGTGAGATGCACTATCATGCGTCTCGAGAGTTTCACATCTATCTGGTGGCGGTTAGAGGAGGAGAGGATCGATGTGAGCATTTACACCGTGTCATGGGAGATCTTTCTGGAGAGATTCAGGACACAATTTCTCTCACCCTAGTGGAGGCAGTCGCGTGTAGATGAGTTCTATGCTCTGCGCCAGTTTGGGTTGTTAGTAGATCAGTTTGAGCACATGTTCTATGAGCTCAAACAATATGTCAGGATCAACAATGATGAGGCTATGCTTGTACATCACTTCTTGAGGGGTCTTAATGATCGCATCAATGGAGGAGTGTGAATTTTTGAGCCTGCTTCAGTAGAGGTAGCAGTGGCGAAAGCTAGGCTGGTGGAGCAAAACCTTAGACATGCTCATGGTGGCTAGTCTAGAGTTCAGATTGGGAGCAATCCTTTCATTGGGTCTAGAGGGAGAGGGAATCAGTCCCAAAGTGCTGCACCTCTTAGGGGTCCTTAGGCACCCGCTAAGGGTGGTTAGCAACAATAGCCGAGACTGAAGCAGTCTTAGGGCCAACAACGTAGCAAATCTTAGTTTCGAAAGAGTAGGAACTGGCAGAAGAGTAGGCAGACTTTTCTAGGGTATTCCTCCCAGGGTGCATCTCAGGCCCCTAGTGGGGAAAGCTTTCAGCAGTCTAGTGGGTCGTCTAGTAGTAAAGGACTTGCCAGAGGAGCTTGATTCTCTTGTGGTTAGTTTGGCCACAAAGCCGCACAATGTCCTCAACGTCCTCACTAGACAAGTAGCCAGAGGCCAACCGCATCAGAGCTGACAGTGGGGGATGTAGGTAGATCCCATAGAGTATTTGCAGCGGTGGATGACCGCTAGGCTGAGCTTCAGAGTACCGTGATTGAGACTACATGTGTGTTGTGTGGTATTCCTATCTCAGTACTTTTTTATTCCAGTACTTCAGATTCTTTTATTTCTTCATCCATTGTGGAGCAGTGCGGGCTCGTGTCTGCTAAGAAAGCGGATAGGTGGCAAGTAGAGTTGGCTACAAGTGTGCGTGTGTTTGTAGATGCCTTCATTCCCAGTTGTGAGTTGTACCTAGGACCCTTTGTCACTTCAGTTGACCTTAGAGTCATTCCTTTGGGGTCCTATGGAGTTGTGTTGGGGATGGATTGGTTATCATCTCACAACGCTCATGTAGACTATCGTCTGAAGACAATAGAGTGTTTAGATGACCATGGCAGGAGAGTGGGGATCGTTGGAGTTCAGCGACCGATATCCTTACGTATGATTTCTGCTATGCAACTTAGGCGGTAAATGCGCCAAGGGCGTTAACTTTTGCAGTTGCTCTTGAGGATGTGGATGAGGAAGAGAGTCGAGAAATCGCTCTTGATGGTCACCCTATTCTTCGAGAGTATGCTAATGTGTTTCCTTTGGATATTCCCGGTATGCCTCCGAAGCGAGACATAGACTTTCACATTGACTTGGTTCCTGGTGCGGAACCTATTTTGAGAGCACCATATTGGATGACTACTCAGAAGTTGAGTGAGTTGAAGTTGCAGGTTGAGGAGTTGTTGGCCAAGGGGTTCATTCATCCTAGTGTTTCTCCTTGGGGTGCGCCGATTATCTTCATTAAGAAGAAGGATGGTTCTCTTCGATTATGCATTGATTATCGACAGTTGAATAAGGTAACCATTTAGAATTGATATCCATTGCCTCAGATAGATGATCTTTTTGATCAGGTAAAGGGAGCTAAGGTGTTCTCTAAGATAGATATGAAATCTGGGTATCATCAGTTGCACATTCATGATGTAGACATTCATAGGACGATGTTTCATACTCGTTATGGTCACTATGAGTTCACACTGGTGCCATTTGGGTTGACAAACGCACCTTTAGTGTTCATGAGTCTTATGAATGGGGTTTTTCTCACCTACCTTGACCACTTTGTCCTTGTGTTCTTGGATGACATATTGATTTATTCTAGATTTATGGAAGAGCATGAGGGTCACTTGCATCAGGTATTGCAGTGCTTGAGGGAGAATCAACTTCTTACGAATTTGGTGAAGTGTGATTTCTACCAGTCAGAGGTGAGCTATCTTGGTCATATAGTCTCGAGAGAAGGTGTATCTGTGGATCCTTCTAGGATCCAAGCCATTGTTGATTGGTCAACACTGACCAATGTTTCTGAGGTTGGAAGTTTCATGGGTTTGGCTGGATATTATCGTCGCTTTGTGCAGAGCTTTTCTCGGATAGGCCACCTGATTACTTATCTCCAGAGGAAAGGGAAGAAGTTTGTTTGGTCATAGCAGTGCGAATTTGCTTTTCATACCTTGAAGGAACTCCCTGTTAGTGCTCCGATTTTGGCAGTTACTGATCCATCCAAAGATTTCATGGTGTGCATAGATGCCTCTTTAGAAGGTATAGGTGCGGTGCTTATGCAGGATGGATGTGTGGTTGCCTATGAGTCTCGAAAACTCAAGGATCATGAGTTGAACTATCTAGTTCATGACTTGGAGTTGGCAGCTATACTGCATGCGTTGGTTAGATGGAGACATTTCCTATTGGGGTGTCGGTTTGAGCTGCATAGTGATCACTGCAGTTTGCAGTATATTTTCACGTAGCCAAACTTGAATGCTCGACAACGAAGATGGATGGAATTCCTCTGCGAGTATGATTTTGAGGTTCATTATATTCAGGGGAAAGAGAATGTAGTGGCAGATGCTTTGAGCCATAGGCGACATGAGGTTGCACCATTGTCCCTTGGTGTGGACTTGAGTGAGATAATTATTGGAATTCTTCCCCAGGATACCTGGTATCAGGATGTTAGAGTTGTGGAAGAGTCTGGAAAACCATTGGAGTGTAGATATTTTGGATATACTCTTGATTCAGATGGTCTTCTTTGACATCTTGGACAGATCTATGTACCTCCTTTGGAGGATCTTTGCGTTTTGATCATGATTGAGGCCCATCGTGCACCTTATTTGGCACACCTTGGTGTCAAGAAGATGCATGCAGATCTTAAACAAATTTATCATTGGGCTGGTATGAAACGTGACATTGTTGATTTTATGTCGAAGTGCTTAGAATGTTAGTGGGTGAAGGTGGAGCATCAACACCTTGCAGGGCTTTTACAGCTGAATTTGATACCAGATTGGAAATGGGATATCATTTCCATGGATTTCATTGTGGGGTTGCCTGTTTCTTCGCGTCGTCATGATGCCATCATGGTCATTGTTGATAGATTGACCAAAGTTGCTCATTTTGTTCCTATTCCATCTTCTTATACAGTAGCAGTGGTGGCACAAGTCTTCTTGGAAGATGTGGTGAGGTTGCATGGGATTCCAAGGTGGATCATTTCTGATAGAGACCTTGTCTTTACTTCAGCCTTGTGGACCTCACTCTAGCATGCTTTGAGAACCCAGTTGAACTTCAGTTCATCTTATCACCCAGAGACCGACGGCCAGACTGAGCGTGTGAATCAATTTTTGGAAGACATGCTTCACATGTATGTTATGGACCAGCAGTCACGCTCGGAAGAATATCTTTTCCTTGTGGAGTTTTCTTATAACAACAGATATCACAACTCTATAGGCATGTCTCACTTCCAGGCTTTGTATGGTCGTCCTTGTCGTACTCCTTTGAGTTGGGATTGGTTGGAGGATAGGGTGCATTTAGGATCGAATTTTCTTCATGAGATGGAGCAGCAGGTTGAGTAGATTCATGGGCATTTGGTTTCTACTCAAGATAGGTAGAAGAAGTATGCCAATGCCCATAATGTAGATCGTCATTTTTTTGTTGGTGACCATGTGTTCTTGAGAGTGCGTCCGTGGAAGATTTTGATCCATTATGGAAAGGGTTCTAAGTTGGTGCCTCATTTTGTAGGCCCTTTTGAGATCCTTGAGAGGATAGGACCTGTTGCCTACAGTCTTGCCTTGCCGCTGAGTCTATCCCACATCCACGATGTCTTTCATGTTTCTGTTCTTCAAACTTATCATCCTGATGTGATCCATGTTATTGATTGGAATGCTTTGCAGGTCGAGGACGGGAAGCTTTCCATGGAGCCCTTGCACATTCTTCAGCGTCAGGATTTGACCCTCAGGGGTCGTACCATCGAGCAAGTAAGGGTCATATGGGACCCAAGTGATGAGACCTCAATGACATGGGAAGATGCAGTGAAGATGAGAGAGAGCTTTATTTTTATTTGTTTTAGGCTTCCGGGAGTAAGACTAGGCTTGGGGGGGAGGATGTGGGTACCCCTCCTTGATTAGACTCTTTTTGTATGATTTTGATAGACTTCAGTGGAACATTATTGTATATTGATTCAGATTTTATACGATGTTATTTCATGCTTTATCTGGATTTGTGGTGTATGATTTTATGTAGTAGCTTAGTGCTTATGATTAATGTTATTTTATAGATCATTATCATGGACTGACACTCTTACCTTATATGTGTGATGTGTTGTTTATGTGTTGCATGTTTGCATGTGTATGGGATGCGAGGAGATGATTTTCCTTCACTCACTCTGGTAAGACAGGGAACGTCACGATTCTCTTTCATTGGTGTGCGAGTCGTGTCTGTATATATATTTGTCTATATGCACGTGTGGTTCTTTGGTGCAAGACATTGTAGGTACAAGTATCAAGTAGGTATGTGGTATCGACTCCACTTGGTTTCACAGGTCTGAGCGTGCCTTATATGTCCGATGGGAGTGGAGGAGATAGTTGTTGGACCCTAACTTGACCCGCAGTTACACTCGTGTGAGTGTTGTCAGTCGATTGTCTTTCTTGTTTGGCTGGTATGCGAGTCATAGTACTTTGGTTTGGTCATTTGTGAGTTGTCATTTGATCATTCTTCATTTTGCGTGCTTTTGTTCAACTGAATGGTTATTTAATTGAATGGATGATGCTATCTTATGTTGGCATAATTAGTTAATCATTATGCTCTTAGATTATTGATTTAATTAAATTAATGATTTGCTAGATTAAATGGTTAAATGGCTTATTTCATTGTGTAAAGTTGCATTAATATATTTTGTGGAAGGAAATGAATAATTGCCTAGCCATTTAAGTGTTAAATGATTATGTTGAAGAAAAGTATTATGGAAAATAGAAAATAAAATTAAAAGCTTTTCTTTTTACCTTTCCATTTGGCTTTTTCATTTTAATTGTTGGAAAAGTTGTTTTTGGAAAAGAGAAAATCTGATTGCTATTTACTTTTTAAACAATTTAATCTGATTGGTGGAGAAAACTTTCAACCTAGAAAGTTTAGGTTGAAATTATTTTTCCCATATATTCCTGGAAATTCATGGGAATAGGAGGCATAACTTTTGGAGAGAAATTTGGAAAACCATTCTGAAGGAGGAGCTGGAATTCGATTTGGTTTGCAAGGATTGGGATTCTCCATCATTTTGCTTTCTAGTTTGCTTCAAGGTTGGATGATCTCTTCTTGTTTTAAATTTAATTTTGAATTTTTTAGTTGCTTCCCATGTGTTGGAAAGATGCAAATCTCCTTGTAAATTCTTGTGGAATGAGTGGAATGGAAGAAGAAATGCTTGTTATTGTTGATTTTGTGAAGCTTATATCATATGTTTGCTTATAGGAAAGAAATGGCTCATTTCTCTATTTGCTGTATGTTTTTGTGTTCTTGAAAATCAACTTCTTGGATTGCCTCTTCTATTTGGAATAGGATGAATTAGATTTAGCTTGATGTGTTCTTCCTAGTATCTAATTGCCCAAGATTTGGTTATCTATTGGGTTCCTGTGTGTTTATTTCATCGGTTACCTTATTGGAAAATATCCCTTTGAATTTTGGATCTTGGCACTGTGTGTGTGTGCTCGTGAAATGATCGGGAAATGAATCATTTTCATGTTTAAATGATTTAGTATCATTTTGATTTTTTTTATGCTTTGGGAAGTACAAATTCTTATTAATATGGACTTTACCTTACCCGTGGTGGGCTAGTCCCACCATGCGGGTCGGTAGTGTCTACTGCTACGCGGTACTGCTACCGTGTAGCAGTACTACCGATTGGTAGGACTATTATCGATCGGTAGCAGTACTACCGATCGGTAGGATTGCTACCGAGCGGTAGCGGCTACTACCAGTCGGTAGCGGCTACTACCAGTCGGTAGCGGCTACTACCAGTCGGTAGCGACACTACTGGTCGCTAGCGGCTGCTACCGATCGGTAGCAGTACTACCGACAGGTAGTGTCTGCGGCCTTGGCAACAACACTACTATGGGTTGGTCTTGGCCCTTGCATGACCTTGTACCCTTAGCGGTACAAATTCCTTTATGCTATGAATTTAATTTTTATTAAATGAAATATTTTAAAGTGGATTTTTATGTTAAATAAAATAGTGATTTTCAAGGGATTTTTATTATGTTTAATAAATTTATCTCTGGAAATCAAGACATGAATTGGTAATTCAAATTGGTTAATTGGGATATATTCTGGAAATGAATTAAATGCCTGTTAGGAATTCATGTTTTATTCGGTTGAATATTTGATGTGAATTTCATTCTTGATGGAATATTGATTTGAAAATTGAATAGATGAGAATGTTGTAAAGGAGTGTTTTATTTAATTTTCAATCAATGATGTTGCAAGTGCTTATGATGCTGATTTTCTCAAAGATTGTTTGAGTGCGGACTTAGTGAAATTAGCTTTCCTTGCAAAGAGTTATATTGTGTTATTTCTGGTCTGTGGTTCAGTCGTCCTGTGGTGGTGTATTTGGTACCTTTGACCTAGTGATATATGATGACTTCATTGTCTTAACCATGTAGTCTCTTTGCCTTATGGTTAACCAAGAGTCAGTATGTCCTTGTTTTGACCACTTGTTTTTGGATAGTGGTGCTATGGCTGTTTGATTCGCCATAGGGTCCTCGTGGTGTGACCATGTTTGTTTAGTGTCCTTTGAGAGAGTGGCTTTCGAATAGGGGCTGCGCCCAAAGAGGTTGGCAGGATGACCCTTCGAAAGTAAGATAATAAGTGATAATCTAATTAATTGATTAGGTGGGTAGTTCTCAAACATTAATAAAGATATTGTACCTCGCACATAGGTGAGTGCTTGTACTGAGGCTCATAATGTAGTGAGAAGGTCTGGAATGGCAAACTGACCACCTTGTCTTCACGAAAGGTTGGAAGGGTCCGCATGAGACTTAGTTGGAGCCAGAGGTTCGGGAAAGGTTACCAAGATAGTGAACTGAGACCTATGGAGGCCGACCATGGTAACCGTCGTAAGCTATGTGATGACACTCTCTCTTCAGGTTCACTTGTGTTTTGTGATGTCGAGTCACTTGTGTGTGTGACGTCATTTCACTTGTGTATTTGTGATGTTGAGTCACCTGAATTATTGTGGAGCCGTATGGTGTTGTCATGTTGTTGTGTTGTTTTGTCGACCATATCATGCTTTTGCGTTCTTGAGGGTCCTCAGGTATCTCCTAGCATGGTGGGGTGATTTCATTTTGGGAATTACATGGTCGGGTGGTAGTGCCACTTCCCATCGGATGTTCTTGTTTGTACCTTCATGCGAGGATCGGCTTTGCAGGTGTTTCTATGGTTCGTGGCTCATGCTCTATCTCATGTTTGGAGATTATTGTTATTTGGAGACCTATGTTTTCATTATATCATGATCTTTTGTAACCTTGTATTTGGTTAAGTTGTATCTTTATATGCATATTGAGAAGCCATGTATTGGAAGAGCAATGTAATCCTAAGATTGGGATGTTATTTATCAGTTTTCTTTATGTTATGTGTAAATACTTATTGAAGAGAAATTATATTGTATCCTTTCAATATTTCAATGGTGTAATCTGTATTGCTTATGGCTTCTTGTGATCATTGAGTTAATGATGGATTTTTGGATTAACCTTAATTGTGGAATTTATCTTTTTATTTTAATTCTTCGTTGGTAACCCTTAAGGAATTCTGTTGTAAGTCTTTTGCTTGTGTTTCATGCATGTTGTGTTTAATGCAGTTATTATGTTTATACTTTAAAAAAATAAAAATTGTTTCACCCTTGTTGCGGGTTTTCCTTTGGGGTTCCTGGCAGGGCATTACATACTACATAATCCAATTAATACCAATATAAATGATGAGCATGTATGTACAATAAAATACAAATGAGTAGGTGCAATAATATATGTACCGTCAAGCTATCAAGGCCAAATGAAAGGGCCGACAAGGTGCCCTCCTGAATCTATGTCAACTCCTCCTCGGTCATCAACTGTTAAATAGACCATGTAAATAAAAATTAGTACTTAATATTATCTAGATTATAAATATTTATTTAAAATATAGCATGAACTGTGAAAATACAAATCTTACCACTACATCATCAATGTATGATGACGGTGCCTCCTTACCTCTAGCATGAGAGGACTCCCCAGGGTATCCTCCAGTCCGTGTCATAACATCTGGTGCATTGTGCATCTTATGCACCTTATAATCTGCATTGTCCGCAGGAGGATCAACTGGCTGTCCAACTGGACCTAATCATACGTGCCCACACATGACACAACTATGGGGCACGTAAATGTGTGGAGTCGAGGATGACGTGTCAGTGCCACTAGATGCACCATTACCATCAAAAGTAGGCTGAGCTACTGACCCAACCTAAGAAACCAAAAGGCTACTCAAAGAGTGAATAAC
Organism: Cryptomeria japonica; assembly: GCF_030272615.1. NCBI lineage: Eukaryota > Viridiplantae > Streptophyta > Pinopsida > Cupressales > Cupressaceae > Cryptomeria > Cryptomeria japonica. The sequence continues at coordinate 270,291,302 of NC_081407.1, read as the reverse complement.
TGATATGGTCCGTGATGCTGCCTCACAAATGATATCTGGATGCTGCACTGGAGGTGGGGGATCAATAGGAGGAGGGGGGACATATGGGCCCTAGACTACTTTGACTGCCCCAGGTCTATTTTGGGGCATTCCTAAACCCACACCCTGGAAATGTTGGATGTCAAAGTAGTTCACATGTTTTCCTAAAACAAACTTAGCATATAACTTTTTTATGAAGTAGAAGGGGACATCAAGATTGTTATTGGGTGGTTTGTCGAAAACCATCCACCAACGATCCCAAATTTTTTTCACAATACCATCATTTGTGCACCATTTAATAGAAAGTTTTGTTTTTTTGGGGTCTACGGGTTGACCAGTTTAGGGATTCACAAACAATGAGGCAATAGCGACTTTGGATATCTCGAGATCCTTGATCTCCTTATAGGACAAGCCATCTACATATTGTTCCCTCATAGAATCTCGCCACAAAAGGGCGACATTGTGCTCCCTAGTCATGGTTTCCATACTCTTTATGATTGACGTGAGAGGATCAAACATTGGGTTTAGGTGAGGGATCCTATGATATACATTTGCAATCCCCCTTAATTCATTCAAGTTTTGTGCAATTAAATCCTGAATTGAGGGGGTGTTTGGCAAAGGAGGGTTTGGTTGTTGCGGTTGCGATTGATCAATGTTTTCACTGATATCCCTCATTTTTAACCTAATTGAATGTAAACAATTGAATTTAGTTAACAATTTTAAACAATTTTTAATTTGATTTTAAAAAACCATATTTTCAATGAAAAAACAAATAAACATTAAAAAAAAAAACAAAAATTGAATGAAAATGATTGAAAACAATAAAAATCTTACCTTTCAATGTATTTTTTAGCAATTTTTGGGCGAAAAACTGGATATCGGATTCCCAAAAATCGTGCAGCCCATGGGTTAAAAATAACTCACGGGCTGTCACAATCCAAATATATTGTCTCAGAAAATCGAATATCGAATATCCAATTTTTATACTTAAATTATTTTAAAATAACATTATATTATATAATTATATAATACGTATTATATAATAATATATTATATATATATATATATTTTTTTTCGGTAAAAGGCCGAAGCCAAATTTATTTTTATTATCATAAAATTACATCTCCATTCGGTGTGGGCACCGGTAGGAAAGAATGGAGATAAGAAAACCTCCAGTCTCTCCCAGATCCCTTACGGGATCAGATATTATAAAGTGTCTGTACAATTTACAATTCCTCCATTGAGGCTACATACAATTTTATAGATACATGTCAGTTTTCACATAATTTTTATACATCTTTTCTATCCATCTTCCTTTGTGAGCTCTGTTCAGTCTGTCTTGGCGAAATCACTAGTGTTATGATCTTTATCTTCCATCCTCTCCCTTGACCTGTAAAGTTCACTGCATATATCTCCACCAGCTAGTTAGTAGCAAATGCAAACCAAATCATTTTAGAGATCATATAATAATTATTTCTGACTTTCCATCCCTTATAGTGAGATTATAGCCTTGCAAACCCTTATCTTGACACCCCTTTATTTAAGTATGTGTCTAAATAAGAGATTAGCCAGGCTACAATCCAACCAGCTAAGGATGGTTAGCATCAACATAATATCCTTAAATCTGCTACTTCTTTCATGACCAAATACATTATAGCCATGTTCATATTCTTGGATTGAAACATATAAATCTGTTTCTGCATATTCTGCCATATCAGTATAGATAATAATATATTATATATTATATAATATATAATATGATAATATTATATAATACGTATTATATAATATATTATTATATTATAATATAATTTTTTATAATATATTATTATATTATAATATTATTTTTTTAAATATATTATTATAAAAAATAATATTATAATATAATAATATATTAAAAAAATTATATATAATATAATAATATAATATATTATATAATATTATAATATAATATATTATATAATATAATATAATAATCTAATATAATAATAATATATTATATATTATATTATTATATTATATTATATAATATAATATTTTATAATATAATATTATATTATATATTATGTATTATATAATATATAATATTATTTAATAATATATTATATATTATATAATATGTAATATATAATATATTATTATATTACATTATATATTATATAATTTATTTTTTAATTAAAAATTACAAATAAAAATCAGATATCCCATTTTATCCGATATCCAATTTGCTTAGGTGTTTACCATGCCAAGGTGTATTGACACCCAGGCCAAGCAAAAAGTCAACACGGATTTTCACATTTTTAGGCGAGTGGAGAAGGCTATTTTTTTCACATCGCCACTTTTTGGCCCCCATGATCCTGCACTAACCCAAAGAGAGAGAGAGAGAAGGGTGAACTAGATAAGGACCAAATGTAGAGGTGTAACCCCTTTTTTGACTATATATAAAAAAAAAAAATGCCACATAGAGGGGAATCATGGATCCCTCCGCATAGGCTAACTGTGTGTATGTCATGACCTGTAGGTAGTGGATTATGTAGGGCCACTTCTTGTGAACAAGATGGGGGTAGAGTTCCCATGCCAAATCATATCACACCTTCCTCACCCATCTATTTTTTTAATAATTTTTTATTTTTTATTATATATATATATATATAAATGAAGAAACATCTAGTTTTCTACTCTTTTAATACCACAATAATATTGAGTATCTTGCATAACATATAAAGTTTAAGGATTAACTACCTATGTGTTTTTTTGAAACTCAAAACCTATTCACCACACAAAAGATATTTGCAAGTAATTTTTTTTCTTTCAAATGGTATGCATTATACACGAATGGAGTTAGTAAGGAGTGTGTAATTTTTTTTCTTTCAAATGATACGCATTATACACGAATGGAGTTAGTAAGGAGTGTGTGTGTGTGTGTGTGTGTGTGTATATATATATATATATATATATATATATATCCAGGTGAATCTAGAAAAACCTAAAAAAATCACAGTCTCAAAATCTCACAAAAATGCCATCATTGTGTAGGGCTCATCACCACTTCAATGAATTTTCCATCCTACACTACCCCCTTTTATACAAGAAAATTGCCCAAATTGGTATAAAACCAATTGATTTTGCAAAATCACCTCATCTCTCCATTTTTACATATAAAATCTTGAAAAATCTCCTCTTAACAAATACAATAAATCTCGTTTAACATTAACCTCCCAATTTGTTTTAAAACAATATGCTATTTAGCCCTTTATGGAGGTTATCCGTGCTTTTACATTTGAGAATTTATTTTTGTACTAAATAAGGTTTTTTAATCCCCTTATTAATAGGGGAAGGAGATTTTAAAATCTTTTGAAATCTTTGGAAAGCCATTTAAATAGCCTCTAATATTCTCCTAATAAAATGGGCTTATAAAAATTTATGTTTAGGAGAATTAAATCTTATTTAAATATTTATGTAAACGGAGGGATTTTCCTTTTATCATAAAGAGTAGTAAGGCAAGAGGATTTCAAGGCATGGGTTAAGGGATTAAATCCCACCAAATCCTCCTTAATTTATTTATTTTAAACCATATATTTTTTTCTTTTAATAATTATGGTTTAATCCATATTTGTGCCAACTCACTACTCTTGCCATGTCATATGCCACGTGTCCTGCCAAGTGTCACATTTTGGTGACGCCACGTCATCATTTTGACCAAAACTTTGACTGGTCATAACTTCTACATACAAACTCCTCTTGAGCCTGTTCAAGTTGTGTTAGAACTGTGTCGATGAGCCCTACACAATGATGGCATTTTCGTGAGATTTTGAGACTGTGATTTTTTTAGGTTTTTCTAGATCCACCTGGATCAATATATGTATGTATACACATATATGTATATGTATGTATGTATACACATCTATGTATATGTATGTATGTATACACACACACACATACATATACATATGTGTGTGTGTACATATATATGTGTGTACGTATATATATGTATACATACACACACACATATATACATATATGTGTGTGTATATATATTGTATATATATGTACATATATACACAATATGTATGTGTATGTGTATATACATATATATGTATATGTGTGTATATGTATGTTACATATATATGTATTATACATATACATACATACATATATATATGTACATATATGTGTGTATGTATATATATACATATATGTACATATATGTGTGTATATATATACATATATATACATACATATATATACAATACATATGTATATATACATATATTGTATACACACACACATATATAAAATGTATATATATATAATGTATATGTATATGTATATGTGTGTATGTGTATATATGCATATGTATATGTATATGTATATGTGTATGTGTATGTATATGTATATATACATAGATATGTATATATATGTGTGTATACATATCTACACACATATATACATATACATATGTATATATATGTATATACATACATATACATATGTATATATATGCATATACATATGTATATATATGTATACATACATATATATATGTATACATACATATATATAGATATATGTATACATACATATATATATATATATATATATATATATAGATATATATATATGTATATACATATATATATATATATATATATATATGTATATACATATATATATATATATATATATATGTATATACATATATATATATATATATGTATATGCATATATATATATATGTATATACATACATATATATGTATATACATACATATACATATAGATATGTATATACATATATATACATACATATACATATATATACATACATATACATATAGATATGTATGTATACATATATACATGTGTATATAGATATGTATATATACACACACATATATATATGTATGTGTATGTGTATGTATGTGTATGTGTATGTATATGTATATATATATATATATATACATGTATATGTATATGTATATATATACATATCTATATATGTGTATATATGTGTGTGTATATATAGATATGTATAGATATGTATATATATACACATATACACTTGTACATATATATATATATATATCTATGTATATATATATGTACATGTGTATATGTGTATATATACATGTGTGTAAATACATACATATGTATATACATATGTGTGCATATATATACATATGTATACATATACGCATGTATATACATACATATACATGATTTGCAACATGCTTTGCTCAATTTTAATAAACTTTCCAACTCAAGTTTTCACAACATAGGAAGCATTTTTACATACCATGTTTGTTCTCACCATGTTCATTTTGCTATCATTCATGTGATTTCCGTCTTTGTTGTCTTTATCTCGAGTATTAATGTCATTTTATGATTTTTTTTGTTTGTCTTCTATTGCAAATAGATCAATATTGTTGTACAAAATTGATAAGGCATTAGTTTCTTGAATTGATTTTAGTTATCTATTAAAAATTAGGATCTATTAGAGAATGAAAATATATAGGATATTTTGTGTCTTCATAATAGATATACATTTTATGAGTGGATTAGTAAATTAGTTTTCATACATCTTAAATCTCTTTAAATCAACATAGTTGATGCTTGGAGACCATAGCTATATAATAGACAATATGTGTTTGTATTGGTTTGTGACAAATGAATATTAAAATCTATCGTCAAATTGCATGTATATGAAGCTAATTTGTTTGATGAGAATGTAGATTTCAGATAGCAAATAAATGAATTAAATATTCACTTGGAGTTTGACTAAATATTACATATACCATAACTTTATAACCTTGAAATGTTCTAAAGTCACATAGTAAAATTAAACATTACTCTTTTACAACAAAAAAATATCAAATAATAATAATAATTGTCATCAAGTTGAGGAAGAACTAAGACATATGTACAAACCAGTTTTTATCCCTCACTAAATTTGCATTTCTTAAACCAAATACCAAAAAACATCATTATTTTTTTAAAATTTTTCCATATTTTTGGGGCAATACCTTATTTATATACAAAACAATACCATCAATAAATATAATTAACATAATATTCTCCACCACTTGACTGATTTAATTTGTAAAACCTATGAAAAAAATGATTCCCCTACTTCAAAAAAATGAACATCATTCCAAAGAGTCAAACACATTAGGTAATTCTATTGCAACTTGTTCCAAATAAACACGCTTAGAGTTTATTTTATTTTATTGAATAATGCATTAAAGAAATAGATAAAGTTTCAAAGATAAAGGGTAGCCAAAAGACTACTGATATGACTAGAGATCCAAAACTATAACTTCATTACATCATAACCATACACTTGATAACCTAAACTGAAAAGCAAATTCAATTACATATTGTCAAAAAACCAAGACTATAACTTCATTACAGAATTACATAGAATCCATAGAAAGACTAAACCAACAAGACAACAGAAGACTGAAAGTAGCAGCTAGAAGTGGAACTTGAACCAAGTATGAAGCTACCTAGAACACATGAACTCATTGCTATTATGCCTAGAGCACATTTGGAGTTAGTAACATATGTGAATATACCATGACATTCAAACAACTATGAGTTTTATGATTTGTATATATATAGGTGGGGTATGTGGAATGATGAAAGAGAGTACAACTACCAACTTGACATATGTTAAACAAGAAAATGCTTTTCACATTGTAGTTTTAAATCCAGGTTGGTATGCCATTGTTCTATTAAGTTCATTACTTAATATTATTTGAGCTTTGGATTTTTATTTAATCTTTTACTATGAAACTAAAGGTAAATGACACAATATGTGCTAATTAGTGTTGTAAAAATACACTTTCACTTTCATAAGTTAAAAAATCTATGCATCAATGTCAATGATGAAGAAGAAAATAATTATAACTCATATTTTGGGTCATTTATAATTTAAAATAAAACATTGATAATATGATAACTTTTTGTTGTTGTGTGGGGTATATTGATTAACAAGTTCTTATCTAAATCTTTAGTCCAGGTCATAGAATAAACTTCTTATTATCTGGTAGTGTGGATGAGGGTCCATTCCACATTGTTTGAGAGGTTATGGGGCTACCCTGTAAAGAGCTAAGCTCCAAGTTACTGGACTAAACTCTAGAATTCCTCTCGTTGATTTTTTCTTCTCATCTAAGTCTTATTCACAGTTAGAGGATGGGTACTAATAGTTGTTCTAGCTAACTTCACACACCTTAAGCTCCTAAATTGTACATCGTATTTTGATCTCTTTTTTGGTTGTCTTGTGACTTAAGGGCTTGAAGTTATTTTTTAAATTTTGTCTTGTGTCTCTTTTGTTATTTTTCAGCTTCTAGGTAGTTCCAAAGAATGTAGGATGTTTTGTTATGTGCATAAAGGTCAAAAAGTGGTCAATTAGAGGTGACACCCAATACTTAAGTCCTATAAATGCCCCAATCATTGTTGATAACTGATGCTGCTCAAGCATGCAACTCATAACTATTTTTAGCCTCCACTACCATACACCAACATGTAGCTAGATTAATTTAGGATTATATATTATTAGTTAATAGTTTTTTATTTCTCATGCAAATAAAGCATGCTATGCATGCACTTAGACTATTCTTAGATTAAAGCTTTCTTTAGAACTGTTGGTTTCTTTTTCATCGAATATTTCATGCCATGCATGTTCTATTTTTAGAGACTTCGAATTCTTTTGTTAGTGAAGGTGGAAAACTCTATTTATAGGGATTCTTTGTATTCTTTTTGTTAAGCAGTAATATAGAATGTGTGTGCTATTCTAAAAAATAGAAAACTCTATTTTTTAAATTCCGAGTTGTGTTTTATTTTATCTCTACAATTTTTATTGCTGTTAGTTGTTTTCTCTATTATTATATTTTTCTTGATCAGCTGGCTATAAGAACAGGGGTAGTTTTAGATTCTACAAGTGGTATCAGAGTAGGTAAAATGATTTTGGGTTAAAATTTCTTTATTGGAATTTTGCCAAAGTTAATCATGTCGAATTCTAACCGTATGCTTGTTCCAGAATTTGATGGGAATGATTATGTTTATTGGTGCATTAAGATGCTGACCTTTTTAATTGGAAAAGATTTGTGGGAGATTATTGAATTAGGTTATGAGGAGGCAACTGATTGGAATGCCCTTACAACCAATGAAAGAATGACAAGAAAGGAAGCAAGGAAAAAGAATGCTCAAGCTTTGTTTCACATTCAGAAGCTCTTGATAAGAACTTATTTCCAAGAATATCAGGAGCAACAATTGGCAAAGATGCCTGGAAGACTCTACAAGAAGCTTACTAGGGTAGTGATCAAGTTAAGGTGGTAAAGCTTTAGACATTGAAGCGAGAGTTCGAGAATTTGAAGATGCAAGAAGCTGAAAGTATAAGTGATTATTGTGTCAGAGTCAAAGATTTGGTCAATAAAATGGCTACACTTGGGGAAATTGTAAGTAATGAAGTTTTGATTTAAAAAAGTGTTGAGATCTTTGACACCTAGATGGAATTATGTTTCCATAAGAATATCAGGAGCAACAATTGGCAAAGATGCCTGGAAGACTCTACAAGAAGCTTACTAGGGTAGTGATCAAGTTAAGGTGGTAAAGCTTCAGACATTGAAGTGAGAGTTCAAGAATTTGAAGATGCAAGAAGCTGAAAGTATAAGTGATTATTGTGTCAGAGTCAAAGATTTGGTCAATAAAATGGCTACACTTGGGGAAATTGTAAGTAATGAAGTTTTGATTAAAAAAAGTGTTGAGATCTTTGACACCTAGATGGAATCATGTTTCCATAAGAATATTAGGAGCAACAATTGCCAAAGATGCCTGGAAGACTCTACAAGAAGCTTACTAGGGTAGTGATCAAGTTAAGGTGGTAAAGCTTCAGACATTGAAGCGAGAGTTCGAGAATTTGAAGATGCAAGAAGCTGAAAGTATAAGTGATTATTGTGTCAGAGTCAAAGATTTGGTCAATAAAATGGCTACACTTGGGGAAATTGTAAGTAATGAAGTTTTGATTAAAAAAAGTGTTGAGATCTTTGACACCTAGATGGAATCATGTTGCCATAATAATAGAAGAAAGCAAGGATTTGACAAAATTATAGTTTGATCAACTGGTTGGATCCCTGATGTCTCATGAAGAAAGATTGAAAGATTCTTTTGAAGGTGTAGATAAAGTGTTTTCCTCTAAATTGCAAATCACAAAGAATGAAGATGCAAGCAACAATAGTGCCAAAATCAATCAAGGCCAAGGTAAAGGGAAAATCCAAAATTATTCAAGAGGTAGAGGTAGAGGTGGCTCAAGAGGAAGAGCTAGTTCCAAAGGAAGAGGTAGAGGCAGATTTGATAAGAGAAATGTTCAATGTTAGGGTACCTGCAAGAAGTTGTGTCCACTTTTTGACCAAAAAGTGGAAGTTTTTTCTCATTTTTTTCAATTTCATCTTGTTTGACCTAAAGATTTGAGGCACTTAAAGAATGAATCTTGAAAAAATTCAGTAATAGAAAATGTAGTGCACGAAGTCTACTTTCCAAATATGTAATTTATTTTAATACCCAGATCTTAAAAATGAAGTTTGAATAGGTAGTACTAAAACCTATAGTTTAAAAGTCACTTTTCAGGACCATACCATGCCTGTGTACGACAAGCATAATTTGACCTAAATGAAATTATTTTTATAAATCCTTTTGGGAAAAGATTTGTAAATCACTCACCTTTGATGAGAATATTTTTTTGTAATTTTTTTCTGCATGTTTTTTTTTGTTAATTTTTTATTGGGCATAATCATTGTTTTGAAAACTTCTTGTGTATGGCAAGCATAATTTGACCTAACTTAACATTTTTTTTTTATATAAAAAATTGTATAGAATTGTCTCTAGTTTGATGCCATATAATTTTTTTTTCAAAAAACTTAGAGACAAAAAAGTTATTAAAAAACTAAAAACCCATGTTATTTCGAGTTTATGGACCTCTTTCATTAGTAATTATTTTGTTTTAAAAAATATTGATCTATTTTCTAAAAAAGTTACATATTTCGAATCTAGACGGTCTCTACTATAATGGGTTTTCATTGTTTCAAAAAAATTCTGAAAATTTGGTGTTCAGATATATTTTTGAAGTCATTATTTTATATGAAGATTGATTTGGCCTTCAAGTTGCGGGTCAAACCAGGTCCAAGCCAAAGGGTCAACACTCCAAGCCCTATATATATGAAATATAACATCTAGTTTAAGTCACATTTCCCTTTGTCTTTTTCCTTTCTTATACTTTAAGTTATATTTCATGTATATATTGACAGGATGTTTGAGAGTGGTTTCAAATCTCTAGGAGTTATAATACAAATTCTAGATTTTAGAAGATCTTATAAATTGTGACGTAATAGGACCTATAGTGTCATAATACAACCTATTATGTCATAATAGGTCCCATTGTGACATAATAGGTCCTATTGTGTCATAATAGGTCCTATTATGACATAGTACAACCTATTAAGTCATAATCCTATTATGTCATTAGACCCCTCAAAAGGACCTATTATGACATTATACCTCTTACTAGGACTTATTATGACTTAAGACCCCTTAGTAGGACCTATTATGACATAATATGATCGATTATCACATAATAGGACCTATTATGTCACTATAATGTCATAAGACCCCTTAAGAGGACCTGTCATGTCATAATAGGGCCTATTATGTCATAAGACCCCTTAAGAGGACGTATTATGACATTATACCCATTAGTAGGACCTATTGAAGGGTATTTTGTCATAATAGGACTGATTATGACATAATAGGACCTATGATGACATAATATGACCTATTGTGTCATCATAGGTCCTATTATGACATCATATGTCATATTATGTCATAAAAGCCCTTAAGAGGACCTATTATGACTTTATACCCCTTAGTACGACTTGTTAAGGGGTATAATGTCATAATAGGACCTATAATGTCATAATACGACCTATTATGTCATAATATGTCTCATTGTGACATAATAGGTCCTTTTGTGTCATAATAAGTCCTTATAATAGGTCCTATTATGTCATAAGACCCCTTAAGAGGACTTATTATGACATTATACCTCTTACTAGGACCTATTATGACACACGATCTCTTAGTAGGACCTATTATGACACAATAAGATCGATTATGACTTAATACGTCCTATAATGCCATAAGACCCCTTAAGTGGACCTGTCATGTCATAATTGGTCCTATTATGTCATAAGACCCCTTAAGAGGACCTATTATAACATTATGCCCCTTAGTAAGACCTATTAAACGGTATTATGTCATAAAAGGACTAATTATGACATAATAGGATCTATGATGATGTAATTAATAGGTCCTATTATGATATCATAAGTCATATTAAATGTCATAAAACCCCTTAAGAGGACCTATTATGACGTTATACCCCTTACTAGGACCTGTTAAGGGGTATTATGTCATAATAGGACCTATTGTGACATAATAGGACCTATAATATCATAATACGACCTATTATGTCATATAGGTCCCATTGTGACATAATAGGTCATATTATGACATAATACGACCTATTATGTCATAAGACCCCTTAAGAGGACCTATTATGACATAAGATCCCTTAGTAGGACCTATTATGACATATGTAGAGAAAGATAAGTTGGCTGGAAGAGAGAGATGGTACATTTAGAGAGAGTTGAGGGGTATTATGTCATAATAGGATCTACTGTGACATATAGGACCTATAATGTCATAATGTGACCTATTATATCATAATAGGTCCTGTTATGTCATAATAGGTCCTATTGTGACACAATAGGTCCTGTTGTGTCATAATAGGTCCTATTGTGTCAAAATAGGTCTTATTATGTCATAGGACCCCTTAAGAGGACCTATTAGGGCATTATACCTCTTACTAGGACCTATTATGACATAAGACCCCTTAGTAGGACCTATTATGACATAATAGGATTGTTTATCACATAATATGACCTATTATGTCATAATAGGTCCTATTATATCATAAAACCCCTTAAGAGGACCTATTATGACATTATACCTCTTACTAGGACCTATTATGACATTAGACCCCTTAGTAGGACCTATTATGACATAATAGGATTGATTATCACATAATATGACCTATCATGTCATAATAGGTCCTATAATGTCATAAGACCCCTTAAGTGGACCTGTCATGTCATAATAGGTCCTATTATGTCATAAGACCCCTTACGAGGACCTATTATGACATTATACCCCTTAGTAGGACCTGTTAAAGGGTATTATGTCATAATAGGACTTATAATGACATAATAAGATCTATGATGATGTAATAGGTCCTATCATGTCATCATAGGTCCTATTATGACATCATAGGTCATATTATGTCATAAAACCCCTTAAAAGGACCTATTATGGCTTTATACACTTACCAGGACTTGTTAAGGGGCATTATGTCATAATAGGACCTATAATGTCATAATACGACCTATTATGTCATAATAGCTCCCATTGTGACATAATAGGTCATATTATGTCATAATATGATCTATTATGTCATAATAGGTCTTATTATGTCATAAGACCCCTTAAGAGGACCTATTATGACATTATACCTCTTACTAGGACCTATTATGACATAAGACCCCTTAGTAGGACCTATTATGACATATGTAGAGAAAGATAAGCTGGTTAGGAGAGAGAGATGGTACTTTTAGAGAGAGTTAAGGGGTATTATGTCATAACAGGACCTATTGTAAAATAATAGGACCTATAATGTAATAATAGGACCTATTATGTCATAATAGGCCACATTGTGACATAATAGGTCCTATTGTGACATAATAAGTCCTATTGTGACATAATACAACCTATTATGTCATAACACCCCTTAAGAGGACCTACTATGACATAAGACCCCTTAGTAGGATCTATTATGACATAATATGATCGATTATCACATAATAGGACCTATCATGTCATAATAGGTCCTATAATGTCATAAGACCCTTTAAGAGGACCCGTCATGTCATAAGACCCCTTAAGAGGCCTATTATGACATTATACCCCTTAGTAGGACCTGTTAAAGGGTATTATGCCATAATATGACTAATAATGACATAATAAGATCTATGATGATGTAATAGGTCCTATTATGTCATCATAGGTCCTATTATGACATCATAGGTCATATTATGTCATAAAATCCCTTAAGAGGACCTATTATGACTTTATACCCCTTACTAGGACTTGTTAAGGGGTAATTATGTCATAATAGGATCTATTGTGACATAATAGGACCTATAATGTCATAATACAACCTATTATGTCATAATAGGTCCCATTGTGACATAATATGACCTATGATGTCATAATACAACCTATTATGTCATAAGACCCCTTAAGAGGACCTATTATGACATTATACCTCTTACTAGGACTTATTATGACATAAGACCCCTTAGTAGGACCTATTATAACATATGTAGAGAAAGATAAGTTGGTTGGAAGAGAGAGATGGTACATTAAGAGAGAGGTAGAGATGTATATATAGAGAAATATAGGTGGGTAGGGGGTAAGGGGAGGTGTATAGAGAATGCGGAGATAAAGAGTAAATAGTTAACCTTGGACATGAGAGAGAGTTAGAGACATAGTTTTAGATTTTGGGAGAGAGGGGACAAAGAGAGATAGAAAGGAAAAAAAAGACAAAGAGAAATGTGACTTATATATAAATTTTATATTTCATGTATATATAGCTCTTTTTTTTTTTTAATAAAAAAAGTTAATTTAAAAAAAAAAAAAGGAAACGGGATCTTGTTTTGTTTTTGAAATGGGATCAACGGGATGGGATCCCATTTTTTTTTTGAAATGGGATCCCGTTTCTTAGATCTAGGCTCAGGATCCTGAACCTAAACGGGATCTCGTTTCAAATTTTGGCTCAGGATCTTGACGTGAAATGAGATCCCATTTCGTTTCTCATGAGCTCCGTGCAATTTGCCATTTTTTTATAAGTGTAACACTTCCACACTAAGTTGACACAACTTTGTGCACTTACTTGTTACCATTGTAACATAGATGGCCACTTTGAAAGAGAATGCAGATTGAAAGAAGGTAAAAGTGCAAACTATGCTCAAGAAAGTAGTGAGAATCCTCTTGATCACTTATTTTTATCTTATGCCAAGGGTGAAAATACTAGTAAAGATGTTTGGTACCTAGATTCTGGATGCTCTAACCATATGACATGGAATGAGAAGTTGTTCTCAACAAAGGATGGAAGTTTCAAATCCAAGATCGAGCTTGGTAATGATAAATTATTGGAGATTGCTGCCAAAGGAGCTATGGAGGTCCAAACAAAAGAAGGTATAAAGAGTATTCATGATATTTATTATGCTCCACAATTGAAACATAATTTGTTAAGCGTTGGGCAGCTATGTGAGAAAATTTATAAAGTAGTCTTTGAGATTAAGACATCTACTATCTATGATAAGAATAAGGGTAATAGGGTGATCATTGTTGTGCCTATGACAAGAAATAGGATGTTCCCCTTGAGGTTTGGTGAACATAACAACATTTTGGCAAATATGGCTTATGAGGATTCAAGTTGGTTATGGCATCTTAGGTATGGGCATTTAAATTTTCATAGTTTGAAGTTTCTAACCTCCCATGCATTAGTTTCTGGTTTGCCCAATGTTGAGGAACACAAGGAGGTTTGTGAAGGTTGTGCTAAAGGAAAGCATGCATGGGAAAAGTTTCCAAAGGGCAATGCATGGAGGGTCCATCACCCACTTAAGCTTATTCATTCAGATATATGTGGTCCTATGCAGACTAAGAGTTTGGGTAAGTCATCATATTTCATCACTTTTATTGATGATTATTCACGAAATTATTGGGTATATTTTTTGAAGGCCAAAGATGAAGCCTTGGATACATTCAAGAAGTTCAAAGCCCTTGTAGAAAATGAGAAAGGGTGCAAGATCAAATGTTTAAGGACTAATCGTGGAGGAGAATTTTTCTCAAATACTTTTCAAAGTTATTGTGATCTTAATGGCATCAAGAGGCAAATCACAACTGCATACACACCTCAACAAAATGGAGTAGCTAAAAGGAAGAATCGTATTGTGGTTGAAATGGCAAGGTGTATGTAACAAACCAAGGGATTGAGAAATTTTTATTGGGGAGATGCAGTTGCTACAACGATGTACATCCTCAACTGTAGCCCCGCTAGTGCACTAGGAAAGATGACTCCTTATGAAGCTTGGTATGGAAAAAGGCCTAATGTTAATCATTTCAAAGTTTTTGGTTGTTTGGCTTATGTACATGTACCTGATCAGAATAGACAGAAGTTAGATGCAAAGAGCGAGTCATGTATTTTTATTGGGTATAGTGAGAAAATAAAGGCTTATAGATTGTATAATCCCCTCACTAAGAAGCTTATTGTTTCAAGAGATGTAATTTTTGATGAAGGGGGAGTTTATGGTCATCAAAAAGGCCATATTGAGAAGAAAAAATCTATTTTGAATGATGATATAATTTTTGATATTGACCATGAGCAGCCAACTAATGTTTCTGTATCTAGTGGTTTAACTCCACCAAGCAACCCTTCATCAAGTTCTTTAGTACCAAGTTCAAGTCCAGTTTCTTCTCCAAGTTCTACAAGGAAGGTAAGGAGATTGAGTGATATCTACCAGAGGAGTGGAAATCAAGTACATGAAGAAAACCCATTAGGTGAGACAGTGAATTTTGCTTTATTATCCAAGGTTAATTTTGAACCATCATGTTTTGAAGATGCATGTACTAATGAGGTTTGGGTGCAAGCCATGGAAGAAGAGATGGATTCCATTCACATGAATGACACTTGGGAGTTAACAGAACTTCCGCATGACAAGAAAAAGATTGGCACCGAATGGGTCTACAAGACCAAGTTTAATAGTGATGGGAGTGTTGAAAGACACAAGGCAAGATTAGTTGCTAAAGGCTTCACACAAAAGTATGGAATTGATTATGAAGAGACATTTGCACCACTAGCAAGACAAGAGACCATAAGAATGCTGATTTCATTAACAACTCAAAAGAAGTGGAGCATACATCATATGGACATGAAAAATGCCTTCTTGAATGGGTACTTAGAAGAGGAAGTATATGTGGAGCAGCCACAAGGGTTTGAAGTGGAAGGAAAAGAGAATTATGTCTATAGGTTGAAGAAGGATTTGTATGGCCTCAAGCAAGCACAAAGAGCGTGGTATGCCAGGATTGATGGATACTTTCAGGAAAATGGCTTCTAGAGAAGTAAGAGTGATCCTACCCTTTACTACAAACAAGAAGGTACTGATATTCTCATCATAAGTTTGTATGTTGATGATATTTTGTATATGGGTAGTAGTTCTAAGATGAAAGATGAATTCAAAGCTGATATGATGAAAGAATTCGAGATGAAAGATCTTGGTCTGATGAAATATTTTCTAGGAATGGAGGTTTATCAAAGTAAGGATGAGATTTTCATTTGTCAAACAAAGTATGCACATGATATGTTGAAGAAATTTAATATGACCGATTGTCACCCTGCCTCCACTCCAAGTGCTCATGGAGTTTTGTTATGTAGAGATGATGGTGCTGATTTAGTTGATGTGACAACTTACAAAAGTATTGTGGGGAGCTTGATGTTTCTAACCCACACAAGGCCTGATATTGCATATTCAGTTTCACTTGTTTCAAGGTATATGACAAATCCATCTGAAATACATATGAAGGCAGCCAAGAGGATTTTGAGATATGTGAAAGGGAATTTAAATTTTGGTATTCATTACTACCCTTATGAAAAGCTCAATCTTGTAGGCTTTAGTGATTCAGATTGGGGAGGTAGTAAGGATGACCGTTTAAGTCTACATCTGGGAATTGTTTCTCTTTTGGTTCTGGATTAATTACTTGGAGCTTAAAAAAACCAAGTATTGTTGCCCTCTCATCCACAAAAGCAGAATATGCTACAATTACCTCAGGAGGTACACAAGCTCTTTGGCTCAGAAAAGTTTTGGAAGAAATTGGAGAAAAACAAATTCAGCCTACAATAATTTATTGTGACAATGTGAGTGCCATCAAGTTAGCTAAGAATCTGGTTCATTACAACATAACAAAGAATTTTGATATGAAATATCACTTCATACGAGATTTGGTGCAGAAGAAGGATGTTGAATTAAAGCATATCAACACCTAGGATCAACTAGCGGATATATTCACCAAAGCGGTTGTAAAAGCTCAGTTTTTAGCACTACGAGATAAGATTGTGAGCCCTCTCAGCATCAAGGGGGAGTATGTTGATAACTGATGCTGTTCGAGCATGCAACTCCATGCAGCTCATAACTGTTTTTAGCCTCCACCACGATACACTAGCATGCAGCTAGATTAATTTAGGATTGTATATTATTAGTTAATAGTTTTTTTATTTCTCATGCAAATAAAGCATGCTATGCATGTAGTTAGACTATTCTTAGATTAGAGCTTTCTTTAGAATTGTTGGTTTTTTTTTCATTGAATATTGCATGCCATGCATGTTCTATTTTTAGAGACTTTGAATTCTTTTGTTAGTGAAGCTGGAAAACTCTATTTATAGGGAATCTTTGTATTCTTTTTATTAAGCAGTAATATAGAATGTGCGTGCTGTTCTAAAAAATAGAAAACTCTGTTTTATAAATTCTAAGTTGTGTTTTATTTTATCTCTCAATTTTTATTGTTGTTAGTTGTTTTCTCTGTTATTATATTTTTCTTGATCAGCTGGCTATAAGAATAGGGGCAATTTTAGATTCTACAATTATCGTGCAGTACGACCACCTCGAAAATTTGCACAAGTAATCCAATACATATTCATCTGATAACTATTTTGACCTATACTTATTTATAAATGCCCTAATTATCATGCAGTATGAGTACCAATAAAGTTTCACAACTTCTCCAATCAAACATTAGAATTTTAACTATTGGAGGTACAAGTGGGTGGCTATTGGTACATATGAAACATTTTAGCACGCTATTAATTATACTTTTTTGGATTTTTTTTAAATAGTAATATGGGGGTTGGTTGAGCAAGGAGTGAATGGTTATTGGAATATGGGCAATAATTAAGACCCTTCCCCAGTGAAGTTTATTTAAGATGCATTTAGGTTATTTATATTTATGTTTGAAGTCATATGATTGTGGCACTTTTTATAATCTTATGTCCTCACCTCTTTCACTTTTTATAATCTTGTGTATCTTATATGCATTGCATAACAATATTTATTTTTTCCTATTCTCTTTATGAAATATTATTTTTGATTTTGTATGTAATCTATGATATTTAAATTTGTTGTATGGCTTACATGATATTGAATATTATCAATAACAATGCTATAAAATTATTTGATGTCATAAAAACATAAAAACCACACCACTAAAAGTGAAATTACCCACCAAAAACTACCCAAAAAATAAAATTGAAACCACTTATTATTATTATTATTAATGTTAGCATGATAGAATTTGCATGTGATAGATACAGTATTGAAAATTCTGCCAAAAAAGATTCCACTATAAGATATAGTTGTAGACCAGTTGTCATCCCTCCCTGAATTTGTTTTTTAATAGACCAAATACCAAGAACAACATTATTTTTCCCCTTTTTTTTAACATTCTTATAACAAGTCCCTGACGCAAACTAATTAACATAACTTGGATAAGACACGACAATACCATCAATAAATCTAATTAACATGCTATTGTCCACCACTTCTGATTTTATTTGGAAAATCTATACCAACAAATTGATTCCTCCTGCAAATATGTCAAAAGCTTTTTGTCTCCCCCATCAAATTGTCTACCACTTGGTGTGAAGTCGTTTGTTTTTGCCGGCCACTCGCACAGGAATTTGGGAGGAAAGTGTGGCGATTTAAGTTATGGTCTATGCCTTCCTCGTTTCTTCCACACCGATTCGTCTACCAAGCTTCCTCATTTCTTCGAGGACATTTCGCTTACTTTTTTTTAATCTTTATATAACTCCCCCGTTTCTCTCTGCTGTACCAATTTCTGTACTTGACTTCCTCAGCATCGCCCCTGCTTCCATTGCTTTCCTCTGTCTCTCTCTGTTCACTTAAATTCATCAGATTCCATGGCTTCGACTTCTTCTCAATCAGAGATTGAGATTGTAAATGTTTTTGATGCCCTTGCTCCACCATCTGCATCTGCATTTGCATCTACTTCTGCCACATCCTCTTCATCACCATTGCCCTACAATGTTTTTATTAATCATCGCGGACCCGATGTAAAACACAAGCTAGCCACAGATATCTACAATGTCCTCACTAATATGGGTTTCAAGGTCTTTCTTGCTTCCCAGGATCTTCACTTGGGGGATTTCTTCCCCACAGAATTACAACAAGCAATGTCTAGTTCTTCCCTTCATTTAGCAATTTTTTCTCCTACATATGCAAAATCGCCATGGTGTCTTGCCGAGCTATCCTTTATGCTCAAGACTGGCACACCGATTATTCCTATTTTCTACAGAGTAAAACCTGAAGATATCCGCCATTTGAAAGGAACCTACGCAGATTCCTTTTTGGAGTATGAAGAGAAGGGTAGATATATACACAAGCTTGAGGAGTGGAAGAAGGCACTCTGCGATGTCTCATTTTATAAGGGCGAAATCGTCAATACTGATGAGTAAGCAACACATAATCTCTCTTTTCTTCTGTACATCTGTTCTCATACCATAATGAAACATTTCTCTATTTGCTCGTATTTGGTTAAATCATCACTATTTAGTAATTCTTCTTCATTTTTCTCTTTCCAAAATCA
The DNA here is from genome assembly GCF_030272615.1 of Cryptomeria japonica. Taxonomy (NCBI): domain Eukaryota; kingdom Viridiplantae; phylum Streptophyta; class Pinopsida; order Cupressales; family Cupressaceae; genus Cryptomeria; species Cryptomeria japonica. The sequence goes on along the minus strand of NC_081407.1, from coordinate 270,271,457 downwards.
TGTTTCACCATTGTTCAGAGAGAAGCGAAAGGTGTTGAAGAATATTGTGAATCGTGTATTAGAAGTTACTAATATAGTACCATTAGAAGTAGCAAAATATCCTGTGGGGCTTGAAGAACTTGTAGCAGATTTTGAAATGACAGTTAGTGAATTCGTAAAGATTCATTCTCATGTTCAAGTTGTGGGAATTTGGGGCATGGGTGGATCTGGAAAAACAACTCTGACGAAAGAATTGTACAATAAAAAATGTTCATTCATGAAAAATTCGAGTTTTCTTTTCGATATTAGAAATGCTGCAAAGAAAAATGAGTTGCCTAAAATGCAGATGCAACTCCTCAAAGATTTATAGTGCAAACACAATGACCAAACACTTAATAATATAGAGCAAGGTAAGAAGATTCTGTCTAATTATTTGAGATCTGATCCTGTATTCATTGTTTTGGATGATGTGGATCATCCGGAGCAACTAGAATCTTTACTGCCAGCAAAGGCTAGCCTTGCATCGGGGAGTTTGGTCATTGTTACAACACGAGACCAGGAAGTCCTCAAGCTTTGCGGCATTCCCTGCATTTATAAAATGAAATCAATGAATCAGTTTCATGCCAGGCAGCTTTTTTGTTGGCATGCATTCTTACAATCTTCTCCATTGTTGGGATATGAGGATCTTGTTGAAAAAGTCATTACTGTTAGCAGTGGGTTACCTTTGTCTTTAAAGTTATTTGGAGCTCAGCTTTATGATTGCTTTAATAAAGATTTATGGGAAGAGGTATTGAAGAAAATCTCTAGAATATTATCTAATGATATTATAAATAGGCTGAAAGTAAGCTATGATGCATTAGACAATGAGGAGAAACAGATGTTCTTGGATGTAGCTTGTTTCTTTATTGGCAAAGACAAGACGACTGCCATTGCAGTGTGGGAAGGATCAAGCTGGAGTGCTCAGTGGGGTTGGAAGAGCCTTGTAAATAAATGTCTTGTTGAGGTTGACAATGAAAATAAGATAAGGATGCATGACCACTTAAGAGATTTAGGAAGAGAAATTGCAAGGACTCTGTCACTCTATCGTCTATGGTCTCCGAATCAGTTTACAGACATTGACAGACAAGAGAAGGTTAGGCTAATAATTTTTTCCCTATACTGCTAGAAAATTAGAAATCATGGAATTAAATTTTTTATTAATAAAAAAACATTTCAGTTTGTCGATTTGTATGCGCCTTATGTCATTCCATTTTAAGTTTGTTGCTTTTGCTTCTCTCTATCCAGGTAAGAGGAATGATATTGAACGCAGCAAATAATGATGTTCACAAGTTTCCTGGTTCCCTGTGGAATACAAGCTTGTGGTTTTGTGGCTTCAAAATAGCTAAACGACCTTTCTGTAATGAATTGAGAGTGTTTGTGCTAGGAGAAAACTATGAGAACTATTTAAACATTATCAAATCATCAAGAGAGTTGGCATGGCTTAGCTGCACCATAATTGCTCATAGAAATCTTCCATCATGGATGCCATTGAAAAATTTAAGAGTTTTAGAACTTTACGACTGCTACAAGATTGTAGGCCTGTGGAAGGATGGAGTGGAAGTTCAAGTAAGTATCTTTCCTTTACGGTTCTCTCCAATCTCTATAATAAGAGTAAAAATATTCTTTACAATCTTTATCTTTCCCTTAATTAAATTCAAAATTGGCTGTAGGCTCCAGTGCAGTTAAGAGTGTTGATTATTTCTTCCTGCAATAAATTAGAAAGAATTCCAAAGTCCATAGGATATCTCAAGAATTTGAAAAGGATATCGTTGTCTAGCTGCAATGTGAAAAGACTGCCAGAGGAATTTTGTCGTCTTCAATCACTGGAGCACCTGCAGTTGCGAGAATGTGAATGGCTCACAGTACTGCCCACGTCTTTTGGCCATTTGACAGGTCTGCGGCATCTAGATTTAGGGGGTTGCTCTCAGTTGAGGGTGTTGCCAGATTCTTGTAAGCATCTCACTTTCTTGCAACATCTTCATTTACAGGATTGTGAGGACCTAACCTTACAGTCAGACATCCTCGAAAACATGTCAAAGCTACAGTATTTGAATCTTAATGGGTGCACTCAACTGGAGGAGTTGCCGCGTCACATCACAAATCAAGTTTCCTTGAGTGAGCTCTATTTAAAATATACCAGGTTAAGGGAGCTCCCAATTAACATCGGTCAACTCAGCAAGTCGAGAGTGATGGAGATAGGTCCAAATCAAGGGTGTTTCCAGATGCAATCTTTACCGGACTCTATGGGAAGGCTCACTCTTTTAGAGCGATTGGTATTAAGAAATTTAAAAGTGGAATCATTACCAAAATCATTGACGCAACTGATTAATCTTCAGACTCTAGAAATAATGAATTGCCCAATCAGTGAATTTACTTTCTGGAGCAATCTCAAGGACTTACAACTGAGGAGAACAAGAGTGTCAAAGATTTCAATGTCTGACGACTGCTGTCCCGGCCTTAAAATTCTCAAGCTTTGGGAAAATTACCATTTAACGGAGGTCGACAATCTACCAACAGCAGTGGAGGATATCCATGTGATGCACTCTGAATTGCTAAGGAACATAAGTTGTATTGGTGGCGTAGTAAACCTTCAATACCTGAGGCTAATCTACTGTCCAAAGTTGGGCACGCTTCCACGTTTAGATAAATTAGCTTCGTTGAAAGTATTTAGACTCTCAGGGGTCAACAAAGTTGAGACAATACAAGGTTTACAATACTGCACATCATTGGAGTCGCTTAAGATAGAAGGTAAATGTTGGGAGGTGTCAGGCATTGAAAGTTGGGAGCACGTGGAAAGATTGAGATGGCTATGTCTCCAAGCAAAGAAGAGATCAGCTGTAGAGCGTTGCATTAAAACGATTCAGGTAATAATTATTTCAGAAATATATAATTCTAATTTTTGTCTATTTCATTAGCATCATGGACGTCGACTTTCCTTTTTTGGACAGAAATGGCCGGATGATGTAGTAATATGTACAAAGGCAGTGGCTGGTGCTGGATCCCTTTTGAACTCTTCAGCATTTCCCGATCTCTCTGTCATCCACTCCATTGCTAACAAGGAATTTAGCTCTGACAAGAATATCATCTTTGACCTGTTTAACCGTTCCTCCGATGGCAATGCGATGATGCTGTGTTTGGTTCTGAATTGTTCTTTCTCTCAAAGTATGCGATTCTATATTGACAATGAGGCTTATTCAACAATATTTGCGGGGAAGGTGGACGAGGGTAAATGGGCATTGATAGTTGTCTTCACCCAATATTCTGAACGGTTCACTGCACAGAGGTTCCGCCTATATGGTGAAGTATGGAGTGGTGAAGTGGAGAGAGGAATGGTTGTGAGGGGCGAGGAAAACAGCGTGGTGGAGGGTTGCCGCCGCTTATTGGCACTCCTACCAAGTTGATAGTGCAGTTATCAAATAATTTAATGGGATTATATTTGTCCTTTTGAATCGAATAATTTAATGGAAATTATTAATCAAATGTTTATTTTAATTATTTAATGTAAATTTTTTTAATTTATTTTTAAAGGAAAATTTAAAAGTAGTTCACTTTTCAATTAAATAATTATTTTTTATATATAAAATTTATATAATTTTAAATAAAATTATTATATTTTAGTTTTTAATTATTATAAATTATTTATTTTTAATGTATCTTAATATATTGATTAATGGATAGATTGTTTTTACTCAAAATTTTGTACTTATCTCATTTTACATATAGACATTTCTACACTTCATTATTACCACATGCATATGTTCATATGTCCTTGGACACAACATAACTAGATTCTCTAGTACTATCTACAACCCATGTGCACTCATCTTGATTTATCATTAGCTAGATATATGCATGATCTTTTCTTGATATACCCATCACTATTCTTATTCTACATACTCACATTCTTATTTTTAGATTACATTCACTTTCATGAATGAGTGTTAATTTTTTTACTTTATGGTCTATGACCTTATGAGTAGTGAATTCTTCTAGTATGAATGTTGACTTCCTCTAGCATGGACAATGACTCCTTTTGACATGAACCATCAATTTTTATTGTTTATCATCTATGTACGATTCACTCTCCTTACATTATTCATCTATCTTTCCTATATCCTTATATCTTTCTTCTCTATTCCATTCTATTGTCTACCTAGTCCTCTATTACATTGTATCTTTTCCTATAATAATATCTAGCTAGTAAGATGCATCTCTTACACCATAATAATAATAATATATGGATGAATCCTTTTCAATCAGGAGTTCCAGAACATCCTTCTAGTGGTTTGCAATATGGTTTGTGTTACTAAGTGGATTTGTCTTTTCCTTGCTAACATCATCCCACCTTTCAAAATATTGTCTTATCCTCAAGACAACTCTACTACTATTTTTTTAGTAGAATAGAATTGTAGATTTTTTTGAGATTAGCAAGAGTGCCATCCCATTGTACCTTGGTATGCTGCAACAGTTGATTATGCGCATTAATATGCATGACGAGGCCTTTTACCTTTGTAAGTGATGAAGGGATTTTTTACACCAAATTTTATGAATCCTTCAGGAGGGCAATGATGTGGTCCAATCACAAAATAACTACTTCCCTAAGTTGATGGAAATTATGCCTTTTCTATTCCCTCTAATCATGTAATGGTTGAAATTGAACTTTTAGAGATTCTATTTGCGGCCAGGTGTTCTCATATAAATCTTGTAAGGCATCATAATAATTTTCCACTTGAAGAATATGTAACTCTATTTTATCCATCCGAATCTTAAGCTATGATGTGATAGTGGGCTACTAAATACAAAGATGATATAAGTCATTATTGTTGCCTTCTATGTTTTTTAATGTGTCGATGTGGGCTTCTCTTGGGGTATCTCATATACTGATATCTTAATATGTCCTACAAGTGGTCAAGAGGAATCCCCTTGTAGATGGGGACATGTACCCTAGATATCCTTCACAATATCTTCCAACTCTTTAGTGCTATCTACATGATTTCTTTCCTTCGTCCAGTCTGTTAAGTCCCCTAGTTGATTTTTTTGATAAGAGAGATATTACTAAGCTCTTCCTAAGATCCAACCAACAATAATCAAAGTGATTGCAGAGAGGCTATTAGGTGGATTATTATATTTGGTCAAGAATTATTTGATAGATTACATAGGAAAAGTAGTGGAGGATTAAAAGGTGTCAAGGGTATGTGTGTCTTAGTAATCTTCTCCTTTTGGGACAGTGCTTGAGGGAACTACCTACGTAACAACTGCGTTTTAATTTTTCCTATTCTTGTGTAGCCTTTTCTCTTCTATAATTTAGTACAACAACCAATTGAATTGACAGTATATATATAAGATCCTCCAATGTGGTGTTAGAAGCCACCATGTATCTTATCAATGCTCTCTCAATGATTACCTGACTAGGTGTTTCTATATTGTCATAAATTTTGAAGGTATTCTCTACGACCTCCTTTTGGAATAGCCCACTATAGATTTGGGGCTATCCCACATTAGCGAAAGTGGAGAATTATGTTGGGGGGCGGTTTGAATGAACTATGGGGGTTCAAGCGAGCCCCCCCTCCGGGTTCGATTGAACCCACCATCGGACACAGGTTTGATCGAATACCGGGTGGGTTTGCGGGTTCAATCGAACCACTTAAAAATTAATATTTTAAGGGGTTCGTTCTAACCCCCCATTCGATCGAACCCAATTTAAAATTGTTTTTTTTCAATCTTCTATAAAATCCGAAAACAAGAGTTAAATTGTCATTTTCAAACTTGTATTTTTTTGTCCAGTGGGGGTTAGAGAGAACCCAACGTCAGCACCATGCCACCATGCCCTGTCTGCAGCAACCAACACGTCTCACCTTTCAGCTTTCGACCTACATTATTTCAGGTGCACAAAATAACCCTTTTTTTGTTTAATAATGTCTTTTTTTAATTAAATTTATCCAAAAATTAATAAATGATTTTTTTGTTAATTTATTTTTTAATTGAATAATTGTATATTTATTGTTTTTCAGCATTTTAGAAAAACATTTGATAATTTAATGTTTTGATTGAAATTTGTCAATTTGTTTTTAAAATTACATAGCTGTATATGTATTTTTTTTTCAACTTTTTTAAAAAATGTTATGAAAAACTTAGAAAACTAAGGTATTAAATTAGAATTTAGAAAAACATTAGCAATTTTTTTTTTAGAAAAATGTTACAAATCTAAATATAATAAATTAAAACGCTAGAAAATTTAATAAATTTTAATTTTAAAAAACATTAGAAAAATTAGATAACAAATTTAAACAAAGTAGACAAAATAAATCCTCTACAATGTGACCCCTTTTCACATCCTATTATACACACAACAAGACCCCTTACGACCCCTTAAGACCACATATGCCCCTGATGACACTATACGTCCCCTTAGGACCATAGAGGATCGCATAATGGATCTTAAGGGGTCATGCATGGTTCTAAGGGGTCACACATGTGTGACCCCTTATAAAAGTCTAGTGTGTATGACATACCCCTTAGTCCATTACATAGTGTCCTAAGGGGTCATATTTGGTCCTAAGGGGTCACACATGTGTTAACAAATGCGTGACCCCTTAGGACCACATATGACCCTTTATAACATCCTAGTGTGTATGACATACCCCTTAGGATCACATAGTGTCCTAAGGGGTCATATGTGGGCCTAAGGGGTCACAAATGTGTTCTAACACATGCGTGACCTCTTAGAACCACATATGACCCCTTATAAAATCCTAGTGTGAATGACATACCCCTTAGTCCATCACATAGTGTCCCAAGGGGTAATATATGTGGTCCTAAGGGACCACACATGCGTTAACACATGTGTGATCCGTTAAGACCACATATGACCCCTTATAACATCCTATTGTATACAACATGTACCCCTTAGGATCACATAATGTCTTAGAAGGGGTCATATGTGGTCATAAGGGGTCATGCATGTGTGTTCTAACATTGTATGTATGTGTGACCCCTTAGGACTGGACATATGACCCCTTATAACATCCTAGTGTCTACGACATATGATCCCTTAAGATCACATGTACAGTGTCCTAAGGGGTCACGCATGTGTTCTAACACATGCATGACCCCTTAAGACCACATATGACCCCTTAGGACCACATGTGACCCCTTAGAACCACATATGACTCCTTATAAAATCCTAGTGTTAATGACATACCCCTTAGTCCATCACATAGTGTCCTAAGGGGTCACGCATGCGTTAACACATGTGTGACCCCTTAGGACCACATATGACCCCTTATAACATCCTATTGTATACAACATGTACGTGCCTTAGGATCACATAGTGTTGTAGAAGGGGTCATATGTCCAGTCATAAGGGGTCATGCATGTGTGTTCTAGTTCACTATATGTATGTGTGACCCCTTATAACATCATAGTGTCTATGACATACGATCTCTTAAGATCACATGTACAGTGTCCTAAGGGGTTGAATATGTGGTCCTAAGGGGTCATGCATGTGTTAGAACACATACGTGACCCCTTAGGATTACATGTGAGCCATTATAACATCCTAGTGTACATACGCCATTCCCCTTAGGATCACATATTACAGATTTAATAATTTTATAATCATATGCCCATTACAAAAATACAATGATCTCTATTTTTTTGAGATATGGAGTTCAATAACAAACAATATCAAAAAATTTAGAGAAGAACTTACATTCCATTTTGTAGATCAATGCCCATGTTTTAGTGAACAAAAAAATTAATTTTGATATACACAAAAATATAGGTCTAATTTTTTTTGTTAGACTTAAAAATATTATATATCATGTTCTTGAATTTTTGATGTATTCAAGATTTAAATGACAAATATATCTATCTATATGTGTGTGTGTGTGTGTGTGTGTGTGTGTGTGTGTGTTTTAATTTAGTAAAGTTTTATGTATATATCTTTAATGATCGAGTCTCTCTCTCTGAAATTAATGTTAGATCTCTCTCTCTGTGAAATTAATTATGTTATCTCTCTCTCTCTCTCTAAAATTAATTATGTTATCTCCCTCTCTTTGAAATTATTGTTATCTCTCTCTCTTTGAAATATATGTTATCTCTATCTCTCTCTGAAATTAATTTTATCTCTCTCTCTCTCTCTCTCATGAAAATGATCTCTCTCTCTCTCTCTAGAATTTAATTGATTTTAATTTTTAATGTTTTAAATTGAATGCACTTCATGTGTGTGTGTGTGCTTACGTATTTATTTTAACTTTATGACATACCTAGATAGATGGCGTCCCAGGATATACCTTCACAGGCTCCTGATCAGGATCCACCTGCACAGGTTCCTGATTAGGATCCACACATTGATGATATAGATCTTCCACACTAGGATCCCTTGTTGCCCGACATTGCTACCATTTTCTAGTACAGTGATCGTGAGCTGCATAGGGTGAGGGTCATATTAGATGATCCCCGTACTGATGGCGTGTACAAGAGTACATGCACATCCATTTTTGATAGTTTGCAGACTTTGAGGGACTGCTTAGTTTCTCACACTTCATTCTCACTTGAGCTTAAAAAAGATATATATAGACAGTTGAGGAGTGAGGTGAGGGGTCTTGATTCTTTTGCTGATATGGTGAGGGTGGTCTCAAAGGAGATCATCAAGGAGATATGCTTTCCACAGTATCAAGAGAAGAGTAAGGTGGGAGGATATCAGGTCACGAGATGTATCGACCCACGGGTTGCATCATTGATTTACCCACGCTTCTTAGCTGCCCATGGTCATTATCATAATAATGACCAGATACCATTATACTTTGCACAATAGGTATTTGCTGAGGTTCATTGTCAGATGAAACCAAACTACCTTGATATTCCAACATATTATGGACATGGGAGGGGCAAGATTGCTGATAGAGATGCATATCGTAGGCGTGATAGAGCTCTGCCTAGACATAGGGACCTTTTTGGCTAGAGATTTCTAGTAGTAGTCCCAACCCTCGTCCCCATAGTGGATCACGTTGTGATTGCTTCTTAGAGAGAAGCAATTGATAGGATTGGACAGATTGCATCAACAACATCCACCATATCATCTGACAGGCTGGGCATATATATGATGAGCCGACCATGTTCGAGATCATCCACAGATTATGCATCTTCTAGTCACAGGATGGCTTCGGATTCAGATGATCAGTATATTACTACTGGCATCCCCTCCGTAGATGAGGTAGCAGCTATAGTCAGAGGTAGTAGACATGTACAAATGTCGCAGTATTTAGTCGAGGACCCGCTACTTTCTTACCATTTTATTTCATCTCGACTTCAAGGATACCATTGACTGCTATTAGAGAGGAGATTCTCAGAGACGGGCATGCTACCACTGCATCGATGCATACCCCGAGGTAGTCACAATATTCTTATCACTCTACGCATGCTCCGGGCACTAACCCACCTACAAATCACTCTGTTGCTGTAGAGGAGGAGATATGAGATGATTAGGTCCATATCACAGATGAGGGCTTGGATTCATTTGAGGAGAACCTGCGAGGTTTGAGCCATTCTGGGTTTATGGATATGCTACTACACTCAAACACTTCATCCACGATGCCTAGTCATCTAGTTAGCCCCTTACACTCCTCAGTCATATGTACAACCAGAGAGAGATATGCAGACACGAACTTGATGTGGTTGATATGATCACGAGACATGATAAGACTATACAACCTACTCCTGATACACATGTATGTACATACATGTGCGTTTAAATGTTTACAAGACATGTATATGTTCTAATGTACGATAAATCTATATATAAATCATTTAATAAATAATAGTTCTAAGTTAATTTGTATCATTTAAATTGATCCTAGACTAATCCTTATATATATATATATATATATATATATATATATATATATATATATATATATATATATATATATATATATATATATATATATATATATATATATATATATATATATATATATATATATATATATATATATATATATATATATATATAACAATTAGCCAAAATCAATCTCCTTGTAGAAGCTACTTCAATCTATTCATTAACTGAAAAGTAGATCTAAAAATATCAGTAACATCAGGGTTACTGAAATTTCATAGATTTCATAATTATATTTTTGTGACCCTTTTAAAAAATTCAGATAATCTTTTTATCTCTTCTGCCAATCTATGTAGATTAGATCTACCATCTATGTTTTGATCATCCTTCGTCTTTTGACCTTTTGCCTTTATTAGTCTGAATATTTGCTTCTTTGGTGAACACATAATTTAATAAGAAAAATGTAAAAACAATCACCATTTCATTTACAGGCAAGAAGGTGGCACACCAAGTTAGATGTTCACAGAAGAGAGAGCTATCATGACTGGTTTGGACACCTGGACTGTGTTCAACCTCTTGTAAAACAATTAATGCAGGCAGTTCAAGGAAAAGGTTAATTATAAATACACTCTGAATAGAAATCCAAAACGCTCCCAGATAAACTAATATAATAATGAAGTATAAAAAAACATGATTTGTTTTTAATAAGAGCTGGAAAAAAAACCAAAACCAAATAAAAACACAGACTAATTTGCTCAAAACCCTCATTTTGGCATTAAAAAAAATGGAAATGAGTTCCAAAAAAAATCTGAAATGATAACTTGACTGAACATAATAAACGTCTCCACAGGATTCTATAAAAATGGTGAGTGAAAAAAAAACCAAACCTGATCGAACAGGGTCAAATTGCTCAAAACAGGCAGCGATGCGAAACCCTGAAAATACACAACTCGAAAATTAAGAATTCAACGGGAAAAATCCATCAACAGGAGATAATCAAATAAATGGCAAGCCATGCTATACGAAAATAGATTTCCCTAAATAATCTCACCACCCACTTCACTAACAAGGAGGCCACACTATAATCCCTTTACAATGCAATTGCAGGGTCAACTAATGTTCGCCAGTAGAGATAGTTTCCACTGTGAATCAAACAGAAGACAAAACTCAATGTGCAAACCACATTAACAAAAAAATTATTTTGAAGTATTACATTGAACTTCATCAAAGATTTCATATTGTTACATGTTAAAGGAAAAATTATCCCATTCGAGTAAGACTGCAAATGGATGCCTAATTGCCTTACCGAATGAGGAACAAAAATCTGTCAAACACAGTGATCTACTGCACAAGGACTGCACTCAAACCATCACATAATTATTTTATTGGCTCAGAATAAATCTTTTCCTTTTGTTTGGCTTAGTGCATCGAAAATCTATAAAAGATCAAAGTAAATATCGCTCCCTCTCTCTCTCATTCACTCCATCTCTCCTACTCTATATCTTTATCTCTTTATTTCTACGACTCATCTTTCTATCTCTTTCTCATCATAAATTTCTCCACCTTTTAAGTTTTTTTATCTCACTATCTCTCTCCCATCTCTATCCCTTTTCCTGACCCTCTCTATGTCTTCCAATATCTATATCTCCCCCTCTCCCTCTCCTCTATATATTGAGAAATCCCCTCCTCTCTCTCTCTCTTGCCTCCCTCTCTATGTCTTTGTCCCTTTGTCCCTCTTTATCCCCCTTATCTTTGTCTAACTCTTTCCCCCTCTATCTCCCCTTGTCTCTATCTAGATCCCATTATACCTCTCTACATCTATCACCCCATCTCTCTCTCTCTCTCTCTCTCTCTCTCTCTCTCTCTCTCTCTCTCTCTCTCTCTCTCTCTTCCTCCTTCCCTCTACATCTTTAAACATGTCTCCCTCTCTCTATCCATTAACCTCTCTCCCTCTATCTCTTCCTATACCTCTATACCTATATCTCTTTGCCTCTCTATTTCTATCTCTAAATTTTTCATCTTCCATCTCTACATCTCTCTATATATCAATTTCTATCTCTATAGTTATCTTTTTATCTATCCATCTCTCTCCTAAGTAATATATTTTTACCTCTTCCGTCTTAATACATCCTCTCCTATCTCTCTTTAACTCTCCCTTTGCTTCTCCATATTCATATCTATCTCTATATGTATCTTCCTCTCTACCTTTGTCCCCTACCTCTATATCTCCTTTTCCTATTGCAAATATAACATGATCCTCTTGGTAATGAAGCCTACTTTTCTTTGTGATTCAAAGGTTTTGTTGCAATTATTTTTTGATCCTTGCAAGTGGATGCATAGCTAATTTGAAGTTATCACTTTTTCATTGAGATCTTTGTTGCATAAACAACATCATTTGCTAAATAGAGCCTACCAATTGACCTCATTTACAACACAAATGAATCCAAAAAATGAAACAAAATTATTCCTAACTAACCTTCCACAACTTTTCAGCGTACCCATTACACACCACGATGCAATGACTAGTTATAATTATTTTATATATAAAATAACATGTTTGGAAGAGTCAAACGAATAAGGTACCAAATAACCACAATTGGAGTTGGTAGCAGACGTGCATATACGACAAAATTCAAACAAGTATGATTTATGATTTGTATATACTTTCCTCAAAAGAATACCAGATAAGATATTATTTAATTCATAGGTGAGTACAACTAACAACTTGGAATTCGTTAAACCAGAAAATGCTTTTCACATTGTAGCTTTAAATCCTGGCTGGTATTTCATTGCTCTAGTAAGTTCGTTAATTTATATTATTTGACCTTGGAATTTTGATTTAACATATTTTATTATTATTAAACTATAGATAAATGACGCAATATGCGCTAAATCAGTGCGGTAGAGATGAAATGTCACCTTCGCTGAAGTTTAAAAATCCATCCCATCCACATCAGTGACGAAGAAGCAAACAATTATAGCTCATATTTTGGACATTTCATACTTCAAAACAAGAAATTGAGCGTATGATCCGGTATAAAGCATTTTGATTCTGTCGGCCATATTTATTTTTGTCAATTTTTGATTTCAACCTTGATTTTGCCAGCGCATCTACTCGATTATGCCTTCCTCGTTTCTTCTCTCTGCTCGCTTACTTTTTTACGTCTTCATATAACTCACCTACTTCTCTCTGCATCGCCCCTGCTTCCATTGCTTTCCCCTCTCTCTCTCTGTTCACTTGAATTCATTAGATTCCATGGTGTCTACTTCTTCTCAATCAGAGATTGAGATTGTAAATGCTTTTGATGGCCTTGCACCACCCACTGCATCCACTTCTACTACATCCTCTTCATCACCATTGCCCTGCAATGTTTTTATTAATCATCGCAGACTAGACGTAAAACACAAGCTCGCTACAGATATCTACAATGCCCTCCATGCTTTGGGCCTCAACGTCTTTCTTGATTCCCACGATCTTCACTTGGGGGATTTCTTCCCTACACAACTACAACAGGCAATGTCTCGTGCTTCCCTACATGTAGTGATACTGTCTCCCACATATGCACAATCGCCTTGGTGTCTTGCTGAGCTATCCTTTATGCTCAGCACTGGCACGCCTGTTATTCTTGTTTTCTACCGAGTCCAACCTGGCGATCTCCGTCATCTGAAAGGAATCTACGCAGATTTCTTTTCGGAGCATGAAGAGAAGGGTAGATATATAGACAAGCTTGAGGAGTGGAAGAAGGTACTGATGAGTAAGCAACACACAATCTCTCTCTTCTTCTTGTACATCTAATATCATACCATCCTTTCCATGAAATATTTCTCTATTTTATATATGCTTGTCTTTGATTAAATCATTACTATTTATTAATGCTTCTTCATTTTTCTCTTTCCAAAATCATGTTTCACCATTGTTTAGAGATGATCGAAGGGTGTTGAAGAATATTGTGAATCGTGTATTGGAAGTAATTAATATAGTACCTTTAGAAGTAGCAAAATATCCTGTGGGTCTTGAAGAGTTGGTAGCAGATTTTGAAATGACAGTCAGTGAATTTGCAAAGGTTCATTCTCATGTTCAGGTTGTGGGAATTTGGGGTATGGGCGGAGCGGGGAAAACCACTCTAACAAAAGAATTATATAATAAAAAATATTCATCCATGAAAAATCACAGTTTTCTTTTTGATATTAGAAGTGCCGCAAGCAAAAGCAAATTGCATAAAATGCAGAGACAACTCCTTCAAGACTTAAAGTTCAAATTCAATGATCAATCATTTAACAACATAGAGCAAGGCAAGAATATTCTATCTAATTATTTGAGATCTGTTCCTGTATTCATTGTTTTGGATGATGTGGATCATCCAGGGCAATTAGAGGCTTTCTTGCCTGCAAAGGCTAGCCTTGCATCTGGGAGTTTGGTTATTGTTACAACACGCGATAAGGAAGTCTTGAAGGTTTGCAACATATCCTGCATATATGAAATGAAATCAATGAATCGATTTCATGCCAGGCAACTTTTTGTTGGCATGCATTCTTACAACCTTCTCCTTTGTCAGAATATGAGGATCTTGTTGAAAAATTTATATGTGTTAGCAGTGGATTACCATTGTCTTTAAAGGTATTGGGAGCTCAGCTTTATGATTGCTTTAATAGAGATTTATGGGAGGAGGTATTGCATAAAATCTCTATAATATTACCCAGTGATATTATAAATAGATTAAAAGTAAGCTATGATGCATTAGACAGACAAGAGAAACAGATGTTTGTGGATGTAGCTTGTTTTTTTATTGGCAAAGACAAGATGACCGCTATTGCAGTATGGGAAGGATCAGGTTGGAGCGGTCAGTGGGGTTGGAAGAGCCTTGTAAATAAATGTCTTGTTGACATTGACAATAAGAATAAGATAAGAATGCATGACCATCTAAGAGATTTAGGAAGGGAAATTGCAACGACTCTTTTACTTATCGTCTGTGGTCTTCAAATCAGATTATGGACATTGGCAAACAAAAGAAGGTGAAGTTAATAATTTTTTCTATGCTAACAAATAAAAATAAAAAATCATGGTATTGAATTTTTTATTTGAAGTATAAATTTTTTCTCTTTTGTCGGTTTGTATATTTATGGTTTTGCTTTTCTATATCCAGATGAGAGGAATGATATTGAACGCAACAACTAGTGATGTTCACAAGTTTCCTGATTCCCTTTGGCATACAAGCATGTGGGTTTGCGGCTTCAAAATAACTAGAAGGTCTTTACCTTATGAATTGAAAGTTTTTGTGGTAGGAGAAAACTATGCCAACTATTTACACCTTGCCAGATCATCAAGAAACTTGGCATGGCTTAGCTGCACTGGAGTCACTCATAGAAATATTCCATCATGGATGCCATTGAAAAATTTAAGAGTTTTGGAACTCCATGACTGCTACAAGATAGTAGGCTTGTGGAAGGATTCAGTGGAAGTAATCTTTCCTTATGATTCTCTCCAATCTTTATAATTTGAAGTAAATATTCTCTGCAATATTTATCTTTCCCTTAATTAAATTCAAAATTGGTTGTAGGCTCCTATGCAATTAAGAGTGTTGATTATTTCCTCCTGCTCTAAATTAAAAAGGTTTCCAAAGTCCATAGGATATCTTAAGAATTTAAAAAAGATATCCATCTCTAGCTGCAATGTGAAGAGATTGCCAGAGGAATTTTGTCATCTTCAATCACTCGAGTACCTACAGTTGCAATATTGTGAGAGGCTATCATCACTACCTACCTCTTTTGGCCATTTAACAAACCTACGACATCTAGATTTAAGGGGTTGCCTTGTATTAAGGATGTTGCCAGATTCTTGTAAGCATCTCACGCTCCTACAACATCTTGATTTACAGGAGTGTGAGGAGTTCACCTTACAATCAGATATCCTAGAAAATATGTCAAAGCTAGAGTATTTGAATCTAAATGAGTGCACACAGTTGGAGGAGTTGCCTCGTCACACCACAAATCAGGCTTCCTTGAGTGAGCTCTATTTGAATGAAACCAGGTTAAGGGAGCCCCCAATTAACATCGGTCAACTCAACAAGTTGAGAGTGATGGAGATAGGTCCACATGGAGGGTGTTTCCAGATGCAATCTTTACCGGACTCTATGGAGAGGCTTACACTTTTAGAGCAATTGGTATTAAAAAATTTAGAATTGCAATCACTACCAAAATTTACTTCTTTGTGGAGGAATCTAAAAGAAATACATCTCCACCGTGCATTCACAAGGGTTTCAAAGATGTCAATTTCTGATGACTGTTGTCCTAGCCTTAAAACTCTAACAATTTCTGATGACCATTTAATGGAGGTTGACACTCTACCAACAATAGTGGAGGATATCTGGGTGAAGAGGTGCAAATTGCTAAGGAACATAAGTGGTATTGGTGGCATTATAAACCTTCAATACCTAAGGCTAAGCCATTGTTCAGAGTTGGACACGCTATCATGTTTTGATAAATTAGCTTCACTGAAAAGATTTACACTAGAAGGGGCCAACAAAGTTGAGACGATACAAGGTTTACAACACTGCACATCATTGGAGGAGCTTAAGATAGAAGGTAAATGTTGGGAGGTGTCAGGCATTGAAAGTTGGGAGAACGTGAAAAGATTGAGAAGGCTACGCCTTGTAGCAAAGTTTAGATCGGCTGTGGACCGTTGCATTCAAACGATTCAGGTAATAATTGCTTCCAAAAACATATAATTTTTTAAAAAATTTATCTCATTATCATTGTGAATGTTTGGTTTCCTTTTTTTAATAGAATTTTTATAAATATAATTTCTAATTTAAAAATCAATTTACTTTTGTCATCATATAAGATTTTTTCAATTTTATTGAGAATTTTTTTTTTCTTACTTTAGATGTCTTATCATTGTGAATGTTTGGTTTCCTTTTTTTAATAGAATATTTTTAAATATAATTTCTAATTTAAAAATCAATTTACTTTTGTCATCATATAAGATTTTTTCAATTTTATTGAGAATTTTTTTTTTCTTACTTTAGATGTCTCTATCCGGAATTGAACTTGGGTCTCCGCAATGAGAATCCAATATTTTAACCAGTTAAGCTCAACCCCTTGGACAATTGAGGAAGTTATTATATATATATATATATATATATATATATATATATATATATATATATATATATATATATATATATATATATATATATATATATATATATATATATATATATATATATATAGAGCTGTTAATTATTATAAATTAATAAATGTTAATATATAATGTAGCAATAAATATATTTTTTACTTACAATCTATCAAATTATTATTATTTATTTAATTCATTTTAATTTAGACATTCTATTTATTTTTAGTGTTGATTGTTTTGATAACAATATTTTATAATGGTTGATTAATTATAAAAATATGTAAAATTGTATATTGTTTTCCTTTCATTCAAAAATTATTAATATAAAATATTTAGAAGAGTAAAATTTAGATACCCATTTTATTATGCATTTAATTTTTCTTCATTTTGAAGAAATGTCTTGATACATGAACATGATGAAAATGAAAGAAGATTGTGGAAAATTACATAATTTTAGACTTTTTAAAAACTCAAAAATAATTGTTATCATTAATAGATAAATCTATATAGTGTTCATAAGTTATTAAGACTTTTTTATTATTACTTTTAAATTTTGATAGATAGTTGAAACTTAAATAGATTTTTTTAATATTTTGGGCACATGTTTTTTATTTGTTTAATTAAGTTATTATATAGAAGAATAAATAATATAATAAAAAATTTATATTATATTAAGTTAATTTTTTAATTTAATTTAATTTAATAATGATAAATCATAAATAAAATGTATATTAGATTTTAAATTAATAAGTAAAATATATTTTAAATACTTATATACAATTATTAATTATTGATTATATACAATTATTAATTATTGATTATATTTAATTTGAAGATGGAATGAACATGTTGATAGATGAAATACAAATATTTATAAATGACTAGTGAATTAGATGTGAGAGATTTTAGTTTTTCTCTAGTATAATTAAAATCTTGAGGGAGACATAATTATGTGTAATGTTATACAAACATATGTAAACAACGAATGGAGAAAGTGTAAGGCTTTGGTTTATTTCAATTTATAGGTTTCTTGCTGCAATATTATCCACTCCAAAATAAGACATCAAGAGTCATGCAAAAAGGTAATCTTTTGAATCTTGCTAATATATTAATTTAATATAAAATATACCAGTCTTGTCATATATTAGATCTAGGATTGCATGATTTAGTTATAGGTTTGTTGTCAAGCATTTTATGATAGTTATTATTTTGAATCTGTCATTCTAACTCATAGTAAAACTTTGTTGTCTAATTTCTATTAGATAGGAAAATATGTTATTAAACTCTATGTATCATTTGTGCACACACAATCAATACATGAATAGATTTGATGTTTTATAAATTTGAGGTAGGGATCAAATTTCAGAAATCAATGCTAACAATAGTCTAGAAAGAAGTAAAAATATATAAAAGAGAGAAGTAATTAGAAGTAGGATAGATATTAAGAAAGAAGTCAAAATTTAAAACTAGATTATGTTTACATATCACTACACATAATTTACATTACAAAATTCTTTCAAAATAAATCTAAAATAAATTATCATGTCATATTCAAACATCATCATTATAACTAACATTATCAATTTTTTAAATAAACCTAAAATAAATTATCATGTCATATTCAAACTTCATCATTATAACTAACATTATCAATTTTTTAAATCTAATTACTAGAGTATTCAATCAGATGTCATTAAGTAGAAAAATAAAGATATCTAATTAATGTGACACCACCCCCCAAAAAAGAATGATTCCATTGCATATGTACCACGAAATTAAAAAAAAACTATGATTTATAATTTGTATATACTTTCTAGCAAGAAGACTTTTTTTTTTTGTATTTATAGGTGAGGTATCCAAATTAATGAAAGAGGACTTTGTAAGTACAATTGTCAACTTACATTACCAAACCAAATAAGGTTGTGTTGCTATGAAGTCCGTGCGAATGCTCATATAGACAAATGAAGATTTGTAGATGTTTGTTTGAATTTGTGTGAGACATGAAATTATTGAATATTGTGTGATTTGATTTGAATTACATTTTTTATTGCAGCTGTAACTATTATATAAATTTATAAATACAAACATTTATTGAATATATATATATTTTTTATGAATTTGTGATGTATTGTTAAAGTAGATTTTTAAAACATAATAACATTTGAACTAAAATGAGAACATAATAACTAAAATACATTGAAAATAAATCATTAAAACAATTTAACTTGATAAAACTAATTATATAAATTTTACAAAATAGAACTATTGAGAAGTAACAAATAAAACTAATCAAATATAACTGCAAGAAAAGAAATTAATTTTATTCAAGTTTCAAAATATCACCTTCACCTTTCTTATTGTTGCTAACATTTTTTAATAATTATTATTTTAATTAGTAATATTTTTATATTATTTAAACTATATAAATTTGACAAAAATCTTGAAAATTTCTATGACGAAATCGATAAAAAATATTTTAAAATTTTGATATTTCTTTTTCATAATCGTAAAAAAGAAAAATAAAGATTTGACATAGTAACATTATTAATGTGAAAGTAATAATATAAATTATAATAGTAATAAATTCTATAATAATAATATTAATGTGAAAGTAACAATATTTATAGTAATAATATAACTTCTATTATGCATTTTATAAACAATGCTAAGGTAGAATTTTTTTTATAATATAAATATATTATTTGATTTCTTATCTAGTTAAAAATTAAAATAATTTTGTTTATTTATTTTAAATTAAAATATTTAAATAAAAGGTTATAAGTTAATAAAACAATTTTATTAATTTCATTTGAAATCTATTTTATCTATTATAGTTGAATTAATAAAACTATAATAATTATTTTAGATTATGTTTTCTTCTAGAGTAATTTAATATGATTACAGAATAAAATTATGGTAATATTTTGATTTTATCTTAATGAATTTGAGGACTTTCAATTTTTTACACATTAAAATAGGATTATATATAACTAATTGTCATTTGAAAGAATAATAATAAAATATACTTTCTCAAACCCACTTGATGTGAAATTCCTCATTAGGGACATTAAATGTTTCAACCAAAAGAAAATTCACAAAAGAGAGAAAACTTACTTCCTACACTTTGAATAGATTACCCAAAGCTAATAACTAATTGTTTGCCAATGGTGAATGTAAATAAGATACCTATACTTTAAAAAACATATGTAAACTATGTAGAACTTCAAACATATCATTAAAATAATTTTTGAAAAATTATCACCCCTAACAAAATTTTACTCTACAACCATAGTATTAACAATTTCAAAGAATATTCATAATTAAATTAACACATTGATTGATATTATACATTATAGTAGCAAAAATTTCAAATATTAAAATGTAAAATAAAATATTCTATTTCAAAAACAAATTCAATTATTAAAATATTTGAAAACAAATATCTTATAACTTTTCATTGTTATTTTTTTGGAAAAAATATTGAATGATTTTAATATAAAACTAAAAAATATTTTAAACTAAAAAAAAGTAAACACAAGTCAATGCGTTTTAATAAAGGCTTAATGTTTTCTTATTTTCCATTTAAGCCACATAAACTCTACAAAATATTAAACACAACCTTTCAACTATGATCACAAAATGGAACTAAAAAAAAAAAGAGAAACAACAAAGTTTGAAAAGGAAATTAATGATTAGAGAAAATTTTATTCACCTTGTGCTTAGCTTCCAAACACACTAAATTTTGATTAAAATCTATGACCTTGAAATCTCAAAAGATAATTAAGATTGTTTGGTTTGCATAATTGTGATAGTTATATTTCAAAGTGTTTGGAGTTCATACTATGGTACACATTGTTATGACTGTAACTATAAGATTGATAAGTTGTTGATCCCAAACAGTTAACAATTATTTTTGAAGAAAAACAATAATGTTTATTATTAAAAAAAAACATGATGTTGAATCTTTGCATACTTGACTACTGAAGAAACCTATTGGAATACAAAATCTAATCCTTGGTTTATGTTAAGAAGATACAACTGAAAATGTCACAACTTGTGAAAATGAATTGCTATGCAAGTTACTCTAAATCCCTAGTGCATAAATAGGGAAATTGCCAAACACATAAATTATGTGATGCTATTAAAAATTAATAATACAATTAATCTTTTCTCCCTTATAAACAAAATTTCCCAATAAGGAAAGTCATTGTTGTCTATCAGTTACTGGATTTTGGTAATCTCATGAGAATTTAGTGTCCTCATTAACCCCCTTTGGTATATCAATTGTAAATGATATTCCTTATGTATAATGTCTTTGCATTTCTTTCATGTCCCCCAGTTCTACTTGTTTGAAACTGAATGGTCATCTTCATTTTCACATTTTTCCTATAATGTTTGCTCTTGTGCCATTTTCTAATGATAGGGCATGAAACCCTTTTGACACAGCATCTAAATAAAAATTTCCATTTCTATGAAATGTTATGTCAAATATTAGGACACCTTATACATGTAAATATTATTCTATACTTTATTAATAAAAATGATGAGGCTCCACGTTCGAACCATGATTGAGGAAAAATAGACGGAGCACTTGATATAGTGCAAATCAGTAACATAAAAAAAACAATAATTATAATTATAATGTATAACATAGGAAATGACTCAACATTTATAAATAAATCCTTACTATTTCCATTGGAAAATTCAAAAATTGAAACAAGATAATCACAAAAATGACGCGATGCATACCTACAATGAAACTATTTCTCACGCCCCACAATTGAACATCTATTTACTTTGTATTCAAATTAAGAAACATAGAGAGAAATATAGAATGATGAGAAAACTTATGCCTATGAAATTATCTTGTGAGCTAAGAATAGTTTGATAGCTGAAACCTCTTCTATCATATCAGATGAACTATGCTTCTGAGTATAAGCATCTCAAGAATTGGTTAGGTTATTTCAATTATCATAGAATTATTTTAGAAATGGTAGAACATTAATTGCCAATATTGAGTCGATTTCAACCAATGAAGTAAAAGAAAAATAATTTTTCAACTGCGTTTATTTAAAAAAAAAGGATCCAAACTTTAGGGAGAGTAAGTACATTTATTTGGATATGAAAATATCTCTAATTTGATTGGTTAAAAAAGTGAACATTGATAACATGTTTACTACAACACGATTACTATAGTTCTAGACAAGAACTATTTTTTTTTCACATTGGAGCTTTAAAAATAGGTAGTATGTCATTGCTCTAGTAAGTTAGTTACTTTATATTAATTGACATCTAGAACTTGATTTTTTTTTAAAAATATAAAGACATGTCACCTTACATAAAGGTGGCAGCGAAGTAACTGAAGAATTTTGTTTTTATGCCGAGAGGCATCTACAATGACATCAAAATGTTTGTAAACAAAAATCCATTTTTGAAACAATTTGACATGCAAATGACGGGTAAATGCTTGAAATATGTCATGTTTCAGTTTTTGTGGAGGTGTTATTTAATTACTTCAAATAAAATAGAACCCTCCCCACTTGTTTCCAACTAGATTCACAACTTTTTTGCATGCAACAATTTAATGGATTTGTATTCTTGGTGTTTAGTAAGAACATTTATTTTGCAATGATTCTCTTCTATTATAAGATATCTCTTGGCATATTTTACATATATTTTTTAAATATAAGTATACTAGTTGCTAATCATTGGCATAGGAGTGGAAATTGGGAGGGAGTGCGACAATTTAATGTACACCAGTTCTAAAGTTTTAATGAATATTTTATTTCAAGTTTATGGTCAACACATCCATTGTGATCCATATCCTAAACCTCATCTA
The DNA here is from genome assembly GCF_030272615.1 of Cryptomeria japonica. Taxonomy (NCBI): domain Eukaryota; kingdom Viridiplantae; phylum Streptophyta; class Pinopsida; order Cupressales; family Cupressaceae; genus Cryptomeria; species Cryptomeria japonica. The sequence continues at coordinate 270,248,624 of NC_081407.1, read as the reverse complement.
TCAACACTTAACAAAAAATAATTAAGCTCTTTTTTTCCACACAAACTCTCTTCTTCCTTGTTTCTTCAAGGAGGCTTCACTTACCTTTTTTCTTATCTTAATATAGCTCTTCTATTTTTCCTTACTCTGCATCTCCCCGACTTTCATTGATTTCCTCTATATCTTATTTACTTTAATAATATTCCATACTTCTCCTCAATTAGAGATTAAGCTTCCAAATTATTTTGAAGGGGTTGCTCCACCATATGTATTTGCATCTACTTCTAATACATCTTCATTACCATTGCCTTGCAATTTTTTTATTAATCATCATGGGGCCAATGTTAAACACAAGATGACCATATACATCTACACTACCCTCAATGTAGTGGGTCTTAGGGTTTTCCTTGATTCCCAATATCATCACTTGGGGAATTTCTTCCTACACAATTGTATGAGGGGAATACTTTAAAACATTATGATTCAATATTAAGTCTAACCAAAAAAGGTCTAATAAATAAAACAATTTTTAATCCTAACAATAGAGAATAGAAATGAATCTAAAATAAAATCAAAATGCAAATTATACCTCATGCAAACATTCCTTTGGTCTCCATTTCTTTTCTCACTTTTTATGCTTGGTACTATTGTTTCTCTTAAATTTGTAGAGCTATTATCACAACATGGGTGCAAGAAAGGTCAAAGAATATGGTTAAGAATGATATATGATCAAGGTTGTTTATATAATTTTTTTTGATGTCGATCAATGGTTGAGATTTGTTGAGATAATTACAAAGTTAATTGATTGCATGATTGAGATATACTTAATTGATTGATCACTAAAGAGAATTGATTAATCAGCTGAACTCAAAGTGAGTGTTAGTTGAGAGGTGGATGTGAAGACTTAATTAGAATTAAATAATAAAAAATGATATGATTGAGTTCATGAGAGGAGAAAATAAATAAAAGAAAGTTTTTATTTATTTTTATGAGAGATATATTAAAAAATTAAAAATAAAATAAATTAAAGAATTCATTTAATTATAGAAGACTTGGTTACCTAATGAGATAATTAAAGTAATTATAGATAACAAGAAGAAAATAATTAATTAAATAATTAAAAATATTTAAACCAATATTAAAAGAAAAAGAAAAATTAAATAAATAATTAATTTATTTTTTTCGGTAAAAGGCCTAAGCCATATTTTATTAATTACTAAATATTATTACAACCTCCACTCAGTGCGAGCGCCGGTAGGAAAGAGCGGAGAAGAGAAAAGCTTCGGCCTTGCCGAGGACCATAGGTCCAGTCAATGACTATTTACATATAATCTTTAACAAATTCTACACTCTAGCTGATTAAAAGCCCTTCATAGGTAGCAACCTAGTTCCCTGTTGCCATCTTTTACAAATTCTGCATTTTGGTTGATCAAAAATCCCTCCATAGGTAGCATCCTAGTTCACTTCTACCAAATTTCCTAGTTCACTGCTGCCATATTTGCCATCTTCTGATTATCATGTAAAAACATGTTTTCAAAAAAATCCTTCTGCAAAACCACTTTGTTAATTGTTAGTGCCAAAGATGAAGATCCAATATTATTTTTGCATACTTACCCTTGTTGGCCATACTATGAAAGATTACCCTGTCTATAATAATATTAGGGGTATAAACACTAGTCAGCAAAGGGCTAATAATAACACAACCTATCTAGCCTGTACTTCCTACTCTTACCATGGTAGTCGAGACTGTAAATGTTTTAAATGCTGAAGTGAACCAATATGCCAACTTTACTTAAGTACTCCCTGTTATTGTATTCTAGTATGTGCCTGATTCAAAACTTCACTTATTATATGATTTGAAACTATCAACAAGTAAGTATCTATCCGCATGCTAAGAAGGCGGGATCAACGACATAGCATTTACTATCGAAGGCATGGAAAAAAGTTATCCTGATACCCGATGAGGTTATTAGTAGAGCCTATGCCAATATCGGATGAAACAAATACTTGTTGGTTGAGTCATCTGGTCATCGGAAAGCACTATTCTATATTACCCTGATACCCAATGTGCTGGGTGGCCAAGGCAGTGTTGTTGGCTGAATTAACTCTGATGAGGCACTACAATCATCAGGGTAACTTAAGCCATCGGGGAGAGATGTTTCAGGTTATGCCGATACTCGATGAGGAAGACAAGCCTGGGATAGAGAAGGAGGCTATCAGAGTGCTTTACATCGATGAAGGGAATTGTAGGGCGGAGTCATCAGGATATCGATCAGTGTAGGGAATGGCTACCTCGATACCTGATAGAGTGAATATCGTGGTGGATGGGAATGCGGTTTCATCAGGATAGCCTACACCGAAAGAGGTGACTAAAAGAGCACCAAGGTGCAGTCATCAGGGTGACATCGACTATTCGGAGGGTCCTCGGTACTCGATGGGTTGGGTGACAAAGGCAGGTGAGTCATCAAGGTAACTTAAGCTATCGGGGAGAGGTGTTGCAGGTTATGCTGGTACCCGATGAGGAAGACAAGCCGAGCATAGATATCAACACAACGTTCATATCGGAAATGCGAAGAAAAAGTTACCCCAATACCTGATGAGATTATCGGCAGGCCCTATATCGATATCAGATGGAGCAAAAAATTGTTGGCGATGGCATCGGGTCATCGGAAAGAATATTAATTCGATACTCGATGGACTAGGTGACAAAGGCAGACGAGTCATCGGGGTAAATTAATCCATTATTCCAGTATCCGATGAGGAAGACAAGATGAGCACAAAGATCGACATAGCGTTCACTATCAGAAACACGATTTTTTTTTTCTCCGATACCTAATGAGGTTGTCGGCAGACCCTACGCTGATATCAGAGCACTTGTTGGCGGTGTCATCGGGTTATCGGAAAGCATTACCTCGATACCCAATGGACTAGGTGACAAAGGCAGGTGAGTCATCGGGGAGAGCTATTTTAGGTTAAGAGTTACCCCAAAACCCAACGAGGGAGCACGGAGAAGAAGTTACCCCAATACCTGATGGGGTTATCGACATAGCCTATGCTGATGTCAGATGGAGCGGGTACTTGTTGGCGGTGTCATCGAGTCATCTGAAATCATATTACCCCGATACCCGATGGACTAGGTGATAAAGGTAGGTGAGTCATCAGGGTAACTTAAGCCATAGGGTAAAGGTGATTCAGGTTATGCCGATACTTGATGAGGATGACAAGTCAAGCACAAGTCATCGGGATATCAAAAAGTGTAAGAAATAGCTACTTCGACACCCGACAGGATAAATATCATGGTGGATGGAAATGAGGTTTCATCAAGATAGCCTATATCGAAAGAAGTGGCTAGATAAGCAACAAGGTGAAGTCATCGAGATAACATTGACTATTCGGCAGGAGACATTTTCCGCTACGCCAATACCCAATGAGGAAGATGAGGTAGTTGCTAGGAAGGAGTCCTCATCGGGGGAACATAGGTTGATGGACCAGAATAACATAAAGATAGACAAGCTAGAGCCCGATCTCATCGGGTCATCGGAGAGACATAGGATAGTTTGTCCCGACACTCGATAAGCTTTAAAACACGATGAACAAGAAGGAGGTTTTATCAGGAAATCATATGCTGATAGACCGGAGAGGTAAAAGGATACACAAATATGAGGTCGATGTCATTGGGTCATTAGAGAAACATAAAATGAGTTATTCTAATACCTGATAAGGTGACCCGATGTGTCCAACGAGATGCAAACTACAAAGGAGGGCTCATCAGAGTAACTTTTAGTTGTTCGGTGTTGATTAATGTTCTGGATTTTTCTCCGCATTTCTCCATGTTGTAATATCTTTGTTTACAAATTTGGCAGTGTTTGGGACGGTCTGGTGTGTCCTCAATTCAGATGGTTCATGATTTGGAGGTCCGCAAGTGAATCTTTCAATTTGATAGTCATTGCAATTAGTGTTCTTAAAGTTTGGTATAATGATGATGGAGATTATAGTAAGTGGTATTGGTGCGGTAATTCATGATGCTTATGGATATTTCTAGATTGTGTCCTATTTGTGTTGGTGGTCCACATTAATTGTTGTGTGCGTTATTGATGATTTTGCTTGATCTAATGGTGTTCTTCATGTTCTTAGCTGACATGGTGATTGTAGCATGTTGTGGATGTTTGAGGCATAATTCTTGGACATGTTTCATGTTTAAGGTGCTGATTTTGGTCCATACCATGTCTAAGTCAACATTATTTTGGTCCACATATAATATTGTAGCATGTATGGTTATATCTTTGTAATTTGTGATGTGTGTTGAACTGACCTTGGAAGATAGGTTGATGACATGCATAAATTAATGCAATATCTTTGTAATTGTATTTGTGGATGTATATGTGTGTGCAAATAATACGTTGATCTTTTAGAAGCAGTGAAGTAGTGCGAAGAAATGTGAAGAAGTACAAGAGAGCATAATATGTGCCTAATCAGAACTGTCACATGTATTAGGAGATGCTATTTTCTCAATTCATGATATTGTGGATGTAATCCAAATGTGTTTGTAAGATAGTGAGTCTTCCCTAGGTTGTAACTCCCTTTGTTTTTTTGAGCAGTGAGCTCTAGGAAATGTGCCTGAATGCACGTGCATTCTCCATTGTAATATTTCATATAATTCCAGCAAGGTATCATCATATTGTGGGTAGGTTCCCACCAAGGTTTTTCCCTTAAAAGGGTTTTCCACATAAAAAATATTGGTGTTATGTGTGTTATTGATGTGGTGTTTATTTATGTTTTCACTGTTAATTATCAGATTTCAAATTGTGTTTGAGTTAAGAAAAGATTTTGAGAAAAATGATTCACCCCATCCTCCCTCAGTTTTCTACCTTGTTGCCAACAATTGGTATCAAAGCTAGTTCCTTTGAAGAAGCTTTATTTCTTGAGGTGATCCGAGATGACAATTTATAAGAAGGATAGTTTAAGATTTGATGGATCAAACTACACTCTTTCAAAAAGTCAGATGGAGTGTCACTTGAGATGCATTGGTGAAGATTGTTGGAAAATTACTAAAAATGTGTATAACATTCCTTTGAATGGTCCTACAACTCTGGATGGGGTAAAGAAAGATGAATACAATATTAGAGAAAAATAAGCATTGTTGAGTGCCTTGACTAATTCTGAAATGCCAAATGTGATGGATTTGCAAACTAATGAGATCTGGAAGAAGTTGGAAACTTTGTATGAAGGTGACAGTCATGTGAAGATTTCCAAATTATAGAGCTTGAAGGGAAAGTATGAGTTACTAAAGATGGGAGAAGATGAGAACATTATTTCTTTTATGCAGAAAGTGAATAAGCTTGTGTGCAATATCAAATGTGCCAGCGGACTATTGGAAGAATCAGAAAATGTTGTTGAAGTGTTGAGATCCTTGCCTCCTTACAAGCACAAAGCTGCTACTATTGAGGAGATTCAGACCATGACTAATGTGACTAGAGACATGTTGATTGGCAAGCTTGCTATGTTTAAATTGAGTGAGTTTGGTGACTCTCTTCCTAAGACAAAATTTGCATTCAAAGCTACTATTTCTGGAAAGAAGAGACATGATTCGGGAGAAGGTTCTCCAAGAAGGGTATCTAGATATGAAATGGAGATGAAGGAGATGGAAGAAGAAGAAAAATAACTTGAGGAGATTGCCTAAAGGAGTCGACAAGTATGAAGGTGAATTGCATCTTAAATGTTTTTCATGTAATAAAATAGGACAATTTTCTTCAAGGTGTTTAGAATGAGTTCCTAGGAAGCCATACAAGCCAAAATATCAGAAGAAATGTTATTATGCTACTGATGAAGGTGTGGCAGATGATGAATCTGATAAAAGTAAATTTAGGTGATGATGAATGGGTATTTATTGCTATTAAGGAAGATGATCTAGTGCCTACTAATTTTGCTAGCTGCATTAATGAGGAGAAATTAGCTTTAGCTGCTAAAGTTGAAGAGAAAGATGAATGGGTTATTGATAGTGACTGATCTCATCACATGACATGTGATAAGAGTAACTTTACGAGTATGGAAAAGTATGATGGTGGTCTAGTAAGATTTGGTGATGACAAAGCTAGTATAATCCATGGTAGAGGTTCCATTTCCCTTGATGGTAAGCACAATATTGATGATGTCTTGTGTGTAGAAGGTCTAAAGCATAATATTTTTAGTGTTGGACAAATGATTGACAAGGGATATAATTTACAATTCAAGAATGGCAAGTGTAGAATCTTAAGTGGTTTCAGGATTGAGATTTTATTAGGGACAAAGACTATAGGTAATATCTTTTACTTGAATGCTGGTGGTAAAAGTTGTCTAATTTCTCAAATTGATGAAAGTTGGTTATGCCATAGAAGGATGTGTCATGTGAATTTTGATTGCATGGTTAAGATAAGTTCTACTCAAGCAGTGAGAGATCTTCCTAAGTTGGTAAAGCCTACTAATACTAATCTAATATGCAAGGAATGTCAATTAGGGAAACCAACAAGAGTTAATTTTAAAAGAAAATAGTATGTCCTAATGGATTATTGGATCTTGTGCGTACTGATTTGTGTGGCCCTTCTAGAGTGAGAATCTTGCAGGGAGATAGGTATTTCATGTTGTTGATTGATGATTATTCAAGGATGATGTGGGTTACTTTCTGAAGGGAGAAGTTTGAAGCCTTGGAGAAGTTCAATATTTTCAAAGCCATGGTTGAGACCAAGATAGGATTGAAGCTAAAGTGTCTAAGATTTGACGGAGGTGTTCAATTCACTTCCAGTGAGTTCAATGCATTTTGTGAAGAGCATGAAGTGAAGAGACAATTATCTGCACCTAGAACTCCTTAGCAACATGGTGTTGTAGAGAGGAAGAATAGAGCAATTCAAGAAGCTGCTAGAACCATGATGTTGGAAGGAAACATTTCGCATATCTATTGGAGAGAAGCTGTGAGTACTATTGTATAAAATCTTAATTAGGTGCATATGAAAGGTGAAACTAGCGAGAATACTTATGAACTATGGTTTGGTCATGTTCCTACAGTTAGATATTTCATAATTTTTGGAAATAAATGTTATATCAAAAGAGATGAAGATCTTGGAAATTTTGATGCTAGATGTGATGAAAGAATTTTTCTTGGTTATTATACTAAGAGAAAGGCCTACCCGTGTTATAATAAGAGATTGAGATAGATGGTTGAAAGTGCTAATGTGAATGTTGATGAAACCAGTGAGAGAAAGATCAAATCCTACAGATATGGTTCTGATGATCGAAATGACAAATTAGATAAAGGAAAGCAAATGCAGACCTAGAATCTAATTCACATTGTTATAGAAAAGCCATAAAATCAAGGAGAGACTAGTGCTAGTACAGAATAAAGAACTCAAGATTCTGACAATCAAGAAAATCCTAAGACTCCCAAGTATGTGGGTTGAATCATGTTAGGAAAATCAGATCATAGAAGATAAAAATAAAGGTGTGATGACTAGACGAAGAATTGCTGAAGAATATTACTTAATTTATAATATTGAACATAAAGATGTTAATGAAGCATGCAACGATGAAAATTGGGTTAAAGCAATGGAAGAAGAATAACTGGATTGAAAAGAATAATACATGGATTCTCGTTCCCAGACCTAAGGATAAAAATGTAACTGAAACTAAATGGGTCTTTCAAAATAAATTGAATGAACAAGGTGAAGTTGTTAGGAACAAATGAAGACTTGTTTGTATGGGGTATTCTTAGATGGAAGGAATTGACTTTGAGAAGACTTTTTCTCCAGTGGCAAGAATTGAAGCTATGAGGTTATTTCTTGCTTATGCTTCTTACAAAGATTTCAAAGTTTATCAAATAGATGTCAAGTCACCCTTTCTTAATGGTGAGTTGGAAGAGGAAGTTTATATTGAGTAACTAGATGGATTTCAGTTGATAGATTAGGAAGATATGGTTTGTAGATTGAAGAAAGCACTGTATGGATTGAAACAAGTCCCAAGAGCATGGTATGCCAAATTGGATAAGTATTTTCTAAAACTTGGATTCAATAAAGGTTCCGCTGATAGTAATTTGTATTTCAAGATTGACCATGATAATATTTTGATTGTTTAAGTTTTTGTTAATGATATTATTTTTGGAGGGAATGACAGTTTGTCCAAGAATTTTACTGATGAGATGTAGAATGAGTTTGAGAAGTCCATGATTTATGAGATGGAATTATTTTGGGATTGCAAATTACTTAGTTGGATAAAGATATTTTTATATCTCCATCCAAGTATATAAAGGAATTGTTGAAGAAGTTTGGTTTAGATGATTCAAAGCTAGTTGGTACTCCTATGGTAACTGGATGTAAGTTGACAAATGATGATGAATCCCCTAAATAAAATTAGACTAGACATAGATATATGATTGGTGGATTACTATATTTAACTCAGACTAGACTAGATATTATGAATGATGTATGTCTTGTTGCTAGATTTCAAGATGATCCTAAAGAATCTCATGATATAGCTATGAAAAGGATTTTTAGATATTTGAAAGACACAATTGATTTTGGTTTGTGGCATCCTAAAGATAATGATTTTACTTTTTGTGCTTTTACAGATGCTGATTGGCCAGGATGTTGATGATCGAAAGAGTATTAGTAGTGGTGCATTTTTCTTGGGAAAGAGATTGGTTTCTTGGATGAGTAAGAAGTGGAATGTTATTTATTTATCTACTACAGAGGCTCAATATATTGTTGCTTCTTACAATCATACTCAAGTGGTATGGATCAAGCAAATGTTAAAGGATATCAAAGTTTTTTATGATGAGCCTACTATTATATATTGTGATAATTCAAGTGCTATCAACATTTCTAAGTATCCGGTGTTTCAATCTAATACGAAGCATATATCAATCAAGTTTCATTTCTTGAGAGAAAAGGTGAATGAGAAGGAAGTCATATTAGAGTATGTATCTACAAAGGAACAAATTGAGAATATCTTCATGAAGCCTTTTCCTAAGGATACTTTTGAGTATCTTAGAGAGAAGCTAGGTGTGATTGTCCTTCCCGATAAGAACTAAGATGCATGGATTTGCATTAGTCTAGTAGATTTTGCAGTCATATCTTGTGATCCAGATTGGTGAGTGGTGGTTGCTACTCAAGGGGAGTAGTTAGTGTTGTGGTTCAAATGTTCAATTTTGCGTGATCTATGGTTTGCAAATGTGCCTTTAGCATTGATGTCAGAGGGGGAGAGAATTATGTGAAAAACTGTCAGATCATATGCTAGATCCCAAGGGGAGATTGTTGAGAGTTGTTCTTTCTTTTTCATTGATTGTTTTTCATATCATATGTTGCCATCAATGCCAAAGGGTGATATTGTTTGGATAATGCACAAATATGTGTTTGGATTGACTGAGTGATGTGTTGTCATTGTTGTCAACATATTGGACTCTGTGTGTTCTGGTGTTGCAGTTAGATTCAGTGAGTTGGTTTGGCCAATGTGTTGTAGGTGAGTTGTTGCAGATTAAAGGGTTTTGAGATAACTATCTCTAGTTGATTCAACTCAAGTTTCAATGGTTTGCACGAAGATTTGATCGAGTTATGAGATTTGGTATTGTGGTTGGTTTTTTAGTTATTCAATATTGATTAGTGTTCTAGATTTTGCTCTACATTGCTCCGCGTTGCAATATTTTAGTTTAGAGATTTGGCAGAGTGTTTGGGAAATTCTGGTGTGTCCTCAATTCAAATGGTTCATGATATGGAGATCTACAAGTGAATCTTTCACTTTGACAGTCATTGTAGTTAGTGATCTTGAAGTTCGGTATAATGATGATAGAGATTCTAGTAAGTGGTTTTGGTGCAGTAATTTATGATGCTTGTGGATGTTTCTAGATCATGTCCTATTTGTGTTGGTGGTCCGCATTGATCATTGTGCTCATTATTGATAATTTTCCTGGATCTAGTGGTGTTCTTCATGTTCTTGGCCAACATGGTGATTGTAGAATGTTGCGGATGCTCAAGGCATAATTCCTGCAGGTGTTCCATTTTCAAGGTGTTGATTTTGGTCTATACTATGTCTTAGCCAACATTTTTTTGGTCCGCATATAACATTGTAGCGTGTATGGTTATATCTTTGTAATTTATGATGTGTGTTGAGCCGACCTTGAAAGATAGGTTGATGATATATATAAATTAATATAATATCTTTGTAGTTGTATGTTGTAGATGTATCTATGTGTACAAATAATGCTTTGATCTTTCGAAATCTAGGAAGCAGTGCGAAGAAGTGTGAAAGAGTAGAATATGTGCCTAATCAGAATTGTAAATAGTTAGTAGGAGATCCTATTTTCTCAGTTCATGATCTTCCAGATGTAATCTGAATGTGTTTGTAAGATAGCGAGTCTTCCTTGGGTTGTAGCCCTTTGTTGTTTTTGAGCAATGAGCTCTAGGTAGTGTGCCTGAATGCATGTGCATTCCCCATTGTAATATTTCATATACTTCTAATAGGGTATCATCATATTGTGGATAGGTTCCCACCATGGTTTTTCCCTCACCGGATTTTCCACGTCAAAAATATTGGTGTTATGTGTGTTATTGATGTGGTGTTGATTTGTGCTTCCATTGTTAATTATTAGATCTGATATTATGTTTGAGTTAAGAAAAGATTTTGAGAAAACTGATTCATCCCTCCCCCCCTCTCAGTTTTTTCCCTTATTGCTAACAGATCTAACTTGTCAAGAGGATAATATTGTGGATGGATTCAAAATTACAATGAATACACAAAAATATGTGCTTATCAAATTATTTTTTCATTTATCATCAACTATGATGGATGAAATTGGACAATATACAAATCAGATCCATATTTTCCTTGAAAGTCACATTTTTTTTAATTAGAAAAGTATTGTATAAAAATATGTTTACAATTTTTGGTATCGAAATATTAGAGTAGTTACAAAAACATATCTTAAATTGTCATTTGAAAAAAGAATAAAAAATACTACATGATCAAGAACACTTAATTCAATTAGATTTCATTAACCAGTGTCCAGTATTTACTTTAATCCAGCATTGCAATGACCATTCAAGAGATTTAAGAAATTCCTATAAATTGGATCAAGAACTAGTAACTAAAGAACAAATCTCAGTAATGGAACTAGAGACATTTTTAGAATACAATGAATGTAGCGTAAGAGAATGTTTGTTAGAAATTTGACGTCAAATAATTCTACCATCAAAGAGGAATAAAAAGATAAAACTAATTACATGGGTACCATTAACATCTAACACTGAGAGACAAATCTTGGTGCATTTCCTTTGTAGTCAATATTTGTTTTGTTAAGAACTACCTAACGCGATATCTTTGTGCATGCTAAGAATTTCTATAAATTTTTTTTGGAGAAATAGATTTAGAATCATTCAAAATGACTCTATATTTTGGTATAGAGGGAATTCATTGCCTAGAACTTGAAATAAATAAACATCTTTGTACTAAATTTTTTATAATTCACTGACTGAATAAAAAAAATTGAATGATATGAATACATAAATAACGTAGACACAACAATAATATCAATAAATCTAATTAACACAACATTACACTGATTTTATTTGAAAAATCTATAACAAAAAGTTAATTCCACAACTTAAAAGGGAGAAATATCATTCCGCAGAGTCAAAGGAAAAAGGTAATGCCATTGTAGCCTGTTCCAAATAAGCACGCATGGGGTTGGTACGATTTATGATTTGTATATACTTTCCTCAAGAGAACACTTGCTAAGATATTTTTAAATTCGTAGTGGAGTATCTGAAACGATTAAAGAGATTTTTTAAGTACTGGGCATTCGTCAAACCAGATAAAGCTTTTCACATTGTATCTCTAAATCCAGGTTGGTATGCCATTGTTCAAGTTCGTTACTTAATATTATTTGACCTTTGGAATTTGATTTTTTTTTAAAATAGTGAGATAAATGCAACGTCGCCTTCGACGAAGTTTAAAAATCCATCCCATCATTTCAGTGACGAAGAAGCGTATGACTCCTAATTTGGATCACTCATAAAAACAAGAAATTGAGCGTATGACTCTCCTTTTGTTGTGGGGTAAGAAACATTTAATCAGTTTTTAAGTTTTGGTCGCTACTCGTTTACTTTATCTTTAAAAAAATCTCTGCACTACCAAGTAGAGTACTTTGATTTCTTCAGCATCTCCCTTGCTTCCATTGCTTTTCTCTGTCTCTCTGTTATTATTTAGTTGTATCAGATTCCATGGAGATTGTAAATGCATTTGATGGGCTCGCTCCACCATCTGCATCTACTTGTGCGACATCCTCTTCATCAGCATTGCCCTGCAATGTTTTTATTAATCACCGTGGACCCGATGTTAAACACAAGCTCGCCACAGATATCTACAATGCCCTCCATTCAATGGGTCTCAACGTCTTTCTTGATTCCCATGATCTTCACTTAGGGGATTTCTTCCCTTCAGAACTACAACAAGCACTGTCTAGTTCTTCCCTTCATGTAGCGATTTTTTCTCCTACATATGCGAAATCGCCATGGTGTCTTGCCGAGCTATCCTTTATGCTTAAGACTGGCACACCTATTATTCCCATTTTCTACAGAGTACAACCTGAAGATCTCCGCCATTTGAAAGGAATCTATGCAGATTCCTTTTCGGAGTATGAAAAGAAGGGTAGATATATAGACAAGCTTGAGGAGTGGAAGAAGGCACTCCGGGATGTCTCATTTTATAAGGGCGAAAGCGTCAACAATGAAGAGTAAGCAACACCTAATCTCTCCCTTCTTCTGTACATCTGTTAATATACGATCTCTTTCATGAAACATTTCTCTATTTTATATATACTTATCTTTGATTAAATCATTACCTAGTAATGATGATTCTTTGTTTTTCTCTTTCCAAAATCATGTTTCACCATTGTTTAGAGAGGAGCGAAGGGTGTTGAAGAATATTGTGAATCGTGTATTGGAAGTAACAAATATAGTACCATTAAAGCTAACAAAATATCCTGTGGGTCTTGAAGAACTTGTAGCAGATTTTGAAATGACAGTTAGTCAATTCGTAAAGATTCATTCTCATGTTCAAATTGTGGGAATTTGGGGTATGGGTGGATCTGGAAAAACCACTCTAACAAAAGAATTATATAATTAAAAATATTCATCCATGAAAAATTCCAGTTTTGTTTTTGACATCAGAAATGCTGCAAGCGAATGCAAGTTGCATGAAATGCAGACACAGCTCCTTGAGGAGTTAAAGTTCAAGGTAAATCATCAGCCATTCAACAATATAGAGCAAGGGAAGAATATTCTGTCTAACTATTTGAGATCGGTTCCTGTATTCATTGTTTTGGATGATGTTGATCATCCAGAGCAACTAGAGGCTTTACTTCCGGCAAAGGATAGCCTTGCACGTGAGAGTTTGGTAATTGTTACGACACAGGATAAGGATGTTCTCAGGGTTTGCAACATCTCCTGCATTTACGAAATGAAATCAATGAATCAATTTCATGCCAGACAGCTTTTTTGTTGGCATGCATTCTTACAGCCTTCCCCTATATTGGGATATGAGGATCTTGTTGAAAATTTCGTAAATGTTAGCAATGGGTTACCTTTGTCTTTAAAGGTAGTTGGAGCTCAGCTTTATGGTCGCTTTAATAAAGATTTATGGAAGGAGCTATCGCATAAAATCTCTAGAATTTTGCCCAGTGATATTATAAATAGGTTAAGAATAAGCTACGATGCATTAGACAGAGAGGAGAAACAGATGTTCTTGGATGTATCTTGTTTCTTTATTGGTCAAGACAAGATGACTGCCACTGCAGTATGGGAAGGATCAGGCTGGAGTGGTCAGTGGGGTTGGGAGAGCCTTGTAAATAAATGTCTTGTTGATCTGGACAATAATAATAAGATAAAAATGCATGATCATCTCAGAGATTTAGGAAGGGATATTGCAAGGACTCTTTCACCCTATCGCTTATGGTCTCCAGATCAGTTTATGGACATCAGCAAACAAGAGGAGGTGAGGCTAATAATTTGATTTCTATGCTGCTAGAAATAATAGCATTGAACATATTATTAAAAAAAAATTGTGTTGGTCAGTTTGTATGTTTACGTTGTTCCATTTTAAGTTTGTTGCTTTTGATTTTCTCTATCCAGGCAAGAGGGATGATATTGAACACAACAATTAATGGCATTCACAAGTTTCCCTTATACAGCTTCCAAATAGCTAATAATTTGTTTTCTATGCTCCTAGAAAATTCGATATCCTGACATTGAATTTTTTATTTAAAATATTAAAAAAAAAAATCTATTTATTAGTTTGTGTGTTTATGCTTTTTCTTTTCTCTATCCAGATAAGAGGAATAATATTGAATACAGCAACGGATGATGTTCACAAGTTTCCTGGTTCCTTGTGGCAAAGAAGCATGTGGCTTTGCGGCTTCAAAATCCCTTATGAATTGAAAGTGTTTGTGGTAGGAGAAAAGTATGGGAACTATTTACACATTGCCAAATCATCAAGAGAGTTGACATTGCTTAGCTGCACCGGACTTCCTCAGAGAAATCTTCCATCATGGATGTCATTAAAAAATCTAAGAGTTTTAGAACTTCATGGCTGCCACAATATAGCAGGCTTGTGGAAGGATGGAGTAGAAGTAAGAATCTTTCCTCTAGGGTATATTTAATTTCTTTGTAATCTTTATTTTTCCCTTTATTAAATTAAAAATTGGCTGTAGGCTCCAGTGGAGTTAAGAGTGTTGATTATTTCTTCGTGCTGGAAATTACAAAGTATTCCAAAGTCCATAGGATATCTCAAGAATTTAAAAAAGATATCCCTGTCTCACTGCGCTGTAAAGAGTCTGCCAGAGGAATTCTGTAGTCTTCAATCACTGGAGCACCTACAGTTGAAATATTGTGACACGCTATCATCACTGCCCAGCTGTTTTGGCCATTTGACAGACCTACGACATCTAGATTTGAGTTATTGCAAAGCCTTGAAGATGTTGCCAGATTCTTGTAAGCATCTCACACTCCTACAACATTTTGATTTAGAGGGGTGTCAGAGTCTTACTTTACAATAGGACATCCTGGGAAACATGTCAAAGCTTGAGTATTTGAATTCTAATTATTGCGAGCAATTGAAGGAGTTGCCTTGTCACATCACAAATCAGGCTTCCTTGAGTGAGCTCTATTTAGTGGGGACCAGTTTAAGGGAGCTCCCAATTAACATCGGTCAACTCAGCAAGTTGAGAGTGATGGAGATAAGTTCAGATGAAGGGTGTGTCCAGATGCAATCTTTGCCGGACTCTATGGAGAGGCTTACTCTTTTGGAGCGATTGGTATTAAGAAATTTAGAAGTGCAATCATCACCAAAATCATTGAAGCAACTGATTAATCTTCAGACTCTAGAAATAAATAATTGTCCAATCGGCGAATTTACTTTTAAGTTCTGGAGCAATCTCAAGGAAATAATTCTGTCAACAACAAAAGTGTCAAAGATATCAATCTCTGACGACTGCTGTCCGAACCTTAAAGATCTCACACTTGAGTGTAATCACCAATTATCAGAGGTCGACACTCTACCAACATCAGTGGAGCATATCTCGGTGTGGGATTGTGAATTGCTAAGGAACATCAGTATTGGTAGCATGGTGAATCTTCAATACCTGATTCTAAAGCATTGCCCAGAATTGGACACGCTTCCAAGTTTTGATAAATTTGCTTCGCTGAAAGTATTTACACTACAAGGGGTCAACAAAGTTGAGACGATACAAGGGTTAGGACACTGCACATCATTGGAGGAGCTTGTGATAGAAGGTAAATGTTGGGAGGTGTCAAGCATTGAAAGTTGGGAGCAAGTGCAAAGATTGAGTTTGGTACATCTCGTAGCAAAGAAGAGATCAGCTGTGGAGCGTTGCATTCAAACAATTCAGGTAATAATTGTTTCCACAAATATATAATTCTAATTTTTGTTTATCTCATTATCATCATGAATGTTGGCTTTCCTTTTTTTTGGGGACAGAAATGGCCAGATTATGTAATAATATGTACAGAGGCAGTGGCTGGTGCGGGGTCTCTTTTGAGTTCTTCAGCCTTTACCAATCTCTCTGTCGTCCACGAGGAATTCAACTTTTATAAAAGCATCAAATTTGACTTCAACCCTAACTCCGATGGCAATGCCATGATGCTGTGTTTGGTTCTAAATTGTGTCTCTGAAAGTATGGGATTCTATATTAGGAATGGTAGTTTACCAGTAGTTTCAGGGAAGGTGGAGGAGGGTAAATGGACATTGATAGGTGTCTTCACCCAACGGCGGCTCACAGAATGGCCGAAGATAAAAAAAGTAAGGCTGTGGGGACTAGAACGGAATGGTGTAGTGGAGAGAGGAATGGTTGTGAGGGGCGAAGATGAGAGTGTGGTGGAGGGTTGCTGCCACTTATTGGCACTTCTAACAAGTTCATAATGTGGTTATCAAATGATTTAATGGAAGTATATAGGCCCTTTTAAATTGAATAATTTAATGAAAATTATTGATTAATTGTTTATTTTAAGTTTTAAAGTAAAATATTTTTATTTATTTTTAAATGAAAATTTAAAAGCAGTTCAATTTTTTATTAAATATTTTATAAATTATAAATAAATATATAATTTATATTATTTTTAATAAAATTATTATATATTTAGTTCTTAATTATTATAAATTATTAATGTTCAATATATCTTATGTGTTGTTTAATTGATAGATTTTCTTTATTTAAAATCTCGTCTTTGTCTAATTTTATGTTTATATATCTTTAGATACAATATTAGTAAATTTTTTAGTACTATCTGTAATCTATGTGTATTTATGTTGATCTATCATTAGCTATAAATATACTTGATCTTGTCATGATGTTTTGATTGTTATTCTTATACTAAATTATCACATTCTTATTTCTAGATTATATTTACTTTCATCCATGACTGTCAAAATGTTTATTTTATATGCATGCATTTGATCGCTACATAATTTGAGATGTATAGTCATTAAGGATTCACGTAAACTTCAAGGTGTGAGGAAAATGAAATAATGAAATTTGCATACTTCTGTTATTCTAATTTAAATTAGACAAAATCAAAATCCTCTAGAAAAATCTACACAAGCCAAAAACTAAGAGTCAACTTGGTATCAATAAATTTCACAAATGTTGAGTCATACATACAACAAAAAACACAACATTCACATTAAATGCAAGAACGTGCACCCTTTCAAGTGCACTTTCTAACACTTTCATGTTGATAAATGAGAGTCTTCAAATTAGATCTAATCCTATTTTTTAATCCATCCTTTGAATTTCATCCATTTATAGGCTCATAATCACAAATTGAGTCTAATTTTTTAAGATTTGGTGTAGAGAAATAACCCAAGTGTAGGAAACACATAGGTGGGTTGGAAAGGCACATTGTAGAGATGAAATAGAGTATTTGATACATAGTTTGGATATTGGAGAGGTTCCTAGAGCTTATTTAAATCTTATCCACATTTCATAACTTGTGTGTTTCCTTTCATTTTTTGTATGCTCCATATAGCAAAAGATTAAACATTCTTGATATTTTCAAGAGCTTATATCAAGTTTTTTGATGTGCAATGTTAATGTTACCAGACTATGCATGACAAGTAGTATCAATGAAAGTTTGCTAGATTCAATTGTTTGTTGTCCATAAAAGGTGAAGGAAAGTCATAAATTGACAAGTATGAAACCTAACTATTTGTTAAATCTAGAGATTACATTAAGAAAATATTTATCTCTATGCTACATATGATAGCATTGACAAACTAATGGCATTGATTAGGATAAGGCTGTTGGAATCAATGAACACTGAGAGGAAGGTGGGGGGGGGGGGTGAATCAATGTTTTGTATTTCATAAACTAATTAATCTGATTCTTAAACCACTAGATGCATAAGAATGAAAGTGAAATGTAAAAACATAAAGCAATCAACCATACAACCATAACACCAAGATTTTTACGTGGAAACCTGGAAAGGGAAAAACCATGGTGGGATTTGGAAGAAAACTTATTATACTATGGCCAGAAGTGTGATAATATTACATAAGGGGAATGCACTTGCATTCAGGCACACTACTTAGAGTTCACTGCTCAATTACAAAAGGGCTACAACCCAGAGGAAGGCTCACTGCCTTACAGGCTATTACAAATGATTACGATAATGAGTGAACTGAAATATAGCATCTACATATGCCAAAATGCAGTTCCAGTTAGGCTCAGATTATCTTCTACAATTGATCTGTCATTCTTCTCTGTCACACACTGGACCACCAAAATCTTCAATCAAATTCACCAAACTTGCAAATTCTCTCATACAAACTTCCCTTGCTCATAACACATATCAAAATGATCAACCAAATTGATCTTATATTTGCACCAACAAAAAGAGTCATTAACCATGTCGGCTTCCAAAAACTACATAACATGCAACATGAAACATGCATCACCAAGTCGGCTCAATCCGTCCTCAAATCCATATGCGGACCAAAACAAGAAGGTAATAAGCTTCCCATAAGTCGGCCCAATCACCTCAAACACGAAACCAATCACCAAAATCATCCCAACAAATCCGCAACACACGTTACACCAAAATGGCTCTGCTCAAACTGAATTACCGGATACTAGACCTTTAATCTTTCTCATGAATCAACATCGGATATCAGGATCATGAGATAATCTGCCTTGAACCTTGAATCTACTGCCTTAATCACTGCAACCAAAATTACATCACCAAAATCAAGATGTGTACATTGATCTCATGCTCTAACGGTTACTATGTTCCACCTTCCAGACTTATGCCTTATGAACAAAATGACTTCTACTAAACCAAATCTATGTAAACCAGATGGAATTTATTGACTGAGTTGCCATCAATGACAACCCCTAAGCATCTTCCATGCATCAGTATTCACCAGTTGAATGTCTCTTGCCAACAAAGGCTACATGGTTAGTAGTAGTATGGATATTATTCCTTTGTATCATAGACTGTTAAGTGAAACTCAACAAGACCATATTAAAGTTTCACTTGTGACGATGACTATATAAAATCTTAGGTTCTATGAAGAAGAGATATATCTTTCACCTATAAGTTATAGGTTGTTATTGACAGCCTTGTTACATCTCTCCTATTTGGTAATATCATATAGTTATCATTGTGGTGTCAGGCGCTAATTATAATAAGTAAGATCTTTTATCAAAACATGATGAATCCTCTTCTATCATGTATCCCTAACAAATCACAATTACTCAAAGTTTTGCTAGCTATGTTCTATTATGACAATGATAGGGTTATGACAATGACCATATAAAATCTTAGCTTCGATGAAGCAAAGATATATCTTTCACCTAGAGGTTATAGGTTGTTGTTGACAACCTTGTTAGATGTTCTTATTTGGTAATATTATATAGTTAATATCATTGCAGTGTCGAGCTAAGTAAGATCTTTTATCAAAACATGATGAATCCTCTCTAATATCATATAACTTTAACAAATCAGAATTACTCAAAGTTCTGGAAGCTATGTTCTATTATCACAATGATAGGGTTATTACATAATTCTTGAGTTCAATGTGTCAGATTGGAGAAGACAATGTAACACACCTAATGGGAATAGGACATAGAGGAAATATGTGGAGTATGGTAAGTCGTGAAGGAGTTTTGGGGCAGGTGAAGTAACAATGGTATTAATTGTCACTATATATGAAAGTTATAATATAAATTGGAAACATTAATGAGAGAGCCACAAAGATTTAGCAGAGTACCAAGTGGATTTCCCACAATTTTAGGGTCTATAGGGATATGGTAAATGATACAATGAAGAGTGTGAAATAGATGATGGACAAGGCATTAGAAGAGGTTAATGTCTTGTTGTATCAAGGCTAATATGATACCAAAGATGTAGTTGTGAGTAATAATGAATGGATAATAATATCAAGGTATATCTATGAACTTACCAATTCTTTGACACACCAAGAAGCTTATAGTATGTGGGTGATAAACTTGCTAGTTTTTGGAGGTCTCGTGAAAATATTAGTCATGTTATGCTTCTATGTGTTGATCATGATTTTGTAGTTGACCAAAGTTCTCTTAGAGAATAGCTAAGAAAATAGATTGCAGAGCATCTAATTTCTTAAGCACAAGCAAACAATGCACTCTTACAAGAAGTGACATGTGTTGAATGGGAGGGAGGATACTAATAAAATTTATTTGTGTGATAATATCAAAGTATATAAGTTTCCATGAAGATGACTACAATTTGCATTTTGACCCTCGCACAGTTGTAGGTGACCATATGTAAATGTTTTTTTACACCAAAAAGGGGTGGAATTCCAATGTTACATAATAGTCATCTATGGAAAATGTCATCAAAGATTTACTTTGTAGTATTAAAATAGGGGGATTCTTTAGTATGCCATGAATGCACGTGATATAACCTAGGTTCACTAAGTGAAGCCCATGAAAGTCTTTCATAATAGATAATATATGATTCATATGACTAGTTTGAAAGGTCACTGGATTATAACAAGTTATGTACTCTTTAACCGGAACAACTTGGCTTCCAACACAAATACAACTCCCTATCCACATAATTAAAAGATTTCAGTCTCTCTTCAGAGCTACAACAATTCATGTGTTATGATAGTGAGCCTGAATATGAGCAACATCAGTGCAATGAAGCATATTGCTCTAGCCTATACATTATAAATGGATGTAGAAAGACATGTGGAATGAGGGATTGCTTCCATGGTATGAATAACCCAAATGTAGAAAATTTATATAAAAATGAATATGTCTACGTATAGAAATGTAAGATATTCGAATCTACAAAATCCTTACTAAGCTTGTTAGAAAAATTCATGTTTTCAAAAGACAAAGGGAATAATTTCAATATGAATTCTTCTCAAAATAAAATATCTTGTGAAAAGGGTAAAGGTTGTTTCATTCCTATCCCTTCTTTTGAGAACAATTATCAAGTGCCACATGTTCACACCATGAATGAACTCTCTATGCATTACTATGATATTAGATGTTAATCAAGTACAACATCTAGTGGGTCAACTTGCCTACAGATCATTCCATGTCATTTAAAAATGTAGGGTTCATTTTAGAGGAGGAATAAATTATCATTAAGGATCAAAAAATACACAAGGAGAATAGAGAAATGAATTTGAAAGTAGATCATGACTATGTTTTTCTCACACTATGATGTCAAAACTAATTGATTCAATTAGTGTGGGTACACTTATAGGCCATGATTTCTGTTCGCACCTAGCTCTTGATGGTAGGTCTCATGTGGCTTTAAGAAAACATTTTTTGGCATATCTATAACATAATGTTTATAACTAAATAAATCTGGTTACTTGTCATTGGTTCAGCTAGAGACTTGGTGAATTTGTATCAAAAGCATTTGACCTTGTAGATCACTTGAAATATCATTAATTCTCATTGAAAAGTGCTACGAAGAAAATTTAAGTAGCCATCTACTTTAGGAGACTCCCTATTATATATAATACATGTATCAAGATTGATTCAAATTCCCTATCAATAAACATTACCAACTTGATTCTACACTGGAAATGGAACTACTTCTAGGGTCCTAATGTCTTAGTTGTCATTTGGGTATTCTTCAGATTTTCACTTTAGGGTGCCAATGGCTTTGGGCCAAGGTTCCATGTTGTTGTATAGGAATCATGATAGTGAAATCCCTTTATTGACTATATATTATCTCATTGGCTATCATATTTACTAGATGAGTGGGGATGATCAGATGGAAGGAGATTGAGATGAGACTAGTGCACTCATGTTTTTTATTCTCAAAGTAGTTTTTTTTGTTATCTATCAAGATGTGTTGTCAAAAGAATAAGATGATAGACTGTTAAAGGGTAACATGCTTTTGAGGCGTCCTTCAATTTTTGAGTATCTCAACTAAATTATTTATTTTGTGGGACTCATTTTGATGGACTTGTTTAAGAGATGGAGGAATACATAGAGAAGATGAAATATTAGGCCTCTAGTGACGTCAATTCTTCAATAATTTTCATGGAGTAGATAAGAATGCAAAAGTCTACATTATGGTCAGGATAATTTTCAATAGAAAATATGGATAGGGATTCGTATATGCTTGTTGCATGAAAAGTGACAATGGTGTTTAGAAATATGCAAAGCCATAAAGGTTTGTTAAAAATATAAGGTCTCATCCTTGAAAGGTATGCACAAACATATTAGGTTTGTACAACCTTGTAGAGGATATTTAAATCCTTGTATAAACCATAAACCCTTATGATATAGCCTAAGATTGTTGTCAAGCCGGAAGGGAGTTGTCATTCTTTGTCAAGGGTTGAGAACCCAAAATCCTCTTTAAAACCCTCTTCAAATATAAAGATTAATAGGGAGAATGGAATACTACATGATAGCACAATGAGAAAGGAAGGTCAAAGAGTTTAGAGAAGTTGTAATACTGAAAGAGCCTATGTAGATATTTCATGATAGTGAAACAAATGATAATTTGAGAGATGATGGAGGTTTAGTAAAGTAGTCAGAGATGTACATGAGGTTGTTACTAATGAGGACAATATTATTCGTCAATAATAACTATCCTTTGTGAAGAGTTAAGGGGTTCAAATTCTTCTTCAAAACTCTTCCAAAGGCTTTTATACACCTAAAAAGGAGAAGATGGACATGGAAAACACAAGGAAAGAAGAGTAGAGGTATAAGGAATGCTAGAGGTTGAGGAATCCACCAAGAGGCATGAAACAATTGGCATATATGTATAAGGATACAAAGACCTTGCAGAGGAACACATGCGTAAGTTTACATCATCATATAAGAAATTGGATTCTATATGCATGCAAAGGGTTGAAGACTCATAAATTGGAGATATCATAGTGAGATTGCTTCAAGCAAGTGTGCAAATCACATGAGTGAAAGAATGGAAAAGAATGATACTAGTGTAAGAAATGTGACATTTTTAGGCCCTAAAAGTTCTTGTATGCCCTCCAAAGAAGTATTAACTACCTCAAACTCTTTGCACACATGTCTTATCAAGGATGCATATAAGGCTATGGTAGTTGGGATGTGATGGAGTAGTTGCAAGTTTCTACTTGGGGTGAAGGAGCTTTTTTGGTTGACAAAGCCAAAGTCCAATAGAGATCACTCATTCCTCAGCACCATGATGGAGCATTACAAGGTGCAAAACCAGTAGAGAAAGTCATCTAGGTGCCCAAAAGAAGTTTGAATTCCCTTGTCAAGAAAAGATAATGGAATTTACTCTTCATAAGAATGTTTATAAATTCTAGGATGTTGTTGAAATAGAAAAAGACGATGCCTACAATAGGAATAATTCAGTTCTTTCTAGTAAAAAAAAGATACCATTGTAAGTCAATTTAAAAAAAAATAAAGGCTCACTTTTGCAAGAAAAGACAATGTATTTTTAGAATTTTACCTCATTGTGATGCCTTTCATCAACAAGAGCTATGATGAATCTAGAGTCCCCGCCTTTTGCCAAAAATGGAAGATTTATTTTATATTTAAAACATAGTGACTGAAATTGAAAACTTAAAAATACAAGATCACTACAGCCATGGTTGTTACGAATAATCTATCAAGTTCAAAAAATAAATAGCAAGAAAAAATTCCAATTTTTTATATATTGATAAGATCAAGATCAAAGAAGTTGTGTTTTGTATCCTCTATTCTTGTATTTTGATAAAAATCAAATATAAGTTATGTTTGGTATTCTCTTTTCTTAGTAGTCATTGAAAACCAAGTTCTTGAATCTTTGGACCTATATCTGATTATGTGATGAAGGAAAAAATGGGTTGCACTTTGTGATATTGCAATTCCCTTTGTATTGGAGCAAGGAAAGGGAGACTTGGATATTTTAATTCAACTAAGATAAGCAAGCATCCATCTAATTTTAGGTGTGAATAAAGTACAATAGACATAGTATCTATTAGTTGATAAACAAATGAGGCAAACATTACAAAGCAATCTAGTAAATAGTGAAAAGAGTTTTCCATTATAGCTAGAAAAAAGTTAAATGTGAAGCTTAATTGAAATTGATATAAAAGTACTCTGCCTGTGCCTCTTAGCAGCTCAAATGGGGAATAATCCCAATCTCATGAATCATAAAAATCTATTATACAGAGAACATCAACTTTTTTAAAGGTAAAAGTCCAATAATTAGTGAACTTAACTTTAAGATTATAGTTGTTCTACATCTTTCAATTTTAATTAATGATTAACGGTAATAACTAAATAATAACATGGTTCACTAATTAATAGAAGATATCAATTAGAATAATAATAAAACAAAAGATAGAGCCTGATTCTGGTCTCACTATTGAACTTGGAGTCCATTGACCAAAATAATATGAAAAGTGCAGCATTTATTTTATGCCTGCAACTGAGATTCGATGACCCATCCTTTCGTTCAATGTAAATGGTCAAATTTTCCCTAAGAAACTCATCTTCAACTAACTCATAATGGTTGTGGAAGCAAATTTTTAAGAATATGAACATGTTATATAATTTTGTTTAAAAAATATAATTATTACAACTTTGAATCCTATAAACTATAAAGATTGTTATCTTAAGTATCAAATACTAAGGGTTCTGAATCAACAATCTATGTACACCCTTTCAATGTGTTTTAAATTATTTTGGTAAGAGATTAAGTTTGGTTCATTAGTCTTTTTTAAACTTGAAAAAAATAATATTTTTAAATTATTTTTTCAATTTTTTTCAATTAAAGAGCTAAATAAATATGAATGGGAATAAAAAACACAATGAATTGAATATATGCAATCATGAATTTAAGAGTATTTAGAAACATTGAAACTTTATCTGTATATTTTTTTAGATGTAACCCCAAAATTAAGTGGAAGAGATTTGATTACAATCAAAAAGTATGAAAGTACAACATCCATTATGCATTACCTATCAAAATTGGGCTCTTAACCTGTATTAATTGTGAAATTTATAAAGCAAACATCTCATGCAAACAAGTAATATTCGTGAAAATATTTATTTCTGACTACCTCTAAAAACTAACAAAGATCAACAAACAAATAAAAATTAGAGAGAAAAAAACCTCATTATCTAAAAGGTCTACGAATTGCATATTTTCTCCACTAACATTGAGGGTAGAAAATATTTGTCATGATTTTACTTTAAAGCATTTTATGTCTCCTCTATTTGCTAGATATATGATTTATTTAACATTTTTAATTTGTCGTGGTCAATCACCATATCATTGATCAACTTTTTATAAAAAAATAAATAAAGTAAAAACAAAACAAAACAAAACAAAAAACTTTTCTTCTCCATTGCCATAGGAAATTCTTGATGCTTGTTGCCTAAACTAAGAAGTGGGGTATTTTAGCAAACTGTCTTTTGCTTTTGAATCATCTCTTAGTTTTTTTTTAATCTCCTTAGATACCTCATATTCAATCCAGCTACTTGTCATAGTAAAGTAGATAAAAGTCCCTTGATTACCTAAAGATCTTCCATAGAGGATGATTGTATTTTGGAAAAACAAGGTAGATGTAAGTGTTTTGATTGCTTAAAGATCTTTTGTAGTGAATAATTTAACTAGGGGAACAACACTAGCAGTTGTTATAGTTCCAATAACCGTGCACTACCCCCAACTCCCAAATTACTAATTTTAAAGAAACCCAAAAAATGATAACTAAAAGCCCACTAATAAATTTTACATGTATCAACTATCACACACTTTTTAGCATTTTTGGACCATAACTCGCCCATTTGGGCACAACTATTGGGGCATTTGTGTACAACTATAGCGGCATTTGTGCATGACTACTAGGACATTTTTGCATAAGTTTTGACAATTTTAAGTGCATGGTTATTGGGGCATCTTTAAGTAGGTATTGGGTGACACATTGAAATGTGTATTTTTTGACCCTTGTGTGCATAATGGATCCCATAGCATGTGTCGTTACCCCTCAAAAGCCAATTCAGTTAAGTCACATACAAAGAAAACGAAAAAAATATCATTAAAATTGTATGTAACATTTAGGATCTATGGGTGCATGAAGTTAGCTATAACATCTCTTGGTATGCTTCCCCTATATAAAAAAAAGGTTTTAGAAGTAGACGATAGTCTTTTATGCTCATGTCCATTTGTCAAAAGTCATTACAAGAAAGAAACACTCATGCATGAGTTGTCATTTCAATTGGAATTTTTATTCTAGATGCATACAATTGTTGGCATGATTGGCATAACTAATGCAGATCAAGAATGGTGATTGAACCAGTAAAGGACTATTTGTGATGAAGAGATTAAGATTGCATGATCGGATGACTTTGATCAGTTATTTGTGTTGTCATTGATGGAAACTAATGTTAGCTATGTTGTATTTTGTCATCTAAGTCTTTTTGGTCTACCGAAAACATCTTATCGATATTATAGACAATGAACTGGGAATTAAGACCTTAACCGGTAAACGAGGAATGTTTTGATTTGATCCAGCGATTGGTGATGATTGAAGTGTTGCGGTTTGGAATGTGAGCTTGTATCATTGTAATATGTATTTGATCGAAACTGCATAATGTTTTGGTTATCAAAATCATGTTTATGATTTCTATTTTATTTTTACTAGGGTTTAAGGACCGGTAATGATTTTTGGTTTGGCGGTGATCTACATCAAGTTCGAATGTTGGTGATGATGTGGCACAAACCGCGTGAAGTGTTTGAACGATGTTTTGGCACGTTTGGAGAGTGAATTTCTTGGGAATATGCAAAATGCTTAGCAGAGTGTTCTAAGGATTTGACTTTGTATGAGATCGAGATGCGATTATCATTCAATGATTGTAATTGATTGTAATGATCCATATGATGATAAATGATGATCTATAATGAGTTGTAAAAGAACTATGATGATCTTTGTTGTAAGTCTTAGGGTTTTGTAACTGACTAAGATGAAAAAGTTTATTTATATCAGTACAGTTGATGTTTGTTGTGTCGATGGTTTTGAAAAAAGTGTGAATCCAAACCAGAGTATGAGATCTTCCAGAGAGTAGCAGATTTGGAGCTTAATTGGATCTGATCAAGCAAGTAGTTAAGTGTTGTACCCTGATCATTCACTGTTGTTCTCTAACAATTGGAGCAGTCAAAATCCCTTAACTGGGTAGGTCCTAATAGGCCTTACATTGTAAATCCCTTAACCAGGTATCTCAATATCTGAGTGTTAAATCCTCTTCTGAGGTTGATCCTAACAGGTGAAAGCTCCTAACAAGGCTCATCATCTAAATCCCTTAACCGGGTGACTCCTAATAGGGTATGCTCCTAATAGGGAATCATTGTAAGCTTCTCACTGGGCTAGGCTCCTAATAGGGCGTATCCCGAAAGAGTGCACAATTTTTACGGGTACCAATTCCCACCGTGGTTTTTCCCTATTTGGGTTTCCACGTGAAAAACATGATGTTCATATGGTGAATTTTTTTATGTGTTGTTATGTTTTACTTTTAGTTTATGCTTAGTAATGAACACTTAATGAGTTGTTTTGATAAATCGGTTTAACAGTTGGTTATCAGTGATTACCGGTAATGGTAAAGAGTTTATTACTGGTTTATGTTTGATTTGAAGAAGTTTTATAAGTTTGAAATTATTGTTAATACTAATTCCCCCCCCTCTCAGTATTAACCAGATCCTCTAAGATTATCAATTGGTATCAGAGCATTGGTCCTCTATGTGTAGAAAGCTTAACAACTTGAGGGTATGTGCAGGATCATGGTGTGCCAAAACAGGCCCTTAAGTGGCAATGCAATTTTAGAAAATCAGAGTTATGCAACTTGACATGAAAATTTGAATAAGTTGCGAATATTATTTTTAAAATATGTAAGAAGAGAATATATAGAAAATTGAATATAGTTTCTAAGCTACTAGTTGTTTTTTGGAAAAAAAAAAATCCTATTTGATGAAAATTTCAAATTTCAATGCAGTGGTACTAAAATTTCAAGAAAAAAAAAGAAGTACACGTATGTTTGACCACCCTAATCACAATAAAATCATAATATTTTTTTATAATATTTATAATATAAGTATTAGACTCATGTCCGGATGTGACACATATTTTTTTTAAATTTTTGACAAAGTAAATAATTATTTATGAATTTTTTACTGCAGCTTTTCAGAAATTCAGAAACTCCTACGTTTGACCACCTTAACTTGGTCAAAACCTTATGAAATTTAATGTTTTTTTAATTTTTCCCTATAGTAGATGAAGCATAGGATGTGATGCATGTTTCGGATTCAAAAAATGTTATACTGTTTGAAAGTTATGAGTGTTTTTCAATCAATATATCAATCAGGACTATTGTCAGAATTTAATTAGAAAATAAATAATAATTATTTATTAAAGTCGAAATAAGACAAGCCTTATATTGTTGGAAAGCTGGGAACGTCCTTAAAAAACCCTTTTTGTTTTGTCAAATTTGGCTACAAAAAAAGTCGTCAACCACCAGTGTAAAGTATGGAAAATCAAGGAATACTGAAAAACACGTTTTTTCAGTTGACTTTCCAGGCTTGTCACTTTCAAGCCAAATACCAAAGCATTCCCGAGCCGAAATTTGAAATTTGAAAATTTGACTACAAAAATCAGATATCTGATTTTAATCAGTAAATTCTCTAACTAGATTTGTTTATTAATATATTAATATATTAATTTATAAATAAATTAGTATATTAGGGAGAGAGAGAGAGAGAGAGAGAGAGAGAGAGAGAGAGAGAGAGAGAGAGAGAGAGAGAGAGAGAGAGAGAGAGAGAGAGAGAGAGAGAGAGAGAGAGAGAGAGAGAGAGAGAGAGATGGGGAGGGGGAAGGGAGAGAGAGAGATAGAGAGAGATTAGGGGAGAGATTAGGGGAGAGGGATAGAGAGAGATTAGGGGAGAGAGAGAGAAGGAGAGAGAGAAGGAGAGGGAGAGAGAGATTAGGGGAGAGAGAGAGATTAGGGGAGAGGGGGAGAGAGAGAGAGATTAAGACACCATAGGACCCAAAGCAACCTAATATGGTGTCATAATGGGTCATATGGCATCCTAAGGGGTCATAAGGGTTCATGGGACACCATATGACCCCTAAGGACAACATACCACCCCTTACGACACCATATGGTGTCATTACGGGTCATATGGTGTCCATAGGCGTCATATGGTGTCCTAAGACACCATATGACCCCTTAAGACACCAAATTGTGTGTTATGGGTCATATGTTGTCCTAAGGGGTCATAAGACACCATATGACCCAAAGAGACCCAATATGGTGTCATTAGGTGTCATATGGTGTCCTAAGGGGTCATATGATGTCTTAAAGGGGTCATATGACACAATATGACCCACTAGGACACAATATGATCCATAACGACCAAATATGGTGTCTTAAGGGGTCATATGGTGTCCTAAGGGGTCGTAGGACACTATATGACCCCTTATGACACAATATGACCCAAAGCGACCCAATATGGTGTCATAACGGGTCGTATGGTGTCCCAAGACACCATATGACCCCTATGGACACCATAGGACCCCTTAAGACACCAAATCGTGTCGTTAGGGGTCATATGGTGTACCATGAACCCTTATGACCTCTTAGGACACCATATGACCCCTAATGACACCATACTGGGTCGCTTTGGGTCATATTGTGTCCTACGACCCCTTAGGACACCATATGAACCCTAACAACACAATTTGGTGTCTTAAGGGGTCCTATGGTGTCATTAGGGGTCATATGGTACCTTGGAACACCATATGATCCCTAATGAAACCATATTGGGTTGCTTTGGGTCATATTGTGTCCTAAGGGGTCGTAAGACACAATATGACCCCTTAGGACACAATATGACCGAAAGCGACCCAATATGGTGTCATTAGGGGTCATATGGTGTCCTAAGAGGTCATAAGGGTTCATGAGACACCATATAACCCCTTAGGACACCATATGACCCCTAACGACACAATTTGGTGTCTTAAGGGGTCGTATGGTGTCCCAAGACACCATATGACCCCTATAGACACCATATGCCCTAACGACACCATAGGACCCCTTAAGACACCAAATCATGTCGTTAGGGGTCATATGGTGTCCTAAGGGGTCGTATGACACAATATGACCCCTTAGGACACAATATGACCCAAAGCAGACATAATATGGTGTCATTAGGGGTCATATGGTGTCCTGAGAGGTCATAAGGGTTCATGGGACACTATATGACCCCTTAGGACATGATATGACCCCTAACGACATGATTTGGTGTCTTAAGGGGTCCTATGGTGTCGTTAGGGGTCATATGGTGTCCATAGGGGTCATATGGTGTCTTGGGACACCATATGACCCCTAATGATACCATATTGGGTTGCTTTGGGTCATATTGTGTCCTAAGGGGTCATATTGTGTCCTACGACCCCTTAGGACACCATATGACCCCTAACGACATGATTTGGTGTCTTAAGGGGTCCTATGATGTCGTTATGGGTCATATGGTGTCCATAGGAGGAGAAGACAAGGTATGTTAAATATTGCTAATGTTACTTCAAATGAAGAGGAAATTGAATTTGAAAATGTGCCACAAGTTATTGAAAATAAAAATGTAGATTTGAAAGTGAAAATATTGAAAATTTTGAAAATGTTGAAAGTGATAATGAAAATGCTCAACATGTGGAAAATTTTGACATAGGAGGTGAAAATGTGGAAAAATTTAACATTGAAGGTGGAATTGCTCAACCAAGTGAACCATATGTAATACCTAATTACTTTAGAAATGAAGACCCTCTCATGAATGAAAGAAAAATTCCAAATCCAAGACCTTCAAGAACCCCAAAATGGTTATTTGAAATCGATGAGAACATTATTGCGAATCTTGAAGGAAAGAGGTCAAGAAGAACCGTTCGGTTGTGGGCTACACAACTTTTCAACCAAAATTTTAGCAATAAGACATTGACCGAGCAATGCCAACTCTTTGTTCAATTGCTAAAGATGATAAAGATGAGACCATTGCTAAGCAAATTGAAGATTCGTATGAACAAGAAGATGGAGATAAATTCTATTGGAAAGAATACCAAAGAAAGAGATAAGAGAGATGCTCGAAGAGTGATTACAACCTTCTGAGTAAGCCATCAATTGAGGAAGGCTTGTCAAAGTAGACAAACTTGTGTTGATTTTTGTTGGTTAACGGATTGGATTTCTCAAAATTTACAAATAAATACTCCTATTGCCCAAATAGAAAACCAATGATAATTAGCAGTTGGGTAAATAATTATTGTTTTTACCCTCTGCATTAAGGTACAACTCCCTATATGATATTCAATGAATTTTGAATAATATATATTTTTTATGTGATTCACTTTTAACCAGAAAATAAACAAAAGGCTTCAAAATTCACTAGTCAACACAATATGAATGCTTAATGATGGATAATGAAATTCATAACAAGGCATTTGATTTCAAATGGAAATTAACTCACAGGATGATAAAAAGAATATTTGAACTCTAATTGACACTCACTCATGTCTCACAGGACAAGGGGAATCAGAAAATTCAAAAGCTTTCAGCTAGTTTCATTTACCAAATTGATTCGCAGACTTCAAATGAAAAATCAGAGAAAAGAAATTGATACACGAACACATAATCATTCCAACAGAAATTTTATGCATTCAAAACACACAGGTTTCTCAAGCTATATCATATATTTCATTCCACTCAAAGATGGGTATTCCACTGAAATTACATGTGAGATTAGTCTGTTCCTCCAAATTTTTACACAAAAATTTTATATCCACCACAAAAACATCCTTACAAATATATATAGCCCAGTCTAGGTATTTTTCACTAGCTAATAATACTTGAATGTAAAAATACATCCAGTCCTCCCAATAGAAGGCATATGAATTCCCCTTAAGCCTGTTCAAAAGGATCACAATGTCCCTGACTTCTGTGATGAAATGCTCTCTTGTTAAGGGTTTGGGCAACCTAGAACCTCCCTTCTGTATTTTAAGGAGCCAGTTTCTAGCAATGACACTCCGATAAACACTTCTCTTCTTAGAGAAAAATGTGTATGAGGTTCCTATGGACCAATCCTCATACGACTCTTTGTGAGGAATTCCAATTGTAGCCATTATAGTTTCTTTGTCAATCCGCACTAGCATGTCTCCATTATTGGCTCTAATACACCTATTACTAGCATCATATCGGTTCATGCATGCATATACTAATTCTAGGCAAGGAGTAGCAATTGGAAATGTAGCGGCCTCAACAAGACCACTGTGAACTATCCTTTCCATCATGGAATTAGCTGCTGGGTTCTTGGCCCTCTCTAGAAAATTATCTAACTCATCCTGAATGAAGGCTGTATCATCTAACTCTGGAAGGGTACTAACCAAGCATGATGTTCGACCCAATTTAGGCAGTGTCAGTCTCATTTTTGCTTTAAATTGCATCAATCAGACAACATTCAACTCCGAAGCAAAGAATTACACTTTCCAATTTTCAGAACTAAAACAGAGCAGGGGAAAATAAGCAATTGAACTCACCTGTCTTCAACATGAAACTATGAAACCCTCAGAAGAACTGAGCTAAATTACCTTCTGCGTCTCCACTCTTCGCCAATGGCAACAATAATTATCTTACCTGAGACGCCCCATATTTAAAGACGAAAAAGACTGAAATGAACCAACACACGCTTCGGCCCAGCTCATTCATCCATGTAAAGTCACTTGTGATTTGATATAATTCTGACATGCTTATTAATTAGAAATCAACTCTACACAGTTGACATGCCTTCTCATGATTGTTTCCATAATTACAATTTGAAAACACGAAAACCAAGGAAAATTCTGTTTTGATTGTGCCGCCTTTTCTTCCAAGACACCATCGGGCTGATTTGAAAACACCGCTTTGAACCTTGAACTCATTTTAAAAGAAGTTCATTGGTTCAAAGTACAATGACAACAAGTCACATTTGCGAACAAGCAGAAAGAGACAAACGAAACGTTCAATAACACGAGAATGAACCTTGAACCTTGAACCAATTCAAAACAAAAGTTCAATGGTTCAAGTTCAAAATGACCACAAGACTAGTACTAAAGAGACAACCACAAAACAAAAAACAAAAGACCGATTGAACCTTGAACCTTGAACCGAAAAGGTTCAAAGTTCAAGTTCAACAACTATGCTAATGACGACACAAAACTTTATGGAACACATTTCACTTGAACTTGAATTGTGAACTTTATTAAAGGTTCGACGAATGAGTACGAAGTTCGTTTGATGAAGACTTAAGTCCTATGAAAATAATTACCCTTTTTTTATGATAGGCTATAAATGAAAAATAAAAAGGGGGCAACAATTTTAACATAAACCGTAAAACTTTGGATAGAGCACTTGCACGAAGATAAAGACTTGACGATCCACTTCAACAAGATACATGGGCATTTGGTGGGAGGATTCCACGTGTTGATAGAAAGTTGAATGACAATGTGAAGGAGGAGATTCAACAATTTTGGCACTCTAATTCTAGAGTGTCACCCAATGTAAAGGACGTTTTGAAATTAAGAATCGACAACCGAGACCGCACACCGCATCCCAAACATTTCTTGGAATCAAGCCAAACAATGTTGTACAATTTTTTTTGTGAATTACATCCAACTTTGCAAATATCACAAAGAGCCTTTGAATCTTTGAAACCATTTTATTGCGTTCCTCTTAAGATTCACAATACCTGTTGTTGCAAGTACCATGTGGAGTTTTCAATGTACCACGAACTTTTATGTCATATTCGTTCTACGATGCATACTAATGAGATGTTGTAGGAATGTGGTGCAATCCTATTTCCGAGATCATCAAGAGACTTGCAAGATCTATTTTTATGCCCTAGAGATGATGGCTGCTATTTCTATAGAAATGATTGTTTGAATGAGAAGTGCTTAGAATGTGGTGGGTTGTCAAAGTTTGTTTCATGTTTTCATGAGGGCAACAAACACGAGTTTGGAAAGAATTATGTTGAGAAAAAAAGATACAAGACAATGAAATATACTTTGAAGAGTGGAGGTGAAGGTTCTAGATGCGAATTAGTCTCAAGAGAAATGAGTATTGCTGATTTTATTTTGGATTTTAAGGAAAATATTTTCTACAAGTATGCAAGGCACACCCATAGGTCTTAGTGGTTGGATCAATAGTTTAGGATGTGTAAGAACTCTTTCCCGATTGGCACTATTGTATCGGTGGTTGATTTTGCAGAGAACTATACATTGCAACCACAAAATGAGGTACAGTCTCAGTACTACAATTCAATCTAGATTGCTATTTTTTTTCACATTATATATAGACATGCTCCTGATAGTATAGAAGAGGACAGGAAGATAATCAAGGAGTATCATTTTTATATGAGTGATGATAGATCACACTCCTTCGAGTATGTGCAACATTCTTTTGAGAATTTTTTTGAGTTCTTGCATGAGAAAGATATTGCAATCGATCGACATATAATATGGTCAAATAATTGTATGGGTCAATTCAAGAATGCCTGTATGTTTTATTGGTTGATTATAATGCATGTATAGAGGCGTATACCTCATATTTGGTGTTTTTTTGAGGCAGGGCATGGTAAGGGAGAGCATGATGGAGCAGGTGCATGTTTGAAGAGAGCTCTAGTTAAGGAGAAATTGAGGATTTCAGGTGCAAATTTCTCTGATGCACATTCTATTGTTGATTGGTGTAGTTCAACATTGTCACATGGAGGTACTCTTGATTCAGCAGTGAGCAGATTCTTTTGGTTGGTTGAGGAGGGAACAATGGGAGATAGATTGGATTGTCAAACAATTAAAGATTCTTCAAAGATGCATTCATTTCTCATCTCAGATGCAAGTACATGGACCATTTGGACACGAGTGTTGGCTTGTTTTTGTCAGAGTTGGGTTCGGTGTGGTTGGGATCAGTGCGAGTCAAGTGAGTGGGTTGATACGTGGGTTGCCCACTATCTAACTCCTTTATCTCAAACAATATCCTTGTCAAACAATGACATGGAAAGTTCACTTGAGTATGATCATCTATCAGATCTTGTACAACCAGGACATGTTTTTGCAATTGTCGCACCACAAGGGAATGAAGAGAGATCAAAATATTGGTTGGCACGATGTGTATAGGGAAAACAAAAGCTAACACAACCAGTGACAGATGATGA
Source organism: Cryptomeria japonica (assembly GCF_030272615.1). Classification (NCBI taxonomy): domain Eukaryota; kingdom Viridiplantae; phylum Streptophyta; class Pinopsida; order Cupressales; family Cupressaceae; genus Cryptomeria; species Cryptomeria japonica. The sequence goes on along the minus strand of NC_081407.1, from coordinate 270,213,414 downwards.
TGGGTTCACATATCCTACAGGTTCAATTCTTGTTGTGGGAACTTGGTTGCGAACATACATGATTAGAAAGAATGACATACCTGCATTTGAAGACTATGAGAGACACAAAACCATTATAATGTATTCACACCTTATTATAGCTACAAATGTCAAGTTGTTGAAGCATCAAGCAAAATAGAAGACCAAAGAGATATGGACAGTGACTACTGCTAATCATGAAGCAATACTGGATACTCTTAAGCAAAGAGATGACCCTTTAGGCACACTTGAGTAGTAGTTCTTTAATGGTGCCTTATTTTTTTTATCATGCATTTCATTTCAAACAATGATAATTAAACCTTAATGATCAAGTTTGTTACGTGTATATTAAGGATGTGTTGACAATGCAGGTCTATTGATGAATGTTTTTTTTGGCAACACGGTTTTTGCATGCACATAGCGAGTACACGATATAATCGAAAGGGACGTATTTTTGCAACATGACTTATTATCATGCATTTGATGAGCTTTACAATTTTTGTTATTAGAGAACACTATCTGACAATTTTTGATGATATAATTATCGCAAAACCTTTATGCTCATGCAGGTCTTTTTTGATGATATACAATAGTATCACATTATGATTTTTGCGTCAACATAGTGGGTTCTGTTGATATAATTCAAAGGGACGTATTTTTGTGGTATATAATCCGACCTTTTCATTTATTATCATGCATTTTAGTTGAAGTGATTATCATGAAGCCTTTATGTTCATCCATGCATTTTATGTGTAGACTAACAATTCTTAAAAATACAGGTTCATGCTAGATCATTCGCCGTTGAGCAGACCCTATCTTGGTGATGGTACATATTGCTTTGTGCATTAATGAGATAAAATTTTGTGCATAAACATTAAGTCAAGTGAATGTATTGCTATTTAGAAATGACCATATCTACCATCGTCTTCAACCATGCAGAGAAATGCAATGAGAAGGGCTTTAATCAACATGCGTCTTTCTTCAAAGTTATGGTTGTATACTTTGCAGAGAAACTAGTAAGTTTCATAATTATACAATCTTGTGCATCTTAAAAATGTTTGAAATGATCTATTTATAATTTTCCAAACTAATTTGTATTAAGTGTTATAATTTTTTTCTTGTAGCACATTCATTCTGCATAAGAAGGCTACTTATTTTGGTCTTCATTTATATGCAGGCATTGTTGTATGTAAGATTTTCTCTTAGGACATGAGGATGTCTGATGGAAATGAAGTGGGATGTTGTATTTGTATATGTATCTATACATGAGTACATTGGTGTAGTTGTATTGATAATGAAAAAAAAATCATGTTTGCATATCCCTTCATGGATGTCACATGCAAGTGTAATGCTAATTATGTGTCTACAGTGTAATGCTTGTTTATATATAATTTTAGCACTTAGGGTGGTCAAGGGACGACGCTAGTAGGGTATGACCCCGAGTGTTCAATCAAGTGGGGGGAAAAATAAGAGCATGCGTAGGTTATAATGCTTAACTAGACATGTTGGAGTCAACGGTTCGTCATCGCGACGAGAAGAACGAGAAATTGGCCACGCGGCAACATTTGATTGAGTGAGACTGACGATTTTTTCGCAAACCAAAAAATTGCTGCCTTAATAAAACCATAGGGCAACTTGAAAAAATGAGATAGGCTTTTGTAGGGACCCCTCTTGTGGCCCCATAGGTTCAAACGGATCATTCGCAGGTGCCATAGATTTTGAGTTAGGGCCTGTCAAAGTCTGATAGTTTTGAGCACTTAGGGCGCTCAAGGGACGACACCGGTAGGGTATGACCCCAAGTGTTTGACTGAGTAGGGGGGTGCAAAATAGGAGCATGCATAGGCTAATAATTCCTAACTGGACATGTCAGAGCCAACGGTTCATCATTACGACAAGTAGAACGAGAAATTGGCCACGCGACAACATTCGATTGAGTGAGACTGATGATTTTTTTACCAACCGAAAAATTGTTGCCTTAATAAAACCGTAGGGAAACTTTAAAAACCGAGATAGAATTTTGTAGGGACCCCTCTCATGGTCATGTAGGTTCAAATGGATTGTTTGCAGGTGCCATGGATTCTGAGTTAGGGCCCATCAAAGTTTGACAATTTTGAGCACTTAGGGCGCTCAAGGGACGACGCTGGTAGGGTATGACCCCGAGCATTTGACCGAGTGGGGGGAAAAAATAGGAGCATGCATAGGGTAATAATTCCTAAATGGACATGTTGGAGTTGACGGTTCGTCATCGTGACGAGAAGAACGAGAAATTGGCCACGTGATAATATTCGATTGAGTGAGACTGACGATTTTTTTGCCAACCGAAAAATTGCTACCTTAATAAAATAGTAGGGAAAATTGAAAAACTGAGATAGGTTTTTGTAGGGACCCCTCTCATGGCCCCGTAGGTTCAAATAGATTGTTCACAGGTGCCACGAATTTTGAGTTAGTGCCCGTCAAAGTCTGACAATTTTGAGCACTTAGGGCGCTCAAGGGACGACGCCGGTGGGGTATGAACCCGAGCATTTGATCAAGTGGGGGGGAAAAGTAGGAGCATGCATAGGGTAATAATGCCTAACTGGACATGTTAGAGCCGACGGTTTGTCATCGTGATGAGCAGAACGAGAAATTGGCCACACGACAATATTCGATTGAGTGAGATTGACGATTTTTTTGCCAACTGAAAAAATTGCTTCCCTAATAAAACCATAGGGAAAATTGAAAAAATGAGATAGGCTTTTGTAGGGACCCCTCTCGTGGCCCCGTAGGTTCAAACAGATCATTCACAGGTGCCACAAATTTTGAGTTAGGGCCCGTCAAAGTTTGAAAATTTTAAGCACTTAGGGTGCTCAAGGGACGACGCCGGTAGGGTATGACCCTAAGCGTTTGATCGCAAAATAGGATCCTGCATAGGGTAATAATGCCTAACTGGACATGTTGGAGTCGACGGTTCATCATCGCGATGAGTAGAACGAGAAATTGGCCATGCGACAACATTCGATTGAGTGAGACTGACGATTTTTTCGTCAACAAAAAAATTTCTGCCCTAATAAAACCATAGGGCAACTTGAAAAACCAAGATAGTATTTTGTAGGGACCCCTCTCATGGCCTTGTAGGTTCAAACGGATCGTTCCTAGGTGCCATAGATTTCGAGTTAGGGCTTGTCAAAGTCTGACAATTTTGAGCACTTAAGGCGCTCAAGGGATGATGCTAGTAGGGTATGACCCCGAGCGTTCGACTAAGTGGGGGGAAAAATAGGAGCATGCATAGGGTAATAATGCCTAACTGGACATGTCAGAGCCGACGGTTCATCATCATGACAAGCAAAACGAGAAATTGGCCAAACGACAACATTCGATTGAGTGAGATTGACGATTTTTTCGCCAACCAAAAAATTGCTGCCCTAATAAAACCGTAGGGAAACTTGAAAAACCGAGATAGGCTTTTATAGGGACTCCTCTCGTGGCCCCATAGGTTTAAATGGATCATTCATAGGTGCCACAAATTTTGAGTTAGGGCCCGTCAAAGTCTGACAATTTTGAGCACTTAGGGCGCTCAAGGGACGACGCCGGTAGGGTATGACCCTGAGCATTCGATCACAAAATAGGAGCATGCATAGGGTAATAATTCCTAATTGGACATGTCAGAGTTGATGGTTCATCATCGCAAAGAGCTGAACGAGAAATTGGCCACACGACAACATTCGATTGAGTGAGACTGACGTTTTTTCACCAACATAAAAATTGCTGCCCTAATAAAACTGTAGGGCAACTTAAAAAACCGAGATAGGATTTTGTAGGGACCCCTCCAATGGCCTCATAGGTTCAAACAGATCATACATAGGTGCCACGGATTCCGAGTTAGGGCCCGTCAAAGTTTGACAATTTTGACCACTTAGGGTGCTCAAGGGACGACGCCGGTAGGGTATGACCTCGAGCATTTGACTGAGTGGGGGGGAAAAATAGGAGCATGTATAGGGTAATAATGCCTAACTGGACATGTTGGAGCTGACGGTTCATCATCGCGATGAGCATAACGAGAAATTGGCCACGAGACAACATTCGATTGAGTGAGACTGACGATTTTTCCACCAACCGAAAAATTTCTGCCCTAATAAACCGTAGGGAAAATTGAAAAACTGAGATAGGATTTTGTAGAGACCCCTCTTGTGGCCCCATAGGTTCAAATGGATCATTTGCAGGTGCCAAATATTTTGAGTTAGGGCCCATCAAAGTCTGACAATTTTGAGCAGTTAAGGCACTCAAGGGACGACGCCGGTAAGGTATGACCCCGAGCGTTCGATCGAGTGGGGGGGAAAAATAGGAGCATGCATAGGGTAATAATGCCTAACTAGACATGTTGGAGCCAACGATTCATCATCGCGATGAGCAGAACAAGAAATTGGCCACGCGACAACATTCGATTGAGTGAGACTAACGATTTTTTTGCCAACAAAAAAATTGTTGCCCTAATAAAACCGTAGGGCAAATTGAAAAACCAAGATAGGATTTTGTAGGGACCCCTCTCATGGCCCCCTAGGTTTAAACAGATCATTTACAGGTGCCACGGATTTTGAGTTAGGGCTCGTCAAAGTTTGACAATTTTGAGCACTTAGGGTGCTCAAGGGACGACGCCGGTAGGATATGACCCCAAGCGTTCGACCGATTGGGGGGGAAAAATAGGAGCATGCATAGGGTAATAATTCCTAACTCGACATGTCAGAGCTGATGGTTCATCATCATGACGAGCTGAACGAGAAATTGGCCACGCGATAACATTCGATTGAGTGAGACTGATGATTTTTTCACCAATAGAAAAATTGCTGCCCTAATAAAACCTCGAGCGTTCGACTGAGGTGGGGGGAAAATAGGACCATGCATAGGATAATAATGAATTGTATCAAGTATTGTTCATTAAATGAATTGCATTGTATTGTTCATTAAATGAATTGTATTGTTCATTGAAAGAATTGTATTGTATTGTTGATTAAATGAATTGTATTGTTCATTAAATGAATTGTATTGTATTGTTCATTATAAAAACAACACTTATGATGAAATGAAATGAATTGTATTGTTCATTAAATAACCATTATTAACCATTGTTAATTATTGGAATGAAGATTAAAGATTTCCATGATAACACCACGAACAAATGAGCAACAATTTATATGATCGAATATCAACTTCTGTATTTATAAAAATGTCAAATGATTACAAATGTATGTCCATACACAAATATGACATAAACGCCAACTGAAACAAAATGTATGTCTAAATACATGAATGTATGTCCATATACAAAATATACATGCCAACTAGACATGTAAGCATCCCAAAACTATCTAGAACATCCTAAGCTATTGATGGATCATCACAATCTATCCTCTTCACCACACTGCTTAGCTCTAAAGGATCCTGCACAAGAAAAACATTTGAACCATGATTAATATTAGTTATATTATATAATTCACATTCGAAAAGTTAACATAAAAATGAACTATAATTGAACTATTCATGTTTACCTTATCTCCACGTTTTCTCTTCAACTTTGCAGGACTCTTGATGTATGTCTTTGGTAGAGGAGGTATGTTTTGAATATTTTCATACACAACCTACATATGTTCAAAAACATGACATTGATACAAGTTAGCATATAATTGTCACTGATAATAACAAATTATATCTACTAATCAAAAAATAAAATAAACACACATCTACTCGAGGCATCTCTTCTTCTTCTTCAGGTATATTGGGTGTACTCATCAAGGATGTGATTCCAAGAATTCTCTGTATATATACACAACAAGTATATGAAACTATCAATCTATGTCTAGACATGTATAATCACTATAAGTTATTTAAACTATTCTTTCAATCATATTTGCATTCAATTACCTTTCCCTTGTCTCCAATTGCACTACTAGATCCTAAATCACACTACCCCGCACTCATGTTGCTTGTGCCCTATAAGAGTAAAATAAGATATACTTGAAAGTTACTACATAATCTAATTAATACCAATATAAATGATGAGCATGTATGTACAATAAAATATAAATGACTAGGAGCAATAATATTTGTACCGTCAAGCTACCAAGGCCAAATGAAATGGCCGACAAGGTGCCCTCCTGAATCTGTCTCAACTCATCCTCGGTCATCAACTGTTAAATAGACCATGTAAATAAAAATTAGTACTTAATATTATCTAATTTATAAATATTTTATTAAAATATAACATGAACTGTGAAAATACAAATCTTACCACTACATCATCAATGTATGATGACGGTGCCTCCTTGCCTCTAGCATGTGAGGACTCCCTAGGGTATCCTCCAGTCTGTGTAATAATATCTGGTGCATCATGCATCTCATGCACCTCATAATCTGCACTGTCCACAAGAGGATCAACGAGCTGTCCAACAGAACCCAAGCATACGTGCCCACACATGACACAACTATGGGGCACACATATGTGTGGAGCCGAGGATGACGTGTCAATGCCACTGGATGCACCGCTACCATCAAGAGTAGGCTAAGCTACTGATGCAACCTGAGAAACCAAAAGGCTACTCAAAGAGTGAATAGCCGATATGGTTCGTGAAGCCGCCTCACAAATGATATCAGGATGCTGCACTACAGGTGGGGGATCAATAGGAGGAGGGGGGACATATGGGCCCTAGACTACTCTGACTGCCCTAGGTCTATTTTGGGACATACCTAAACCTACACCCTGGAATGGTTGGATGTCAAAGTAGTTCACATGTTTGCGTAAAACAAACTCAGTATACAATTTTTTTATGAAATAGAAGGGGATATCAAGATTGTTGTTGGGTGGTTTGTCGAAAACCATCCACCAATGATCCCAAAATTTTTTCACAATCCCATCATTTGTGCACCATTTAATAGAAAGTTTTGTTTTTTTGGGATCTACGGGTTGACCAGTGCGAGAATTGACAAACAATGAGGCGATTTCGGCTTTGGATATCTCAAGATCCTTGATATCCTTATATGACAAGCCATCTGCATAATTTTCCCTCATATAATCTCCCCACAAAAGGGCGGCATTGTGCTCCTCTGTCATGGTTTCCATACTCTTTATGATCGACATGAGAGGATCAAACATTGGGTTTAGACGAGGGATCCTACGATATACTTTTGCAATCCCCCTCAATTCATTCAAATTTTGTGCAATCAAATCCTGAATTGAGGGGGGGTTTGGCAAATGAGGGTTTGGTTGTTACAGTTGTGGTTGGTCAGTGTTTTCATTGTTATCCCCCATTTTAACCTAATTGAATGTAAACAATTAAATTTAGTTAACAAATTTAAACAATTAGGTATTTGATTTAAAAAAACCTAGTTTTCATTAAAAAAACCATATTTTCAATGAAAAATCAAATAAACATTAACAAAAAATACAAGAAATGAATGAAAATGATTGAAAATGATAAAATTCTTACCTTTCAATCTAATTTTTAGCATTTTTTTGCCAAAGCACTGGATATTGGGTGCACCGGATATCGGATTTTGATAAAATCGCACAGCCCGTGAGTTAAAAATGACTCACGGGCTGTCACTGTCGAAATATAAAAGTCTTAGAAAATCGGATATCCGATTTTTATACTTAAATTATTTTAAAATAACATATATAATATAATAATATATTATATTATATGATATGTATTGTATTATATTATAAAATATAATTATATATTATATATATTATAATATATAATATAATATAATATTATATATTATATAATGCGTATTATAAAATATAATATAATATATATAATATAATAATATATTATATAATACGTATTGTATTATATTATAAAATATAATTATATATTATATAATATATACTATAATATAATATTGTATTATATAATATATAATATTATATTATATTATATATTATATAATATATATAGTATAATATAATATATATATAATATAATACATATTATATAGTATATTATTATATTATAATATAATATAATATAATATATTTCTTAAATTAAAATTACAAATAAAAATCGGATATCCGATTTGCATAGGTAATTACCAGGCCAAGGTGTACTGACATCCAGGCCAAGCAAAAAGTCAACACGGATTTTCGCGTTTTTAGGCGAGTGAAGAAGGCTATTTTTTTCACATCGCCACTTTTTGGCCCCTCTTGATCCCACACTGACCCTTGAGGGAAAGATCCTAAAGAAAGATGATGAAGAAGGGGGGTCCCAAGTTTACCAAGGACAACTACCAGATATGGAAAGACCAGATGAAGATATGCATTAAAGGATTGGGTGCTCAGTATTGGAATCATGTGATGATCAAATATGTTGCTCCTACTACCAGCCCCTTGACATCGGATGAGCTTAAAGAACAACAAGAAAAAATTCAAGCCTTGGAAGCAATTGTAAGTACTTTATCTGATTCTAAGTATATAGATGTTCATGGATTAGAAACTGCATTTGAGGTATGGGAGAAATTACAATTGATTTATGGAGGAGATGAACATGTTCAAAGAGAAAAAGAAGAAAGTTTAAGAGGGAAATTTGATGACATGAAAATGGCTGATGGTGAGAACATTGCACAATATGGTCAAAGGATTAAAGAAGTTGTAGGTGGTATTAAGAGTATTGGAGGTAAGATTGATGATGATATTGTTGTTAGTGAAATGCTTATAACTCTCCTACCACAATATTCTATTAGTCTGTTGATTCACCACCAACATTTTCAATAGAAGAAGTGGTTTCACTAAATCAAGATCAAGACCCACCCTTAGCGCAAGCAGTGCCAATTTCATATCCTTCAGGTGTAGGGGCAAAGCCAAAGCTAGTAAGAGTTTCGCCACCATCAATAGCACTTTTAGTTCTATATTATTAGGATCCAAATGCATATGCATATTAAGTTCCATTCATTAGGGATCTAGCACCGGTGGAAGCAACACCCCCTCCTACCCTAGTCAATTCAAATTACCTTAATGACCTAGAACCACAAATAGGAACCCCCTCACTAGAGGGTTTCTGCAATTCAAGAACTGAGATCTATCTCTAAAGATAAAGTCACAGTTGATTCTCTTATTGGTAAGTTGACTACATTTGAGTTAAATAATTTTGACAAGAGTGTTTCAAAACCATCTGAATCTTCTTTTAAAGCTTTTGTTACTGATACATGTGTTAGGAAAGGAAAGGATATTTGTCATGATCATGACTATAGGTCTAGTCAAGGCAGTAGAAGAACTGGGGATGATAATGAAGATCATCTGATGGAACTTGAGGCACTATTGGCTAAAAGATTTCCTAAAGGCACCGGTAAGTATAAAGGTAAATTACCCTTGAAGTGTTTTTGCTGCAATAAGATTGGACACATTGCTGCAAACTTTCTTAACACTGATAAGAAATAGAAGTTCAAATTTTTTTAAGGAAAAGGACATAAACATTGCTATGTTGCAATTGATGAAGGTGTGACTGATGAAGAATCAGAAGAAGATGACAATGAGGAGATAGTGTTTGTTGTTGTGAAGGAAGATCTAACTGATGAAAAGGCATTGGTTTCACACATGGATAGCAGTGATGAATGGATAATAGATAGTGGTTGCTCACACCACATGACAGGTGATAGAAACAAGTTTTTATCCCTTGAAGAATTTGATGGAGGTATTGTAATATTTGGTAACAACTCACCCTACATGGTTAAAGGTAAAGAAACTATTTCATTTAATGGAAAAAGCAATGCAGATGACGTCTTTTGGGTTGATGGATTGAAACACAACCTTTTGAGTGTTGGTCAATTAAATGATAACGGTTATCTTCTAGAATTTAAAAGTGGAGTGTGCATGATTCTTGGAAATAATGGAGAATTGATTGCTACTGGAAAGCATACAAGAGGTAATATTTTCCATCTGAATACTAATGTGAATAGTGGTTTGGTGGCAAAGATTGAAGACAATTGGTTATGGCACAAGAGATTTTTTCATGTTAATTTTGACAATGTGATAAAGGTTAGTAAATCAAGTATTGTGAGAGGTTTTCCCCAACTTGTTAAATCAGATAATGTGTTATGTAAGGATTGTTAGATGGGTAAGATTACTTCTGTATCTTTCAAGAGTAAGTCTTTCTCTTCAGAAAAAATTCTTGATTTGGTTCATATTGATCTTTGTGGTCCTATGAGGACTAAGAGTTATTTTGGTGATAGATATTTCATGATTTTTACTGATAATTTTTCCAAGATGATGTGGGTAACTTTTCTGAGAGAAAAGTTAGAGGCATTCAGTACATTCAAAGCATTCAAAGCTTTAGTTGAGAAAGAAATCGGGAAGAATTTGAAATGTTTGAGATATGACCGGGGAGGAGAATTTACTTCTGATGAGTTTGTGAAGTTTTGTGATGAACAGGGAATCAAGAGGTAGATGTCATCTCCAAGAACTCAACGACAAAATGGGATAGCAGAGAGAATGAATAGAACAATTGTTGAAGCTGCTAGAACCATGTTGATTCAAGGTGGAGTACCAAAAATGTTTTGGAGAGAAGCAGTTAGCACTCCTATTTACACTTTGAACCGGGTACTTGTCAAGAGAGGTAACAACAAAACACCTTATAAATTATGGAATGACAAGACTCCTACTGTAAGTTACTTTAAAATATTTGGGAGTAGGTGTTTCATTAAATGTGATGATTACACTGGAGATTTTGATGCAAAGTGTGATAAAGGTATTTTTCTTGGTTACTCTACAAAGAGTAAGGCTTTCAAATGTTATAACAAGAGAACAAAAAAGATCATTGAGAGTGCTAATGTAAAGGTAGATGAACTCTCTGAGAAATCTACCAACATATCTGAACCTAAGAAAGATGAAGATAAACTTGTGTTTATTGAAGTAGAGGTACAAAAGAATGATGAGCAGAACAATACAGAAATAGGTCCTCAACCGGTAAATGAAGAGAGCGATGAAGAAGATGAATAACATGAAGCAGAAGGCACAACACTAGAACCGGTAATACCAAGATATGTCAGACCAAATCATTCAAAAGAACAAATTATAGGAGATAAAAATGCTAGTGTACAAACAAAAAGGAAAATTAGAGAAAACTCCTATCCGATTTCAACTATTGAGCCTAAAACAATAGAGAAGGATTGAAGGATGATGATTGGATTAATGCAATGAATGAGGAATTGGATTAGATAGAGAAGAACAAGACATGGACACTTGATCACAAACTAGAAGACAAGAATGTGATCGACACTAAATGGGTCTTAAGAAACAAGCTGAATGAAGAAGGCAAGGTTGTGAGGAATAAAGCAAGGTTGGTATGCAAAGGCTATGCACAAGAAGAAGGAGAAGATTATGGAGAAACCATTTCACTGGTGGCGAGATTGGAAGGAGTAAGAATGTTAATTTCTTATGCTGCATTTAAAGGATTTAAGGTCTACCAGATGGATGTTAAATCTGCTTTTCTTAATGGCATCCTTGAGGAAGAAGTGTCCATAGAACAACCAGATGGATTTTCTTTAACCGAAGATAAAGATATGGTTTGCAAGTTACATAAGGCATTGTATGGATTGAAGAAGGCACCGAGGGAATGGTTTGAAAGATTGCATGCACACCTGATCAAATAGGATTCCAATGTACCAGTGAGGACAATAACATATATCTTAAGACTAATGGAGCCAGAGTATTGATAGCTGACGTATTTGTATAGATGACTTAATTTTTGGAGGTGATGATGCTTTATGTATGGCATTTGCTGAGGAGATGAAGAAATAATTTGAAATGTCTCTTATTGTTGAGATAAAGTTTTTCATTGGATTGCAGGTCCAACAATTGGATGGTGGAATATTTATCTGTCAGAGTAAGTATGCAAAGGAAGTGTCAAAAACATTTGGCATGGAGGATTGTAAACTGGTTGGTAATCCGATGGTGACAGGTTGTAAACTATCTCAAAAAGATAATTCACCCTCCGTTGATGAAAAAGAATGCAGGTCCATGATTGGTAAGTTACATTACGTTGTTCACACTCGGCCTGATATTGCACATGTTGTTGGTTTGGTTTCTAGATTTCAAAAGGATCCCAAGGAGACCCACTTGGTAGTGGTGAAAAGGATATTCTAGTACTTGAAAGGCATAATAGATTATGGTTTATGGTATCCTTATAACAATGATTTTTCTTTGGAAGTGTTTACTGATGCAGATTGGGCATGCAATGTTGATGACCGGAAAAACACTATTGGTGGATATTTTCTTCTTGGAGGTAGATTGGTTGCTTGGACAAGTAAGAAGAAAACATGTGTATCACAATCAACAACAAGGGTAGAGTATGTTGCAACATCAATGAATTGCACACAGGCAATCTGGATGAGACATGTATTAGAAGGTTTTAAACTTGATATGTCTGAACTGGTAACTATTTATTGTGACAATACAAGTGCTATTAATATTTAAAAAAATCTTGTGTTACATGCAAGGAAAAATCACATAGAATTGAAATATCACTTTCTGAGGGAGAAAGTCCAAGAGAAGCAAGTCAGAGTGGAGTATGTGTCCAAAAAAGAACAGTTAGAAGACATTTTATTAAACCATTGCCAAAGATAGCCTTTGAGTACCTCAGAGGAAAATTAGGGGTCAAACCCCCGCATAAGAAGAACTAAGATATAGGAGATGCATCGATCTAGTTGGTTTACTGAATATTTTTCACTGAGGATTGATGAAATGGTGGCTACTTTGCAGGGAGAGCATCTTAGATGAGATTTGAAGACCGACGATGCATATGCACCTTTGGCATTGTTGTCAAAGGGGGAGAAGAAAAATATTAGCCTGAGGAGGAGAAGATGTGTAACAAAAAGGGGGAGAAGAAATGAAGATTTAGTTCCGGGTGAAGAATTGAGAGAACAGGCAGAAGAGTGAAGTACATCAGAGAAGTTTCATAACTGAGCAACATAATTTTAGTTGAATATGTTGGAGTTTATGTTGGTGTTGCCATTAATTCCAAAGGGGGAGAATGTTGGCATGATTGACATAATTGATGTAGATCAAGAATGGTGATTGAATTGTTAAAGGACTATTTGTGATCTCATTGTGATGAAGAGATTGAGATTGCATGATCGGATGACTTTGATTAGTTATTTGCGTTGTCATTGATGGAAACTAATGTTTACTATGTTGTATCCTATCATCTAAGTCTTTTTGGTCTACCGGAAATGTCTTACCGATATTATAGACAGTGAACTGGGAATTAGGACCTTAATTGGTAAACGGGGAGTGTTTTGATTTGATCTGGCAATTGGTGATGATTGAAGTGTTGTGGTTTGGAATGTGAGCTTGCATCATTGTAATATGTATCTAACTGAAACCGTATCATGTTTTGGTTATAAAAAATCATGTTTATGATTTATGTTGTATTTTTGCTAGGGTTTAAGAAGGGTTTAAGGATTGGTATATAATTCTCTTAACCGGTAATGATTTTTGGTTTGGCAGTGATCTACATCAAGTTCAAATGTTGGTGATACCGCGACACAAACTGCTCGAAGTGTTAGAAAGATATTTTGGCACGTTTGGAGAGTGAATTTCTTGGGAATATACAAAATGCTTAGTGGAGTGTTCTAAGGGTTTGAATTTGTATGAGATTGAGATGCGATTATCATTCAATGGTTGTAATTGATTTGTAATTGATTGTAATGATCCATATGATGATCAATGATGAATTGTAATGAGTTATAAAAGATCTGTGATGTTCTATGTTGTAAGTCTTAGGGTTTTGTAACCAACTAAGATGAAAAGGTTATTTATGTTGGTACAGTTGATGTTTGTTGTGTCAATGGTTTTGAGAAAAGTGTGAATCAAAACTAGAATATGAGATCTGCTAGAGAGTAGCAGATTTGGAGCTTAATTGGATCTAATCAAGAAAGTAGTTAAGTGTTGTACCCTGATCATTCACTGTTGTTCTCTAACAATTGCAGCAGTCAAAATTCCTTAACCGGGTAGGTCCCAATAGGCCTTACATTATAAATCCCTTAACCAAGTATCTCAATATTTGAGTGTTAAATCCTCTTCTGAGGTTGATCCTAACAGGTCAAAGCTCCTAACAGGGCTCATCATCTAAACCCCTTAACCGAGTGACTTCTAATAGGGTCTGCTCCTAATAGGGCATCATTGTAAGCTTCTAACTAGGCTAGGCTCCTAACAGGGCACATTCCAAAAGAGTGCACAATTTTTGTGGGTACCAATTCCCACCATGGTTTTTCCCTATTTGGGTTTCCACGTGAAAACATGGTGTTCATATGGTGAATGTTTTTATGTGCTATTATGTTTTACTTTTAGTTTATGCATATTAATGAACACTTAATGAGTTGTTCTTATAAATCGGTTTAACAGTTGGTTATCAGTGATTACCGGTAATGGTAAATAGTTTATTACTGGTTTATGTTTGATTTGAAGAAGTTTAATAAGTTCAAGTTTTAAGTTTGAAATTGTTGTTAATACTGATTCATCCCCCTCTCAATATTAACCTGATCCTCTAAGATTATCATACAATAGCATGTGAAATCCATATAACATGGTTTCCTTCTTTGCATCCCACTTTTTTTTCAATTTTATAAATACATTAGGTTGGAGAACTATATTTGTTAGTACACATTTCTAATAATATCATATCATTCTTCACAATAATTTATATTCAATTTGTCATCATTTTTATTTTTATTCATATTCTTCTAGTCCTTTTATTGAATATTGTTGAAATGGTATTTAAAAATAAATAAAAATTATTTAATGATTCCAATAAGTCAATGTTGGAATTACACATTTTAAAGTCTAGTCGCATGTGTTGGCATGATTGGCATAATTGATGATGATGTTGACATATCGGTTGAAGGATTGTTGGCAATTATATAGTTTATATGATAAGGAGAATGATGACATGGTGATGTATGACTGGTATAGATTGAGATATTGGTTGGTGACTTGGTGATCAGTTATTTGTGTTGTCATTGATGGAAACTATGGCAATTGTTTATTCTTGATTACTTTTCCATCTAGGTTTACTGGTGTAACCTAACCGGTAATGGATTAAGTTAGTGAGATGAACTATGCAGCTGATAGAAAACTTGGCAAATAGGACTTTAACCGATAAACATGAAACAATGTTATACTTAAGCAATTGGTTCTGAAGATTAATGAGGAATTAGGTGTTGTGGTTTGAAACATGTATTTATATCATTGTAATGAGTCTATGACTAGAACCGCATCATCTTTTGATAACCGGAAGTCATGCTTGTGATTTACTGTTGTATTTTTAGTAGGGTTATAGCAGGGTTTTAGAACCAGTAACAAGATCTCTTAACCAATGATGCTTTATGGTTTGGCGGTGAATTTCATTATGTCTATAACTTGATGGTGACATGTCACAACCCATGTGAGAAATTATAATACTGTTTTGGCGTGATTAAGGATGGAATTTCTTGGGAAACAACGAAGAGCATTGAATAATTTTTTAAGGGTTTGACTGCTTATCAGATTGATGTGCGGTGTTGTGTTATGATTATTCAATGGTTGAAATTGTCTTGATATTTTTTGTAATAATCTGTATGATGATTTGTAATGATCTGTGATGATCTATGATGTTAATTCATTTGAATCTTGATGTATCGAGGGTTTTGTAACTGAAAAAGATGTAAAGTGTATTTAGGTCAGTGTTTTATAAAGTTTATTATGTCGGTAATCTAAGAAAAGAGTGTGTAGCTGAACCAGAGGTCTGTGTCTACAAGAGTAAAATAGATTGGAGTTGAAGTGGATCTGAACAGGCAAGCAGGAAGTTCTATTTGCAGATCGTTCATCTGTTGTTCCCTAATAGTTGTAGGAGGTTCAAAATCCCTTAACCGAGTAGATCCTAACAGGCCTTGTTCATGTAAATCCCTTAACCGGGTAGCTCAACAACTTGAGTTTAAATCCTCCTATGAGGTTTCTTCTAATAGGGGAAAGCTCCTCTACATAGCTCATATTGTAAATCCCTTGATCAGGTGACTCCTAACAAGGTCTGTTCCTATTCAGGCATCATTGTAAGCTCCTAACATGGTGCATTCCGAAAGAGTGCATAATCTTGTGGGTACAAATTCCCACTATGGTTTTTCCCATTTGGGTTTCCACGTGAAAATCTTGGTGTTCATATGGTGATTGATTTGTGTTTGTGTTAAGCTGATATCTTTCTATTGCATGCATGATATGGAACACTTAAATGAGCAGTTTGGTAAATTTGATTAGTAGATTGATTTCAGTGGCTACCAGTATTGGTTATGATCTATTTTGGTGAAGTATTGATCAGTTTGGTTTAAGATTCCAGTTTGTTTGTAATACCAATTCACCCCCCCTTCTCAGTATTAACTAGATCCTCTAAATAACAACATGTCTTATCCTTTATATTCTTTGACCTTTTGGAGGATATATTTTGTTCCCCTGGACATGTGTGGGACATACATTCTTATGATATAGTTGTGACTAGGTTACATCATTTCTTTCAATTTTTTTATATTTTCTAGTATATAAGAATGACCGACATATAACCTTGCAACATGTTTATATAATGAATACATAAGCTAAAAAATGAAAAGACTAGTTATTTCTCATTTGTCTCACTTGGTATCTATGAAAGGCTACTCCACCCAACACTTGCACATGGCAAAACAACATAGATTCACACAAAAAATATCAAGAAGGAAAACAAACCATTTATTTTCCTTCAATGAAAATGAAACATAATATCCAAAAATTACACTACTAGAATTGCCTTTTGTAACCTCCCTTCACCTCTTTTAATAACTCTCTCTGCCACTTTATACTGTTTTAGATAGTTTAACTCCCTCTTTTGGGTGTTTAGAGGTCCAACTATTCATTTTCCTGGCAAAGAGGATATTTTATTTGAAATTTCAAATTCGGTAGTGTAACAATATTAAAACCATCTAAAGATCATTTTGTCCACATTTTGAACTTCTACAAGGCATCAAGGCCTTCAAATTTAAGTCTAAAATTTTATAGGAGAAAATTCTCGAGGCAAAAACTTTAATATATCCCAAATGTATATATATATTTAAGGGGGGATTTCTTTTTTATATACATATCATTTAAGTTTTCTTAGATTTAAGAGTGGTTAATATGAGGACAAGTGGTGAAATACATCAACTACATGTGTCACTCTCTCCCACACATAGGTACCTGAGTTACACACCCTCTTTTGGCTTGTTGCACCACCTCTCATAACAAATATTTTGTCCTTATCTTAGTATGTTATGGGATAGTTAGTTTTCTCAGCCTCTTTTAGTTTTATATGCCACCTTTCTTTACTCCTTTTCTATCTTCACTTAAGGAGGTTATGGCCAATATTTTGGCATACCAAGTGGATGAAAAACCTCCCACCTTTTATGGGAAGTAGATGTTAATGCACCTCTTGAATATTTATGCCCTATTTTTGATATATATACAACAATCTCCTCTCATCTTCATTGGTTCAGTGATTACTTAGTGAGAGCATCGAGAGTATTCTCAAAATTCTCTTGTATGGTCTCTATTTTCTCTCATTTTGGACTTTTCTCTTCATTTTTCTATTTTGAAACCCTAGGTAAATAATGATTTTTTTTAAATATAAAAAATAAAGGAGTGCAAAATAATATGTTTGATTTTTTAATTAAATCAATTGTTTTTGCAAATAAAAATGATATTTTTGATATAAAGCGGTGAAGATTTCCAAATTTTTTGGTAGATATTAAATTAAATTATTTTTCAAGTATGTTATATTAATTTTTTTTTCTCAATTAAATAAACATCCAATATTTTATTATTTTCTTTACCTACCATTTAATCTTAGTTGACAATTTACACTTTCACCTGTTTATCCTAACCCTTCATTTTTAGAGTGCTCTCTATAAAAGAGACATCTCTCTCGCTCATAACATAAGTTCAAGCATTCAAGCATCTTGAGCAATGAATATTTCCAAATTTTTTGAAGATATTGATACAAGGCTTCAATATTTTTCAAGTATATTATATTAAACTTTATTTTTTAGAATTTTGTAATTATTTGTAATTTTTGTACTTTTTTTAATAATTAAAATTAGTAATCTATCTATAATTTATAAATATTATATATATGATTTTTTGAAGATATTGGTAGAAGGCTTCAAATTTTTTCAAGTATGTTATCTTAAACTTTATTTTTTAGATTTGTTAATTATTTGTAGTTTTTGTACTAAATTTTAATATTTGAAATTAGTAATCTATCTATAATTTATAAATATTATATATGATTTTCTTCTTATGGTATATGTGTTTGTTTGTTTAGGTGAATTGAAATTGAATCTGAATATTTTGTGCAAAGGGGAATAAGAGGACTAGATCAAGGTTGTATGATCGAAAAAGGGATGATAAGATGAAAGGTCATACAAAACGTAGTTAGCAACAATCTATTGATGTTCAAGATCAACCTATTGATGTTCAAGAAACGACAACTCAACTACGAGATAAAATTGGTATAGAGTCAAACTGGAAAAATTATTTCTCTTGTATGGAAAATTTGATGGAGATGGATGGAGATTCTATTTTCAATGAAATTTCATCTGAAGATATGGTACCTAAAAGCACATTAAAATTGCATTGTAAGAAAATTTGGGATGATTATTTTGAAAACAAGTCTATGTTTGGAAGAGAACAATTATTTAGTAGGTTATTTAGGAAAATAGAAATGACCCCTATTTTGGAGTTGTTGGGTGTTGATAATAAGAAAAAGTCACCTGATACATCAATAAAATCTCTAAACTATAATTGAAATTTTGCAAGAAGCATTGAACTATATTGACAACATAAGTCGAGGTGTTGATTCAAGTGTTGCACATAGAGCATTGATGACTATGATTTCTAGTAAGAAATTGTCTCATAGAAACCAAGTTCACACAATTTCTCAATTAATGAAGGTATGTAGAAGATCTGTTCAAAGATATATTAGGAAGAGAAATATGTTGGATGAAAACATTGAAAACAATTGGGAAAATATCTATAGGGTTCCTCGAAAAGACATAATTTCTAAAGATGTAAAAAGACAGGTCATTGAATATTGGACCAACCACTCTCATGTTTCTTCCGATAGAAGGGATACTATACAGATGATAGATGAAGATGGTATAAAAATTTTACACCCAAAACATTTTCTAGATACAACACAAAGTGAATTGTTTGAAGCATTCAAGCAAGAATTTTTAGTTGTGAAAATTGTCAAAGGATGTTTGAGAGATTGTGTCCTTGCTTTGTACGCATTGTTGCAAGGTGTGCACACACCCTTAGTCTCCTTGTCTTATGCAACATAGCGCTCAAGTTTGTGACATGGCTTAACCACCTCTTGTGAATTCAATAAGTCTAGTGGTTGTATTGGGTATTAATGACAACCGCACTTGTAACAAGTGGTATCAGAGCCTGGTCACAAGTTCAAACCCCTCGCTTGCACTGGGGGGATTGTTGTAAGGTGTGCACCCTTAGTCTCCTTGTGTTGTGCAGCACAACACTCAATTTTTTGACATGGCTTAACCGCCTCCTGTGAATTCTATAAGTCTAGTGGTTGTATTGGGCATTAATAGGTCAATCTTTTGGTGCAACAACAAACACATTTCTTTTTGAAATCAAGGAACACTGAGAGGGGGGTGAATTAGTGTTCTACGGGTAAATAAATTTTCAAACTTATTCTTAGACCACCAGAAGAAAATGCAGGAAAGTAAAATGAAAAAACACAAGATAATCAACCACAAAGCCATAACACCAGGATTTTTACGTGGAAACCCAGAAAGAGAAAAACCATGGTGGGATTGGAACCCATGATAGTCATATACTGTGATCAAGAGTACATAAATATTACATAAGGGGAATTCACTTGCATTCAGGAACATTGCCTAGAACCAAAGGTTCAATTACAATATGGAAGTCTCACTGACTTATAGATCATTTACAATGATAACTACAGTGATTGAACTCCAAAATAGCATCAAACAATGCTTGGATGAGTTCCAGTTAAGCGTAAAAAGTTTGACTGTAACACCTCTGCAACTCTGCTTTGTTCTTCTTTTTCAGTCAGCTACCGGATCAAGAATGCACATGTGAAACTATGCTAAAATGATTTCTCAATCACTACTCGCGTGTATCACGCAATACCATCCATCAAAAAGATCTTCCACACTGGTCATATATATCTGTAATAAAAAATAAAGCATTCATCAAGTTGGCCAAGTACAAAATGCAATGTAATGTGTAACAAGGTGTCAGCTTAGACTGAATGTCCAAAACATATGCAGATCAACCAAATTATATCTAAATGATTTCTATATGCCGACCCTGTCATCCCATGCATGAATCTCACCACCACAATCACCACAAATATTTGGGACCAAAAGTGCTCTACGTATCTTGAAATGCCGGTGATAGATTACCAAACCGTTTCCTCTATCGGATATCAAAATCCATAGCTACCGGGTGATATTTACAAGAAGAGTTGCCATCAATGACAACCCTAATTCTTTATCCATGCAATATAATCTACCCAGATGAGTGTCAATTTCCAACAATTTCCCCCTTTGGCATTGATGGAAATAGTCGGGAAAAATGATGTTGAAACTTGTATACCGGATCAAAATTTCTAAGGCTCCCCCTTAGACCAAAAACTCAAAGACCTATATCATCCTGTGTACATTTTTCACTCTACTCTCCCCCTTTGACAACAATGCCAAAGTTGGGGTGCTGCACAAAAGCTTATATACAAGAGTATATACCAAATATACTATACATACTTGAAGATATCTACAAAAATGGTCTTCAAAAATCCAAAGTGGGTATCCCATCCATTCTTCAAGTTGTCAAAAACTATGATGAATGCACTAAAAACATAGGCATATATCTCCACGTCTTTTAATTCATTGAGACATTGTCTTCAAGCAATCAACTTTGTTGCTCAACATGGTGTCCATCCAGGGAGCAATAAGATTCCAGATCTCACCAACTCGCCTCAATATCCTATCCTTTTCTGAGTTCAATCTTGAGACTTGATCAATTAGAGACATCACCTAACCTTCTATGCTACTGGAAAGGGCTAGCTACATTGGGATCAAATGACCGAGATATATTGTCAAGCTTGCCATGGCAAACATTGATATGCTTATCTATATTTGAGGTGAACTTGGGCAGTATAAGGAATGACTTGTATATCTTTCCTCCTTCACTCAATGCCTTAGAGATAGTCTACAGTCCTTTGTTCAATCTGACCCTATCATCTTCAATCATCTTCTTGAAAGTCTACATATGCACCTCCTTGAATATGTCCAATACTTTCCTGGTGGTTGCCTTTTCCAGTGACTCAAATTGGTACTAATATTGCTAATTAGTTGTAGTAACTTTCCAGAGGAATTAGAATTAGGATATAATTGCATTTCTGGTAACACCTTTTGTAAAACTCCTACAAACATCTCAATCAACTTCTTATCCTCATTCTCTAATTTAACCAAGTCCTGACTAGCTTGAGCCTAGACCACTGCAACAACTATCAACCTTTTAGCTTAAGACATATGCCCAATGTCAATAGGTCTATCAAAATTGATGGAGATCTATAGAAAAATTATTTTCCTTTTGTCCTTCGAAGTGTCAATTGCCATGATTACTGGGACATTGTTAGTTTTCTACTTTTCTATATCGATCTCTTCTCCCTTATCTGATGCCTTGTCCTTCTCTACTTCTCCTTTTCCTGTATAAGGTTCTTGCTCAATATGAACTTCTTTATCTTTATCTTTTCCTTCAGCTTGTGCACTGGTGTCACTACTTGGTGCAGTATTATCTTTAGGTGTCTCTTTGGCCTCTTTAGCTTTCATTTCCACCATCTTCGAGTGATCAACCAGAGGATTTTTATCATCCTTTGTATCAAGGGTTGTATGTGACTGGACTTCCATATGAGAAGTGTCATCCTTTTGAGATTCCTCATCATGCTTAGGGTTGATTGGCAATCGATTGTCTTTTAGAAACCTTTTCCATATTTCTTCAGTTTCTTTTGTTACTTCCTAATTCCTGCCAACCATAAGCTTGTTTACTCTATTTTTGCATCTGAATATACAAATATTTCAGAATGCTATGTTCTAACTCAACTAATGATTTGCAGAAGTTATGCAGATGCAATACAAAAAATTCCTCAATTTTCCTTTGATAATTGTCATCAATATCATCATAGTATGCACTAATATTCTTAATATTTCCATCATTAACTATTTTATCAGTCAATTGTTTTGCAATCAATGGGGGAGTTAAGGTATATTCACCTTCCACCTTGCCAAATTCATGATCCTTGTCAAAATTTGTCCTTAGCCTTCTTCCTCTTTTAGGCCTACTAGTTAGAGAAAGTTTTGAATTTTTATTTTTACTCTGCTCACAACTAGACTATGGTTTCCTTATTACTCTAACAAATTCTCCTTTCTTATTTTCTTTCTCAGCTTCCTCATCTAACTTTGTCTCAAAAGCAACAGGAGATGCAGCTACATAAGTTCTTTTAGGATTCTACTTCTACTTCAACACTCCTTTTCTAGATGAGCATTGAGTTGCTGATGACTTCATCGGAGTAAAGGAAGACTTAGTCTCCTTAGGCTTTTCTTTGAAAGGAACGAGTTTAGTCTTTGGCTTCTTAGATTCCATTTCTTCCTCCATCTAAGCCTTCTTCTCCTTAGCTTTCTTGATAGCTTCTCTGCTAAAGCACATCTGTTCAGCTATAACCTCAACCATTTTTGTTACTTTTCTTTTCCTTTCAGGCTGAGTGAACTTCTTGTGCAGTTCCATATCCTTTTCTTTGAATGTGCCAATTTTTTCTTCTAAAGGGTCAACCAGTTTTCTCAAAAGATGTTAAGCATAGCCTTCAAGAGTTTGAGCATTAATCTCACAACCCATTGGGATTATCCACATTTTTCTAGTCTCTACTTCCTCCATATGGCACTGGTCTTTATCCACCATGAAGTAGATAGTATTTGTGTATTTTTCCACTACTTTCATAGGGATCCTTACTCTATTCTTTATTTTGCCTTGGAAGGTCTCGAAGAAACTCCATAGGGAAGTTGTCTAATTCTCTCTATTTCCCAGTCTCTGTAAACCTTGTTTGATTAGAGTGACTATCGGTAAATCATATGCCCATTGGAATCTGCTTGTGCTGGGAATTTCATTCATGAAGTAGAGTACTAAGCAGACAATCAATGAACCAAATTTGAAAACATTCTTCTTGTCAGTTTTGTTTTTATTCAGATTGCTCAGGAGCTCTTCAAGAAGAATTGTGCACAAATCATATTGCATGTCCTCTTTCACCATCTAATAGGTTGCATATATTACAATACTAGAGACTGAATTCAATCTTCTAGACTAATAAACTTTGTACCCAATAATCATTGATGCAAAACTGACATCATGCTTTAAGATATCATCAATTGTCATTGATGTGTTGTCAAATTGAGCACCAATTAGCTTTTTGATGGTTGGATTTGTTACCTTCCTCAAATTAGGTTTTCCATCGGTTTGATTCAGGCATGTGACTACATGAATGACCATCTTGGTTATCTTGTACGGAATGTCCAACGATATGAATTCATCGTGAACACAACTCAAAATGTATCTCACCCATTCATCTTCATCGAATGTCAAAAAGTAAACAAATTGCGTGAAACCCTTCCTCTGTAGCTGTGCATATTCCGGTTTGGGATTTCCAACTTCATCCATTATATGGTCAGTATATAGGGTTAAGATATCTTTACTTCTGATATCCTCAATTGAGCAGTGAATATATGCCCTCACATCATCAACATGCAAAACTTCATATGGCACGGACAAAAAAGCACCATTTGGATCATCCTCAACAAACTTAAATGGGTGTCTTTTGAATTTAGGCCTAACTCGCTCAAAAACTTCTACTACCAAAGGTGTATTAATAGAAGAAAACACCATTTCAATAAATTTTAGGGTTCAAAAGATAAACATGGTTCAGTAAATACATTTTCCTTCTATCAGATGCACAAGAACTCTTTGTCGGATCACCTCAAGCCTTCTGATGGCCTTGAAAATTGGTTCGCCTCGCTTTGTAGCTTCAACTCTTCACTCACAATGTGAGATATGATTCACTTTTTCCCCTTTTTAATTTTGTAAACCCTAACTTTAAATTGAAATAACTACAATAGTAAAGTTAAACTAGATGTCATGTTCAACATAATCCATTCCACCGGATTCCAAAATCGATATGGTGAATTATAGATACTCATCTCTGAGAATCTGCAATCAATTGCAGATCTCTTTAAGGGGTTCTACAAGATTGTGCATGAAGATGCCACCCCCTAAGGTCAAATGCCTAATACTAGATGAAGATCCTACACTGAATTCAGGCGCAAATCCACTATCTACCTTGGATTCATCTTTTCTAACCCACATCTTCTCATGCTTTTTCCAGATTTCTTCTACCTTTTCCTTGCCTTTCTCATCTGATTTCCCTTTCTTTATTGAAGCATTTTTGTTGCTTCTGCATAATTTTGCAATGTGATTAGTTTTGTTACATGCATGACAAACAACATTTCTCTGCATAGGTCTGAAATTCATCTGATTTGGTCTCATCCTGCATTGGTTAGAGATATGTCCAAACAT
This sequence comes from Cryptomeria japonica, assembly GCF_030272615.1. Classification (NCBI taxonomy): domain Eukaryota; kingdom Viridiplantae; phylum Streptophyta; class Pinopsida; order Cupressales; family Cupressaceae; genus Cryptomeria; species Cryptomeria japonica. The sequence continues at coordinate 270,188,729 of NC_081407.1, read as the reverse complement.
CTCACAAGCATAACATCTCTTGTTCTGAAAATTGTTACTGCTCTACACATGTTTGACTTGTGATCAAAATTATTACATATGAAACACTGACCCGTAAAGGTAGGACCATTGTTCATATTATTCATTCCATTATTCATCCTACTTCTGCATTGATTTTCCATATGACCGAATTTATTGCAAGTAAAAAATCTTACCAAAGGATTCTTGCTCTTCTTAAGATTAGGCATGCGGTTGTCTTACCAAAGGATTCGTGCTCTTCTTAAGATTAGGCTTTGCATTGCTTTGTCCAGATCTGGAGGATTCTCCTTTCTCATATCCAAGTCCTCTCATGTCTTTTCCATGTCTCTGACTTTCCTGCATTTCATCAAGCCTTGCTAAGCTAGCATTGAATTTGTCTTTGTATTCATTTGCAGTAGCAAGTTCATTTCTTAGAGCAATAATCTATCTTTCAAGTTCTTGACCATTATTCCTTGATTGTGTCAACTCAAGCTTCAACTGATCATTCTCATAAGTGAGCCTAAAGCATTCATATGATCTTTCCTTAATGATTGAGTCAAACTTTCTTCATTCTTCTTCTGGTCTTCAATCTCCTTAGTTAGCTTCATCGTAATAGATTGCATCTCATTCTTCAATACATCATTCTCTCTAGTAAGATTATCACATTTATCATCTTTGTCCCGATCTTCCATGTTTTGTTCTTCTTTCTCCTTCATCTTGTCCATCAACTCTTTTCTCTTGTCTCTTGAAGTACTGCCTTGATTTTTCAAATTATTAATGAAGTCTTCAGTTGCATTCAAATTTCTCTTTATGAACTTATTTCATTTCTTGTTGCATCAAGATCCTCAAGTGCCACACAAAGTTGTCTTTACAAGCCAAAATCCATTGATTTAATCTCTTGGACCTCCCTCAAGTGGTAAGTCTTCCTTAGAGGAACTAGGCTCTACTACCAATTGTTGAAATCAAGGAACATTGAGAGGGAAGGGTGAATAAGTGTTCTATGGGTAAATAAAACTTTAAACTTATTCTTAGACCAATGGAAGCAAATGCAGGAAAGTAAAATGTAGAAACACAAGATAATCAACCACAAAACATAACACCAAGATTTTTTACGTGGAAACCCGGAAAGGGAAAAACCATGGTGGGATTGGAACCCACAATATTCATATACTATGATCAGGAGTACATAAATATTACATAAGGGGAATGCACTTACATCTAAGCACACTTCCTAGATCCAAAGGTTCAATTACAATATGGAATTCTCACTAACTTACATATCATTTACAATTATAACTACAATGATTGAACTCCAAAATAGCATCAAACAATGCCTGGATGAGTTCTGGTTAAGTGCAAAAAGTGTGATTGTAACACATCTACAACTCTACTTTGTTCTGCTTCTCAGTCAACTATCAGATCAAGAATGCATACATGAAACTATGCCAAAATGATTTCTCGATCACTACTCTCTCATATCATGCAATATCATCCATCAAAAAGATCTTCCACATCGATCATATATATCTGCAATAAAAAATTAAAAAATCATCAAGCTGGCCAAGCACAATATGCAATGTAACGTGTAATTGAGTGCTGGCCTAGATCGGATCTCCAAAACATATGAGGATAAACCAAATTATGTCTAAATTATTTTTATATAACGGCCCTATCATCCCATGCACAAATCTCACCACTGCAATCACCGCAAAGATTCCGGACCAAAAGTGTTCTGCTTATCCTAGAATACCAGTGGCAGATTACCGAACCATTTCCTCTACCAGATATCAAAATCCATACCTACCAGATGATATTTCTAAGAAGAGTTGCCATCAATGACAACCCTAATCCTTTATCCATGCACTAGAATCCACCAAGTGAGTGTCAATTTCCAACACTTGTAACATGCATAAATAAGGTACGTGATACTTGTTGTCGAAATCATGTTGAATTTCATCTACACGCAATCCTATAAAAAAGTCATGGCAACAATTAATCCAAATGTAGTCATTCCTAGAAGTACAACACAATTTGCGAAGTCTATTTTATGTGATAAATTAGAAGATTTAGATGAGTTCAAAATACAATGTATAAAAATTGCATGCAATGGTTGTGGAGATTTGTGGAAGTTTTTATTGCAAACTAAGAATATTGATCTTACAATGCAAGTTATGTGGAAGAAATTTGAATATGAGACATACCAAACTAATTCAGGAATTGAATCCAAAAAAATCGTGTTGAAAGAGAGTGAATTTCCCTACGTTTAGTTTATGACTAGATTTCATAGTATCATATATCCACATATCCAACATTGTCATGGCGCAAGATGGCAAGCTAAATAGTTTCATGACAAAAAGAATTATTTTCCACCAGGTTGTATTCTTTCAATTGTATATTTCTCTGAGAACTATACATTTAGTCCTCACACATAAATTCAAAGTCAATATTATCATTCTGAGAAAGTTGTAATATTTGTACAAGTTTTCTATAGACATGCATAGTTTTAGGTGGATGGTATAGAGAGTACTAAAAATGAACGCATTATCATCAAGGAGGTTCATTTCTATATCAATGATGATATGTGTCATGATAGGAGCTATGTAGCACATTTTTTTGGAATGTTTTTTTGAAGATATTAAAGAACGTGGGATAAATTCTTCATAATATTGGATTTGGTTAGATAGATGTGCTGGTAAGTGTACTTCAATTGATTTTAATTGTCTTATATTAAGTCTTTTAAATTTAATTTTAGTATGTACACACACACACATATAATGTTTTTCAATTTGATTTTATTTTAACACCAAGCAATTATATGTTATTCATGTCAGGATAGTATAAGTCTGTAGAATATTTTAATTAGCTATCCTTACAACATGCTAGATGTGGCATAAAGTTTTTGTGGAACTTCTTCAAGAGTGGACATGGAAACAGAGAGCACAATGGAGCAGGAGCATGTGTGAAGTGAGTACTTTGTCAACATGAACTTGCAGGTATTCTCTTGTTTTACTTTAATTTAATAAGAATCTAGATATATCTTAAATATATATATGGGTTGTCCACTTTTCTAAAGTGTGATCTTATGTATAGGTAACACCATAAGGAATTCAAATGAAATTGCTGAATGGTTCAAAATTCATTTTGTTAGTCGTGATACAACATACAACAACTGTTATTTTTGGGAAGTTAAAGGTATTTAATCTTGTGTTCAAATTCTTTAAAAATTCAACATGACATAAATTATGAAAAGTAAATTAATTTTGTTGAATTGTGAGTTTGATGTACATTTATTTTAGCTATCTATTGATCTAAATGTACAAGTGTTTCTATTAAATTCATATTTGTAACAAATGTTGATTGATCAAATCCTTATAATTATCAAACAATTAATGGTATTAGAAGTTTACATCAAGTCATGATACATGACATAGCAAGTCTCTTGTTATTCTTGTAAGAGAAAAATCATGCTTTTGTGTTGATTGCATTGAAAACAACACAAATACTCAATGTGCAAACATTGGAGATGGATATATTTTACAATGAGAAATGAAACAGTTAGTCGCAATGCCTCCTTATGAAGATAATGACATTATTGATATTCATGATCCTGTATATTCAGCTGATTATGAATGCGTTTTTTATTTAGTTGTTACAGGTGTGTGCATGCATGTTTTTTAAATATACAAATTTTTAAATTATTTTATTGTTCAAATAATTTATGTTAATTTTGTTTGTAATACATGTGGTCTATGTAGGTGATATTTTTTCCATGGTTGCTTATCTTAACAATGTTGAAGGTGTAGATTATTATCTACTGAGATGCACAAAACCAAAATGCAAATCATTAGAATCAGACAACGATGGTGATGGACAACAATATCCCACTGGTTCAGTTATTGTTTAAGGCACCTATTATCAACAAATAAAGATAGATAAAAATGGTGTAACATTTATTGATTATATGCCTAGCCAAAAAGTTCTACACTACAGTCCCTTAGTTATAGTGACAAGGTTGCATTTGGAGACATTTCCAAAAAGAGGGTGTGGCAACCAAAAGTGGAGGTTGCCTATTGAAGATAATGAAAAAAAATGAGAGATAATAAAAGATAGGGAGGATCTAGATTATATGTACCAAGAGATTTAAGTTAAGTCAAACTTTTTGTTAGGTAGGTCGTACTTCAATGAACTAATATTTCTAGGACTGTACATATATCTATCTAGATATATAGACATGTGTTTGTTTGGATAGTGTGGATGGTTATATATTATATATTGCATAGATATTAAAATTTAGTTTTGTGGATGCATAAATTGTTAACGAAAAAACTGCATTGAAATGATTTAAACCTTTTATTCGTGGATTCATTCATGTAATTGTTCTAGAAAAAGCATTTTTTAATTGTGGATTCAATCATGTATTTTCAATTGAACCTTTTATTTACATGTATGGATTCATTTATATGTGTTTGTGGAATTTTTATTTGTGCTTTCACTTATATGTATTTGTTGTTAGGATTCCCAAAGATACTGAGAGGGGGGGTGAATCAGTATCTAACCAATTAATGGATTTTATGAACTTATTAAATGAATTGCATTTCAAAACAGTGTATTGGTAAACAAGAATTAATGCAGTAAATAAGAACAGTAAACACAACATAGAAAGAACACTATAACACAATATTTTTGGCGAGGAAAACCGGTGTGGGAAAAACCTCGGTGGGATTTTTGACCCACAATATTCGCTCACTGGCCAATAAGTGAATATTACTTACATTAGGGGCCCGCACATGCAGGAAGGCCAACTGCCTAAAGCTCACTGCTTAATTACAAAAAGGGAAGTCTCACTGACTTACAAAAATGGATTATGCAAATCCAATATCATGTACTAGTTCGGTTCAGCATCTGCTATGCCAGGTTCAGTACCGGTTTAAGCTCATACAACTTCCATTAACCTTATTCCACAATCTACCTTAATATTTGTGTCTGCCTATTACATCCCTTTCTTGCTTACACAAATGATTTACAAGATCTCATACTTATATGATTCCTATTACAATTCTCCTTGTCAGCTTACAAAAATATTTTACAATTAAATACAAAATATAATAAACAAAATCCTGTCGGCTGGGTGCCGGTAAACATCTTTGTCGATGCCGGTGCCAGTGCCAATGCCTGTGCTAGTACCATAGGATTGTAAGGTTTCCATCAATGACAATACTTTTGATCACCTACAATTTCTCATTGGATTGTGCATTTTCCGACAATCTCCCCCTTTGGCATTGATGGCAACACTCATGAGAAAAAGCCAAAATTGTATCCAAAAAGTGTTGTCCAAAAATCTTACCAAAACTGTGTGCTCCCCCTGAGTAGATGACCTCTTCCTTCATACATTAATTGTGTGCTCCTTACTTCTTTTTCTCATCCTCTACTACTCCCCCTTTGGCATTAATGACAAAGGTTGTCATTCAATGTCAATTGAGTGTAGTTCCTATCTAGATCCTTGTAATCGGTTGGTTACAATTTGATATAGATCCGCTAATGCAAAATTTAGGCTATTATAGAACCTCTCACTATCCTTTAGTGTTGCTTCTATCCTTTGTATTGTACTAGTGAGTATGTGCATTTTCTCTTCCGGTGTCTTAATTCCTAGAATAAGAGCCTCGGAAATCTCTTTTCTCAAAGAGAAGAGGATATATAGTTTAGGACCTAGTCTGCATTTCAGTTCCTTTGCCTTAAACTTTAATCTCTCCTTATCTTTTTCAAGTTTTTCAATTTTCTCTTCATAGTCGATAATTTCTTGTTCTACTACCGATATGGAGTCTGATGAACCTATTAAATTATCAGCAATATTATTGATTTCTTTCCGTGCTTTGTTGATCTTTGTATCTATATCCTCTGTCAAAATGTTGGTCTTACATGTATCTTTGTACAATTTCTTGAAGTCCAAAATTGTCTTTCCTAGTGCCGAATATAATGTATCAATATGTTCCTTACTCTTCTTTACTGTCTCCTCAAATAATTTTCCGTTCTCTATTTATTTTCTCTTTGAAAGTCTCCTCATTGATCGGATCAATTGTTAGTAGGTTGACGGTTATGTACTTAGACAATGTGTCTAATTGGCTTAAAGAATCTTTGTTTTCTATATTACACTTGGGTGCAATCATCTTCAAAATTGGTATGGTGTCATCAATTGCCTTATATGCAAGTGCATTACAATCAATTATTTTCTTAATTGAATCAAGCAATACCTCTATTATATTGGTTGGCCAAAATTCTGTCAGTGAAGAACCAGATGATTGACCAACTGCCTTAACAATTTGTAATCTGCCGGTGTGAGGAACCTCTTTGCTTGTGGTGACCTCTGGTAGGTCAGTTTGAGTTTGCATTTCTACTAGCAAGGGTTTAGGTTTCTTAGCTGGTGCTGGTGGCACAGTCTATGTCTGAACCTTTAGTTCATTCTTCTTCTCTTCTTATTTCTCAGTGTGTACCTCAGTCTATTTCTCAGAGCTTTCCACTACCAGTTTCTCTGATTGTGACTCTGGGTTTTCTACCAATTTCTCTGTGTTTACCTTTGAATCGTCTATATCTCAATAGATTTGTCAGTGCTATTAGTTTCCAGTTTCTCAGTAGATACATTGATATGTACACCAGTGGTATCTTCCTTTCCTGTATCTAAGGGGTTAGTTGATTGTTTAGTTTGTTGCTCAGCCCCAATTTCAATGTTTCCAACTGTATCCTTAATATTTGTCTCAACTATAATGTCTTCTACCGGTGGTTCAGTTGCCACATCTCTCTTCTCACTTGTCTCCTTATCAACCACAATGTTGACTTCTTGTGTGTCAATATTCATTGTATGCAACACCTCTGAATCAAGATTTGTGTCCTCGTGTGTTGTCTCCATACTCTCAACATTATCTGTTACTGGTGGTGTATCAACAGTTTGTGCTGGTGGAGTATCAGAAGAAGGTGGGGGCAAGTTATCTATTATCTTTATGCTTGGAGGTCCACCTACCTTATCTTTACCTTTATCCTTTTCTTTTTGATAAACTTTAAAAGTCTTTGGTCGTTTAAGCTCTTCTTTCTTTTCCTTCTCTACAAAGAAGATATCCCATTTGTCCACTGTTTCTTTAGTGATCTCATTTACTCTGCCAGCCATTAATGCTACATGCTGGTGACCAATTGAAAATACTGTCTGGTTTGCCTCACTTATTAGTTCATCAATCTCTTCTGTTGAATTCACTAGGTGAACTACAAGTAGTTTTTGTATCTTCATCTTTTTATCTAGTTCAACAATTGCTACTCTTCTTGCTTCTAACCTTCTATACAAGTCAATGGGTAAATCATCTACAACCTCAATCAATAATTTCTTGTAGATATCCAAGTGTAGGATAAGACTGTTTTCTATGCTTTCTTTTTCTTCATTTGAAAATGTGTTATACAACTTGCTAATGTTTGATAAGTTACCATCTTTAGTTATTTCATGTGGAAGATTTTCAAGTGGAGGGACAACTTGTTTTTCTTTCTTCTTTCTTGGAGTCTTCTTTGCCAGAGGCCTAATTGCCTATTGTTTCTGTCTTGTTCTCTTAGGTGCAGGAGAGGGTACCGGTGAGGGTTTTCTTTTTCTTTCTACCCTTTTAAACTCTGTCAGTATTTCACTATCAGAGGAGGTAGCAACCAGTGAAAGATGTGTTTCTGGTTGTAATCCTTCTAAGTCGCTTTCCTTAATACCAGTTTTATTCAATATGTCTTGATTTCTTTTGCTTGCCTTGTTCCTTTTCTAATTGTTTGATCATTTTTATTTATTCTTTTCAGTGATTGAATTTTACTTTCAATTGTTTCTGCATTTCCAAATACTTTTTCTGTTGGTTCTTTGGGGGCTTCTAGAAGGGATTTTGCATAAGTTTCTATTATGTTCTCATCTACCTCATATCCCATCTCTGTAACCCAAACTATCCTCGGGATCACCACCTCCATCCAGATTTCATCTTTCTTTATAACAAAGCATATTTCCTTTTGATACTTATCAACTATAGCTTGAGATAGCCTTATCCTAGTTTTCATCCTAGCCTTTAGTGCCTGAAAATGTTCATTTATGTTCTTCTCCCTATCATCTCCCATGTTGTTGAAAATAACCATAAGTTGTTTTCCTACCGGTATATCAAATCCAAAATCCTTTCTACCAATACCGGGAACTTCCTTGGTGATATATAGCAATAAGCATACAAGTAAGTTGTCAAATATGAATGTCCCTTTCTTGTCCCCTTTTATTTTCTTCAGATTGTCTATTAGCTCATCTTTTAACCATTCACATATGTCAATCTTTGCATTGTTGTTTACCATGTCATAAGCACTTTTGATACATAAGCTAGAAACAAAGTTTAATCTGTTGGCATGTGTAGCCTTGTATCCAAGAATCATGCTAATGAATTTTACATTGATATCCTTTACATCGTTGACTCTCAAGGATCTCTTGTCATAGGTTGAGCTGGTTAGGGTCATTATAGTGTCATTTGGAACCTTTTTAGTTTTGTCAGGCCTGCTAATGGTGGAAGGTAAGCCTGCCACTGCCCTAACTGCCTCTTTTGTTATCTTGTGAATGGAATCCAACCAAAATAACTCCCCATGAACTCTTCTTAACACAATCCTTATAACATCCTTTGGAAAATCAGGGATACTAAGAATCTCCACAAAACCTAGGGTTTCAACTATCTTATGTTCTGGTTTCACATTTCCATTAACATCACAAATTACTATTCTATACATGTTCATTATCTCTTTAGCTCCTAGTTCTTCAATATGACAATGTATGTAAATTCTAGGATCCTCAGCATATACAACTCCTTTGGGTATTTTTGAAAATTCTCCTAGGGTATCATCTTTCTTTGCAATTTTGGGAATAATTTTAAATACGGGTCTAAGGCACTTAACAACTTCAATTATAGTAGGGTTTGCAATGAATTCAAGTGTAGAGGAGGAACCCATTATATAAATACCTCAATTTGTCTTTAGGTATGAATGCTTGAATGATTTGCTTCACTTCTCGCTATGGATTCCTTCGCTCAGGATTTTTGTGCTCTAAGGAAATTTGAATGCTCGGTGAATGAAAAAGAGCCAAAACACTTGCTTTATAATATCATTTCTTTCAACTACCATATTAAATGTCTGCTGGTTAAGTGAAACTTAACACATCTACTGGTAAAGAAGTAATTTCAACTTCTCACCATCAATCGAGGGTAAATTAGCATGTTTTTCAATTTGTTTCCATACCTCAAAAAGGTTTCTTTTCAGTTAGATGAAGAATCTCCTGCCGGTGGAGTGATACTTTGTTCTATCGGTGAAGGAATAGCTTCATTAGCATTCATATCTGACTTTCTTATCCATTGTTTTGAGAATTCTTGTTTACCTCTTCAACCTTTTGTTTATCTTTCAAACTGGGTCCTTTGTTATTTGCCGGTGATGCCTTACTTCTACAAAATTTTGCAATATGTCCAATCTTGTTACAAGCATAACAAGTCACATTGTTTTTCTGAATAGCTTTTCCATATCCTATGCTGGTATGTGTTTTGCATTGATTATATAAGTTTCCAAATCTTCCACAAACATAACATCTTACATTCATTTGCAATTTTCTGAATTATGACCAACTTTTTTGCATTTAGAACATTGACCGGTGGGTGCATTGGTGTTCTGATAATTTCTAGATCTACACTAATTTTCTCTATGATCATACTTGTTACAATTAAAGCATTTCCCATTAAATTTGTAGGCATTAGGTTGTCTTACTGGTTTACTGTGATCATGATTGTTTGTAGTACTAGAGCTTTCACCAACTTCAAAGCCAAGGCCATTAATATCTCCATTAGGTTTTTGATTTTTTAGCATGTCATCAAGTTCCTCTGAAATTTTCTTGAATTTCTCTTTGTGTTGATTTGCAGTAGCCAACTCATTTTCCAAGAAATATTTTTATCTCATGAGTTCAGTTTTATCATGCTCCAAGTGAATCATATCCATTTTCAACATATCATTTTCAGGATTGAGTCTTAGATTTTCATTTCCAACATCATTGATTCTCCTAGTCAAGTCATCTTCATTCTTCTTTCAGTCTTCAATGTCTTTACAAAACCTCATAGTCATATCTTGCATCTCATTCCTCAAGGTCATGTTTTCTTGCTTCATCTTGCTTAAAAGATCATTAAGAGTTTTTTTTCACCATCATCACTCTACATCTTCTCAGAAAGTTCTCTTCTTTTGTTCCTAGCAATAGTGAGATTTTCCTAAAGTCCTTGAATGATTTCCTGTGCAGCCTTTAGATCATCTTCAAGTTTCATATTCTTCAACTTTTTTGCATCATAATCTGAAAGAGCTATTTCCAATTGCTTTCTCAAGTTTTCCATCTCTTCCAGTGTCAGAATCTTCCTCAAGATGTTAGGATTTTGAAAATACAGGACTAGGCTCTGATACCAATTGTTATGATTCCCAAAGATACTAAGAGGGGGGGGTGAATCAATATCTAACCGATTAATGGATTTTTTGAACTTATTAAATGAATTGCATTTTAAAATAGTGTACCGGTAAACAAGAATTAATGCAGTAAATAAGAACATTAAACACAACATAGGAAGCACACCATAACACAATATTTTTGGCAAGGAAACCCGGTGTGGGAAAAACCTCGGTGGGATTTGTGACCCACAATATTTGCTCACTGGCCAATAAGTGAATATTACTTACAATAGGTGCTTGCACATGCAAGAAGGCCAACTGCCTAAAGCTCACTGCTTAATTACAAAAAGGGAAGTCTCACTGACTTACAAAAATGGATTATGCAAATCCAATATCATGTACTACTTCGGTTCAACATCTGCTATGCCAGGTTTAGTATCGGTTTAAGCTCATACAACTTCCATAAACCTTATTCCACAATCTGCCTTAATATTCACATGTGCCTATTACATTCCTTTCTTGCTTACACAAATGATTTACAAGATCTCATAGTTATATGAGTCCTATAACAATTCGCCTTGTTGGCTTAAAAAAAAATAAAAATAAAAATAAAAAATATAATAAATAAAATCCTGACGGTTGGGGTGCCGGTAAACATCTTTGCCGATGTCGGTGTTGGTACTTGTCCATGTGTCGGTGTCTGTGTCGGTGCAATAGGATTGTAAGGTTCCCATCAATGACAATAACTTCAATCACCTACAATTTCTCATTGGAGTGTGCATTTGCCAACATTTGTAGGTCCTTTTTAAATTTATATATATGCACATGTATATGAACTTAAATTTAAAGAGGTGAATAAGGAGATAAGTGCTTAAACCAAATGACTTGTATTTCAAGAATACCTAGACCCTACTAGGATGCCTTGCTTTTTCTTAAATGAAATAGATAATAATATTCTTACTCTTAGGCTAAACTACTCTTTAGGATTCCCCATTTTTTACTTAAATGAAATAGTACTTGTATTGGGAAGGTTTAAATTTCCAAGTTAATAAACTCCTAATTATTAGTATAATAGACTAATAATTAAATAAATAATTATTAGCTAATAAAAGATAACTCTAACACCCCCCCTTAAGATGGACTTAGGGAGTAGCTAAAAAATAACTAAGGACTAAAAAAGCATGTAAAAAATGCATGAAAGCAACAATGGGTCCCGACTACTAGGCCTGATGAGGTACCCAAGTATAATAAAATCTCTGTAAAGTGGAGAAAAAGGAGAAAACCCTATGGGAAAAAAACTCCTCTCCAAGAAGAGATGAAAGCTCAAGTGAAAGATTAAAAAGCCTCCAAACAAGAGTGTTCTAGAAGATAGGAACAAAAAAAAGAGTATGAAGAACACCACTGAAGCATGAAATAGCTGCAAACACTGTCAAAGAGTAATCGATGATCTGAAGAACCTCCACTAAAATAGAATGTGACCAGGTAGAGAAGAGTGTAATCTGCACGAGTGCCCTCAAATGACACTACTCGAATTAGATGGCAAACAAAGGCAAACAACTGAACTCGAAGATACAGATGGTATGAAACACCGAAGCCTGAAGAGCTGAACAATCGAAGCAAGGAAGAATTAGAACCAACATGACAAACCTCTCCATAATGCTGAAAAGGGAGAGGGAAAGGTACACTGAAAATAATGGCCAACAAGAACTGCATGACGAAGAACCAGGAACATCGAAGGTGCAGAGAAAGTACATAGTTTCGTGGAAGGAACACTCACTTGACACACATCATGAGGCTAATGTCATGGAAGGAACACTCACGTGAAAAAGGTAGATGTCAAACAAAGGCAAACATCAACCCCCCCCATGACACTTTATAAGTAGTGCATGTACAATAAGGCACAAGATGTGCAAGATCCCAAGTATACAATGCATGCTGGCACTTTATCTCAGTGCATTTGCATAAATAAAATGCTACAATGATCGAAAGAGACAGAAGACTGGAAATAGAAAGAACAACCAAAGATGAGACATCCTACTCAAAGAAAGAGATCCCATGACCTGAAACATCCAATATATTCACTAGAGTGCCGAAAAACAAAAAACTAAATAAAATATACCTGGAGCAGATTTTGGAAAGAAAACTCATATGAATGGAAAGAACACAAAACAAGCTTTCCAATGATATAAAGTTTTCAAAAAAAGGAGGTCGGATTCTCAAGTTATGTCTTGCGGAGTGCAAAAATGAACCTATGGATTTGACAGAAAAAAACACCATTAAAAAGGAAAAAGAAAAAATTCAAACCTCCAAATTTGGATAGAGCTCGGAAAGAGATTTTCGATGATATAAGGTTTTGCAAAAAATGACTCCGTTTGCCCAAGTTGTGGCAAAAAACCCAATAGCTTGCCAAAAAATCCTTCAAGAAAAAAAGCCCCCCCTGCTGGTGGCAGGGAGGTGGTGTCTGGGTGGTAGCCAGGTAGAGGGCAGGAATCCAGTGGGTTGGTAGGGGTGGCGAGACCGGGTGGCAGGCGACACGCGAGGGGATGGCCTGGGGCGGCGGCTGGGTAGAGGACGTTGGCAACACATGGTTCGCAGGGGCAGCGGAGACTGTGACCACCATGGGAACCGCCAACGGTGACTGAAATGGGGAGGTCGAAGGTGTAAAGGCCGTTGGACGGTGACTGCCTGGGAGACCGACGATAATCACCAATGTGACCCTTATGGTTAACTAACCGCCGACGGTCCATGCTGACCCTGTCGGCCTAGGAAAGCCAATAAAACTGCACCCAAAATTTTTTTTTTTCTCAATCTACGTGCTTGAGGCCGTACAGCTTGGGGCCTAAACCAATTTTGCCTCGAGAACACTTGACACCAAAATATATCAAATTTTATATCAAAATTCATGGAAATGGCCTCGTGAATCCAACTTGTGAGCTCCTTTTGGCACCAAAATGTACCAAAAAATCATGTAATCCTTGCCTGATCCTACTGATATTAGAATCATGTAAGGAGCCCATTGCAACATCACCAACAAGGTCTGTGTCCATAAGTAGACTAGTATAAACCCCCCAAACTAATGAAAGACCACCAGGCGGAGGTGTATCTTGGCTAGTTGCCATATGTTGGGGAGGGGCTATAGGATGTGCAACACCACCATAACAATTTGTAGCAACACCATGGCTAGCAGGAGCTGATCTACCAAGTACTCATCTAACATATGATGATGCCTCATGTAGAGGGAACCCATGCTCTAAAAAAAAGACTTGATATGCGTCTAAAAGATCACTAGATAGGTATGCACTCATTTGTTGCAAAGGATCAACCTCATGCAGTCATGCAACATCCATAGGCGATGGTATGTCAACTCGAATGTAGGGATCGTAACTGCTAGATGTATCTTCAACATGAGGAATGCTAGTATTAGAATGCAACAAATATCTGCCAACATGATCTGATGACATATGGTCAACCTATGTCGCAATAGTAGCAATACTAGAAAAAAATCTTACGAGTTGTCATCGACTGCACTATATGCTACATGTGAGAGTTCCAAACATTTTGGAAGAACAAAAAGATTTGGACCAACTAATGCCTACTTATTAGTGGGTTCTAACACATCAGGTTGTCTAAACTTATATGAAAACCTGCCTCTCCCCTACTCAGCATGCGCAAGAAAATCTATATAGTCTAGATCATTGCGTAAATGGAACTTTATAAATAATTATTTACAAAAATGGGAACGTATTCTTAACATCAGTAGTAGATACATCGTCATTGTTTTTTTTCCATTTTGTAATACCAACAACACTATGTGAAAGAGAAGCATAGAAAGCATCAATGTTGATGTTATCATATGGGTTTTATGTTTGAACAATGTCAATCGTATGACGCAACTCATCTTTTATAGTCAATGCCCTATCCCTATTTGTAAGGTTAGGATCATTCAATGCACTATCCAGTTGATCTAAAGCACATTGTAATGTTTGTAAGGTTTGGTAAAAAAGATGCTCCCTATCACTAACAGATCTTATAGATTGATGTGTTGTCTTCTCACTACCAAGGTGAACACTAGGTTCAGATCCAGTATGATGTGAACTAGGATGATCTACCATATCACATGCACATGTACATTACAATTTAAAACCAAAATTTTTAATTTAAACAACACACACACATACATACTTTGAAGATTAATGAAATAAAGTGTAATTTTTCAAAAAAGATGTAGAACTAGATATATTACATATAAATTTTTTAGACATGTATAAAATTAGCATTAGAAACATACAGAACACATGCAAATTAATACGTTTGACATTTAAACATATAAAAGATCAAGAAATTTAAACATCCTGGAAACATCTTAAAGTAATATTATGTCATGTAATAGGTGGTCTTAAGGGGTCTTAAAGGGTTTTTTGTCACATTAGGACCTATTATGTCATAATAGGTGATCTTAAGGGGTCTTAAGGGGTTTTATGTCACATTAGGACTTATTATATCATAATAGGCGATCTTAAGGGTTTTAAGAGGTTTTATGTCATAATAGGTGATCTTAAGGGGTGTTAGGGGTTTTTACGTCACATTAGTACCTATTAGGTCATATTAGGTCCTATTTATATGACATAATAGGTCCTATTAAGTCATAATAGGTCCTATTATGACTTAATAGGACCTATATGATCACATTTAATAGTATCATAATATAGGTGATCTTAAGGGATGTTAAGGGAGTTTTATGTCATAATAGGTGATCTTAAGGGATGTTAAGGGGTTTTATGTCATTTGGTATCCTAGGGGGTATGTTGTACCTACTAGGATGTTAAAAGGGGTCATATGAGGTCCTAAGGGGTCACACGTGTTAGAACACATGTGGGGCCCCTTAGGACCCCATTGACCCCATAGGACACTGTATGATCATATGGGGCCACATGGTGTCCTAAGGGGTCAAATGGTGTCATTCAAGGTCATATGGGGTCCTAAGGGGAAACACATGTGTGGCCCCTTAGGACCCCATATGACACCTAATGACACCATATGACCCCTTATGACATAATGATACTATGATGTCATATGGGGTCATTAGGGGTTAAATAGTGTCGTTAGGGGTCCTAAGGGGCCACACATGTTCTCAAACACATGTAGCCCCTTAGGATCCCATATAACCCCATAGGACACTATATGATCCTATGGGGTCATATGGTGTCCTAGGGGGTATATTATACCTACTAGGACATTAAAGAGGCCATATGGGGTCCCAAGGGGTATGTTGTACCTACTATCATGTTAAAAGGGGTCATAAGGGGTCACACATGTTAGAACACATGTGTGGGCCCCTAGGACCCCATATTACCCCGTAGGACACTATATGATCCTATGGGGTCATATGGTGTCCTAGAGGGCATGTTGTACCTACTAGGATGTTAAAAGGGGTCACATAGGGTCCTAAGGGGTAACAAATGTGTTAGAACACATGTATGTCCCCTTAAGACCCTATATGACCCCATAGGACACTATATAATCCTTGGGGTCATATGGTGTCCTAAGGGGTATGTTTTACCTACTAGGACATTAAAAGGGGTCATATGTGGTTCTAAAGGGTCACACATGTGTTAGAACACATGTATGGCCCCTTAGGACCCCATATGACCCTGTAGGACACTTTATGATCCTATGGGGTCATATGGTGCGCTAAGGGGTATGTTGTACCTACTAGGACATTAAAAGTAGTCATATGGGGTCCTAAGGGGTCACACATGTGTTAGAACACATATATGGCCCCTTAGGACCCCATATGACCCCATAGGACACTATATGATCCTATGGGGTCATATGGTATACTAAGAGGTATGTTGTAACTACTAGGACGTTAAAAGGGGTCATATGGGGTCCTAAGGAGTCACAAATGTGTTAGAACATGTGTGGCGCCTTAGGACCTCATATGAACTTGTAGGAACTATATGATCCTATGGGGTCATATGGTGTGCTAGGGGGTATGTTGTACCTACTAGGATGTTAAAAGGGGTCAAATGGGGTCCTAAGGGGTCACACATGTGTGACCCCTTAGGACCCCATATGACCCCATAGGACATGATATGATCATATGGGGTCATATGGTGTTCTAAGGGGTATGTTGTACCTACTAGCACGTTAAAAGGGTTAATATAGGTTCCTACCTTAGGACCCCATATGACCCCGTAGGACACTATATGATCCTATAGGGTCATATAGTGTCCTAGGGGATATTTTGTACCTATTAGGATGTTAAAAGGGGTCATATGGGGTCTTAAGGGGTCAAACATGTGTAATAACACATGTGTGGCCCCTATAAGACACTATATGATCCTATGGGGTCATATGGTGTCCTACGGGGTATGTTGTATGCACTAGCATGTTAAAAGGGATCATATGGGATCCTAAGGGGTTACACATGTGTTAGAACACATGTATGGCACCTTGGGACCCCATATGACCTCATAGGACACTATATGATCCTATGAGGTCACATGGACACTATATGATCCTATGAGGTCACATGGTGTGTTAGGGCTTATTTTGTACCTACTAGGACATTAAAAGGGGTCATATGGTGTCCTAATGGGTCACACATGAGTTAGAACACATGTATGGCCCCTTAGGACCCCATATGACCTCGTAGGATACTATATGATCCTATGGGGTCATATGGTGTCCTATGAGGTATGTTGTACCTACTAGCATGTTAAAAGGCATCATATGGGGTCCTAAGGGGCCACACATGTTCACACATGTTAGAACACATGTGTGGCCCCTTATGACCCCATATGACCCCGTAGGATACTATATGATTCTATGGGGTCATATGGTGTCCTAGGGGGTATTTTGTACCTATTAGGACTTTAAAAAGGGGTCATATGGGGTTCTAAGGGGTCACACATGTGTTAGTACACATATGTGACCCCTTAGGACCCCATATGACCCCTTAGGACACTATATGATCCTATGGGGTCATATGGTGTCCTAAGGGGTCATATGGTGTTGTTAGGGGTCAAATGGAGTCCTGAGGGTCCACACATGTGTGGCCCCTTAGGACCCCATATAACCCCTAACGATGCCATATGACCCCTTATGACACTATATGATACTATTGGGTCATATGGGGTTAGTAGAGGTCATATGGGGTCCTAAGGGGTTACACATATGTTAGAACACATGTGTGGCCCTTTAGGACCCCATATGACCCCATAGGTCATATGGTGTCCTAAGGGGTACCTTGTACCTACTAGGACATTAAAATGGGTCATATGGGGTCCTAAGGGGTCACACATGTGTTAAAACACATGTGTGGCCCCTTAGGAACCCATATGACCCCATATGACACTATATTATCATATGGGGGCATATGGTGTCCTAAGGGGTCATATGGTGTCAATAGGGGTCATATGGGATCCTAAGGGGATATGCATGTGTGGCCCCTTAGGACCCCATATGACACTATATTATCATCTGGGGGCATATGGTGTCCTAAGGGGTCATTAGGGGTCATTAGGGGTCATTAGAGGTCATATTGGGTCATTACAGTCATAGGGGTTCTTAAGGGGTCTTATGGTGTCATATGGGGTCTTATGTTATACATGCTAGGATACTAAAAGGGGTCAAAAGATGTCCAAGGATGTATTAAGGGCTTGTTCATGTCTTAATAGTTTCTAGGATGTACTAAGAGGTTGTATGATGTCGTAAAAGGTCCTAGGATGTACTATGTTCTCCTAAGTGTCTTAAGAGATCAAAAGATGTGTCAAGTTGTCCTAGTTTTCTTAAGGGATCCTAACTATCTTAAGGAGTGAAAGGTGTCTTAAGAGGTCCTAGTATGTGCTAAGGGGCCGTAGGATAATATTTTAACATCTAATTGTATATGTGTATGTAACATTTATAAATAATTAACCATTGAATTTTTTAAAACTAATATATTATTAAGCATTAAAAAGCTATAAAACTAATAAATTATACAAAATTATGAAAAAAACTAAAACATTAATATATTAATACTAATTGTGTTTTGAAAACCACTAAAAAATCTAAAAAATTAAAAAAAGACTACATGGGAAACGTTTTCGGCCAAATTTCTTTTCCCCCTTCTTCTCCCCAACAACTAAACTCTAAGTCGAACAATGTAAAATGAGGGGAAAACGCTTTTTCTCAACTTATATAGAAAAGTCATTCCAACTAGAACTCCTTTGCCACGCCGACACCATGTGACTGCCACATTGGTTTGGTCAAAACTATTCCAGCCAGAATAGTTCCAGTCGTAGCATTAGAATGAGCTCTAAGTGCATCACAAATTCATACTTTTACCCTTTGATCTTCAATCTTTTGTCGAGTAGAGTTGCATGTGATCTATAACCAACACCAAATCTTCACCCGATTCTTGCTTCTAGCACAATCTAACATGGTATAAGAGTTGTGTTGTCTGATAAAGTTCATTATATTTTCTAATTTTTTTGGGAGACTTGAAACTAATAGATGGCTAAAAAAATTCTCAAAAAACTAGTATACTCTTCTCTCACATCCTCGTATGACCCAGAGAATCAAAACAATTTAAAGAAAAAATAAGCATCTGTTTAATTTTATTTTTTTTATCGGTAAAAGGCCGAAGCGAGAGAAATTTTATTAATTTTAAAAATTGATTTTTACATCTCCATTCAGTGTGGGCACCGATAGGAAATAATGGAGGGAAGAGAACCTCCGGTCTAGCCCAGATCCATTAATGGATCAAAAATCAAATTTAATTCTACAATCAGCTAATAACGATGTACAAGATACATGAATCCCTAGATAATTCACATCCAGGTTAATCTATTTGAAAGATTTCTTAATATCCATCATAGATTTCCTTTGTGCTATAATTTGTTCCTTCCATGTTCAGATTTCCTTGTTAATGATGCCCAAAACCAACTGAATTAACAACATTGGTCCTATAAAATCCCATCTTAGGAGTCTGGGGAGGCGGAATTTGGTAGTCCCAGTTGGCTAGGTTAAAGAGTGGGTCCACAATGCCATCTTCTATCCTGTATTCTTTTACTCTTTTCTTGCAAAATTTGAAACAACCCCAGTCCATAGTTCTACAAAAGTACCTTTTCACACCTTATAGCCAAGACCATTGTTATTATGTCTATTATTGTCAACTATTATACTCCTTATTTAACTATTATTGTCAACTTCCCTCAAAGGTTATTGTACCCTTAATCATCTCTTATTTTGAGGTCGTCGTCAGTTTGTTTGGATATCATTATAAGATATCATCCAGGCTACAATAACATGGGGGGGAAGATTTTTATTCATTTATCATAGTAAAGACAATATATCAACCTTAAGCCATCACAAGCATACTACCAGAACAGATGGTGCTGCTTATATTTCTTTATAAGTCTGTGAGCTATGAGATTCATATAGTATTTTGCATGAATCATGATACTTTTAAATTATAGATTCCTACTGCTGTTCAGAGCCCAAGTGCGAACATGCCTTAGATCGATCAGACATATATATAAATGAATGAGCATAAATATGAACCTCATAGATGATAATATAGACCATCTGAACTACATAAAGCAAGAAATGTAAGGGTTCCTTTAAACTAACTAACCATCATCATATACATAGATCATGCATTCAAAGGTGAGATGAATTGCAACCTTTAACAAACATGCTTCATGAAGATATTTTAATGCTAATAGAAATGTCAGATCATCAATCTTAGATTTTCCATCATAATGCTTATTAATTATCGGAATATGCCCATGTGTAATACTCAACTACAATATCCAATATAACTGATGAAGTTAAGTAAATTTCTCCCAAAATAATGGAGGATAATAACATTTATCATGCCGTTAGAAAGCCAATGAATAAATACAGAGAGGAAAGCTAAATATAAAAGCTTATCATCAAGTTGAATGCTATAGAGAAAAACATAAAGAATAGAAAAGTAGAAAATGGCTTAATATATATATATATACATATGTTTATATATCAATATATATATAGGCATATATCTCCTCTATGCCCATTTACATTCTTATATATATGAACATATACCATTAAGCCAAAATCTGCTAATACAGAGAAGATAAAGACATACAACTTTTAACTTTCCTAAACAAAACCATAATAACTAGAACAATAAGCAAGTTTAAACTAAGGGTCACAGAAGGCCATGACTGGAATGTTGATATTATCATATAACTATCTTTCAGTGTAAGTTAATAAACAAAGGCGTAACTAAATAACATAAACATAGCAAAGTATTAATGTTGAAAACAACCCCAAAATTCCTAATTGATCTACTACTAGGAGAACACCAGATTGACAAAATGTATCCTCAATATTAAGTCGGGTTTATCAGCTATTCTTCCACCTAGGAGATTTCCCAGTTGCCACGGCTACATTTTTGGTAGACGGTCCATCCTCCTCACATGCAAAGGACACGCTTCACCGCCTTACCAGAACTCCCTGTAAGGTCCCTAAGGTCAAAAGCCTTGATAATGCACGATGGGAACACCCAAAATTTATCTAGCTATGAATTTGGGAAGTTTGGTGGGGGGTTAAAGCCTTCCACTTTCTTATAATTAACCCACCATTGGGTTCCCTCTGCAGGTTTCAAGTAAAGCCACCTTTGAAGGAATTTTACACTGCATTCCATCTACTTCTTCCTTTCTATGAATGCATCTATTTAATTTGGTTTGCATATGTGTGTTCCTATGAGATCTGGGTGGTTGCAACATTTTGGTAATATTAGAGTTATTTTTTAGCATTTCTAAAGCATCCAAAAGGTCTGAGAAAGTCAAGATGAACTTTTATTTCACCAAAATCAAATATTGGAGGGCGCGATAAATATAAGAGTGAAAAAGTTAAAATATTTTTACTAGAGCCATTGTTTTTTTTGCTTAATAAATTCAACTTCCACGAAAAATAATTTTTGGATTTTATTCCCATAGTTGAAAAATCATTTGGATATCTGTTAATATTTTCATATGGTTAATAAATTTTGCAAAAATTAAGTTAGAATTAGGCTTGAGTTGTTTATGATAAGAAAATTCAATACCTTTTTTCATAATGTGCATAAACTAAAAGGGGTAAAAATTTATTCAATCAAAGAAAGAGATACAAAGCAAGAAGGGCTAGACACCCAACAGAGAAAAAAATATACAACTCTATCAAATTCCAATAAGTGATCCAACAAATGAGACAAATCCAAAGACAATTGCCACCTATCCACTATATTCTAGCCCTGCCTATGATCAAAAGCCCATTTGGCCAAACAGTCTGCAACTCCATTCCACTCCCAAGGAATGTCACTAAAAGTAACAAATTCCAAGGAACCACATAAGCAAAGTGATATTTTGGATACTTAATGTAAGTACAGATCCAATAGCCACTAAGATGAGAGGGGGGGGTGAATCATACAAACTTAATCTCCCATAAAAGCATCAGATTCACCCTCGGTAAAATATACTTCAGTAATATAACCAAAACTGCTAAACATGCAAACTCAAAAGCATATAAACATCATTGTAGACACCTAAAAATGGTCAATGCTTGCGGAGTCATACTTTAACATTTGCGCATTGCCTTATTTTAGGGTTTTTGCTTCGCATTAACATTTCTTCTATGTCATGCACTTGGTCTTTATCATTTGCGAGCATCGAGTCTTTCTTCTACATTCTTCAGTTGTCTCACTTTCGAAATTGGTCTTGTCGACAACAATCTTCAGTCATGATTTTGGTCAATCTTATCCTGTCGCATTAATGTGCGTGCTAATTTGTCATCATTTTGGACATCGCGAATCCTAATTAGGGTTTTGTCCTCTTGTCAATCTTGTCGTTTTGCGATCGATTTGTCATCTATCGTTATCATTTTCAATGTTGTCATTTTGCGTTATCATTTTCAATCTTGTCATTTTGCGATCAATTTGTCATCGTTCGTTGTCCTTCTCAATCGTGTTAATTTGGATCAATTTGTCATTATTCCTCGTAAATTGGTGCATTTATCAATCAAAATTGTTTGTCAGCATTGGTCTTTTGTCAATTCAAAATCATGATCGAATCAACATCAAATCAATTTTATATCAAGACCTAATTGTCATCCTTGCATTCCTAATTTATCTTCTAGGGTTTTATGATTTATTCATTTAACCTTGTTTGTCATTTTCTCTCCATTTTCTTCCTCTAGGTTAAATAATTTATTTATTTATCCTAGGTCTTTGTGTCACAATTAAATGTTTAATTTAATTGGTTAACTAATTATTCCTCTTTTTGTAAATTAATTAATAAATGACAAATTATTAATTGACTTACCTAATTTCCTAATTTTTCATCAATTTCTAAATTCCCTCTTTGTGAATTAATTAATGAATGAGAAATTATTAATTAATTCACTAAATTCCTAATTTTCTAATTTCCTAATTTTCCTAATTTTCCTAAATTCCTAATTTCCACCTATTTTCTAATTTGTCAAAATTAATTTCCACCTAATTGATTTCTCTCTAGTTCTCCCTATTTTTGTGCTTTGGTGGAAGCATGAATTTCTCATGCGTCATACTTTTGGCATAGCAAGATGTCATAAGCCTCTAGTCCTCTAACCTTTGCATTGGCAATATCTCATAATTCATGACATAGAAGGTGTCATAACCTTCTTCTTTCCACTCAATTGTGCCATTTTTGAAATTAATTGCCTCTAATATCAATTTCATGCTAATCTTGTCTTTTCTCCAATTTATCGATAAATTGGATGAATTTCTTCAATCAAGATAATCACTTTGTTGAATCAATCACGCTTTGAGTACTCTTGCGCTAATTGTCAATCTTGCTTTCACATTAGGTTTATGCACTTGAAGGTGAGATCCACAAACAAAAGCTATTTGAAGAAGAAAGAAGGACAATGGAGCCACATGAAGGAGATATTCAGATCTGCATTTGGTTTGCTTACCTTTTAATCTTGAATGTTTTGCTTTCATGTCTTTATTGAGTGTGTTTAGGATTGATCATTGCATTTGAGCTTTCGTGATTGAGCTAGATTAGTATCTTGATTTACTTGTGATGATTTCCGATTTCCTATGCTACATTAAATGGTGAACCCGACGTGAACTAACCCCCTAATCATGCTTTTGAGTGCTTTTGAGATGATTTGCAAGTCAAAAACCCAAGAAACAGGGTAGTGCAGTGTTTTCTGGAAACTTTTGCGCCTATGTTAAGCATTCTGTGCCTGTGTCAAAGACATTCTGTGCTTGTGTCAAGCATTCTATGCCTGTGTCAAGACTTCTTTGCCTGTGTAGGGACAAAAACAGAGGTAAAAGGTAGTGTGTTTTTACTTGCAAATTGTTCTGTTTTGCATGCTGTTTCTGCTTTTTGGTTTTTTGGTACTGATTCTCTGTGCAGAACCTTAGCATACGCATGGCAAAGACAAAAAATGAAACTACTAACATGTTTTTGTGCAGGTTCGATAGTCAAAGACTAAACATATCAAACTTTTGACTTGGGTTTTGCAGGTTGCCTTGGACTACAACTAAACTTTGTGTTTGCAATTAATATTTAGGCACCTAGTGATTTCTAAATAGGATGGAATGAATGCATGTTTGCTTTGATTGTCGAGTTTGACATTGGAGTAGGAGAGTATTCTCTCATCCTTCTTAGGGTGATCAGAAATCCAGATCTTCAATACCATGCTCATGTTTTTGATTGTGTGTCACCTTTAGAGGGCCTGCCTTCCCGACCATTTGCTTTTGCAAGCAAGTGATAATCATGAGAAGGGAATGACCCAAAGTGAGTATGGCTAGAATACCTTGGAATTCTAACTCACTATAAACAAATACCTGATGGGCGAAAGCTTTGAAGGAAGGGTTACATG
The DNA here is from genome assembly GCF_030272615.1 of Cryptomeria japonica. Taxonomy (NCBI): domain Eukaryota; kingdom Viridiplantae; phylum Streptophyta; class Pinopsida; order Cupressales; family Cupressaceae; genus Cryptomeria; species Cryptomeria japonica. Next base: position 270,164,408 of record NC_081407.1, on the reverse strand, counting down.
GGAATTGTAGTTACTTGGGAAGTGATGACCCTTGAACTCTTTCTCATATCAACATCTAAGTAGGACCTCATGGTCTAAATCATGCTTGCGTGGCTACATTTGTTTGGTATCTTGATGGGCTTAATGTCTCAATCACACTTGCATGACATCAAGGAGTAACACTTAACAGAAATCCTTACTAAACACCTTGTATTTAGAGGCCAAAAATCCTTCTAGTTGCTTGAGAAGGACAAGTTCGGATACTTGGAAGAGATACTAAGTTCACCATGGGGAGATTTCCATGGGGACTGATGCTTGGCTGCCCTAAGAAGTGAGTGCCATGGAGGGGAGCCCGTGGGGTCAAGCATCTATGTATTCTCCTTGAATCCCATAATGAGTCTACCTCTCAAGTACCTAATGTCCTTGCCTACCATAAGAAATGTGTGAATGAGCATGATTGTCTCGAGTCTAAGTTGAAATATCTTGTCTTCTTTGTTTGTCAAAGGTTGAATTGCATATCATTTAAAAAACAAGACAAATTGATTCAAAACAAGGTTAAACAGAAGAAACATTTCATCCAGCAAAATTCAAAAACACCTTCAAACATGGTTGTCAAACATTGTTCAAAATCTTGTCTCAACATTCATGTCACTTAGATTTAGGTTCATCCTAGGTTGCATTTTGCAAAGTTCATTGTCAAGTACCAAGGTTAGGTTTCACCTAAGTCATACTCCTTTGCATATCAATAAGAGTCATCCATTTGCATGTGTCCTCTTGCATTAAAGTCATACCATTTCATAATTCAACCTTAGGTTTTGCCTTAGGTTGACATTGTCATACATTCATATTTCCATACCTTAGGTCTCTTCATTAAGTTTAGGTCATTATCATATCATATTAGGGTTATTTGCATAGTAATTGTCCCTTTGCATATAGTGTCAAAACTAGGTTTTGTCATACTTGAGTAATCCAAATCTTTGATAAACCCTAAGTCAATGTTAGGAGGTCTAGACCTTATCAAACCTTTTCTCTTTATGTCATTATTGTTATTTGGTCAAACCTAGCTTAGTATCCAAGCATATAGGGGAGACATTGTCATTTTGTCCTTTTTTCACTTGGTCCTTTTGTCCTTTGAGGTCTAGACATCATTTCAATTTCCTAAGGGTCTCTTTTAAATTTGCATTCCAAAAAGTTTGTCAAAATCTTCCAAAAACAACCAAAAACATAGGTTGCATTCTTGCCATAGATTGCACTCTCATTTATTTAGTTTTCATTTAGTTGCATATCATACATTATCTTTGAAAAATTCCAAAAAATATTGCATTTGCATAAGTGACATGCCTGTTGAAACAAGATCAAAATCTAAAAAGATGGGTGAACCAGCATATCAACCCATTGACAACATATCAAATTCACAATTTCAAACCAGTCAAACAGTACAAATTGAAGGTTCATCAAACACATCATTACCACCATATGGAATGGTTCAACTTGGACCACCTCCATTATATGAACCAGTGTTTGTACCTATGAAACCAGGACATGGGAGTGTTCCACCAACTCCAAGAGGAAGTGCACCTTTCAATTGGAATCAACCACACCTGCAACATGACATTCAAACTCAAACATTATATGAAGAACAAACTCTTTCGCAAGGATTTGGTTCAGATCAAGACATTCAACAAGAAATGAATCCAAATGTCCAACCAGATTCTTCATCAGATTCCGATGCTTCTGATGATGTTGATATGTTTCTTAAAGATCCTAAGATGACAAAAAAGATGGATAAGTTCTTGAACAAGGTCTTTAAGATGTTCCCACAAAAATATCTTAACATGATGAGTAATGTGACCTCCTCAAGTGAGCAAATCAATGTGCAAAAACAACAAGGCGGTGAGTTGTTAAGTTTCTCTCCGCATCCAAATGAAGAAAATGTGCAACCAGAAAATCAGCCTACCTTGATGAGAAAACGTGCTTCAAAGGCATTGACAGTGACTATTCCTCAAAAGTCACCATTTGAGACAATAAATAATCCATTATTCAACACAACACCTGTAACACAAGATCAAATGAAGACCGCTCAAATATTGACAGTTGTCCCTCAACAAGAAGTGGTTCCTTACATGCATAAAATTGGATCAAAATCTAAGATGCAGGAAAGCTTCACGACTGGAATGCCTGATATCACTAATGTCCAAAGCAATTCCACGATGCAACAAAGTTCTTATGTCCCGTTAAGTTCAATATATTTGCCAAACACTATTGCGACAGATCCTTCGATAATGGTGACACAAAGAACTACAGATAGTGGTTTGCACCAACAACAATTGTTGCAACAATTGAGTAATACACAAAGGGTACAATCGAATGTGCAAACAAGCAATGTACAACAACAACAATACCACATTCAACAACATGTTGTAGCGCCCTCTGCACCATTACAAGTTAATGCATACTTGCAACCATCACAGTGGATTGGACAAACAACACAGCAAGTTAATGCAAGTGCCATACCTCATTTTAAGGAGAAACAACAAAAACCACCTAAACAAAGTTTTTTACAAATGATGGGATATACACCATGACAACAATTGGCAAAAAGTCAACAAATTCTGATTCGTCAGCCTCAACACCAACATGTGCCTCAATATATGCCAAGGCAAACAAGCTATCATACTTCACAACTGCAATTGGCACCTGTGCAATATCAACAACCTACTCAATTGCAATATCAACCTAGGCTCCAAGAAGTATAGCAACAAAGTTGATATCAAGGCATGGCACAACCACAACAACAAGAGATGTACCAAGAACTTTATATGCCGGAGACACCAAAAACAACCATTTCAGAGCATCAACAACCGATCGGAAACACGATGTATCGACAAAGAGTACCCACCGGGATTAATGATGGACCTCCAAAATATGATACAATTGCGCAACAACTTGAGAAATTGCAATGACAAGTTGACACATTAGAAACTAAAGGAACAAAGAAATTGTATACAGATCAGGATTTATGTCCTAATCCATTTGACAAGAGCTTATACATGCCTCCATTCCCTAAACATTTTGAGGCACCTAATTTTGAGAAATATAAAGGAAATGGCAATCCAAAAGATCATATTCGAGCATTTTTCGTGGCATGTACTGAAGTGAGTTATGAGGAGACATATTTAATGCGCTTATTTGCACGAAGTCTCATGGGACAAGCCATGGATTGGTATTCGCATCTGCCAGGAAACATAAAGACTTGGTCGGAACTGGCTCAAAAGTTTATATCTCACTTTGCATTCAACATCGACAGTGATGTGACCATGTCAGATTTATGCAACACCAAGAAAAAGCAAGATGAACCATTAGTGACTTTCTTGCAATGATGGCGAAGCTTGTATAGTCGTTCTTCCCTAGATATACCTAAAGAACAACAAGTGAATCTGTTTATCCAAAATTTGGTCCCAGAAATGATGTATGAACTAAAATTGAAAAGTCCCAGTACTATAGAGAAACTCATTAAGAAGGGGATGAACATTGAAACTGCTCTTGTAGCCAAGGGAATCATTAAGCTTAACAAAGACAGTGACAACACGAACAATTCAGGGGACAGAAATAGATTTTGGTATAAGAACAAGAATGTCACTAATGATGGAGTTGTTGATGCAAGAGCGGTGAATGCAAATCAACCCCCGTTCACAATCAAGAAATTGAGTGTTCCTAATATGTCAACTATGGAACAAAATCAAACACCAGTGAGCAATGTTACTCAACAGCCGCAATACCAACAACATACTCAACAATACACTCAACAATATAATCAACAACAAGGCCAGCAACAAAATCAACAAGGAAAACCTTTCCGATCGAGGGATGGGCCTTCTCGACAGTTTACGCCATTGGGAGAGCCTATTGAATCAGTAATGAAACAATTAATACAAGCAAAATTTATCAAGCTACCAGATATCAAGGCAAAACCTGTGGTAAAGCCGCATTGGTGGAATGATAATGCCTATTGTGAATACCATCGGTCCAAAGGACATAAAACTACATCATGTTTTCAATTGAAACATCTGATTCAAGACTTGTTAGAGCAAGGAGTAATTGAGGTAGATCCACCCCATGCGACCTCTAACACTAATCATACTATTTTCAAAACTCCTTTGCTTGATCATGACAAGAGTAAAGCATCTTCTTCAAACTCTACCCAAATAGAAAATTATGCAAGTTCTGGTTATAATAATGTAAGCAATTGTTTTCATGCGTCAAATGAGTATGTTTCTACCCTAAGAATAAAGGGACAAGATCCTTCTTGCACATTCACCACTCGTCGATCCAAAATAGTACTGAAAGGAGCTCCTGCAGCTCCTCCCAAACCAACTCCTGCAAGTCAATATAATCTCTTGGATCATCTAGGAAAGACACCTACACAAATATCAATCCTTGAGTTGTTGAAAATGTCTCCCATGCATCATGTAGTCCTAGATAAAGCTTTAATTGAGTCCACTGTCCCGACAGACATTGATGTTGACCAGTTTTAAGCCCGAATTGGACATCTAGCTATTTCCCAAATGTCTCATTTTCTGATAATGATATCTCACCTGATAAGCTCCCTCATAATGATCCTTTACACCTTGAATTCTTTGTCCATAATTGCAAAATCCGATGAGTCTTGATAGATGGCGGAGCGGGTCTTAATATTTGTACCTTGAGAGTGGTCATTGGCCTTGGTTATACAGAAAATGACATTGATGCTTCCAAAAGAATAACAATCAAAGCATATGATGATGTTGAGCACCCATCCAAAGGGATAATTACATTGCCTATCAGGGTTGGTCCAGTGACAGAAAACACTTTCTTGCAGGTCTTAGACCTTGATCTCCCTTACAATATGATTCTTGGCCGTCCATGGATCCATGCAATGAAAGCAGTTCCATCCACCTATCATCAATGTTTAAAATATCCTTACAATGGAACTGAGATAACAATTCCAGGAGATCCTAATCCATTTCAATTTTGTGCTACTCTAAAGGATACCCCTCAGCAGCAAGTCCCCATCAATAGAGAAGCCAAATCACATAGTTATGTGGATCCTAATGAATTGTTAGATGTTGTCAAAGGAAAATTGAAGATACAGGACTAAGGATGCAGAGAATATTCAATGGATCAAACATTCCTCATCGGGAATTTACCAATATCTCCAAAATCATATGGCAAACCGTATTTGTTGCAAAAGGAACCTAAGGTGGTTATTCAATATCAGCCTCCCACTACATATACAAGATGGGGTGAACTTGACAAAGAAACTTTAGATGATGATGTCATAGATTGGCTTTATAAGGATCCAATTGAGACCCCACTTGTCAGGTTGCCAGTGGAACGGTACGACAAAGGATTTACTATGCTGCAAAAGAAAGGATATGACGGTTGCAGTGGCTTAGGCCTGAAAAACAATGGAAGGCTAGAACCTGTTATACCCAAGATGTGACCTCCAACTTTAGGGTTAGGTTTCATACCGTTGTGAATTGGACCCTCATCTTCCAAAGTAACCACATGTGGAAAAGGGTGTGACTCTGATGATGAAATAACACCTGAGGATATCCGACCCGAAACTGATTCCAATGAATGGGAGTGGAGTTCTTTTTCCTCTAGCTCCTATGCCCTTGACAATATGTTCCTTGACCCTGATAATTTGCCTATGGAAGACAAACATGAAATAACTTCTCTTCCTAAAACATGTCCTAATGCTTGGATAGAGTCATTCTGGGACCCAAGCTCTGAATCAGATACAAGCAGTTCAAATAGTGATACCACAGATGTTTACATCTTTACCATATTAGTCCTCTCTCTCCTTAAAACTGATGATGACATGCCCCTTGTCTATCCCCAGCTTATCCAACATGACCAACAAGAACCACTCACATTGGACTATTTTCAAAATGACGAAGCAATTGCAGAATTCCTTGGACTACGGGAAGGCATACCACAAGGTGATCATAAGGCAGGATTTGCTATTGACCTAGATTCCACAACATATTTTGGGGAGTCAACTCCATCTTCCAGTCATCAAAATGAAAACAAAAAAGAACAAGTAAAAAATCAAAAGAATAGGTCTTTGAGTGAAAACCATAAGGCACTCTCTGATCATGAAAAAGTAAAAATAAAAAACGTACCTGCGAGTGAAAACCTCTCTGAGGTGCCCAAAGGTGGAAGAGTGGACATACCCCTATCAAGTTAGGATAAATCAACATTGCTTGTGGAAATGACCAAGGAAATCAATTTGGGTACACCTGACAACCCCAAGGTCATTCATTTTGCTGCTTCTCTATCAAAACAGGAAAGATAGACTTTGTCAATTTCTTTCTTGAGAAGAAGATCAGTTTTGCCTGGTCCTATGCAGATATGCCTGGCCTTGATCCAGAACTAGTCCTTCATCACTTGGCATTAAAAGCAGATGCCAAGCTTGTCAAACAAAAACTCAAAAAGATGCATCCCCAGGTGGCTCTTTTGGTCAAGGTTGAACTGAAGAAACTACTGGATGTGGGCTTTATCAGACCCATCGATTATGCAGACTGGATTTCAAATTTGGTACCAGTTAGCAAAGTAACTGGGGGCATCAGAATCTGTACAGATTTTAGGGATCTCAATAAAGCATGCCCTAAAGATGATTTTCCATTGCCAAATATCGACATCATAGTTGACATGACTGCTGGATATGAGATGCTCTCATTGATGGATGGTTTCTCCGGCTATAACCAAATTCGCATTGCTCCTGAGGATCAGCATAAGACTGCATTCACATGTGCTTGGGGTACCTACTATTGGAATGTGATGCCCTTTGTTCTTAAAAATGCAGGCGCAACATATCAAAGAGCGATGACGACAATTTTTCATGATTTCATGCGTACTTTGATGGAGGACTATGTTGATGACTTATTATGCAAATCTGTCACAAGAGATAGTCATTTAGCCATCCTGGGCCCAATCTTTGACCGAATGGAGACCTACAAGCTCAGACTCAATCCAAAGAAATGTGTCTTTGGTGTCACAGCTGGCAAATTACTAGGGTACATTGTTTCTCACAGAGGCATTGAAGTCGACCCTGCCAAGGTTAAAGCAATCATGGATATGCCTCCTCCTTCTAATCTCCATCAACTACGCAGTCTGCAAGGAAAACTCCAGTCAATCCGCCGCTTTATAGCTTAGTTGGCCAACAAATGTCATCCATTCCAGCATCTATTGCATAAAGGTGTTGCTTTTAAATGGACTGAGCAATGTCAATCAGCCTTTCAAGCTCTCAAGGACTATTTGCTATCGCCGCCTATTCTAATGCCTCCTATAGAAAGAAAGCCATTTATATTGTATATTTCTACAACTGAAATGGCACTAGGAGTTCTCTTGGCCCAACAGGATGAGGATGACAAAGAGTGAGCTATTTATTATATCAGTCAGACACTAGTAGGCTATGAGCTGAATTATTCCACTATTGAACGGGCATGCTTGGCAGTGGTGTTTGCAACACAGAAGCTCCGACATTATATGTTAAATCACCAAACATTGCTGGTTGCAAAAATTGATCACCTAAAATACTTGCTTAGCAGAGAAGCTTTGACGGGCCACCTAGCAAAGTGGGTTATGATCCTCAGTGAATTTGATATTGAGTATATGGAGCGAAAGGCGATAAAAGGACAAGTCATAGCAGATCAACTTGCAGAGGCTCCTATTTATGATGATCATCCCATGTTGACCGATTTTCCAGATGAATCAGTCTTTGCTCTCACATCTAATAATGAATGGAAGCTATACTTTGATGGATCCCATACCAAGTTCAGGTCTGGAGCAGGCATCTTGTTTGTCACCCCTCAAGGTGATGCTATTCCCAAGTCCTACAAAATAACTTTTCATTGTACCAATAACATTGCAGAGTATGAAGCACTGGTCACAGGACTCGGAGTAGCGGTCCACTGGAACATCACACATTTACAAGTCTATGGAGATTCTCAGTTAGTCATCCGACAAGTGAATGATGACTACGAAACAAAAGATGAGAAGCTTATTCCTTATCAGCATATGGTAGATTTCTTCAAGACAAAATTCATGGCTATCCATTTCAGTCAAGTTCCAAGAATGCAAAACAAGTCGGCAGATGCGATGGCTACGATCACTTCCATGTTAAATATGCCAAACAATATGGACAAATGTGAATTTTTGGTTGAACAATTGCTTGTCCCTTCTTTTGACATTCTGACAACAGATGTGATGTGCATTCTTGTTGGTCCCAACTCCTCGTGGTACAAAGATGTATATCAATATTTGAAATCCCAAACATTACCACTTAACCTTTCCGCTAACCAACGCCGAGCCTTCATCTGACATACAGCCAAATATGTCATCATTGTCGACACCCTTTACCATCGTTCCTTTGACCATACTCTCCTCAGGTGTTTGGATTCTGACGAAGCACAAACGGCTTTACACAAGGTTCACGATGGTATATGTGGGGGCCATTTCAATGGTCTGAGCTTAGCCAAAAAGTTGATTCGTGCTGGGTATTATTGGCCCACTTTGGAAAATGATGTTCATGATTTTGTTAAGAAGTGCTACAAATACCAGATCCATGGAAACTATATTCATGCACAAGCCCAAGAGCTTCATTCTGTCATATCTCCATGGCCCTTTTCTCAATGGGGATTGGATCTTATTGGCAAGATTCACCCGACATCTGCAAATGGACACAAGTTCATCATTACAGCCACAAAGTATTTTACAAAATGCATCGAGGCTATCCCCATGACCTATATCACTGGTGTGCAAATTTCAAAATTCCTACTGAATTATATCATATGCCGGTATGGGGTTCCCCTTTCCATAGTCACAGATAATGGTCGTCCCTTCAAGAATAAAGATGTCAAAGAACTCTGTGAAAAGTTTCATATCCAACACCATTTCTCTAGTCCATACTATCCACAAGGTAATGGTCAAGCTGAAGCATCAAATAAAACCATTATCAAGATCCTGAAAAAGGTTGTCAATGACACTGGTTGAGATTGGCATGTATAGTTGAATCTAGCACTATGGGCTTATCGCACTTCTATCTGCACACCTACTGGCGCAACACCTTATTCTTTGGTGTATGGTGCAGAAGCCATTTTACCCTTGGAAGTGGAGATTCCTTCCTTGCGTGTTTCCTTGCAACATCTAATTGATGATGAGATGCATAGAGTCTCTCGGTTGCATCAGCTTGAGATGTTAGATGAGAAATGTCAGACAACCCTGACACATTTGCAAGCATATCAAAACCGTCTCCGTCGCTCTTATAATAAGAAGGTCAAAGGGTGACACTTCGAAGTGGGAGATCTAGTTTTAAAGGCAAACCCTAAGAATGCATAGTCTACTAACATCATCAAAGGTAAGTTTGAACCTAATTGGGTTGGGCCTTTCATAGTGACTGCAACCTATGGCTTGGGGGCATATCAGTTTGCCACTCTAGAAGGTGAACCTTTGTCTGATCCTGTAAACAACATGCATCTTCTCAAGTACTGGGCATAATTTTCTATCAGCACTTCTTCAAGTATGATCCTGAAAAAATACAAAAAAATAAAAAAGCAAAAAAATACAAAAAAATCAAAAAGCAAAAAAATACAAAAAAAAAAAAGTAAAAGTGAAAAAGAGCACAAAAAAAAAAAAGGAAAAATGATTCACCCTCTAGTGAAAACCTGGCAAATAGGCACTTTGGGCAAGTACCATGGTGAAAACCTGGCAAACAGGCGCCATGTGTAAATCGAGATCATTGCTCCGACATCTGTCATGACCTCTAAGCTATGCTTTCTCTTGGCCAGTTTATCATGCCTATCTTTGTCTTGACTCATTGTTTTGTTCCAAGCCTATGATTGGTCAACATCATTGTCTTGCATACTCCGTTTCTTGTGCATATATTCCGGTCCGAGCTTCTATATATGTCTTTCTGATGTGCATTGGGTATGCTCCCTTTGTCATGATCAATCACTGGAGCTTTTGAATTGAAAAATGTCTTGAAATAAATCCAAAAAAATCAAATAATGTCCTGAAAAAATCATAAAAATTGAAAAAAGTCCTGAAAAAATCCCTAAAAATCAAATAAAGTCCTGAAAAAAAAATGAACACAAAAAAATTGTAAAATCTCGAAAAGCAAAAATAAAACAATATCCCCTTTGTGCATAAGACAGATCGCTGAGCATACCTCCAACGACACGCAATCACACATTGTGCTTTAATGAAATCATGCATAAACAGATGAACTTTTTCAATCAAACTGGACATTCAAACTGATCACAATTGTCTTATCAATCGAACATCAACATCAATATCATTTGACCTTGTCACCATTATCATGAGTCTTATACAGGGTGTGGTATACTCGAAACCAGATTGTGTCTTGTCTTAGACGGGGTACCACATGTCCTAAAACCAGACAACATGATCATTCCTATTTTTCACTTTTGACAATGACGATCAGATTGTTTGTTTGACTTGGTTGAATTTGTGTGTCTTATCTTTTTATTGATTTATCTTTGGCTTCGATCATTTTCCTATGTTTCTCAATGAAGTCACTAAGTGATTTAGAGTGACCGGGATGGTTCATGGTCCCTTTCTTTTTTTGTTGTGATTGCTGTTTGTCTATGATGTGTCTGTCTTTTGCAAAAAGGTTTGCATTTCAGCTCTGGCCTTCCATGCCATGATGCTACGCATCCATTTTGCTACATTAAAATAAAGGTTCTCACCTACAAAGTGCATTAGTGAAAGCAAGTTTTTCTTTGTCTCTCACTGTCCTCCGTCTCATATTCTTCTTACTAACATATCTTCCGTCAGTTCGGATAGTCAGTTCGGTCTAGTGCTCTGATCTCCAAAAACATATGCTGCATCTTGCATCCATTTAGTTAGTACATTTGCATTACATCAAACATCATATCAAGTATTTTATCCATTTCATATTATCAATGCATCAAAAACACATAAAAAATACATCCATACATGTTCCACAATGGTACACAAATAGTGCATAAGTCATCCATACATAGAAAATAACATCAGTCATAACACATTGCATCCCATCATATCGATGCATATCATATCATATATCATCATAATATCAGAGTACAAAATTGGACTATCTGTCCTAAGTATGGCCTGTAGGTTGACTACAAAATGTCAAGCTACATAATGTCCATTGTCTGTCATACAGAGCATGTGCCTCTGTCACTGGGTGCTCCCTCTGTCCTCCTCATCCTTGCCATGTCTTGCGGATGATGTCCCTCCTGGTCCTGGCTGTGGTGGTCTCATAGGTCCACTCACCCCCATGTTGCTCAATGACCTCCGAGAGCGTGCCCTGCTCTCTGTCCTTGATCGTGCCCGATATGATGCTGCTCTCTGCTCTGGTGGAACTGCACTCTCATATAGTGTCCTCCAATGGCATATCTCCTCTCCCGTCTCTACCAACATCTGTGCCATCTCACGTGCGTTGGCATCCCGAATTGACCCAATGTACTCAGTAACTCTCTATTCCTCTCGCTGTGCCTGAGCTATTGCTGCATCTCGAGCCTCTATGAGTCTGGATATCTCCACTCTGAGCTGATCCTGCTCTGTCCTCAAGATGGCATTCTATCTCTCTAAAGTCGCAATATGATCATGCTGACTTGCTATGGCACCCTTGCACATCTCCATCTCCTCTATCCTAGCTGTCTCCGGCTCTATGGGTATATCCTGCAATGCCTCATGCTCGCTTGAATCTAGCTCATCCTCATCATCCCCCTCCTCATCTCCATCCTCATCATCCCCCTCATCCTCATCCCCACCCTCGTCCTCCTCATCCTCATCATCTCCCTCCTCCCCTCTTGTGAGTGGGAAGTCCTCCTGTCTCCTAGGTACTGGAATGTCCAAATCTGTCAATGGCACTGGCCATCATCGTGCAAACCATCTCTTATACTCCTCTATCGTCCCGTCGTCCACTACATCTGATCTCCAATCCCACTGTCTCTATTGTAGCTGTGAGAAGTCAGCATATGCTATGTGTGGCTGAATCATACTCCCCCACTGACTCGTCTCTCTGTGAGATCGGGCAAAGTGTGCAGTCCTCCTAGGTACATCCTGCCTCTCTCCAAACTGTCGTCTGACTCTCTTCGATAGGTACATCTTAATCACTCTCTAATGATTCACTAGTCACCCAATCAGGTACCTCTCTTGTCTATAATATGGTAGCTCATCACTATCATCTGACCATCCCGGACAATCACGATATGGCCTCCATGTGAACTCTCTCAATCTGTCTAGCTCATGTCGCCAATACAATATGTATCCAAAAGGACCCTGTCTCAGTGCTCCCCCATAGCAGTACACATATGGTCGGTGTGGTACTACCTATCTCTCTACAATCGGTTGACATATGGCTATGTGCTCAAATGCCCATACCTGTAACAGTGTGACTCTACAGCTCAAAGTCTGCACTCCCTGATATGCTATCTGATGCAACTGAAAATACAGCATAGCCAGTACACATGGTCCCCATGCGTACATCATCCCCTCTGTCGCCATCTACTCTAGCACTCTTCCCCATTCAATAGGGAGTCCATGTCCTCGTCTATCTCCTGCTAGTAGGCATGCTATCACCACGGCTATCACCACATATCGTCGATCATACTCTGATGCCATGGTCTCCCAGCCAATCTCCCTCTCTACGATATCCAGATCATCTACGTCACACTCAAATAACTACACAATGTGTCTCTCCCTGTCACTGGGTCATACTCTACCATCTCCCCATGAATCGGAATGCGAAGGATACGCCATACGTCCTCCAGTGTCACAGTCACCTCTCCAGTCGCCAGATGGAAAGCGGAGGTCTCTGAATGCCATCGCTCTGCCAATGCGGTAAGTAGTCCTATGTTTGCCCTAATCTCGGGCATGAATGTGACATAGTATATCCCCAGTCCTGCTAATGTATCTTTGTCCGTGCTTCTGAGTCTATGTCGTAACATGAAGCAGTCTGGTCAATTCTCCCGTGTGATCAATGGATACTGTCGACTCTGCATCACAATTGGGGCACATTTTGTCAGTTTTAGGGTTTGCTCCTACGGGTTGTATTTCCTCATATCATCCACAAATTAGGGTCTTTCTAAGCTATTCTGACCTATCCTACCCTTATCCCCCCTTTCCGGCTCATTTGCATGCTATTTTGACCAAAATTAGGGTTTACACTGCACAATTGCGCCTGTGTCCCCCTACACAAGCGTAGAAGACCCTACACAAGCACAGGATTCGCCCTACACAAGCGCAAAAGTCCCTTTTTGCCTCCCCTGTGGGCCCCACAATGTCCCGCAAGCCAGTCAAATTCATCAAATTGAAAACATGGGTTTTTGAGATACATACCGTTGCTCCTACATCGTCTGGTTGTCTGTACGTGCATACACATTCTCTGAGGTGATCTACCCTTGGAATGTTCGCCATCTCTCTGCAAGTGTCCTTTTCCAGAGCAACAAATTCTCCTCTTTGGCTAGTGCAAATGAGCAATTTTCACTCTCTTTGCCTCATTTATAGATCTTTGTCAGTGCATATATGGACGTGCACCCTATCCATCTTATGTTGGTCGCGGTCTTTTGCGTCTTCTTTTGTTTGTCCTTCGTGCATCCGATCTCCGATTGTCGGTCCGTTCAATCCTATCATTTTTATCGATTAATTGGCCTCTTTTTTGCATGTTTCTGGCCAATTCCTCGAGGGGGCATGCATATGTCATTATTATTGTCTGGGGCATTTTCATTATTGTTCTTTGAAAAAATGCTTAAAATTGCATTGTCTCAAAGAGGGGCAAAATGTAGACACCTAAAAATGGTCAATGCTTGCGGAGTCATACTTTAACATTTGCGCATTGCCTTATTTTAGGGTTTTTGCATCGCATTAACATTTCTTCTATGTCACACACTTGGTCTTTATCATTTGCGAGCATCGAGTCTTTCTTCTGCATTCTTCAGTTGTCTCGCTTTCGAAATTGGTCTTGTCGACAACAATCTTCAGTCATGATTTTGGTCAATCTTATCCTGTCGCATTAATGTGCGTGCTAATTTGTCATCATTTTGGACATCATCAATCCTAATTAGGGTTTTGTCCTCTTGTCAATCTTGTCATTTTGCGATCGATTTGTCATCGATCGTCATCATTTTCAATGTTGTCGTTTTGTGTTATCATTTTCAATCTTGTCATTTTGCGATCAATTTGTCATCGATCGTTGTCCTTCTCAATCGTGTTAATTTGGATCAATTTGTCATTATTCCTCGTAAATTGGTGCATTTATCAATCAAAATTGTTTGTCAGCATTGGTCTTTTGTCAATTCAAAATCATGATCGAATCAACATCAAATCAGTTTTATATCAAGACCTAATTGTCGTCCTTGCATTCCTAATTTATCTTTTAGGGTTTTATGATTTATTCATTTAACCTTGTTTGTCATTTTCTCTCCATTTTCTTCCTCTAGGTTAAATAATTTATTTATTTATCCTAGGTCTTTATGTCACAATTAAATGTTTAATTTAATTGGTTAACTAATTATTCCTCTTTTTGTAAATTAATTAATAAATGACAAATTATTAATTGACTTACCTAATTTCTTAATTTTTCATCAATTTCTAAATTCCCTCTTTGTGAATTAATTAATGAATGAGAAATTATTAATTAATTCACTAAATTCCTAATTTTCTAATTTCCTAATTTTCCTAATTTTCCTAAATTCCTAATTTCCACCTATTTTCTAATTTGTCAAAATTAATTTCTACCTAATTAATTTCTCTCTAGTTCTCCCTATTTTTGTGCTTTGGTGGAAGCATGAATTTCTCATGCGTCATACTTTTGGCATAGCAAGATGTCATAAGCCTCTAGTCCTCTAACCTTTGCATTGGCAATATCTCATAATTCATGACATAGAAGGTGTCATAACCTTCTTCTTTCCACTCAATTGTGCCATTTTTGAAATTAATTGCCTCTAATATCAATTTCATGCTAATCTTGTCTTTTCTCCAATTTATCTATAAATTGGATGAATTTCTTCAATCAAGATAATCACTTTGTTGAATCAATCACGCTTTGAGTACTCTTGCGCTAATTGTCAATCTTGCTTTCACATTAGGTTTATGCACTTGAAGGTGAGATCCACAAACAAAAGCTATTTGAAGAAGAAAGAAGGACAATGGAGCCACATGAAGGAGATATTCAGATCTGCATTTGGTTTGCTTACCTTTTAATCTTGAATGTTTTGCTTTCATGTCTTTATTGAGTGTGTTTAGGATTGATCATTGCATTTGAGCTTTCGTGATTGAGCTAGATTAGTATCTTGATTTGCTTGTGATGATTTCCGAATTCCTATGGTATAATCATAAACCTCATAACACCAGATTTAACGTGGAAACCCAAATAGGGAAAAACCACTGTGGGATTTCAGACCCACTAAGAAATATACTCTTCTAGAGTATGCTCGGTTAAAAGCAAATCCTGTTAAAGATTACAAACACATTGCTAGATGTGACCTAGTTAAGGGATTTTCCTTAGATCTGTTAGGATCTTCACCTTGTTAGAAGTGACCTTGTTAAAGGGTTTTAAACACTCAATCTGAATGTCACCTTGCTAGAGGGTTTTACAAATAAGACTGTTAAGTCCACTCGGTTAAGAGATTTTCTATCACTTTCACAAAATAACAGTAATAAAAATCTATCTGCAACTTCACATCTAAGAATGCTAAACCAGATTCTTATTTTCTCAATACAATCTAGACATAGAACTAATCTTGTCCATCTGTTGGGCTTCTATACTCTGTTATTCAAACAGGTCTTCAAGTTTCTGTGCTCGGTAATCACTATGTAGCATTTCTGTGCATACACTTGCCCGCATACACTGTTTATCAATAGTTCCCTATTTATAAACAATTAGCTAACCACTTAATCTCCTTGATCACATTTCCCATGATCAATCATAGCTATCAGATCTTCAAACTTTGACCAGGTTCAATGTATCCTTCGATTTGAAAACGTTTTACCTTGCCTAGGAACTTGCATACATTTCTTGGAACTTGTGCTAGTGTATTGCAGTTCAATCTGAGCTGTAGATCTTCATGCCGATTTTCCTTTGCCATAGATTCATTAACAAACTTCATGCACGACATGCCAATCATTTAATCAGTTCCAGCTCATCAGCTTCCTTCATTAAATAACACATGTAACCATTAATGTATTCTGTTACAGCTCGGTTACAACTTGGTAGCAACTCGGTAAATACTAAACTTCACTCGGTAGACATTTTGCCTTCATTAACCAATAGCGATAACCTTAGTGTTTACCGACTAGGTTCATTGCTTGGTAACATAGTATAGTATTAACCTTACAATTTACAATATATGTATGATGTTAAAACAATCTAAACATCATGATCCCATCATTGTCTGACTCGGTAGTAGTTGCCCATTGAATACCTTATTCATCCCCTTATTCATCATATTCTTTCTGTGTCTTTTACCAACATCTTTATACTCTATAAATCATACTGAATTAGAAAATCAATTTCTTGACATCAATGACAAAATAATAATATCAAGACAGTAAACATCCTTAATCAGTTATATCCATAATCATCAACAACCTTCTCAATATCCTTATTGAAATGCCAACAATTTCCCATTGTCTGTTATAATGTCGAATGCGAACAATCTCCCCCTTTGGCATTGATGGTAAAACCAATTGATTAGACCTTAAAAAGATTCGGATTGCTGTGATTCTGAAATGCTAAAATGCTCCCCCATACATTAGTCTTCTCCCCCATATATTAGTCTTCTCCCCCTTTGACAACAATGCCAAAAAGTAAAGAACTAAAACATAATTTCTTCTTGTATGAAGTGATTTCCTGCTGTTATGTGTCAACTTAGTCTCGGTCAGAGCATTTATGTCTTCAATTCTCGTTCCCTGTATTATTTCCTGCACACCTTTAGAAAACATCCTAAAGTGTGTAAATCAACATCAACTCTTAAAAGATATTTGATAGAGTCATTGAATTGATGCTTTCACCAAACTCGGTCAGTGAGTAGAAGATAGGGGTAGGACCCCTAACTTACTTCTAAGATATTCAAAAGTGTCCCTTGGTAGTGGCTTGGTGAAGACATCTGCTATTTGTTCCTTTGTGCTAACATACTCCAACACCACTTTCTTCTCTTGAGCTTCTTCTCTAAGATAATGATATTTGATAGAGATGTGCTTTGTCTTAGAGTGCATAACAGGATTCTTCGAAATGTTAATGGCACTAGTATTGTCACAAAATATAGTTACTGGCTTGGTAACTTTCTCATTTATTCCTTCCAACAGTTGTTTGATCCATGCTATGTTGGTACAATTCAATGTTGCAGCAAGGTATTTAGCTTCTGCTGTTGACTGTGAAACACATCCTTGTTTCTTGCTAAGCCAACTCACTAGTCTTTCTCCTAAAAAGAAAGCTCCTCCACTTGTGTTTTTCCTGTCATCAATGTTGCCTGCCCAATCAGCATCAGTATAAACTTTTAAATCAAAGTCATTTCCTTTCTGATATACTAAGCCATAATCCTCTGTGCCTTTCAAGTATCTAAAAATTCTTTTGATTGTTGTCATGTGTGTTTCCTTAGGATCTGTAGAGAATCTTGCAACTATACCTACTGCATGTGCTATGTCTGGTCTGTTGTGAACAACATATCGTAGCTTTCCAATCATGGATCGGTAAAGTGTCTCATCAACAAATTCAGATTCAACATTCTTTGATAGTTTACAGTTGGTAGTCATAGGAGTACTTACTGGTTTTGAATCCTCCATTCCAAATTTCTTCAAGATTTCCTTTATGTACTTGGATTGAGTAATGAAAATCTCATTTTTCATTTGCAGTATTTGTAAACCTATAAAATACTTTATCTCACAGATTAATGACATCTCAAATTCTTTTCTCATTTCATTTCCAAAATTCTTACAAAGAGAGTCATTTCCACAAAATATAATATCATCAACAAATATGGCTGAGACCAGTATTTCATTTTCATCATTCTTCATGTACATATTTCTATTCTCACTTGTCTTTATAAAACCAATCTTAATCAAATAAGAGTGCAATCTTTCATACCATGCTCTAGGTGTTTTTTTCAGACCATATAATGCTTTGTTCAATTTACATACCCGATCTTTAGTATTGTCTTCAACAAATCCTTCAGGTTGTTTAATAAAAACTTCTTCTTCTAATATTCCATTCAGAAATGCAGATTTGACATCCATTTGATATACCTTGAAGTTTTTGAAAGTAGAATATGCCAACAATGTTCTTACTCCTTCAAGTCTAGCCACAAGTGCAAAAGTTTCACCATAACCAATTCCTTCTTCTTGAGCATAACCTTTGCAAACTAGTCTTGCTTTATTTCGAATGACCTCTCCTTTATCATTTGGCTTGTTTCTGAAAATCCACTTTGTACCAATTACATTTTTGTCCTTTGGTCTTGAGATTAGTGTGCATGTGTCATTCTTCTTGATTTGATCAATCTCTTCTGTCATAGCATTTATCCAATCTTCACTGCAAAATGCCTCTTTCACTATTCTAAGTTCAAATTCAGATATCAAACATGTGTTCTGTCTCAGTTTGTTCCTTGTTATCACTAGATCATCCTTATCTCCTATAATCTGACTTGGTGCATGATGTCTTCTGACATACTTGGCTAATATAGGCTCGGTAGGCTCTGTATGATCTTCTTCATCACTCGGTAACTAGATATTCTCTTCATTTTTTTCAACAGTTTGCTCGGTAAGACTTCTCGGTTGAACATAGACAAATTCATCATAATCTTTTGGTTCCTTGGAATTTCCTTCATCATTTCTTTTTGCAGATTCATCAATTTTCACATTTGCACTTTCTACTATTTTGTTAGATGATTTGATCAGACATTTAAATGCTTTGCTTCTAGAAGAATAACCTAGAAATGTTCCTTCACTTTTCTGATTAAACTTGCCATTTCTATCATCTTTGTGTACATAGCATCTACTTCCAAAGATTTTAAAATAACTTACATTAGGTTTCTTATCATACCAAATTTCATATGGTGTCTTCAAAGTACCTTTCTTCAGTTGTACTCTGTTCAGGGTGTAAACTGCTGTGCTTATTGCTTCTCTCCAAAATGTTTGTGGTACTTTCTTTTCAATCATTAGGGTTCTAGCACAATCCACAATGGATCTATTTCTTCTCTCAGCTATTCCATTCTTCTATGGAGTTCTCAGTGCAGAGACTTGTCTTTTAATACCATGATCATTGCAGAATAGGTTGAACTCATCAGATGTGAACTCTCCTCCTCTATCTGATCTAAGACATTTCAGTTGTCTTCCTGTTTAATTTTCAACTCTTGCCTTGTACCATTTAAACATTTGAAAAGATTCTGATTTTTCTTTTAAAAACATTACTGACACCATCCTTGAATAATCATCCACAAATAATATGAAATATTTATCACCATAATAACTTTGAACTTTCATAGGACCACAAAGATCAGTGTGCACAAAATCTAAAATTCCCTTAGAAGTGTAAGACTTACTTGTAAAGCTTGATCTTGTCATCTTACCCATCTGGCATCCTCGACACATAGCATTCTTAGGTTTTTCAAGACTCGGTAGACCTCTTACTCGGTGCTTCTTACTTATTTTGATCAAATTATCAAAATTTACATGACAAAATCATTTATGCCATAACCAGGTATCATCTATCTTTGCATACAGACACTTGTTCTGAGTTGAGTCAAGGTGAAATGTGTTACCTTTTGTTTGTGTCCCGATAGTAGCTAGCTTTCCATTCTTGTCATGAAATTTGACAATTCCCTTTTGAAATTCTATTTGGTAACCTATATTGTTTAGCTTTGATACACTCAACAAATTATATTTCAAACCTTCAACCCAATAAACATCATTGCATCTTGCATTATCAAGAAGTGTTATAGATCCTTTACCTTTCACTGGACATGGTGCATCATTACCAAATCTTACATAACCTCCATCATAATCTTCTAACATAACAAACTTGTGTTTATCTCCTGTCATATGATGTGAGCATCCACTATCTATGATCTAAGAGTCATTAGTCTTTATGTGAGATATTAAAGCTTTTTCTTCATACCTTTCTTCATCGGATCCATCTTTAATAGCCACATAAACTACTTCCTCTTTATTAGTTTCATCTGATTTATCATCATTGGATTCCTCATCAGCTATTAAGCATGTCTTTCTATCTCTTCTTCTGAAGTCTCGGTGTCCTCTGTAATGATTGTCTTTCTGTCTATCATCTCGGTAATCTCTCTTTTCAATAGAATCTTTGTCAAGATAGTTAGAAGCCATATGTCCTATCTTATCACAATTGAAACATTTCAAAGGTAGTTTTCCTTTATACTTACCTTTGCCTCTTGGTAACCTTCTTTGTGTACTTCTTCCATGTTCTTACAAAATCTTTCACTTGCTCCACTGTGATCTCCTTCAGAGTACTTACACTTTCTTTCATTGTAATCATTAGATTCATCAAGATGAAAAGAACTAAATGCAGATTCAACTTTATTTACTGAAGATCCACTGTTATCAAAGTTACTTAACTCAAATGCATGTAGCTTAGCAATAGTAGCATCTAAAGAAACTGACATATTAGGTACAACCCTCAATTCATTGATTGCAAAGACTCGGATTGCATAAGTCGATAAAAGGGTTCTTAACAACTTGTTATATCCTTTTCTTCAATAGTTCCATCTGCTCCTTTGATTTGATTGACAATCTCCTTTAGTCTTCTACTGTACTGAGTTATGATCTCACCTTCATTCATCCTCATAGATTCAAGTTGTCCTCTTAGACTATCTACTTTTTCTCTTTGAACATGTTCATCTCCTCCATATACTGATATGAGCTTATCCCACATAGCCTTTGCATCATTGCAGCCTTCTAGATCATTAAACTCCGAGTCGGTCAATGCAGATGTTATTTCAATCATTGCTTGGATATGTTCTTTCTTTTCCATTATCTCTTCCATAGTCAATGGATAGGTGCTTGGTGTGATGAAATCATTCTCCAGATAATATATAGCATATTCTCCAACTCCTGATAGGTGCAACTTCATCCTTTTCTACCATGTAGAGAAACTTGACTTGTTCAGCTTTGGTGCATCCCTCTTATACATCTTCGGATCTTTGCCTCAAGTACCTTTAAACTTTTCTTCCAGAGTCCAAAGCTCTGATACCAATTGATAGTTCTGATACTTAATGTAAGTATAGATCCAATAGCCAACAAGATGAGAGGGGGGGGGGGGGGTGAATCATACAAACTTAATCTCCCATAAAAACATCAGATTTAACCTCGGTAACATATACTTTAGTAATATAACCAAAACTGCTAAACATGCAAACTCAAAAGCATATAAACATCATAAACCTCATAACACTAGATTTAACGTGGAAACCCAAATGGGGAAAAAGCACTATGGGATTTCGAACCCACTAAGAAATATACTCTTCTAGAGTATGCTTGGTTAAAAGTAAATCCTGTTAAAGATTACAAACACATTGCTAGATGTGACCCGGTTAAGGGATTTTCCTCATATCTGTTAGGATCTTCACCTTGTTAGAATTGACCTTGTTAAAGGGTTTTAAAAACTCAATCTGAATGTCACCTTGCTAGAGGGTTTTACAAATAAGACTGCTAAGTCCACTCGGTTAAGAGATTTTCTGTCACTTTCACAAAATAACAGTAATAAAAATCTATCTGCAACTTCACATCTAAGAATGCTAAAGCATATTCTTATTTTCTCAATACAATCTAGACATAGAACTAATCTTGTCCATCTGCTGGGCTTCTATACTCTGTTATTCAAACAGGTCTTCAAGATTCTGTGCTTGTTAATCACTATGTAGCATTCATGTGCATACACTGTTTATCAATAGTTCCCTATTTATAAACAATTAGCTAATCTCTTAATCTCCTTGATCACATTTCCCATGACCAATCATAGCCATCAGATCTTAAAAATTTGACCAAGTTCAATGTATCCTTCGATCTGAAAATGTTTTACCCTACCTAGGAACTTGCATACATTTCTTGGAACTTGTGCTAGGGTATTGTGGTTCAATCTGAGCTGTAGATCTTCATGCCGATTTTCCTTTGCCATAGATTCATTAACAAACTTCATGCATAGCATACCAATCATTTAATCAGTTCCAGCTCATCAGCTTCCTTCATTAAATAACGCATGTAACCATTAATGTATTCTGTTACAGCTCGGTTACAACTCGGTAGCAACTCGGTAAATACTAAACTTCACTCGGTAGACATTTTGCCTTCATTAACCAATAGCAATAACCTTAGTGTTTACCGACTAGGTTCATTGCTCGGTAACATAGTATAGTATTAACCTTACAATTTACAATATATGTATGATGTTAAAACAATCTAAACATCATGATCTCATCATTGTCTGACTTGGTAGTAGTTGCCCATTGAATACCTTATTCATCCCCTTATTCATCATATTCTTTCTGTGTCTTTTACCGACATCTTTATACTCTTTAAATCATACTTCTCAAGATATGGCAACATCATACTGAATTAGAAAATCAATTTATTAACATCAATGACAAAATAATAATATCAAGACAGTAAACATCCTTAATCAGTTATATCCATAATCATCAACAACCTTCTCAATATCCTTATTGAAATGCCAACAATTTCCCTTTGTCTGTTATAATGCCGAATGCCAACACAAAGAATCTGCCTAATCACCATAGCTAAATGCGAGCTAACCTCGTCTAACCATCGCTCATTCAACAAAGTCACCACCACTTGCAAATATTATTCACAAATAATTTGATTCCAGCCAAGAACACAACTACGCTCCTCTACATGCAAAATGACAAGAAATTTTGCCTCAAGTGTCGAATTTTCACAAACAAATGCTTGATAAAAAGCTAGAAATCAGAAATTTCCGTCCACAAAGGTATTTTTAAAATTTTGACATTTTTTAATGAGATATTGTAGGTTGAATTTGATGTACTTTTTCTCTTTAATAAGCCATTTTGATTATGAATATTTTAGTGTTTTCATATTTTATATTGTAATAATGGTTTATGTCTAGCCTAACATACATGCACTGGTCAAGTTTTATGTATTGTTAACCTTGGCATGATTGAAAATCAAATAAAACATCCTTTATCTTTGTTTTTATTTTGAATCTTTTAAGTTTTAGTATTAGAATTATTTGTTCTCAAGATGTTTTAGAAGTGTACTAATCAAGGATAAATTTCATATCCATTTGAATGTAATACTTCTCTAATTATCTCAAAGATTGAGAACATATTCGTTGCAGTACTTAAAGAAAGGAATTAGGTTCACAAAGTATTGCTAAAAGGTCCACCCACCTTGGTCTAATAGAACCTAAAGTGTAGAGGATATAACTAGTTCCTTATCCCTAGTTACTATCTTGTTAGTTGGCCTTTGATCCAAGCCCTTGAACATTGAGATTAATTTGGAGACATCAATTGGAAACACCAACAAAATGATTACTTGGCTGGGAAATAGAGCAATAATATCTACTTTCATCAAATAAATAAGACAATGGTACTACCACATAATAATGATTTCCCAATAGTCCAACCAACTGCTAATTGGAGGCAGGAAGAGGTCACAAATTTAATCTCCCATCTCAGTACAACAACCTAAGACAATAGAAGAATAATTATAGATAATGTCATATTTAATGTAATTCTAGAAAAGGAAGAGAAACTAGCACAAGAGCTTGATTTAGCTATTCAAGGAATATTTATTGTCAGGCTTGTGTGAATATTGTCATTGTTGTCATTGATGTCAAACCCACTATCTGATTTGGTCCACATGATATATGCGAATAATATATGCAGATGATATTTTACAGTTTTGGTATTTCTGGAAGATAGGTAATGATGAGATAAGATGTAGTAAGATATGATGATCTACTGGAGTCACTTTTGGAAGATCCTCATCTCTGAAATTCTGAGTTATGGCTATTAGTTGTATTTCCTAACATTAGTTATGTTAGTTGTATCTTTCATTTTATATGGTCTGGTATTTGTTGTATGCGTGATATGTGTTTTGGAGTTTGGAATTGCTATGGTTGGATTTTTTGTGTTCATAAGTTCATATCTGTGATTCTGATCAACCCTTGTCCCATTTTTGGTAATTAAGGAATATGTATCGATGAATAAATTATGTAAAGGAAGCGTGTAGAGATCTTGTGGAGGCCGAATTGGATAATGAACTTAGCCTATACCTTAGCTACTAGTACCATATATATATATATACACACACACACACATACAGGTTTATGGATATGTATGAAAAGTGATGAATGAGTGAGAGGTGACAATTCCGTGTGTAGTGTGAGTTGTGGACAACAAAGTAGTTGGATCAAAGTCAGAGTGTAGATAACATTGTAGTAATCCTTTACCGGATCTGTTGCAGGTGTTTGGTTTGGCAGAGCACTATTGCAATAATCCTTCATTGAATTTGTTGCAGTGGATAGTGGTACAAAGATATTTTATTGGATCTGCTATAAGTTTTTTGAGTTGTATTCTAAGCCTAATCTAGAACTGATATCATGCATTTGGAGATACAAATCTCTTTAGTTCATTTTTATCTAGTGCAGTGAGCTTTCCAGTAGTGAGCTATTTTTGTAATTTGGTAGTGAGCCATCCGATAGTGAGCCACCCATTTTGTAAACACCATATAACTAGTTATATTATCTTGAGAGCTAACACTCTCTGTGCACTCTTCGTGGTTTTGACCATTTGGGTTTTCCATGTATAAATACGGTGTTCCTTTTGTGGTTGTGTTTTCATGTTTATTTTACATTTTCTATTCCATGTTCATGTGCTTAATTCATAAATATGACATTTTAGTAAAAAGTTAAGAAGTTGTGAAAAAGTTTTTTAATCCGTGGGAACACTTATTCACCCCCCCCCTCTGAGTATTTTGGTCCTTTGAACCAATCCAACAATTGGTATCAGAGCTTTGGTCCCTCGCTTGAAACTTTAATCGCTTGAGGGAGATCCTTGTTGGTTGAATCATGGCATCGATGTGTATCACTAGAGAGTTTTTGTTGGATGAAGAATTGAAAACAACCCTAAAAGATCTAGAAAGTGTTGAATCTAAGAAAGAAGAATTGAAAGATAATATGAAGGTAGTGAATGAATGTGTACATAATCTAAGAGAGAAAATCAGGAAATTCAAATTAAGGAACAAGGAAGTTAACAATTAGTTGAAGTAGGCGAAATATACAATTAAAGATTTGATGCAAAAAATTGAAGAGAAAGACAAAGTAGAGGAAAACTTGAAAGAATCAATCAGGTTGAAGACCGAAGAGTGTGAGAAGCTAGAAGAAGAAATGAAGAAGTTGAAGGCAAAAAATAAAGTTCTTGATAGCAATAAGCTCTTGGAATAATTGATCAACTTACAAATATCTCATTTGGGCAAAACTAGACTTGGATATCAGTTCGGTGGGTGTTCAAATTAGAATGAGAAAGACACAAGAAAAGAGGTTAAAGTAGAAGATGAGAAGAAATCAAAAGATGCAAGCAAGGTCTAGAATCAGGCTACTAATGCAAGAAGGCTACCGGTTTGTCAACCTAATACACAAAGGTACCCATATTTTAATGATTATTATTTTTAATGCAATAAATTTGGTCAGAAGGCTACAAACTATAGAAGCATTTAGTGTTATAATTGGAAGAGGTTTGGTCACAAAGAAAATTACTATCATAATCATAATCTGATTGGAGCAAATAAGGTGAATAGTAACTTTCATGGATATTGTCATACTTGCAATGGCTATGGTCATATAGCTAATCAATGCAAATCTAGAACTCTTCTGGTGAATTCAGTGAAGAAGAACATTAGCTATTTGAAATGCAAGCAATTTAGACATTATGCTAATCAGTACAGAAATAGAAATTTGGATAAATCTATTGAGAAGAATGTAATGAAGAATGATGGATCAAAGAAAAAAGAAATTTTGGTTTGGAGAAAGAAGGAAGTGAATAATGTAAGTAGGCCTAGTGTATCGGAATCTTGTGCATGTATCTCTTCCTCCAATAACTGAGTGTGTTTCTTCAACTCAGGGGGAGTTCTTGAAGAATTTTTTTTGTTTCCCCTCTTCTAAGTAAAATTTGTGGTTGATCCGACATGACCATGGCTAAGAGGCTATCTGATATTCAGTGGTTTCTACTAACATGATCAATAAGACACTTTTTTTTAGCAAAACCCTAAGGACATTTTTGGCAAGATAAGTATCGATGTTTGAACTCATTTTTATTTATCATGTTATTAGTGTTTGAAAGCATTTTGAATGGTAGAGCGAAAGAGCGGAGCAAGTAATCATGGAAGGCAAGATGGTCAAATAATTGAGCAGTAGAGAATTTCAAATTGTGGAGAAGGTATTTTAAGATGAATTTGACCCGAAGAAGATCATGAATATGAAAAACATTCGTAGTGATGTAGAGAAGCATAAAATCAAGAAGTTAGAGCAGAAAGGATTGAATCTATGGATATAATTTACCTAGTTTGATGATGAGGAAGTAATCAAAGTGATCCCTAGTCATGTGCGAAATGACAATATCATGTTGGATAAACCCAATCTAATCACGAAGGAGATCATTTTGGTCGTTTTGGTTGTGTGAAAATGGAGTCATTCTGGTTAAGAAGTCAATAAAGAACAAATAGGTCAAAACCCTAACCGATGTAATAGGCGATCAGTGAGCGTTAATCATTGAAAAAATCATAAATCCTATTGTAAGGTATGTTATGAATGGCATTTCCTACAAGATCTATTTCAAAAATAGAGAAGGTATAACTTCGGCTACTGCAATTTACTTGGCACGTATGCTTGTTATGGAAGATAAGATGTTCAATGTGTGAATTGTTGAGGGAATTATTGTTAGAAAATATTAAGATGTTAAAATAGTAGAATTAGTCATTCTAGTTTGCATCATTGCTTCTTTTCTTAGCTATGTATTGTTTGGGATCCCTTCCAGCTAAAGAAAATGTGATCTAGGAGTCTGGCATTTCGGTTGCAAGATAGATCTTCAGATATTTGAATGGTTTACACAAGAGAGAAGATGCATGCAAAGTTTATTTCAAATATTTCCTAGGTATGTGGAGTGTCAGTCTGGTATCCCCTACTACCGGTTCTGCTAAAGGAGGTTCTTCCTTTAGTAAGAGGAAAAGGAGTGACTTTGTGAGTGTCCTGATATCTAAGAAGAGCAAGAAGGTTCATAAAGAAAAAGATGTTGTGATAATTGAGGATCTGGAATCTCTTGTAGGTGAGGGAGAGTTGGTTGTTGTAGAGCAGAAGGCAAAATAATCTGATGATAAATCCAATCTATTGGAGATTGTTGGAGGTGTTGATGGAATTGGGAAAATTGGGGAGATGTGGCTGACTTTTTTTGAGTCAGAGAGAATTAAGAATGTTCTATCCAATTATTTGGTCGGGAACAGTGTCTTGAGGATGTTAGTTTAATATGCTTCTGAAATCTCTGTATAAAATTAAATTAAGGAGAAATTGTCTGAAGAATTTGTGGTTGCTGAGGTTTTAGAAGAGAAATGTGTTGATATGCAGAGTTTATTGAAGGAATGATGTGAAGAGAAATCTATCTGTATGCATTAATGAAATGAAAGATTGTATCTGTAGTGCTAGTAAAGTTTATAGGTATTGTCTCTCATGGCTGGTAGCTGCAGTGAAGCACAAAGATAAGATTGATGTTGTAGAAAATGAATTAAGATCTTTGGTTAAAATATTTGATTTTCTAAGTGACAAGGATGGAGAGTAGAGGAAAAAGGTAAATTCTCTTCAAGCTAAACTTTTATTTCTGCAAAGGCAAAGAGAAGATTTTGTAAGTTTTTTCTGGAAGGTAAAAGAATTTGTTGAGGAAAAATTGGAGCACTTTTTAGCATTGCTTGACAGTGTAGTGGAGTATGAGTAGAACCCATCTACTCTGGACAACTTTTCCCATGTTGTTGATTTGTTGTTTGAGTGTAGGAGTCTGCCAATTAGCATTAAATTGGCTGTGAATTCTTGGGAAATTCTTCTTCCAGAATTAAAAGAGAAGTTCAAGGTAATCTTTCCAAAGAAGAGCAACTGAAAATTTCCTTGGGTTGGTATGAAATTTTGAAATTCATTTTGCAGTGGAATATGTTCATGCTTTTTTTTTTTTTTCCTTTTCATGAAAGGCATCCTTTGTCCTTGATGTCAAAGAGGGAGAAAGGTATCCGTGGAGAAAATATTTTTGGTGTAAGGAGATATATGAGTTAGAGGGAGTTGTATGCAGATATGTTTTGCTATCAATGACAAAGGGGGACATTGTCAGACTTGTGTGAATATTGTCTTTATTGTCATTGATGTTAAACTAGCTATTCAGTTTGGTCCAAATTATATATGCGAATGATATATGCAGAAGATATGCAGATGATATGTAGATGATATGTGCAGATGATATGTTACAATTTTGGTATTGCTGCAAGACAGGTAAGGGTGAGATATGATGCAGTAAGATATGATGATCTACTGGAGTCACTTCTAAAAGATCCTCATCTCCAGAATTTTGAGTTATTATTATCAGTTGTATGTCCAAGCATTAGTTATGTCATTTGTATCTTTCATGTTTTATGGTTCGGTAATTGTGGTATACGTGGCATGTATTTTGAAGTTTGGAATTGCTATGGTTGAAGTTTTAATGTTCATAAGTTCATATCTATAGATCCGGTTGACCCTTGTTCCATTTTTTGGTAATTAAGGAATATGTATCGATGAATGAATTGTGTAAAGGAAGCATGTAGAGATCTTGTGGAGGCTGACCTGGTTATCATGTTTGTGATTAAGGCTTTATTGGATAATATGTTGTTTCGAGCAATATATTGCTTGTTCTTGACCGACATATTCTCTCGGTGTGTAAGCTTTTTGGTATATATATATATATATATATATATATATATATATATATATATATATATATATATATATATATATATATATATATATATATATATATATATATATATATATATATATATATATATATACAAGTGTATGGAGATGTATGCAAAGTGATGAATAAGTGAGAGGTGATTGGTAAGTGTGCAGTGTGAGTTGTGGACATCAAAGCAGTTGGATAAGAGGCTAAATGCAACAACATTGTAGTAGTCCTTTGCCAAATCTATTGAAAGTATCTGGTTCGACAAAGTAGTATTGCAATAATCCTTCATCGGATATGTTGTAGTGGATAGTGGTACATAGATATTTTACGAGATCTACTATATTTTTTGTGAGTTGTGATTTGAGCCTAATCTAGAACTGATTTCATGCATTTGGAGATGCAATTCTCTTCAGTTCATTTTTATCTATTGCAATGAGATTTCTGCCAATGATCCATTTTTTTAATTTGGTAGTGAGTCATCTGCAAGAGAGCCACCCATTTTGAAAACACTATATAACTAATTATATTATCTTAAGAGCTAACACTCTCCGTGGTTTTTCCCATTTGGGGTTTCCATGTATTAAATCTGGTGTTCCTTTTGTGGTTGTGTTTTCATATTTATTCTAAATTTGCTATTGCATGTTCATGTGCTTAATTGATAAATCTGACATTTTAGCAAAAGGTTAAGGAGTTATGAAAAAGTTTAATAATCTATGGGAATATTTATTCAAGTCCCCTCTCAGCATTCTAGTCCTTTCAACCAATCCAACATGTTTCACCTTCAACCTATGTGAATAATTAAAACTTGTATTGATGAGTTGCATTTGGCAAAATCTCATAAGAGCATAATTTTTTGAAGTGTGGAAACAAGGACTAAGATAAATTTCCAAGGGTAATAGTTTCTCTACCATCCTAAAATAACTTGACTTTACCTTTATCCTTGACCCTGAGGGTGGCGACTTATTATATCTCTAAAACAACCAGTTCAAGGTCCTTAAGAATTTTATTTTCTCCTTACTAGAGAATGGTAAGAACTAGAGCCAAAATATAATAAATAAAAGTGTATGAACCAAGAAACCCTAAAGAAAACTTGGGTGCCAAGGCAACCAAATATCTCTACTCCTTCTAATACTCCAATTCCTTCAAGTCAGGAACAATTTTCTACCCCTAATATAGATAGAAGACCAATTGATAAAATATATGAGAGAATGTTGCAAAAGTCTTCCATGGGAATAATTACAAAGGGAATTGAGGTCACATTAGGCCTACAAGAAGGTATGAGTGTTTATTCCATGATCACTGACGGTGTGCTTCCTTACATCAGAGAGTCTTTTGATCTGACTAGATGGTTGCAACAATCTAATGAACTTCTTTATGCAGCCCAAAAGCAACATGATAATAAGAGCACCCAATGGGTATTTCCCTAGCTAGACCCAAGTTTTCCAAATAAAAAATTACCTCAAATCCAAGGCACAATTAGGAACCAAGTACTAGTATCTAGTTCCCTCATCTCTACTTCAGCCTCTAGGCTGACAAATGATAAACTTAGAATGCAAATTCAAGAATTAAAGGCTCAAGTAGAGAGTGAGATTGGAGAAGGAAAGAGAGGCTCTATCTCAATAATTACTTGTTCTAAATCCTAGAGTGTGTCTTGGTGTTAATATGAAGTCCCTTCCAAATACAACTAGTCCTTTGATTCAAAATATTGTCTTTGTGGGAACTACACAAGCTGAACCTTCAAATATATCAGCTTTTGCTTCATCAATTGTGTCCACTCTAGTTGGAACTACTACTAAAAAATGGCCAATATTCAATAATTTCACTTACTCAAATTAGGGTTCCACATCCACACAAGCCTTTGGAGTTACCTAAATACTGTTGTTGTTGCACCATTTCATACTCAAGTTTTTTCTATGCCCCTTCATTTGACAACTCATTGTCTAACCCAAACATCCCAAAGTATGGGCATGTCTACTTTAGGTCATTAGAATATGGGCTATAATTTGTTTGTTGGCCAACATAATCTACAAAATCAAAATTGGCAACAAGCTCTTGTCTCACAGCCTCAGATTCAACAACAAATACCCCAAGTTCAAGGAAGACAGTAGTTTCAACAAGGTCAACAAGGTAATTTACAAAATCAAGGTCCTCATCACGAGCACCAAATGATGAATCCATTTGCAAGATCCCCTATGTAGGTAGACACATATAAGAAATTAATTTTCAGTGGAATTCTAGGATTCTCTAGTCATATTACAAATTCCTAAGTTTTTAGCAAACAATGCCTTATCATGAGAAGATCATTAAAACTCATTTGAAAATTTTGTTGATAGTTATGAGCTAGAAATTGAAGATGCCATAATGAAGCTATTTATGCAATCCCTTATAGATGGTGCTAGGGATTGGTATAGAAGTTTATCTGATGATTCTATTGACTCATGGAGGGAATTTAAACACATTCTTAAAGAACAAAATGGGGATCACTCTAACTCTAATTTTTCTTTAAATGAATTCACAAGTATTCAAAAGGGTAACAATGAGTCAATAGAATGATTCAACACAAGGTTCCTCAATATTTTTAATAGGATTGCACATCATTTGAAACCCTCTAATCCTATATGTTTAATTTTTTTTAATGTAAATGCATATGATCCTAAAACTAGATATGAGTTAAGAAACAAAAACCTTCTTGATTTGAGAGAAGCTTTTAAGGCTGCCCCGAATATTGAGAACAATAGAAGAGCTTAGGGTATAATTAGGAAAATGGATGGACTTCAAATCCTACAAAACCTTATGAAGCCTCAAGTGAGACAACTAAATGATGATGATAGGCTTGATAGGGTAACAAATTAATTAAGCGAGATAGATTACAAGATTGCGAGAAATGAAAAGGGGATTGCACACGATAGAACTAATCATTATAGACATGAAGGGACAACTCCTCATAGTATGTCATATAATACTAATTGGAAGGATGTTAGAACCTTGTCTAATAATCTAGGTGAATCAAGACATAAAGAAACTCCTGATCCATTAAAGCACTCAAATATCCACTTCACTAAAGAGAACCCTTGGGGCCTTACCTGTTAATTACCTCATTCTCCAGATAGATGTGCAATATCCCAATCCTTTCAAGAACCATATTTGACAAAGGAGGACATAATTGATGAATATTCTCAAGATGCAGATACCATAAATATGTTGTCCTCTATGAATTTTGGAAAAGACAGTGACTTGTCCTCTAAGGAAGAAGGAGACATAGTTGATATGAGCATACAAAGGTATAGGAGTGATGCCTATCACCAACAAGTTTTTTCTAATGATGAAGGCTCAATAGAAACTAGTTATAAAGATGTTTCTCCTCCTCGTGAAGATAGAAATGTAAGGTTAAGAAGGCCTACTAATGATGAAATCAGATATCTTACATTTTTTGCAATTCAATAGGCTAAAAGATTATAATTTGAGGAATATAATGACAAGTGAGGGAATCCAGGAAGCCTATTTGTTAAGACAACATATCAATTTGAGCAGATGGTCCAAACTACTAAAAAGACATATTCAAAACCAAATGAAGGTTCAATTCAATCTTTCCAATGATGCTCAAAAGGAAGAAATGCATAAAGCTAATCCAACCCTGGATATTATAATACTGTGAAACTCTCCAAGGAAAGGGAAAATACATCAAAGCCAGAGGTATGTAAATTTTCTTCATCCTCGAATATGATCAATCTACCAAGTTTGATATGGTCCAAGCATTGAATCAAGTAAAATTTCCGGTACTATTCATTGAATTAATGAAGGTGCAAGATTATAGAAATGTTCTTGTCTATGATAGCCAACACTTTGAGGTCATCAAATAAGGTTGAAAGTGAGGAGCACATGCCTATACTAGGTCAAATATATGGGGCTCAAGATGGAAATATGAAAAATCTTGAGGTTTACTTAGGGACAATGGTTGATAGGTCCCCTTCCCAAGTAGACCCTTTCTATATGACACTCCTTATCAATAACAAGATGGTAAGAAATTGTATGTTGGATTCAAGAGCTGCTATCAACATCATGCCTTTGGGTATAATGAAACAACTTGGATTGTGGGTTGGAAAGTGTTATGCCATGGATAATAGAGAAATACATTTTTTCTGAGCTATCAAAGATATAGAATTAAGATTTGTTGCATACCCTAAGGGAATTTACAGGATGGATGTAATTGTGGCTAATATTCCTCCTCAATATGACATGTTGCTATTAAGACAGTGGGTGCAGCTATGGGTGGACACATGCAGATATATCTTTCATTTGCTACAATCCCCATCAATGGTAAAGATATCAAAATCTACAGGGAACCTAGATCTTCAATGGTCATAGAAGGAGTACCTCCCAATGAGCTCATTTGTTTATGTGATATGGGTATAGACAATTTTAAGGTTGATTAGCCATAATTATTATTAAAAAATACGTAAGCTATTGGTATTGAGTTGTAGTGTGATCAACAAGGTTTATGAAAAATGTACTTCAATGGAAGATGCTCTAGGGAGGGACTTGGTGCTAGAATATTGTTTATATCCCAAAGTGGAAAAACTTTCCAGTATTCTTTCTCATTGAGTTTTGAATGTACTAACAATGTTGCAGAATATGAATCCTTGCTCTTAGGGCTTAATATTGTTGAAAAACACGGGATAAAGTTGTTAAAGGAATTTGGAGACTCATAGCTCATTGTATCTCAAGTGAGATATAAGTAACTTTCAAAAAATAGGAGATTAAAGCAATATAGGAATGTTGTTTGGAATACGCTTGAGTATTTTGATGCACTCTCTATTGAATGGGTAGAAAGAAGTAATAATATAATGGCATATTTCCTCACCAATGTTGCTTTAAGAGAATATGATATAACACTTTCGGATATATCAGAAATTGAGATAAAAACTAGGCCATCAGTGCCTAATAGCATGACTAGTTGGCAAGTTTTTCAAGATGATGTTGATTTATTGAATTTTTTACAGTTTACAGATGGATATGAGTCACAGGAGATTGATTATAACTCATTGGTCCAAGATGCCAATGATAAATATACTATTTTTTGATAATGTCATCCAATTGAGGACCAAATAAGATTCCTAAGGGGCTATTCCTAAGGGGCTAGTTGCATTAGAAATAATATTTGATGGAAATGACATAAACACTATGAAAAGTACCCCACCCAAGGATGAAGATTTAGAGGAAGTAAATTTGGGTACTGATATATCCCCAAGAAGGGTCTTCATTGGGAAGAAATTAAGTCTTGACATTAGGTCTAAACTCATGGCCTTATTGAGAAAATATAAGCATGTTTTTTCATGGTCCTATGATAACTTGAAAGTTTATAGAAAGGATCTCTTTCAACATGAGATCCCTTTGAAGCTAGATGCAAAACCATTTAGGAAAAAATATAGACCAATAAATCCTACTCTAGCTCCCAAAATGCAAGATGAGTTAACAAGGCTCAAATATGAAGGAGACATTCAACTTGGGTATC
Source organism: Cryptomeria japonica (assembly GCF_030272615.1). Lineage (NCBI taxonomy): Eukaryota > Viridiplantae > Streptophyta > Pinopsida > Cupressales > Cupressaceae > Cryptomeria > Cryptomeria japonica. The sequence goes on along the minus strand of NC_081407.1, from coordinate 270,129,896 downwards.
CAACTTAGTTCTAATTGGGAAAAGAATGGGGATATTAGACTATGTGTTGATTTTATAAATCTAAATATCTCCTCTTTGAAGGACAATTACTGACTACCTAATATGGAGGCTATGTTACAAAAGGTTGCAGGTTGTGAGTTGTTGTCTATGATGGATGGGTTTTGAGGATACAACCAAGTTAAGGTCAAGGAATCCAAACAATACAAGACAACATCCACTACTCCATGGGAAACTTATGTATGCATAAGAATTCCTTTTGGGTTAACAAATGTAGGAGCCACTTTCTAGAGATCCATGGATGTAGCATTTACAAGTTTTATTGATACAAACATGGTTGTATACCAAGATGATTTGATTGATTATTCCAATAAAGCAAAGGATCATTGTTTTTATTTACAAAGGATCTTTGACAAAGATTTACAATATGAAATTTCTTTGAACCTAAAGAAATGTGATTTTGTAGAAGTGGAAGGAATGTTGTTGGGACATATGTTTCTAAGGATGGGGTAGGAATTAATCTTGAAAGGGTAGAAGCAATTGATATAATTCTTATCCCAAGAGCAGTAGAGGAAATAAAATCCTTTTTTGCACAAATAAATTTTGTAAGGAGATTCATCATCAAGTTTGCAAAGATAGTCAAGCCAGTCTTCAAAATGTTGAAGAAAAATGCATATATACTTTGGGATGACCAAGCAATCTAGGCATTCCAAGCTATCAAGAGGGCTATCAAGGAGGCTCCTATTTTAATTTCTCCTGACTTCACCTAGCCTTTTCAACTATTTTACTTTGCTTCTTATCGCACAATAGCAGTTGAATTGTTTCAAAAGACCCCAAAAGGTCATGAAGAACCCATTGCATTCTTTAATAAATCTTTTCAAGCAGAAAAATTAAAGTATGATTTAGTTCAGAAGCAAGAATATGCACTTGTAAAACCCATTAATACTTTCAAGCCTTACTTAGTAGGACCTTGAGTTATTGCTTATGTTCCAAATGCAATAGTAACTTTTTTTTTTGCCCAGACTAAAGCAACGAGAAGAAAATGAAGGTGGATTAATAGAATCCAATAATTCAATGTTGATATTGAAATCACTAAACTTGTGAGGGGTTAGGGTAAAGCAAAGTTGATGACAAAGACTAATTTAAAAGAAACTCAAGTTAATAATGTCCACACTTTGGACAACAAGGTTTGCAGTTTGGAAACTTTTCATTCATATTTAGATATAATTTATTATTTGAATATTATGAAATGTCATGATCACCTCACTAATAACCAAAAGAGAAATGTGAAGTTACAATCTCAGAGATATGTCTTCATTTAGGGATACTTGTATTGGAAAAAAAAAATGGTGTCTTTCTACTTTGTCTAAATGAGTACTAGGCTGAGAAGGTTTTGAGACAAATGCATGAAGGTGTATGTGGTGGCCATTATAGTGCCAAGACCACAACTTGTGAGATCTTGAGGGTAGGATATTATTGGATCACCATATTTGCAGATACATATAAGTTGGTTGAGAAGTGTGAGGCATGCCAAAGGTTTTAAATAAAGTTTAAATTTTTCAGGTGCCTTACCATTGAGACCTATTCCATATGATGTCCCATTTCATCAATGGGGAATTGATTTCATAGGGGAAATAAGCCAGCCATCTAGTGGAAGGCATAGGTGGATTTTAGTGGCTACAAATTATTTTACTGAGTAGATTGAGGCAATCCCAACAAGAAATGCAACTAGTAGGGTTGTCATGGATTTAATTCTTGAAAACATCCCTTTTAGGTTTGGTGTTCTAATCACATTAGTGATGGACAATGCTATGTGTTTTAGATCTGAGGAATTTATTGAATTTTGTGATTCATATGGAATACAACTATCATATTCAATAGCTTATCACCCTCAAGAAAATGGACAAGATGAGTCAAGCAATAGGAGTTTGATGAAGATTATCAAGAGGGTTTTATGGATAAGAACAAGAAAGCATATGATTCAAAGCTTAAAATTTCTTTAAGGGCTGATAGGGTAACTATGAAAAAGGTTACTTGAAAATAACCATTTGAATTAGTCTATGGGATAGATGCAAGGTTGCCTATGAATAACTTGTTACCTATTTACTACTTCATACAGGAATATGATGATGACCTATGCAGAAAAGCATTATGTAGGTTACAGAACTAGATGAGAGCATGAGAGATTCTCATAAAAGAAATTTGAAAGTACAAAAACAAGAAAAAAACTTCTTTGATAGTAGAGCAAGTCAGAGGTCATTTAAGGTAGGTGACATGGTCCTTATGTTGAATACAAGGGCTCAGGAGAAGGGAAAGCATGGTAAATTTGAGGCACTTTGGCTTGGACCATATGAAGTAGTTGGAAATCATGGAAAAAACTCATTTATATTTTGAGATGTTTTTTTGGAGAAAGCATGGACTTGCCTATGCATGGGAAATTCTTAAAGAGTTTTTTAATTAATAAAATCAATCCTTATTTTGTACATATTGTATATAATTTATTTTCCTTTTTGCCTATTTTTTGTTATGGTGTGCACTCTTAGAGGTCTAGTTTCTCATGTCAACTTCCTTTGTTGTATATCCCCAACTAGAGCTGTTGTTGGGATGTCAAAAAAATTGCCCCGATGCTAGGTATTACCCTGGGTTTAAGGCCTAAAAGGTCATGTTTACTCATAAAATCTTAAACCCTAAACCCTAAGGCAAGCACACAATGGTTTTCCTTTGTTTAGTTACATTTTCATGTTGACCTGCTATTATTGGTTCCCAATCACTTAAGTTTTGACTTGAGCCCTTTACTACATCATGATGACTGGGCCCATTTTCACTACATCATGATGAATTGGCCCATCTGTTAGCTCTTTGGTATCCTTGTCCTTTACCTTAGTGACATTAACCATGTAGGTATTCCCAGATTGATAGCCCAGATTCACGCATACTTGCATGATTAGATAAAGATGTACACATAGACTAAGTCTACAACCCCACTCTATGTACATTGCATAACGATCCCACCAAGGATGAGTCACTGCAATGGACCAGTCAAATTTTGCCACAAATTTATAATATTGCACAACAAACTTGTCACTTGTCAGCCTCACATGTCCACAATATCATTAGGATAAAATATGTTCACATTGGCCTGTATTTATGACTAAGATCAATTGCGTAGTATGCAACTAGATGAAATTGCTCGTTGAAGCTAAGTTTGCAACTTTGAAATCCTTTAAGCAATGGTATTTTACACAATAATAAAACAAATGACATGTCTTTTTCTTATTTGTCATTGCCGAAGAGAGGGAAATAGTTGTTTTCATTGTAACATTCAAATATGAAAAACAACAGCTACTTCACGCCAACATAAGACATACGTGCTTCTAGTAAATGACTTGAATTCATTGTTTAAATTCAGGATTTTGATCATTTTTCTTCACTTTGATTCTAATATGGACATGTACTACTTTCATGTGCTTTGCATTTTTGTTGCAATTTAATTCTTGAGCATTAGGGTTTTACCCTAGGTTTCGCCAAGTAATAGCTATACTCACTCTCAGTCTATGTTCTTTTCTCTTTGTTTCAAACTTCATCTCCTCTCAAAGTTACTATATATAGTCAAAATACTCTAGTGGCTTCTCTTTGCAAGATTGAAATTTGAAACCCTAGTAGTCATTTGTTCTTGTTTGTTTAAACCCTAGATATAGATAATGGTTGAATCCTCTAGCAAGGGCAAGAGAAAATTCTAAGAAGAGATCATTTGAAAACTTCCAGGATCAACTGGCATTTAGAAGATGGTCAAAATTGGTGCTAGACCAAATGAGTTCCTTATTGATTAAACAATTGTATGCATGGATCCCATAATTGATCCCTAGGGTTTTAGTCTCTGGAGGAGGTGTTGCAACAAAAAGGAGTGGGTTCCTATATACAATATTTGGAGCCTAAATTTGAGAAGATTAGAAGTCCCAAATGTCTTTGTGAATGTTGATTTGGTTATTACAAATTTTGTTCCTAGTTATAGGCCAAATTCAAGGGAGATTGTAGCTATTAGAGGAGGAAGATTGGTGGCTTTGACAAAGGAAGTGATTGAAGAAGTTTTTATTCTAAATTAGAATGTTGACTAGCTTATGAACGAGGAAGAGTTTGAAAAGGAGTATAAGACACTTGAAGGGATATATAGAAGCATAATTCTAGCCTTTAGGCCTAAACACTTGAAAAGAGATGAGAAGGCCCTAACTCCAAGAGACCAAGCACCATACAATGTTGACTTGCTTGTTGGATATTTTAAGGATACATATCATGCCTTGTGTCAGGTTTGTGGACTTTATGATCAATGATTAATTCTTAATTGGATGCTCATTCTATGTATGGATATTAAAAGTAAGGAAATGAATAGGCCTTTTGATTATGCTAGCTTGTTGGCAAAAATATTACACAAGGCTCTCTGTGATTTTAAGAAGGAACCTTCTCTAAATTTCAAGTACTACTCAATTCTCATGCATATTTTGTTGTATAGGTGTCTTTAATTTTGGCATCCAAACTTGAGTCACACCAGTAGTCGAAGGTGAGGCTCTCCCTGTCTAAAAATGGACATATCTTTGGGATATGCATTCAAGGGAATCTAATTGCATAGTGTTTAAAACTCATTTTGATTGAAAACTAATGAGTATTCTTCAAGAAAATGTACAATAGGGTCTGAGTAAAGATGCAAAGGAATTCTTAAGACCTAAGGACCTCTTACCTAAGTTAGGGATTGATCATAATTAGGGATCAAGGACCATACTATTATAAGAATTTTTGGTAGCCCTGTGGTCCCAAGGCTTCTCCCTATAATAGTACCTAATAAGGTTGTCTTCTTAGAGATTATGTATCAATTGTTTGAGGTGGAGAGGTTCCTTGTTAGGGGAGTTCACAAAAGGTGTTCACTTGTTCCTTCTCAAGTGAAGGTAGGAATGTATCATTTTAATAATAGGAGAGCCTATGATATCATAGATAGTATGTTGAATAAGTCTAATCATCCCTAGGCCAAGTGTAGGTTTTATGATTTACAATGGTTCATACAAAGTCTAGGAAAGGCAAAGACCCCTAAGCATGAGTGGGATGAAGAGGAGGGCATTATAAGAAATGCTTCAGATTATAATGGGGTTCTGAAGCAAAAAGAAAGATGGTATAAGATATAATACTCTAAGAACTTCAAGAGAAGAGTTGATAGATCTTATTCCCCTTCATGAGACCAAATTTTGATACTTGAGGTAAAAATGAAAGCAATGTTTTAGTTCTTACAATGATGTTGACCAAATGCCATTGCCCCACCAAAGACCTAGAGTGTTGGAGCCAAATGCGCCACAAGTTGAAGAAGAAGAGCTTGGCTCACCTTAGTCCATTGGTTCTCCCATTGGACTAGCTTCTCCACCATCACATCCACTTGTATTTGAGGAATCATTATTCGCTCCCCCTTCTACTTAGACACCACAAACCCCTTCTTAGGTGCCTCTTCCACCACCAAGACTACTTGTTGAAGAAGCTATGAAGAGGCGAATGATAGTTCCATCCTCCTCTAGTGGGTAGATTCATTATTCTAATAAATCCCAAAGTAGTGATACCTCTGCATACTATGTCATGTAGTAGGGATATACCTTTTGAGTCATGTGAGGGATTTTATTTCCAAGGTGAACCACCTATGCCCCCACACAGATTTGATACTAGTCTTGGTGTAAGAATTGAAGATCCTTCTCAAGAATGGGTTCTTAATGCCTTCAAGTTGGGAGGGGATTTCACTGAGGATGTAAGGCTTAATGTCTATGATGAGTTTATGAGTGATGAAAACTTAATCTACACAAGATAATTCCAATAGTTTATGATTAGAATTATTGTATATGAGATGCAAAGAAGGAAAGGGATTCAACTTGACTGACTTGAAGAAGGGGAGAGACTAAGAATGAAAGATGAAATCCTAAAAGGTGCAAAGGAGCAATTGGCAATCATGACCCTTGAAATGGGAAGGCAGGTGATTAATAGGAGCGGTACACTTCTTTTGGAAGAATGGTATATTTCTTCTGCTATTGCATTTGATAACTTGAGGAGAAAGCATGATAGTTATTTAGAGAATATGAATCAGGAGCAAACACAAAAGTTACTCTTTGGAACAATTTTTGATGATCAGTTGGACCTGCTATCTATATTTTTCTTGTACCTAGTGACTTAGAGGCCTGCAATGACCCAATAAATGGATAGACTTTATGGAGGTTTTCTTATCAAGAGGGTGGCAGACACTTCTACCACTGAAGCTACTGATATGTCAATGAATGTAGCTAATTTTTCCCACAAAGTGGCACACAAGACAGATGAGGAGCTCAAGATCCTAAGGGATAGAATGAAACAACTTGAAGGCCAATTGTACTCAGGGCCTATTTATAGACCTCCAACCCTACAAGAGTATCATTTTGAAGAAGACATGGGATTAAGAAATGATCTAGCTCAAGCGAGAATTGATATTTGTAGGATGAGAAATGAAATATATCAATTGAGGTTTGATGCTGCAAGAATGGAGAAGAAATTTGTCACTAAGATGACACAAGCCTTGTTGGAGTCCAAATTTGATGCTATATTGGACCATGCTAATGCCACTTGGGATGAGCATAAATAATTATTAGGGTTTTATATGAATCATTTGGAGTGGTAGAGGTTTCTTCCTTATTCTTTGTTATTCTTGAAGAAGATGATTATTGCACTAGAAATTTCCTTTGTGAAGCCTCTACCTTCTTATATATGAGCTCGTGGTTGACTTGAAGTCAAAACTAAGTGTGATTATGTAGATCTTCATCACTAACAAAATGTATACTCAGATGATTAGGTTAAAGTTATCTTGTTTCTAGTGCTTGGTGACCTGTCATATGCTATTTTGTTTGACAAAGAGGAGAAATTCAAAAGGTACAGAAAGGTCTTGAAGCCAAAGTTAGAGTACAAATAAAAAATCAAGACAATTCTAGATCCGATATTGGTTGATACCTTTGCTAATGAGACACAGACATTGAGGAAGTTGAGAGCATACCTTGATACATTGACAAAGTTTGACAATAGAATGACAAGAATTGAGGAATAAAGGACAACAATTGATTATGAAGAATATCAAAAGCACATCAAAATGATCCAGCAGCTCAAATAAACTAAACTAGGAGTTTCATAATTGTCCTTTCTCTCTTTTGAATTTTTTATTTTTTGAATCAAAACTAACCCTTGTTTCTATCCTTCAATATTTCTTTCTTTATTTTGTTTTCTCGGTATGTTTGGATGTAAAGGGGCATTTGATTTAGTTAGGTAGCTAATTTATGACCTTTTAGAGAGACTTTTGACTAAAAGATTTTTATTTAATGTAAATCTTTTGGAAGATACAATATGTTGCTCTCTGTCATGGTAAATTTAATAGGTTTGCAGGGTTATCTTATCTTACAACTTGATAAGAGAGCTTGTGTGAGAAAAGGAATATTCCTGATCATTTGCAATAGCTACCACCTATGGAGAGAAGTAAGAGAATGTATGTCCTTTTTAGGATATCCACTAAGTTTTTTGTCTTTTTTATGTCAAGCGATCACTTCAACCTTTTAAAAAACTATAAAAGGCCCGAATCTTGTTGCATCCTTATTCTATAAAAGGATAATCAAGGGCTTATTTCGAGTCTTCTAGGTAGATGTTTTAGAGTTATTCAAGTCTTGTAAGTTCAGAAAGTCATTTTCACCAAGGTGAACTTGCATATTAAGTCCATAGGATACAATTCAATGACTGGTTCATTTTTGATGTCACATTTCATCTTTTACAATCGATATATGAAATACTATACAATTTTAGAAGTATTTTAGAATTAATTTTAATGATTTTCAATATTTTCTCCACTGTGCATGCTCTAAAATTTTGTTAAATCAATGATCAAGGATCTTTTTTTATTTTACCTCTACATTGTGTTGTTGATGTGTGTATGGTTTTAGGCTTCTTCTAAAGTAGAAGAATAAAATCTTAAATCAATTGGGGTTTTGTAGAGATCATATTGGGCATGGCATAATTTGATAGTTCATTCTCATAGTGTGATTAATATCAGGTATTAGTCATATAGGCGAGGACGTTTTTGATTATGGACTGACAGTGGCCAAGTTTTTGTATTGTTAACCTTGGCATGTTTGAAAATCAAAGAAATCATCCTTTAGCTTTATTATAATTTTTAATTTTTAAAGTTTTAGTCCTAGAATTATCTATTCTCAAGATGTTTTAGAAGTGTACTAATTAGGGATAAAAGCCATGTCCATTTGAATTTAATACTTCTTTGATTATCTTAGATATTGAGAACATATCCATTGTAGTACTTAAAGAAAGGAATCGGGATCACAAAGTATCACTAAAAGGTTCACTCACCTTGGTCTAACAGAGCCTAAAGTATATAACTAGTCATGTATCCCTAGTTACTATCTTGTTAGTTGGCCTTTGATCCAAACCCTTGAACATTGAGATTGGCTACTCATAGAGGTAATTTGAAAACATTAGTTGGAAAAAGTAATAGAAAGGATATTTGAGGCACATGTATTAGTTGTGTATCTAGGATAGCTTGATAGTAGAATATAGTGTTGTATTTGTACAAGATACATGGTCAAAATTATATGGTGGAGACATGGGTAAGAATCATGATATATTGATGGTAGATATATATGATGTCACGTGTATGTGTAATGTCTAGTTTGTCTCTATAATGTATGGAAATTATGATGATTATAATGAAAAAGATGCATAGACTAACAAATCTTATGTGTATGACCTACTTATGTATGTTCACGTTGATTGTGTCTAAATTTATGAACTACTTATATGTAATGGTGATTATGTATCTATAATGTATGCAAACTATGATGATTATGATGAAAATGATGCATATACTAAAAAATCTTATGTGTATGACCTACTTATATATGGTCATGGATGTCACACTTATATGGAATGCTAATTATGTGTCTAGAATATATGCAGATTATGATTATGATGTAAAAGATGCATAGACTAATAAATTTTATGTTTGCATTCATTAAGGTTGTCCTAGGTTCACTAAGGCCATCCTTAGTTCACTAGGACTTCCCTAAATTTGTTAGGGTTGTCCTAGGTTCATTAGGATTTCTCTGCATTCATTAAGGTTGACCTTGGTTCATTAAGGTTGTCCTAGGTTCATTAGGGCTATCCTAGTTTCATTAGGATTGTTCTAGGTTAATTAGGACTACCCTACATTCATTAGGGTTGTCCTAGGTTCATTAGGACCACTCTTTTCTCATTGGGACTAACCTATGATCATTAGGACATTGATTAGGATTGTCCCAAGTTCATTACTACTATCAATTTTTAGGTCTTCTTTCTAGTGATCTACACACTTTTATTTAAGCCATGAGTACTATGTAGAATGTCGTAGATATACTTTAAATAGCTATTGTTTCCCATGTTGTACCATTGTTTATGGATGTTACTTGTTAGCCTAGAAGAGAAGAGGAGTTAAAGGACTAACATCTTTGTGCAGTTAGTTCGAGAGAGTTGGGGTGTGAAGCATAATTGTGCCTAGCATAGATGTGCCCACTTGGATGTTTTGATGTTGAAAGTTTGTTCCTACGATGAACAAAACAAAAATTAGGCTACCTTACAAATTTTCATTGCATGCATCGGTCAATTTTTGTATCGACAAAAAATTTCTACCCTAAGAAATTGGATTCGATTCTTGAAAATTTGAGGTAGTTTATTGTATATGGGCCTCACATGATCCTATAGATTCAAATTATATGTTACCATGAATTCTAAGAAACAGCCTGTCAAAGTTTGACAATTTTTTGAACTTAGGGAACTTAAGAGATAACACTTATGGGGTATGTCCTTGAACATTCAAGAGATTTGGGAAGAAACAAAGGAGCATGAATAGTATAAACCCACCTATTTAAATTTTTTTTCATTGGTGGTTAGGTTTTATGTCAAACAAAACAAAAATTAGGCTATCTTCAAACTTTCCATTGCATGCATCTAACAATTTTTGCATCAACAAAATTTGTTTCCCTAAGAAAATGGGTCTGACTCTTGAAATTATGAGACATGTTATTATATAAGGGAATCATGTGACCTTGTAGGTTCAAATAGATTGTTTGTACGTGCTATGAATTTCAAGAAATAACCCAACAGTTTGATAGATTTTTGAACTTAAGGCACTTAAGGAGATAGTGCCAGTAGGGTATGGCCCTAAATGTTTGAGAAAGTTGGAAAATAAAACATGAGAATCCCTAGCATAAACCCACCTACTTTGACTCACTAGAATTGACAAATAGGCACCATAATGAACAAAATAAAAATTAGGCTACCTTGCAACTTTTCATTGCATGCATCTGATAATTTTTGCATCAATAGAAAAATTACCACCCTAAAGAAATGGGTTTGAGTCTTGAAAATTTGAGATAGATTATTGTATAGGGGCCTCACATGAACCTATAGGTTCAAACAGATTGTTCGTATGTGCTCTATATTTTGAGAAACAACCCATCATAGTTCAATAATTTTTTGAACTTAGGGCACTTAAGAGATAGCGCCACTAGGGTATGGCCATGAATGTTCATGCAAGTTGGAAAGAAAAACAAGAGCATTCCTAGCATAAACCAACCTACCCAAACTTGTTGGCACCGACAATTAGGTGCCATGATGAATATAATAAAAATTAATAAGCTACCTTGCAACTTTTCATTGCATGCATCTGATAATTTTTGCATCAACTAAAAAATTAGTGCCCTAATAAAATGGGTTCAAGTCTTAAAAATATAAAATATATTATTATAGAGGGGCTTCACTATAGGTTAAAATATATTGTTTGTTGTGCCCTAGATTATGAGAAACAACCCATCAAATTTTGATAGCTTTTTAATTTAGGGCAATTAAGAGTGTTGCTAGGGCATGGCCCTCAATGTTTAAGTGAGTTGGGAAGCAAAAAAGAGCATGGATAGCATAAACCCACCAACCCAGACTCATTGGCACTGACAGTCAGACCCCACAACAAAAAAAACAAAAATTAAGCTACCTTACAATTTTTTTTTGATGAATAGAAGCCATTTCTGATAATTATAGATTAAAGTGCACTATTTACAAAAAAAGGTAGGGAGATACATGATCATCCCTTAAAATCCATATGAGCAGAGCCTAGAAATAAAATAACAATAACAACAAGAAAATTCGTTAAGTGGCTAGAGCAGTTGTTGAAGGCGGCAAAGGTGTATCTCTATCCTCCTTGAGACCCCATACATTAGTGGGGAAAAGAGTGTCATCTGGAAGGGTCCAACCTTCATCAATAGCAGTATCCTCCTTATCTTCATCCCTATGAAGTAGAGAAATGACCAAATTGAGGTGTGAGAATACCTTGGTAAAACTGGGCCACCTACCATCTCCTCTAGAAGGCCAACCATGGTCATCATCTCTTGAAGGATGAGTTGCACCACCCCAACCTTAATTGGAGGAAAAAACCCTGTAGGCAAGAGAGGAGGAGCGATGCTTATTAAAATCTTGACCACCACTAGAGTGAAGGCAGACTTGTGACCGTAGGGTCTAGGAACAACGAATGGAGAAGCTTTGGCCACATCTTTGACCATGGGCAAGAGATTGATCTTGAGAAGCCAAGTTGTCAAGAGGTGTTAGGGTTTAGGCATATTCTAAGAAAATACAAATTAACAATTATATGTAGATACAAACATAAAAGATGAAGAAAAAATGCATAACACAGTGATTTAACATGGTTCACCCAAGATGGGCTACATCCACAGAACACAACCATCCAATCTTTTCTTATTATCCAGTAAATCATTTTAACACATTACATTTTCTTTTTACATTCTAACCTCTTAGAACAAGCAATTTTTAGGGCAACACTCAAAGTGTTATTTTTAGGGTTTTTTCAAAGTCAGTTTTTTTTTCAACAAAAACCTTTCCTTGGGGGTGTGTCCCCGAACCCCCACTTTCTTGGGGGCTACTACCCCCAAACCCCTACTCAAGGTTGGGCCTAGAATTGAACCTTAGTGAGGATACATAATGAGTGTACTATACTTGCATGATGAATCACCACATATCAATAATCTCCCACTTGGAGACTAATCCTAGACAACACTGCTGAACTTGCAGCTCCGATTGGATAAAACTCCTGGACTGGGTTGTTCCTCAATTCTACAATTTTCAGTCAAGATGGTTGAGAGAAATTAAGGAGGAAATCAACTTCTCCCATGAGACTACCTTCATGAATATATCTACAGGATTTTCATGTCTGTGAATCTTCTCAAGCCATAACTGGCCATCCTCCAAAATAAATGGGATGAAGTGGTACTTGAGCTGAATGTGTTTTGTCCTTGAATGAAGAGTCAAATTCTTTGCAAGATGAATGAAACTTTGTCTATTAGTATACGATAGGGTATCCTCCTGCATATGGCCCAGTTCCTCCATAAAATGTTATAACCAAATCATCTCCTTGCTAGCTTCAGTAGCAGCTACATACTTAACCTCAGTGGTTGAAAGCACAACAACCTTTTTCAGTCTATAAATCCAACTAACTATAGTCCCCCCTATAGTAAAAGAATACCTTGTAGTACTCCTCCTTGTATCAATATCACCTGCCATATCAGAGTCAACATATCATCATAAAGCAACATTTGATCCTTTGAAACATAATGCCTTGCTAGAAGTACCTCTCAAATACCCGAGAATCCATTTGACAACATTCTAATGTTCCATTCCTAGATTGCTCATATACCTGCTCACAACTCCCACTACATGTGCAATATTTGGTTGTGTGCATACCATTGCATACATCAAACTTCCAACAAATGATGAATACGAGATGTTAGATATTTTATTTACCTCTTCCTATGTCTTTGGACACATCTCCTTAGTCAATTTGAAATGACTAGCCAAAGGTGTACCAACTACTTTTGCATTCTACATGTTAAATATTTTCAACACCTTCTTTATATACTCACTTTGGGACAAAGTTAATGTTCTATTTTTCTTGCCCCGTGAAATCCTCATACCAAGGATTTTCTTAGCTGCACTCAAATCCTTCATAGCAAATGACTTTGCTAATTTATATTTAAGTTCATTTATATGTTGCATGTTAGACCCACCAACAAGCATGTCATCAACATAAAGTAACAGGATAATATAATTGCCATTATCCAATATCTTAAAATAAACACAATGATCAAAATTAAATCTATGGTAACCTTGTTTGGCTATGAAACTATCAAATTTCAAATACCATTGTCGGGGTGCTTTAGGCCATACAGACTCTTCTTCAACCTGCACACTAACTCCTCCTTACCTTTGACCTCATATCCCTATGGTTGTTGCATGTATATTTCCTCCTCTAAATCCCCATGGAGAAAAGTTGTTTTAACATCTAGTTGTTCAAGATGCAAGTCTTATGCAGCCACAAGACTTAAAACAATTCTAATTGAAGTCATTTTTACAATTGGAGAAAATATTTCATCAAAATCTCTACCCTTTTTTTGTGCAAAACCTTTAACCATGAGTCTAGCCTTATATATTTTATGTCCTCCATCCTCCTATAGCCTATAAACCTATTTATTTGGCAAGGCTCTTTTTCTTGCAGGTAATGGGACTAAGTCCCAAGTCTAATTCTTCATCAAGGAATCCATTTTCTCTTTATGCCTAGATCCCACTGTTGTTTGGCATCCACCAACATTGCTTCTTCATATCCTTTTGGTTCACTAGAATCGATTAATAAAATAGAATACCAAGAAGGAGAAAATATTCCAAGAGGTCTACTTAACCTTGTAGAATGTCTATCACTTGCTGGAGTTTGTGGGATATTTTTGTTGTTGTTGAGCATTAGGTACCAATGACATTTTATTTTCAGGAATCTCATCCAGCACCAGATATTCCTTTTTGACCTGTTCATTCTTCGTTTCATGCATATGATCTTTATACATGACCTTCCCATTGAATATACCATCTCTACTTTTAATTATTTTCTGATTTTCAAAATCCCATAACCGATAACCAAAGTCATCCATTCCATATCCTATGAAGGTACATTTTTCAGATTTAGCATGAAGCTTGCATCTATTTCCTTTATCAACATGGAGGTTTTTAGAAAATAATAGTTTACTTTTTCACCAATCCACACCTCCTTTGGAATGTCATCATCCAAAGGATTTGAAGGTCTGTTATTTATCAAATAAACAACAGTATGTACAACATCTGCCCAAAATTGTAGGGGCAGTCCAGCATGCAATCTCATGCTCCTTGCATGCTTCATGATGGTCCTATTAATTCTCTCAGACACACCATTTGTCTTTTGCCTTAGGATTCCATTAAAGGAACAACAATATTCAAATTCTTTTCTTCAATACTCACCTCCATTATTAGATTTGAGACACTTCAACTTTTTTCCTATCTCATTCTCAACCAAATCTTTCCATTTCTTACAAGTTTCAAAAACATATTATTTTTGTTTTAGGAAATATACCCATGTTTTCCTAGTTGCATCATCTATAAAAATAACATAATAACAAGAGCCACCAAGAGATGATACCTGAGCTGGTCCCCATACATCTGAATGCATGAGCTCTAATTTCTCACTGTTCTTCTCTTTCCCAACCTTGAGAAATCCGACCATTTGTTGTTTACCATAAACACAATTTTCACAAAATTTTAAATCAATCTGCTTCAATCCTAGCAACAAATTTTTTACAGTGAAGGATTTTCATGCCTTTCTCACGCATGGCCCAAGTCTATGGTGCTATAGTTTTGAATTTGTCCTTGCAACATCTATTGTAGTTATCCTTGTAGCAACTTTTTCTATAGAAGCTAGGGTAGAATAATTATTACCAATACACAAATATAATGTGCCTACCTTTGCACCTTTAGCTACTACTAGTGTACCTTTAGTGACCTTCCAAACATTGTTTGTAAAGGTAACTATGCAGCCTTCACTGCCCAGTTGTCTTGCAAAAATTAAATTTCTTCTTAAATTAGGAACATGCCTTACCTTCTGCAACAACCAGTCATTTCCATTCTACAATTGATCTTTATCTTGCCTTTTCCAACAATCTAGCAAGGCTCATCATTACCCAAATATATGTATCAAAAATCACCTTGAACATAATCTAGAAAATATTTTCTATGGGGTGCAGCATAAATGAAGCCCTTGAATCGATTACCCAAGAATCATTAACATTATCTAAACATAGAATCAGGGCATCTTGTAAAGTATTACTTGCAACATTAGCTTCCTTATTGTCATCTTCATTTCCATCTCCTTGTTTGTTTTTCCTAGACCAACAATCTTTCTTTAAATCTCTTAGCTTTTTGCAATACCAGCAATCCTTTCTTCCTCTAGATTGAGAGTGTCCTTTCTTTGACTTCCCTCATGACTTCTCACACACAGGGCCTTTTCCTCTTTCCTTTGATCTTCCCCTATTTTCTACATTAAAAATAGTACCTGGTGATGTTGAAGTCTCACCTATGCTTTTTTGTCACATTTCCTTGCTTAGGATAACACCAACAACATCATTAAATTTCAAAGTATTCGAACCAGAGATAGAGTTACTTACAGCCGTAACCAAGCTAATCTAGCTTTCTGGCAAAGAACATAAAATTAAGAAATCCCTAACCTCTTCATCAAAGTTAATTTTTATAGAAGTCAACTGTCTGGCAACTATATTAAATTCATTTAAATGATTTGCTACAGATCCTCCCTCACTCTTTTTTATATTAAACAAAGGCTTCATAAGAAATACCTTATTCAAAGCCGAGGGTTTCTCATACAATTTATCTAGTGCCACCATTAGATCTAAATTCATTGCTTCTTTTGATATGTTGAATGCTACAGATGGTGCATGAGATAACTAAATGGTTCCCAGTGCCTTTCTGTCTAGAATATCCCAATCTTCATCTAACATCGTGGTCAGTTTCTTTGACTTTCCTTCCAATAGCCACCACAGATCCTTTTGATATAGGTAATCCTCTATCTACATTTTTCATAACTGATAATTCTAGTCGTTGAACTTCTCGACCTTGAATTTGGTTTCTTCCATTGTTCCCACTCAAATCTAAAAGTCGCTGCGAATTTACAAAAATGCATGGCTATGATACCAATTGTTAGGGTTTAGGCAGATCCAAAGCAAATACAAATTAACGATTATATGTAGATACAAACACAAAAGATGAAGAAAAAATGCATAACATAGATAACACAGAGATTTAACACGGTTCACCCAAGATGGGCTACATCCACAGAACATAGTCATCCAATCTTTTCTTATTATCCAATGAATTAGTACAACACCATTACATTGCCTTTTTACATTTCAACTGCTTATAACAAGCAATTTTTAGGGCAACACTTAAAGTTAGTTATTTTTAGGGTTTTTTCAAAGTCGGTCTTTTTTTTCAACAAATATGACAATTTTTTCCTTGGGGGATGTGCCCCCAAATCCCCACTTTCTCGGGGGTTGTGCCCTCAAATCCTGGCGAGGACACATAATGAGTGTACAGTACTTTCATGATCAATCACCACATATCAACAAGAGGAACTCTAGCAATCATATATCTTGGAGAATTTATCCAATGCTTTAGAAGCCCCTAGAGGTGGGCCTCTTCCATTGCAACCTTATTTACTTGTACTTTGATCTAGAGCATCTGACATTTTTTGCATCAACATAATGTTTCCCTAATAGAATGGGCCCGAGTCTTAAAAATTTGAGAGGTTATTATATAGCAGCCTCACGTGACCTTGTACGTTCAAACAAATCATTTGTATGTTCCTTGGATTTCGAGAAATAGTCCATCAAAGTTTGAATTTTTTTTCAACTAAAGGCACTTAAGAGATAACATTGCTAGGGTATGGCCCTAAATGTTTAGGCGAGTTGGGAAACAAAATAGGAGAATGCCTATAATAAACCTACCCACCTGAACATGTTTGGATTGATATTTCAAGCCCACAATAATTTTCACACCTTTTTGACAAACCTTCTAAACCTAGGAGATTCATATTGAATCTAGGACAACCCTAATGAACTGAGGTCATTCGTAATGAACCTAAGTCAGTCCTAATGAAATTAGGATATTTATAATAGATGTAAGATAGTCCTAATGAATTTAGGACAATCTTAAGTGAGATAGTCATGCAAATCATAGTTGATTTGCAATAATTTGGTTTTTATTTAGTGAGTATGTTGTGGTGGCATCTAGGTGCCATTTTTTTATTGCATCACATTGATCAAGTACATCATGGTTTTTTCTTGGATATTTTCATGAAAGAAACAAGAATGAAATCTATTGTCATTTGCCACTTTTTTGAATATGTACTCCACATTCACTTTTACAATGCACAATAAGAATATAAAATGAATTTCTCTTTAGTCATAGGCTTAGTAAGTGATCTGTTTGATAACATAAAGAAAATTTACATGAAATTAAATCCAAATTTGATTACTTGTTATCTATAATTAATAAGAATCAATTTTATGATTGATAAAATTAAAAAAAGTTGATATATTTGGTGAAGTTGACCAAGGCAACCAAATTTAACACTTAGAATATAGATGAATTACCCGTTGTCATTCATATAAGTTCTATTTAAGTGCAATATTATTAAAATACTATAACATGCTATTATTCATAACCTAGAAATGTTTAACTAATTATGCATTCAAAATTAATGTTTTAAATTAGGAAGACATGCACATGAGGAACAAATTAGATTGAACATCAACCTTTATATATCAAATTGTAGAATAATTGTGTATATCTATATACAAAAATGGCATAAACACCAACTCAAACAAAGTTTTGCAAAATGTGTCATATGTCATCTTGAGATCTATATAAAATATACATGTCAAATAGCTATGTATAAGTACCTAAATGTCCACAAGTGACTACTACATGTCTCTAGCAAATCATAACTTGTTGTGGATCATCAAAATTGAGCCTCTTCAAAGTATTATGTGGCTTTAAAAATTGAATATCCAAACAACTGAGAGGGTGGGGGGTGAATCAGTTGACAATAAAATCCTCTTTAAAACTTTATTCATAGATCCATAACTACTAGTAAAATTGATAATACAGATAAACATGAACGCATATGCACATAACAAATCAGACACAAGAAACACTAGAATTTACATGGAAAACCCGAGGAGAAAAAAACCATGGAGAATGTTAATTCTCAATATATAAACATCGGTTAAGGTGACACTAGTTAAGGTGATTTTTAAAAAGAGTGTCTTAGTATCAAGATGATCACTACAGGTGGGCTCATTGCCTAGAAAAGGCTCATTGTCGAAGAAGAAAGAAAGATAAAGAGAATCCATCATTGAAACACAATCTGTACAACTAGAACTACTTTCAATAACAATCTGCAACACAACTCTAACACATCAACTAGATTCTTTCAATCTTGCATTTCTTCAACAAAAAAGCCATATCATGTCTCATCCAAAATATAGTCCTACATATACTATTTCTAGAAAAATATAATTCTCAATGTCGACCAAGATGGAGATCTAAAATAGGTTTCCACTAAACATTCTGATGGTTGAAACGAATGAGAAGTAGATCAACATGTTACATACATCACCAAATCCAGACCCAAAATATTATCCACGTGATATACATCTATCATTACACAACTTCAATGTCCGAATCAAAAACCTCAACTTTCAGAGCAATCCAAACCCAAAAAATAGAACTGAGTAGTATCAACAACACATCTTTCGAGAAACCAATACATCTGAGAAATCCAAGAAACCTCCAAATTCTCAACATATCTCATATAAACATATCTCCTCAACATACCACATCTAGACCTAATCCATACCACAAGATTTGACATCAATTACAACACATGACATAATGCTAACAATCTCCCTCTTTGTCATTGATGGCAACATCCATCAACAACATCAACAAATCATCATGCAAAATCTCTCTCCCCCTTTGACAACAATAAAAAAGGTGGGAAAAACTCCCCCTAATAAACTCACCCCTTCTCCCTCTGAGAGGAAGCACTCAAGAATCAATCCTGAAAAGAATATGCAAGCTGCTCACTGGACCAATGCACATCAAAATACACATTAGTTCAAACTAGAAAGGGGTAATATCCCTAACTTCTACTAAAGATACTCAAAAGTATCTTTTCACGACGCCTTAGTGAATATATTTGCAATCTTCTCTTTTGAGAGTACATACTCAAGTATGACTTCATTATCCATTACTTTTTCCCTCAAGAAGTGGTTCCTGATAGATATATGCTTTGTTATGGAATGTTGTACTAGATTCTTTGAAATATTTATTGCACTAGTATTATCACACATGATTGAGATAGGATCATCAAAATTTACATCAATGTCCTTCAAAGTTTTCTTCATCCATAAGATATGTGTGCAAAACATGAAGATGTTGCAATGTATTCTAGTTACACTATATATAGAGACACAAAGTCTTGCTTCTTACTCAACCAAACAACCAACCGGGAGCCAAGAAAGAATGCTCCTCCACTTGTACTTTTTTTGTCATCAACACTTCTAACCCAATCTACATCTATATAATTTGTCAGGGTAAAATCTAAGCTCTTGGCATACCACAAACCAAACTCTTCTATGCCTTTAAGATATTTGAAAATCCTTTTTACTACCACAACATGTGATTCTTTTGGTTCTTGCTGAAATTTGGCTGCCAAACACACAACATACATGATATCTGGTTTGGTAGCAATCAAATATAACAATTCTTCAATCATTGATCTGACTGACTTGCATCTGCCTTAAGAGATTTATCATCTTTGGTTAACTTGCATCTGGTGACCATAGGTGTACACACAGGTTTGGAATTCTCCAACCCAAACTTCTTTAACAACTCTTTGATGTACTTAGATTGAGAAATGAAAATTCCTTTGTCATTCTGATTAACTTGTAAACCGAGGAAGAAATTTAACTCACCAATCATTGACATCTCAAATTCTTTCTGCATCTCATTAGAAAATCTTGTGCACATATCTCCATTTCCTCCAAAGATTATATCATTAACATACACTACCAAAATTAGGATTTTACTTGAATCAGTCTTGAAGTATAAACCGTTGTCAGCCAATCCGTTTTGAAATCCTTGATCAGTTAGGTACTTGTCTAATCTTCCGTACCAAGTTCTAGGGGCTTGTTTTAGTCCATACAAAGATTTTTTCAATTTGTAAACAATGTTTGGATCATCTCTCACCCTAAAACCTTCTGGATGTTCAATATAAAATTCTTTCAATTCTCCATTCAAGAATATTGATTTCACATTCATCTAATAAACCTTGAAGTCCTTAAATGTTGCAAATGCCAAGAACATCCAGATTGCCTCCATCTGAGCAACCGAGGAATAAGTTTCATCAAATTCAATGCCTTCAATTTGAGTATATCCTTTGCAAACCAACCTTGCCTTGTTTCTTACAACCTTTCCATCTTCATCCAACTTGTTCTAGAATACCCATTTAGTTTCAATCACATTCTTGTCTTTTGGTCTATTGACTAATTCCCATGTCTGATTTTTCTCAATTTGATCCATCTCTTCTTTCATTTCCTTCACCTAATTCTGATCATTACATGCTTCTTCTACTATCTTAGGCTCAATTTTAGATAGTATATATAACAAGACTTGCTCTTGAGCCACTTTGCTTCTTGTGATGATACCTTTTCTCTTATCTCCAATAATCTAATCCTCTAAATGATTCCTCTGAACATACCTTGGGGTTTTGGATGTAGATGTCGGAGCATCTTGATCATTATTTTCTTCACTTCTATTTTCTTCTTCCTTTTTCCTATTTCCTTTCTTTGGACTCATCAAAATCATATATTGCTACTATTTCTGAATATTTTAAAGTAGTCTTATCAATCTTTACACTTGCACTTTCAACAATCTTATTAAACCTTTTAGTGTAACACTGATATGCCTTACTCTTTGTTAAATAGCCTAAGAATATGCCTTCATCTACTCTACTGTCAAACTTTCCAATATTACCTTCATCTCTCCGGATATAGCACTTGCTTCCAAATACTTTGAAATATTTCACTATTGGAGTTCTACCATACCAAGGTTCATAATGTCTTCCCAAATTTCCTCTGATACAAAATTTTGTTAAGAGTGTATGCTTCTGTATGAAATTCTTCTCTCCGGTAGACTTCCAGTAACCATTCTCCTTTTATCATAGTTCTAGTTACCTCTTGTATAGTTCAGCTCATCCTTTCCACTACACCATTTTGTTGTTGTGTCCAGGGTGTAGATAATTGTTTTCTAATGCCATGTTTCTCACATAAGTTATTGAGCTCATCATAAATGAATTCTCCACCTTTGTCAGACCTTAAACACTATATTTTCCTATCAACCTCATTCTCAACTTTTGCCTTGAATATTGAACTTTTCTAATGCCTCAAACTTCTCTCTTATAAATGAAACCCAAGTAATCCTAGAATAATCATCAATCAACAACATGAAATACCTCTCACATTGTAGTCTCCTTGTCCGGGTCGGACCACAAAGATTCATGTGAACCAAATCTAGTAATGTGATGGACGATTATTCTTTTCCTCTAAATGTGCTCCTTTCTTGTTTTCCTACTTGACATTCCTTGCAAATGTTGTTCTCTAATTTAGTCAATCTCAGTAGATCTCTCACTACACTCCTTGAATTGATCTATATCAGCTTGTCAAAGTTGATATGACACATCCTCTAGTGCCATCCCCAGTTGTAATCAAGTTGAGATATTAAGAAGTGTCTTGTAGCTCCTTCCAACTGATACATATTTCCATCTATCCTCCTTCCAGCTGCAATAACCATTCCAAACTCCTTCTAGATCTCATATCCATTATCTTGAAAAACAACATTGTATCCATTTTTGCACATATGTCCAACACTCACAAGATTATGATGCAAATCTTTCACATAATAAGCATTGTCAGTGTTATGTTTTCCATCAAAAGTAATCGAACCAATTCCAACAATTTGTGTTGTCTATCATCTCCAAACCTAATAGAACCTCCATCATACTTTTCAAGCTTTATGAACTTACTCTTATCACCATTCATATGATTTGAACATCCACTATCAATCAAACATTCATTCTTATCTCTTATAGCATGAAATGCATTAGCAAAAGTCTTAGAAATATCAAACTTAGGAACATCCTTTTCTACCAGAAATAAACAATCACCTTCCTCATAGTCTGATGCATCATCTGAAATGTTAGCATCATCCTTAACATAATAGGCTTTCTTATTGAATTTCCCCTTATTTTCCCTAAACTTTTATCTAGCTCCCTTTTTAGGAAATCTAGTAGCAATATGACCAATCTTTCCACATCTAAAACATTTAAAGGGTAGCATACCTTTGTATTTTTTGGTGCCTTTCTTCATTTTTCTCACAAAGTTTGCTTCTAACTCATTCAGGCTCTCTTCATCACCTAGACCATCTTCAGATGCTTTGAATGTTGTCTCTGATTTATCTTTGTCCTTTCCAAACTAACTTACTTCGAATGTAGTCAGGGTACCAAATAGCTGCTCTCTGGTGATCTTCTTCAGTTCATAGGTTTCTACAATAGCTGAGATCTTATCATTGTAACTCATCGGTAATGTCATCAGGATTTTTTCAATCACATTTTCCTCATTCAAGGTGCCTCTGAGTTCTCTAATTTCATTCACTATGCTATCAACCTTCTCAAAATAGCTTGCAATGTCTTCTCCTTCTTCCATCTTCAGGTTCTCATACCTTCACTTAGATGTTAATCTCTTTGTCAACTTAACTTTATCATTTCCTTCATAGATATCTTTCAGCTTCTATCAAACCTCATAAGCAGTATTCAAAGAGAACATTTGTAAATTTAGTGTTTGATAATGCACTAAAGATAGCATACCTTTCCTTCTCATTTTCTTCATAGTCCTAAATATCATCCGAAGTAGTAAGATCATTCACTAGTTAAACATACTTAGTCTCCACAACCTTCCAAGTGTTGTAACCTAGAGAAACCAGATAGCCTCTCATCTTTATTTTCTAGAAACTATAATCGGATCCTTCAAGGATAGGAATGGATAATTTATCTACCATCGAATTAGGATCTACCTCAAGCAGTTAAGCTCTATATCAAGGAACCAAAGCTCTGATGCCAATTGTTGAATATTCGAGCAATTGAGAGTGGGGTGAATCAGTTGACAATAAAATCCTCTTTTAAACTTTATTCATAGATCCAAAACTACTAGCAGAATTGATAAAATAGATAAACATGGATGCATATGCACATAATAGATCTGACACAAGAAACACCAGAATTTACGTGGAAAACCCAAGAAGGGAAAAAAAATGGAAAATGCTAATTCTCAATATATAAATGTCGATTAAGGTGATTTTTACAAAGAGTGACTCACTGCAAGTGGGCTCACTACCCAGAAAGGCTCACTGCTAGAGGGCTCATGGCCCAAAAAAGGCTCATTGTTGAAGAAGAAAGAAAGATAAAGAGAAACTACCATTGAAACACAATCTGTATAGTTGGAACTGCTTCCGATAACAATCCGCAACACAACTCTAACATTTCAACTAGATTATTTCAATCTTGCATGTCTTCAATATAAAAATCCATATCATGTCTCGTCCAAAACATACTCCTACATATACTGTCTCTGAAAAACATAATCATCAATGTTGACCAAGACAAAGGTCTAAATTAGGTCTCCACTAAACATTCTGGTGGTGGGAAGGAATGAGAATTAGACCTCATTACAATGTTCCTCATTGAAGACACCAACACATTACATAAATTGCCAAAGCCAGACCCAAAATATTATCCACATGCTATACAACTGGCATTACACAACTTCAATGTCCAGACCAAAAACCTCGACTTCTGGACCAATCCGAACCCCCAAAATAGCACTGAGTAGTATCATCAACACATTTTCTAAGAAACCAAAACATATGGGAAATATGGGAAACCTCCAAATGCTCAACACATCTCATATAAACATATCTTCTCAACATACCACATCCAGACCTAAGCTAGACTACATGATTTGACATCAATGACAACATATGAGATAATGCTAACAATAAATATGGTTGCACAATATCAATTCAAACCATAAATTAGATTAACTATATAATATGATTTAAAATTGTGAAATTAGCATCACAATCAATATATATTGAAATATAATTTTTGTAAACTTGAATTCTCAATTGTCTCATCTTTAATTCTTTTCTCTTAAAAAAGTTCCACATATGGTAATTCGCTCAAACAATCAAGAGTCTTGGCATATGCTTGTGGTAGAGGCTCAAAGGAATTGTAAAATTATGTATAAGACTATATGTTCACACAACATAAAATTGATATAATTTAATATATAATTGTCGATAAAAGAAACATAAACTAAACACATATAGATACTTCTATCTCAACATATGTATCTACAATATATAAGAAACACATACCTCCTGGGTACCTCTCATGATGATTCTTTAATTGTTGCAAGAACAATCAACAATGATGTAAACCTAATAGGTTTTTGTACATAAAAATGGCATGTAAGAATACCAATCTATGTACACATGTCTAATCATTTAATATATTTGAACAGTTAACATCTATATCTTGCTAGAATTATAAGTTATATAAGTTCTTTAAACTATCATTTTAATTAAACTTTCATTCAATCAACTTTCCTTTGTCGGTTGTTGCATTTCCAAAGGTTGAAAATGTTGCACCTTGGCCACACTAGGAGTGTCTTACAAGAGTAACATATGATAAATATATAATTTAATTAATGATAATTTAAATGATTTGCATTTATATAATAAAGAAATTGTAAACATCTATTTACAAAAATGTACATGTTATATAACTCTCTAGGCCAAATCAAATGGCCAAAATGGTGCCATGTTGGACCTATGTCATGTACTCCTTGGTCATCAACTATTAAATGGAACACATAAATATACATTAGCGCTTACTAATTTATCTCTTATAAATATAAATTTAAGATAAAATTTACTATGAAATTACAAGTTAAGTCTTAACACTATATTATCTTGGTAAGATCCAAGATCCTCCTCATCTCTAGCATGCAATGACTCTCTAGGATAAGCTTCAGTCCCTATCATCTTATGTGGTAAACTAGCCATATGATGGACCTCATAGTTAGATATGTCAATGGGAGGCTCATTAGCCTATCCAAGAGGACCTAAGCATACATGTTCTTTCACATAGTGCAAGTATGGCTAAATACAAATATGTGGAACTAAGAAGGCTATACCAACACCACACCATCCACCAAGAGTATCAAGGTCCTACGACTAAGATAATAAAAATCTCTAAGAAATCAAATGGCCAGTCAAATAATGAATTGCCAATATGCTCATTGAGTCTGTATCTACAACAACATCTGGGTGTTGTATTGGAGGTGGGGAAAAAATATGAGAGGGAACATATGGGCCCTATAGTACTCAAAGTGCCATAGGTCTATCTTGGGTCATACCTCTACCCACACTCTAGAAATCTCTCATGTCAAATTAGTTTGCATGCCTACCTAGGACAAACTCAACATATATTTTGTGAAGAAAATCTAGAGGGACATTGAGATTATTGTTGGGTGTTTTATCAAAAACTATCCACCAATGATCCCATAAGTTATCTACTATGCCTTGATGTTGGCACCATTTGATATAATATTTTGGTTTTCACACATCAACATTTTGTCTAGTTCTAGGATTGACAAATAATGTGGCTAATTGGGCTTTGGTAATGTCAAGATCCTTGACCACATCATATGACAAGACACCGACACGGTATTGCCTCATAGACTCTCACCACATTACAACAAAATTGTGTAGGCTTGTGAGGGTTTGAACATTAGAAATTATTAGCTCTAATTTGGATATCATTGAGGATAGATGAGGGTGCCTATGATACAATTCACCAATGTTCATCAACTTAGTTAGATTAACATTAATCAAATCCCAAATTGAGGGAGGGTTTGGTGATGGAGATTTTAGTGGTGTAGGGTTTGGATTATCCGCTATGCTTGTAAACTTTACTAAAGTTCAAAATTATAAAAAATTAATAAAATTTAATCTACAAACTATAATTCGTATAAAAAACCTAATTTGGAATAAAAAAGGTTTGGAGGCCTAGCTCGATTGGCGAGACCTTCCTATGGTGAAGCACGAGGTCACAGGGACTAGTCTCCCCCCAACCCATGTGGTACCAAATGACATGTCATGCCAACGCCACTAGACACATTAAAATTTTTACCCAACATACTACAATTTATAGGGGTGTTATACCTAATTGTTGTAGTGTAAAAAAAAATTGCAATAAAAATAAAAACAAAAACAAATGCAAAATGAAAAAAAAACAAACAAAGAAAAAGAAAGAAAAAAAACTAACAAACCTATCTTAGAGTTGATCTGGACTTGGATTTTGACTATCCAAAATAGATATTAGTCCCTACTTCTAATATATGTTCGCTTGCCTGGGAATTCAAGGGTTTTGTCACTATCGTGGGTGAAAATGACCCACAACATCTATGTGTTTTTCTTTTTACGGTTTCAAAGAAAATGGGTGTTCATTTGGACTGAATATCTGGTCCAAACAAATATTCATTTGCTGATGTAGGCACCTTTTTAAAAATATGTCATTTTTCCATCATTTATAATAATATATAATATTTTTTTGAATCATCGACATAAAGGATATCCATTTTGATCAGATATTCGTTCTGATAGGATATCTATTAGAATCAAATATTTGTTACAAATGAATGTTAGTTATTAATTGGTATCCATTCCACTTTGGTTTTTACCATGTCTACATGCATTGTCACCCAACCCAAGTAAAAAGTCAAATCAAATTTTTGCATTTTTGGGAAAATGAAAAACACATTTTTTCACATGTTGCCACTTTTTTGCCCCCATGATCCTACACATACCCATGTCATAGAATACAAGAATATGTCCATGAAGGATTTAGAAAATTATATGATTTACTCCAAATCTTTGACACCTCCATATTGGGTAGAGGCCATCAACTATGTGTGTTACATCTAAATCTAAGTTTGTCACAAAGTTGTGAACGGGGTTACTTATTTTTAAGCTTAGACTAGTTGAAAACCCATAGTTAAGAATTTTAGAGTGTTTAGTTCTCTTGCATGGACTCACATTCCAACTAAGAAATGTAAGGCTTTGAATCCATAGAGAAAGACTTGAATATTTGTTGGGTATTTAGATTTTAAAGGCTTTATAATTCTCCATCCCACCACTCATGAGTTGTTCATTGAGAAGAGTGTTCATTTTGAGGAGAGATCCTCTATCTATTAAATCCTACCACTTCTCTAACTAGCATCATATTGGAGACATTGCATCATGATGATACTTCTTGAAAGGATCTAAATCCTTTTAATCTTGATGAGGACTCTTCTTTCTACACTTTAAATGGCGATGGTGATGATGATGATTCACATTCCTTTCCTAGTAATTATTCAAAGGTTAATGATTATCCTCTAGACTCTCCAACCTTAGCACCTCTCTGAGCTCAATAGAAATTGGATTCAACTAGTGATTGATTTGGTGATTCATCAGGTATTAGAAGAACAAGGTCATAGTTTTAGTAGGCTCTACATCTCTTTATTGCTTCATCTTGTGACCCATAGTCTTTTCATGAAGCTTCAAGTTGTTGGCATTGTGTTGTCATTGATGTCAATAAGCATAGAAGGACAAACAGTATGGGAATACAATTAATGTGCAATCATTGATGTCAGTTAGTGTTGCAGGTCACCAATAAAGAAGAAGAATCTCATTCAAAGGAATGACCATTGGAGTCACAGTTGAGTCACCGGTACACAAGTTAGTGTTTGACTTGTGTGGATGAAATGAACAGGTTACCGGTATAGTCTATCACTAGTAAGGAAAGGATGTCAACTGGTAAGAGTTGTGTTGACAATGAGTAGTTGTCAACTGGCAATCTTATGACTAGTGTACAAACAGAATGATCAAGGTGCTTGAGCTATTGTTTGTGATGAAGAGGCGTAATGCTACCTAAATCACATCAACATAGGAGGAGAAGGATGTACAGGTCACTGGTATGCTATGTGGATGTAGAACAACAAGACTCCCACCAGATAAAGATGCAGTCACCATGTGAAGAGATGACTAACAATGATTGTGCCCACATAGGATCACATGTGCCTATTTGAAGATATGTTGCACAAATAGGGAAGCCACATGAGTGCATTGTAGGATGCAGATGATATGGATTCACTACCACCAGTAAGTGGAGCCTATCTCCTATTATGCATAATGTGCATCATAGTTTTGTGAGATAAGGAAGAAAAGGTAAAGGAAGGTGTTTGTAGGCTCACACCGGATGTACTAGTGAATCAAAGGGATGTCTCAAGTACATGAAATCGGGGATATGCACTGAAACCAACTGAGAAGGCATGTTGAGCTGCCAACACAGATGAAGTTTGATGGATTTGTCACTTTGACAAACCGGTTGAGACATGGCCTTGGTTTTTCAAGAAGAAGACTCCCATCTGATGAATATGTGCATAAGGTAGGTTAGCAAGAGTGCTGAGCGGTTGAGTGTTCCACCGGAAGAGAAGCAGAGGTGCAAGGTTGATGAAAGACCAGTTAAGGGTTTAACTGACAGGGTTAGTAAGCCGGTAGATGAACCTAATAATGGAGTAGGTCGGTGATCCAATCCATATCAACATAGATGTTCAAGCAAAGGTGGATGCCAACATATTTTCCATGTGAAGGTGAAGTGGCATGCACACACAGGTCGGAGTGTTGAGTCAGTGAAGTGTCAGGCAGCGAGGTAGATAGTGACAGGTCGACATTTATGTCGAGTACGAGATTCATAGGATGTGCAGCAGGGGTTTGCGTCTCAAGGTCATATACATAATTGAGTTCCAACATAGACTGATTGAGGAGATTGAGGAAGGTGAAGGAAACCGTAAAACCAATCTTGGTGATCGACCAAGAAATCAGCTAACATGTTAAAAGAAGATTGCCAAAAATAGGAGGCATGTTCAAGAAGGCACAACAATGGAAAGGTTGATTGATGAGTCATAGTTCATCAAACTAGGTGATCAGATCAGATGAGATATGATTGGATTTGGTTTGTCTCGAGGTTGATGAGGAAACCCTAACCGCCTGAATTTTGAATTGGCTTTTGGCAGGAAAACCAGGATATAAATATGCAAGCCAAAATCAGAGATTGTTGTCACTGGAAGAGGGAGTGTTGTTGCATTCAAGGAGAAATCAGTCAAGTTCTCATCAAGAAGAAGAAGAAGAAGAGACTGAGTGTGAGGAAGAACAGGGTTGAAGTACTCAACTAGCAATAGTGAGAAAACCAGTAGTGACCATACCGACATAGGAAAATTGTAGAAGACTGTAGAGAAGGCAAGCATAGAACCGACAGAGTGTAGTACCGGTGGAGAGTAGCAGTGTAGCAAAGATAAGAGAGAACCAACAGAGTGCAAAAACTGTAGGGTGTGGAGCTGATAGAGAGGGAGAAGAGGCTAAACCAGCAAGAGTGCAACAAAGAGTGAGTTGCAACAAGAGATAAGGTTGCTGCAGAGAAAAAGTAAACTGAGAACCGAGAGATATTTGTAAAGAGGGGAACCGATGGAGAGACGAACTTGAGAGTTACAAAGTTATTTTGTAACAAGAAGATAACTTTAGTATAAAAACATGATTTTATATTCATTGAGTTGGAGGTTGGTGTAGAGGTTGGTTTTCCTTGGGTTGGTGCCCTAAATCAGAAGTTGGTGTTCCTTGGGTTGGTGCCCTAAACATTATAATCAGAGATTCATTGTGAGGATGGATTGGAGCAGTAGACTCCAGCAACATTTCTCACCAAGGTTTTTGCCATCTCAGGTTTTCCTCATATATGATGGTGTTATGTGATGCTCCTTTTATGTGTGAGTGCATTTGTGTTAGTCTCCCATCTAGCCTATAAGTTTTCATTCAGTTAGATCTGTTAACTGGTATAATCACATAGGCTAGTTAAAGGGAAAATATTGAAAAACCACTAATTCACCCCCCTCTCAGTGGTACATTGTGTCTAACAATTGGTATCAGAGCCTAGGTTCCCAATCAGATGAGCTTTCTCTAGCTTGGGTAGATTCTGGCCGAAGGACACAATGGTTTGTTTAGTGTCAATCCCTTCTTCGATGCTTAATGGGTCTAACTATTCCATTTGGAGTTGTAGAATGGAAGTTCACTTATCTTCTCTAGGGCATGATGTATGGATGTCTGTTGTAAATAGCTGCCCTAGTAAAGTCAGTCCTCCCATCGATTCAGATACAAGAAGAAGAAACCAGTGCAATGAAAGCTATACTTAGTGGGTTGACAGATGATGTCTCCTCTCAGGTGGATAGATGCAGATATGTAAAAATTTTATGGGATAGATTGAAGAAGCTCTATGGAAATGAGCCTACTATTGCAAAACTAACTTGTGATGATTAGATGATAATTGCATCTAATGAATCTGCAAATGACGAAGGCATATCTGCTAGCATCTGCAGCAATGATGATGAAGGAACCCGCCTCTTCATGGCTCAAGAATCAGAAGATGAGAGGCACACATCTGAGAATGATCATGCAAATCACACCTATCGACAAGATGTGTTTGGCGGTGATAGTGAAGGAGAAGAAGAAGATGAAGCAGAAGTTGATCTTGAAAGTGGGCTTGTGAATACACTTGAAGAACTCAGTAGAGTAAGAAAGGAATACAATCTATTCAAGAATACTTCTATAGTGGAGTAGAACTAGTTGATGAAATGCCTTGAATAATCTGAGAAATGCATCTCAGAGTTAAGGACTCAAGAAGGAGACACCAAGGAGTGTTGGTGCAGTGATCTAGCCTCTGAGCTAGAAGTAAAGGATAAAGAATATCAATAGCTGCTTGGAGAAATGGAGGTTCTTCGAAATGACCTTGAGAAGTGTCAAGATGAGCTCAAGGTAAGAATTTGGTTTGATGGCAGTAGTGATGCCTTGGACAAAATGTTAAAAAAGAAAAAGCATGCCAAGGACACTAAAGGATTAGGAAGTGGTGTCAGTGAATGCTCCACTAGCAAGAATGTCCCCCACAATGGCATTTTGTTTGTCTCCTCAAATGGAGAGAACATGAGGCAGACCTTCACTGTTTGAAATACTCCTTGGAAGAAGGTTGATCTAACCACAACCGGTGAAGACTTGCAAACAAGATTGAAGACCAGTGTTGCAAGAAGAATGAACACTATAGATCCCAAAGGAAAAGGGAAGATGGGAGAAGACAGCTTCACCAGAAGTAGGAACATCAGAAGACAACAAAGAAGACCTCCTACCTATAGAGTAAAAAGGAATGCTACCGCCCATAAGAGAAAGCATGTATGGGAGAAGAAGAGATCAAACAAAAGAGTTGAACATAATGGAGAACCTAGGATCCATCCTCGAAGAAGCAAAAAATGGAAATGCTAAACCGGTAAGATCTCCCCGTGCATGACAGAATAAATTTGTAAGTCATATGTCATCCTTTACTGGTTATTTCTTTGTATGTAATGGCTATGGCCATAGGGAAAGATAATATAAAAAGTGATCTAGAAGGAACAATCTAGGATCTCATAGAAATCATGCATATGAGAAAAATATATCAAGGAGTAGATACATGCATATTCCCTCTCCCAGTTATGAAAAGAGTGTTTGTTATAACTACAATAGATCAGGTTATAGAGAGTTTGAATGCAGGAAGAAGAACTTGCAATCATATGGAAGTCGGTATAGCAACTATGCTCAAAATAGAAGTGGATACAAAGCATATGGAAGTTAGAGACCTGCATGGAACCAAATTAAGGAGAAATGTCTTTGTGGGATCAAAAGGCCCATTGGTTCCAGTTACCAATCACAACAACATGACCAGAAGAAGATGGTCAAACCAATATGATAAAAGGTTCCTCAATCATGAGGTTGGGATGGATGTTGTGTGCTACTGTAGCACTACTTCTAGTCATGTTGTAGAGTCCGGAAATGAAAGGACTCATCTGTAGAAGAAGGTAAGACCTACTCCCATGACTGAAAAATGGGAAGAATAATGAGACCAAATAGGTGTGGAGGAAGAAGCAAGAGGATGCAACCATGGACCAACACTGTGCATTCAATGCACAAGCAATATCTCCTAAGGCCTAAAGGAGATGCAAGACCTCAGGGGGACTAACATATTGACTAGATCATTCACCCCCTCAATAATGAAGAAAACTTGGAAGAACAAGATGCTATCGGTATGAAGGATGGAAATCAGAAGATAAGTGTGTGTAGTGTTTGCCTTGGCTACACACCTATAGATCAATATTGGATCACTATTGCATGTGTCAATGAGTAGAGATTATCAATTGAAATCATATGCACAATGACACAAAATGTCAGGAGTTACAGGAAGGTGCCCCGGTAGTGATGATGGACCGGTATAGGAAACCAGTATGTGCAGGATGTTGCCGACATGAATGATAAATAGGTACTTGTAGGTTATGTAAGACAATAAGGTTGGAGCTCATTGCATTAACCTTGATAACATGGAATGGGGAAGTTATGTCTTAGGTGGTGTTGATGAACACCTGAAAGACATATGATGGCCCAATTGTTGATCATGTAGGCATGCATGTTTTTGGGCTAACCAGTTTAACTCTTGGCATGATGATGACATTGCATAGCATTGTGCACATCCAGAATCATGTCATAGGTTGTGGTGGATATGATGGAGCTGAAAGATCATCATATGATCACATATGCACAACTCAACTGGTATATGGAGTTGATTAGAACCCCAATTTTGGACCTGGCTAGGAATGTGGACCTGAGATACATAACTTAGGGGGAGTTCAAGTGATTATGAAGTGGAGTCAGCATGCTTGTACTTGTGATGATATTGGTTACCCAAACTATAGATGATGGAAATTGTTGTAGGAATACCCAGGAGAATTTCATGGTTAAGGGTATCTACTTGTCATTTGGTTGGTTGTATTCATTGTACAATCACACTTGATTATAAAGAAATTTGGGATCAAACAGGAGGTAATGCAATTTGACTGACAGATAAGCAGTATTCACTGACACATCCTTCTGCAAATTGAGTGCTTTAATAATTTGTATCAGATTTGCATGCACAATTGGTGTCAGTTGATGGTTGATTCCTCCATCTCAAGAGTTGTAACTTGAGAAATTGTACCAATTGGTATCAAAAGAGGAGATGCATCCAGTAAAGAAAAAGGGGAGAAAAATTTATGCCAGTGCCTAGTAGATACAAGGAGGAGTGATATCTTAATAGTGCCCTTTGACATTGTTGTCAAAGGGGGGGAAATGTTTTGTAGTATGCAATATACTACATGTGTGAGAATCCATGGATTCTACAAAGGGAGAATTGGATCACACAAAGGAGTAGAAAGAATACGTAGTATGCTAGATACTACATGTGTTGACATCAATGCCAAAGGGGGAGATTGTGTTGTCATTGATGTCAACCGCCATAGAAGGACAACTAGTATCAAAATACAGTTGATGTGCAGTCATTGATGTCAACTAGTGTTGCAGGTCACCAGTAAAGAATTATAATGTCATTCAAAGGAATGACCATTGGAGTCACATTTGAGTCACTGGTACACAAGTTAGTGCTTGACTTGTGTGGATGAAATGAACAAGTTATCGATACAGTCTATCACCGGAAAGGAAAGGATGTCAACTGGTAAGAGTTGTGTTGACAATGAGTAGTTGCCAATTGGAAAGCTTATGAGCAGTGTACAAATAGAATGAGCAAGGTGCTTGAGTTGTTGTTTGTGATGAAGAGGCAGAATTCTACCTAAACCACATCAACACAGGGGGAGAAGGATGTACAGGTCACTGATATGTTGTGTGGATGCAGAACAACATGACTCCCACCGGATAAAGATGCAGTCACCATGTGAAGAGTTGACTGACAATGAATGTGCCCACACCAGATCACATGTGCCTATTTGAAGATATGTTGTACAAATAGGGAAGTCACATGAGTGCATTGCAGGATGTAGATGACATGGATTCAATACCACTAGTAAGTGAAGCCTATCTCCTATTATGCATAATGTGAATCATAGTTCTATGAGATAAGGAAGAAAAGGTAAAGGTAGGTGTTTGAAGGCTCACACCAGATCTACCAGTGAATCAAAGGGATGCCTCAAGTGCATGAAATCATGGATATGCACTGAAACTGACTAAGAAGGCATGTTGAGTTGTCAGAACAAATGAAGTGTGATGGGTTTGTCACTTTGACACACCGGTTGAGACATAGTCCGGCTTGTTTAGAAGAAGATTCCCATCTGATGAAGATATGTGTAAGGTAGGTTAGCAAGAGTGCTGACCAGTTGAGTGTTCCACCAAAAGAGAAGCAGAGGTACAAGGTTGATGACAGGTTGGTTAAGGGTTTAACTGATAGGGTTAGTAAGCCAGTAGATGAACCCAGTAATGGAGTTGGTCGGTGATCCAATTCACATTGACACATGTGTTCAAGAAAAGGTGGGTGCCAACATAATTGCCATGTGGAGGTGAAGTGGCATGCATGCACAAGTCAGAGTGTTGAGTCGGTGAAGTGTCAGGCAGTGAGGTAGATGGTGACAGGTCGACATTTATGTCAACTACGAGATTCACAGGATGTGCAGCAGGGGTTTGTGGCTCAAGGTGATATGGATAGCTGAGTACCAGCATAGACTGATTGAGGAGATCAAGGCAGGTGAAGGAAACCACAAAACCAATATTGGTGATCGACCAAGAAATCAACTGATAGGTTAAAAGCAGATTGCCAAAAATAGGAGGCGTGTTGTAGAAGGCACAACAATGGTGGGGTTGATCGATGAGTCACAGTTTATCAATCTAGGTGATCAGACTGGATGAGATATGATTGGATTTGGTTTGTCTAGAGGTTGATAAGGAAACCCTAACTGCCTAAATTTTGAATTGGCTTTTGGCAAGAAAACCAGGATATAAATATGCAAGCCAAAATCATAGATTGTTTTCGCTAGAAGAGGGAGTATTGTTGCATGCAAGGATAAATCAGTCAAGTGCTCATTAAAAAGAAGAAGAAGAAGAGACTGAGTGTGAGGAAGAACAGGGTTGAAGTACTCAACTGGCAATAGTGAAAAAACCAGCAGTGACCATACCGGCATAGGAAAATTGTAGAAGACTGTAGAGAAGGCAAGCATAGAACTGACATAGTGTAGTACCAGTGGAGAGCAGCAGTATAGCAGAGATAAGAGAGAACCGATAGAGTGTAGAACCTATAGAGTGTGGAACTGGTAGAGAGGGAGAAGAAGATAAACTAGCAAGGTTACAAAAGAGAGTGAGTTGCAGCAGGAGACATGGTTGCTGCAGAGAAAAGGTGAATAGAGAACCAACAAAGATTTGTAAAGAGGGGAACCGGTGGAGAGACAGACTTGAGAGTTACAAAGTATTTTGTAACAAGAAGATAAGTTTGGTATAAAAACATGATTTTGTTTTCATTGAGCTGGAGCTCGGTGTAGAGATTGGTGCTCCTTGGGTTGGTGCCCTAAACATTGTAATAAGAGATTCATTGTGAGGTTGGATTGGAGCAGTAGACTCCAGCAACATTTCTCACTGAGTTTTTTCCCATCTTGGGTTTTCCTTGTATATGTTGGTGTTATGTGATGCCCCTTTTATGTGTGAGTGCATTTGTGTTAGTCTCCCATCTAACCGATAAGTATGCATTCAGTTAGATTTGTTAACCAGTATACTCACATAGGCTAGTTAAATGGAAAATATTGAAAACCACCAATTCACCTCCCTCTCAGTGGTACATTGTATCTAACACAAGTATTCTCAAGTGGGATGTTGTAATGCAGGAAGAGTTCAATTCCTTAGAAAGGAATCAAACGTGAGATTTATTTCCTTCATAAATGAAGGAAACTTATTCAATTCAAGTTGATCTATCAAACAAAATTTTTAATAAATGGGTTGGTTTATAAGCATCAAGTTCGATTGGTAGCAAAAGGATTCTCCCAAGTTTATAGGATTGACTACCCTAAGAATTTTTCACCAATTTCTAAGATGAATTCTATCTAACTTGTCCTTGTTGTAGTTGTAGACCATCATTGGAAATTTCATTGATAGATGTGAAGATTGTCTTTCTTCATGATGACCTTCAGGAGGAATCTATATGGAGCAGCTATATGGTTCATTCAAGATCCTTCACTTGTGTGTTGACTTCAAAAGTCTCTCTATAGCCTCAAATAGGCTCCTTGAGCTTGGCATGTCAATGTTGACTCCTTTGTTTTGACAGTTGCGTTCACTAGATGTCATTCTAATCTAAACATATACATTATATAGAAAGATGAAACTCTCACATTTTTGTCTCTCTATGTCGATGACTTGTTAATCACAAGGAGCCATCCACCATTAAGGCAATAAAAACTACTCTACATAATAGATTTTTTATGTCAAACTTGTGTCTTTTTTATTAAATCTTAGTGATTGACATAATTTAATCATCATCAAGTATCTTCCTCAGAAAACCCAAGTATGCACTTGATATACTCTCTATATTTCACATGGTTGATTATAAGTTTGCATTGACTCCATTTCTTTTAGGGGTCAAACTTGAGGCTAAGTGTTCTTCACCCTTGGTTCATGACACTTTATACCAACAACTTGTTGGCAGTCTCATGATTCTCCCATTATCTTGTATGAAGAGCCGTGTATTCAGAGGGTTTTAATTTCTAGTCCTAAAACAAAGTCACAAGTAATAACAAAACCTCCAATCCTTTTATGAAAGTCATGTTAGAAAAGGAATAAGGTTTTGTTGCTAATATGTCTTTGTAAGTTTTTCCTCTTAAAACCCTTTAGGGTTAATTATTTAAGAAGAAATCAAAAGGAAGATGGAAAATGCAGTCAAAAGAGGAAAAGTGGAAAAGGTTAAGATAGTAAAGCATGTATGTAGTTTGAAGAAATATTTGTGACATTTTTCATGACAAGAGACCTAAAGCAAATATAGTCCTAAGGAAGACAAGCTATCTTACAAAACAAAAAATCATTGTCAAAGCAAATTTTTTATGACAGCCTCTAACATGAATGAAGAGAGAATGTCAAACCCTAGTGAATAGACCTAAGGTTCAAGGCTACAAGAAAAAGATAGAGTGACATCATGGTGAAAGAAAAGATGCAAATCTAAAACAAAGATTGAGCAGCCTAAAGAAACAAGTGTAGTCAGGAGACATTAATGCATTGATGTATCACCTAACTAACCATACCAAAGAAAATTTGAATCAAAATAAGTTTTAGCTATTGGAGTTTCAAGACAATAGCAACATCTGTAGAGGTCAATATGAAAGATACATCCATTTTGTAAAGAGACACAAGGTAATAGTGAAGGATGGAGCACAAGATAACAAGTGATAGTCTACCATAGAAATACATGTCATAGAAAAAACACATAATATCTTGCAATTCAAGATAGACTCATAGAGAAAGAGGTCATGATGAAGGGGGTTATCAAATCTTAGTCATAATTTTGTCATGAGAGGTTTCTCCAAACCCTACCCAAGAATAGACTAAGGACAAATCAATGAAGAACCACCATAAGGCTATCAATGGTCACTACCACAGATCTAAAATGCTACAAATCAATACCCATTATTAGTTGCAAACCTTAGTAATGATTCCCAAATGAAAGTAAGATAGGGAATTCATAAATGCAAATGATTATTTGCAGTTGCAAATCAGAGAAAGGATAGTCTTGTTAGCATCTCAATCTGTACATCATAAGGAGGGGTCATTAGGGATTTTACAAATAGAGGATTTTAATGATATATTAGACCAAATGAAATAAGTAAGAGGTTTAAAACCATTCACCATTCACATCATGAATACTTTGTAACAACCTCCACATGTAAAATACTATGACAAGACAAATAATGCAGCCATGAACAACATTTAAAATATGTGATGAAAGGAAAGACCAATTCATCAAGAGGGTAGTGAGGACAAGGATGTAATTTTGACAGAGACAATAATAGATTATGAGCAATCCATCAAGACTATCATCAAGCCCATTGTCAATGTCACATTAAAGACAACAAGCTAATGGAGATCTCAAAAGGTAAATGAAGAATTCACTCCTAATAAGGGTATGAATTATTATGATAGTCCATAACCTTCAATTAGAAAAACCAAGAAATTTTCAGGAGTATGTAGGAAGTCTTTAAAATAGTGAAAAGAAGCCACAAAAACTATAAAAGACAATACAATACTACCATGACAAAAGATTGTAGGGATATAGAGACAATGTGCAGAAGTTTAATCAACATTGAAGGATCGGGAAACAAAGGACTACCATAGTCAAATCATTATATGATCATCCTGAATAGAGGAAGGCATCCAAATGGTAAAGAGTCTCACTGGGAATTAAAATACAAAGGATAGTACCCTCAAAATAAATGAGAAACAAAAGAGACAAAATCCATACGACAAACATGTTTAGAGTGAGTGTTAACATCAAGGGACAAGGTCTGCAATGGAATGAAGATGACAAAGGAATGTGAAAAATGATCTACAAAATCAAACTTACAAAACCTTAACAAGAAAGTGCAATCATGACCAGGCAGTTGTGTGTCAAAGATGAAGTCATTAATGATAAGGAGAAAGTAATATATGCCAAAGTGTTGAAATTTGTGACAAATGACACTTTGATTTCTTTAAGGATTTCCTATGTAGAATTGAAGGCTTGTCAAACTTCAATTTCAAACAAACCCCTAGATTCATGCAAGACTCCTAAGAGGGTTAAGGAATCAATGCAAATCATCATTCAACATCACTTTTAGGCTTCAAATGAGGAATTTTGGAGGCAAATGCAGTAGTTTGAGTCCATTTGGAGACCCCACTTATGTGTGACATCAATTGAGGAAAGTTGTGGACTCACTAAGAGTCAGTTTGGGGCAGTTTTAAGACCCTTTTTGCATCATTTTCAATGTTTAATGACCAAAGGAAATTTCATCAAGAAAATTGATATGAAAAAAAGCCAAGTCAGCATTAGTCGAGGTAGAGTTCAAGGACTTCACACAGATTAGAGGTGGAGTTTACATTAGATCCATCTTCCAATGAGAAAAATGGATTCATTTTCTATAAAGACATTCATTGTAATCTCTTTTCTCAGTTCTTTCTCTTTTCTTCTTGCACACAATAGAAGAATCTATCATTGTAATGTAGTTTTAGAGTTTAATTTTAGTATCTAGAAGTAATTTTCAAATCTATACATGTAAGAAACTCCTATTATTTCAATAAAAGCAACATGTATTTCCTTCTCAAATTCGGGTGTTGAATGTTTTCTAAACTGATTTGATGCAATTTCTATGATTTAATCTCAAATCCTTAAATTATGTCTCATTTGGAAAATATTATATGCTTGAATAAACAAAACTCATACAAGTCATAATTTGTATTGACATTTTTAGTAGCTTTAGATGTGAAAACATTCAGTTTTACTTCCAAAGAGAATGAAAATAATCTTGTTATGAAACACTATTGTATGACTTTGCATAAAATTGAGTTGTGGATAAAGTTTTCAAGAGAAATTGTGAGTCAATACAGCAAGTATAGTCATATATTTTGGTGCATCACCTCCTAGGATTCATAGGTTTTTTTTCATTCAAGTTATCTTTCTCCCCCTTTCCCCATCAAACCAATAGTTTTGGGAGGTCCACCAAGGGAACCAACCCTCTCTAGAGGTTCATCCTTGCCATAATCTACCCACAACTTGAGGATAATCCCATGTTTCATAGGATAGTTGAGTTTTACACTCGACTTGGGTGCAATCTTGGTGACAACAATTAGAAAGAAGCTAAGTGAATCCTCCACTACATTTAGGGTACTCATAATTATGAAATTTAGTATGCAACGAGTGTGAATATTGAATTGGTGGGACACACAAATTCAAATTGGGTAGGGGATCCTTGTAGACACCCAAAATGGTCCAGTCTAATTAAACAAATATTTTATTTATTTAATTATCTAAGCCTAATTCTTCTATTATTTAAATAAATCTTTATTTATTTAATTAATTCATTTATCCTCTTCTAACCTTATTTCTCATTTAAATAAATACATTTATTTATTTAAATTTTCCTTTTTCTAAATTAAATAAATATCTTATTTATTTAATTATCTCACTTCTTCTATTAATTAAATAAATCTTTATTTATTTAATTAATTCATTAACCTTTTCTACTTATGACACATGTCATTCATCTCTTAATTCATACACTACCTACTCCTTTCATTATTTTATTATTTCTTTTACCTACCCTCTAATCATAGCCGACCTCCTTTTACACCTCTCAATCTTATCCCTCCATTTCATATAGTGTCTTCTATATAAGAAGATGCTTCCATCATTATCAAACCCTAGCTAATCGATTTATGCACTTAACTACACTATTTTTTTCATATGCGATCCTACTTGCAACCACATTCCGTTCTTTGTTGAGCTCTTGTGCACATAAAATCTGAGAGCAAATATATCAAGCAAGATCAATGGAGATAGGAAGAATGGAGATCCAAACCCTATTGGACATGTGATGGTATAATCTTTGTGATTTCATTTGATTTGCATTGTCTTAGGTAATCTTCATATGTTATGGTGGATCTTGTTGTTGTTAGGCTAGGGTTTTGTGGTTGAATTCAGTTAGCCTTTCAATATCGTTATTATTGTTATCCATTTTCACCATATACATTTTGGCACGCTCGGTGGGACTCTTGTCCCTTTTGCATTTAACATTTTTGTTGCAGATTTTGTGTTTGAAGTTGCAGATCTGGTATTTTCGACAACATTTTCGACATTTTCGCGTCTACGCACTTTCGAGTCGTGTTTTTGATTTTTTGCCACGTTTGTGACATCTGGAACCACGTATTTTCTTTATTGAGCTCTTGTGCACATAAAATCTGAGAGCAAATATATCAAGAAAGATCAATGGAGATAGGAAGAATGGAGATCCAAACCCTATTGGACATGTGATGGTATAATCTTTGTGATTTCATTTGATTTGCATTGTCTTAGGTAATCTTCATATGTTATGGTGGATCTTTGTTGTTGTTAGGCTAGGGTTTTGTGGTTGAATTCATTTAGCCTTTCAATATCATTATTATTGTTATCCATTTTCACCATATACAATCCTTACTATCACAAGTCTACTTTAGGGTATTGCTTCTCACTTGGTTTCAATACGATTTATTGGTTGGGCAAGAAGTAGTCTACAATTTCTCTTTCATCAATAGATTTTGAGTATAAAGGGGAGAACAATATCACAACTAAGACTATTTGGATTCAAAATATTCTCATCGAGTTTATGTTGGCATTATGTAAACCGGCATGAAGACATAATGATATTGTATGTTGTCATTGATGTCAATATGAGACATGGTGTGAACCGGCACATGTGATAGGTGAAGCGAGAGAGGAACTGGCATATGTATGAACCGGTTTATATGCCAAAGTGAAGTGGCATATTTGTTCAAGGTGAACTGGCATGTAGTTATGGGAATCGACACATGGAAGCATTGTATGACTACCAGTTGGTAGGTAGCTTCCACTTCAGGATTTCTGGTTAGAGTACCTCAAGTCTGTGTGACTCAATCAATGATTTTTGTGTGATGAGTTAGTAGTATGATGGAGGACATATCGTGTTGCCACGTAAGCTCTGTGTGCGTGAAGGATCTTACATGAAGATGACTATTCCTATCTACCTCAGGAATGTGCGAAGTCTATCAAACGGTGATAACACGTGATGGGTTATCAGCCGCCATGAAATCGGTGGATAATGGATGATGGATAATGTCTTGAGATCGACTCAAGATTGTTGCATTTAATGCAGTATGTTTCAATGGTCAAGATCGAACCATTTAAATTGCTTAACCTAATAGGTTTAGGGTTTAGGGTTTTTGCTACCGACCTGTATGTTTCCTATAAGGTCGATGTTGTGTTTCTTTCTAAGGTTGTTGGCAAAAGTTGTGAATGTGTATCCAAGGGAAGTGATACGTAATTCTTGCCAGACCAAAGGAGAGAAGAGATACCTGCAAAGTGAAAGTGCAGAAGGAAAAGAGGAGCCTAAATGGATCTGCATTAGCATTGAGTGTTGTTAATAGATCATTGTAATTCCTGTTGATCTCTAGCCACTTCAACAGTTGTAAAATACCCTAACAGGGTAGCCTTAACTGGCTTGATTCAAAATCCCTTAAATCGGGTGGTCCTAATAGGCTTGATTCAAATCCCTTAACTGGGTAACTCAAGGCTAATGATTTCTGAGAAGCTATAGAGTTTAGGAGATCCTTTCAGCTATTGAGTTCTTGAAATCCTCTAACAAGGTGACCCTACTGGGTTTAACCCTTAATCGGGTATCCCTTAACCGGGTGATCCCTAACAGGATCAGTTCCTAGCAGAACCTATTGTAATGTCTTTAACCGGACAAGGCTCCTAACAGAGCAAACTTCTAAAGAGTTCAAAAAGTAGCTTGTGGGTATTCATCCCCACCGTGGTTTTTCCTAGTTGGGTTTCCACATGAAAAATATGTGTGTCATGTGAAATGCTTTTGTCTTGTGATGCTTTGTTTTACCTATTAAGCATATGAAGGTTCTATGTTTTATGCCTATCTATAAAACATATTGAACTCACTATTTTGAAGATCTGATGGTTAAGTTTACCTACTTATGCATGAGAATATAATGATACTATAGTATTGAGCTAAGAGGGTAGCTTATTGAGTGACCAGTTCATGACTGATTGAGCTATACTGGATGTTACCGGTTGCACTCTGTTTTACCGGTATCGTTGTTTGTCAGTCATTTGGGGTATTTGCTATCAAACTGGTTTTGGACTGTATTTGTGTTTGTACTGATTCACCCCCCCCTCTCAGTACCGGTTTGGTACTCGTGGTTCA
This sequence comes from Cryptomeria japonica, assembly GCF_030272615.1. Lineage (NCBI taxonomy): Eukaryota > Viridiplantae > Streptophyta > Pinopsida > Cupressales > Cupressaceae > Cryptomeria > Cryptomeria japonica. Next base: position 270,086,883 of record NC_081407.1, on the reverse strand, counting down.
TCATTGAGTTATCAATTGGTATCAAAGCACTCCAGGTCCTCTATGTTGTAAGCTTAACCGCTTGAGGAAAAGATCCTAGTCAAATGATGAAGAGGGAAGGTCCAAAGTTTAACAAGGAAAATTTTGGTATATGGAAAGACAGGATGAAGATATTCATCAAAAGCATGGGTGTTCAACACTGAAGTTATGTTGAAAATGTATATGTTGTTCCTACCGGTACTCTCACCGATGACCAAAAGAGAGAGATACAAGAAAATGGACAAGTCATGGAAGCCCTCATCAGTAGTCTATCTGACATTGAGTTTATTGATGTTCAGGACAAGGAAAATCCCAAAGAGGTATGGGATGCTCTTGAAAATATTTATGGTGGTGATGAGCATGTAAAACAGGCTAAGGAAGAAAGCCTGAGAGGGAAGTTTGAAGACATGCGGATGGTTGAAGGAGAGCCCATTCAGCAGTATGGAATAAGAATCAAAATAGTTGTTGGAGAAATAAAGAGTGCAGGTGGCAAAATAGAAGATTCCACTATGGTAAGTAAAGTCCTGAGATCCCTGTTTCCGGTCTATGCAATAAGGGTCACTGCTATTCAAGAGCTGAGATCAATAGACAAGTCTAAGGTGTCCTTGGACTCCATCATAGCCAAGTTGATAGCCTATGAACTGAATAGTTTTGATAGCAGTGTTCAAAAGACGAATTCAGCTTTTAAAGCCTCTGCTATACCATCCAGAAAAGGAAAAGAGGCTAGCACTAGTGGGGAACCTAATCAGAACAGAGAAATGAAGGATGAAGAGTTTCTAATGAAATTTGAAGCTCTTCTTGCCAGGAGATTTCCAAAAGGGACTGGTAAATACAAAGGTAAGCTCCCTTTGAAATGTTTCTCCTGTAACCGGATAGGACATATTGCTATGAACTGTCCCAATAGTGACAACAAGGATAAACTGAAAAGGTTGAAGAAATTCAAAGGAGGAAACCGGAGAAATTGTTTTGTGGTAGTTGATGAAGGTGTCACAGATGAGGAATTAGAAGAAGAGAATGAAGACATTGTGTTTGTTTGTAGTACCCTTGCCCTAATCAATTTCTAATCTCAGTTTTATCTCGGTTAGTTTATCATAATATAATGTTATAGTCAGATGTTTGATTTAATGCATAGCCGTTGATGTGGTTTCCAGACTAGTTGTATGCTAGTTGTTTAGTGTTCCTATTTCATGGTATTAATATCGGGCTAACGCTTTCATTAAGTTTATATATGTATGCATGTATGACTCTTGGTTGCAGGAGATTTCAGGTACAATGCCGCATGAGTGCGAGGTTCGTCTTCACCTGGATTTGCAGGTTTGAGTGTACCTCTTTAATCCTTAGAGTTGGATTAGGTGGTCGTAAGACCCTAGTTGACCATAGTCGTGCTCAGGTGAGCATCGTCAGTCGTCGTCGGTATTCCCTTTTTGTTTGGGTTTGCGAGTCGTCTATCTGGTTGACTTTCTTGGTTTGCGTGCATGGTGTGAATGGTTAAATTGATTAATTAGTCCTTAGTATTTAATTTGATTAAATATGTGTTTGTGCATTAAAGATTAATAGACTAAATTAATCGGGATTTCGTTATGGGTTTGGGGTTTGGAGGGCGGGGAGCGGAGCTCCACCCGCCTCCTCCTCCCCTCCCCCGCTCTTGCTCGCCATTCGCAGTGGCCGCGGGCTCACTGTGGTGGCCGCAGGGCGCCGCGGAACTTGCGGGCACCACAGTGGCGCCGCCCGTGCGGGTCTCTCCTGCGGCTAGGGTTTGGGCGCCTAGCCATCCGCATTGGGAGGTGGGCCCAGCCTTTGCCGCCCCTTTTTAAATTGTTTTTTTTTAATTAGTTTTTAAAAAAATGTTTTTTTTTTAATGTATTTTTTTATTTATTAAAAAAAATATATATATAATATGTTAATATTATTTTATGGTAATTTTTAATTAAGTTTTTCATTATGATTATTGGGGCATAAATGTATTTATGCTGATGAATATTTAATTGGGTTAATATGCAAGGTTTAATTTTAATTGTGTATATTTTGGGAAGATGAAATATTGTTTATATTGGAAGAATTTTCGAGATAAAACATACTTTATTCACGAATATATATTGTTTGAAGATTTTGATGATATAGGCCATCTGGAAATGTTAGAAATGAATATTTAACCCTTGGACATTATGAATTTAAACGATGTGCTTTTGAAAATTTAATTAAGTATCATTTGGGAAAATTGTTAGTCACTGAGATTCTTTTAGTAAAATGACTGGTTAATTTATATTTTTCCTCTATTTGAGAAATAGACAATGGTACTATTGCAATTGTGATATTGTATTCACCTCGCAATGATGATTTCCTGCTAGTGTATTTTGGAAACATAGATCATGTAGAAACTTGATCAATTTTAATATTTAGATCAATTCGGAAAGATTGTATCTGTTGAATATTCCTATGCGAGTTTAGTTCTGTATTCGCTTTTGCTTATGTAATGGCAAGTCGTGCTTTGTCTGATAGGAACCTGTCGTATGGATTGATTTGGGGTATCTGTTTCTGTCCTCGGTTCCGAGTTGACTATTGCCTTGTGGTGGTGTCGTAGTTGGTCATATCCTCTATGTGGGAGTCGAATGATGATTTGTGGCTGACCTTAGTTGGTCAGGTCTCTAGTTAGAGTACCGTCTATCAGTGTACCTCGTATGATGTCATGTTTGACCAAATGGTGGATTTCTCCTTCTTGAATTCCATTCGTCTGACCATGTGTATTCCTTGGGTTTTGAGTTCGTCTGAGTATAGTCTAGTGTCGTATGGGAAAGTGGCTTTCAATTGGGGGTCGCGCCCAAAGTGGCTGTTGGGTTACCCGTCGAAAGTGAGTCTAATAAGTGATAACCTAACAGTAGATTAGAATGTAATCTCTAAGTAAGATAAAATTTGCCTCACACATGGGACGAGTGCTAACATAGACCCGGCATGCTGTGAGAAGGCCTGAAATTGCAAACCATCATCCTTGTCTTCACGAGAGGATGTGTGGGTCCACATGAGGCTTGGATGGGTCGGAGCCTCGGATTAGGTTGCCAAGGTAACCCAATGTATGGGGTTGGGACCTATGAAGACCTGCCATGGTAACCACACCAGGTTGTGTGATGACACTTGTCCCTACGTTCGCTAGTGTGTTGTCATTTTGTCCTGTCAGGAGCACTTTTGTGGGTCGCCCTATTGTTTTTGCCCTTGTAAGTTCTTGGTTTCATGTTAGACCTTGGGTGGTGATGGCTCAGTCTTGTGGATGCTCTCCTGGACCTTTGTATTAGCTTTGATTATGTTCAGCTGGATCCTTTTCTTTTCAGGGATCGTTTATGTATCAATTGACCGATGCGGTCGCTTGTATATTGTTTATGTTTCGCCTTGATGGCAGGATTGTAAATGGTGTAACCTCTTGTACTCTTAACTTTATTAATTATCAGAGGGGTCTTGCAGTTGAGCAGACCCGGAGATGTAGCCCTTTAGGGGTGAACTCCGAGATCATTATGGTGTTATGTGATGTTATTCTCTTATGTTTCCTTTATTCAGCTTTATCATGTATGATTAGCTTATGTTAGAATGGATAAGTGGTTTAGATGAGATTTATTGTAGATGCATGTATGTAATCGTCTTTTAAATGCAATAGATTGGAATATGAAAGAATGTAGCTTAGAGTAATGGAATATATTCAGTTGTTGTTAAGGAAATTAAGTATGCTTGAAAAGATCTCATATGTTTATGATGAAATTCTAGTGTGTTAGAATATTAGATGTATGGCTTGTATTTTTATGAAAAGCTTGAATGAAGATTATGAATAGATCTTAATGGTTGAATCTTTGCATGTGATTAATGTTTCCATCTTGTGAAATAAATTATCCTGATTAAGAATCATCTCATTATTAAGATAATCAGCTTATTGGATTAATTGTGTGAGTTAAGTGAATTGCGAAATTTAAGTAATCTCGTTGGGAAACTCTTTAGGTGTTAGTTGATGTCTTCCGCTATGTAATCTGAATCTTTGATATCTTGTTGTATCTTAATGTGGTGAAACTTTAAAAAAAAAATTATTGCACTCTATTCTTGTGTTTTGGCTTATCCCTTCGGGGTTTCCTGGCGGGGCATTACATTGTTGCTGTAAAGGAAGATGTGGCAGACAAGAAGGCTCTTGTCTCCCGGTTTGGTAATTCCAATGAGTGGATCATTGACAGTGGTTGTTCTCACCATATGACTGGTGACCGGAGCAAGTTTCTATCCTTAGAGGAGTATGATGGTGGTGTGGTTCGCTTTGGCAATGATGCACCATGCATGGTCAAAGGCAGAGGGTCCATCTCTTTGAATGGAAAGAGTAGTGCTGACAATGTGTACTGGGTTGATGGTCTCAGACACAACCTTCTAAGCATTGCCCAGCTAAATGACAGTGGCCTCACTCTGAAATTCAACAATGGAGCTTGTAGAATCAAGGGAAAAGATGGTAAATTGGTGGCCACCGGCATGCAGACTAAAGGTAACTTATTTCATCTGAATGCAAATATAAGTACATGTCTTATGGCTAAGCTTGATGATAGCTGGATATGGCATAGGAGACTCTACCATGTAAACTTTGATAACATTGTAAAGGCTAGTAAGATCAAGGCAGTTAGAGGGTTGCCGGTGTTGAGCAAACCGGACAATACCTTATGCAGAGAGTGTCAATTGGGGAAAATATCTTCCTCAACCTCTAGAGGTAAATCTTTCATTGCTGACAACTTGCTTGATCTTGTGCATACTAATTTATGTGGTCTTATGAAAACTAGAAGTGTGCAGGGTGATAGGTACTTCATGATTCTCACTGATGAGTGCTCAGGAATGATGTGGGTCACATTCTTGAAAGACAAGTATGAAGCCTTTGTGAAATTCAAAGCTTTTAGAGCATTAGTGGAGAAGGAAAGCGACAAAAGGATCAAATGTCTCATAACTGATCAAGGAGGGGAATTCACTTCTGGTGAATTCAACAAGTATTGTGAAGAATTTGGCATCAAGAGACAGCTGTCTGCCCCTCTGACTCCATAGTAGAATGGCCTAGCAGAGAGGAATAACCAGATGGTGGTTGAAGCAGCTAGAACCATGTTGATCCAAGGAAAGGTAGCTCACACCTTTTGGAGAGAAGCGGTGAGCACTGCAGTCTACACTATGAACTGGGTACTCATCAAAAAGGGTAAGGACAAAACTCCTTATGAGTATTGGACCGGTAAGACACCTATGGTTAACTACTTTACGGTATTTGGTAGAAAATGTTACATCAAGAGGAGTGAACATCAGGGCAAATTTGAAGGTAAATGTGATGAGGGAATATTTCTAGGATATTCCACCAAGAGTAAAGCTTTCAAGTGCTACAACAATAGGACTCAGAGAATTATGGAAAGCATCAATGTAAGAGTTGATGAATCCTCTGAGAAGACCGAGGAAACTGGTAATGAGCAAGCTGTAAATGAACCAGTTGCAACCTTCTGGGAACTAGTTGTCAGTCAACCGAGTACCAGTAACAGTGTTCCTGAACCGGTGAATGCTGATACTAATGAAGATGAGGATGAAGAAGAAAAGCAAGAAGAACTAGTTAAGACCATTCCTCGATATGTCAAGTTGAATCATGATCCCAAGTAGATCATAGGTGATAAGGATGTAGGAATCCTTACTAGAAGAAAGATCAGAGAAAATTCATGTATGATCTCTGAATTTGAGCCTAAGTCATTCAAAGAGGCTCATAAAAATGAAGACTGGATCAAGGCAATGGAAGAAGAAATTGACCAGATAGAGAAAAATGGTACATGGTCCTTGGTACCCAGATTAGAGCATAAAAATGTCATTGGCACCAAATGGGTGTTCAGAAATAAGTTGAATGGGGATGGCACAGTGATTAGGAATAAAGCCAGATTGGTATGCAAAGGATATGCTCAAGAAGAAGGAGAAGACTATGGGGAAACCTTTGCTCCTGTAGCTAGATTGGAAGGAGTTCGTATGCTTCTTGCATATGCAGCTTTTAAGAGGTTAAAGGTATATCAAATGGAAGTAAAATCTGCATTCCTAAATGGTGTACTTGAAGAGGAGGTGTATATTGAGCAACTAGATGGGTTTGCCCTATCTGAAGACAGTGACATGGTATGTAGGCTACATAAAGCATTATATGGTCTAAAGCAAGCACCTAGGGCATGGTATGAGCACCTACATTCCCATCTTATGAAGATTGGATTTGAGAGAACAAGTGAAGATAGCAATATCTACTTGAAGTCTGAAGGAGATCAGATCCTGATCTGTGAAGTTTTTGTTGATGATATCATCTCTGGTGGAGATGACAAGATGAGTCATGAGTTTGTTAATGAGATGAAGAAAGAGTTTGAGATGTCACTCATAGGGGAGATTAAGTTCTTCATTGGACTGCAGATCCAGCAGATGGAAGATGGAATCTTCATCAATTAGTCCAAATATGTCAAAGAGATGTTGAAGACTTTTGGCATGGAAGATAGCAAACTGGTTGGTACACTGATGGTGACCGGTTGCAAATTGACAAAAGAGGATGATTCTGCACTGGTTGATGAGAAGGAATATCGATCAATGATTGGTAAGTTGCATTATTTAGTGCATAGCAAACCGGATATTGCACATGCAGTTGGCATTACTGCAAGGTTCTAGAAGAGTCCAAGAGAATATCACTTGATTGTTGTCAAGCGGATTCTTAGGTATCCGAAGGGAACAGTAGACTATGGATTGTGGTACCCATACAACAATAATTTCAATCTGAAAGTGTTCACAAATGCTGATTGGGCAGGTAATGTGGATGACCGGAAGAGCACAACCGGTGGTGCATTCTTTCTCGGTGGTAGACTGGTCTCATGGATGAGTAAAAAGCAGAGTTGTATCTCTCAGTCTATAGTGGAAGTAGAGTATGTTGCAGCTTTCATGAAATACACTCAAACAATTTGGATGAAGCATGTACTGGAAGGCTTCAAGATCCCTGTATCTGAACCGGTAAGTATATTTTGTGATAACACAAGTGCTATCAATATATCAAATAATCTGGTTTTACATTCTAGAACCAAGCATTTTGAGCTTAAGTATCATTTCTTGAGGGAAAAGGTTCAAAATAAAGAGATTGCACTGGAGCATGTGTCCAGTAAGGAGCAGTTAGCAGACATATTCACCAAGCCTCTCCCAAAGACAACATTTGTGCATTTGAGAGGTGAATTAGGGGTATTGCCTCTTCAGGAGGTGAACTAAAAAGTAATTGTTCCACATCAGTTCGGTACTAGAAAGACAAATTTTTGGTTGATTGGTGTGTTGAAGGATGCTACTCCTCAGGGGGAGCAGCATGATGAAACAGAAATGATTGTACCTCCACTTTGGCATTGTTGTCAGAGGGGGAGAAGGAGTGAAGCGAAAAGATATTTGCAGCAAATGGGGAGAAGATGTGAAGCAGAGAAGATACCTACAGCAAATGGGGAGAAGATGTGAAGCAGAGAAGATATCTTTTGTATATTGCCATCAATGCCAAAGGGGGAGATTGTTGGCATTATGTAAACCAGCATGAAGACATAATGATATTGTATGTTGTCATTGATGTCAATATGAGACATGGTGTGAACCGGCACATGTGGTAGGTAAAGCGAGAGAGGAACCAACATATGTATGAACTGGTTTATATGCCAAAGTGAAGCGACATATTTGTTCAAGGTGAACCGGCATGTAGTTATGGGAATCGACAAATGGAAGCATTGTATGACTACCGGTTGGTAGGTAGCTTCCACTTCAGGATTTTCGGTTGGAGTACCTCAAGTCTGTGTGACTCAATCAATGATCTTTGTGTGATGAGTTAGCAGTATGATGGAGGACAGATCGTGTTGCCACGTAAGCTCTGTGTGCATGAAGGATCTTGCATGAAGATGACTATTCCTATCTACCTTGGGAATGTTCGAAGTCTGTCAAACAGTGATAATGCATGATGGGTTATCAGCCGCCATGAAATTGGTGGATAATGGATGATGGAGAATGTCTTGAGATCGACTCAAGATTGTTGCATTTAATGCAGTATGTTTCAACGGTCAGGATCGAACCATTTAAATTGCTTAACCTAACAGGTTTAGGGTTTAGGGTTTAGGGTTTTTGCTACCGACCTATATGTTTCCTATAAGGTCAATGTTGTGTTTCTTTCTAAGGTTGTTGGCAAAATTTGTGAGTGTGTATCCAAGGGAAGTGATACGTAATTCTTGCTAGACCAAAGGAGAGAAGAGATACCTGCAAAGTGAAAGTGCAGAAGGAAAAGAGGAGCCTAAACGGATCTGCATTAGCATTGAGTGTTGTTAACAGATCATTGTAATTCTTGTTGATCTCTAACCACTTCAACAGTTGTAAAATCCCCTAATAGGGTAGCCTTAACTGGCTTGATTCAAAATCCCTTAAATTGGGTGGTCCTAACAGGCTTGATTCAAATCTCTTAACCGGGTAACTCGAGGCTAATGAGTTATGAGAAGCTATAGAGCTTAGGAGATCCTTTCAGCTATTGAGCTCTTGAAATCCTCTAACAAGGTGACCCTACCGGGTTTAACCCTTAACCGGGTGATCCCTAACAGGATCAGTTCCTAGCAGAACCTATTGTAATGTCTTTAACCGGACAAGGCTCCTAAGAGAGTGGACTTCTAAAGAGTTCAAAGAGTAGCTTGTGGGTATTCATCCCCACTGTGGTTTTTCCCAGTTGGTTTTTCACGTGAAAAATATGTGTGTCATGTGAAATGCTTTTGTCTTGTGATGCTTTGTTTTACCTGTTAAGCATATGAAGGTTCTATGTTTTATGCCTATCTATAAAACATATTGAACTCACTGTTTTGAAGATCAGATGGTTAAGTTTACCTATTTATGCATGCGAATATAATGATACTGTAGTATTGAGCTAAGAGGGTAGCTTATTGAGTGACCGGTTCATGACTGATTGAGCTGTACTGGATGTTACCAGTTGCACTTTGTTTTACCGGTATCCCTATTTGTCAGTCATTTGGGGTATTTGCTGTCAAACCGGTTTTGGACTGTATTTGTGTTTGTACTTATTCACCCCCCCCTCTCAGTACTTTTTTGGTACTCGTGGTTCATCATTGAGTTATCAGTTTAAAATTCCATTCAGAAAGCCTAGAGTCATATTTTGTGATAATCAAAGTGCAATACAAATCTTAAGGAATCATGTTCATCACTAGTGGATTAAACACATTAAGATTTGTAGACACATAAATCTGTCCACTTAATTAAATGAATATTTAGTATTTATTTGATTATTTAACCACCAATCAATAATTAATTAAATTAATATTTAATTAATTTACCTTAACCCTCTTCTCCTATTAATTAAATAAATTATTCAATTTATTTGATTTAATTCACTTAACCAAATTCAGCCCATTAATTAAATAAATAAATCATATTTGTTTAATTAAATCTTCTCTCACATTTAAATAAAATAAATTAATATTTATTTAAATCCTCCAAAATCCCATCTCTCACATTTAAATAAATTAACATTTATTTAAATCACCTTTATCCTCCACCCACTTGCATTTTCCTACAAATGCAAGTTGCACAACTATTTTAAATAAATAAATTATTTATTTAAAATCCTATTTATCCTCACCCACTTGAAACCTTTAATGGTTTCCCTTAAAGTATTCAAACTTAATGGCTTCTTTCTAGAGTCTTCTCAAGCCTTTAATGGTTTCCCTTAAAATCTCCAAACTCAATGGCTTCCTTCTAAAGTCTTCTTAAGCCTTTAATGGTTTCCCTCAAAGTCTTCAAGCATTTAATGCTTTATCTTCATTTTTCTCATGTAAATAAATTAATATTTATTTAAATAAAATCCAAAATTCACATTCACATTTAAATAAATTAATATTTATTTAAATATCTATCCAAATGCAAATTACACCATTTAATTGAAATAAATTATTTTACTTCAATTGAAAATCCCAAAATTCCTCCCACTTGCATTCTCCTACAAAATCCACTTGCATGCCTAAATCCCTTCTAGATTCTTCTAACTCTTCTAATTAGCCTAATCCTATCCTAATCATTGTCACATTCCTAAATAAAAGGAAGTCACTTCTCAAAAACCTCCAAAGTCTTCAATAACCATTAAAGGTTTTTTGTTTCAAATGGTTAACCTCTAAAGTCTTCCAAACCATTAAAGGCTCTTACATAACCATTTATGGTTAACTCACCTTTTACCTTTGGTTAGAGACTTTCCTCTAACTTAACCATCCTTTTGACTCATGGGTCTCTTTAAAGTATTTATTTCTTTGACTAAGGTAACCATTTAACCCTTGCACATTCATTTATCCCTTGGATAAAAGAAATATCCATTAACCTAACCCTAACCCAACCCCCTAGGGTAATCATCATGTCCCCTCAAGCATTTAATGTTCCTTATCTCTCCTCTCAATCCTCCTCATGGTGACACTTGTCAACATGGGATTGGGTTGAAAGTCTCACATGGATTTAATATCTTTTAATCCTAACCCTTGTTAAGATTGCTCAATCTTAACACTTCATTTCCCCATTTCTTTTATAAATAGAACCCTTATCCTAAAGAAAAGGAGGAAGCATTAGAGTATTGTTGCTATACTCGTATTAGCATAGAGCTTTTCCATAGCATCACTATCTACACTTGCATAGCATTTGTTTATCACATCCAACCATCTTGAGTCTCCATATGGCATCCATGGCTAGTGCTAAAAGCTGAGAGCTACACTCGTTTGGGACTTGGAGAGGGGAGAAACAAGGGAGAAGCATCAAAAGGCATAATGGAAGCATCTTAGGGAAGTTGTTCTCCTTTCTTCTTTTTTTGTTAAACTTTTTTCATGCTTTTTGAAATCTCTTTTGATATGTTTGGAATGGTTTTTAGTTCTTTGTTTTGATTTTATGGTTGAAAATAACTTATTAACATTGAACTTTGTTGTTTCCTTGTCCCATTTCCATGACATCAAGATTCATATGCACTATAGTCAAAAGTTGATTCAAGATGGCATCATTGATCTTAAGTATTGTTCTACATAAAAGAATATTATCGACACCTTCACCAAACCCTTCACTGAAAGAAAGTTCTTGCATTTTTTATCTTTTCTTGGGTTGTGACACATGTCTAAATCATGAGGGCCTTCTTAATCCTTCGTTTCCTCTATCTTTTATGGGGGGCTTCTTCTGAGGGGTCTCTATGTGCATGGGTACCTACCATGGCTTCATTTGTCAAGACCCATATTTTAACCCACCTAATATGTTTAAAGGGGCGTGTTAGAGTAGTTTTTTATTTTCCTTATGTTAGGGGAACACACCCTCTTTTTTCTTTATGTGTCACCTTTCATAACTAATATTTTATCTTTACTTGAGTAGGTTATGGGCTAGTTGGGTTTCTCAACCTCTTTTGGCTTTATGTGCTACCTTTTATAGCTCCTTCTTTGTTTTCACTTAAGGAGGTTATACCACATATTTTGGCATTTACCAAATAGGTAAAATCTCTCACCTTTTATGGGAGGATGGATTTAATACACCTCTTGGATGTGTATGCCGTATTTTCCCTATATATACGACATTCTCCTCTCACCTTCACTAGTTATGTGATAGCTTGGTGAGAGAATTGAGAGTATTCTCAAAATTCTCTTATATTGTCTTTATTTCCTCTCATTTAAGATTTTCCTCTTCATTCCACTATTTTGATCTTTGATCATCTATCAAGTGGAGTTGCATGTGATATATAACCAATATTAGATGGTAGCTCAATTCTCAATTCTCACTTCTCATAGAATCTAACACCAAATGATATATGATATTGATATTTTTCTTTCACCATTTTCTTTTTTTTAATTTCACTCTTTAGGGTGAGCTTTCAAGTCCATACCTATCTAAATAGGCCAACTTACTAAAAAATTAAAGTGGCAATTTTTTGTCTTTTAGGACTTTTGACTATCTTACACCTCAAAAGTGTCATCATGAGCTCCAATATAACTAAAATAACCTATAGAAAAGAAAAAGAAAATAGAATTCTTTGTCTTACACCTTGGATTCTCTTATATTAGTATCTCAGCTTACTCTTAAAAGTCAATTTAATTAGTCATAGCGTGTTCTCCATTGTGTAACCACCCAATTTGTTTTTACTCAAATCAAATTAAAAAGTTTATATGAATTTTTTAACCCAATCCTATGTTAGTAATGGATAAAATTTAACCAAGATATTTAATTTTTTAATGATGCCAAATTTGTAGACCCTAATCTCAACCATTCTTGTGAGGTGATAAGGGGACACATTTTCATATCAAACACTTGAGAAAATCCAACACCCTTGAATGAATTTTTTCATAAGCATAGTGCATGAGGTGGGGCATTTTCAAAAGGATTGTGATTTTTTTAGGTTTGGTGTCCTTCCTCTTTATAAAATAGTTATTTCTAAATTTATGTTTTTAATTGGTGGTTTCTCTATAATTACTTCAACACAACCCAATAGATTATATGTCCATTATGTAACTTCCCATGGTATCTCAACAATGTTAAGAGAATTAGAGGCCTTCCTCAAAAGATCATTTTTTAATTTATTAGATGAATCAAGGTTATCCTTTGGGATATGTTACTAGAACATTCATACAATTTTCATGAGTACAATTTGTCCTTCTTAGAAATTTGTCAATTGAATATATATATTTTAATGTGAATATTTTAGCAAAAATGTACTTTAATATAAATTTATTTACAATATGAAATGTTTTGAATATTCTAGAAAATATATTGTTTTTAAAAAACGTAAAGCGAAAAATTGGGAGCTTAGAAAATTCACCCAAGGGGAAAGGATAATTCAACTAAGCTCAATTTTCACTTGGGGAGACTTTACATTCAAAAGAGGAGATTGTTGGTGTAAATAATTATTCATCATGGATATTATTATACTATACTTAAGTTTACTTAGGTACATGCATTTAATTGTAGTCTGGGTATGAGACACTTGAGTGTTTGTGCCACATTGGGATAGTGTGTTGTAGGAGAATTTCCACCTTTTGTGGTCTTATTTTGTTGTTACATTCCACCTTCGGTGGGTGATCCACCTTATGTAGAATATTTTATTGTTTCTCCTACCTACCACACCTATTTCCTACCTACCCTTGTTTCTTATTGAGCCACATGTCATGTTTGTGTGCTCACATATCCATATACCCTTGCCTATATAAGCAGGCTCATATTCATTGTATGTAACGATTGATGATCTAGTTGATCAGTATTTTCATCTTGATAAAATACAGTTTATTCCTATCATCTATTTTGTTCTCTCTTATTTGTGCTTTCTATTGCCTCTAGATCTTGGCAAAATTTCACAGGGATGAATCCACTAGATCCAATCCTAAATGATGCAAGGACTTAATACAAAGTAGATTGGTTGTGTTTGAAATGTAATTGACCCTCTTTTGTAAGTTGATTAATTGAATTAAGACAAAGTATTAAAAATGAAGACAAAGTATGTGAAAACAATGAGCTACAGATTTGGGATTCACTCATGCACCTAAATCTAAGGAGTTTGAGATTACTCAGAGCTGCTCTGCAAAATCTGCCAAAAGTTGCAAGGTGTCTAGACCAGGTCGCCCTCCTATCAGTCCTTTGAAATTTTCGTGCGTCAAAAAGGGTTTTTTCATCTCTACAAATAAATCTTAACTCTAGAAGTACAGTTGCGCACTTGCTTCCTACACAGAAGGAAAAGGAAATGTGTTGGGAATAGGGGTTTGCCTTTACGTCAAACCCCAGTTTCAAAATTAACCAAGTGGTTGAAATTATGTAATTTAAATGACTGAAAGTAGAAATCCTCCTCTTTGAGGGGATGTTGAATTGATTGAAAATGAAGTGCTTATACCTCCTTGTCGAGTTTTGGTTGCCTCCGCATGGAATTATGATTTCATGGATTAGAATTTGTTGGCATTACAGTAAGAAAGATTGTTGGCATTTCAATATCAGGAGATTGTTGATATTCAATAAGGATATTGAGAAGGTTGTTGAAGATTATTGATATAACTGAAGAAGGATGATAACTATCTTTGTAACATTATTTTGTCATTGATGTCAAGAAATTGATTGTTTGATTCAGTATGATGTTGCCATATCTTGAGAAGATTGATTAGAAGAGAATTAAGATGTCAGTAAAAGACACAGAAAGAATGTGATGAATAAAGAGGAGGAATAAGTTATTCAATGGGCAACTATTACCGAGTTAGAAAATGATGAGATCATGATGTTTAGATTATTTTGATATCCTACATATGTTGTTGATTGTAAGGTTAATACTATACTATGTCACTGAGCAAAGAACCTAGTCGGTAAACCTTAAGGAACCTAGTTGGTAAAACCTAAGGTTATCAATATCGGTTAATGAAGGCGAAATATCTACCTAGTAAAGTTTAGTATTTACTGAGTTGCAACCGAGTTATGACAGTGCACATTGGATGGATAAAAGAATTATTTAATGAAGGACAATGGTTAGCTGGAGATGTATAAATGATTGGTATGTCGTGCATGAAGTTTGTTAAGGATCTATGGCGAAGGAAAATCGGCAGGAAGATCTACAGCGCAGATTGAACCACAATAACCTTATACAAGTTCCAAGAAGGGAATGCAAGTCCCTAGGTAAGGTAAAACATTTTCAGATTGGAAGGATACATTGAACCTAGTCAAGTTTGAAGATCTAATGGCTAAGATTGATCATGGGAAATGTGATCAAGGAGATTTAGCGGTTAGCAATTGTTTATAAATAAGGAATTGTTAATAAACAATGCATGCGGGCAAGTGTATGCACAGGGATGCTACATAGTGATTACCGAACATGGAAGCTTGAAGACCTGTTTGAATAATAGAGTAGAAAGCCCAGCAGAGGGACAAGATAAGTCCTATGACTAGATTTTTTTGAGCAAATAAGAATCTTCTTTAGCATTTTAGATGTGGAGTTGCAGATAGATTTTATTACTATTATTTTGTAAGTGACAGAAAATCTCTTAACCGAGTGGACTTAACAGTCTTATTTGTAAACCCTCTAGCAAGGTAACATTCTAAATGAGTGTTTAAAATCCTTTGACAAGGTCACTTCTAACAAAGTGAAGATCCTAACAGATCTGAGGGAAATCCCTTAACCGGGTCACATCTAGCAATGTGTTTGTAATATTTAACAGGATTTGCTTTTAACCGAGCATACTCTAGAAGAGTATATTTCTTAGTGGGCCCGAAATCCCACAGTGGTTTTTCCCTATTTGGGTTTCCATGTTAAATTTGGTGTTATGAGTGTTATTATGATTATGTGATCATAAGTTTGCATGTTTAGCAGTTTTTGGTTAAGTTGCTGAAGTATAAGTTACCGAGGTTGAATCTATTGATTTTATGGAAGTTTAAGTTTGTATGATTCACCCCCCCCTCTCATCTTGTTAGCTATTGGCATCTGTACTTTACATTTAGTATCAGAGCTTTGGACTCCGGAAGAAAAAGTTTAAAGGTACTTGAGGCAAAGATCCGAAGACATATAAAAGGGATGCACCGAAGCTGAACAAGTCAAGTTTCTCCACATGGCAGAAAAGGATGAAGCTGCATTTATTAGGAATTGGAGAATATGCAACATATTATCTGGAGAATGATTACATTGCATCGAGCACCAACCCTATGACCTTGGAAGAGATTAAGGCAAAGCAAGAACACATTCAAGCTATGATTGAAATAACATCAGCATTGACCGACTCAGAGTTTAATGATCTAGAAGGTTGTAATGATGCAAAAGCAATGTGGACTAAGCTCATATCTGTGTATGGAGGTGATGAACATGTTCAAAGAGCAAAAGTAGATAGTCTAAGAGGACAACTTGAATCCATGAGGATGAATGAAGGTGAGAACATAACCCAATACAGTACAAGACTAAAGGAGATTAATCAAATTAAAGGAGTAGGTGGAACTATTGAAGAAAAGGATATAACAAGTAAGTTGTTGAGAACCCTTCTACCAGCTTATGTTATTCGAGTTTCTGCAATCAATGAATTGAGGTCTGTACCTAACATGCCAGTTTCTTTGGATGTTACTATTGGTAAGCTACATGCATTTGAGTTAAGTAATTTTGATAACAGTGAGTCTTCGGTAAATAAAGTAGAATTTGTATTCAGTTCTTTTCATATTGGTGAATCTAATGATTACAATGATAGAATGAGTAAGTACTCTGAAGGGAATCACAGTGGAGCAAGTGAAAGATTTTGCAAGAACATGGAAAAAGTGCACAAACTGTATGAGGAAATTAAGAAGCAAGAAGAATTTGAAGCATTATTAGCCAGAAGGTTATCGAGAGGAAAAGGTAAGTATAAAGGAAAGCTACCTTTAAAATGTTTCAATTGTGATAAAATAGGACATATGGCTTCTAACTACCTTGACAAAGAATCTAGTGAAAAGAGAGAATACCGAGATAACAGGCAGAAAGATAACCAATACAGAGGACACCGAGACTTCAGAAGGAGAGATAGAAAGACATTTCTAGTAGCAGATGAGGAATCCAACGATGGCAAATTTGATCAAACTGATACTAAGGAGGTTGTTTATGTGACTATTAAAGATGGATCTGATGAAGAAAGGTATGAAGAAAAATCTCTAATATTTCACATAAATAATAATGATTCTTGGATCATAGATAGTGGATGCTCACATCATATGACAAGTGATAAACATAAGTTTGTTAAATTAGAAGACTATGATGGAGGCTATGTAAGATTTGGTAATGATGCACCATGTCCGGTAAAAGGTAAAGGATCTATAACACTTCTTGACAATGCTAAATGTGATGATGTATACTGGGTTGAAGGTTTGAAATACAATTTGTTGAGTGTAGCATAGCTAAACAATATAAGATACCGAATAGAATTTCAGAAAGGAATTGTCAAAGTTCATAACAAGCATGGAAAGTTAGCTGCTACTGGGACACAAACAAAAGGTAATACATTTCATCTTGACTCAACTCGGAACAAGTGTTTGTATGCAAAGATAGATGATACCTGGTTATGGCATAAAAGATTTTGTCATGTAAATTTTGATAATCTGATCAAAATAAGTAAGAAGCACTGATTAAGAGGTCTACCGAGTCTTGAAAAACCTGAGAATGCTATGTGCCGAGGATGCCAGATGGGTAAGATGACAGGATCAAGCTTTACAAGTAAGTCCTACATTTCTAAAGGAATTTTAGATCTAGTACACACTGATCTTTGTGGTCCTATGAAAGTTCAAAGTTATTATGGTGATAAATATTTCATATTATTTGTGGATGATTACTCAAGGATGATGTTAGTCATGTTTTTAAAAGAAAAATCAGAAGCTTTTCAAATGTTTAAATGGTACAAGGCAAGAGTTGAAAATGAAACAGGAAGACAACTAAAATGTCTTAGATTTGATAGAGGAGGAGAATTCACTTCTGATGAATTTAACATATTCTGCAATGATCATGGTATAAAGAGGCAAGAATCTGCACCGAGAACACCTCAGCAAAATGGGATAGCTGAGAGAAGAAATAGATCAATTATGGATTGTGCAAGAACCCTGATGATAGAAAAGAGGGTACCTCAAACATTTTGGAGAGAAGCAATCAGCACTACAGTTTACACCCTGAACCGAGTTCAACTGAAGAAAGGAACTATGAAGACACCATATGAGATCTGGTATGACAAGAAACCTAATGTAAGTTACTTTAAAATCTTTGGAAGTAGATGCTATTTTCACAAAGATGACAAAAATGGAAAGTTTGATCAGAAAAGTGAAGAAGGAACATTTCTTGGTTATTCTTCTAGAAGTAAAGCATTTAAATGTATGATCAAATCATCTAACAAAATAGTGGAAAGTGCAAATATGAAATTTGATGAATTTGCAGAAAGAAATGATGAAGTAAATTCCAAAGAACCAGAAGATTATGAAGAATTTGTTTATGTTCAACCGAGAAGTCCTACCGAGAAATTTGCTGAAGAAAATGAAGATAATATCCAGTTACCAAGTGATGAAGAAGATCATACAGAACCTACCGAGCCTATATTAGCCAAATATGTCGGAAGACATCATGCATCAAGTCAGATTATAGGAGATAAAGATGATCCAGTGATGACAAGAAACAAACTGAGATAGAACACATGTCTGATTTCTGAATTTGAATCGAGAATAGTAAAAGAAGCATTTAACAGTGAATATTGGGTAAATGCTATGACACAAGAGATTGATCAAATTAAGAAGAATGACACATGGACACTGATCCCAAGACCGAAGGACAAAAATGTAATTGGTACTAAGTGGATTTTCAGAAACAAGCTAAATGAAAAAGGTGAAGTCATTCACAACAAAGCAAGACTAGTTTGCAAAGGTTATGCTCAAGAAGAAGGAATAGATTATGGTGAGACTTTTTCACCTGTGGCTAGACTTGAGGGAGTAAGAACATTGTTGGCATATGCTGCTTTCAAAAATTTCAAGGTATATCAAATGGATGTTAAATCTGCATTTTTTAATGATATACTAGAAGAAGAAGTTTTCATTGAACAACCTGAAGGATTTGTTGAAGACGAGAGTAAAGATCAGGTATGCAAACTAAACAAAGCCTTATATGGTCTCAAACAAGCACCTAGAGCATGGTATGAGAGACTGCACTCTTATTTAATCAAGATTGGTTTTATAAGGACAAGTGAAAACAACAATATGTACATGAAGAAAGATGAGGACAATGGAATACTGATCTCAACCATATTTGTTGATGACATTATATTTTGTGGTAATGACTCCTTATGCAAGAACTTTGGAAATGAAATATGCAAATAATTTGAGATGTCACTAATCGGTGAGATAAAGTATTTTATAGGTTTATAGATACTGCAAATGAAAGATGAGATTTTCATTACTTAATCCAAGTACATAAAGGAAATCTTGAAGAAATTTGGAATGGAGGATTCTAAACCAATAAGTACTCCTATGACTGCTAACTGTAAATTATCAAAGAATGATGAATCTGCATCTGTTGATGATACACTTTACTAATCTATGATTGGAAAATTGCAATATGTTGTGCATAGTAGACCGGATATAGCACATGCAGTAGGTATTGTAGCAAGATTCTCTACAGATCCCAAGGAAACCCATATGACAGCAATCAAGAGAATTTTCAGATACCTGAGAGGCACTGAAGATTATGGCTTAGTATATGAAAAGAGGAGTAATTTTGATTTAAAAGTTTATACTGATGCTGATTGGGCAGGCAACATAGATGATAGGAAAAGCACAAGTGGTGGAGCTTTCTTTTTGGGAGAAAGACTAGTAAATTGGCTTAGCAAGAAACAAGGATGTATTTCTCAGTCTAAAGGAAAAGCTGAATATGTTGTTGCAGCATTGAATTGTACCAATATAGCATGGATCAAACAACTATTGGAAGGTATAAATGAGAAAGTTATCGAGCCAGTAACTATATTCTGTGACAATACTAGTGCCATTAACATTTCAAAGAATCCAGTAATGCACTCTAAGAAAAAGCATATATCTATAAAGTATCACTATCTCAGAGAAGAAGTTCAAGAGAAGAAAGTTGTGTTGGAATATATCAGTTCAAACGAGCAATTAGTAGACATCTTCACAAAGCCACTGCCAAGGGACACTTTTGAGTATCTCAGAAGAAAGTTAGGGGTCCTACCCCTATCTTCTACTCACTGACCGAGTTCGGTGAAAGCATCAATTCGATGAATCTACAAAATATTATGTGTGGATTGATGCTAATTTACGCACTTTAGAAGGTTTTCTAAAGGTGTGCAGGAAAAAGTGAATAGAGACAAGTTGATCTGACCGAGACTGAGATGTTACATAGCAAGGCAAATCACTTCACAGAGGAAGAAATCATGATTTAGTTCTTTTACTTTTGGCATTGTTGTCAAAGGGGGAGAAGACTATAAATGGTTGACTGAATGGTAAAGTCCTAAATGATGGAAAAATGGAGAAGACTTCAGAAGGCAATAGATCAAGGATAACAGGAGAAGTCTAACAACAATTTGAATCCGAATCAATTTGAATATCTTGTTGGTATTACCATTTAATTGTTGATTTTTCCATCAATGCCAAAGGGGGAGATTGTTGGCATTACAACAAGAAAGATTGTTGGCATTTCAATATCAGGAGATTGTTGATATTCAATAAGGATATTGAGAAGGTTGTTGAAGATTATTGATATAACTGAAGAAGGATGATAACTATCTTTATAACATTATTTTGTCATTGATGCCAAGAAATTGATTGTCTGATTCAGTATGATGTTGCCATATCTTGAGAAGATTGATTAGAAGAGAATTAAGATGTCAGTAAAAGACATAGAAAGAATGTGATGAATAAAGAGGAGGAATAAGTTATTCAATGGGCAACTATTACCGAGTTAGACAATGATAAGATCATGATGTTTAGATTATTTTGATATCCTACATATGTTGTTGATTGTAAGGTTAATACTCTACTATGTCACTGAGCAAAGAACCTAGTCGGTAAAACCTAAGGTTATCGATATCGGTTAATAAAGGTGGAATATCTACCGAGTAAAGTTTAGTATTTACCGAGTTGCAACCGAGTTATGACAGTGCACATTGGATGGATAAATGCATTATTTAATGAAGGACAATGATTAGCTGGAGATGTATAAATGATTGGTATGTCGTGCATGAAGTTTGTTAAGGATCTATGGCAAAGGAAAATCAGTAGAAAGATCTACAACATAGATTGAACCACAATAACCTTATACAAGTTCCAAGAAGGGAATGCAAGTCCCTAGGTAAGGTAAAACATTTTCAGATTGGAACGATACATTGAACCTGGTCAAGTTTGAAGATCTGATGGCTAAGATTGATCATGGGAAATGTGATCAAGGAGATTTAGCGGTTAGCAATTGTTTATAAATAAGGAATTGTTAATAAACAATGCATGCAGGAAAGTGTATGTACAGGGATGCTACATAGTGATTACCGAGCATAGAAGCTTGAAGACCTGTTTGAATAATAGAGTAGAGAGCCCAGCAGAGGGACAAGATAAGTCCTATGACTAGATTGTTTTGAGCAAATAAGAATCTGCTTTAGCATTTTAGATGTGAAGTTGTAGATAGATTTTATTACTGTTATTTTGTAAGTGACAGAAAATCTCTTAACCGAGTGGACTTAACAGTCTTATTTGTAAACCCTCTAGCAAGGTAACATTCTAAATGAGTGTTTAAAATCCTTTGACATGGTCACTTCTAACAAAGTGAAGATCCTAACAGATCTGAGGGAAATCCCTTAACCAGGTCACATCTAGCAATGTGTTTATAATCTTTAACAGGATTTGCTTTTAACCGAGCATACTTTAGAAGATTATATTTCTTAGTGGGTCCAAAATCCCACAGCGGTTTTTCCCTATTTGGGTTTCCACGTTAAATTTGGTGTTATGAGTGTTATTATGATTATGTGTTCATAAGTTTGCATGTTTAGCAGTTTTTGGTTAAGTTGCTGAAGTATAAGTTACCGAGGTTGAATCTATTGATTTTATGGAAGTTTAAGTTTGTATTATTCACCCCCCCTCTCATCTTGTTAGCTATTGGCATTTGTACTTTACATTTAGTATCAAAACTAACAGAATGATGATCTCCTCTTCAATGCTTGAAATCTTGACTCTATCGATGATCCAAAGCTTGAAGAAGACTAAAAGTGCTCAATTTCTCTTGAATGCTTGATCTCCTTAATTCTCATGTGCTTGATTGAATTTCATGTTCCTGTCAAATGAGAGGGGAAATCCCTCTTATATACTTTCCCATAGGATTAATTGACTAATTTTCTGACATGAGCCAACATAGGGGAGATTTTCCTACTTCAAATTTAAATTAGGAGAGGGAGAGGGGTCCAAGATAGGACCCCATTAAGGGGGACCAAGGCATCACACCTTGGTCCTAGTGAGGATCAGGGTGCCACGCCCTAGTTCTACCCTAATTTGGGGCAAGATCAAGGTGAATATAGGGTGCATCAATGAATTGCATGAGCTTTTTGATATGTGTGAGGATAATCAGGTCTTCAATCAAGCTGAGGAGCACAAACATTAAGGTGAGGACCCAAATGTAGTTGAAAATTGCAAGGGGTGCAGTTTTAGGACACTACATTTAGCCCCCACTTTAGCGAGAGTATGAGCTTACGCAAATAATCATGATAAAGTACAAGGAATTCAGATTGAAAGATTTTCACTATGTCAAAGAGGCAAGATTTACCAAGCCCCTAGTGGAGTTTAGGATCTTACAACTTCAATGATAAGGTAAAAGGGAAGATCATGAGAGAGAAAGAGAGAACCATGACTACAACTAGTAAGGTTCTCTTACTATGAGTCATGAAAAGAAGATAGTAAAAATCACAAATCAAAGACAAAGTTTGCTAGTAAACCTTAAAGTATCAAGAGAGATAATCATGAGCAGAGAGTATGCCCCCATGTTAAAGCGATTGCACATGCCTTGCTGGGAGAAACTGCTTTAAGGTAGGATACACACAAAAAAGATAAGCACATTGTCACAATAATTTAACCCCCAAGAGATGATAAATCAAAGGATAATGAGAAAAAAACATAAAACACGAGGTGGTTTTACCTAAGTTTGGAGTCAGTATGCTTTTTATAATAGCTTATGTATATCATGTGTGTATATGTGTGCATGTGTGTGTGCGCGCGCACATGCATAGAATTCTCCTCATCCCCAAACAAAGGAAATCACCGTGGAAGAAGGGAACACATGTGTCTTTTGAGTCAACATGGAAGAGATCAAAAGAGATCTCAATGCTTTGCATCATCTTCAAGTAGACAACACTAGGGACAACAAAGAGAAGAATACAAATAGAATACTGTCACAAATAAGAAAGAGAGAAGAGAGAGAGAGAATCTGCAGTGCTAATGAAGATAATCGAGCATGTCATCCTCCTCTCAATCTTGTTGATCATTATTTCAGGAAGGTGGACAACATGCAAGAGGAGCCACATCAAGCATAGTAGATGGAGCTATCACAAGTTCCAAACAAGGACCATGCTCTAATGATGAGTCACTTTGTTCGTTACTAGGAACTAGGATTAATGCTTTTGCAAATAAATCATTGTCAACATCAACATATTCACATTCATCATCAGAAATATTAGGATCAATATTTTCATCATTAACAACATTTTCACCTATTTATTCATCAAGATTAATAAGAATAGGAGCTCTAATAGGAATAGAACTTGAACCATCATTTGTCTTAAGTATTTTGTGTCTTAGAGAATTAGTTTGAATATCTTGTTTAGGAGAAAATGGAATCATGTCAATAGTTGGTGTTTTAGGAGAAGAAATGGTTTGAGAAGCAATTTCACAAGCTCTAGCATGACGCCTTCATCGATGTTCTCTCGCACATTGATTTTGTCTAGTCTTGGTTGAAGGTTGAGGATGTTTATGTTCATCAAGTATAGGCTTCATCTCTTCTTTTAGGGAAGTATGAATTGGTTGAGGTCTTTTAGGTTGGACAATAGGAGAGCTCGATCTCTTCTCTCTATAAGATGAAGGAGGAGGAACCACACCATATAAAGGAGGAATGGGAGGTGTGTTGGTATTTTGGATATGTTGATATGATTTTGTCATTCATGTCAACACTTGTCAACACTTATTAGCACTTGGAGATCTTTGATTTTTTCCACCGGCATGTTAGTGACTTATGCACACTCACCAATATTTGGTTCACCGGTAGGTTATATTGTTCACCGACACTTGCAATGTCGAAGACATGATTTGATCACTTGGTTTTGACAATTTAGATATTGATTTATTCAGGTTTGTATATTTGTTGTTATCAGAAAATAGGTCCATGATATGCACCGACAAGCATATCTATTCCAGATTAGTATGACACGTTATGGAGATGATTTATTATTGTTGTAAATGCATTGAGCCGACATGATGCATCACATATTGATTTATTTATAATTGATTTTATTGTAATATTCTTTGTAAGTCGACCTACACATTTGGTGTTAGCCTTTGGTATATATGTAAGATCTCATTTGTGAGATTGATATGGGAATGTAAGGAAGTGCAAATAAGGTATACGCAAAAATAAGCAGAGCTATACATGCAGACATCATTTGAAGATTGAAGGAAGGTTTGAAGAAGGCATATAAGAGCTAAACCAGTACTAAATCCAGCATATGAAGATGCTATTTTGAGCAGTACATTATCATTGGATTTAACCATCTAATTGTAGTCAGTGTGACTCCCATTTTGTGATTGAGTAGTGACCTCTAGGC
Organism: Cryptomeria japonica; assembly: GCF_030272615.1. Lineage (NCBI taxonomy): Eukaryota > Viridiplantae > Streptophyta > Pinopsida > Cupressales > Cupressaceae > Cryptomeria > Cryptomeria japonica. The sequence continues at coordinate 270,062,542 of NC_081407.1, read as the reverse complement.
AGCTGGCCTTTCTACATGTGCAGACTCCATATTGTACACACATACTATCTGCAATAGTATCATTTGATTATGCGTAAGGTTTCCTCCTGTGGTTTTTCCCCTTACAGGGTTTCCATGTACAAATATTTGTGTTATGTGTTGTGGATGTTATTGTCTTTCTATTTCATGCATTAATCTTTATCGATACTGCAATTAATTGATTAAACTATCTACCGGCATAAAGTTTGGTTTACTGGAATTAAGCATTAAGTTTTGGTTACGTTAACTTTGGTTTAAATTTATTGGACAACTGATTCACCCCCCCCCCCCCCCCTCTTAGGTGTCTCCAGGACCTAACAATTGGTATCAAAGCCTAGTCCTCTTTTTGCAAAAGTTTAACAGCTTGAGGAGATCCAGTGTCTTCTAACTATTTCAGGAAGGACAGTCCTAAACTTGATGGAACCAACTATGGTATATGGAAGATTAGGATGGAGACACATTTGAATTGCATTGGAAATGACATATAGGATGTTATAAAGAATGGTTCTAATGCTCCTACTCAAGGTCAACATAATCCACCAAACTTGGCTAAAGATGAGGAAAATGATTGCAAAGAAAGAGGAGCACTGTTGAGCGCATTATCAGATCAACAAATCATTGGATTATCAGATAGATCTATTGCTAAAGTTATTTGGGACAGATTGGAAACATTGAATGAAGGATATTCCATAGTCAAAATTGCAAAACTTTAATGCTTCCAGGTCAGGTATGAAAATCTGAAAAATCAAAGAAGATGAAAGAATTTCCGCTTTTATGGAAAGAGTAAATGAAATTGTTTTGGGTATACAATATTGTGGAGGAACCTTAAGTGAAGATGAGATCATTTCTAAAGTTTTAAGAGATTTGCCACCGGCATATAAAATGAAACTTACTGCTATAAATGAATTAAGAACAATGCCTAATGCATTAGTATCTAGAGACAATTTGGTTGGAAAACTTTCAGCTTTTGAACTTGAGGAATCTGGTCCTGTTGCTACTATTAAGACAGATTTAGCTTTCAAAGCATCATCATCATCTGTAGCATCATCATCATCATCCGAGAAATCTGATTGGAAAGCCTTTTATGCAAGAGAACTTGAAGAAATCAAAAAGGAGAATGAAGAACTGGAAGAACTTGAAGCACTATTTGCAAGGAAAATGCCTAAAACTCTAGTTGGAAGTAAGTATGAAGGTAAAGCACCCTTTAAATGTTTCAACTGCAATAAAATTGGTCATATGGCTTCTAGGTGTCCTGATATACATGCAAGATTAAGAGAAGAAGCTAAAAGAACATATAAGCCTAACCCTGATTATCAAAGATACAAATTCAAGAAGAATAGAGACAAATCTTGTTATTATGTTGATGAAGGAGTCACTAATGATTCTGATGAGGATCCGACAGACAATGGATGGACCTTTCTTGCAATAACAAAAGATCAACCAACACCTACTATTCAACCGGTAGAGCAGGCCTTGGTAGCTAAAATTGAAGATAAGGATGAATGGATCATTGATTCCGGATGTTCACATCACATGATTGATGATAAGAGTAAATTCTTAACCTTTCAGGAATACAATGGAGGTCTAGTGAGATTTGGAGATGATAAAGCTTGTATGATCAAAGGAAAAGGAACTATATCTTTTGATGGTAAGCACAATAATGATAATGTTTACTATGTTGAGGGTTTGAAGCATAATATTTTGAGTGTTGGTCAATTAGTTGAAAAAGGATTTCAATTACAATTCAAGAATGGTAAATGCAAAATCTTAAATAGAACTGGTTTGGAAATTGCAATCGGTAATCAGACTAGAGGTAATATCTTTTATTTGAACAACAATGAGAAAGAATGTTTGATTTCTCATATTGATGAAAGTTGGTTATTGCATAAGAGACTTTGTCACGTAAATTTTGATTGCCTTGTGAAAATCAATACAACTAAGGCAGTAAGAGATTTACCTAAGATGGTTAAACCTCACAATCTGGTATGTAAAGAATGTCAATTTGGAAAGCAAGTTAGAGCATCTTTCAAGAGTATTGTAGAGAAATCTAACAATGTTCTTGATTTAATTCATATTGATTTATGTGGTCCAACAAGAACTAGAAGTATACAACAAGATAGGTATTTTATGCTAATCATTGATGACTATTCTAGAACATGTTGGGTTACTTTTCTCATGGATAAATTTGAAGCATTTGGGAAATTCAAACTATTCAAGGTGATGGTAGAGAATGAAACCAGAAAGAAAATCAAATGGTTAAGATCAGATCAAGGAGGTGAATTCACATCTAAGGAATTTAAAACATTCTGTGAAGTGAATGGGATCAGAAGATAGTTGTCATCACCCCGGACACCCCAACAAAATGAAGTTGTGAAAAGACAAAACTATCTTGGATGCAGCTAGAAGTATGATATCAAAAGAAAATCTACCTCATATATATTGGAGAGAAGTAGTCAATACAACAGTTTATACATTCAACAGAGTTCACATCAAAGGTGAAACCGATAAGACCCCTCATGAACTATGGTTAGGTAATACTCCTACTCTTAAATATTTTAGAATATTTGGAAATAAATGCAATATTAGAAGAGATGAGTATATTGGCAAATTTGATCCTAGAAGTGATGAAGGAATATTTCTTGGTTATTCATCTAAGAGCAAGGCATATAGATGTTTTAACAAAAGATTGCAGAAAATGCAAATGTGAAGATTGATGAACAGTTTAGAGGAAACTCAAGGTACATGAACTCTGAACCGGAAATAGAGATAATCACAAATGAACCTACTATGAGTACACCGGTACATTATGTTGATCCAGTTACACCGGCATCATCTGAGGATTCAACAGTCACTGAAGAACAATAGCAAGTAAAAACACCCCGATATGTAAGATTGAATCACTCTGAAGATCATATAATTGGATATAAATTTCAAGTAGTTATGACTAGAGGAAGATTGGCAAATGAAGAGGTATGTCTTATTTCTCAAATTGAACCTACGTCAATTCATGAGGCGTGTGAAGATAAATATTGGATTAAAGCTATGGAAGATGAATTGGAACAAATTGAAAGGAATAACACTTGGTCATTAGTTCCCTGACCTAAATAAAAAAATGTAATTGGAACTAAATGGGTTTTCAAAAATAAACTTATTGAAGATGGCAAGGTAATCAGAAACAAACAAGATTAGTGTTTAAGGGATATTCACAGAAAGAAGGAATTGACTACAATGAAACCTTTGCACCAGTAGCTATAATTGAGATAGTTAGACTATTATTAGCTTTTGCAGCTCACAAAAACTATAAAGTATATCAAATGGATGTTAAATGTGCATTTCTGAATGGAGATCTTGAAGAAGAAGTTTATATTGAACAACTTAATGGATTTTCTTTGACAGATGACAAAGATATGGTTTTCAAGTTAAGGAAATCTTTATATGGACTAAAGCAAGCTCCTAGAGTTTGGTATGCTAGATTGGACAAATATCATTTGAAGCTTGAATACACTAAAGGTAATGGTGACAACAATCTCTACTACAAAGTGACTAATGATGACATCTTGGTTATTGAAGTTTTTGTTGATGATATAAACTTTGGAGGAGAAGATGGATTGTATAAAGACGTTTCTAATAAAATGCAGCAAGAATTTGAAATGTCTATGATTGGGGAGATAGAATGCTTTTAGGGATTGGAGATTTCACAGACTGGTAAAGGTATATTCTTATGTCAATCTAAGTACTTGAAGGAAATACTAAAGAAATTTGGCATGGAAAAGTCAAAACCGGTAAGCACACCTGTGACTACAACTGATAAACTATCTTTGAAGTATGAATCAACACTTGTTAATCCGACTAGATACAAGTCTATGATAGGAGGTTTACTATATTTGACACACAAAAAAACCTGATATTATGATTGTAGTATGTATTGTCTCAAGATTTCAAAGTAATCCTAAAGAAAATCTTGAATCAGTAGTAAAATGGATTTTTCAGTACCTACAAGGCATTACAAATCTTGGCTTATGGTATCTTAGAGATGAAAACTTTGATTTATGTGCCTACACAGATACAAATTGGGTAGGAGATGTAGATGACAGAAAAAGCACCACCAGCGGAGCATTTTTCCTTGGTAGCAGACTAATTTCATGGTTGAGTAAGAAACAAAGCTGTACATCATTATCAACAGCTGAATCAGAATATGTTGTAGTAGCAACTAATTGCACACAGGTATTATGAATTAAACAAATGTTGAAGGACATAAAGGTAAAATGCAAGGAACCTATAACTATCTACTGTGATAATATGGCAACAATTGATATATCTAAGAATCTGGTATTTCGCTCAAAAACTAAACATGCTTCTATCAAATTCAATTTTCTAAAAGAAAAAGTTGAAGCAAAAGAAGTGAAATTGGTTTATGTGAATATTAAAGAGCAGATTGCAGATATTTTTACAAAGCCTTTTCCTAAGGAGACTTTTGAATATCTCAGAGAGCAGCTTGGAGTTCTACCCCCACCGGTAGAAACTTGGACAGTTGATGTTTGTCATCAACTGACATAATTAACAGAAAAATATTTTATTCCGGCTTTGATGAGGAGAGCTACTTCTCAGAGGGAGTAGTTGGATAAATTGGATAATTGGTATTTTGTAATGAGTTGATATTTTGTATTTTGAATCTGATTTTTATTGCTTTGGCATTTGATGTCAAAGGGGGAGAGATATTATGGAAAAACACATTATCTTTTGGGAGAGATTATTCCTAGGGGAGATATTATGTATTTTGATTTCTGGTTAATGATCTCTTTGGGAAATTGTTGGTTTTTGGTTTTTGGCATTTCTGTTTTGGCACTGATGGTTTTTCCATCTTGTGTTGCCATTAATGCCAAAGGGGGAGATTGTTGGTATTTTAGATATGTTGATATGGTTTTGTCATTGATGCCAATACTTGTCAACACTTATCAACACTTGGAGATCTTTGGTTTTGTCCGCCAACATGTTAGTGACTTATGCATAGTCACCGGTATTTGGTTCACCGGCACTTGGATTGTCGAAGACATGGTTTGATCACTTAGTTTTGGTGATTTGGTTATTGATTTATTTGGGTTTACATATTTGTTGTTACCATCAAATAGATCCATGATATGCACCGGCAAGCATATCTATTCCAGATCAGCACGACATGTTAGGGAGATGATTTATTATTATTGTAAATGCATTGAGCTGACATAATACATCGCATATTGATTTATTTGTAATTGATTTTATTGTAATATTCTTTGTAAGTCGGCCTACACATTTGGTCTTCGGTATATATGTAAGATCTCATTTGTGACATTGATTTGGGAATGTAAGGAAGTGCGAATAAGGTATATGTAAAAATAAGAAGAGCTATACACGTAGACATCATTTGAAGATTGAAGGAAGGTTTGAAGAAGGCATATCAAAGCTAAACTGGTACTGAATGTAGCATATGAAGATGCTATTTTGAGCATTACATTATCATTGGATTTAACCATCCAATTGTAGTCAGTGTGACTCCCATTTTGTGATTGAGCAGTGAGCTATAGGCAGTTGGCCTTTTTGCATGTGCAAAATTCATATTGTACACACATGCTATTTGCAGTAGTATCATTTGATTGTGGGTAAGGTTTCCCACTGTGGTTTTTCCCCTTTCAAGGTTTCCACGTACAAATATTTGTGTTATGTGTTGTGGATGTTATTGTCTTTCTGTTTCATGCATTAATCTTTACTGGTACTGCAATTAACTGATAAAACTGTCTATCGGCATAAAGTTTGGTTTACTGGCATTAAGAATTAAGTTTTGGTTAAGTTAATTTTGGTTTAAATTTATTGGACAAATGATTCACCCCCCCCCCCCATCTCAGTTGTCTCCGGGACCTAATAATGTTAGGCCCAATATAGAAAGCTAATGTACTAAGAGGGGAGGGGTGAATCAGTACTCCAAAACTTTTCCTTTGTAATAACCTTACTGTTGTGCATAAACAGAATAGTGCAGTAACATAAAATAAAACTTTAATCAACAGATAACAATCATACATGATTCACTCCATAACACATATATTTTGGTCACACAGAAACTCTTGGTTAGAGAGAAAAACTACGGTGGGGATGGCAACCACAACTTCACTACTACAATAATAAAGAATGCTCGGTTAGAGCTACATTTAGCTATTTCTGATAGCTTACCCTGTTAGGAGTATTAAGATCAGTTAGATCTACCTTACTAAATGATTTTTACAACACTATATAAGTGTAGCACCTGGTTAAAGGATTTACAGTTTATAGACTTGGTTAGAGTCTTTTACCCTGTTAAAGGTTTCTCTTACAACTTCAAAATATTACAATATAATCATTACAAACATCTGCAACTTTACATCTGAAATGTTAAAGCAGATTCTATGTGCTCTGAATAAGATTACCTAGCTTGTAGCATACCTCGGTAACCCATAATGAAACTCGGTAAACCCTTCTGTTTACTCTGTTCTTCGACTGTTCACTGATAACCTTCTTGGTGACCTCTTTGTGTCTCTATAACAGTCTTCCTTCATGCATACACACTGCTATCTCATTGCATCTCATACCACATCATATCATGTCTTATTCTTCTAACCCTAGAATCATGTTGTATATATAGATCTCTTACAGTGGTGATCTGATTCATTGCTTCGATCTTACAAAAAGATTCTTCGAATGAATAACTAAACAAAATATCTCATAGGTTAGATTGATCTTGTAATCATGCACAATCTCCTAGTGCAATTTCCAATGCAAAAAATGGTTAGATGTGCCTCGATCTTGTAACACGTTTTCATGTGCATGTCCAGGTTCAATGTATCTGGTAAAACATTTCACTTGGTGAATATCAACTCGGTGAGTTAACTTTACCACTTGGTAGCCATGAACCTTTACTCAGTAAACAGCTCAGTGAATACTGTATTCTGTGACTGCTTTCTTCAGTAACCGACTAGATTGTTTATACCAACTTCTCTATGTGTACCGACTGCATGATTCGGTAATACTTAACCGACTAGAATATAGTATGACTTTGGATATGAAACTAATGGCAATTTGATAAGTAGTAACAACCTCCCCTTTTGACATTAGTTGAGATGTTTGACAAAAACTACTTACAAAGTCATAACTCAAAAAAAATATACTTGACAAAATGACTATACTTGACAATATGTACAATAGTCAATAGTATATGTAGATATACTCCCCTTACCATTATCCTGTACATAACTCTGAATTTTGCATGTTCGGTTCAATTCTATACTGTACTTGTGTGCTTTGTATATTCTGCATATTATGCTCAGTGTACTCCCCTTGTATACAATACTCAAAATTGTGTTATCAAAAATTGTACTATTCTCCAAGTGTAGAATTACTCCCCCTTTGCTGGGATTTCCTCTGTGTAGTAACATAATATTACTCCCCCTTTTTGACAAACATTAAAAACTTAATTTGCATCCGGAGGCAGTAACTGATCAAAAATAGTCTTATACTTGGTCCGGGTGTCAGTGAGGGCGACTAAGAGTGAGTCCTTGAGACTTTCCATTAATGAGTTATGTGCTTGAATATCAGATAAGAGTGATATCAAGCCATCAAGAGTGCTTCCCTCTTGGGTAGTTGATAAGCTTGTAGCTCGGTTAAGTTGCTCTTGGACTGATGAGAGATGAGGAAGGAATAATATTTGAAGGGTCATTATATCCATCCTAATTTTATGCTCTTCATTCCTCAGTTCTAACTGTTGAGCCATGAGTTGTTGTAGCTTTTTGTAAAAAGTCTGAACTGAATTAGACTCAGTGATCAACTTGGATGAGAGATCGGTGATCTCTTTCTCAATTGCATCAGTTTTATTTTTGATGTCTTTAATAAATAAAGAAAATGTACACAATTTCTGGAATAAATAAAGAATGTGCTTGAGTTGAGGGGTCAACTCAGCAATGAATTTGACAAGTTTTACCTTGCCAACAGCAATTGATTTGTGGACTTCCTCTATCATTTTTGCTGTGAGCTCTTTATCCTTGAGCTTGCTTAGGTATTTGGATGCATCAAGTCCAGATGTTTCAATCTGATTAAGAAGTTCATCCAACTGAATATGGATGGTTGCATTGGGTGACACTGTTGCTGATGGTAGCATTTCTGTGAGCAGTGTACTAACCTTTTGAAGTACTTTGTTCTTTTTCTATATGGCCAATTTCTTCTCCTGTTCGGCCTTTGCTTTGCATAGTTCACTGAATTCAGTGAGTGCTTGCCCTTTTAATTTGGAGATGTTGACATTGGGCAACACGATCGGTTTAGATAAGTCAAATTTAAAACCATGCTTTCTCACCTTTTTCTCTTTTCCTTTTATCTGGGGCACTAAGACAAGTGCTTGTGAGGCTTGTTGTCCCTTGGTAGGTTGCTCGGTAGATGCAACACTTTGCACTGTTCCTGTAGCAGTTGCAGTATCTTTGGATGGCTCGGTGCTAGGCGTCTCTGCTGTAATATTTGTTGTGCTTGTCTATCCCCTAGACGATTGATCTTTTGTTGTGTCTGCTGCAGCTTCAGATTTGTTACTTGCATCTTCTGCAGCTTCAGATTTGTTACCTTCGGTAACTTGTTCGGTGTCCTTGGGGGCTTCGGTTGGTATTGTTGGCTTCACCGGTGGATAAGGCTGAACTTGTTCTAAGACCGATTCACTAGACACAAGTTTTGCATAAGTAGTGCCTTCAATCATTTCTTGCTCCGGTGCGGCTTCATCCATTACATCTTCATCAATTTGTATTGTGTCAACTGGGTCTGGACCTTGCTCGATGACATCTGGATCTTGCTCAGTGACATCAAAAATTTCAATTTGAGATTGTTCACTAACATCCTTTTGTTTGAAGATTTCCTGCCACTTGGCCTTAGTCTCATTCTCCACGTTAATATATAGCCCATTCATCAATTTTAAGGCTCTCTATTTCACAAGAAATTTTGAATTGTATGTGGACAAATGCTTCTTGATTTTAGCTACGGACATGTTAGGAAATAAATGGACAAGACTTCTTTCTCTTATTTGTCTCTCTGAATCCATTGCATATTTCCATCTATTATCAATATGTGAGTAGAGTTCACTTGGAAGTGACTTTGCTAGTTCCAATGGTGCTAACCAAAACTTCAGAAGTGTACATATGACAGTTTCTTCAATCTTTCATTTCTCATCATTGTTCCTAGACTCATACTTAACATATCTGAATCCTGCAAACCCACTGTATTCCTTAAGATTGGCACAAAAGTTTTCAACACTGTGAATGTTTGCCTTTTTGCTCTTCACAATTTGGAATTTGTTAGCATCATCAGACTCTGTATCACTCGACTCTTTTGCCAAAATGAGTCTCCGAGTAGATTTCTTGTAAGTCTTTGTTACCTTAGGAGCAGCAACAGTCTTTTGTTTCTTGCTCGGTGATGCAGCTGATGCTCTGGTGTTGGGTCTCTTTGTTGGTGGAATCTGTAGGGCCTTTGAAATGTCCTATTTCTTTCTTTTTAGATCTTTTCCCTTTGGCAACTCTGTGCTCAATGTTATTGCAGTCTCCTGTGCTTTTGATTCTTCCTTGGTAATGGCAAGATTTCCTTTGATAGGTGTAGATGAGGATTCTTCTCTGAATTTCTCAGATAAAGCTTTTATCATCTTTGTTGCTTTCCTTGTAGCCTTAGGAACTACAATGCTCATTTTTACTTTCTCCTTTACCTCTTCATAGGTTCCATACCTTAGTTCAGTTGCATGCCTTGGCAATGATAGGTAGGCATCAATTTGTTGTTGTGTGATGTCATGATCAATTTCATAACCCATTGGTTGCAACGATTGAATCCTCGGTTCAACAACATTTACATAGCAATAATCAGTGTCGACTTCAAAACAAATATTGTCCTTGTATTTTTCAACCAGCTGTGGTGGGATCCTGTACCTGTTGTGCATTTTCTCTTGGAATTTGCTAAAGTAATCATCCATGACATCATTAAAGTTATCTCCTAACTTCTTGATGTAATCATTGATCTGATGGGTGATAGATCGGTGTAGCTCCCATACTACTTTACCGACTGAGGGAGAGAACTTTTCAAAATAGAAAAACATACAAACAAGTAGTGAACCGAACTTGAGTGTGTTTGCCGAGTTGTTCTTCTTCGGCTTCCTTATTGTGTTCAGGTTCTCAAATAAGTTCTTTAGTAGTACTTCACACAAGTCTACTTTCATTCCCTTCTTTACTATTTTGTAGGCCAGGGCCACTGCAGCACATGGTACACTATTTTCCCTTGCAGATTGGAAGAAACAGTAACCAATGACTTTGATTGCAAATTTCAATTCAACATTAGTGACATTATTCAATTTCAGTCCTCGGTAATCAGATTCTACTCCAGTTAGACTTATTAGCTCCTTTTGTGATATCATTTTCTATGCACGAGCATGATCGTAGATGGGATATCCGGTGATCAGGTGAATGACTTCCTTCATGATCTTGAACGGTTGCTCTTGTAGCCACATGAAATCATCATGTACTCTGCTCAATGCAAACTTAACCCATTGGGGTTTGAACACATGAGGATAGACTAGGGCTTCGGTTAATCCCTTGATTCTGATATGTTCAAATTTACTATCCAATTTGCCGTCAGTGCACAGTTCATCATATGTGTCACTAATCTCTACATGACTGAGTTCCTCAACACGGCACTTGGTAAAGAATCTGACATCTTCTACCAATAAGACTCGATCCGGGATGAGTGAAAATGCAGTTTTATCATCCGGTTTTGAGGCGACTTTAGATGTTAGGGAATACTTTAGAGATGGCTTCTCCACATTTTGGACAACTACAGGGTCTTGGATCTTGGGCACCATGGTAGATCTCGAGTAAAATTTGACAGGTTATCCTTAGGGTTTACAAGTAGCTGACTCTTCACACTCGGTAGATACTAGCAATTTGACTAAATCAGAAAGCAGCTAAACAGTGTGAATAGATTGATGTAAATACCTCGAAATTCACTCTAACTAAAATTTGGTCGCTTTGATTCGCTCTGCTCTTCTTTTTGAAAACTTGGGTGAATGAAAATGACCGCGAAAACACTTTTAAGTACTCAAAAATACCTTATCGGGCCCCGTGCAAGTTAGGTCATGGTATTAAATGCACTCGGTTCACCTTTTACCGATTTACTTCATTTTCTGTTTTCACCGAGTACCCAACTTTTCTTTGCTAACCGACTTAACAGGTTTCCTGTATACACCGACTTGATAGGTTTCCTGTATAGTATGTAAACTGACTAATTGCATCTTAACTATGCAAATTTTGAATTCCGTTCATAATAAAATAGGAACTGTTATGATTTAACTTTTAAAGAATGTAGTCCCTTCATACCTTTTCTTGACTAATTTGAAATAGGTGCACCTAACTCGGTAGGTAAGGTGCTTTCTTCATCAGACATAATTTCTTTCTTTTTCCAGATCATCTTGAATTTTTCTTTTATCTCCTCAGTGTCTCTTCTTGGTTGATCTCTGCAATCTCCAGCTAAATGTCCATCTTTGTGACAAGGAAAACATGCCATATCGGGATTTCTCCATGATCTCCGGTTGTTCATTCCAAACCTTATAAAACAGTTGGCACTTATATGTCCATATCTTCCACAACATTCACACCAGATCCTCATATTGTAATCCCATGGTACTGCTGCATATTGTCGGTAAGAATCTGTGTGAGTTTGGTAACCTCCAGTGTTTGCTCGGTGTGGATACTTCATGTAGTTCTTTCGCTTAAACCAGCATCTCTCGATGCTATGTCCATATCTATTGCAGTTTTTACAAAACCCTTTGAATTTTACCTTTTGATGGTTGTTAACAGACTTTGTCCTACATTGATTAGGTGTGTGACCATATTTATTGCAATTATAACAATATCTATTGGACTTAGAGATATTCGGTTGCTTACCTTTTTTGATCTGGCATATGTTGGCAGTATGACCTTGATTTCCACAGTAGTAGCAAATAGGCTTCTTCCTTTTGATGTTATTCCTTTTACCAGTTTGTTTTGATGATTCTCCTCTCTCGATAGTATGAATTCCTTTCTTGGTAGAGTCTTTTCCTTTGTAACCGAGTCCTCCATCTTTGTAGAGTCTTCTTGTATTCATTTTCTCATCCAACATCTTTGATGCTTCATAACTTTTCTCCAATGATTCTTTGGATTTCTTTTCTGTTTCAAGTTCACCAGTCAACCTTGATACTTCAAGTTTCAATGATTGATTTTCATCATTCTTCAGAATTGCTTCATAATGTGCATAACCTAGTTGATCTATCATATTTTCTTGAATACCAATTAACCTCATGATTTCATCATCCTTATCAGATACTAGAGCTTCAAGTTGTTGTTTCTCTCTTTGTAGATCTCTTGCTTCATCCTCAACTATCCTTAATGCATCTAGATTTTCAGTCATTTGTGTACTGAAATGTTCATGTTCTCTTTTCATTGGTTTTAGTTGATCAACCAATGCTTTGTTCTTTTCTTTCAAAATTCCAATCATTTCTTTAGTTTCTTCAGATATACTGTTCTCAGATGATGTCTCGATTTGTTCCACTAGCTCTTGAGAATCCTGCAAGTCATCAGATAATCTACTCCTTACTTTCAGAGATTTTTGCATTTGCCTTTGCATGTCTGCAATCACTTGATTTGCATTATCCAGCTCTTCTTGAAGATGCACAATCCTCCAAGATTGTTTGTAGCCTTCCATTTCTAAGATCTTTCTCTTCAGGTGGTTAAACCCTTTTCCAAGATTCAAGCTCTGATACCAATTGTTAGGCCCAATATAGAAAGCTAATGTACTAAGAGGGGAGGGGTGAATCAGTACTCCAAAATTTTTCCTTTGTAATAACATTACTGTTATGCATAAACAGAATAGTGCAGTAACATAAAATAAAACTTTAGTCAACAGATAACAATCATACATGATTCACTCCATAACACATATATTTTGGTCACGCATAAACTCTTGGTTAGAGAGAAAAACTGTGGTGGGAATGGCACCCACAACTTCACTACTGCAATAATAAAGAATACTCAGTTAGAGCTACATTTAGCTATTTCTGATAGCTTACCCTGTTAGGAGTATTAAGATCAGTTAGATCTACCTTACTAAAGGATTTTTACAACACTATATAAGTGTAGCACCTGGTTAAAGGATTTACAGTTTATAGACTTGGTTAGAGTCTTTTACCCTGTTAAAGGTTTCTCTTACAACTTCAAAATATTACAATATAATCATTACAAATATCTGCAACTTTACATCTGAAATGTTAAAGCAGATTCTATGTGCTCTGAATAAGATTACCTAGCTTGTAGCATACCTCGGTAACCCATAATGAAACTTGGTAAACCCTTCTGTTTACTTTGTTCTTCGACTGTTCATTGATAACCTTCTCGGTGACCTCTATGTGTCTCTGTAACAGTCTTCCTTCATGCATACACACTGCTATCTCATTGCATCTCATACCACATCATATCATGTCTTATTCTTCTAAACCTAGAATCATGTTGTATATATAGATCTCTTACAGCGGTGATCTGATTCATTGCTTCGATCTTACAAAAATATTCTTCGAATGAATAACTAAACAAAATATCTCATAGGTTAGATTGATCTTGTAATCATGCACAATCTCCTAGTGCAATTTCCAATGCAAAAAACGGTTAGATGTGCCTCGATCTTGTAACACGTTTTCATGTGCATGTCCAGGTTCAATGTATCTGGTAAAACATTTCACTTGGTGAATATCAACTCGGTGAGTTAAATTTACCACTCGGTAGCCATGAACCTTTACTCGGTAAACAACTCGGTGAATACTGTATTCTGTGACTGCTTTCTTCAGTAACCGACTAGACTATTTATACTGACTTCTCTGTGTGTACCGACTACTTGATTCGGTAATACTTAACCAACTAGAATATAGTATGACTTTGGATATGAAACTAATGGCAATTTGATAAGTAGTAACAAATAATTGGTATCAGAGCCTAGTCCTCTTTTTGCAGAAGTTTAACAGCTTGAGCAGATCCAATGTCTTCTAACTATTTCAGGAAGGACAGTCCTAAACTTGATGGAACCAACTATGGCATATGGAAGATCAGGATGGAGACACATTTGAATTGCATTGGAAAGGACATATGGGATGTTACAAAGAATGGTTCTAATGCTCCTACTCAAGGTCAGCATAATCCACCAAACATGGCTAAAGATGAGGAAAATGATTGCAAAGAAAGAGGAGCACTGTTGAGCGCATTATCAGATCAGCAAATCATTGGATTATCAGATAGATCTACTGCTAAAGCTATTTGGGATAGATTGGAAACATTGAATGAAGGATATTCCATAGTCAAAATTGCAAAACTTCAATGCTTCCAGGTCAGGTATGAAAATCTGAAAAATCAAAGAAGATGAAAGAATTTCTGCTTTTATGGAAAGAGTAAATGAAATTGTTTTGGGTATACAATGTTGTGGAGGAACCTTAAGTGAAGATGAGAACATTTTAAAAGTTTTAAGAGCTTTGCCACCAGCATATAAAATGAAAGTTACTACTATAAATGAATTAAGAACAATGCCTAATGCATCAGTATCTAGAGATACTTTGGTTGGAAAACTTTCAGCTTTTGAACTTGAGGAATTTGGTCATGTTGCTACTATTAAGACAGATTTAGCTTTCAAAGCATCATCATCTGCAACATCATCAACATCATCTGATAAATATGATTGGAAAGCCTTTTATGCAAGAGAACTTGAAGAAATCAGAAAGGAGAATGAAGAACTGGAAGAACTTGAAGCACTTGAAGCACTATTCGCAAGGAAAATGCCTAAAGGTCCAGTTGGAAATAAGTATGAAGGTAAAGCACCCTTTAAATATTTCAACTACAATAAAATTGGTCATATGGCTTCTAGGTGTCCTGATAGACATGCAAGATTAAGAGAAGAAGCTAAAAGAACATATAAGTCTAACTCTAATTATAAGAGATACAAATTCAAGAAGAATAGAGACAAATCTTGTTATTATGCTGATGAAGGAGTCACTGATGATTCTGATGAGGATCTGGCAGACAATGGATGGGCTTTTGTTGCAATAACAGAAGATCAACTGACACCTACTATTCAACCAGTAGAGCAAGCCCTAGCAGCTAAAATTGAAGATAAGGATGAATGGATCATTGATTCTGGATGTTCACATCACATGACTGATGATAAGAGTAAATTCTTAACCTTTCAGGAATACAATGGAGGTCTAGTGAGATTTGGAGATGATAAAGCTTGTATGATCAAAGGAAAAGGAACTATATCTTTTGATGGTAAGCACAATACTTGATAATGTTTACTATGTTGAAGGTTTGAAGCATAATAATTTGAGTGTTGGTCAATTAGTTGAAAAAGGATTTCAGTTATAATTCGAGAATGGTAAAAGCAAAATCTTAAACAGAACTAGTTTGGACATTGCAACTGGTAATCAGACTAGAGGTAATATCTTTCATTTGAACAACAATGAGAAAGAATTTTTGATTGCTCATATTGATAAAATTTGGTTATGGCATAAGAGACTTTGTCATGCAAATTTTCATTGCATTGTGAAAATTAGTACAACTAAGGTAATAAGAGATTTACCTAAGATTGTTAAACCTCACAATCTGGTATGTAAGGAATGTCAATCTGGAAAGCAAGTTAGAGAATCTTTCAAGAGTATTCCATAGAAATCTAACAATGTTCTTGATTTAATTCATATTGATTTATGTGGTCCAGCAAGAACTAGAAGTATACAACGAGATAGGTATTTTATGATAATCATTGATGACTATTCTAGAATGTGTTGGGTTACTTTTCTCATGGAGAAATCTGAAGCATTTGGGAAATTCAAACTATTCAAGATGATGGTAGAGAATGAAACTGACAAGAAAATCAAATGTTTAAGATCGGATCAAGGAGGTGAATTCACATCTAAGGAATTTAATACATTCTGTGAAGTGAATGGGATCAGAAGACAGTTGTCAGCACCCCAGACACCCCAGCAGAATGGAGTTGTAGAAAGGAAAAATAGAACTATCTTGGATGTAGCTAGAAGTATGATATCAGAAGCAAATCTACCTCATATATATTGGAGAGAAGCAATCAATATAACAATTTATAAATTCAACAGAGTTCACATCAAAGGTGAAACCGGTAAGACCCCTCATGAACTATGCTTTGGTAATACTCCTACTCTTAAATATTTCAGAATTTTTGGAAGTAAATGCTATATTAGAAGAGAAGATTATATTGGCAAATTTGATCCTAGAAGTGATGAAAGAATATTTCTTGGTTATTCATCTAAGAGCAAGGCATATAGATGTTTTAACAAAAGATTGCAGAAAATTGTTGAGAGTGCAAATGTGAAGATTGATGAACAGTTTAGTGGAAACTCAAGGTACATGGACTCTGAACCGACAATAGAGATAATAAAAAATGAACCTACTATGAGTACACCGGTACATAATGATGATCCAGTTACACCGGCATCATCTGAGGATTCAATAGTCACTGAAGAACAACTGCAAGTAAAAACACCCTGGTATGTAAGATTGAATCACTCTAAAGATCAGATAATTGGAAATAAATTTCAACGAGTTATGACTAGAGGAAGATTGGCAAATGAAGAGGTATGTCTTATTTCTAAAATTGAACCTATGTCAATTCATGAGGCGTGTGAAGATAAATATTTGATTAAAGCTATGAAAGATGAATTGGAACAAATTGAAAGGAATAACACTTGGTCATTAGTTCCCCGACCTAAAGAAAAAATGTAATTGGAACTAAATGAGTTTTTAGAAATAAACTTAATGAAGATGGCAAGGTAATCAGAAACAAAGTAAGATTAGTGTGTAAGGGATATTCACAGAAAGAAGGAATTGATTACCATGAAACCTTTGCACTGGTAGCTAGAATTGAGGCATTCAAACTATTATTAGCTTTTGCAGCTCACAAAAACTATAAAGTATATCAAATGGATGTTAAATGTGCATTTCTAAATGGAGATCTTGAACAAGAAGTTTATATTGAACAATTTGATGGATTTTCTTTGATAGATGACAAAGATATGGTTTGCAGGTTAAGGAAATCTTTATATGGACTAAAGCAAGCTCCTGGAGCTTGGTATGCTAGATTGGACAAATATATTTTGAAGCTTGGATACACTAAAGGTAATGCTGACAACAATCTATACTACAAAGTGACTAATGATGACATCTTGGTTATTGAATTTTTTGTTGATGATATAATCTTAGGAGGAGAAGATGGATTGTGTAAAGACTTTTCTAATAAAATGCAGCTAGAATTTGAAATGTCTATGATTGGGGAGATAAAATTCTTTTTAGGATTGGAGATTTCACAGACTAGTAAAGGTATATTCTTATGTCAATCTAAGTACTTGAAGGAATTACTAAAGAAATTTGGCATGGAAAAGTCTAAACCGGTAAGCACACCTATGACTACAACTGATAAACTATCTTTGAAGAATGAATCAACACCTGTTAATCCGACTAGATACAAGTCTATGATAGGAGGTTTACTGTATTTGACACAAAAAGACTTGATATTACGAATGTAGTATGTATTGTCTCTAGATTTCAGAGTAATCCTAAAGAAAATCATGAATCAGCAGTAAAAAGGATTTTCTGGTACCTACAAGGTACTACAAATCTTGGCTTATGGTATCCTAGAGATGAAAACTTTGATTTATGTGCATACACAGATGCAAATTGGGCAGGAGATGTAGATGACAGAAAAAGCACCAGCGGTGGAGCATTTTTTCTTGGTAGCAGACTAATTTCATGGTTGAGTAAGAAACAAAATTGTACATCATTATCAACAGCTGAATCAGAATATGTTGCAGTAGCAACTAATTGTACATGAGTATTATGGATTAAACAAATGTTGAAGGACATAAAGGTAAAATGCAAGGAACCTACAACTATCTACTGTGATAATATGGCAACAACTGATATATCTAAAAATCCGGTATTTCACTCAAAAACTAAACATGTTTCTATCAAATTCAATTTTCTAAAAGAAAATGTTGAAGAAAAAGAAGTGAAATTGGTTTATGTGAATGCTAAAGAGCAGATTGCAGATATTTTTACTAAGACTTTTCCTAAGGAGACTTTTGAATATCCTAGAGAGCAGCTTGGAGTTCTACCCCCACCGGTAGAGACTTAGACAGTTGATGTTTGTCATCAATCGACAAAATTAACAGAGAAATATTTTATTTCGGCTTTGATGAGGAGAGCTACTTCTCAGGGGGAGTAGTTGGATAAATTGGATAAATTGGATAATTGGTATTTTGTAATGAGTTGAAATTTTGTATTTTAAATCTGATTTTTATTGCTTTGGCATTTGATGTCAAAGGGGGGGAGATATTATGGAAAAACACATTATCTTTTGGGAGAGATTATTCCTAGGGGAGATATTATGTATTTTGATTTCTGGTTAATGATCTCTTTGGGAGATTGTTGGTTTTTGGTTTTTGGCATTTCTTTTTTGGCACTTTGATGGCTTTTCCATCTTGTGTTGCCATGAATGCCAAAGGGGGAGATTGTTGGTATTTTGGATATGTTGATATGGTTTTGTCATTGATGTCAACACTTATCAGCACTTGGAGATCTTTGGTTTTGTCCATCGGCATGTCAGCGGCTTATGCACAATCACCGGTATTTGGTTCACCGACACTTGGATTGTTCACATATATTGGAGATAAGCAGTCAATACAATAGTTTATACATTCAATAGAGCTCACATCAAAGGTGAAACCGGTAAGACCCCTCATGAACTATGGTTTGGTAATACTCCTACTCTTAAATATTTAGAATATTTGGAAGTAAATGCTATATTAGAAGAGAAGATTATATTGGCAAATTTGATCCTAGAAGTGACGAAAGAATATTTCTTGGTTATTCATCTAAGAGCAACGCATATAGATGTTTTAACAAAACACTGCAGAAAAATGTTGAGAGTGCAAATGTGAAGATTAATGAACAGTTTAGCGGAAACTCAAGGTACATGGACTCTGAACCGGCAATAGAGATAATCACAAATGAACCTACTATGAGTACACCAGTACAGAATGTTGATCCAGTTACACCGGAGTCATCTGAGGATTTAACAATCATTGAAGAACAACATGAAGTAAAAACACCTCGGTATGTAAGATTGAATCACTCTAAATATCAGATAATTGAAAATAAATTTCAAGGAGTTATGACTAGAGGAAGATTGGCAAATGAAGAGGTATGTCTTATTTCTCAAATTGAACCTATGTCAATTCATGAGGCGTGTGAAGATAAATATTGGATTAAAGATATGGAAGATGAATTGGAATAAATTGAAAGGAATAACACTTGGTCATTAGTTCCCCGACTTAAAGAAAAAAATGTAATTGGAACTAAATGGGTTTTCAGAAATAAACTTAATGAAGATGGCAAGGTAATTAGAAACAAAGCAAGATTAGTGTGTAAGGGATATTCACAGAAAGAAGGAATTGATTACAATGAAACCTTTACACCGGTAGTTAGAATTGAGGTAGTCAGACTATTATTAGCTTTTGCAGCTCACAAAAACTATAAAGTATATCAAATGGATGTTAAATGTGCATTTCTGAATGGAGATCTTGAAGAAGAAGTTTATATTGAACAACTTGATGTATTTTCTTTGACAGATGACAAAGATATGGTTTGCAGGTTAAGAAAATCTTTATATGGACTAAACCAAGCTCCTAGAGCTTGGTATGCTAGATTGGACAAATATATTTTGAAGCTTGGATACACTAAAGGTAATGCTGACAACAATCTCTACTACAAAGTGACTAATGATGACATCTGGGTTATTGAAGTTTTTGTTGATGATATAATCTTAGGAGGAGAAGATGGATTGTGTAAAGACTTTTCTAATAAAATGCAGCAAGAATTTGAAATATCTATGATTGGGGAGATAAAATTCTTTTTAGGATTGGATATTTCACAGACTGGTAAAGGTATATTCTTATGTCAATCTAAGTACTTGAAGGAATTACTAAAGAAATTTGGCATGGAAAAGTCTAAATCGGTAAGCACACCTATGACTACAACTGATAAACTATCTTTGAAGGATGAATCAACACCTGTTAATCTGACTAGATACAAGTCTATGATATGAGGTTTACTGTATTTGACACAAACAAGACCTGATATTACAAATGCAATATGTATTGTCTCAATATTTCAGAGTAATCCTAAAGAAAATCATGAATCAACAGTAAAAAGGATTTTTCGATACCTACAAGGCACTAAAAATATTGTCTTATGGTATCCTAGAGATGAAAACTTTGATTTATTTGCATACACAGATGCAAATTGGGCAGGAGATGTAGATGACAGAAAAAGCACCACCGGCGGAGCATTTTTTCTTAGTAGCAAACTAATTTCATGGTTGAGTAAGAAACAAAGTTGTACTTCACTATCAACAGCTGAATCAAAATATGTTGCAGCAACAACTAATTGTACATAGGTATTATGAATTAAACAAATGTTGAGGGACATAAAGGTAAAATGCAAGGAACCTATAACTATCTACTATGATAATATGGCAAAAAATGATATATCTAAGAATCTTGTATTTCACTCAAAAACTAAACATGTTTCTATTAAATTTAATTTTCTAAAAGAAAATGTTGAAGCAAAAGAAGTGAAATTGGTTTATGTGAATACTAAAGGGCAGATTTCAGATATTTTTAGTAAGCCTTTTCCTAAGGAGACTTTTGAATATTTTAGAGAGCAGCTTGGAGTTCTATCCCCCACCGGTAGAGACTTCGATAGTTGATGTCTGTCATCAACCGGTAGAATTAACAGAGAAATGTTTTATTTTGGCTTTGATGAGGAGAGCTACTTCTCAGGGGGAGTAGTTGGATAAATTGGATAATTGGTATTTTGTAATGAGTTGATATTTTGTATTTTGAATCTAATTTTTATTGCTTTGGCATTTGATGTCAAAGGGGGGAGAGATATTATGGAAAAACACATTATCTTTTGGGAGAGATTATTCCTAGGGGAGATATTATGTATTTTGATTTCTTGTTAATGATCTCTTTGGGAGATTGTTGGTTTTTGGTTTTTGGCATTTCTGTTTTGGCACTTTGATGGTTTTTCCATCTTGTATTGCCATCAATGCCAAAGGGCGAGATTGTTGGTATTTTGGATATGTTGATATGGTTTTGTCATTGATTTCAACACTTGTCGACACTTGTCAACACTTATCAACAATTGGAGATCTTTGGTTTTGTCCACCGGCATGTCAGTGACTTATGCACAGTCACCGGTATTTAGTTCACCGGTAGGTTATATTGTTCACTGGCACTTGGAATGTCGAAGACATGATTTTATCACTTGGTTTTGGCAATTTGGTTATTGATTTATTCGGGTTTGCATATTTTCCGTTACCATCAAATAGATCCATGATATGCACCAGCAAGCATATCTAGTCCAGATCAGCATGACACGTTATGAAGATGATTTATTATTATTGTAAATGCATTAAGCCAACATGATACATCGCATATTGATTTATTTGTAATTGATTTTATTGTAATATTTTTTTTAAGTCGGCCTACACATTTGGTCTTCGGTATATATGTAAGATCTCATTTGTGAGATTGATATGGGAATGTAAGGAAGTGTGAATAAGGTATATGCAAAAATAAGCAAAACTATACACGCAGACATTATTTGAAGATTGAAGGAAGGTTTGAAGAACGCATATCAGAGCTAAACTTATACTGAATCCAACATATGAAGATGTTATTTTGAGCAATACATTATCATTGGATTTAACCATCCAATTGTAGTCACTGTGACTCCCATTTTGTGATTGAGCAATGACCTCTAGGCAGCTGGCCTTTCTGCATGTTGAGAATCCATATTGTACACACATACTATCTATAGTAGTATAATTTGATTATGGGTAAGGTTTCCCACCGTGGTTTTTCCCCTTACAGGATTTCCACGTACAAATGTTTGTGTTATGTGTTGTGGATGTTATTGTCTTTCTGTTTCATGCATTAATCTTTACCGGTACTACAATTAACTGATAAAACTATCTATCAGCATTAAGTTATGGTTAAGTTAATTTTGGTTTAAATTTATTGGACAACTGATTCAACCCCCGCCCCCCCTCTTAGTTGTCTCCAGGACCTAATAATTAGTATCAGAGCCTAGTCCTCTTTTTGCAGAAGTTTACAGCTTGAGGAGATCCAATGTCTTCTAACTATTTCAGGAAGGACAGTCCTAAACTTGATGGAACCTACTATGGCATATGGAAGATCAGGATGGAGATATATATACTTGTTTGTAGGATTAATTGACTAATTTTTTGACATGAGACGACATAGGGGGGGTTTTCTCGCTTCAAATTTGAGTTAGGAGAGGGAGAGGGGTCCAAGATAGGTCCCCGTTAAGGGGGACCAAGGCGCCACGACCTAGTCCTGCCCTAATTTGGGGCAATATCAAGGTGCAAGCAGGGTGCATCAATTAATTGCATGAGGTTTTTGATATGTGTGAGCATAATCAAGTCTTTGATCAGGATAAGAGGCGAAAACAGTAAGGTGAAGACCCAAATGCAGTCTAAAATTGCAAGGAGTGCAATTTTAGGACATTACAAAAAATTCTCTTCCTTCAATTTGGAGTAGCTATTAAAGATTTTCCATTTATAATATTTTGTGGGATAACTTAGTCTATTTTTTAATTCTAGATAATTTGGATTTGATATTTGGGTTTACATAGAGTTCAATTTTGGGTTTTATAATTGAAGATAAACTTTTTCCTTAAGCTTATCTAGAAACTAAAAACTAACATTGAAACTATGTAAACTTTAATTTCATAGGAACTTTTGTACATGAAATGGTATAAGTAAGTTTGCACAAATAATATGAATTGTTAATATGATTCCCACTCTCTCAAAAAAGTTCCTTTTTATTTCCATGACATTTTCTTAGTATGTCCTTGTGATTCTAATTATGTCATAAAGTTGAATTTTGTTTACTTTTCTTTGTTTGACATGGATTGTTCCTTCTAAGCATGCACTACCTTCAATTCCTTAATGTTTGACATTGTTTTATGAAAGTATATATCATCATTAGATTTAGATTTAAAAATTTCACACTATGTGGTCATAACTAATTGGGAACTATCTCAAATTAATAATGAGAGGAAGATATACCAATGTTCACATAACACAACCCTACTCCTATTTAATTGCACTTTTCCCACTTTAGAGCTCATCTTGAGTTACAATTGCTTTAGTTTGGATTGGACTCTCGGCACTCCCACATGCACATCATAAATTCTTAACTCAAAATGAAATTTTTTGTATTACAAAAAAAATGTTTTATATCAAATGTTATTGTGTGTTCCTTTCATAAGTTTAGTTATTGATAACATGCAACATCTTTAACCAAGAATTAAAAAAAAAAAATGTAAAATTTATTTTAAACCTAAAGAAACATATAATTAGCTTTTAAATAAGTAAACACAATTTTTTATAGGAGATCAAAATTTCATACCTTATTTTTGCATTAAATTAGATAAGCATGCAAATTGTAATATAGCCCAACCTTCAAACTAGATGAGAATTGCCACAAGAAAACCTTTCCTATGTATGAGTAATTTTATAATAATAATACCAAATAGTTACTAAGATTGAGAATCTGAAATCCCTTGTTTATGGGATTAAGTAGGTTGATCTTGCTAGTAACCATATGGCGAGGGTAAATTGGGTCCCTCTAGCAATGGAATGGTTCAAAATTGGTTTATATGGGGCTTCTAGAGGCAACTCAAGAGTAAGCTTAGTATTGGGTGTGTAGTTTGAGATCATGGAGGGAAAGTCTTGAAGAAAGTATCAAAATAATTAGGTATCAAAACAAATAATGAAGTAGAATTCCAAGCAACATTGTTTGACTTGACTTGCAAGGTCGAATTGAACTTGAAGCATGTTCATCTACAAAGTGATTCTCCAATGATAATTAATGATATACACCAAAAAAGACTCCAAATTGAAGATCAATGAAGTGGCTATCACCAATATGGGAGATAATAAGGAAACTCAAAGAGTTTAGACTTACCCATACTTATTGGGAGGGCAATGACATGGTTGACCAACTAGCAAAGGAAACATTTGAAGTGATAGATGGGCTAGTAATTGTGGAAGGAAATGAGGTAGATAACTACTTGGATAACTAGGAAAGGGCAAGGATAGATACAAATATGTTATTATACATGTCAAGGTAGTTAAACTAAATGTAATAAACCAACAAAGGACATAATACATTGTCACATTTCAAGAAATAGTGTGTGAGGGAAGTGACATATGTAGGAGAAGCTCTATCAAGGTGATTGCAATTGTCACAAAGGCATTTAAAAAAAAATTGCTACCAAGAGAGATGGACACCCCTCTAGTGTAGATAGATGACATTTTTAGGAGAGATTTCAGAGAAAAGGCTGAAATGTATCTTTAAGATGCACCATGGGTTGATCATATATGCAATGAAGGGAGTTTTGAGAAAGGAATATTTACATGTGGACCATCGGTATAGAGTTAACACCGATATCACATTGATGTTCTTGGAATCGTTATTGGACATTGATGAAACACAAGGAAAGGTGGATGTTGATGAGACCATAAATTGTCTCATATTTAACCCATTAAAATCATCTATTTCTTCTTAGTGTATTGTTGTAAAAGTGGATTTGAGTAATGACTGAAAGTTCTTTAGGTTGATTAAAGTAGAATATAAAGTAGATATTTGGTTTATTTTAGTTAAATAAATGTGAGATCCAAAATTCTTCTAATATGTCTGTATGAGTGTGCAAGATGTTGCAATGTAGTTGAATGAATTGTTAAATAACTCATGACAACTTGAAGATTCAAAAATACTTACAGCAGAGAGCTCCAAACATTAACTCCAAACAGCTCCAGACATTGCAAAAGGTTTTGAAGAGATTAAGAGAACATAGAGAAGATTATTGAAGACTCCCAACACACACCAACAATAATGCAAAATCATTGAGCACAAGCCATTCCTAAATCAATGGGAAAACTATATGTTTCATACAAGTTGCAATTGCACACTAGACTGTGGTATCCTTCTCCAATAAAGATAAATCAAGTTACAAAAGAACTCAAATGTAATTGTATGATTGTAGAATATTCTTCATGATGAGCTACAATGATTTGGTCAACTGAATTGAAGAATAATTCCTTCATTCATGTTGAGAACTTGAGACTTCCTAAAATTCAAGTGCCCAGAAATTGTGAAAAATGCAGTCTTAGTAAAACGACCATATCTCCCTCGTTTCTCAACGAAATTAAAAAATTAAAAATGATCTATAAAGTAGACTTGAAGGGATAAAATACCTTTTTAGGGTTTAGAAAGATTCACAATAGTGAGGGAGAGGTTCACATCACAAAATGATTGAGACAGATTGGCAGGATGAAGGATAGCAGTTTTAGTTTTCTCAAAGCTTTGTAAACGACCCCTTAAAAATAGGATCTTGGATCCAAATTCTTAGGGAATTGGTTGGGTAGATATGGAATGAGAATTCTATAAAACAATTGTAATCATTTGAGAAAAGGGTGGATTAGAAAGGCTTGTTTTAGCTTGAGGAAATAAGATAGACTAGTTTCATTTCCAGCAATGTATTTTCTAGATTTTCCTAGAGTAAATTAAATTTCAAGCAAACATTTTATTTTCAGCAAGTGTGAACTAGTTCAGTCTTTTCATTTTATGCAAGTGTGCCCTAGATTAGCATTTCCTTTCATGCAAGTGTGTCTTAGATTAGCTTTCCTTTCCTACAATTTAGAAGAGATTGACAAGCAAGTTTTCTTCATTCTCTTTTGCATACAGTCATGGACACCACCCTGAATTGATAAATTAAATGATGAGGATTACAACAACCCCATCAGATGCACTCTGCTAATATGGAAGAAGTTTCTAGTCGAGTTGGATAACACTCTAGAGAACATGTATATATAGGTGTTGATGTACTACTATTGAGTGACTTATACATTATCAATTCTTGGGGCTGAGAAGTGGATAAATTCCCACTTAACTTTTCTACATCTAACACATCCCTACCTAGGCATAAGGAGACAATGGACAGGAGCGTATGATTCTTGAAAAAAATTCTTGAATTGGTCCTAGAAGAGGGGTTGTGATGGCTATAAAATTATATCAAAGAAGACAAATTGGAGCAATATGGTGGCAATGAGGATCCTAAGGACAATGAGTAGGATGACAATGGTTGTAGACCAAAATGTCCCAAAAAAATTCAAGGGTGTGTTTGAAGGTGGGGTTGTGGAGGGCAAGGTATAGGTTTTAAGGCATTTTGTATTATATTTTGTAAATGATGCTCCATTTTTGTAAGCGTCGAAGCTTAATCTAGCGATGAATACCGAGCTATAGTATAGAAAATGTGGGTCTCCGGATTTTGTTTCTTTTAGATCTTGTTAATAGGTCTCTCCTAATTTTGGTGATAGACTCAACCAGAGAGTTCTCCGACTGTATCTACAAACAATGTAAATTTTCTATTATCTTTAATACAAAAGGTATAGTCATCATAGACTACTATTTACTAGTATAAAAAAAGATTGAGAACTTGAAATAAAATTGAAGGAATGATAATAAACTTGATAAACTTGATGAAATCAACACAAAGCTTGGTGTTTCACTTTATAAAATAATATAACTACAAATACAAATAAAACTTTGATAAGAGAATTGCCACTCGTCATAAAACAAAATAGACTTTGAAGTACTCAAAATAAAAAAGAAAATTATAGAAAAGGTTTTGAGGCACTCAAAATAAATATATAAATATTTTTCTATAATTTTTTCAATTATATATGTTGATTCATCTATCTTTGTTTTATTTTCTTTAAAAAGCTTTTTAATCAAAATAATGCTTGTATTTTTGTACTTATATATACACTTAATATTTGAAAATTATCATTATCTCAACAAGACTTGAATCATTAATATAATTGAAATTTTACCACATTATTTATATATTGATTGTTCATACCAAGAATTAATTAAAAAAAATATAAACAACATTACTTAAATTAGTGAAAAAAAATTAATAATGAATTACAAGAGTCTCATCAATTTTTTAAAGTTCTATATGACAATTGACTAGATAAATAGAAGAAATTCCATCTAAAGATATATTAATTTATTGAGTCCAAAAGAAAGGAATTGATCTTGTTCTAGAATAATAAATTAAACATAATAATTAATAATAAAATTGAAATTTTAGGCAACTCACACATAAAACAAGATAAATAACTCGCATCAATTATAAGCTTTATTTCCAGTACTTTCTGGACAATGTCGAAACTGCAATGAGTCTATAACTGTAACAGGATCCCAAAGCAAATAGCATGGTTTTTCAATACGCAGATTGCTTCACTTGAAATTACCGAGATGGCAGTAGCGCTGCTGAACAGCAATTTGCCACTGAGTGCAGGCAATTTTAAAAGCCCAAGACTGAACTCACAAAGATTCAAATTCTCAAGGCGAAAAATTTGTTGTCGATTCAATAAGAATAGTGGTATTTGTAGTGAATCCAATAAGAGCAATATTATTTGTAGTCAATTCAATAAGAACAATGGTATCTATAGTCAATTCAGTAAGAAGAATGATGTTTGTATTAAGAGAAGTAGAAAAGGAATACTGGGTCCAGTAGCGCTTTCTGTCAAGTCCAGTGATGAGGAATCTTCAATAGATCAAAATACGGATAGTGCAAGAGAAGGTGGGAATGTTGGCCTTGCAGAAAACCCGACAGAAAATGAGGAGACCACAATGGGGGAGGAGAAGAACATAGAGCAAGAGAGTGACTGGAAGGCGGATGAGGACTTCAAGAACTTTATGGGTAATCCCTCCATTGAAGCAGCAGTTAAGCTGGAGAAAAAGAGAGCTGAAAGGAGGCTAAAGGAATTGGAAAAGGACGCCTCGGGGAATGTCTTTCAGAAATTCTTTTCAAATTTGCTCAGAAGCTCTGTTGCTCAGGAAAAGGAGAGGTTGGAGAAGGCAGAAGAAAAGTTTAAGGCCCTTGATCTCAATAAAGTAAGTTTTTCTCTGATTCCTTATCCTTATTCCTTGATATGCTTTGTAGTGTAGTACTCAACTAGTAGGCATAGTATAGAGCTATCAGGATGCCTTCTTATTGGCCGTGATGGTTTTGGGAGCCGTCTTTTTGTTCAGCTTGGTCTTCTTTAACCTATCTCAGGTAGCTCTGCCTCATTACTTTGCTCTTTTTTCTCTTCTGCATCTGCAATTTATTTTATTTACACCTATCTATCATTTTTTCCTTTAACTTACTTAAGCTTGCTCTGTTTCATTGCTTTGTTCTTATTATTCTGTAACATCTTTGGTAGCCTTGTTTTCTTTCACGAAGAAGATGAAACAGCTATGACTAACTTAGGTCTTCCGAGGTACACTGCTCTGCCACTAAGGTATAGGCTCTTCTCACGTTTAGTGCTTCTTAAGTATGGATTGACCTCCAAACACCTTTCAAGCCACACCGAGCCAATCACGGTTTGAGATTACCAAGTCTTGCTCTAATACTGCAATGATAACAAATTACAATAACCATCTAAAATTCAATCCCAGGAGCTCTGAGTGCTGTACTGCTGATCTTCAGGCGTTCAAATGTTCCGTGAACTGCTAGACCTTAACAGGTTCTGTTTTCGAGAGTGTGAATTGATTTTCCAAAATTTTAATGTTCTCCTTGATAAGAAATATTTATTTATGAATTCTGAGCTGGTGAGGCTCGGGAGTAAAACCATGGTTCACATTTGTGGACACTTGAGTTCAAAGCTTTGATACAAAGTAAGTGTCCTGCAGGGGATATGTACTTGATGCTGATAGACCAGGAAATTCTGGTGTCCAAGGGAATACAATGCAAATGGTAAAATCTTGAGAGTCCAATCTTGGCATAGCAGACATGTAAATTTACCCTAACCTATTGGTACATGCTGTGCTGTAATACCAAACTGGTTGGCATGATTTTTAGCATACGCTCTCATCAACTGTGATGTTTCAGGGCATCTTTCTCGGTGCCTATTTAGTCATCTTCATCTGCTTTGACTTGTCCATGATTGTCTCTGCTACATTGCTTTGCTCTGGTTCTTCTTTTGCATTTCTTTTGTTTTACTTTTCCATGTTCTACTTCTTTCTTTTTTCTTTTTTGGTAAATGCTTTTCACCAGAGCTATGAATCATAAGGTCACAGTTGGGATCTCATCCCCATCATTTCCAATATGAACACTTAGCAACAACACCCCAACAGAGGTTTGAACTTGGTAGTAAGAATCACATCATCATGATTTAATTATCAGACTATGCCATTATTGACATTTTTCATGTTCTACTTTGATAGGAAGATGGACTACCATTTATTGTCCAATCAGGCACTAGTTGTGGCAGTCATTCTGGCCACACCTAATTCAGGATTATAGTCATTGGATTCACCACATTATCACAAAATCAGGCCTTTAAATACTGAAATTATATCTAACCAGGCCCATGAGCTTGAAGATCTAGAATAATCTATGTCTATTCAGACAAAGCTGCATTTCCATTTAAACCAATTTTCAGTCCTGGCCTCTATTCAGCTCCTTGGCATCTGTGATAAGCTCAAGGCAACAGAAAGCAAGAAACTAGTATGCATACAGGAAAACCAAAACCAACAATGACTCACATGTGAAGGAGACAGAATTTTAGATTAAATGCTGTTTTACTAACTCAAGCAATATTCTGCCACTGCATCATTCTACTGGCTAGAAGAAAATTTTGAATCACCCGATTCAATTATCATTTCTTATTTCTCTGCTTCCGCTTCTTTCTCCAGATGTCGAAACCTCCCATTGTTGGAACAAAATTGAACCACCTGGTCTACCAATTTGTTTTGTTATTGTTTTTTCAAACACATATTCAATAGATATATCATTAGCATAAAGAAGATGTACAGCCTCTTTTTGGTTTGCTTCTCTCCTCCACTAAAGAGGACAAGATCTCATTCATCTTGTCTGTTCCTATATACCCACTTTGTATTTGCACAAATTACATTAATTGCATTTCTCCAACAATTTTATTTCTATCTACTTAAATCCCATCCATCAAATTTTATCTTTTTAACTGCTTCTGCATTTCAATCTTCACCTCCTTTGACATGCTTTTTTCTTTAGGCTCTACGATTGTTACTTTTATTCTGATTACCTGAAATATATTCATATTTGTACTAATGTCTGATCCAATAGTTCTTTCAAAACCACATTTTGCCTCCGCAATCTTCAATTGGGATTACTAGTCTTCAAGTTCTTCTTCCTCAACTGCATGCAAATCAATCACTTCAATAACATTAGAATTAAGAATGGGAGCCTCAATCTATTGGTCCTCTTCTTCAAATGTAATCACAGTTTCTCTTATTGTCTCTTCTATCTCTACAGCTAGGTCCTCTTTACAAAATCTTCTCTTCGCTAGGGGCTTCTCCACCCTCAGATAATAAACCAGTTTCCTCCCCCAACATTTGTCTCTTCTCTGATAATTTCATCTTGTTCTTCTTGCTTGTTTTTTATTAAAAATAAAACAGGGTTTTTGAAAGGGCTCAGACCCTTGTACAATCAGAAAGATAAGCATTTAGCACAGCAAATCAACAAAAGAAAACCAAGAAGACCAACAACGAGACAACAAAAAGTAGAAAAACAAACAACCCAAACAAACAAACAATCCAATTCAGGGTGGTTTAAAGCCAAACTGGTTGTCCATGTTACATGGGCAAATAGCATACCATGGCCCACTTTGGAGCAACAAAGGCGGATTATAGCAGAGTCTTCACGCTCAATCTGCTGCACCCAGTTTGGAAGAAAAATTAATTCTAAAAGGGATTTTCTTGTTTTTCTCCATAAGCACACAGATTCTAGCAAACA
Source organism: Cryptomeria japonica (assembly GCF_030272615.1). Classification (NCBI taxonomy): domain Eukaryota; kingdom Viridiplantae; phylum Streptophyta; class Pinopsida; order Cupressales; family Cupressaceae; genus Cryptomeria; species Cryptomeria japonica. Next base: position 270,031,487 of record NC_081407.1, on the reverse strand, counting down.
ACAAATGCTTTCTGAATTTAGTGATCAGATTAGTAGCAAAGTACTGTCTAATAATTGGCTATAAGCATTAAAAAACTCTTCATCCCAATGCTCCAAAGGCAAGCCTGACAATTTGATCCATACAGGAAGATTGAAGAAGTCTTATTTTAAAGGATTAAAGCCTGGAGACCATTATTTAAGACAGGCCATTTTGCCACCTAAAGTATGGACCTTCCGACAAAGCCCAAGAGCAACGATCCAAATTGGAAAAGGAAAATAAGAAGTTATAAAACATAGCAGATACCTCTACTTGGCCTTTTAACTTCCATTTCCAAAGTAGCCATCATCTAGTAGCATCAATGTTGGGGCAATTACAATAGAATCTCCTAATAAGCGAGTTCTTAAGCCAAGATGTTGACTTAGCAATAAGGGAGTTAGGGATAGAAGTTTGAATCTGCCCCTCAACCACGGCCTGGACAGAGACAAAATTATCAGAACCATCGACATCGATAGGAATATTCACCATCACAAAATCCTTGGTTTGAACACCCATGCCAGCACACCCAACATACACATCGTTGATGTAGGCAGTTTGCGTAACAAATCATACCTTCTTTGCCAACTTAGAGGCTGCAAGTTTTAAGACATTGTAGAAACTCCATCTTCATTCTCTTGAATTATGCTTCCATCTTAAGAGCCCACTGATTTAAATCTTCAACTCTGAAAATTTTCAGACATATTGAGAGAGTTGTGCATCCTCAATTTTCCTATTTGACTTTCTAGGACTTGACCTTTACTTCTTCAGCAATCTAGGTTCAAATTTCTTGCCAATGATTCTTGAGTTTCTCATGATCCTTATGTTTCTTCTTCCCCAGATTGAGTGAGCTCCTTTCTTAACTATTCTCTATGGCTCTGCTTCTAAATTATTATAGCCTTCTTCAAGCTGCTGCACTGCACTTCTTTTGCACTAATACTCTTCTCAAAATAATAGGCCTATCTTGGAACTATTATAGCCACGATCTTATCACTCAGGCTGCTACTCTCAACTAAACTTTAGCAATTTGCTGACACTACTTCTGTAGAGGGACACAAGAGACTGGAATGCACACTGGAAAATCAACACTAACATTGACTTATATTCACAGGAAACATAATTTTAGTTTAAATGCCTTTTTTATCTACCCACACAATCAAAATCCATCCCCTTCATGGTGATAATGATGACTTCTAATGTCGTAAAATCTTCTAAACTGTTTACATTCTTTAAAAGCATATTTTTAAATAATAAATCCGCTTTCCCTGTATCCAGAGAATATATATTCTAGAGCTACTTTTCTTATTTGGTAAGAGGACGTAATTTAAAGTGTACTTTTTAAAGCCACTTATTAGTGCCTAGTAAAGTCAGTCTATGACTCATAAAAATGTGCATCCTTGCAGATTTCCTGATAATGTTCTATATGTGCTTTGGAGAAAAACTTATTAACCTGCTTTGGACAAGGGAGCACCACCCATGTTGTTGTTTGTACATTAACTTATGTCAGTAAGAGATACTGAAATACAGAACCCTGCACACAGAATAACATACATTTGTTATCTATTCTATGACTTGCAGTTAAAGAGCTGTTTTGGTTTTGACACCTTCTTTGCTGTTGATGTTCGCCGCTTTGGAGATGGTGGTATTTTTATTGGAAATCTTAGAAGGCCTATAGAAGAAGTCATACCTAAACTGGAGAAGAAGCTAGCTGATGCTGCGGGTCAAGAAGTTGTCCTTTGGTTCATGGAAGAAGAAACTAATGATATAAAAAAACAGGTAATTCAGCGTTAATGTTTGCTTCAGTATGGTTAATCTTCTGATTTTCTGAATTTTCCTGCATACTTTGTAAATCGTATGGCAATGATTGCTTGGATATGCTTCATGGTAGAGATGCATTTAGCTGTAAAGAACCTGTAATTGAGCTTGAACTTAGTTTTGGTTCTTATAGTTTTTAGATTTATAAAAGAGGCTGTAGTCTGAATATTGTGTTGCTCAGCTGACTAATAATTCCTCAATCCTTACATTTAAAACCACATGATAATTGTTCACTTTTTCAGGTTTGCATGGTGCAACCAAAATCAGAAATAGATCTCCAATTCGAGTACACGAAACTCGATACTCCTTTGGGCTATATTAGCGCAGCACTTCTTGGTGTTACAACGTTTGGGACAACTGCTATCATGAGTGGATTCTTTGTAAAGCCAGATGCTACTTTCGATGACTACATTGCCAATGTTTTGCCTCTTTTTGGTGGCTTTGTCACCATTCTCATAATTTCTGAGGTGTGTTCCATCCCACTATGAGCATTATTTGAAAGTGAATTAGATGTTTCATAAACTTCTATTGCAGTATAAAACAAAATGCTTTGATCAGTGTAGGAATGTTTCATTTTCGTTAGGTTGTTTTTTAATTGATTAATATGGTACCAAACTTGAGTAAAAGTCCAAGAAGAGAATTTATTTTGAGATACTTAACAAAATTCAGATGATTGCATTTCAAAACTATTCTACAAACTCTCAATGAATCTAACATGGTTGGAGGCCTGGTAAGTAGTAACAGTTACCATTTGTCTGCCACCATTACTAACATTAAATATGCGAAAATTTATTGATTAAACAAGATCACACAAACTAATTTAAAACTCTATCAAATTTATTAAATGATCTCACAACTCAAGTTTGAATGATGCTTCTTGTGAACTCTAGAGTTGAAGGCTTGGGCTGCTCAATTGTAGAGCTCTAAGTATTTCAGGAGGACATCATCAGGTCGAAAATGAAGGTCTATTATGTGAACATTTAAATTTATCACACTATTAAATAGAAGTTGAAGGAGAGAAGAGGATTGAATGAAAAGTTCGAGGAATGAAGAATATTTGTATTTGCATTTTTTTTCCAAAATTTCATGACATAGTTGTATCATTTTTTTTCACCGCAGAATTTATGATCAAATTTGAATATTTGTTTTGTTTCTTTTCTTTCAAGCCAAAACATGTTTGATAGATTGGTTACGATGTCTATGGATAAATGTCTGAAACGTATACTACTTTGAGTGCTTGTTTTTTGCTTTGCTTCTGCAAATCTTTGCCTTTACCTGTTGCAGTTTTTCTCCACCTCATTCTTATATGATCTTTTATGGGAAGTGGTCTTCAAAGGGATAGTAAGATTGAAAACATGCTGGCTACCAATTGAGCAAAGCTGATATGGCTTTTGGTCGGCTTCTTTGCATACAGCAGTTTGTTGCATCATTCAAAACAAAACATCTTGCTGTTTTGAATGAGGAACCAAATTTCAGCATTGATATGTCTTCTGGCAGCTGCTTTGCAACTTGTTCCCTTAGCATCTATCTAACCCTATGCAGCTAAGAATGTGATTCATTTTTTGTACAATTTCTTCTAGACGTGTTAAGAATCGTAGTGTGGGTCTGATTGATTTCTCATTCAAATGTGAACAAATTTCAAATTATAGAGTTCAGCATGGAACTAGAAAATGAAGGAGGACATAAACCTGGATCTTCAGAGGCTTTAGTACTAGGTTTCCTAATTCAATTTTGCAGTCTTATTAAAGACCTTGACGCAGGACTTTAAGCATCCCTGCCCTTAAACTTCACATACAAATCATCAGCAAACACTGTTAACAAAGCAGAGACTCTCTGCTAATAACAAAATCAGAATGTAACATAAGGAAAATACATCCATATATTCAAAGTGAAACAACTGGATAATCACATTACAAGAATGGCCTTTTCTGGCCTCACATATCTCAATCTCTCCTCTCTTATTATTTTCTCTTCCTTTATGCTCTCTTCTTTAATCCTGCCCTCTTGACTTTGTATGCTTCCATTCCCTTACTAGCAGCTCCCAATTCTCCTTATGCAGTCCCACCACACTTCCGCGTACTGACTCCCTCTCCTTATCTCCACACTCACAGCCCACATTTCTTATCCGTTTTGGTCGATCCCTTCATTCCTTAAGAGGCCTCCGTTCTTACCTTATCTTCGCCACTTGGCATAGAGAATCTCCTCAAAATTTCAGTTTCAAAAACAAATAAAAAACTGCCTTCAGGAGGCGATACTTGTTTCTATAATTTGTTGTCATCTACACTCCAAATTTGACACCTCACTCTCCAAAGTCTCCTCACATTATCTTGCTGCTGTTCTATTTATTTCAATTATTATTATATTTCACCAGCTGTTACGTAGGAACCATAATGGCTGTCCCACTCTTCTATGCCTTCCTCTTTTATCTCTTTGCCACCTTGCTGATTTGCTCTGTTTTCTTTTATGAGACTTAAACATCATAAATGATGGTGCAGAAAATGATTTCCAATTCCTTTTATTTTTCCTTAAATGTGTGCAGCGAATTGATATCTTTTTCTTTTCAAGCTCAAAATGGGTCATTAATTTAATTCTGATGCTTCTGCCGCATTACAATTTCACCTCCCTAAGCCTCTTTCTGTTCCTGTTTGCCAGATGCTCCTGCATCAGACCTCAAAGTATAACTACATAAATCAGATAGTCATATATTTAATTAACAATAGTATTGACCATGATCTGATTTCTCACAACCAGATTTCTGATTCTGGGCCTAAGTCTCTTGCAGGAACCTATAGACCAAATCCTAAACAATTACTGGCGATGACCGGGCAAGTAATTATAGACCAAGCATCCTAAACATCATTGGACCAAAATCAAAAGTCAAATGAATGTTTGGATAAATTCAAAATCTGTTTGCACAAAACCATTCTGTCAGAAGCCACTCCATTCTCTGGAGAATATCTGTACAAACACACAAATAAAGATGGCCCAAGCAACTTTACCGCTTGTGCATAAAATGATATAGATGGTCTAATTGGTTCTCTCTCTGCTAAGTGTTATCTTTGCTTGAAATCTACTGAGGGGTTTATTTATGAATTGAATTTGAATTTGATGAAATACAGATCTAAACACATGTTTGTTTTTGTTTCCCTTGGGCCTGGACATTCTGATGAGATATTGTTTGCATGTGTTGCATACTATCGTTTCCACCCTCATATTATGGGAGAATTCTCTTTCACTTTGTTGTCCCCTCAATATTCTAGAATCTGGGTTGCCAAGAGTAAGACTATAAAATATATATTTATACACGGGCTTGGCATCTCCTTTCATCTTCAGTAACATTCCTCCTTTTAAGAAGTTGAATCCTTGGGTGGAAATAGGATCCCACTGGATCTAGATCTGAGCTCAATTATTAATATTTGAGTTTGTTTTAATCGCAACCTTCTTGTCCTGTTCTTTCATTGACAAGAAATCTGGAGGTAATCCATTATCCAAGAAAATTTGAGCTGCATTCCATAGATTGCCTCCTTTGAGTAACAGCTCAAGGAATTGGTTACAAGTTACTTCTGAATGGTTGAAACTCATCCTTTCTTTTTTGTTTTATGGCAAAAGTTCCGTGAAAGGAACCATGCAAATTAAACAAATCTTCTCTACTTAGATCATTTTCCTCCATTCTCTCTTACTGAAAGCTGGAAAAAAATCATTTTGATCTAAATAATATCACATTGTCCTGAGGACAAATAATGTTATTCCATACTACTTCGAAAACATACTGTAAGGAGTTTCCGAAGTGTTACCTTCGTCTTAATATTAATGCTTAATGTATCTGATTTTACGACCTAAAATCTGGACTTTATAAAATTAAGATTGGAATACTGTGGGTAGGAGTCATTTGCCTCTGGATTTCTCTGACATGTTGGAGCAATTAGTTGCTAAGATAAGACTCTGTAATTCGTTGCTTTTCTTGGACTACTGGCCTTTCTGGCTTTGTAAATCTCTTTGTGATTAATAAATTTCTATCCCTTTTTGTGAAAAAAAAACACAAACAGTTATAGAATTAAAACTATAACCAACTATGAGATTAGATTTGTACATCGAATGAAGATGTATATATTTGGGTATTTCTTCTTTGGCCTTCAAAATATGTATACAATTCCATGAAAACTCTCACAGTTGATTGATGTGAACTTTATTTACTGTTTACAGATTGCAACACGATGGACGGCAGCTCGCTATGGGGTTAGGTTAAGCCCGTCATTCTTAGTCCCATCTAACTGGACTGGTTGTCTTGGAGTAATCAACAATTACGAATCCCTCCTACCAAACAAAAAGGCACTGTTTGATATTCCTGCTGCTCGGATAACATCTGCCTATGTCACTTCTTTTCTTTTAGTAGCCACAGCATTCTTCCTTGATGGTAGCTTTAATGGAGGTGGCAATGCCTTGTAAGTCTTTTTCTATTCATTCTTCTTAATAATTTGCAGGAAAAGACTATATTTTTTTGTTCGACTTTATACTTACCTCCTTGAATGATTTTCCTTTGACAGGTATATAAGGCCCGAATTTTTCTATAATAATCCACTGCTCTCGTTTATCCAGTTTGTTATTGGACCATACGCTGATGAGCTTGGAAATGTTCTTCCCCGAGCAGTGGAGGGAGTTGGAGTTCCTGTAGATCCCCTTGCTTTTGCTGGTCTTCTAGGTAGGTGGGCATTGGGAAAAACTGGTAAATGCTAGGATGGATGATAATCAAGTCATGGATTCCTCTGAATAGGAATTTAAATTTCCACTTCTTTCTGTGTAACTATAATTTAAGATGTCCAAGGTTGTAATAGGTGTAAGAGACTTACGGAAAGAAAATTGGCACAAGAATTGTTTATCTAAGGTGATGCATGCGTATTTTACAGGTATTGTTATAACTTCATTGAACCTTTTGCCATGTGGGAGGCTCGAAGGAGGGAGGATAGCTCAAGCATTGTTTGGAAGAAAAGCGGCAACTTTACTTTCCTTTGCAGCGTCACTCATACTTGGAATTGGAGGACTAGGTGGTAGTGTTCTGTGCTTATCATGGGGGTTGTTTGCGACTTTCTTTAGAGGAGGTGAAGAACTTCCAGCGAAGGATGAGATCACACCGTTAGGTGATGAGCGTTATGTGTGGGGTTATATTCTTGCCATCATATGTTTCCTCACCCTTTTCCCGAATGGTGCAGGCACTTTTCCGAGTGCATTCTACACTCTTCCATACTTCAGGGGCGACTGAATAGCCTATCTCGGTCTATCTTCAGATATGTAATTTTTGGTTGGTTAAAGCAAGCATCAAAGAGCTTCCTTGTGCAACGTGTAAATAATAAAACTAGCAATTGCACCTTGGTGTGCAATGGGTATGCCGAATAGGTATGGGAGGTCAATACGGAAAAAAATTGGTCTATTATTTGCATACAATAGTATAGTACATGAGATCAATTAAGACAATTTAGAAAATAATTTTTCTTTTACAATGAAGGTAGTAGTGGGGAAGTGATAGTAAGATAAGGAAGACAATCACGATTCATTATGAATAGGCTCATGTTATGTTTGCAATAGGGAGAGACATAAAGATATATAAATCTAGGAAGAGATAGAGGATTGAATAGTGAGAGAGAGATGGAGAGAGATATAGAGGGAGATGGGTATTTTGAGATGGAGAGGGAGAGACAAAGAGAGAGGAGAGAAGGATGTATAGAGATAGAAGAGATAAATATATATTAGAAAGAGAGAAATATAAAGATAGATATAGGAGGTGATAGAGAGATAGATAATAAGATAGAGATAGAGGGTGATATGGAGGAGGAAATAGTGAGAACTTAAGCTAAAAAGGTAAAGATATATCAATATAGAGGAATAGGGAGATGAAGAGGGAAAGAGGGAGACATGTCTAGAGATACATGAGGAGATGGCAGAAGAAATGTTGAGGGAAAGAGCTATAGTGGTAAAGATATACAGTTGCAAAAGTCTAGGCAGAGGCATAGGAAGAGAGAGGGAGACGTATGTAGAGATAGAGGGGGAGATAAGAAGATGGAGGGAGAGATGAAGATAGAGGGAAAGAGGAAGGGGGAGATTAATATATAGAGGTAAAGAGAGGTAGAAAGAGAGAGACAAGGAGAGAGAAAGAGGAAGTGATATAGATATATGAGAAGAAGAAGATAGTGAGATAGATATATGTGGGAAGAAAAGACGAGAAATAGATAGAGGATTGAGATACACACACACACACACACACACACACAAGAGTATGGTTAGAGAGATTCCGATAAATAGAGAGGTGGAGATAGAGTGATATATATATAGTGTGAGAGAGGTATGGAGACGGTTAGAGAAAAAGTTAAAGAGATAGGCAGATAGAGGAAGAAATATATGGATGGAAAGAGATATAAATAGAGAGAGAGATGTCGATGTGCATACAAGTAATAAAGAGTGAGAGGTATAGAGAGAGGGAGATACATAGAGATGGGGAAAGACATGGAGATATAAGGAAGGAGAGAGAGAGAGAGAGAGAGAGAGAGAGAGAGAGAGAGAGAGAGAGAGAGAGAGAGAGAGGGGGAGATACATAGAGATGGGGAAAGATATGGAGATATAAGGAAGGAGACAGAGAGAAAGAGAGAGAGAGAGAGAGAGAGAGAGAGAGAGAGAGAGGCGGGGGGGATACATTTAGAAAGAGTAGGAGAGATGGAGTGAATAAGAGAGATAGATGAAGATAATGAGATATAGATAGAGAGGGAGAGAGGAAGATAGGAAGAAAGAGATAGAAGGGGCAATAGTTCCAAATAAAGGTGACAAAAACAAGTAAATAGAGAGAAGGGGTAAAGATAGAGAGAATAAATTTTTAAATACAATGATTGTACTGATTTAAATTTAATATAACAACAAATATTATAAATTAATCTACTTCTAATAGCTTCACAAATTGGCGGTCCATGTTTAAGGAGAGATGTGCAAGATGATTACTATGTCTAAAGTTGTTGGATCATTATTCATTGGGATACATTTATAAAGAGTAGGAGAGATGGAGTGAATAAGAGAGATAGATGAAGGTAATGAGATATAGATGGAGAGGGAGAGAGGAAGTTAGGAAGATAGAGATAGAAGGGGCAATAGTTCCAAATAAAGGTGACAAAAACAAGTAAATAGAGAGAGGGGGTAAAGATAGAGAGAATAAAATTTTAAATATAATGATTGTATTAATTTAAATTTAATATAACAAAAAATATTATAAATTAAACTACTTCTAATAGCTTCACAAATTGGCGGTCCATGTTTAAGGAGAGATGTGCAAGATGATTACTATGTCTAAAGTTGTTGGATCATTATTCATTGGTTATTTTTGCTATTATATTTTTACGTACTTTTTTTCACTAATTATTTTCTACTTGTCAAGACATTGATTTTTTGTCAATGTTATATCTAGACCACTCTTTTTGCACAAAAATCGTAGTTAATATGAGAATACAAGTAAGCATATTTGATTAATGTTGAAAAAGATTAAGTTTATTGATCTTGATAAGGCCATTTCTTTTAGTGCTCAACATAAAATATCTAAACGAAATTTGAAATCCACTACTTATCTATGTGGAACACTTGATAGTTCAATCGAGATAGGCTTGTAAGAATTAAGTGGCAGTGCCACTCAAATTTCATTGCAATCATGTGAAAAGGTCTTAATTCAATATTAAATGTTGTCAAATAGACATCCAAATGATAGATGGATAATGTGGTGTAAAGTCTATTTGCTTTCAAATTAGAAGAGACAAAGAGAAAGGAAGAGAATAAGAATGATTAAATTAAAATTTTAATAACATTTAATTATTATTTGTAATTTCATAAAAACCGTAAATTCTTAAAATAAATTTCACACTTAAATCTAAATTCAAAATTAAAATAAATTGAAAATTTATATCTAAATTAAAATAAATTGAAAATTTAGATCTAAATTAAAATAAATTGAAAATTTAGATCTAAATTAAAAATTAAATAAATTAAATACAAAATTAAAATATATCAAAATCTAAATATTAATAAATAATAATTTAAACAATAATTATAAACAATAAATTTATTACATTGATAAATAAAAAGTAAAACTAATTTTTAAAGTTAATAATAAATGGAAAATAAAATTATATAAAATTCAAATCATACATGAAAACTAAATTAACGTTATAATAAAAAAGTGAAAAACTATTCAACGTGCTTGTTAGTATTTTGTAAAGAGGTGGAATCACACTTTGGATTTGACTTTGTTTTGATGACGGGAAGAAATGCATTTTTGCCTTTGATTCATTACGTTTCGTTGTGTATGCTTGAAAAATGCGAATAGACATCAAAGTCAAAGAACTGGCACAAAAAGATCCTATGACAGGTAATGCGTATTTCAAGGAAACGTGAACGGGAAGATAGATGGTGGAAACGATGACAAGATAGTACTGTCAGGCACAACAAGTTGCCAGCGGTGGACTCAAAATCATGTAGTGACGTGTTGTCACTGATGTCGAGGAGTAAAAAACAACGGTGAAAACAGCGAGTACAGTTGATGAACAAATAGAACTGTATGCAAAAAAAATTTGAACAGACAAGATGCATTGAATCGTCTTGCACCCATTCTCGAACAATGCGTACCATCGATAGGAAAAAAATAGCTCGTCCATTTCATAGAAAGAGACGCCTTCGGCGTAAATATATATGAATTTTCCTTGTTAAGAATTTTCATTTAGAGTGTCACTGGAGTACAATTCTATGTTTGAATGAATGATTTTATTGATGTTTACAAGATCGATCAGTCTATGGGACCAAGGATTCAACTATATGTATATTCCTTTCAAGGTTAGATCTCATGTTATTTATGTTGACTAGAAAGCTATCACTCTAGTTGATCTTAACCTTGTCAAATAAATGTTGCATGTTGGCAGCCTTTAAGATGATCTCGTACTAAGCACGAATATCATCATACACTATGCACTCAATGAGAAAGTGTCATTCTATCTCGATTGCACCCATCCCGCAGAACAAGCAAGTTCTCTCTTCCCATACCTCTTTGGGCAATTTCCAACTACCCATTTCTCACTTGAGATGATGCAAACATGTCCTCAATTGTGTCACTAACAACCTTACTTTCCCTTTAATAATTGCCCCTAAATATGCTTTCTCTCCATGTTCCCAAGTTCGGTTAAACTCTTTGATGTAATATGCCTTTTTACGTCCAATGTGGTTAGTCCACATGGCAATCTGAAACTTTACTATAACAAACTCTTTTATATCCTCATTGGTATTAGGACATTTGTGCAACTTGAATGAACTTTAATGACGTTCACAAGACCATGTGATCTAAGGGACCACGAGATATAGAGCTAATCCATTTTTAGATTTCTTTCAATGTCAACTCTTTTATTGTATATTTAATTAAGAAGCTTGTGATATTGTGGAGCCTTGTCTCCTCAAAGATTTCATTGAAACTGTCAACTCAAAATATTTTCAAACAGAATATGAACATCCTCATACATTGCACAATGTTTGGGAGACTACTTTGTCCTAATATGGCTACAAACATATGACAACAACTAGTCTCCATATAAAATAGCATCTCTAAAGCATCGTGATTTAACATACAATATCATGTTGTCAGCTCTTTTATTGTATATTTAATTAAGAAGCTTGTGATATTGTGGAGCCTTGTCTCCTCAAAGATATCATTGAAACTGTCAACTCAAAATATTTTCAAACAGAATATGAACATCCTCATACATTGCACAATTTTTGGGAGACTACTTTGTCCTAATATGGCTACAAACATATGACAACAACTAGTCTCCATATAAAATAGCATCTCTAAAGAATCATGATTTAACATACAATATCATGTTGTTTTCCATATTCTCTATATAAAATTGTTTGTGAATGATATGTAGTTAACTAAAATTCTTGCCTCTTGGGAGTGCAATTCCTTGTTGACTCTTTAGTGAGTCGGCGATGGCTTACCCAATACAAGAACCAAACCTCCTCCCTGATTAGGGAATCTAAGTCACACTGCTACTCTACTACTTCTACTCACACCATTGTTACACTCACTCTAAACACCTTTGCTTGTTGGAATGTTGTTGTAACGCCCTGTCAGGAAACCTCGAAGGGATTAAACTAATACACTTGAAAAAGAGTAAATATTTTTTTTCTAAACTTTAATAAACTAAATGATGCATTAAGATAAACATTACATTTAATTTGCACAAACGGAAGACTTGAGTGTAACTCCTAAAGGGTTTCCCAACATGGTTTACATAAATAAACTAAACATTGCTTAAGGTAAATTAATTTGTATAAGATGAATTTATCCTAAAAACTCAATTTCACTAAACAATGATTGCTTCATAGAATTGCATGTGATATCATTAACATTCCTATGTTCCATTCATGATGATACTTTCCATTACATTACATCGGTGATTCTAATAAAAGATATACATTTAACCATCTAATTCTCTTCAATACAATTCTTTTACATTACAAGATTGAAATAATATTACATTGCACTTAACCATTAAGTCTCATAAGAATACATAATGATTACATTAAAATTGCATCTTGCCACGAAGGCATACATAACTGATGCAGGAGCATCCCCTGTTCAAGCAATCTTGCATCAACCAAAAACATTTTCCTTTCTGTGTGTCCTAGTTTTGGCTCACCGGATCCTATTGAGTTGGATTCTACTTGAAGACTTGATCATCTTTCTTGCTTCCAGACTACATCGCATTTGGATCATTTTTCGGCAAGATATCGCTGACCGGTTTCCATGATAGTTTCTTGTTACCAATTGGCAATTCTTGTTACCAGTTGCCTAGACCCATTTTGGTGATCTATCGGAACCCCTTCTGAAGATTGCGGAGCCTTGGGCATTGATTTTGATGTTCCTTGGCGTATGGCCGATCTTTTCCCGTAATCTGCCTTTCATCCTTTGGATTTTCTAGAGGAATCTCTTGGTGGAGGCCGACCTTGTTTATTTTGCACGTTAGATCTTGTTCTTCAGGTTTTGATCCCTTTTGGGCCGACTGGATCGATATATATAATTATAATTGCACATTAGAATGAATCAATCAGAGAATCATGTAGCTAGACTATGCGTAGAAGATAGATCTCACGATTCAAGGTCTCAGTTGTGACCTATTATGTATGTTCTACTAGGCCTATGAGTCAGTATGTTGTAACCCGATTGTTACTGTAGACACCTAAAATTGTCCAGTCTAATTAAATAAATATTTTATTTATTTAATTATTTTAGCCTAATTCTTCTATTAATTAAATAAATCTTTATTTATTTAATTAATTCAATTATCCTCTTCTAGCCTTATTTCTCATTTAAATAAATACATTTATTTATTTAATTGATCCCACTTCCTCTATTAATTAAATAAATCTTTATTTATTTAATTAATTCATTAACCTTTTCTGCCTATGACACATGTCATTCATCTCTTAATTCCTACACTACCTACCCTTTCATTATGTTATTATTTCTTTTACCTACCCTCTAATCATGGCCGACCATTTATCTTTTACACCTCTCAATCTTATCCCTCCATTTCTTATGGTGTCTTCTATATAAGGAGATGCTTCCTTCATTATCAACCCTATGCACCCCGATGATTATTCGACTACACTAGGCTTTTGAACTTTCATATGCAATCCTACTTGCAACCACATTTCCTTTCTTTGTTGAGCTCTTGTCCACATAAAATCTGAGAGCAAATATATCAAGCAAGATCAATGGAAATAGGAAAAATGGAGACCCAAACCCTATTGGACATGCGATGGTATAATCTTTGTGATTTCATTTGATTTGCATTGTCTTAGGTAATCTTCATATGTTATGGTGGATCTTTGTTGTTGTTAGGCTAGGGTTTTGTGGTTGAATTCATTTAGCCTTTCGATATTATTGTTATCCATTTTCACCGTATACATTTTGGCACGCCCCGTGGGACTCTTGTCCCTTTTGCATTTAACATCTTTCGTTGCAGATTTTGTGTTTTTGAAGTTGCAGATCTGACATTTCCAACAATATTTTGATATTTTCACGTCTGCGTACTTTCGGATCGCGTTTTTTATTTTATGTCGCGTTTGTGACATCTGGAATTGTGTCTGCACCTTCGATAGTATTTTATTTTTTTTGCAGATTCCAGGAAACACGTATGTGTTCCCTAGTCACGTCTATGAAGTCTTCAGGCGTGTCTGTGTTCAGGAACCGCGTCTGTGTCAGATCTAATCGTGTTTGTCTTTCTGGTAACCACGTCTGTGTGCAGTTGTTGCATTTTGATTTATTTGATCTAATTTTTCATCATTCCAATTTCAGATCAGGTTTATATTGAGCTAACATCTTTAGATCTAGCTAACGAAATTGGTGCAGCTTGTCTTGAAAGCAAAAGAAGAAAATAAATCGTTTTGTCAAAGGCCCCTATTTCACAAAGTCTTTTAGATCTAAAATTTACCTAACTTGTGTGCTTGCAGGAAGGGGTGATCATTTGAAACAAATCCAAATTACTAATAGATCTTTGTTGCAAGACCTTGGCAAGGGTTTTTGATCTTTATTGTGTGCCTTGTTTTCATAGATTATCAAACACTTCAATTGGTGCACTAAAATTGAACCAGTGTCCTTTGTGTCTTGGGCAATAGGCTCTTTTTGTTTCATCTTTAGAGGGTCTGTCTCCCCATGTGGTCATTAGGACTATTAGTGAGGAGAGAATGACCCAAGTGGTAGCGAGGAAAACCCACCTCTTCCAAACCACTATAAACAACTGTATTCATGGTGAAAACTATGGATAACGTGTGTTGATTAGTTCATACCGACACTATGTCTCCCCATAAACCCGTTTGATCAAATTTATTTGATCAGTTGTAGGGCGTAACCCCTACCGGCTGGGAGCCTTATGTATTTACAGAGCTGAAAGTGCCGCATGTGTGGCCACACGAGCGAATGCCCTTACTAGCACATTTTTATTTTAGAAGCCAAAATTCTTCTAGTTGTTGGGGCAGGAGGTCGGACCTCTGAAGCGGCCCACACACATATGGTTCTTAGTAGAGATACAAAGTTCGCCACGAGGAGTTTTCATGGGGACTGATGCTTGGCTGCCCCGAGAAGTGAGTGCCAAGGGTGGAGCCAGTGGGGTCAAGCATCTAAGTATCCACTTTGAATTGCAAAGCCTCATGTGGGAATCAACAACTATTGTCTTGGCCAGCCATAAGAATTGTGCTTGACTTATTTTAAACAATCAAACATTCAAGACCAAATATCAAAACATTATGTCTTTTGTGTCTTCAAGTGTATGCAAAACAATTTTACATCAAACAACACACTTTTTCTTTGAGTCATTTTTGGGTCTAAACACTTGCAAACATTGAGTCCTCATCAACATTGTGTCCTCTTGTCACGAAAAACAGTCAAACATTCAGATTTGGTCACAACAAGTCACTTCACAGAATAGAAAAATTGCACAAAGTTTTTAGAAACGCGTCTGTGTCTGACAGACCCGTGTCTGTGTCATATAATTGCATCTGTGAAGGGCAAAAACGTGTTTGCATTCTCTTGACCAACATTGCACTTACAACATCTTAGAAATGCGTCTGTGTTTGACAGAACCGCATCTATGTCATTTAAACGTGTCTGTGTCTGACAAAATAGTGTATGTGTCATTTAAGCGCATCTATGAAGTATATAGGCACGTCTGTGTTGAGAATTGAAAACTTTCATAATCCAGCAAACAAGGAACAGTCAGTTTCAAACTTATTGAGCTTCCTAGGTATCTCTCTGGGTTTTCATCTAGCATTCAACCTATTTTTGGGTCTCACAAAGTCCATCATTGCTTTACACCTTACATTACATTCACATTTGTCTAAACTTGAGTCAAAAGGTCACTTGCTTTTCCTCATCATACTTTGTTAACACACTACATATAACAACATTTTGCTAAGTGGTCCCTCATCAAGGTCTATCACATTTGGGTTTCATTTGGTCTTACTTGGAGTCAAGGTCAACTTACCTCATCAAGAGAAACTATCATCTCTTTGGAAGCCACACCTACTCTACTACATACATACTTTGTCTTACACTTTGGACATTGCAAGTAAACTTCAGATTCATTTACATTCCATCCAACTCTTAGTCTTCCATACTCTTTCCATTTTCATCTAGTCTCACACATCTTGGTCAAGACCTAGTTCATGGTTGAAACCCATTCCCAAAAATCTAGGAGATAAGCTAAAGAGGCTCAAGAGTCCACAAACATGAGTTCCTATGAGTATGACAATGCTATCTTCTTCAATTCTGATCATACCACATTACCTGGCATGGATGCTTATAGAAACATTCCAAATGTTGAGAACATGGACACTACAAACAACAATGATACACACAATGACAATATGGACAACTTTTCAGTACATTCAACAGAAGTGGAAGACATCATTAGGGATCCCCGTTTCAATCAATTGGTTGAGGAAATAATGAGGAGAGATAGACAATACTTCTTACAAGTGATGGCACAAAGTGGAGCCAAGATCCCTCATGATTTTGACATGTCTCAAATAATGGAAAATTGACCTTTGCAACAACCTCACCTCAACATGGATCAAAGGAGGCCTAATAGTGGAGGCAATAGAGGACCACATATGGTTCCTGAATCACCATCATCTTTGTTTCAAAAACTAGAGGTCCCATACACACATGGTCAAGCATATGATACTCACCTTCACAGACCATTATGGAAGTCTTATGCTGAAAAATATACTCAATCACATACCAATGCTAAGGATCAACCATCAAAGCAAATGGATATCCAAAGGCATGCTCAAAATTTGGACACAAGGAAACCCCGTGTCAAAGTTGGGGGCAACACACTAGAACAAACTCATGACATGCCTATAGAGTATGGTATACATGGACAAAATAGATATTCCATTCCTCACCATGACTCTATACCAAGTGGTCCATATATGCAGCATCATTATAGACCTCCTCCATATGAATATGTGTATGATCAATATCATCCATATATGCAACATGCTCCTCCTCCACCGGGTGACTCGGGCATGGGGTATGGTCCAAGAAGTCGGTCTCCACCCAAGAACAATTTGGGACAGCAAATCAAGGACTTACAAAAGAAAATGGAGGACATAAAAGCACCGAAGCCAACTTACATAATGAGAGACATATGTCCCTATCCATTTGACAAAAGCATTCCAATGCCTCCATTTCCTACACACTTTGTGACACCTAAGTTTGGTAAGTATAGGGGAAAAGGAGATCCTAAGGCACACATAAGACAGTTTTTCACAGCTTGCGTTGAGGTAGCTTCAGAAGAGACATATTTGATGAGATTATTCCCACAAAGCTTAGGTGATCAAGCTATGGAATGGTTCTCCCAACTCCCACCTGGAATTAAGTCATGGGGTGACTTAGTAGAGGCATTTATTTAACATTTCTCATACAACATAGAGACAGACATATCAGTCACTACTTTGTGCAACACCAAGCAAAAGGTGGAGAATCTTTTTCATCATTTTTACAAAGATGGAGAAATCTAGCCAGTAGATGCTCTTGTGAAATTCCTCAGAAACAAATGGTAGAGATGTTCACCCAGAATGTTAACAAAGACATTGGTTATGACCTAAGAAAAGATTATTTGTCCACCTTCAAGGGCATCATTGAAAAGGGCTAAGCAATAGAAAAAGTCCTAATCAAACAAGGAGTCATTAAGATATTCAAAGAAAACAAAGAGGACTTTAAAGGAAAAGACAAGCCAAGATTTTGGAATAAAAACAAAAACACAATCAATGATGGTGTTGTTGATGCTAATACAGTACGACCCAAAATCATTTTTTGGGGATCAATCTCTAACAATCAAGTGAATACTCAAACAACTTCAAAGTCATGAAGGAAGTACACTCCATTGGGAGAACCACTTGAATCAGTTTTCAAGAAGCTAGTGGCAAACAAGATAATCACAATTCTAGATTTTCCTCCATATGAGCCAAAGGTTAAACCAAATTGGTGGAATGATGGTGAATATTGTGAATTTCATAAGAGAAAAGGTCGTAAAATAGGTAATTGTCATCGACTGAAGAACATCATACAAGATCTTATTGATAGAGGTGACATTGAGATTAAAGGACACTCTTCCAATCAAGAACATGAGATGTTTAAGGAACTATTCCCAAAACATGACAAGGGAAAAGCTGCAGCCACAGATGACCAAACCAACTATACTAGAGCATCCTATAACTATGATTCAACTATCAATCATATTTCGATGGACAATTATGTATCTACCATTATCATCAAGGACAAAACGCTTGAGAATTCTACCCAAAGACCCAAGATTGTCCTAAAAGGCACTGGATCTTCTTCCAAACCTACCTTTGAATGTAATGTTACAACTCGTCAAGGTAAATTCACTTTGCAAGGTGCTCTAGCTAAAAACATCACTTCCTCATCAACCAAACCTGAGTATGACCTTGTAGAACAATTGGGGAAGACACCCACACTCATCTCCATCCTCGAGCTCTTATGCATATCCCCTGCACATAAAGCTATTCTTGATAAAATATTGAGAGACACTGTTGTCTCTACTGATCTCAACGTGGACCAGTTTCAACCCATGGTGGGATACCTTTCTGTTCCACACTCCCTTACATTCACAGAAGTTGACGACACCTCCATAAGTCAACCAAATAATGCACCATTACACATTGAAGCCTTCATACACAAACACCGAATAAAATGAGTCCTAATAGATGGAGGAGCGGGTCTAAAAATTTGTACATTGAGCACTATTAAACAATTGGGATATTCAGATAAAGTTGTGAATTCTACAAACAAAATTACCATCAAGGCATATGATGATGAAGAGCGTTCATCCAAAGGCACAGTCACCTTGCCTCTCAGAGTTGGGCCAGTTACAAAGGATGTGGTTTGTCAAGTCCTAGACCTGGATCTCATATACAATATATTACTAGGACATCCTTGGATTCATGAAATGAGGGCAGTCCCATCTACATATCACCAATGCATTAAGTTTCCTCACAACGGAGTTGAAATAACAGTTAATGGTGATCCTAATCCATTCATATACTGCAATAACTTGAGACCAAAAATTGAAACGATCATTCCAAGTAATAGGGAAGTTGTCCCTTCTTCTGCATACAATGATCCTGAATCATTAAAACCTTCGACATCAAAACAAGGTGAGCTTAAAGGGAAATTCTAGGATAAGGGCATGGGTGAATACACTTTGAATCAAACCATGTGTTTACAACAAGTTATGAGTTCACAAAAAGAATACGGAAGACCACATCCTAATAAGCAGGTATCTATCATTGTACTCAAATGGGACCCTATTATCTTTCAAATATGGGGTGAACTGGAAGAAGAAGACTTATACAAAATTCTTTACAAAGACACTGAAAATTATACACGAGATCACATCAGCCTACCATGTGAAAAGTATGGCAAAGGATTCAAGATCCTACAAAAATTTGGGTATGATGGCAAAGTCCTCTTGGCTTAGGAAAGGAAGGCATCATTGAACCTTTACAACCAGAATTAACATTAAAAAAGGAACGCTCGAAAGGACTTGGTTTCATGACTTCCAAGGTAAACACTCAAAAGACAGGAGAAGCATTACAAATCGAAGCTGCCAAAATTCAACAAGAGAATCATTGTTCCATAGACTCCAATGAATGGGAATGGGATTCAGACAAATCCTCCAGTGACTATGAAATCATCGAGACATTCAGAGAACCAGGTGAACCCACAGAAGAAGAAGAATTTTATAGAAAATTCAAAGTTGGTCAAGAAACAACCCCTGAGGACCCCATACAGTCCTTGCCTCTAGGTTCTAGGTTGAAATCACATAGAATGAGAACACTTGTCCCAAAATGTGTTATTAGTGATGACAATTTGGATTCGTTCACGATCGAGACAGATGAAGAGAGTGCCAATGATGACCTCAATGACTACCTCGACATACCTGAATATAACGGCATTTTCACTCTTAGCCCTGCTAACTTTGAAGACATCAAAGGCCTTCCCCTTGTTCACCACCAACTTATTTACTGGGACCATGAAGGACCTGCACAATTCGACACATTCCAAAATGATGAAGCCTTTATTGATTATCTAGGCATACGAGATGATCTTCCCCCTGGGGACCATAAAGCAGGATACACTATAGAACTCAACAGCGTGGCATATTTTGGTGAGGGTGTCAGACCTTCTAGTCAAAAAAATATAAAAATAAAAACAAATCAAGGGTCTTATGGTGAAAACCACCTTGTGGCATTGTCTGACCCCAAAAAAGTAAAAAGAAAGGACGTATCTAAGGGGAAAAACCTCTCTAAGGTACCCAAAGATGGAAGGCTCGACATTCTCCTAGCATCCTATGAAGAAAAATCATCTATGTTGGTAGAGGAAACCATCAAAACAAACATTGGTACAGAAGAAAGTCCACATAACATATTCTTGGCTCAATCTCTGACGGAGATAGAAAGATCAAAGTTCATAAGTTTCTTCATAGAGCGACAAATCAGTTTTGCATGGTTATATGCTGATATGCCTGGATTGGATCCAGATTTGGTAATGCATCATTTGACAGTTAAACCGGGGGCAAAACCAGTGAAACAAAAATTAAGAAAGATGCATCCACAAGTGGCATTATTAGTCAAGGCAAAGCTTGAAAAATTATTGGATGTCAAATTCATACGCCCAATTGATTATCCTGAATGGATCTCCAACTTAGTGCCTGTCAGTAAACCAAATCATAGCATCAGAATATGTACAGATTTCAGAGACAGCAACAAAGCTTGTCCTAAGGATGACTTTCCATTACCAAATATTGACTTGATCGTCGATCTCACAATAGGTCATGCGATGTTATCTTTGATGGATGGATTCTCTGGTTATAATCAAATAAAAATCACATCCGAGGATCAACACAAAACGACATTCACTTGTCCTTGGGGAACTTTCTGCTGGAATGTCATGCCCTTTGGGCTAAAAAATGTGGGCGCTACATATCAAAGAGCCATGACTACTATCTTTCATGATCTCATGCACGTTACTATGGAAGATTATGTTGATGACCTCTTGGGAAAATCAATAGACAAAGATACACATTTGGACATACTTTTAGTCATCTTTGATTGGTTGGAAAAATACAAAGTAAGATTAAACCCCAAGAAATGTGTCTTTGGAATAACCTCTGAGAATCTCCTGGGATTCATTGTATCAAAAAGAGGAATCGAAGCCGATCCAGCAAAAGTCAAGGCCATCCTAGAGATGCAACCACCATGAAACATTAGTCAACTTTGATCTCTGCAAGGGAGACTTTGGTCCATACGAAGATTCATAGCACAACTTGCGGATAAATGTAATCCTTTTTAGCACTTGCTACATAAAAACATCAAGTTCAAATGGGATGATAACTGTCAACAGGCTTTCCAAATACTCAAAGATTATCTTCTGAATCTGCTAGTATTGATGCCACCAATTCTAGATCAACCTCTATTATTATACATATCAGCTACTTCAATAGCACTGGGGGCACTCTTAGCACAACAGGTTGCTGAGGGCAAAGAAAAGGCAGTCTACTACATCAATCACACATTGGTGGGATATGAGCTAAACTACACACCAATCGAGCGTGTGTGTCTCGTTGTGGTCTTTGCTTCACAGAAATTACGACATTACATGCTAACTCATAAAACTAAGTTGGTCGCAAGGATCAATCCATTGAAATACCATCTCAATAAGGTAATGCTTATTGGTCGACTAGCCAAATGAGTGATGCTCCTAAGTGAATTTGACATTGAGTATGTGGACAGAAAAGCAATAAAAGGACAAGCTATAGAAAATTAGTTAGCAGATGCTCCCATGATAGATGATGTTCCTCTAACTTCAGAATTCTCAGGTGAATCCATCTTGACAGTGTCACACGCAAAACCTTGGCAGCTATACTTTGACGGCTAATACACACAGCATGGGGCGGGAGCTGGTATTCTCTTCATAATTCCTCAAGGGGATTCTATACCAAAATCATATCGATTATCATTTCCTTGCACTAATAACATAGCAAAATACAAAGCATTAACAACTGGATTACAGATTGCAGTTCAATGGAAGATCCAGGAACTTCATGTTTTTGGGGACTCTCAACTTGTAATTCGTCAAGCGATTGATGCCTACCAAACAAAGGATGAGAAATTAATGCCTTCCAAAAGAATGGTGGATGACCTGAAACAACATTTCATGAAATTAGACTTTTAGCAGATACCAAGAGAGTAGAATCGAGCTACAGATGCTATGGCTACAATTGCTTCACTAATCGATCTACCACAGAATGAGACCTGCTATGAGTTCTTGGTGGACAACCTTTTGGTTCCCTCATATGAGATCACTCGTACTGAGATGATATGTGTCGTCGGTCCTGAGTCACAGTTATATGGTCCCATTTTCGCATACCTTCGTGACAATACCCTTCCTCCTGACCTGTCCAATAATCAACGTCGCACTTTCATTCACGAATCTTCTCGATACATCATTTTAACCGATATCCTATACCTTTGAGGTCTAGATGGCACTCTTCTTAAATGTTTAGAAGGGGACAAAGCTCAGATTGCGTTACGTGAAGTTCATGAAGGAATATGTGGTCCACATTCTAGTGGTCCTACCTTAGCCAAGAAACTCATCAAGACTGGATATTACTAGTCCAATATGCAAAAAGACTCATATCAGTTTGTCAAGAATTGTAAGTGTAGACACCCAAAATTGTCATGTCTAATTAAATAAATATTTTATTTATTTAATTATCTAAGCCTAATTCTTCTATTAATTAAATAAATCTTTATTTATTTAATTAATTCATTTATCCTCTTCTAGCCTTATTTCTCATTTAAATAAATACATTTATTTATTTAAATTATCCTTTTCCTAAATTAAATAAATATTCTTATTTATTTAATTATCCCATTTCTTCTATTAATTAAATAAATCTTTATTTATTTAATTAATTCATTATCCTTTTCTACCCATGACACATGTCATTCATCTCTTAATTCCTACACTATCTACCTCTTTCATTATTTTATTATTTCTTCTACCTACCCTCTAATCATAGCCGACCTCCTTTTTACACCTCTCAATCTTATCCCTCCATTTCATATTGTGTCTTCTATTTAAGGAGATGCTTCCTTCATTATCAAACCCTAATCAATCATTCTAATCGTTCTATGCACCCTAATCACTGATCTTAAGGACTTGACTATACTACAATCCTGCTTGCAACCACATTCCGTTCTTTGTTGAGCTCTTGTGCACATAAAATCTGAGAGCAAATATATCAAGCAAGATCAATGGAGATATGAAGAATGGAGATAAAAACCCTATTGGACATGTGATGGTATAATCTTTGTGATTTCATTTGATTTGCATTGTCTTAGGTAATCTTCATATGTTATGGTGGATCTTTGTTGATTGTTAGGCTAGGGTTTTGGTGGTTGAATTCATTTAGCCTTTCAATATTGTTATTATTGTATCCATTTTCACCATACACATTTTGGCACGCCTGGTGGGACTCTTGTCCCTTTGCATCTAACCTCCTTGTTGCAGATTCTGCGTTTTTGAAGTTGCAGATTGGACATTGTTCGACAGCATTTTAGTTTTTTTTCGCGTCTGTGAACTTTCGAATCGCGTCTTTGATTTTCTGGCACGTTTGCGGGATCTGGAATCGCGTCTGTGTTTTCGACAAATTTTTATTTTGTAGGTTTCAGAAAGGAGCGTCTATGTTTCATAAGCGCGTCT
Source organism: Cryptomeria japonica (assembly GCF_030272615.1). Taxonomy (NCBI): domain Eukaryota; kingdom Viridiplantae; phylum Streptophyta; class Pinopsida; order Cupressales; family Cupressaceae; genus Cryptomeria; species Cryptomeria japonica. The sequence goes on along the minus strand of NC_081407.1, from coordinate 270,007,791 downwards.
GTGTTATTTCTACCCGCGTCTGTGTCGGAAAGGAGCGTCTGTGATTTTTAGGCGCGTCTGTGCATCACAGAACCGCGTCTGTGTTATCCAGACGCGCCTGTGTTGAGGGTAACAGCGTCTGTGTATTTACTGTTTCGAAATTTTGAAGTTTTCATTGATTCAATTTTCGGATTTTGTACTTAGGGTTTCAGATCTGGTTTATTTTTGGACTAACACTTTCAGATCTAGCTAACTAAATTGGTGCAGCTTGTCTTGGAAGCAAAGCGTTTTGTTGAAGGCCCCTATGTCACAAAGTCTTTTGGGTTTTTAAAATGTACCTAACTTGTGTGTTTGCAGGAAGGGGTGATTATGTCAAACAACCCAAACTACTAACAACTTTTGTTGCAGGTCCTTGGCTAGGGTTTTGAATTTTTGTTGTGTGCTTTGTTTTCATAGAATAGCAAACACTTCCATTGGTGCACTAAAATTGAATCATTGTCTTTTGTGTCTTGAGCAATAGGCTCTTTTTGTTTAATCTTTAGAGGGCCTGTCTTCCCATGTGGTCATTAGGACTACTAGTGAGAAGAGAACGACCCAAGTGGTAGCGAGGAAAACCCACCTCATCCGAACCACTATAATCAAATGTATTCATGGTGAAAACTATGAATAACGTGTGCTAATTAGTTCATATCGACACTATGTCTCCCCATAAACCCGTTTGATCAAATTTATTTGATCATTTGTAGGGCGTAACCCCTACCGGCTGGGAGCCTTCTGTATTTACAAAGCTGAAAGTGCCGCATGTATGGCCACACGAGCGGATGCCCTTACTAGCACCATTTTTTTTTAGAAGCCCAAATCCTTCTAGTTGTTGGGGCAGGAGGTCGGACCTCTAGTAGCGGCCCACACACATATGGTTCTTAGTAGAGATACAAAGTTCGCCATGGGGAGTTTTCATGGGGACTGATGCTTAGCTGACCCGAGAAGTGAGTGCCAAGGGTGGAGCCAGTGAGGTCAAGCATCTAAGTATCCGCTCTAAATAGCGTAGCCTCGGGGGTAAAACCCTATGTGGGATCAACAACTATTGTCTTGGCCAGCCATAAGAATTGTGCTTGACTTATTTTTAACAATCAAACATTCAAGACCAAACAGCAAAACATTGTCTTTTGTGTCTTCAAGTGTATGCAAAACAATTTTACATCAAACAACACACTTTCTTAGAGTCATTTTGAGTCTAGACACTTGCAAACATTGAGTCCTCATCAACATTGTGTCCTCTTGTCACGAAAAACAGTCAAACAGTCAGATTTGGTCACAACAAAACGATTTCACAGATTGAAAAAATTACACAAATTTTACAGAAACGCGTCTGTGTCTGTTTTAACCACGTCTGGGTCATATAAACGCGTCTGTGAAGGGCAAAATAGTGTCTGTGTTTATAACAGCGTCTGTGTTGAATAGAAACATGTATGCGTCATATAACCGTGTTTGTGAAGTATACAGGCGCGTCTGTGTTCAAAAATTGCAAGAAAATTTCACAGTCCAGCAAAACAAAAGAAATCAGTTTCGGAATACTTGAGCTTCCTAGGTTGTTTCTCCAGGTTTCATCTAGCATTCAACCTGTCTTTGGGTCTCACATAGTCCATCATTGCTTCATATCTCATTTTACATTCATACTTGTCTAAACTTGAGTCAAAAGGTCACTTGCTTGTCCTCATCATACTTTGTCAACATACTACATACAACAACACTTTGCTAAGTGGTCCTTCATCAAGGTTTCTTACCTTTGGGTCTCATTTGGTCTTACTTAGAGTCAAGGTCAACTTACCTCATCAAGAGAAACTATCCTCTCTTTGGAAGTCACACCTACTCTACTACATACATACTTGGTCTTACACTTTGGACATTGCAAGTACACTTCAGATTCATTTACATTCCATTCAACTCTTGGTCTTCCATACTCTTTCCATTTTTTATTTAGTCTCTCACATCTTGGTCAATACCTAGTTCATGGTTGAAACCCGTCTTCAAAAATCTAGGAGAGAAACTAAAGAGGCTCAAGAGTCCGCAAATATGAGTTCTTATGAGTATGAGAATGATTTATTTTTCAATACTAATCACACTACATTGCCTGACATGGATGTCTATAGAAACATTCCAAATGTTGAGAACATGGACACTATAAACAACAATGCTACACAAAATGACAATGTGGACAACTTTTCAGTACATTCAGCAGATGTGGAAGAATCCATCATGAATCCCCATTTCAATCGATTGGTTGAGGAAATAATGAGGAGAGATAGACAATACTTCTTACACATGATGGCACAAAGTGGATCCAAGATACCTCATGATTTTGACATGTCTCAAATAATAGAAAATCGACCTTTGCAACAAACTCACTCCAACATGGATCAAAGGAGACCTAATAATGGAGGAAATAGAGGACCACATATGGTACCTGAATCACCATCAGCTTTGCTTCAAAAACCAGAGGTCCCACATACACATGGTCAAACATATGATACTCACCTTCTCAGACCATTATGGAAGTCTTATGGAGAAAAATATGCTCAATCACATATCAATGCTAAGGATCAACCACCAAAGCAATGGGATATTCCAAGGCATGCTCAAAATTTGGACACAAGGAAACCTCATGTCAAATTTGGGGGCAATATAATAGAACATGACATGCCTGTAGAGTATGGTATACATGCACAAAATAGATATGGTGTTCCTCAACATGAATCTATACCAAGTGGTCCATATATGCAACATCATTACAGACCTCCTCCATATGAACATGTGTATGATCAATATCATCCATATATGCAATATGCTCCTCCTCCAATTGGTGCCTCAAACATGGGATATGGTTCAAGAAGTCGATCTCCACCTAAGAGCAATTTGGAGCAACAAATCAGGGATTTACAAAAGAAAATGGAGGACATAAATACACCAAAGCCAACATACACAATGAGAGACATATGTCCTTATCCATTTGACAAGAGCATTCCAATGCTTCCATTTCCTGCACACTTTGTGACGCCTAAATTTGACAAGTATAGAGGAAAAGGGGATCCTAAGGCACACATAAGACAATTTTTCACAGCTTGCATTGAGATAGCAGCAGAAGAGACATATTTGATGAGATTATTCCCACAAAGCTTAGGTGATCAAGCTATGGAATGGTTCTCCCAACTTCCACCTGGAATTAAGTCATGGGGTGACTTAGCAGAGGCATTTATTCAACATTTCTCCTACAACATAGAGACAAACATATCAGTCACTACTTTGTGCAATACTAAGCAAAAAGAGGGAGAATCTTTTGCATCATTTTTGCAAAGATGGAGAAATCTAGCCAGCAGATGCTCTTGTGAGATTCCACAAAAACAAATGGTAGAGATGTTCACCCAAAATGTTAACAAAGAGATTGGTTATGACTTAAGGAAAGCTTGTTTGTCTACCTTCAAGGACGTTATCGAAAAAGGCTTAGCAATAGAAAAGGTCCTAATTGAACAAGGAGTCATTAAGATATTTAAGGAAAACAAAGATGACTTTAAAGGAAAAGACAAGCCAAGATTTTGGAATAAAAACAAGAATACAGTCAATGATGGTGTTGTTGATGCCAACACAGTGCGACCCAAATTCATCTTTTCAGGATCAAGTTCTACAAACAATCAAGTAAATACTCAAACAACTTCCAGATCACGAAGGAAGTACACCCCATTGGGAGAACCACTTGAGTCAGTTTTCAAGAAGTTAGTGGCAAACAAGGTGATCACAATTCCATATTTTCCTCCATATGAACCAAAGGTTAAGCCGAATTGGTGGAATGATGATGAGTATTGTGAATTTCATAAGAGCAAGGGTCATAAGACAGGAAATTGTCATCGACTGAAAAACATCATACAAGATCTCATTGATAGAGGTGACATTGAGATTGAGGGACACTCATCCAATCAAGAACATGAGATGTTTAAGGAACCATTCCCAAAGCACGACAATGGAAAAGCTAAAGTCACAGATGATCAAGCCAACTATACTAGAGCACCTTACAACTATGATTCAACTATCAATCATATCTCGATGGACAATCATATCTCTACTATTACCATCAAGAACAAAAACCCTGAGAATCCTCCTCAGCGACCCAAGATTGTCCTAAGAGGTGTTGGATCTTCTTTCGGACCTACCTCTGAGTGTCATGTTACAACCCGTCGAGGTAAAATTACTTTGCCAGGTGCTTCAACTAAAAACACCGCTTCTTCATCAACCAAACCTGAGTATGACCTTGTAGAACAGTTAGGGAAGACACCCGCGCTCATCTCCATACTTGAACTCTTACGCATATCCCCCGCTCATAAAGCTATTCTGGACAAAATCTTGAGAGACACTGCCGTTCCTACTGATCTGGATGTGGACCAATTTCAAGCCATGGTGGGATACCTTTCCATTCCACATTCCCTTACATTCACAGAAGTTGATGACGCCTCCATAAATCAGCCACATAATGCACCATTACATATTGAAGCCTTCATACGCAAACATCGAATAAAACGAGTCATGATAGATGGAGGAGCTGGTCTAAACATTTGTACATTAAGCACTATCAAACAATTGGGATATTCTTATAAAGCTGTGAATTCAACAAATCAAATCACCATCAAGGCATATGATGATGAAGAGCACTCATCCAAGGGCACAGTCACCTTACCTCTAAGAATTGGGCCAGTTACAAAGGATGTGGTTTGTCAAGTCCTGGATCTAGACCTCACTTATAATATATTGCTAGGACGTCCTTGGATTCATGAAATGAGGGCAGTCCCATCGACATATCACCAATGCATTAAGTTTCCTCACAATGGAGTCGAAGTAACAGTTAACGGTGATCCTAATCCATTCATATATTGCAATAACTTGAGATCACATACTGAGACCATCATTCCCAGTAATCGTGAAGCTGTTCCTTCTTCGGCATACATTGACCCTGAGTAATTGAAACCATCGACATCAAAATAGGGTGAACTTAAAGGCAGATTTCAGGACAAAGGCATGGGAGAATACACTTTAAATCAGACCATGTATTTACGACAAGTCATGAGCTCTCCAAAAGAAAATGGAAGGCCACATCCTAACAAGCAAATATCCATCATGGTATTCAAATGGGATCCTACTACCTTTCAAAGATGGGGTGAACTGGAAGAGGAAGGTTTATATAAAATGCTCTACAAAGACATTGAAGATGACACACAAGATCAGATCAATATACCCTGTGAGAAATATGGCAAAGGCTTCAAGATTCTACAAAAATTCGGGTATGATGGAAAAAGCCCTCTTGGGTTACGCAAAGAAGGTGTTATGGAGCCCTTACAACCTAAATTGACTGTAAAAAGGGAACGCTCGAAGGGACTTGGTTTTTTGACTTCCAAGATCCATACTAAAAGGACAGAAGAAGCCTAACAAATCAAAGCTGCCAAAATTCAACAAGAGAATTGCTATTCCACATATTCCAACGAATGGGAATGGGGTTCCGACAAGTCTTCTAGTGACTACGAGCTCACCAAGACATTCAGAGAGCTAGATGAACCCACAGAAGAGGAGGAGTTTTATAACAAATTCAGAGTTGGTCAAAAAACAACCCATGAGGAGTCTACACAGTCCTTGTCTCAAGGTTCTAGGTTGAAATCACATAGGATGAGAACACCTATTCCGGAATGCGCTACTAGTGATGATAATTTGGATTTGCTCGTGATCGAGACTGATGAGGAGAGTGCCATCGATGACCTCGATAATTACCTTGACATACCCGAATATAACCACATCTTCACTCTTAACCCCGCAAACTCCGAAAACATTAAAGGCCTTCCCCTTGTTCACCACCAACTCATTGACTGGGATTATGAAGGACCAGCACAGTTTGACACATTCCAAAATGATGAAGCTGTTATTGACTATCTTGGCATATGAGATGATCTTCCCCTTGGAGACCATAAAGCAAGATACACTATAGAACTCAACAACATGGCATATTTTGGTGAGGGTGTCGGACCTTCCAGTCGCAAGAATATGAAAATAAGAGAAAATCAAGGATCTTATGGCGAAAACCACACTGTGGTGCTATCTGATCCCAAAAAAGTAAAAAGAAAGGACGTATCTGAGGGCGAAAACCTCTTTGAGGCACTTGAAGATGGAAGGCTCAACATTCTCCCAGCTTCGTATGAGGAAAAGTCATCCATGCTGGTAGAGGAGACCATCAAAACAAACATTGGTACGGAAGAGGTTCCACACAACATATTCCTGGCTAAATCATTGACAGAGTCCGAAAGGTCACAGTTCATAAGTTTCTTCAAGGAACGACAAATCAACTTTGCATGGTCATATGCTGATATGCCTGGACTAGATCCAGATTTGGTAATGCATCATTTGACAGTCAAACCGGGGGCAAAGCCAGTGAAACAGAAATTAAGAAAAATGCATCCACAAGTGGCATTACTAGTCAAAGCAGAACTTGAGAAATTACTCGATGTCGGATTCATACGCCCAATTGATTATCTGGAATGGATCTTTAACTTGGTACCTGCCAGTAAACCAGATCGCAGCATCAGAATTCGCACAGATTTCAAAGACATCAACAAAGCTTGTCCAAAGGATGACTTCCCATTACCAAATATTGACTTGATTGTTGATCTCACAGCAGGTCATAAAATGCTATCATTAATGGATGGATTCTCTGGCTATAATCAGATAAGAATCGCACTTGAGGATCAACATAAAACAGCATTTACTTGTCCGTGGGGAACTTTCTGCTGGAATGTCATGCCTTTTGGGCTAAAAAATGCAGGTGCTACATATCAAAGAGCAATGACCACTATCTTTCATGATCTCATGCACATAACTGTGGAAGATTATGTTGATGATCTCTTAGGTAAATCAATAGACAGAGATACACATTTGGACATACTTTCAGTCATCTTTGATCGGTTGGAAAAATACAAAGTAAGATTAAACCCTAAGAAATGTGTCTTTGGAGTAACCTCTAGAAAGCTCCTAGGATTCATTGTGTCCAAAAGAGGAATCGAAGCCGATCCAGCAACAGTCAAGGCTATCTTGGACATGCAACCACCCAGAAACATCAGTCAACTTCGATCCTTACAAGGAAGACTCCAATCCATTCGAAGATTCATAGCACAACTGGCAGATAAGTGTAATCTTTTTCAACACCTGCTACATAAAAATATCAAATTCAAATGAGATGATAACTGTCAACAAGCTTTTCAGACGCTCAAAGATTATCTTTTGAATCCACCAGTTTTGATGCCACCAGTTCCAGATCAACCGTTGCTACTATACATATCAGCTACTCCAACAGCGCTAGGGGCACTCCTAGCACAACAAATTGCTGACGGCAAGGAAAAAACAGTATACTATATCAGTCGCACATTGGTGGGATATAAGCTAAACTACACACCAATCGAGCGTGCATGTCTCGCCGTGGTCTTTGCTTCACAAAAATAATGACATTACATGCTTACTCATAAGACTAAGTTAGTTGCAAGGATAGATCCATTGAAATACCTCCTCAATAAAGCAACACTTACTAGGCGGCTGGCCAAATGGGTAATGATGCTTAGTGAATTCGACATCGAGTATGTGGACAGAAAAGCGATAAAAGGACAAGCCATTGCGGATCAATTAGCAGATGCCCCCATGATTGATGATGTCCCTCTAAATCCATAATTTCTAGATGAATCCATTTTAACAATATCACATGCAAAGCCATGGCAACTATACTTTGACGGCTCATACACACAGCATGGGGCAGGAGCTGGTATTCTCTTTATAATCCCTCAAGGCGATTCTATACCAAAATCATACCGCTTATCATTTCCTTGCACTAACAATATAGCGGAATATGAGGCATTAACAACTGGATTACGAATTGCAGTTCAGTGGAAGATCCAGGAACTTCATGTTTTCGGGGATTCCCAACTTGTCATCCGTCAAGCAACTGATGATTACCAAACAAAAGATGAAAAATTACTGCTTTACAAGCAAATGGTGGATGATTTGAAACAACATTTCACAAAGATAGATTTTGAGCAGATACCAAGGGAACAGAATCGTGCTGCGGATGCCATGGCTACAATTGCTTCATTGATTGATCTACCTCAAAATGAGACCTGCTATGAATTCTTGGTGGATAACCTTTTGGTTCCTTCATATGAGATCACTCCTACTGAAATGATATGCGTTGTTGGTCCCGAATCCCAGTTATATGGTTCCATTTTCACATACCTATGTGACAATACTTTACCTCCTGATCTATCAAATAACCAACGTCTCACCTTCATTCGCCAATCCTCTCGATATGTCATTTTAGTTGATATCCTATACCGACGAGGTCTAGATGGCACTCTTCTTAGATGTTTAGAAAGCGACGAAGCTCAGATTGCGTTACGTGAAGTGCATGAAGGGATATGTGGTCCACATGCTAGTGGTCCTACCTTGGCCAAGAAACTCATTAGGACTGGATATTACTGGCCCAATATGGAAAAAGACTCATATCAGTTTGTCAAGAAATGTAAGCAATGTCAAATTCATGGAGACCTCATACATGCGCCAGCACAAGAATTACAACCACTTGCGTCTCCTTGGCCCTTTTGTCAGTGGGGACTCGATCTCATAGGCAAGATTCACCCTCCTTCCTCTAATGGTCATAAATTCATTATCACAGCCACAAAGTATTTCACAAAATGGATTGAAGCCATGCCTCTCACACAAGTCACTGGAAAACAGATTGCTACCTTCATCCTCAACTATATCATATGCTGATATGGTATTCTTGTTTCCATTATTACTGATAACGGGCGTCCCTTCAAAAATCAGGATGTTCGTGAACTCTGTGACCGCTTCCATATTTCCCATCATTTCTCCACACCATATTACCCCCAAGGTAATGGCCAAGCTGAGGCGTCTAATAAAACAATTCTTAAAATCCTCAAGAAGACAATCGACGACGCTGGCCGTAATTGGCATATCCAACTCAATCCTGCACTTTGGGCCTACTGCACAAGTGTCTGCACACCTACAGGAGCTACACCCTATTCACTTGTTTATGGCACTGAAGCTATCTTGCCTATTGAGGTCGAGTTACCTTCTTTACGGGTCTCTTTGCAAAACATCATCACTGATGAAGATTACAGGGTCTCTCGCTTACAAGAACTAGAACTACTGGATGAACGAAGACAAACTGCTTTTAATCATCTCAAGGCTTACCAACAACGAATGAGTCGCAGCTACAATCACAAAGTCAAGCCTCGCACATTTGAGGTAGGTGACTTGGTTCTCTGAGAAAACCCCAAGAATCAGCAAGACAGAGAGAAGAAGGGCAAGTTCGAACCAAACTAGCTTGGTCCTTACATCGTTACAGCAACATATGGATCTGGGGCATATCAGCTCTCAACTATAGAAGGTGAACCTTTGGAGGATCCTATCAACAGTATGCACCTTTGCAGGTTCTACACATAGCTCTTCGGAATATCCTAATTCAAAAATACAAAAAAAAATTATAAAACAAAAAAAATCGTTACTTGGTGAAAACCTAGCAAACAGGCACCTTGTGACACACAAAAACATTGAAAAATCGAAAAAAGTAAAGAGAAATAATTTCGTCCAATAGTGAAAACCACTTCAGTGGCGCCCTGGGCAAGTACCATGGTGAAAACTGGGTCACTAGCGCCATGCGTAGAGACATTGCTCCTCCCTCCTTCAGGATTCACTTTCATCATTTCACTTTGCACACACTCACAACCTATTCATCCATAATAAACTTACCTATTCCCATCATGGCTTGTTATTGATCTACCCAAGATTGGTTAGCCATTCATAATAAACCTCCCTTTTTGCCTCCCTTTCCATCCATAATAAATCAGATCCTATCTGTAGCTAAGGCAAATCCTACGTCTAGTGATGGGTCTGGAACTGAAAACATCACATGTTTCAAGGAGTACAGTTTCTTCCAGCTTTCTTCAGTCTATTCGCGCACAATCCGCAATAAAGCAACATCGGCATCACAGATCCGCAATAAAGTTTCGTCTTCTCCGCAATAAAGTATCAGTTTCATGGATTCAGTCAGTTTCAGATGAGACACAGCAGCAACAATGGGCTTCAACAAATCAAATCTTTCAACAGACTCAGACAACATTATGGTTCAGTGCTATCTATCCTTTCTGTGAAAGTAAACATTGTGACCACAATCAAATAAGACTTATACAAGTGACAAGAGACACTAAACTTGAGGACTACAGTGGATGTTGGTGTCGAGTCTTGGTTTTCTTTTGATTTTATCTTTCTGGTGACATGTCTTTTAGCTTTTCCAGGATGTCTTTGACTAGAGATTCTATCTCCAGGATGTCTTTGACTAGAAAGGCGAGGATGGGGTATCGTCACCTATTTGTATTTTCTGTCTGTGGATTGTCTCTTAGTAATGCTATGACTTGTCCAAGGATATGAAGACACTATGAGTCTAGTTTGAACTGGGGCATTCCTTGTTTGTGACTGTCTTATCTCCATGCAAACATGTACAATGACTTTCTGGGTCGAACATATGCCTCGATTGTCATAACCTACTTGCCATAATAAAGCTCAATGATGATAACGCACAAAAAGCTCTTTCACTTTCATATCTTCTGTCTTCCATCCCTCTTTCTTGATTGACTTCCATCGTCCTTCTCGAGTCCGCGTAGCCCGCTATCACATGACTGAGTATAATGACACACCAAAAACATTTGCATCTCATGTAGTTGCACCGGCATTACCACATATAAGCATTTCATACACACATATAGATACCACAACTGCATCACATCCTGCACACAACACTGGTTAGCACAATTTACATTTGCATTATCATATTCATCTGCATTACATACATTCACATTTGCCTCATGCATACACATATAAAACATAAAAGAACACAATATATTGCATTGCATCATATACATATTTGCATCCATATCATAAGCATCACATAGAAACATACATCATTAAACATCTCATCACATAGGTACACATGCATATAGCTGCCACAAAAATAAATCATCTCATATATATAATCATAAGTGTCATGATACAATGATGTCAAAAATACATATGGCTACAAAAGCACCTGTAGGTGTCTACAATACAAAACAATGGTACAAAACTAATACAATGGGAGCCCTCTAAGGCTATGATGAACTCCCTCCCTCGGAGCCACCTGGCCTCGACGGAATCTGAGCCCTTGAAGGACCCGCCCCAGGATCATCCTGCCTGCCCCCTCTATCTAGTGGTGGTGGAGGACCCATGACCCCACCACTCGATGCCTGCCTCCTCCGACTCCCTCCTATAGCTGTCGCTGTACGCGACGGTCTATGGAATCTCCTCGCCCTCTGATCTGCCAGCACTGCACCGTAGTAGAGGTCCCTCCAGTATCCTATCTCCTCTCCAGCCCGCAGGACATATGCATATCCTGCCCCTGTGTCCTCCGCCACCTACCTCCCTGCCCTCAGCGCTGTCTCAACCTCTGTGTAGCGCTGAATCGCCTGATCTCTCTCCCGCTTAGTATCCCTGAGCCTCATCCTGAGTCGGTCTCTCTCCCTCTCCAACTCCTGTATCTCATCTGCCTGGCCCTGACAGATCTCCCTGAGCTCAATCAGCTCATCCTCCTCTGGATCCCCACCCTCTACCTCTGCCTGTGGCTCTCCCTCTACAGGTGCCTGCCCCTGTATCGGTACTTGTACTGGTGCCTGTACGGGTACCTGTCTCTGTACATGCCTCTGTCCCTGTACCTGTCCCTGTCCCTGTCTCTGCCTGGGACCCTATGCTGCTGGTACCTGTAGGGGTAATCCTCCGCGACCCCTCACCACCCGAGCCTGGCGCTCCTCTCCACCCTCTCTCTGAGGTGCAACCCTCCTCTCCCCAACTACTCCCCTTCGCCTCCGTCGGCCTCTACCCCCATCACCTCCACCATCATCATCATCATCTCCTCCTCCATCTCCCTCCAACAGCTCCCCTGGATCTGTCAGTCGTGGGAATGGATGCTCTGCCCAATATGCTGAATACTCAACATCCATCCTGGCATCGTCAACCTCTGGCCACATGTCCCAAGGTAGGGGTACCATCTCTGCCAGCTGTGTGACCGCCTGATCATATGACAATAAATGCCCAAACTACACCTGATCTCTGACTGTGCAGGCATACATGCCCGAGCCCCATGGCATCCTCTAGATCCTGCCATACTGCCTACATACCCTGTCCACAAGCGGCCTCTCTAATACATAGGGCGTCCGCCCAATCAGGTACCTGCTCCGGAAGGTGTATGGCAGCTCCACTGTGTCATCCTCCCACTCCTCGCATCCTAGATACGGTCTCCAGATGACTACATCAATATCATCCAGCACTCGCCGCCAATGCTCTAACCTGCCAATTCGCGGCTGCGAGGTGATCATGTCATATAAATACACAAAACTGCATCCATGTCCCCTGCCTCGGAAGTGTATCGGCCTCGTCACTGGCAGATGCTCATAGGCCCAAACCTGCAGTAGTGTCACCCTGCAGCCCAATCCCACTGACCCATGGTAGACAAACTGGTGAAGCTCATAGTACAGGTGGGCCAATACACATGGTCCCCAGGCATATCTGGTGTGATGTGTCACCAGTGTCTCCAGTGCTCCCCCCCAGCCCACAGCCAATCCCCGTGTCGCCCTGTCTGGGCATAGAAATCCATTGATCGCTCCTCCGATCACGGCCGGCAATGCTAACCCTGTGGCGGTCATGGTGTCCCATGGCACGTGTCCTGCTCTCATCTCCAGTCCGGGATCCTGGAACACCCGTCTCAATGCCTCCCTGTCTCCGTCACGATCATATGGAATCAACTCTCCATCAATCGGTATTCGCAGAATCCTGTAGACATCCTCAAGGGTGACTGTCATCTCACCCATCGGCAAATGGAAGGTGCACGTCTCCGAGTGCCATCTCTCAGCAAGCGCAGTCAGCAAACCCATGTTTGCCCGAAACTCAGGCACATACAATATATGTCTCAAACCCATCTCCTCGATGGCAGCTCTATCCTAAAATAACAACTCAGGTCGCAATCTCTGTGTCGACGGGAATCTCTCCCGTGACTCCAACATAGGCAAGTACTCCTGCAGTCAAGCAAATTAATCATGTCAGTCATGGTGGCATTCACTGTTCATCACAAAATGCTACTTTTTATCTAAATGCATATGGTTATCTATCCTAGTGACACTCACTGTTTATCACAAAGTGTTGCTTCTATCCTAGTGGTACTCCCTGTTCATCACAAAGTACTACGTGTGTGACACTCACTGTTCATCACAAAGTGTTACTCACATTTGCACTCCCTATTCATCACAAAGTGCTGCTCATACTTTGGGTACTCACTGTTCATCACAAAGTACTCTATCTTGGTACTCACTGTTCATCACAAAGTGCCTTGATCTATCCTAGTCTTCCTAGAGAACCTGCTTGAGTGTATCCTCTCAGCAGCTTATCCAATCGACAATGTATGTTCATCACAGAACTGCCGATTTGACCTAGAAGACACAACCTTGCATTTTCGGACATAAACGCGCTTTTAACTCACAAACGCGCCTCTAGACTGCACAAGCGTGCCTGACTGACACAGATGCGCCTGTATGACATAGACGTGCCTAGGCTGTGCATAAACGCGACTATACTATGCAGACGCCCCTGCACATCGCAGATGCCCCTACACATCGCAGACGCGCCCGCATTCGACGCAAACGCGGTTCCAGACACAGACGCACCTGGCACCGACACAGACGCGCCTGACACCGACACAGACGCGGTTACACGATTTTAGACTTTTTTTGTACCCTATTCCTAAGCGCATTTATTGCTCTAACTAGCATGCATTAATGACAACAATAAATGCATCAAAGTACGAGGAGGCTTGGTGGTACTTACCGGCTCTCCTGCCTCTGCTGGCCTCTGAAATCGTCGAACGCGGTCGAATTTGTGCACGGAAGCCATCGCTGCTGACTGCTGCTTCTCTTTTCTCGCTCTGCACTTTTATCTCGTGAAGGTGTAGATGACAATGAGGATGTCTTTTGCCCGTGGTCTATCTTATAGCCTACCCTAGCCTTAGCCTTCATTTCCCGAGTCAGTCTTCCTCATCCCGTGACTTTGTCACTTTATTCGGTCAGTCCATTCTAGCCTTTCTTTCTTATCGAGAGATTGTCTGCAATCTTTTCAGACATTTTCATCCAATCTCTCGAGGAGGCATATTATTCCCATTCTGGGGCAACTCTGTATCAGTTCATCTTATCTTCTTTGAAACAACGCGACAGGCCGCATTGTCTCAAAGAGGGGCAAAATGTAGACACCCAAAATTGTCATGTCTTTTATTTATTTAATTATCTAAGCCTAATTCTTCTATTAATTAAATAAATCTTTATTTATTTAATTAATTCATTTATCCTCTTCTAGCCTTATTTCTCATTTAAATAAATACATTTATTTATTTAAATTATCCTTTTCCTAAATTAAATAAATATTCTTATTTATTTAATTATCCCATTTCTTCTATTAATTAAATAAATCTTTATTTATTTAATTAATTCATTATCCTTTTCTACCCATGACACATGTCATTCATCTCTTAATTCCTACACTATCTACCTCTTTCATTATTTTATTATTTCTTCTACCTACCCTCTAATCATAGCCGACCTCCTTTTTACACCTCTCAATCTTATCCCTCCATTTCATATTGTGTCTTCTATTTAAGGAGATGCTTCCTTCATTATCAAACCCTAATCAATCGTTCTAATCGTTCTATGCACCCTAATCACTGATCTTAAGGACTTGACTATACTACGATCCTACTTGCAACCACATTCCGTTCTTTGTTGAGCTCTTGTGCACATAAAATCTGAGAGCAAATATATCAAGCAAGATCAATGGAGATAGGAAGAATGGAGATCAAAACCCTATTGGACATGTGATGGTATAATCTTTGTGATATCATTTGATTTGCATTGTCTTAGGTAATCTTCATATGTTATGGTGGATCTTTGTTGATTGTTAGGCTAGGGTTTTGGTGGTTGAATTCATTTAGCCTTTCAATATTGTTATTATTGTATCCATTTTCACCATATACAGTAAGCAGTGTCAAATTCATGGAGACCTCATTCATGCGCCAACTCAAGAACTTCAATCAATTGCAACTCCTTGGCCCTTTTGCCAATGGGGATTCGATCTCATAGGCAAGATTGACCCTCTTTCCTCCAATGGTCATAAGTTCATCATCACTGCCACAAAGTATTTCACAAAATGGATCGAAGCAGTGCCTCTTACACAAGTCACTGGAAAACAAATTGCTACATTCATTCTCAACTATATCATTTGTCGATATGGTATTCCTATTTCCATCATCATTGATAACGGGCATCCCTTCAAAAATTAGGATGTTCATGAACTCTGTGACCGCTTCCATATTACCCATTGTTTTTCCACACCTTATTATCCCCAAGGTAACGGTCAAGTTGAGGCATCTAATAAAACAATCCTGAAAAAGACAGTTGACGACGCTAGCCGCAATTGGCATATCCAACTTAATCCTACACTTTGGACCTACCGCACAAGTGTCTGCACACCTACAGGAGCTACACCCCATTCACTTGTTTACGGCACTGAATCTATCTTGACTATTGAGGTCGAGTTACCCTCTTTACGAGTATCTTTGCAAAACATTATCAGTGATGAAGACTACAACATCTCTCGCTTACAAGAACTTGAACTATTGGATGAACAAAAACAAACTGCTTTTAATCACCTCAAGGCTTATCAACAATGAATGAGTCACAGATACAATCATAAAGTCAAGCCTTGTACATTTGAGGTAGGTGACTTGCTTCTCAGAGAAAATCCTAAAAATCAGCAAGACAGAGAGAAGAAGGGAAAATTCGAACCAACCTGGCTTGGTCCTACATCATCACAACAACATATGGATCTGGTGCATATCAGCTCTCAACCACAGAGGGTGAACCTTTAGAGGATCCTATTGACAGCATGCACCTTCGTAGGTTTTACACGTAGCTCTTCAGAGTATCCTAATTCAAAAATACAAAAAAATCAAAATAAAAAATAAAAAATTGAAAAACATAAAAAACATTTTCATCTAGCGGTGAAAACCACTTCAGTGGTGCCCTGGGCAAGTACCATGGTGAAAACCGGGTCACTAGCACCATGTATAGAGACATTGCTCCTCCCTTCTTTAGGATTCACTTTCATCCTGTCACTTTGTACATACTCACAACCTATTCATTCATAATAACCTTACCCATTCCCATCATGGCTTGTTATTGATCTACCTAAGATTGGTTAGCCATTCATAATAAACCTTCTTTTTCACCTCTTACCATTCATAATAAATCAGCTCATATCTGTGGCTAAGGCAAATCCTACGTCTAGTGATGGGTGTGGAACTAAGAGCATCACATGTTTCGAGGAGTATAGTTTCTTCCAACTTTCTTCAGTCTATCTGCACACAATCCACAATAAAGCAACACTTGCATCACCAATCCGCAATAAAGTTTTGTCTTCTCCGCAATAAAGTATCAGTTTTATGGATTCAGTCAGTTTCAGATGAGACACAATAGCAACAATGGTCTTCAACAAATCAAATATTTCAACAGACTCAAACAACATTATGGTTTAGTGCTATCTATCCTTTTTGTGAAAGTAAACATTGTGACCACAATCAAATAGACTTATACAAGTGACAAGAGACACTAAACTTGAGGACTACAGTGGATGTTGGTGTCGATTCTTGGCTTTCTTTTGATTTTATCTTTCTGGTGACATGTATTTTAGCTTTTCCAGGATGTCTCTGACTAGAGATTTTATCTCTAGGATGTCTTTGACTAGAAAGGCGAGGACGGGGTATCGTCACCTATTTTTCTTTTGTTGTCTGTGGATTGTCTCTTAGTAATGCTATGACTTGTCCAAGGATATGAGGACACTGCGAGTCTAGTATGAACTGGGGCATTCCTTGTTTGCGACTATCTTATCTCCATGCAAACGGGTACAATGACTTTCTGGGTCAAACATATGCATCGATTGTCATAGCCTACTTGCCACAATAAAGCTCAATGATGATAACGCACAAGAAGCTCTTTCACTTTCATATCTTCTATCTTTCATCCCCCTTTCTTGTTTGACTTCCATCATCCTTCTTGAATCTGTGTAGCGTTCTATCACATGATTGAGTATAATGACATGCCAAAAATATTTGCATTTCATGTAGTTACACCTACATTACCACATGTTAGCATTTCATACATATATATAGATATCACAATTGCATCACATCTTGCACACAACACATGTCAGCACATTCTACATTTTACTCATGCATTTCATCATTTGCATTATCATATTCATCTGCATTTCATACATTCACATTTGCATCATGCATACACATATAAAACATAAAAGAACACAAATATTGCATTCCATCATGTACATATTTGCATCCATATCATAACCATCACATAGAAACATACATCATGAACCATCTCATCACATAGGTACACATGCATATAGTTGTCGCAAAGATGGATCATTATATATATATATATATATTTATATATATATATATAATCATAAGTGTCATGATATAATGATGTCAAAATCATATGGCTACAATCACTCGAAGGTGTCTACATCATCATACAAAATGGTACAAAACTGATACATAGGGAGCCCTCTAAGGCTATGATGAACTCCCTCCCTCAGAGCCGCCTCGCATCGACAAAGTTTGAGCCCTGGAAGGACCCACCCCAGAATCATCTCTCATGTCCCCTCTATCTGGTGGTGGTGGAGGACCCATAGCCCCACCGCTGGACGCCTGTCTCCTGTCCCTCCCTCTAGTAGTCGACGCTATCCGCGATGGTCTACGGAAGCTCCTAGCTCGCTGCTCTAGTGGCACAGCCCCATAGTACAAGTCTCTCCAGTAGCTCATCCTGCTCCTCCTCCTCTCCCCCTGTACCTGTGGCTAACCCTGCCCTTGTCCTCATCCCTGTCCCTGTACCTATCTGAGACCCTGTGCTACTGGCACCTGTAATGGTAAACCACCTCGACCTCTCACCACCTGAGCCTATCTCTCCTCCCCACCCTCTCTCCGTGGAGCCACTATCCTCTCTCCTATCATCCCCTACCTCCTCCGCCAACCTCTACCCCCACCATCTCCATCATCATCCTCATCCCCCACTGCCATCTCCATATATCTGGTCCCCTGGGTCAGTCATTCGTGGAAATGGATGCTCAGCCAAGAATGCAATATACTTTGCATCCATCCTTGCATCTTCTATCTCTGACCACATATCCCAAGGTATGGGCACCATCTCTACCAGCTGCATCAATGTCTGATCATATGATAACAATGGCCCGAAGTGTGCCTGATCTCTCACTATCTAAGCATACATCCTGGAACCTCATGGCATCCGCTGAATCCTGTCGAACTGCCTGCATACCCTGTCAACCAACGACCTCTCCAATACATAGGGTGTTCGCCCAATCAGATACCTGCTCCTGAAGGTGTATGACAGCTCTATTGCATCATCCTCCCACTCCTTGCACTTTGGTATGGTCTCCATACCATAGTGTCAATCTCATCAATGACCCCGCGCCAATGCTCCAATCTCCTGATCCGCAGCTGCGAGATGATCATATCATATAAATGCACAAAACTCCACCCATGGCCCCTGCCTCTGAAATGTATTGGTCAGGTCACCGACAGATGCTCATAAGCCCATACATGTAGTAGTGTCACTCCACATCCCAATCCTATGGATCAATGGTATATGAGCTGATGAAGCTCATAATACAAGTGTGCTAGCACGCACAGTCCCTAGGCATATCTGGTATGTTGTGTCACTAGTGTCTCCAAGGTGCTCCCCAACCCACACCCAACCCTCGTGTAGCCCTATCCAGACACAGGAACCCACTGATCACTCCTCCCAGCACTGTTGGTAATGCTAATCCAGTCTATGTCATCGTGTCCTACGCCACATGTCCAACCCTCATCTCTAGTCTTGGATCTTGAAACACTCGTCTCAGGGCATCCCTGTCTCCATCTCGATCATAGGATATCAACTCCCCATCAATCGATATCCTCAGAATCCTGTACACATCCTCTAAGGATTGTCATCTCACCCATCGGCAAATGCAACGTGCATGTCTCAGAGTGCCATCTCTCAGCTAAAGCAGTCAACAACCCCATGTTCACCCGAAACTCAGGCACATACATAATTAATCGCAAACCCATAACCTCAATCGCGGCTCTGTCCTCAAATTTCAACTCTGGTCGTAACCTCTGAGTCGATGGCAATCTCTCCCATGACTCCACCATAGGTAGGTACTCCTGCAGTCAAGCAAATCAATCATGTCAGTCATAGTGGCATTCCTTGTTCATCACAAAATGCTTCTTTTTATCTTAAGTGCTTATGATGCTCTATCCTAGCGACACTCACTGTTTATCACAAAGTGT
Source organism: Cryptomeria japonica (assembly GCF_030272615.1). Taxonomy (NCBI): domain Eukaryota; kingdom Viridiplantae; phylum Streptophyta; class Pinopsida; order Cupressales; family Cupressaceae; genus Cryptomeria; species Cryptomeria japonica. The sequence continues at coordinate 269,988,227 of NC_081407.1, read as the reverse complement.
TTCTATTGATCCTAGTGGTACTCCCTGTTCATCACAAAGTACTACGTATATTTGCACTCCCTATTCATCACAAAGTGTTGCTCATATTTGCACTCCCTGTTCATCACAAAGTGCTGCTCTTTTTAGTACTCCCTGTTCATCACAAAGTACTGTGTCTTGGTACTCACTGTTCATCACAAAGTGCCTTGATCTATCCTATCCTAGGGCCTTTGCTTGAGTGTATCCTCTTGAGTAGTTTCCTAATTGGCAACGTATGTTCTATCATTGAATTGTCGATCCTAGCCCTATCTGTTATTCTAGTCTTCCCTAGAGGACCTGCTTGAGTGTATCCTCTCAGCAACTTATCCAATCTACAACGTATGTTCATCACAGAACTGTTGATTTGACCTTGAAGGCACAAATGCGCCTGCACAATGCAGATGCTCTCGCATTTGGCATAGACGTCTTTTCCTACACAGACGCGCTTGACACAAACACAGACATGCCTAGCCAACCAGATGCACCTGGCACCAACACAGACGCACCTCGACATTTTTTGACCTTGTTTGACATACCTAAAATGCACTTATTGGGCTACCTACCATGAATTAATGAAAAACATTTATTGCGACAAAGTACAAGAAGGGTTTTCGGTACTTACCGGCTCTCCTGCATCTACTGGCCTCTGAAATCGACGAATGCGATCGAATTTGTGAACCAATGCCATCGCTGCTAACTGTTGCTGCTCTATTCTCTCTCTACACTTTGATCTCTTGGATTTGTGGATGGCAATGAGGATGTTTTCCCCTCGTGGTCTATCTTATAGACTACCCTAGCCCTAGCCATCGTTTCCCGAGTCAGTCTTTATTATCCCGTGACTCTGTCACTCTATTCTATCTGGTCAGTCCATTCTAGCCTTTCTTTCTTATCGAGAGTTTGTCTGCAATCTTTTCAGACATTTTCATCCAATTTCTCGAGGGGGCATATCATTCCCATCTTGGGGCAACTTTGTATCAGTTCATCTTATCTTCTTTGAAACAACACGACAAGCTGCATTGTCTCAAAGAGGGGCAAAATGTAGACACCTAAAATTGTCCAGTCTAATTAAATAAATATTTTATGTATTTAATTATTTTAGCCTAATTCTTCTATTAATTAAATAAATCTTTATTTATTTAATTAATTCATTTATTCTCTTCTAGCCTTATTTCTCATTTAAATAAATACATTTATTTATTTAAATTATCCTTTTCCTAAATTAAATAAATATTTTATTTATTTAATTGATCCCACTTTCTCTATTAATTAAATAAATCTTTATTTATTTAATTAATCCATTAAACTTTTCTACCTATGACACATGTCATTCATCTCTTAATTCCTACACTACCTACCCTCTCATTATTTTACTATATCTTTTACCTACCCTCTAATCATAGCCGACTATTTATCTTTTACACCTCTCAATCTTATCCCTCCATTTCTTATGGTGTCTTCTATATAAGGAGATGCTTCCTTCATTATCAACCCTATGCACCCCTATGATTATTCGACTACACTACACTTTTGAATTTTCATATGCAATCCTACTTGCAACCATATTTCTGTTCTTTGTTGAGCTCTTGTCCACATAAAATCTGAGAGCAAATATATCAAGCAAAATCAATGGAGATAGGAAAAATGGAGAGCCAAACCCTATTGGACATGTGATGGTATAATATTTGTGATTTCATTTTATTTGCATTGTCTTAGGTAATCTTCATATGTTATGGTGGATCTTTGTTGTTGTTAGGCTAGGGTTTTGTGGTTGAATTCATTTAGCCTTTCGATATTATTGTTATCCATTTTCACCGTAAATAGTTACGGGTTTGATGTAATCAATTTTCATGCATTAAAACAATCTGCTCTGCGTTGCCTCCATCATACCTTTGTGTTTCCGTTGTGTTTATTCTTGATAACCGGTCTGGATTGATCTCTTTGAGGTCCCTCCTCATGGGTGACTACTTCAAGTGGTATCAGAGCGAAGTTTCATTCCAAAGGTTGTGTGTCCTGAAATTTTGTTGTAGGGTGGCGGATTGTGGATCTAACTTGTAGCTGCAGAGGACTAGCGTGAACAACGACGCGAAGAGGAGCTAGGAATGGTGGAGCACGTGGGAATGCAAACCCTATTTTGATGGAGATGTTGTGAGGTATAGCATCCTGGTTGGAAGTCATGGAGATAGCATAGAGAAGGGGCCGACATATTGAAGATGTAAGTGAAAATGAAGGAGAAGAAGCCCCAACAAAATAAGCAAACCTACCGACAGTTGATCCAAATGAGGAAAGGTTTTTGAGGGTTTTGAGTAGGGCGAATTCTAAACCTCATTTTACCCCACCAAAATATGATGGGAATTTAGATTTGGATGAATTGATGGATTGAATCTCGAAGATGGAGAAGTATTTTGATTTTGGAAACACTACAAAAAAGAGGAAGGTGAAATATGCCTGTACCCGGTTGAAAGGTCATGCATCTCTTTAGTGGGAGCATATGCAAGTTGATAGACAAAGAAGAGGTAAAGAGAAGATTAAGACATGGGATCATATGGTTGCTAAGTTAAAGTCAAGGTTTGTGCCAACGAATTATCAAGTGGATTTTTTCCGGAAGTTGCAAAATTTAAGACAGAAGGAATCTAGTGTGAAGGAGTACACCGAAGCCTTTTACAAGTTGAATATCATATTTGGACATGTTGATGATGAAGTTGAACAAGTTGCAAGATATTTGAATGGATTGCGGATGTCTATACAAGATGAACTCAGTAGGATCAAATTGGAGAGTGTTAAAGAGGCTTACCAGTATGCCCTAAAGGCAAAAGAGAAGTTAAACAAAAGACATGAGCAAAGGCAGAGAGGTAGAGGTGGAAGGTCTACCAGAGGAAGATTTCAAGGAAGAAGATGATATACCAGAGGAAGAAGAACTAGTACAAATCGAAGCATGGACAAAGAAGTGAACAAAGAAGATAATTCATACCAGAAGGATGATAGAAATTTCTATCGGAGGAGAGAATCAGATGGTTACCAGAATGAGAAGTTTGGAAGACAACATAAGAGGACATTTAGAGGAACTTGCTTTAAATATGGAGGAGAAGGACATCATGCATTAGAGCATAAGAAGATAGAAACTATCGGAAGAGAAGTAGTGGTGGATGAAAACCTTATCAGAGCAAACAATAAACTAGAAGATCGAGAACTGTTGGTGATGAGGAGAGCTTTGTGTCATACTGAAGGAGATGAAGAGCCCTTGTAGAGGAAGAATCTATTCAAGACTAGATGTAAGGTATCTGATAAGTGTTGTAAAGTTGTTATTGATAGTGGTAGTTTAGATAATCTTGTTTCAGAAGAAATGGTGAATAAGTTGAAATTGGAGAGATTGAAACACAATAAGCCTTATCAGATAGCATGGATTCAGAATGAACATAAGTTGATAGTAAGTGAACAATGTTTGGTGAAATTGAAAATTGGGAATTATCACGATGAAGTCTTGTTTGATATTATGCCTTGGATATTGGTCACCTTTTGTTGGCTAGACCTTGGTAATTTGATATACAAGCAATACATGATGGGAGGAAGAATACATACACTATTGTGTCCAATGGGATGAAACAAACCTTGTTACCCTTGGAGGAACCTTTGAAGAATGAAGTATGTATGAATTGTAGAATCTGTTTGGTAGATGGAAGAAAATTCCTGGATGGATTGAGACATGAGAATGTGTGTTTTGCCTTAATTCCTAAGAAGACTAAGAAACTGGAACCAGAAGGAGAACACCTGGAAGAGATAAAATATTTGCTGACAGAATATGAGGACATCATTTAAGATAATGTAACTGATGGATTTCCACCTGTGAGAAGTATTAGGCATTGCATGGACTTGGTTCCCAAAGCTAGTTTTCCTAACAAAGTTGCACATTGATTGACATCGACAGTGAATGAAGAACTGAATAGACAAGTGCAGGAGTTGTTGAAGAAAGGGAGATTCTAAGCCCTTGTGCAGTACTAGCAGTATTAGCACCTAAGAAGAATGGAGATTGGAGAATGTGTACTGATTCTAGAGCAATAAACAAGATCACAGTGAAATACCGGTTTCCTTTGCCTAGGATGGATGACATAATGGACTGTTTGAGTGGATCAAAATACTTTACAAAGATAGATTTGAAGAGTGGATATCATCAGATCAGGATCAGAGAAGGTGATGAGTGTAAGATAGCATTTAAGAAAAATGAAGGATTGTATGAATGGTTGGTGGTGCCTTTTGGATTGACTAATGTACCAAGTACTTTCATGAGGCTGATGAATGAGGTATTGAAGAAATCCCTGGGTAAGTTTGTTATTATGTATTTGGATGACATTTGATTTTTAGTAAGACAAAAGAGGAGCATTTGTTTCAATTAAGACAAGTTTTTGTACAGATTGAGAGAAGAGAAGTTGTCGATCAATATCAAAAAGTGTACTTTCATGAAGGATGAATTAGTCTATTTGGGATTTGTGATATCTGAGGATGGTTTGAAGATGGACCCTGAGAAAGTGAAAGCAAATTTTGAGTGGCCTACATTAGAAAGCATTGGAGAGGTAAGAATTAATTGAATAGAGTTAGATCAAAGGCTCTTAGATCAAAATTTCTTGGATAGAACCTCTCTACTTGTAAATCATACTTGCAATGGAGTCTCCTTTGCATCTATCAAATGCTGATAAAAAACCAATTTTGCATTAGCTTCTGGGGGGTCAAATAAATTCATTTAGAATTTTTTTAAGTATTTAGCCCTTATTATAAGCTTTCCAAATAGTATAATTTTTAATATATTTAATTTCATTAATATATTTTTATTTTATTTCTTATGAATGTAGGGTTTTCACCGAACATGGACTTTTTTGTTCAGTTATTATGGAAAAATAGTAAATATCACCCAAAAAATTCTAAAAAATATTTACGCACTAGGTATTGAAGTCCTCTTTCCAACAACAACAACAAAAATTGGTTTTCGTTGCATATACAACAAGCTATGTAATATCAAATGGACATATGTCAAAATTACAATTAACTCGACTTCAAATCTTAATAAAATATGAAATATTGAAGATAATGTTACAAAACCAATTGCAAGCACTATATATGGATGATACAAAACCAAATTCGAAAGAATCACATTCATATCTATTATAGAAAAATAGTTATGCTATACAGAGTGAGTATCATTGTTTAAAAATGTTGTTTTTTGAAAAAAAACTAGTTTTCGAGAGAGATAGAAAAATGGGAGCAAATTGATTCCAAAAACTATCAAAAAAATATTTTTAGAATATACATACAAAATGATACAAATCAATAGTTCACATCATCTACAAATTGCTTATGGTGAGAAGTAATAGGTGTCTGAATCTAAAGTTTTTTGTTTTTTTTTTCTAAAAATGAATATTGCAGTGTCGAAGTTGGCAAAAAAGTGTAACCCAGTATTGTGGGCTCACCAAACCCTATGACTGAGACCATGAGAGAAGATCGGAAGGAATTCAAGTGGACCACCAAAGCAAACAAAAGTTTTGAACTGTTGAAGCAGAAAGTGACTGAGTAGCCTATGTTGGCTTTACCAGATTTCAATAAAATATTTCAAGTGGATTGTGATGCAAGTGGAACAACAATAGGAGAAGTCTTGAGTCGGGAAGGGAGAGCAGTAGCCTATTTCAGTGAAAAATTGAATGATGAATGTGGAGGAGATATTTTGTGTATGATCAGGAGTTTTATGCCATAGTTCAAGCCTTGAAGAAGTGGAGATATTACTTGTTGCCTAAGGAGTTTGTGTTGTATACAAATCATCAAGCTTTGTAGTATTTGAACAGTCAGAGTAAGTTGAATCAGAGACATATGAGATGGATAGAATTCTTGCAGAGTTACACCTTTGTGTTGAATCATGGAAGTGGGAAATCTAACAAAGTTGTTGATGCATTGAGTTGAAGAAGGAATTTTTTGATAGAGATGAGAGTGACAGTATTAGGTTTTGAAGATTTGAAGACCTTGTATGATGATGACCCAGATTTTGCAGAACCTTGGAAAGCATGTAGAGAACCGGTTATGGTAGATAGAAGCAAGTGGTTGGATTAATTCATTCAGGATGGAATGTTATTTAGAGGAGTTCAGTTGTGCATACCTAAGAGTTTTATGAGGAAGAATTTGATAAAGGAGAAACACATACAATGGAGGACTAGTTGGACATTTTGGCATTGACAAAATAGTAGCATTGGTGAGTAAGCAATAATTTTGGCCCCAGATTCATAAGGATGTTAAGAGATATGTTTAGAGTTGTAGAGTTTGTCAAGTTGCAAAGGGTAGTAGTCAGAATGTGGGATTATATAAACCTTTGACAGTACCGGTAAGACCTTGGGAGGATATAAGCATGGATTTTGTACTTGGATTGCCTAAGACACCAAGAGGGAATAATTATATATTTGTTGTAGTGGATAGATTCTCGAAGATGGCTCATTTCATACCTTGTAAGAAGAAATCAGATGCATTGCATGTAGCAGACCTATTTTTCAAGGAAGTGGTGAGATTGCATGGATTACCTAAGAGCATAGTTTCAAACAGAGACACTAAGTTTGTTGGCTATTGTTTGAGAACACTCTAGAAGAAGATGAAGATAGATTTGAAGTTTAGTTCTACTTTTCACCCACAGACTAATGGGAAGACAAAAGTTGTTAACCAAAGTTTGGGAAACTTGTTGAGATGTTTAGTGGAAGATAAAACCAGAAGTTGGGATTTAATCCTTGTGCAAGAAGAGTTTGCCTACAAAAATTAAGTGAATAGAAGTACTAAAAAAACACCTTTTGAGATTATTACTGGAGTGCATCCTAGAGGTATATCATAATTGATAGACATTGGCAGTGAAGACCAAAGAAGTTCAGAAGCTGAAGACTTTGCAGATCACATGGCAGCATTGCATATTCAGGTTAAGAAGCATTTGGAAGACATGAGAAACAAATATAAGGAGAAGGAAGATGAGAAGAAGAGTGAATTGGAAGTTGATGATGAAGTGATGGTACATCTAATAAAACAGAGATTCTTGATTGGAACTTATAACAAGTTGTAGATGGACAAGTTTGGATCTTGCAGGATTTTGAGGAAGTTTGGTTTTGGAAATGCATATGAAGTGGACTTACTTGATATTTTAAGTATTTCACCTGTGTTTAACATTGCAGAGCTTCATGAGTATCATGAACCAGAATTCAGTGAGAACAGTGTTGCAGACTTGGAAAAATAGTTGCCCTAGAAGGGTGAACTCACAATACTGGTTCCCACTTTTTGACCAACTTTGACACTTATATGAATATTTTGAAAAAAACCTTCACTTTCCGACACCTATAGCTTTTAAACCATTAAGAATTTGAAGATGATATAAACTAGTGATTTTTAACATCTTGTTTTTAAATTCTAAATATATTTTTTTCAAATTTGTTTGAATAAAATTTTATTGATTTTTCCATCTCCCTCAAAAAGTAGTTTTTTACAGCAAACAACATTTTTTAAGAGTGATGTGTATCCCGAAATGCATAATTTTTTTTCTATAAATGATAAAAACTTAATTCTTTTGAATTTTGGTTTGTAACATCAATACCCAGGGCATGCAGTTGGTTTGATAGTGATATGTTGAATATTTTTCATTTTATTAAGTTTTGAAGTTCGACTAATTATAATTTAGATATAGGTGTACGTTTGAACACATAACTTGTTCAATATATATCAAAATTCAATTTTCTTTTTTTTGTTAGAAAGAAAACATCAATACCTAGTGCATAGATATTTTTCAGAATTTTTTTCAATTAGTTTACTATTTTTCCCAATGCATTGAACAAAGAAGTTCATGTTCAGTGAAAAACCTACATTCATAAGAAATAAAATAAAAATATATTAATGAAATTAAATATATTAATTGTTATACTATTTGGAAATATTATAATAAGGACTAAATACTTTTTAAAAAAAACTTTTAAATGAATTAATTTGACCCCCCAAAAAGCTAATGTAAAATTGGTTTTTTATCAGCATTTGATAGATGCAAAGGAGACTCCATTGCAAGTATGATTTAGAAGTAGAAAGGTTCTATCCAAGAAATTTTGATCTAAGAGCCTTTGATTTAACTCTCTTCAATTAATTACTTAAAATGGGACCTCTTAAAGCTTAAATCATTATATTTTTTTTAAAATGTATGATTTCAGCAAAAATCAGGTCGTACCAAAAAGTGGGAACCAGCTTTGTGAGCTCACCCAGAAGGAACTAGATCATATTGAAGAGATTTTGGATAGTAGGATTGGGCATAGTACCCAAAGCAGTTAGTATAAGGAATATCTTGTGAAGTGGAAGGATAGACCAGTTGAAGATTCATCTTGGATTTCTCATGCAGAGGTAGACCGCCTTGGTTTCCCTTTGACCCCAGCAAAGTGAGAGGCTCACTTTTTCAATAACACCGAATGCCTGATGTAGGAGCATCCCCGATTCATATAAATCTTGTATCAACCAAAAATATTTTCCTTTCTATTTTTCTTTTTATTTGCAGTTTCAGTTTTCCTTTCTGTGTGTCCTGGTTTTGGCTCACCGGATCTTGTGGAGTTGGATTCTACTTGAAGACTTGATCATCTTTCTTACTTCCAGACCACATCGCATTTGGATCATTTTCCGACAAGAGTAAGCAAAATAGAAACACAAAGATATGATGGAGGCAACGCAGAGTAGATTGTTTTATTGCATGAAAATTGATTACATCCAACTGGTAACAATCGGGTTACAACATACCGGCTTATAGGCCTAGCAGAACATATAGAATAGGTCACAACCATGACCTGGAATCATGAGATCTACCTTCTATGCACAGTCTAGCTACCCGATTCTCTGATTGATTCATTCTAATGGGCAATTACAATTATATATCGATCCAAAGGATCCAGTCGGCCCAAAAGGTATCAAAACCCGAAGAACAAGACCTCACTTGCAAAATAAACAAGGTCGGTCTCCGCCAAGAGATTCCTTCGAAAAATCCAAAGGATGAAATGTAGATCATGTGAAAAGGTTGGCCACATGCCAAGGAAAATCAGAATCAATGCCCAAGGCTCCACAAGCTTTGGAAGGGGTTCTGGTAGATCACCAAAATAGATCCATGCAACTGGTAACAAGAACTGCCAACCGGTAACAAGAAACTGTCATGGAAACCAGTAGCGATATCTTGCTAGAAAAAATCCAAATGTGATGTAGTCTGGGAGCAAGAAAGATGATCAAGTCTTCAAGTAGAATCCAACTCCATAGGATCCGATGAGCCAAAGTCGAGACTCACAGAAAGGAAAACTAAAACTGCAAAAAGAAAAATGTTGTTGGTTGATGCAAGATTGTTATGAACTGGGGATGCTCCTGCATTAATAACAAATAATACAACTGACCATATAAGGTCCAATATTTACAAAGATAATCCAAGAAGACAAATAGGATCAACTGGAAATAAAAGATTATCGAATCCAAAGGAGCAAATGGAACACCTGTGAAGCCAACTCCCGCAAGAAGGAACAAACACACCCAATGGAAAGTGGCACTACCACCTGACCATGTGGCTCAAAAAGAACCACCCCACTATGCTATGAGATAGAAATAAGACCTACTAGAAAACTACAAGGAATGCACACATGGTCTTAACATGACATCGTTACTCTCACATAAAGCATATACTCACAAACATGACTTCACAACAAAACTCCAAGTGATATCAACAAGGCTACACACTTGTGACCATAAGGAAATAGTGTCATCACATAGCTTGGAATGGTTATCTCGGCAGGCCTCCATAGGCCCCAACCCCCATCTTGGGTTATCCTAGTAGCCTCTCCCAAACCCTCGGCCCCATCCAAGTCTTATGTGGACCCAAAAAATCCTTTTGTGAGGACATGGTTGTCGGTTTTCCATTCCAAGTCTTCCCACTACATCTTGACTTTGTACTAGCACTCAACCATGAGTGGAGTAAAATTATCTTTAGTTAATGTTTAACCTACCCAAACCCGTAATATATTTTTAGGTTATCACTTAATTATCCAACTTTCGAGGGTTTATTATGCTAACCTCTTTGGGTGTGACCCCCACTCGAAAGTTACTCTTCCTTATGACACTACACAAAATTCCCAAAACTACTCCAAGACAAAAATACCAAAACCAATTTACAAAGGGAGTTAAAGACAACTGAGAAAACACTTGGTCATATAAGCCCTTGCATAAAGATTTAATCAACTGACAAACTACAGTCTACTCACAAGACATAACCAAAAAGAAAAGACAACACGAAATGTCTAATTCCACTTATAACCAAGGACTTGCAATATAAGTTTAATGTGAAGATAGTCAGAAACGAAACAAACACCTTCGTTCATTATAGAATAAAAAATTTATTTTCTCTCCTAATTCACAATTGACCAAGTTTTCTAAATTTCCAAGTTTCCAAAATAAATCATTTATTAACAATAATCTCACAAACAGGGTTAAAATATTCAAATCAATATTTGCTATATCCATTTAAAATTTTAAAACCACCATTAACACATTGAATCCTATACACAAGTATATATATAATTACACACACACACACAGATATATATATATATATATTTGTAACTAAGAGTTTCTTTATTTCTAATTTTCCAACATATCTTTCCAAATGTAAATTTCCCAATAAATAAATGTGTGTGTGTGTGTGTGTGTGTGTGTGTGTGTGTTGGAAATGAAATACTCTGAGAGGGGGGTGAAGCAAAGTATAAAACAAAATTTAATTTTAACTTGAAGTGCAGAGAATGATGATCCTTAAAACAATGACATGCAAAGACTGGTTTACAAACTATCTAAAAGCATGATATAGAATTTCTCAACTATGATACATGAACAATCTTTTCATGCTTTTTAAGAACTGGATAATGAGATAACAAATGATAGATTTCCTTAATATTCATACATTGAGTTGCATGACAAAATTGAACTAGACTTTTGACCAATTTGACAACTTGAATCAAAGAAAAGGAAAAATTGTATTAGAGCATTGCATAAATAAACATTAACAATTAGACACAAAACTGAATCCCATAACACATGAATTTCCTGAGTGGAAAAACCCTCATGGGGTATAAAAAACCACTTGAAACTTGTCTCCTTTATTCCAATTCAAACATCAACTGATTAAAATGGTGGAGTCTTACTCAACACCTCAATGTTTCAGATATCTATATTTCAATAAACACTGTACACTCTTGAAGTCTTGTAATTTCTAAAGTAACAGTGTACAACTGAAAGATATGCAATATATTATGTTTCAGAGCATTCATAAAGAATAAAAATAGAACTTGATCACAATATGTTATGGCATACATATAGATCTCTGAATAAAAGTGGAGTATATAATATTCTCACCAAAAAAAAATCTTGACTTTTGCACTATTAACCCTTTTCACATGAAAGAATCAGAAACTCTTTAATCTGTAGATATCCTCTTTCGAATAATACACACTACACCCTTCTATTTGAAGGAATGTCATATTTATACTACAGATAACAAAAATATTTAATTTTTGTTTTAAGATAATTGAACCCTCATTATCTTTTCCAAATATTCAACCTTGGAGTTAAGATATGGGTTTTGCAAAACAAAATCCTTGTCTTAACTTGGGGTTCAAACTAAAAAACCGTTTTCCGAAAGTCCATTATATGCAAATACAAAAAAATTAAGATTCGTGTAGAAACTAAAAAACAAAACTCGTAATCTATTTCATATTCTTTTAAAAACCTTTTTATTGACTTTTGGCAGAAAATGGAATAGACATTGAATCACATAGAATCTGTATCTCCTTTTAAATAAATGGCTTTAGAAGATTATTAAAACAAAACGGTTTCCATTTTCAAACTATAAGAAAATCCTGGTAAGATGTTACCTGTTGTTCGCCGACCAAAAATCAAACAAAAAAACCAAAAAATCTATCTTAGTCAGTATCATTTCTATCTCGATTCAGTCCACTATCATTCTCATCTCAACATTCACTTAACCCTTACAAACAAGTTGTTGAAATAGTTACACAAATCTACAGTGGTGGCGGCTAGGGTTCTAGAAACCCTTTGAAGACAAAGAATGTTATTGCACATCTATTTTTCCCTATGCTTTTTGAATGCATCAATTACTTTCCCAAAACATCAAGAGTCTTTGAAGTTTGTGAGCCAAACATAAAGAGACTTTGAAGTTCGTGGGCCAAGTAACTAAAAAAAAAAAAAATGTTGCCAAGTAACGAAAATCAAATGGACCCACCATATAACATGTCGCTCACATCCACATGGGTTTACTTATATATGTATCCTTTCGAATACGCTTGTGTGAATAACAGTCTAAATGCAAGTGCCTTCAATATGCCACACACAAAACAAAATCATTAACACATCGACTAAGTCATCATGTCATACACATAACCTTCACTGACCAAATGAATGAATCCTGACAAATAATCCTGCCATATAGTCCATGTCATCATTAATACCACAATTGAAAAATGTGCTACCAAATATTTTATTCATATGGCCCGATAATAGATAGAACCATTATACAATGTAAATTGACACTAAGTCAATATCAACTTACCAACCCAATGATATATGTCGTAATGACCTATACAAAGTGAACTTAGATGTGGCAATGCTTACACATTGAATCCTGCAAGAGAAAACTTGTCCCTACCAATACACAACATCTACAAGAGTAACTCTCATGGTCTACACATGAAATCACCCAATTAGAAATACAGGACTGATATCAATGCATTGAACCAAGAACAAGTGTTGCCATGTCATAAAAACAAATGTTGCCACATCATCAAAAGTGAAAGCTTTGTCATCAAGGACAACTAGCACAAAAGTGGAGTCAACAAACTCCCCCTTTGTCCTTGACAACAAAAACCAAAAATGGATCTGTTTTGAATATCCTAAACCAACTAATCTGAAGCAATAACATGAACCATGAACCAAATACATGATGATCATATAATCAATCAAAGCAATCTGTGAATCTGAACCACAATATAAACTGAATCTGTCATCATAATCTAACATCGTAAACTAAATCTAAACCACACAAATCAGATAAGCATAAAGTTGAACCAAATCAGATATGCATAAAGCTGAACCAAATCAGACAGTTTGAACCATAAATCTCTCCCTCTTTTTGTCACAAGGACAAAGGGAGCATATTGAAGTGACAAATAAACCAACCAAAATGTAGCAGAATTTAGAAAATGAAGCAACAAAAATTTGCTTAGAGTGTTGAGAATATACCCCTCAGCCAATGAATGGATCAAGAAAGAAGAGATTGAGAGACAACTCCCAATCTAGATCTGAGTTATTCAAACACCTCTTTTGATAAGGGTTTGGTAAAAATATCTGCCACATGTGCTTGAGTAAGAACATTTTGCACAAAAACTTCATTAGCCAATACTTTCTCGTGAAGAAAATGAAATTTAATGGTTGTATGCTTAGTTCGAGAGTGCATAACCGGATTCTTAGATAGATTAATGACACTTGTATTATCACAAACAATAGGAATAGGTTTAGCAACACTAATACCCATATCTGAAAGTGTCTGAGCCATCTAGAGAAGTTCAGTACAACAAGATGTAGTTGCAATATATTCAGCCTCTATTGTGGACAATGAAACTGAATCTTGCTTTTTGCTATGCCAAGCCACAAGACAGTCATCGAGAATAAATGCAACACCACTTGTGCTTTTTCTATCATCTAAGAAACCATCCCAATCAGTGTCAGTAAAAGCCATTAATGTAAAATCATTATTTCTAGGATACCAAAGATCATATTCTATTGTACCCTGGATGTATTTAAAAATCATTTTAACAACATTAAGATGTGAATGTTTAGGTGCAGATTGGAATCTAGAAACAATACAAATAGCTTGCACTAAATCTTGTCTAGAAGTTGTTAAGTACAATAAACTACCAATCATTGATTTGTATTCATATTGATTAACATCAGGTGAATCATCAGATTTAGATAACTTACAACCAGTCATCATGGGAGTGTTGACTGGATGACATTCATCCATCTGAAACTTCTGTAGCATCTCTTTGGCATACTTGGTTTGTAATAAAAATATGCCTTGTTCAAGCTGTGAAACTTGAAGACTAAGAAAAAATGTTAGTTCACCTAACATTGACATCTCAAATTCAAATTCCATGATTTTAGAAAATTTCTTAGATAATGCATTATTGTTGCAACCAAAAATAATATCATCTACATAAACTTTAACCACAAGAATATCATCACCTTCAACCTTGACATACAGATTGTTGTCAACACCACCTCTGGTGAAACCATTGGTTGTTAAATGTGCATCCAATTTGGAATACCAAGCTCTAGGAGCTTGTTTAAGACCATAGAGAGCCTTTTTCAACTTGTAGACAAATTCAGGATTGTCTTTTGACACAAAACCTTTAGGTTGTTCCATGTAAACCTCTTCATCTAAGTAGCCATTCAAGAAACCAGTTTTTATGTCCATTTGATAAACTTTGAAATTCTTAAAACATGAATAATCCAAGAAAATTTTAATTGACTCAATACGAGCGATGGGAGCATAAGTTTCACCAAACTATATACCTTCTTGTTGTGCATACCCTTTGCACACAAAACTTGCTTTATTCCGAACCACTTTGCCACTTTCATCTAACTTGTTTCAGAAGATTCATTTGCCACCAATTACATTTTATTATCAAGTCTTGGGACTAACTCCCAAGTTTTATTTTTCTCAATCTGGCTGATTTCATCATGCATTACTTTCAAACAACAATCATCATTTAATGCATCATTAACAGTTTTAGGCTCAAATTCAGCTACCAAATAGAAATGCTCAGCTATTTGAGCTTGTTCCTCAAACTTGGATTTACTTTTTGTTAAAATCCCTGCATCTTTATTCCCAATAATCAGATTTTGAGGATATCTCTTGGTAGTAATCTTGGAGGGTGTATTTAAAGGAGTTGTTGCTTGAGAACTTGATGCATTCTTCTACTAAGAGTTATCTGCTTCAGCAGATTCAGGAGATCTGGCAAGTGCTACTATATGCTCTTCTTCAACATCCTATAGATGATTATCATCTAGAAACACCTTCTCATCAAAAGTGACATTTATAGATTCAACAATCTTATCCAGCCATATATTGAAGCATTTATAGGCTTTACGATGTGTAGAGTATCCTAAAAAGATGCCTTCATCAGACTTAGATTGAAAATTGCCTACATTGTCATCATCCTTTTTGATAAAACATTTGCAACCAAAGAGTTTAAAGCATCTGATAGTGATAGAATGACCATACCATATCTCATATGGGGTGAAATTAGACTTCACTCTAATCTACACCCTATTAAGATATAAACAGCTATATAAACAAATTCTTTCCAGAATCTATTAAGTAACTTGGCTTCATCTAACATTGTTCTAACCATTTCCTTCACAGTTATGTTCTTTCTTTCAACAACCCCATTCTGTTGAGGTGTTCTAGCAGCAACATACTAACTTTTTATGTGATGATTTTCAGAGTAATCAATGAATTCTTGAGAGGTAAACTCACCTCCTTTATCTGATCTCAAACATTTTAGTTTGAAATCTGATTCTTTCTCAACCATTTTCAGAAATATTTTGAATCTTTCAAAAGCTTCTCACTTGTGTTTGAGAAAAGTTACCCAAACCATTCTAGTGTAGTCATCTACAAATAACATGAAGTATTTTTCACCATTGATAGATCTTGTCCTAGTAGGACCACATAGATCAGTATGTACAAGTTGCAAAGGTTTAGTGGAAGAGTATTCTTTTGATTTGAAACTAGCCTTTGTTTGCTTTCCCTTAAGGCACCCTGAACAAACAACATTTTATGGTTTACTAAGCACTGGTATACCTCTTACATTCTGAAATTTACTGATTCTGACCAAATTATCAAAGTTTATGTGACCTAGACGTTTGCACCACAATCAGTTTTCTTCAACTTGGCCCAAAAGACACATGCCTTCATGTCTTTTAGGACTAAAAGAGTCAAGAATACTATATATATTGCCATGTGTTCTCAGCCTAGTTGCAATTGTTTTATGTTTTGATTGCACAACCTTTTAAGTTAAATAAAACATTGTATCCACTATCACAGATTTGACTGACACTTAAAAGATTGTGTTTGAGTCCTTCTACATAATACACATCATGAATAGGTGTATTATCATTAAGAAGAAAAGATCCTCTGCCTTTTATTTGAATCCCTAGGTTGTCACCAAACTTTACAAAACCACCAGCATAATCTTCAAGTTTCAAGAACTTGTCCTTATACCCTATCATGTGGTTAGAACAACCACTATCAACAACCCATAAATTTTTCTTATTAGAAAGAAAAGAAATTTGAACAAGCATGGATTGTTCTATATTTTGAGTTTGTTTAGGTCTCTACACTTTTTTTGTAGTGGTCTTACTTTGTTTGCATTGTCTGGAAGTATGACCAAACACATTACATTTAAAACACCTGATCGTATTAGAAAAACCAAATAATTGTTTATGACCAAATCTTGGTGATTTAGGCATCATGAATTTGCATGTGCTCACTTTGTGACCAAATTTGTTACAAAAGAAACAATAGTCATTGAAGAAGGAATTAAATATGAAACTATTCCATTTGTTTTCAAATAGCTACTTCTTATTATTAGTAGTCTCATTTTGATTTGCAGATTTTGAACACTCACCCATGTCATTAGACTGGTTTTGTTTTCCAAGAATATTTTGCAAGTAAATAGTTCTTTCATGTTCTTCCACTTGATTTGAGAGAGAACTAGTTGTTGCAAAGCTTGAATTTACTTTTCTTTATCAACAAATACTAATCTAAGATTCTCTATAACTCTTTTAGAGTCATCTAGCCCAGTTTCCAGAGAAATAGTCAAGTTACTTGAGCTTTTCTCCTAAGAGGAAATATGTTTCTTGAGCCTTTTTTATTTCATGAAGGGCACAAAGTAGTTCACCTTCAAGGTTTACCTCACAGTTTTCAAAATCTGATTGTCTGTTCAATTGACTGTCAAGTTTACAGCTTGAAGTTTTAGGCATATCAATTTCAGCCATGAATAAGGTTTCACCTTCATCACCTAAAGAATCATCTGACTCATCATCAGAGTCTTTTTTACTAAATAGACTCTTTTTTCTTTTTGAAGTTGTTGAAGTTATATTTCTTTTTAGGATTGAAAACCTTTTTCTTATAATGTTTCTCAGTCTGATCATCATCATTGTTTTGATCAGCATAAGGACATTGGGCTACATAGCGACTAGCCTTGCCACAGTTAAAGAAATTAAGTGGTAGATTTCTTCTATATTTATTTTTAAGTTTTCTCACTAAGAGAGCCTCTAGCGAATCAGACAATTCTAATTCACTATCCAAATCCCAACTTTGTTTGTTCTCATTTCAAAAGCTATCAATGTTTCTTGAAGATCATCTAAGGTAAGCTTGCTAAAAAAATCATTTCTTCAAGGGCAGACACCTTAGTTTCATACTTAGGCAGTAAGGTTTTGATAACCTTTTTAACAGCTGTGAACTCGTCTACTTCTTCACCTAATCCTCTCATCCCATTAACAACCTCATCAATTCTCAAAAATTATTCAACAACTTTTCATCGTCTTTCATTTTCATTTCCTCAAATTGAATTTTGAGGGTAAGTATTTTGGACTGTTTGACTTTTTCATTCCTTTGATAGATGTTTTCAAATTTTTCCCAAATTTCATGAGCAGATTTACAGTGCATGATCTCGACAAAGACATCTTTAGTCTGACCACACAATATAGCATGTTTGGCTCTAGCATTCATTTCATATTGCTTTTTCTCATCCGGTGTAGTAGGTACGGTAGCAAGTACAATTTATTTACTACAAACAATATTCCAGACATCAAGGTCTATAGAAGTCAGATATGTTTCCATTCTGATTTTCCAAAACACATAATCAGTTCCATGAAATAATGAAGCTCTAGTAATAGAAGACCCCTCTTGAATATGTGACATGATAAATGACTTCCAAGACCAGGATCTATCCTAGGCAAGACCTAATGCAGGATCCTATGCTCTGATACCACTTGTTGGAAGTGAAATACTCTGAGAGGGAGGGTGAATCAAAGTATAAAATGAAATTTAATTTTAACTTGACATTCAAAGAATGATGATCCTTAAAATAGTGATATGCAAAGACTGGTTTACAAACTATCTAAAAGCATGATATAGAATTGCTCAACTATGATGCATGAACAATCTTTTGATGCTTTTTGAGAACTGAATAATGAGATAACAAATGATAGATTTCCTTAATATTCATACATTGAGTTGCATGATAGAGCTTAACTAGACTTTTGACCAATTTGACAACTTGAATCAAAGAAAAGAAAAAATTGTATCAGAGCATTGCATAAATAGACATTGACAATTAGACACAAAACTGAATCCCATAACACATGAATTTCCTGACTGGAAAAACCCTCATGGGGCATTAAAAACCACTCGAAACCTATCTCCTTTATTCTAATTCAAACATCAACTGATTACAATGGTGGAGTCTTATTCCACACCTCAATATTTCAAATATATATTTCAATAAACATTGTACACTCTTAGGTCTTGTAATTGCTAAAGTTTCTGCAATCACAACATCTTAACCATGTACAACTGAAAGATATGCAATATATTATGTTTCAGAATATTCGTAAAGAATAAAAACAAAATTTTCTCACAATATGTTCTTTCATACATATAGATCTCTGAATGAAGTCAGAGTATATAATGTTCTCACAAAAAGATGATATTGACTTTTGCATTGTTAACCTTGTTTACATGAAAGAATTAGAAACACTTTAATCTACAGATATCCTCTTTCAAATAATACACACTACACCATTCTATTTGAAGGAATGTCATATTTATACGGCAGATAACAAAAAGATTAATTTATGTTTTAAGATAACTGAACCCTCATTATCTTTTCCATATCTTCAACCCCGGAGTTAAGATATGGGTTTTGTAATACAAAACCCTTGTCTTAACTTCAGGTTCAAACTAGAAACCATTTTCTAAAAGTCCGTTATATGCAAATACAAAAACTTTAAGATTTGAGTAGAAACTGAAAAACAAAACTCGTAATCTATTTCATCTTCTTTTAAAAACCTTTTTATTGACTTTTGGCAGAAAACAGAATAGACATTGAATCACATAGAATCTATATCTCCTTTTGAATAAACGGATTTAGAAGCTTATTAAAAAAAAATGGTTTCCATTTTCAAACTATAAGAAAATCTTGGTAAGATGTTACCTATTGTTTGTCGACCAAAAATCAAACAAAAAAACCAAAAAACCAGTCTTAGTCAACTTCATTTCCAGCTCGATTCAATCCACTATCATTTTCATCTCAACATTCACTTAACCCTTACAAACAAGTTGTTGAAACAATTACACAAATCTGCATTGGTGGCAGGTAGGGTTCTATAAACCCTTCGAAGACAAAGAATGTTATTGCACAACTCTTTTGCCCTATGCTTTTTGAATGCATCAGTTACTTCACCAAAACATAAAGAGTCTTTATAGTCCGCGAGCCAAACATAAAGAGACTTTGAAGTCCATGGGCCAAGGAACTCAAAAAAAAAAAACCAAATGTTGCCAAGTAACAAAAAGCAAATGGACCCACCATATAACATGTCACTCACATCCACGTGGGTTTATATGTATATATATATGCTTGTGTGAATAATAGTCTAAATGCAAGTGCCTTCAATACACCACACACAAAACAAGATCATTAACACATCAACTAAGTCATCTTGTCATACACATAACCTTTGCTGACCAAATGAAAGAATCTTGCCAAATAATCCTGCCATATAGTCCATGTCATTATTAATACCACAAATAGAATATGTGTTGCCAAAGATTTTATTCATATGGTCCAATAATAGATAGAACCATTATACAATGTAAATATTCACTAAGTCAATATCCTCACCAACCCAATGATATATGTCATAGTGACTTATACAAAGTGAACTTAGAGGTAGCAATGCTTACACATTGAATCCTGCAAGAGAAAACCTGTCCATGCCAATACACAACATCTACAAGAGTAACTCTCATGGTTTGCACATGAAATCACCCAATTAGAAATACACAGCTGAGATCAATGCATTGAACCAAGAACAAGTGATGCCATGTCATAAAAACAAATGATGCCATGTTATCAAAAGTGAAAGCTTTGTCATCAAGGACAACTAGCACAAATGTGGAGTCAACAATATATATATATATATATATATATATATAATAAATTAAAATTAAAAAAAAAAAATCATTTTTTGTTACTGCTGCCACGTAGCAAGACAAAGGGGCGATGTGATGCAGAGGGATCCCCTACTCTAGACCTCTCAAGGGTTCAGTCACTCAAGGTGACACTCCAGAGGATCCTTCTACATGCTAGGTGAAACCAACTCCCCATTCAAACTCCTATTGATCATGATTGATCATCTCATCAATTGCCTAAGGCTGGACTCTTAAGGTTTTGATAACCTACTCAATCCTTTGGACCCTACTCTAGGATCAACACTTGGCTCCTAATCCTCCTCAATAACCTAACACCAAGGTATAATATTTCAACATTTCATTTGAAAATATTACAACCCCCTAAACTTCAAACTAGGTTCATAAAACAAAAATGCTCAACACTTTCATTAAATAAAACCAAAGTTACCTTCTTGTTGTCCTCTTAGATATACCTATACACAAAGGTATATAACTTTTCAATTGGTTGAAAAATCCTCAATCTCTCTGGTGAGATTTTGAAGAACGTGATTTATAACAACATATTAAAAATTTAGACAAATCCAATGGTTCAACTCTGAGATATGGCCCCCACATCAGGCCACATTTTATGTGACTATCATTATGTCACACTATGACAATATGCTACTATCTTTGGAAACCCATTGGTTTAAGCCCTTCCTTGGGCACTCCACTTGCTCCAACACCTTAAAAATATTTTCAACACACCAAAAAACACTCCCCTAATCCCTTCTATCCTTAACATTCTCTTCCATAACAAACAAAGCCTTCTTCACTTGACTGTAACAATCAATCTGCCCCTGTGACTGTCCTAACAGTCTGAAACCATCATGTAGCACGTGAAAAACCCTTGCATGAAACCCTTCACACACCATGGACAGGTATTATACACCCTTGGCCTCATCCCTACCCAAAATGAGGATTGGTTATGCATCAAAACAAAAGATACTACATTTATGAAGCCACTGGTTACCCTAAGCCAAGGTTCTGGCAGATTTTATGAAAATGCAAATAACTTTGGTAAAACACAATGAAAATTAATGCCACCACCTCCAAAGAAGATTTAATTCATTCCTCTATCACCTATAATCAATAATCTCTTAGAATATAAACATGAAATGCACCAAAACCAATGAGAGATCTGACTATCACATTAAAAACTCAGAAAATATACATAAAAATATGGTTTTTATTTTTCCAAATGATTGCCTTCGACCAAAAACTCACCATATCTCTCAATATCATTGTTTTACAACCTTTTATAGCACTTGTAGCCTTCAAGACCAAACCATAACCACCCAACTACCTCTAACCACCTATTTTTGTCATTTTTTGCAATTTTGACAATAAAAGTTGCTCAAAAAGTTGTCATTTGTCAAACAAAGTTGTCAATATGAAACAAATTGACCCCTAACTCTACTGACACATAAAAATGGTCTTAAGATGACTTTATAAAAATTTAAAACATGTTTTATTCCTCACAAACCTATTCTACCCTTCAAAACCCAATTTTAGCCCTTTCTAGGCCTAATTGCCAATTTTGACAATTTTACACTTTTTGACCTTTCTATTACAATTTATTGCATTTATTGGCTCTAATGGCCATGATTACATTGTTTTAATATCTTAAAAGAATTTTAGACTTCATTTCTCATTGATTCTTCATGAGGGCCTATCAGTGACCCTAGTGCACCTTGCCTCCATAGGTCTTCATAGGTGCTCCATAGGTCCTCCTACACCACGATGGTTGTGGGGCCATGTCATGGTCCCCCATAGCCATGGGCTCCCCATGATTGTGGGTAACCATGGTTGTGGTTTCCCACAACCATGGGCTCCCCATGGCTTGTGGGAGAGCCACAACTCCCCACAACCATGGGTGTCATGGTACCAATGGGGACACCCCTCCTTTTTTCGTAAATATTTTTTTTTCTTTTTTTTTAACAACTAAAATAAAAATATAAAACCCAACATAATTTAACAGTACTTTTTGTAAACAGTTAATTTTTTTTTTACATGGTTTAATAAAATATAGAGTATAAAATTTACCCTCTCAAATTCATTTTTTTTAAATAGAAGATTCTAAAATAAGAATACCTTGCAATTTTAAACAAGAAATTTTCAACAGCAACCTCCTAGGTTTGCCAAAACCATGAAAATTTGGACAGCATAACCCTCCCATATAAACCATGGAGAAATTTATTTTTCTAACAAATGAGGGAAAACAAAATAACTAAATCAATTTCTTTTTTCTCCAAACACCAAACATAAACAGACACATAGGGTAGAATTTCAACTACAATTTTAAAAATGAAAGATAAAAGAAACCAACCCGGTAAGCTTTCCTGGAAGAAATTTTGGTGAAGAGCACACCAATCCTCCCAAACACAATACCCTTCAACACTAGAAACCAAATTTTCCAAACATAAAACCTCTAGCAAAACCACTTCAAAAAACAGAGAGAAATTTATTTTTTTTCCAAAATGCCCAGGAAAAAATTTCCAATTATAAAGGATTTTTCCCCACAAATATATTTTTAGGTCAAATTCATTTTTTTATGAAAATTTGAATTTAAATTTCTTTTTTTTAAACAATACATTTGCATTTACCTTTTTTTTTTAATTTTGAATTCATTTTTTCTCACATACTAAGAAAAACAATTTAAACATTTAAAATACATAAAGGTAAAAATGACTTTATCTTTTTTTTTTTAAACAAATGAAAAAACATAATATAAATTTCATTAATAAATCAACAATCAATATTAACTAAACAATTAAAATAATTGATTAATCTATTTAACCATAAAAATACCCTTAATCCTTTATTTCTAATTTAATTTCATAAACGCAATATCTATTAATTATTAATAACCATAAGGTATTATAATTAATTTCTCATTAAAAATCATAAGAACTAGACAATAATTTAAAGTCACAAATGCATCACATGCAACTTAACAAAACAAAGCAAAGACACGACCCACATACCAACATAGGGAAGGTTGACAGACGACTGATAATGCTCACTATCGAGCAAGGCTAGGGATGAAATTTAGGGCCTTAAGACTATCTCCTCCACTTCCATCAGATTAATGAGGTACGCTTAGACATGTGGAACCAGGTGAAGTCAGTACCTTGTACCTGTAATTCTTGCATCATTGAACCACACACACACACATATATATCCAAACACAGTAGACACACCGACGAAGGAGAATCATGACATTCCATGTCTCACTGAAGTGAGTGAAGGAAAATCAGCTCCTCGCACCCAATACACTTTCCACACATGCATGATGACATATACATAATGCATCTCATGCATAAAGTAAATGTGTTAGTCCATGGTCAATAACCCAATAAAATTAACATCTAATCATCAATAAGGAAATAATGCGTAAACAACATTCACTGAATCTCAAATCAAAGCATAAATCAACATAGCATAATATCTTAATAAAACATCACCACATAGTGTATCCACAAATATCCACTAAAAAGTCAACCATGGTCAAAACAAGTATTTAAAAAGTCTGATCGAGGGAGGGGTACTATAGTTGTTTTGGTTCTCCTTGGATTTCTCCACCATGAACCTTCGCCTATAGGAAGTAAAGCACTTTGTAGAAATGGTCTCTCTTGAATGGTCAAGGTACTTTTCTTCCCCCATATATAATATTTTTGTTTGAATCCCATGCTCCTGTAGTTTGGGACCACCTATCGATCTTCCACCATAATCTCCACCTTATGAGAATCTCATAGGGACTTTCATCCCAAAAGACTCCCCAACTCAATTTGCTCCCTACATTGAGATGATATCCCAATACCTCACCACTATCACAAGGCTAGACCGGCTTGTTTCCCAATCAATATTTTTCTTCCAAAGAAGGTCCAACCTCATGTGACATTGGAAAACCTTACTCATGACTCCTATTGTAGATAAGCCCTTTCTTGTTCCTAGACTACGCCTCCCATACTCAAGTGTCCCACACCTGACTTCACTTATATCCCCTAAAATAGAAGTGCATGCCAACCCTCTCTCAAGTATCCACTCTAGTTCTCCTAGTACTCTCTTCAATCCCTTGACTCTACTCTAGTTCAACCTTATCAAACCACTCTTGCACCCTATACAAGCTTTCACTGGCCTCCCCATGTCTTTGCCTCTTGAGTCCCCCATAAGATACCAACTACTAATGCTGACCTCATTTTGAACTCCTTGAGTTATTTGGTTCCAACTTTGCACACTCCTTGAGCAATTCCAACACTCTATTAGCATTTGTGCCTAATGCAGAAGCATCCCTAGTTCTTGGCAATCTTGCATCAATCAAAACATTTATTTTCAGTTGGTTTTCCATTTTGCAGTTTCAACATTTCTTTCTGCATTTTCTTGAATTGGCTCACCAGATCTTGCAGAGCTGGATTTTTCTTGAGAACATGATCATCTTCCTTATTCTTAAACCACAAATCATTTGAATCATCTTCCAGCAAGTTATCGATTCCGAATTCCAAGACAGTTTTTTTCTGGCACTAGAACCGCTTGGACCTATTTGCATTGGCAAACCTTGCACACCCTTCCGTAGCTTGCAGAGTCTCAATTCATTGATCCTAATGTTCCTTGGCATGTGCCTGACCTTCCCTTTGATCCACACTTCATCCTTTGGATTTTCTAGAGGAATCTCTTTGGCGGAGGCCGACTTGCTAGTTTTACACGTTTGAGCTTGTCCTTTGGCATTTGATCCCTTTTGGGCCAACCAGATCCCTCTAGACCATATAAATAAATGTAATTAAGCATCATAATTCAGTGACAAAAATATAGCAGATAGATCTTAAGATTTAGAGGTATGGCATTGACCAATTCTATAACTGAGCATGTATGTACCAAGTCAATGAACCGAGTCTTGTAACCCGAATATTACCAGTTATCTGTAATCAGTTTTCATGATCTAATTCATTCAGTTCTACATTTTCTCCATCATATCCTCTTGTTTCTATTGTGTTTACTCTTGTTACCCAATCTGAATTGATCTCTTTGAGGTCCCTTCTACTTGATGACTGTACCAAGTGGTATCAGAGCAAGATTTCATTCTAGAGATTGTGTTGACTTGAGAATTTTGTTGTGGGGTGGCGGATTATGGATCCAACCTATAGCTATAGAGGAATGGTGGAGCATGTGGGAATGCAGACCCTTCCATGATGGAAATGTTGAGAGGAATTGCAGCACGGTTGGAAGTCATTGAGACAACCTAGAGAAGAGGTTGACATATTGAAGATGTGAGCGAAGATGAAGAAGAAGAAGCACCGATAGAACAAGTAGCAAACCCACCAACAATTGATCTAGATGAAGAGAGGTTCTTGAGGGTTTTGACTAGAGAAAACAATAAACCACATTTTACTCCACTGGAGTATGATGATAAGTTGGATTCAGATGAATTAATGGATTGGATCTTGGAGGTAAAAAAGTATTTTGATTTTAAAAATACCACAAAAGAAAGAAAGGTGAAATATGCCTACACTCGGTTGAAAGGTCATGCATCTCTTTGGTGGGAACATTTGCAGGTTGATAGACAAAGAAGAGGTAAAGAGAAGATGAAATCATGGGAGTGGATGGTTGCTAAGTTAAAATCAAATTTTGTTCCTGTTGATTATCAAATAAACCTATTCCGGAAATTGCAAAACTTGAAGCAGAAGGAATCTAGTGTGAAGGAGTATACTGAAGAATTCTACAAGTTGAATATCAGATCCGGACATGTCGATGATGAGGCTGAACAAGTTGCCAGATATTTGAATGGATTATGGATGTCTATACAAGATGAACTTGGTTTGATCAAGCTTTGAAAAGAAAAATCTAAAAGTCAAAAATAGAGAGAAGTCCTTTAGTTCAAATCAAAATCAAAAGCTATTGGACTCTGCAAAAATCAAAGTCAAGGATAAAAATCCTATGAAAGAAAAAGAATAAGAGTTGATCTCCCCTAATATCAAAATAACTGGGGGCAAAAGTTCTACAATTTTAAGTCAAAAATCATACTTGTTGATCCTAAGTCTCCATCATGCTATCCTACTTTCACTTTTTTTCACAGTCATAAGCCTTCATTCCTCATCCATGCGTTCCACACATCCTTTCCCTTTTGGTGATACATCATGGACCTTTAATGGAGCTTCCTCGACGGACTTTGTTATCAGGGATGCCCAAACTTCTTTAGGTGACACACATATGGGCCTATGTAATCCACACACTAGTATTTCTATCTTAGTTCCTTTATCAAGGAAGACAGTCACTTGAGCTACACATCATTCAGTCAAGGAACAATGTAGCTACAATCATAAAGTCAATCCTTGCACATTTGAAGTAGGTGACTTAGTTCTTAGAGAAAATCCTAAAAATTAGCAAGACAAAGAGAAGGGCAAGTTCAAACCAAACTGGCTTGGTCCTTACATCATTACAGTAGCATATGGATCTGGTGCATATCAGCTCTCAACTATAGAAGGTGAACCTTTGGAGGATCCTATCATCAATATTCACCTTCGCAGGTTTTACACATAGCTCTTCAGAGTATCCTAATTCAAAAAATACAAAAAAATCAAAAATACAAAAAATACAAAAAAAATTATAAAAAAAAAAATTCGTTACTTGGTGAAAACCTGGCAAACAGGCGCCTTGTGACACAAAAAACATTGAAAAATTGAAAAAAGTAAAGAGAAATAATTTCATCCAACAGTGAAAACCACTTCGGTGGCGCCTTGGGCAAGTACCATGGTGAAAAATGGGTCACCAGCACCATGCGTAGAGACATTGCTCCTCCCTCCTTCAAGATTCACTTTCATCCTTTCACTTTGCACACACTCACAACCTATTCGTTCATAATAAACTTACCCATTCCCATCATGGCTTGTTATTGATCTACCCAAGATTGGTTAGCCATTCATAATAAATCTCCCTTTTCACCTCCCTTTCCATCCATAATAAATCAGATCCTATCTGTGGCTAAGGCAAATCCTACATCTAGTGATGGGTGTGGAACTGAGAACATCACATGTTTCAAGGAGTACAGTTTCTTCCAGCTTTCTTTAGTCTATCCGCGCACAATCCGCAATAAAGCAGCATCTGCATCACAAATCCGCAATAAAGTTTCATCTTCTCCGCAATAAAGTATCAGTTTCATGGATTCAGTCAGTTTCAGATGAGACACAACAGCAACAATGGGCTTCAACAAATCAAATCTTTCAACAGACTCAGACAACATATGGTTCCGTGCTATCTATCCTTTTTGTGAAAGTGAACATTGTGACCACAATCAAATAAGACTTATACAAGTGACAAGAGACACTAAACTTGAGGGCTACAGTGGATGTTGGTGTCGAGTCTTGGCTTTCTTTTGATTTTATCTTTTGGTGACATGTCTTTTAGCTTTTCCGGGATGTCTCTGACTAGAGATTCTATCTCCAGGATGTCTTTGACTAGAAAGGCGAGGATGGGGTATCGTCACCTATTTTCTTTTGTTGTCTGTGGATTGTCTCTTAGTAATGCTATGACTTGTCCAAGGATATGAGGACACTATGAGTCTAGTATGAATTGAGACATTCCTTGTTTGTGACTGTCTTATCTCCATGCAAATAGGTACAATGACTTTCTGGGTCAAACATATGCCTCGATTGTCATAACCTACTTGCCATAATAAAGCTCAATGATGATAATGCACAAGAAGCTCTTTCACTTTCATATCTTCTATCTTCCATCCCCTTTCTTGATTGACTTCCATCGTTCTTCTTGAGTCCGTGTAGCCTGCTATCACATGACTGAGTATAATGACACGCCAAAAACATTTGCATTTCATGTAGTTGCACCTGCATTACCACATATAAGCATTTCATACATACATATTGATATCACAACTGCATCACATCTTGCACACAACATCTGTTAGCACAATTTACATTTGCATTATCATATTCATTTGCATTTCATACATTCACATTCACATATGCATAACATATAAAACATAAAAGA
Organism: Cryptomeria japonica; assembly: GCF_030272615.1. Classification (NCBI taxonomy): domain Eukaryota; kingdom Viridiplantae; phylum Streptophyta; class Pinopsida; order Cupressales; family Cupressaceae; genus Cryptomeria; species Cryptomeria japonica. The sequence goes on along the minus strand of NC_081407.1, from coordinate 269,959,837 downwards.
AAAAATATATTGCATTGCACCATATACATATTTGCATCCATATCATAAGCATACATCATGAAACATCTCATCACATAGGTACGCATGCATATAGCTGCTGCAAAGATGAATCGTCTCATATATATATATAAAGTGTCATGATACAATGATGTCAAAATCATATGGCTGCAATCACCCGCAGGTGTCTACATCATCATGCAAAAATGGTACAATACTAATACATAGGGGGCCCTCTACGGCTATGATGAACTCCCTCCCTTAGAGCCGACTGGCCTCGACAGAGTCTGAGCCCTAGAAGGATCCACCCCAAGATCATCTCTCCTGTCCCCTCTATCTCCTGAGCCTAGTTGTCTCATCCTCCTCCTCCCCGATCTCGCAGCCAACCCTCGTGTCGCTCTGTCCGGACAAAGGAACCCACTGATAACTCTTGCCAACATTGTTGGTAGTGCTAATCCTGTCCATGTCATGGTATCCCATGCCACATGTGCCAACCTCATCTCCAATGCCGGATCCTGGAACACTCGTCTAAGGGCATCCCTGTCTCCGTCTCGATCATACGGAATTAGCTCCCCATCAATCGGTATCCGTATAATCTTGTATACATCCTCCAGGGTGACTGTCATCTCACCCATTGGCAAATGAAATGTACATGTCTCGAAGTGCCATCTCTTCGCCAGCGCAGTCAACAGTCCCATGTTTGCCCAAAACTCGGGCACATACAACATATGTCTCAATCCCATAGCCTCGATTGCAGCTCGCTCCTCGGTTGTCAGCTCAGGTCGCAATCTCTGAGTCGATGGGAATCTCTCCCATGACTCCAACATAGGCAAATACTCCTGCAGTCAAGCAAATCAATCATCTCAGTCCTAGTGACACTCACTGTTCATCACAAAGTGTTGCTTCTATCCTAGTGGTACTCCCTGTTCATCACAAAGTACTACGTGTTTGGCACTCCCTGTTCATCACAAAGTACTATATCTTGGTACTCACTGTTCATCACAACATGCCTTGATCTATCTTATCCTAGGGCCTATGCTTGAGTGAATCCTCTTGAGTAGTTTCCTAATTGGCAATGTATGTTCTATCATAGAATTGTCAATCCTAGCCCTATTTGTTATCCTAGTCTTCCCTAGAAGACCTTCTTGAGTGTATCCTCTCAGCAGCTTATCCAATCGACAACATATGTTCATCACAGAACTGCCGATTTGACCTAGAAGACAAATATTCACATTTTTTGATACAAACATGCTTTCCTAACATAAACGCACATTTATTAAATTACCTAGTATGCATTAATGACAACAATAAATGCAACAAAGTACGAGGAGGTTTTGTGGTACTAACCAGCTCTCCTGCCTCTACTGGCCTCTAGAATCGGCGAACGCAGTCGAATCTGTGAACAAAAGCCATTGCTGCTGACTACTGCTGCTCTTTTCTCTCTCTGCACTCTAATCTCGTGGATGTGTAGATGACAATGAGAATGTATTTTCCCCCGTGGTCTATCTTATAGACTACCCTAGCCCTAGCCCTCGCCTCCCGAGTCAGTCTTCATTATCCCGTGACTCTGTCACTTTATCCGGTTAGTCCATTCTATCCTGTCTTTCTTATCGAGAGATTGTCTGCAATCTTTTCAAACATTTTCATCCAATCTCTCGAGGGGGCATATCATTCCCATCTTGGGGCAAATTTGTATCAGTTCATCTTATCTTCTTTGAAACAACGCGACAAGCCACATTGTCTCAAAGAGGGGCAAAATATAAACACCCAAAATTGTCATGTCTAATTAAATAAATATTTTATTTATTTATTATCTAAGTTTAATTCTTCTATTAATTAAATAAATCGTTATTTATTTAATTAATTCATTTATCCTCTTCTAGCCTTATTTCTCATTTAAATAAATACATTTATTTATTTAAATTATCCTTTTCGTAAATTAAATAAATATTTTTATTTATTTAATTATCCCACTTCTTCTATTAATTAAATAAATCTTTATTTATTTAATTAATTCATTAGTCTTTTCTACCCATGACACATATCATTCATCTCTTAATTCATACACTACCTACCCCTTTCATTATTTCTTTTACCTACCCTCTAATCATAGCCGACCTCCTTTTACACCTCTCAATCTTATCTCTCCATTTCATATAGTGTCTTCTATATAAGGAGATGCTTCCTTTATTATCAAACCCTAATCGTTCTATGCATTCTAATCATCTTTTATGCACTTGATTACACTACGATCCTACTAGCAACCACATTCCGTTTTTTGTTGAGCTCTTGTGCACATAAAATCTGAGAGCAAATATATCAAGCAAGATCAATGGAGATAGGAAGAATGGAGATCCAAACCCTATTGGACATGTGATGGTATAATCTTTGTGATTTCGTTTGATTTGCATTGTCTTAGGTAATCTTCATATGTTATGGTGGATCTTTGTTGTTGTTAGGCTAGGGTTTTGTGGTTGAATTCATTTAGCCTTTCAATATCGTTATTATTTTTATCCATTTTCACCATATACATTTTGGCACGCCCCGTGGGACATGGATTTTTGTTAGATCTATATTTTTTGCAAATTTTTCTAACCCTATATTGCTGTTTTGTAAAACAATTTGGAGAATAATCTTGTGCAGCTAGGGTTTTGGACACAAAATCAAGATCTTGGAGAGATTCGATCATATCTCACAAACGGCTAGGAAATTTTGTACCAAATTTTTTTCACAGGTTGAAGAAAGTATCAAGAGCTCTCAATCCAAAATTCAGAATTTTTGGAGGACATTTTCATTTTCTATGAATTTTTTATGATTTTTCATAAAAAATTAATTTTGAGAGCAAATGAGAGAATTTTTTGGATTTTCTTACATTTTTGGAAATATCTCATAATTATACATAGGATCTATTGTTTGTGATTTTAATTTTGCTGCAAAATATTTCCCTAAAAATCAAATCTTTAAAAATTAGGGTTTTTCCTTATTTTGATCAGATCTCACAAACGGCTTCGAATTTTGACATCAAATTATTTGTGCAAGTCAGGAAAAGTATTAGAAGCATTCAGTAAAATTTTAGATTTTTTGGATCATTTTGTCAATTTATATGAATTTTTTATGATTTTTCATAAAAAATTAATTTTGAGAGAAAATTAGCGAATTTTTCAAATTTTCTTACATTTTTGGAAATCTCTTAGAATTATACATAGGATCTGTTCTTTGTGATTTTAAATTTGATACAAAATTATTCTTCAAAAATCAGATCTTTGAAAATTAAGGTTTTGCATTATTTTACTCATTTCTCACAAACTGCTTGGATTTGTTGCAAAACATTTTTAAGGTAGGTTTGGATGACCATCGAGACTCTCTAGTAAAAATTTCAAATTTTTTGGATCAATTTTGCATTTTATATGAATTTTTTATGATTTTTCATAAAAAATTAATTTTTGGAGAAAATTAGCAATTTTTTTGGATTTTCTTACATTTTTGGAAATCTCTTGAAATTTTACAGGTGGTATTTTTTTATGATGAATCAGATCTTTGAATTGGTCAACAAAACGCATTGTTGAAGGCCCCTATTTCACAAAGTCTTTTGGATCTAAAATTTACCTAATTTGTGTGCTTGCAGGAAGGGGTGATCATTTGAAACAATCCAAACTACTAATAAATCTTTGTTGTAGGTCCTTGGCAAGGGTTTTTGGATTTTTATTGTGTGCCTTGTTTTCATAGACTAGCAAACACTTCAATTGGTGCACTAAAATTGAATCATTGTCTTTTGTGTCTTGAGCAATAGGCTCTTTTTGTTTAATCTTTAGAGGGTATGTCTTCCTGTGTGGTCATTAGGACTACTAGTGAGAAGAGATTGAGCCAAGTGGTAGCGAGGAAAACCCACCTCTTCTGAACCACTATAAACAACTGTATTCATGGTGAAAACTATGGATAACGTGTGCTGATTAGTTCATACCGACACTATGTCTCCCCATAAACCCGTTTGATCAAATTTATTTGATCAGTTGTAAGGCGTAACCCCTACCAGTTGGGAGCCTTCTGTATTTACAGAGCTGAAAGTGCCGCATGTATGGCCACACGAGCGGATGCCCTTACTAGCACCTTTTTGTTTTAGAAGCCAAAATCCTTCTAGTTGTTGAAAATTTGAAAATGGTTGAAAGATGATCTAAAATTTATTATTATGCAAATGTTTAGACTAAGATTGCTATGAGAAATCTCTATGAAAATACAAGTATAATAACAATGCAAAATGCTTCCTTCTTTTCTCGAGAAATGAGGTCCTTTTATAGGGAAATACGTTGATTGAATGGCCAATATTGAGTGAGCTTGTGAAGGGATAGGATTGATGGGTTTGTGATCCATGTGATGGCTTTCAACCCAATCCCATGATTACAAGTGTCAATATGAGATGTCTTGAGAGGAGAGGGAAGAAGCATTAAATGCTTGAGATGACATGAGGATTACCCTAGGAGGGTTTGGTTAGGATTGAGTTTAGTGGATAAATATTTTATCCAATGGATAAACTCTTGTGCAAGAGTTAATGGGGATAACCATGGTCAAAGCAATGAATGCTTGAAGAGACCCATGAGTTAAATGAGGGTTGAGTTAGAGGGCAAGCCTCTAACCATGTGGGTAAGTTGAGTTAACCATTAATGGTTATGTAAGAGCCATAAAGGCTTTGAAAAGTTTTGGGGGTTAACTTGTTGAAGATTAAAAGCCTTTAATGCATTTCAAAGACTTTGAGGCATTTTTTAGAAGTGACCTTTGTTTGGAAATGTGCAAATGATTAGAGAGGGGGATTAGGCTAATTAGAGGGGGGTTAGATGAATTTAGAAGGAAGTTAGTGGGCAAGTGGGTTTGGTGGGTGAGAGAAAATAGGATTTTATTTAGAAATAAAATCTATTTATTTGTGCAAGTTGCATTTGTAGGAAAATGCAAGTGGGTGAGATTTTTAAATAAATTTTGATTTATTGAAAAGGGGAATTTGATTTGTGTTTTTAAATAAATGTTGCTTTATTTAAATGAGAGGAATGAGGGAAATTAAATAAATCAAATTTATTTAATAATTGGGTTATAGATAGGGATTTTAATTTAAATAAATTTATGTAATTTATTAAATTAAAATAGCGGAATGGGAATGAATAAATTAATTAAATGTAAATTTAATTAATAGGGGAATATTAGTGTATCAAATAAATATTAAATATTTATTCAATCTAGTGGACAGATTTATGTGTCTACAAGAACATATACACTATAGTAGCAAACGGGATGAAACAATCCTCGTTACCCTTGGAGGAGCCCTGAAGAGTGAAATTTGCACGAATGCTAGAATCTGTTTAGTGGATGAAAGGAAATTCCTGGATAGAATGAGACATGAGAATGTGTGTTTTGTCTTAGTTCCCAAGAAGACTGAGAGTCTAGAGCATTAAGAAGAACAACCAGAGGAGATAAGGGAGTTGCTGATAGAGTATGAATATATCATTTGAGATAATGTGCTTGATGGATTACCACCTGTAAGGAGTATCAGCCATTGCATGGACCTGATTTTCGAAGCTAGTTTGCCTAACAAAGCTGCACACTGGCTGACACTAGTAGAGAATGAAGAATTGTCTGATCACAGAAAGTTTGAGTCCTTGTGTAGTACCAATAGTGTTATCACCTAAGAAGAATTGAGAATGGAGGATGTGTACGGATTCCAAATCAATAAACAAGATCATAGTGAAGTACCGATTTCCCTTACCTAGGATGGATTACATAATAGATTGCTTGAGTGGAGTCAAATACTACACAAAGATAGATTTGAAGAGTGGATATCATCATATCAGAATCAAAGAAGGAGATGAGTGGAAGACAATATTCAAGACTAATGAAGGATTGTATGAATGGTTGGTGATGCCTTTTGGATTGACTAATGCACCTAGTACTTTCATGAGATTGATGAATGAGGTATTAAAACAATTCTTGGGTAAGTTTGTTATTGTATATTTGGATGACATTCTTATTTTGAGTAAGACAAAAGAGGAGCATTTTTTGATAAACCTAAAGAAGTGTAATTTTATGAAGGAAGAGTTAGTAACTTAGTCTATTTGGGATTTGAGATATATGTGGATGTATTGAAGATGGACCCTAAGAAGGTGAGAGAAATTGTTGAATGGCCTACACTGGAAAGCATTGGAGAGGTTAGATCATTTCATGGATTGGCTAGTTTGTACCAGAAGTTTATCAAAAATTTCAGTTCAGTTTGTAGTCCTATGAATGAGACAATGAGAGGAGATAAGAAGGAATTCAAGTGGAACACCGAAGAAAATAGAATTTTTGAATTGCTAATCAGAAGGTCACTGAGCAGCCTGTCTTAGCTTTACCAGATTTCAACAAAGTATTTCAAGTGGATTGTGATGAAAGTAGGAATATAATTGGAGCAGTATTAAGTCAAGAAGGGAGAGCAATAGCTTATTTCAGTGAGAAGTTGAATGATGCCATGAGGAAATATTCAATGTATGATTAGGATTTTTATGCAATAGTTCAATCCTTGAAAAAGTTGAGACATTACCTGTTGCCTAAGGAGTTTGTGTTGTATATTGATAATCAATCCTTGCAGTATTTGAATAGTCAGAGTAAGTTGAATCAAAGACATATGAGATAGGTAGATTTCTTACAGAGTTATACCTTTGTGTTGAAGCATAGGAGTGGGAAGTCAAACAAAGTTGCTCATGCATTGAGTGGAAGAAGGAATTTTTTTACAGAGATGAGAGTGACAGTATTAGGATTTGAGGAGTTGAAGACCTTGTATGATGATGACCCAGATTTTGCAGAACCTTGGAAAGCATGTAGAGAACTGGTTATGGTAGATAGAAGTCAGTGGTTGGATTATTACATTCAAGATGGGATGTTATTCAGAGGAGTTCAGTTGTGTATACCTAAGAGTTCAATGAGGGAAAATCTAATAAAGGAGAAGCATAGTGGAGGATTAGTTGGACACTTTGGTATTGACAAAACAGTAGCACTGGTAAGTGAAAATTACTTTTGGCCTCAGATTCATAAGGATGTTAGGAAATTATTGCAAAGTTGTAGTGTTTGACAAGTTGCAAAAGGCGGTAGTCAGAATTTGGGATTGTATAAACCTTTGGCAGTACCAGAGAGACCTTAAGAGGATATAAGCATGGATTTGATACTTGGATTGCCTATGACATAGAGAGGGAATGATTCTATATTTGTGGTGGTAGATAGATTCTCAAAGATGGCTCATTTCATACCTTGTAAGAAGCTATCTAATGCAGTACAGGTAGCTGACTTATTTTTCAAGGAAGTGAGATTGCATGGATTACCTAAGAGCATAGTTTCAGACAGAGACACCAATTTTGTTGGTTATTTTTGGAGAACACTTTGGAGGAATATGAAGATAGATTTGAAATTCAGTTCTACTTTTCACCCACAAACCAATGGACAGATAGAAGTAGTAAATTGGAGCTTGGGAAATTTGTTGAGATGCTTGGTTGGAGAATTACTGGAAGTTGGGATTTGATTCTTTCACAAGTAGAGTTTGCCTACAACAATTCAGTAAATAGGAGTGTCAGAAGAAAAAAATTTGAGATTGTTACCAAAGCACACCCTAGAGGTATATCAGAATTGAGGGATACCAGTAAGGAAGATAAGCAAAGTGTAGAAGTAGAAGAATTTGCAAATCACATGAAGGACTTACATATTCAAGTTAAACAACATTTGGAGGATATGAACATAAAGTATAAGGAGAAAGAAGATGAGAAGAGAAGACACAAGGAATTTGAAGTTGGTGATGAAGTGATGGTGTATCTGAGAAAAGAAAGATTTCAAGTTGGAACCTATAACAAGTTGCAGATGAGGAAGTTTGGACCTTGTAAGATCTTGATGAAATTCAGTTCCAGAAATGCATATGAAGTGGAGTTACCGGATAGTTTGAGTATTTCACCTATATTTAACATTGCAGATCTACAATAGTATCATAAACCAGAATTCAGTGAAGACAGTATTGTAGACTTGCAAAACTAGTTGCCTCAGAAGGAACTAGAGCAGATCGAAGATATTTTGGACAGTAGGATTGGACATAATACCCATAGCAGTCAGTACATGGAGTATCTTGTGAAATGGAAAGGCAGACCAGGTGAAGATTCATCTTGGATTTCTTAGGTAAAGGTAGACAGCCTTGGTTTTCCTCTGGCCCCAGCAAAGTGAGAGACTCAATTTTTTAACAACTCCAAATGTTTGATGCAGGAGCATCCTCGGTTCTTGGCAATCTTGCATCAACCAAAAACATTTATTTTCAGTTTATTTTATGTTTTGCAGTTTCAGCATTTCTTTTTGCATTTTTTTGCATTGGCTCACCAGATCTTGCAAAGTTGGGATTTTCTTGAGGACGTGATCATCTTCCTTATTCCTAAACGGTGGAGCATTTGGATCATTTTTCGGCAAGTTATCGATTCCAAATTCTAAGATAGTTTTTCTGGAAGTGGAACCGCTTGGAGCTATTTGCATTGGAGAATTTGCAGACCCTTTTGTAGCTTGTGGAGTCTCAATTCATTGATCTCAATGTTCCTTGGCATATGGCCGACCTTCCCTTTGATCCGCACTTCATCCTTTGGATTTTTTGGAGGAATCTCTTTGGTAGAGGCCAACTCGCTAGTTTTACATGTTTGAGCTTGTTCTTCAGAATTTGATCCCTTTTGAGCTGACCGGATCCCTCTAGACCATATAAATCAATGTAATTAAGCATCATAATTCAATGAAGAAAATATAGAAGATATTTCTTAAGATTTAGAGGTCAAGAGTTGACCAATTATGTAACTGAGCATGTATGTAGCAGGCTAGTGAGCCAAGTCTTGTAACCCAGATATTATCAGTTATCTATAATCAATTTTCATGATCTAGTTCATTTAGTTTTTCATTATCTCCATCATATCCTCTCATTTTCATTGTGTTTACTCTTTCTGCCTGGTTTGGATTGATCTCTTTGAGGTCCCTCCTAACCGGTGACTGCACCAGTGACAAATGGGCTCCCTTGATTCCTCAAACCCTTCAAGCACCAAACATTCCTCATGGGACAACTAGATTGTCTGAGTTAGCTTCATGTTCATCCAACAAGCTCTAATTGTAATGACCCCTGGCCTATGTCTACATGACCCTGTTAATGAACCATGTTCTTCATGCATTCAATGCATACTAACCAACCCCATGCAAACACCCAGTCTAAGATCCATGGACTCACATCATAACATGCACACCTACTGTAACTTCAAGCTCCCAGCTCCATGATCCAACCCAATATTTTTTGTTACTGAACTTCCCTTCAAGTCGCTTGTACTCCCAAAGCACCTTGCCTATAGACCATGTCACCATTTTGATCATGCAACTCATCCATCTTAGTCACCCTCTTGGTCTCAAATCATGGCTTGAATCATCTTGAGAAACCCTTAGAAACTCTATCCCTATTGCCATATTGGACCCCACTCAAAGGACTTGAGATCCTTGACTTTAATGCAAATCCAACTCTCCAAGTAACCTAGGCGTGTTCCTGACACATCACCCCACTTGTTCCACTTTACATGGACATTTGGCTTCACCTCACTTACCCACATAGCTCACCTATCTCTCAAGCTCCAACCTTCTGACTTGGACAACTCATTGTGCGATCATCCCCCTTACAAGGGTCTAGGTACTCTACTTCCCTAGTTCTTGGGTCATGGACAACTCCCTTGGATTCACCCCCAACATTGTCTCAACTACTCCTATTCACTGAGATAGGGAGTATGAGTATACATCCATAAAACAACCTCACTCCTTCATGATAAGGTAGGTTTATTCTCCTTCACCCCTAATATCCATGTAGAACCTCTATCTCCCAGAACCTAGAGGGAAAGGTTACTATTCTTTACCCCTAGGAGGAAGTGTCCACCTTAGACCACTTGATGCACTCTTGGCACTCAACTACTCATTCAACCAACTCTCCATATATAAGTTTTCAATCAATTCCTAGACTCCTGTAGTTTAGGACCGCTTGTCAATCTTCCATCATAATCTCCACCTTATGAGAATTGGATAGGGACTTTCACCCCAAAAGACTCCCTAACTCATTGTGCTTCATGCACTGAGATGACAACCCCTTACATCCTCCCCTACTTAAAACAAGTGGCTCCCTTGACATCAAACCATTTGATGTGAGTCTCATCCTTCACAACACCAAGACCTGATAAAATGATCTACAGATACCCTTGTGCCTTGCACTTGCCATACTCCAACAACTTGCATCTTTTCTGACCCTGACATACTCGACGTTGCCAGCATACCCCATTCTATCTTTTTTTTGCATGAATCTCATCCATGGCTAACTCACTTGAACAAACCCTAAGTGCAACTCACTGCCTCTAAACTATTCTTGTGAAAAAACTCCCATGCCTCTAACTGATCTTTGTCAATGGTCCCTAACTCAATAACACATTGCAAGAACCTAATCCTTGACTTACACTAAGTTGAATATCCCTAATAGAATGCTTCTAAGAATTATGTCCATGATATTTTTATTCTCAGTGCTCTCATATCGGCTTTTGTGTCTCCAAGACTCCACCATTCGCATCAACACACACTCACTTCTCAACTTAGCCACAAGTGTTATCCTCAAAAACACCCTTGTCTTCCAACTTCTCATACTCTTAGATCAAATCCTAGCCTCCACTAAAAGACATTCTTGAAACCAAATATGTTGTGCAAACCTCTAGTATTTGGCCACCCTGAAGTCACACTCCACTGAACACAACACCCAACCAGCTTTCCAAGTTCACACATTGAACCTTTGGCTCTCAACTTCCTTTATGTAGTTTCATCATGATTGCCTATTGACTGACCATGGTGTGCCTTGTATCTTATCCTATTCCCAATAGCTCAACCCAAAATGACAACCAACGTACTCATGTCAATCCACTTCCAAAATCATGTGATCCTCCTAGTACTTTGTCATTCCATTCCACATCCTTGGTGTACTCTTGCAAACCCACACACTCGAGTCTGCCTTGGTGAGTTTCCCTGAAGACACCCAACTCTACATTGCATCATTCACATTTAGTCTGTGAACTTCAATTTATTATGATACTTTGTCTATCAGATGCACTAACCATGGAACATCTTGTGCCCAATCCTGGCCCACAATGTTGCAATACAAAAAAACTACCAACATCTCTTAACAAATCAACCTCTGGTGTCTTATGCCTTTGCAATCCACATCCAATGTGGACAAGTTTGTTAGGATAACCGGTAGACAACTGAGGGGGGGTGAATCAGTTGTTAACAGATTATGAAACTTTAAGAACACAAAACCTTTTACCAGAATGCATAAACCAAATATCGAAATAGTAGATATATCAATTAAGCACAAACATAAATCATAAACCAGATACCATGCATGCACAACACATACCAAGATTTATACGTGGAAAACCCGGTAAAGGGAAAAACTACGGTGGGAAACCCTACCCACAGTCAAATGATACTTCTACAGTAAGTATGGGGCCTACACATGCAGGAAGGCCAACAGCCTAGAGCGCACTACTCATCACAAAGGAGCCTCACTGACTACAAAAATATTCAGACTACAATCCAGAAATAAGAATGAACTACAAGAATAGAATTTCCTATGCCTGGGTACAGTTTCGATTGAGTTCAATGCCAGAGGTCTTAAACCTCTTACACAAACCCAATTTGATCACTTATGATTGATCAAAACCTCTGCATATGATTACAACTTTATTCGCACACAGATAATCCAATAACCCACAACCACGATCTACGAAGGAGATCTTACATCATATTTATACCAACTCGGGACCTAAACAATTAGGTTGGAGACCTAAAGGATAATACAATAAATCCATTACATAAACCCGCAAACCAATGATAACACAAGTTGGCTTGAGACTGAAACAACATTAACCAAACAATAAATCCAACCGATAACGCATCGGGAGAATCCACCAACACCTTACATAAACTGGTCCATAACCTAATAGAATAGCATTAGGTCTGGTGCTAAATGCAACACCGCCAATCAATTGGAACACGAACATGATAACCATCAGCATCCCAAAAACCTTCTAGAAGCCACACCAACACCACTTATCGAATCCATCAAAATATTTTCAAAAAAGCTCTTCTAGTAAAACTCTTACCGGTAACCAAAAGGCTTACTAGAACATATGATATCTTTTAGATCACCAAATCCCAAACCAACTGAATGTGACAGGCACATGAATGATCGAACCAAACCAATTCCACCAATCTGAACATGTCAGAGAATATTGGAGATAGTCTCCAGATCAACATCACAATCCAACCACTCTATCAGAACCCAATAGACAACCAAACAAGCTCGTGTTGACATCAATGACAAACATCAATGCGACACATAATCAATTCCTCCAAATTGCCAACAAAGTTACTCTTCCATTTCCCTTGACTTTCCTTTTGTGACTCAGCCCCATCTCTGGGTCTAAACCTTTGGACCTAACTTGCCACCATGTTTGCCCCTTAGATCATGTCCCTGACACAATCCTACACCATGTTGTTAATGACCTTTTACCATCCCACAGCCAAATTGTTACACTTCAAATCAATCCAATGTGGGATAAGGATAGTGGTGTTTTTATCTGAATTCCATATGTGTTACTAAGGGTTGGAGCAGGAATTCTACTAGTAAGTACTCTATAGCTAAGGGATACCTAGAGCTTGATAGGAATATATTTGGGAGTATAGGGGTTCCTTGGTGGAAACATATGTGTAACAAATTTTCTTCACCCAAATGCAACTTTTTTATGTGGTTGGACATCCAAAATAGATGTCTTACTAGGGATAATTTATCAAAGTGAGGCTCCCATGGTCTCCTTATGTGTATTTTGTGTTGTAGGAGTGAAGAGTGTACTCCTCGTATTTTCTTTCAGTTCCCTTTATTTGGGGAGATTTGGCACCTCTAGTGGGGAGTTTGGAATCAGGCTTACTAGCATGTCTCCTCTTTGGTTGAGTTTTGGGATCATTGGGGTCAACCTCCAGTTAAGACTTCTTTCCTTCAAATTGTTTGGGTTCTATTGTGACGTTTTCACACATCACCTCATTGGAAATTGGGACCCTTACTTTTTGCTTGGTAGAGTAGTTGTTTTATCTTGGTCATCTAGCTTGGAAATAAACATGGTATTTTTAACCTCTTTCTTTCTAGGGGATACAATGCCTTGTTGTTAGGATGGGGTCAAGTCAAGCAATCTAGTGACAATCAGGTCCCCCCTCTAAACTAGTTTGGATTCTTCTCAACTATAGGTGCTCAAGTGATAGATGAGTAGTAAAGTGATCAAGACACCCTTAGGTAAGGATTAAGAGACAAGAATCAATCAAGCCTAAGTGTATGAAGAAGGGGGAAGTATGAAAGGAGTACAAGTTATTCTCCTTGGATTTATGAAGGGAAATTCAAGGATAAAACCCTCATAATGGTGAAATCAACCTCAAGAAGAGATAAAGTTTAAACACAATAAATGATTCCATGACCTCACAAAATCCATGACCATGAGGTGGGGTAGTGACACTTGTCCTCAACATGCTCAAATCCACAACTTGGATGCCTTTTGATCGATGTGAGTTAGTGATGATGTAATGCAATGTTTATCTTTCAAATCCACATTCAGAATGAGGTTCTCAACCATTCAATGAATAAGGTAAAGTGATTGGTGAAAGTGATTTTGTACTTAGAATAATTTTGGAGAAGCAATGCAACACCAACTCAATCTTGCAACAATATTATCTTTCACTTGGTGAAATTGATGAACTTTGAGAGATGAAAATGATTTTTCCACCACCTCATGAAATCCACAATCTACAAGAATCCAGACTTATAAAATCCATGACTAAGGTAAGGAGAGAGTGCAACCAACAAGGAGATCTAAAAGCACATTAAGTGATGGAATTAATTAAATATTGATAAACAAGTCGTCGTCTTAGAGATGTGAATCGTCAAGGGATAAGGTGTTTATAAATGGGAAAAATGATCATTACATTTGATCATCTCAAACTAATTCGATTCATAGGTAGATCAATCATAGCAATCTTAATCAAGAAAAAGACAATTCAATCAAGTTATAGGGTGAATTCAGTCAAGGAGAGGATGTTTCAATCTAATATCATAGTGATTTCCATCAAGCAAGAAGAAGCAATTCAAATCAGAAGCAAATCAAGGACAATTGGACATCAAGTCAACATTTTACCTTCATTTAGGATGCATATTAGATTGGGGGTTGGTCAGATCTATCTATATCATATGTGTTTGATGCTATCCTTATTTATTGTGCAGGTATGACTACAGAAGAGGGTGAAGGAGCAGCCTGCAAGAATTTCAAGGGAACATTGCAACAAAGAAGGAAAGCTCTCCACAACACTTCAACAAGGTGGGGAGGATTGAAAAATGTAAGAAATAGACATCATGATATGAAGGATTGTAACTACTACAAGGATGATGAACTTAGGAGGAAAATTTCATCAACAAGAATGTAAGATCAATCATCAATACAATGATCAAGGCCAAGAGTATTCAACCACACTTTTTATGAGTTATCAGGTGTGCAAATGGTTGAGGTGGCACTAACTCATCTCCATTCATCCATCAAGGTCAACATGTCTAATTTCAATGAACTTGGCTCATCCAACGGTGGATAAAGTCTACCTAACCTCAATTCCTATTGGTTAGAATTCAATGTTGGACATGTGTCCTATTTATTGTAATCAAATCATTGGCCAAGCATTAAATCTAATTTGTAAAGTTAGTTGTAACTAAATCTAATTAGGGTTTTCTCATGTAATCTTGGCCATTCATTTGGATTTGATCCTAGCCATCCATTTCTAAAGGGAGATATATAAAAGGACTTGCTCTTAGTTGGTAGCCAGATCATTAGTAGTTAGAATAGAGTAGGAGGAGAAGGCGGAAATTGTTGTCAAGCATACAAATAAGCATACTTTTCACTGAATGTATGGTGAATGGTGGTGTTTCTTTTAGATATTGTATGGTTTATTTTTATATCCTCATGTTTGATGAAGTTCATTGATAGGGATGGAGTAATGTGTGGATGTTGATAATTCCTTGGTTCATACTATTTGTGATTGGATGATTTTCAATTACAGTGCATAGTTAGCCTGAACATTAAAATGTGTTGTTCAATTGTGGATATGTTTATTCAAGTTGTGCCAGTGTATTGGGCATTTGAATGAATGTTCATGATATGAAAATATTTCATTTCCCTTGGAAGATTGCATCGGTTTTGTGTAGTTGTTGGTAACATGGCAAAGCAAAGGTCGGTTTAAGGAATGTGTCCATCCAAGCATGACCCAATGCTATCATTGATCTTAAGAGTAGATTAGATTTCTCTAAACCCTCAATTTATTTTTTCTTTTTTTAAAATCAAGTGAATTTCCATTTTCCAACAACATTCAAGCAAAGTTCAAGCAAAACGTAAGTCCCCTTGTGATTCCAGCAAATCACATCACACACTGAGTCTATCCATGTATAAAGTCAAAACCTGACTATCAAAACCTTGGAGTCATTACATTTGATCACATAGTTTAGCATCTGAGAGGTCTTTATTCAAGAGAGGATAGAATACTTAGTATTGTATTATGTGTTGCATGTTGCTATAAAAAACACATCAATGGGTTCTTGGACCCACTTTAATTATTTGACATATTTGGTTGGAAATAAATCAACAATTTTTTCAAGGTGCTAAAATAGTTGCTCAACATTTTTGGTGGAAAATTATTCATACTCTTCATGGGACTATCTTGGCAAAGTTTGATATTGTAGGATATGTTGCTATTTATAATCAATTCAAATTTCCTATTCAAATCGATGATCCTTCTATTGGAGTGAGTCATAGGCAAGCTCAGAGGAATAGGTGTAGGTAACCTCTGTAGAAGATTGATCAGATGGGTCAATGACACCCTCCTCCTGAAGGGGTTTTAAAGATAAATAATTATGGTTCTTCTAGGGGGAATCTTGGTCATGTTGGTATTGGTCTAGTGTAGGGCATGATAGCTTTGATTTTGATTAGTTTATCTTTTCAATTTATAAAGGTTTTTATACAAATAATTATATGGAGGCTCTCGCCATTTGTATGCCATGGAGAGAGGTTGTGTTCTTGGCTTGAAAAGGATTATTTATAAATTCGATTCACAAGTGGTGGCGACTTTTCTAAATGAGCTGCAGTTTGATTATTTTAATTGGAACTCGGTCTTAGTTATTAGACAAATTTGAAGGTTGTACAGTTCTTTGGAATCTGTTAGTTTTACTCTCATTCTGAAGGATTAGAATAGAGTAGCGAGCTGCTTGGCCAAATGGGCTTCTAATCGAAGGGAAGGTTGGAATATTGTGGATAGAGGACAATTATCTTTGGAATTGTCTTGTATGTTGGAGTAATTAGTTGATGAAGATAGGGTTATGTAAGGTTATATTTTCTGATAGGCTTTTGGCCCTTCTTTTTCAATAATTCTCTTTGTGTTGAATAAATGTTTACCCCTTTTTAGTTAAAAAAAAACTTTAACCTTGTCATTTTTTGTCACAATGAAATGCTTGTTGTGATCCTTTTACTACCATTTTCAGTTATAATTGCTACTAACTTATGGAACCAACATTTTCATGTGTTGCTTGCATTGTTGTCATTTGTTTTAATTTGAAACAATTCCAAACCCAACTTCACGAGTAGTAGACAGTTGAAAGACAAATACAAGTTGTAGATGGACATATTTTTTCTCAATAGAGTTTTTTACCCTCCTTGAGTGTATTGTCAAAATATTTTGATGAAACTATGAAGAAGTAGAGTTTAAGGGCAAGTCCCCATATGGCTTCTTAGCTTATTTTGGCTAGTAGAGATTGCTCAATTTTTTAAGTAGCAATTTGTGGATTTGGTGACCCCATGGATATTTAATTTTGTTTCTTATATTTAGGGAATTATCTTAAATTTTATTTTTTAATAAAATCATTAATAATCATTTTTGCAAGTAAAATTAAAAAAAAAAAGATTGGAGGCAAATAAAAATGAGGGAAAGAAACTTTTCGAGCCACATATCAATTTTGTAATATGCAATTGCTACTTTTTCTCACCCTTCCCTCTTTTTAAAGCACTGTATGCTCCACTAAAATAGGGAAAGATTTCAATTTATCATTTTTCCTATAAATTTAAGCACTTAAAGAAGCAAAATGGGAACCTGCAGTAAGTCATGTCGAAAACAATATTTAATCATGATGCATTTCATTCTTCGAATGGAATAAGGTATGAAGAGTGATATATGCCATGCTACTATTGCTATTTTTTGTTTTAATATTATAGTAAATCATTAACATTTAATACTAAAAATGCAAGGTTCACCATGGCTTCTTTGAAATTATTTTATAGACTTCTTCAACAAATCTCATGAGGCTGCTCGGATCTTGAAAATCTCCCATATTGATTGCCCTTGCAAGTAAAATCAATCAAGTTAATTATTTTTCTAGAAAATTGTGGATGTCAATAGGTCTAATTCTATATTAAAGTCAACATTCTTACAATTTTATTTGTATTGATTATTTATGTGATTTGGTTGTGTCATTTCATCATTATATATACCATCTGTTTCTTTCATCCTTTCTTGTGGTATCCATCATCACATAGTTGTAAAGTGACTATTTTAAACTTAAAATAGATTAGATTACACTTCAATACAATTTGTGGCTTACATGATATGTTAGATGGGAATGTAGGATTTGAATTTCTTAAGGTTAGTGTAGCCCAAATTAAAGTGGTTGGCTAAATTTATGTTTTGTAGAGCTATATAAAAATGATTAGATTTGATTTGTTATGTTTTGATTCAACTTGTATAAAACCTTGTAGGTTGAAATTCATATTGTGGAGTTTTCAATATTCACATGTTCAACTTGGGATTTGTAATATTTTTTAAATTCGTTTCTTACTTTATTTATATTTTGATTCATAATTTATTGACAAGATGTAATATTGAGTTGGAGTTTAGTGATTGATGAAAGAGATGGTAATCATTCAAGGTTATCTTGAATGCTTGGTTTAGTTTCACAATCCATATCTTGATCTAATGTAGCTTTGTGAATTCAAGAAGTCATCCCCACTCAAAAGATTGGTTCAACATAGCAAAGACAACCAAAGCTATCAATTTTTTGTAGTAGAGGGCAGGCTTAGTAAAGAAGGGAGTCATGATCTATAGTTTGGGATTTATTAAAAATTTAATTGGTTCATTTCATGATTTGTTAAAAATGTTGTATAAGCTAGTTTGAAAAGTGTTATTACTATAGTGTCGTAAATTGTATCACCTTAAAATTTCACACTCTTTTTTGGACTCTTACTTTAGTTTCTTCTCCTAAGTCATTTCAATCCTATTTTGAGCCTTATCACATCCTATTGTTGTCATATGATAAGAATGATACCAAGCCCTATGTCTTGGACCCTAATGCTCTACAACCACTCTTTCTAGTCTCTTTTTGAGTGGACTAGCACCTTAGTCCCTTCAAAAGAGACCCAAATTCAAATGTGTGCAAGTGTTAGTTCTTGTCATTTTTTAGTCAAGCTCAATATTTTCATTTTACTATTGGAAGTCATCCTAAACTCATAAATACCTTTAGAACCCTATATAAGGAAATTATTTACTAATCACCAACCTACCTAGAAATTATATTTTAATTTCTTATTTATTCAAGAGAATATTTGAGTACAAGGGGTAGCAAGCTACAACAATATGGCTTCAAGTATGATTTCATGATGGATCATGTTATGTTTTGTCATCGTATAGCATCAACACTTGGAGAATTTGTCTAAAGAGCATTGCATCATCACCATTATCACTCTAAAAGTATAGTCTTGTTAATTCAACATTTCAATTATGATTTAGCTTTTGTCCTACCAAGGCTAAGCTCTCTTTTCACATCACCATTAACAGTTGTGGAGATCGAAACACCAGCATGGGGTTTGACTTAGAAAAGCCCCTATACAAAACAAACACTTTTTCCTTTTTGTGTGTACGAGTACAAATCTAAAAATCAAAGTTTGAAAATTGCACAAAGAAGACTAAGACAGACAATCCCAAACTTTGAACAGCCAAAAATCCCTAGACCATATCAATTAGCACACATGTCTAACATGTTTAGGATGATTTTTGAGGGAAATATCTATGAGCCTTCTGATTCAAAATCCAAAGCTTTATGTTGATGAAGACACCTTCATTATAGGATGTCAATCTTCACAGTCCAACACCTTCAACTCTAGATTGCTATATCATAGGTTCCTCTGTGTCTCGTGATTCTAGATATGTATTTTTTTGTTGGCTTCTAGTTCTAAACCTTTCCTTTTATACTAAATCTTGTCAATTTTCCATTATTCTACCTAGATCTTGTATACTCATATCAAAATCATATGATATCAAACACACTATTCAATTTAAAAAGGGGGACAATTAATCAAAGTCTTTATCTTTCCTTGAGAACTAAATTTGAACCTAATTGGTTGTTCCCCCAATGAAAGATCAATGAAAGTGAAAGTGAATGAATAAGATCTTAGTTTTCATTCCTAGACTAAGGCTCATATTTCCATCATTATAATTACCCAACTAGTTATTATTTTATTTGGTTGGTTTTGTTCACACTATACTTAGGACCACTTAGAGAGAATTTTTACCATTCGCCTCATCTTGTGTGGAGTTTATGTGTCCCTACATCTGGTTTAATATTCCCTCACGCATCTCACCCTTGAAGGGTTTGATCAAATTCATAGTCTTACTTTATCAAAACTTTATGTGATAATATTGTTATCTTGCATATTTTTGGTTGTGGAATGGTTTGATCTTGCAAGTTAACTTTAGTTGTTCCAACATTCTATACCATATGATATGTATTCAATTGTTAAAATAGTTGTAATTTAGGTGTCCAACCTCTCAAATGCCAAAATTTGTTCAAATAATTTACATGAACAATGTGTAATAATTACAAGATAACTCAAAACCATGAAACTTATATAATATAAACTCGTGATCAATGTTGTGTGAAGCAAAAATTCTCTTAGGATATTATCATTCTCTAATAACTACATCCTGTGGGGAAGAAATATTTTTTTAGGATTTTATAGTTCTCTAATAGCTACATCTTTTGAGGGGAACTCAATTGCCTTCCCATCCCCGATATGGTAAATTTTCTAAATTGAGAGTATAGGTCTCAAAAATATTGTTTGGAACTTCCTAGATTTTATTTTCACTCACAAGTTTAGGGTTGTCATCATGCAAGTGAAATTAGCTCATCAATGGACTATAAAGGTTCAATGGCCAACTCTATAAGAGCATGTTAGATCTCCTACATTTAGAGCTTATTTTAGACTCAAGAGGGAGTTCCCAAGGGTATGCCCTAACAAATATTAAAATCATGCAAAATATACAATCAATAAACAATTACAGCTAAATCCAACGTGATGCCTTGGTCCTAAAGACTCTTATTGAGATAAGAGCAATGGGCTACACATAAACCCTATATAGAAAATATAAATATGCACACATAACCCACATGAAATAATTTCACTAATCATTTTTTGAAGATGAATCCTTGGTTGTGATATAAGGTTATGCATATACAAAAACTAGTCCTACTCCTAAACTACTAATTTATGTTTTTCATTATTTGAGATTGGTGAATAATTTTAGATTGATGTCTATCTATTGGACAATAAAGTCACAACACATTAAGAAGGATCAATCTAAAATAAGAGAATGAGAAGACATGTATCTACACACAATAGTGAACATGGAGTTCCATAACAAAATGTCTTTAATAATCCACAATGTAACTTTACATATTCATGTACAAAAATGAGAGATCATTACAATACAACATTTATTAAAATGTTGTTATTATCATCTAGCACAGAATTACACTCATGCCAACAAATGTAGTGAAATAGATATGCATGGTTGCGACCAAGAAATCTTCCTAAACATACAACTAATATCCTAGAGGCATTTAGGAATAATATTTACTTTCAATACTAATATTATTTTATTATAGTGGCTTACATCAACAAAATGAATTGAGTTGTTATTATGGTTGTGTTGTGTCTCACACTCACGCCCATCTTTGCCACTTGGCAAAGTGGGGACTCCTCCTCTCTTTTTCTTAGTTCCCCTAATGTTTTTGCCCCTTAGTGTCTTTTTTTATTTCCCTCCTTGCCCTTTTTTTACTTTTGTCTTTGTGTCAAAGATCAGGCTTTAAGCTTGTAGGTTCTCCTAGTCATCTCAATGAAAATTTACCCTCGACCATAGATCCTTACCTCTTTTTTCTTCTTTCATTTTTATTTTTTTGAATGTCGAACATTGAGAATCCCAAGGTCACCTTTCAAAAAGGTGAACTAAGAGCCTTTTGAACCCCAACCCCTGACATTCTTTTCCCTTTTGAGGATTAGGCATCGAGGTTCCAATGTCCAACCTCCAACCCCTAACCCCTTGGGTCTTTTATTTTAGATAATACCTCGCCATCGAACTCCAACCCCCACCTCCAATAAATGCAATAGGTAATTTCATACATTTGACAAATTGCCTATAAATAGAAATTGTTGCATGCCATATTCACCTTGAAAAAATGGAGTTTGAGTATCCTAATTCTTTCAAAATCCCATCAAAAATTGATTCCATGACCTAGCTACTATTGTTGTGAGGCCCCACATATGTATGGATATTGATACTATATATTTTGATGCTAGTCTAAGGTACTTTATTTGATTCTAATGATGTAGACATCTAGCTTATTATTAGATATTGACTATAGTTATGGTGCATGGGTAGAATAGCTCAATTCACTTGTATAGATTATTACACTCTTTATGTCTCATAGATTTAATATTTTCATAAAATTTTAATGTGTTTTAATAGGTTTATTCATTATTTCTAGTACTACATTTATTATTATGATTTCTAAATAGAAACAATTGTAAAATAGCTTCAAGGTATGTTTAGGAGTGATAGTCATCTTGTCTTGAGTGTTTAATATCTTTTATGTTATTATAACATCATCAAATATGAATCCTCATCTTAACTTTGATAAGAAATTTACACAAAACCATAGTTTACTTATTAGTTCATAGTTTATGCATTTTGTTGTTCATAATTGGATGCAGTATAGTGATAGGTGGATTACTTGTTAAGAGTGACAAAGTAATATTGTCAAAAGATGTTATATATGATCAATTTGTGATCGATTATGATAATACTTTCAGAAGTTGGATTTGAGTGAACTATTTATCTTTTTAATAGGAATGCCTCTATATTATAATATTACCTATTTAAGTGAACCATTGTTGAGAATTCATGAGACATTTGATCTTATACAACAAGCTAACATTAGTGCAAGGATTTGATTTGTATTTAGTGTTAGGGACAATGGGTCTATGAGAGGTACCCTATCAATAAACCCCTAGCGACACACTCATAATCAAGCAAAGAGGTATGTTGAATGCAAGTATAAATTTTGGAATTGCTATGATATAGATAGGGTATCAAACCTATAACTTGGACTAACTTACAATTTTATTCAAGAATGCTAAATCTCCTCTATGGATTTTTGAATGCATATGTCTCATTGATTTCAATGCCTCTATTGCATGTACCCTTTTTTCAAAACCATCAAACTCCAAATCTTGAAGTCTCCTACTTAAAGCAAGTCTCATTTCTCTTCAATGATTATAGGTTTCACATGAATTTCATTAAGAGGTTTTATTAATAAATATATTTATTGTGTTCATAATTTTGTACAAATATTCAAATAGATTAATGCATTAGAATACAAAAAATATTACACTTTGACTTCCTACTAATTTAGTAATATTGTAATGTCAGCCTAAAGGGGCAACATAGTTGTTTAAGGGATTTGGGATCTTCCCATATAGGTCCCGAGATCAATTCACAATGCCTTGAATTAAATGGCATGTGGTTGGTTTAGTCTCAACCACTGCTTCTTGAGTACTAGTCTCGCCTTGATTGGCCTCTATAGTACCCCAAAAATTGGCAAAAAGTAAGAACAAGGTCAATTGACATGTTGGGTCAAGTCTTAAGGGGCCAATTCTTGTCATGGCTTTAGGAATACTACAAGGATATATATATATATATATATATATATATATATATATATATATATATATATATATATATATATATATATATATATATATATATATATATATATATATATCATGCTGGGTCAAGTCTTAAGGGGCCAATTCTTGTCATGGCTTTAGGAATACTACAAGGATATATATATATATATATATATATATATATATATATATTTGTTTGTGTGTGTATAGATACACACATATATTGTAATGTCAAGAAAGATAACTATAGATAACTCATGATAAAACACAATGATAATTACCTTAAACTATAAAATAGCTACCAACAAAACTAGACAGGGCCTATATCCTAGACGTCATTAGTGTCTAATCAAACAAGTAGTGAATTTATTATTAGTGAGAATAAGCTTATTTTCATAATCATTTAGTGAACTATGGAGTATGTTTGTGTGTGTGTGTGTGTTAACTAGTTGTCCTAACATTATTATTCATAAAAGGTTATAAGGTATAAGATATAATATTCTAAGTAAAAAATTTAATTGTTATATATGATAGATCAAAATGATAATAATGTATTTAATATTAAAGATAGTATATCTTTTTAATAGGATTTGTATCTAATAGAATTTTTCAAGAAGATTAAAATAAATAAATTTATCATAATTTTTATAAAAATTCCACACACACACACACACACACACAACGGCTTTAACTTTTACTCCATGGTGAAAAATTGGCAAACACGCACCTTGGACAAGTACCATGATGAAAACCTAGCAAACAAGAGTCATGTGTAATCCCTTTATCCTTTTGCTCTCCACACTTGGGGGGAAGTTCTAACTATCATATCCATTCCACTTCTTCCCTCAATACTATCTACCATACCCATCATGTTTCCTATCCATTTCAATTCATCCTCCTTTGGATATTGATAAAAATAAAAGGCCACTATGTATACATGCTTTGGACACCTCTTGGCATCTATTTGCCCATCACACTTTTCATCCATATATCCCCATATCTACCCATCCTTACTCACATCCATATAATCCTCCCACATACTTTTATAGTCCTTATCCACCCATCATCCTATATTCCATCCATTTCCCTCAGCCTCTTGTCACTTTATCATCCATGCTATCATATCCCTCCTAATGCGTCATCACAAACAACATATACTAAGTGAGGACATCTTATTTTCTTTGTGATGTAGTCCTTGAAAACTCCTCCACACCCACCATCCATCCACTAATCCCTTTATCCAACAATTCTTTTCTCCCAATTCCTCTATCCCTCCATCCATAATCATTTCCTCTCTCAATCCTTATTTATTTTCATCCTTCATCCAAAATCCTTTCATCTCCCCTTCCTTATCTCATAATCATTTCATCTCCCAATCCTTATCATCATATCCTCCATCTTCCAATTGGTATTTTGATATCATTCCATCACCTCCTACATCCCTTGTCATTGGTATATTTCTCTTGGCTACCTCCATGCAATCTACTACCATCCATCCCATCAATCCCAATGCTCCTTGCAAGCCACCATTGCATGCAAATCCTGTCCACTTCCTCCTTGCAATCCAACATCAAATGTCAATAAAATTATCCAGTCACATCCATGTTCTTGTTCCCAACCTTGTTGCAAGCCTTGATCTCAATCCAATACTTCCCAATCCTTGAGTTGTTTCTAGATATATAATTCTCACATCAGCAACACCTCATCAACCATCAATCCGTCATGTCTTTTCATCTCAAATGGGGAACCATCACGTTTTACTTTGGTTCATCATTCATTGTCCCAAACTCTTGTACATCTTGTAAATCATGTCTTGTATACAGTGTCAGACGTGTGTCTCCATCTAGGATCATTTGTATCTACCTATCCTTATATCCCATATTTTGTGTTGGTTGGTCATGTAACATCAAGACTGTGTCCCTATCTAGTTGGTGTTTCAACAGTCATCTTTTTGGTATCCCTGGAGTTTTAGGTGTCTCAAGTGTATCTTGTTATAGGAATCCTAGTTTAGTATCAATCATTGATCTTTGTAGGATCTATACTTCCTTGCATTAGACCAATCAACCCCATCCATCATCCTCCTTATGGAAAAAGGTACTTGAAATACTTGTTATTTCTTTGGTGTTTTTGGATCTTTGTTTATCTTTATCATGAGCTTCCTATTTTACCTCCTTATGGTCACTACGATCCTTTATATTTGTAACATGCCCATTGTTCTACCCATTTAATTTACTAAGTTTAACTAACAAATGAAAGAAATAAATTGCCAACATCCAAGTAATAAAATGTTTCCTTTTTTTTGTTTCATAACAAGATGCATATTTGAAATAAATATCATTTCAACTTTTCCATTACATCAAAAATCATATACAATATCATGTTCATAAACATATGAAAGTGTTTACATTTTCCTTTCAAATTTCTATTTACTTTAAGAATATTTGAATACACATAAAGCTTCTATGAGCTTAATGAAACATAAGAGAAACAAATGGTCCAAATCTCCTTGTCATACATCCTCAAATTTTGGTCTCCAATTGTATGAGGAAGAGCATCACTCAAACACTTTTCCACCCAACCAAGACTTCATAGTCCCCCGTGCCTTTTCTAATATAAGTGACCCAACCCTTTGATGAAGAGTTTGGTTTGGTGACCTCATCATAATAATAGACTTATGAGCATAGTGTTGTGTCCTACATAACTAGAGCTACCATACATTGGCTATAGCCTACATGTATGATGTTCCCTATCTAGTATGTATTCCTGGATCACAGTGAACCGACAATGTAGACAATGGCAACCTACACTAATTTGGCCAAAGAATTCATCACCCAGTACTTCGAGTGAGTCATATGTTCACCCACTTCATTGCTCTATTTGGTAATTGGTCATTTATTTTATACCCCATTTCATTCCCATGAAAATAAATAACAAGATGATTAAAATTAGGTTACTCCCATCCATGGA
This sequence comes from Cryptomeria japonica, assembly GCF_030272615.1. Classification (NCBI taxonomy): domain Eukaryota; kingdom Viridiplantae; phylum Streptophyta; class Pinopsida; order Cupressales; family Cupressaceae; genus Cryptomeria; species Cryptomeria japonica. The sequence continues at coordinate 269,933,690 of NC_081407.1, read as the reverse complement.
TTACCCTAACCCCGAGATTAACCTAAACAATCATTTCCACAAATAAGAGATGTTCATAAGTATACAACTTCTATCAATGCATAAAACATGCTTATACATATACCCAATCATAGTGGATAATAACAAGCTTTTAACATAGTCATGTTTTCATATTCTACAAATAAACATAATTCCAATCATAGCATCACCTAAGATTCAAAACATCTATCCCTAAAATACTTTCATTCAAAGATATTTTCAATATAAAAAGAAAAGATAGAATCCCCATGCCTGGTAATATAGATTCCATGAGGATACTAACTCCTAGTTACATTCACGCTAGGTTCACAACTTATCCACAATCAAACTCTCAATCAAGCAACTAACCAATCTCTCTCTCTCTCTCTCTCTCTCTCTCTCTCTCTCTCTCTCTCTCTCTCTCTCTCTCTCTCTCTCTCTCTCTCTCTTACAACAAAAAAGAATAATGAGTAAATGAATGATATGAAAAAATGGTGTGTTCTCAAAGAAGAAAGAGCTCCTCTATATATACACAAATTTGAGAAACATAATGATATAATTAAGTTCCCAAATTTGCCACCTGTAATCCTTCTAATGCCACCACTATAGTCATATTATTGAATAAGCTTATATGTGGCTCTCAAACATCTATAAGGTTGACACTTATAGAGTCCAATTTATATTTTAAGAAGTCAAATAATTATTAGTTATCCTTAAATATTTATCTAAACAAATAGGTTTTTATATCTAAATACCACATGCCTATCGACTAAGCTTACTCTAACTATTGTACCCATGTTTATTTTCTAAGAGCATGGTTGTGTTTACACATACATGCTTGCATTATTAAATATGTCGATTTGGTTGGTTAAATGTATCGACCACTATGCACTACATCCTTCCCTTTTAAGTGGGGGTTGATGGACACTTAGCCCTTACCATGTAAAGCACTCACCTTATGCGTTCATGTAAAAAGGTGGAGGCTTTTACCACTGCTTCTCCCTCCTTTGGAGTAGGGTGTGCCACCTTTCATGGTGGGCGCCCTCTCTCCAAGACCAATTGACATATGGTATACACGGAATTAATAAAATGCAGGTTGATTCATATATTTATATTAGTATATGTATATATATATATATATATATATATTATTATTATTATTAAATATATATATATATATATATTGATTGACATAAATAGCTATGTTAGCATGAAGGCTTAAACCTAACATAGAGATTCAATCCAACATTCCAAACAAGGATATTCAAACCATAACATTACAAAACGTCACCCAAACGACCGAAGGCAACTTACCACTATGCCCACTAATTTAACTCTAATTGGCTAACTAGGACGTGAGTGTGTGATAGCTCAATAAGGCACATATATATTATTATCGAGCCAAGTTCTTATGAAAAAATACACACACACACATATATATATATATATATGTTGGACATTGTTGCTGCTAGGATATGTTGTTTCGTTGATGTAATCATATTCTTGCTCTAGTGATTGCAAATTAGTTTATTGGGATCCTATTTTTGTGTATGGAGTATTTACACTATCATTATATTCTTCTGTATTGGTTTTGGTGATCTGGGAAGCTTAATTGATCATATCATATGATCTAGTTTTGCAGTTTGTTTTTTTATCAGTGCTTTGTAGAGTTTAGTATTTCCTTTGGTATATTCTGGTGTGATTAGATCTTGATTTGAGTCTTTTGTAGATTGTTTGGAATGGTCTTGTGTATCTTCAGTGTAGATGGTTCGTGATTTGGTGCTCCGCAAGTTATTTTTCTTCTTGACAGTTGTTGTTGTTTGAGTGTTCTTGAGTTTTTAGACGTTGTCAAATGAAGTTTTGATAACTGGTGTTGGTGCAACTATATCTAATGATTCTAACATGCTTTTTGGTGTTTTCTAATTAATTCCTATTTGTTTTGATGATTTGTATTGATCATTGTGCGCAGTATTGGTGATTTTTCTGATCTAGTGATGTTCTTCATGTTATATGGTTTTCCTAGTGGTGTAGTGTGTTGTGGTTGATCTTGGCAAGATTTTAGGTGGTATTGCATGTTTGGGAATTTGATTTAGGTCCATTTTATGTTATGTATATCATTATATTGGTCCGGTGATCAATCTTTGCATCGTGTGATGAATTTTGTAATTGTGAGTTGAGGGTTTAGCCGACCTTGTTGTCAAGGTTGATGAATTGTATAAATAGGTGATATTGTCATGCAATTTAGGTATCGAGATTGTGTTTGCATTATCAGAGAGTGGTGTATGCATGAACAAGGATTCATCTTTCAGTATTGTGATTGAACAGAGATTGGTGTTGCGAGGTAGACAATTGTTCTTAAACGAAACTATAATAGGGAATTTGAGCATAAGATTCATAAAAGAAATCCCAATACATGCAATAGAAGAAGGAGAAGCAATATTTCAACATAAACATGCAAACCATATGAAGAAAACTCCTTCCTTGACCTCCATTGTTCTCCTTTCCCCTCCAAATAGCGGATTTATGTGGATCTCACCTACAAGTGCAAAAGCATGAAGCAAGATTGATTTTGATAGCGCGAGGATACTAGAAGCATGGTTGATCGATTGATCCTTTCATTGAAGAAAATCATCCAATTTATAGACAAATTGGAGAGAGGACAAGATTAGCATGAAGAGATTTGAAAGGAAATTCAAATCAAGAATGGCAAAATTATGACAAATGTATGACAATTTGCTATGCAAGGTGTATAACAAATTATGACAAATTATGACAAGATTGAAATGCCATTCCCATGACAAAAGGGAAGAGATAAAATAGCTTCCATGATTGCAACAAATGGAAGCATAAACATAGGAGAAAAATGAGGGAATGAATTTAGAGGAAATATTAGAAAAATTAAAGAAAATAGGAGAAATAGAAATTAGGTGAATTAATTAATAGGTTTTCATCCATTAATTAATTCATAAAAGAGACCTAGGACTAAATAAATAGATTTATTTAACCCAAAAAGAAGAAGAAAAGGATTAAATGAACAAATCATAAAACCCTAGAAATAAGAGGACAAGGAATTAGGTCAAGACAACAAGAAATTAATGTAGGTTCGATCATGATTCTGATTGACAAAGGACCAATGTTGATAAATGATTGAGATTGGTTGACAAAAATCAATGACAAATTGACCAATATTGACAAGGAGATCAAATTGATAGGCGCCAATTGACGAGGAACAATGACTAATCGATCCAAATTGACATGATTGAAAAGGACAAGGATCGATGACGAATCGATTGCAAAATGACAAGATTGACAAGGACAAGGATCGATGACGAATCGATCACAAAATGACAAGATTGACAAGGACAAGGATCGATGACGAATCGATCACAAAATGACAAGATTGACAAGGACAAGGATCGATGACGAATCGATCGCAAAATGACGGGATTGACAAGGACAAGGATCGATGACGAATCAATTGCAAAATGACGAGATTGACAAGTTGATAATTGCAAATGATTACTAAAAGATGATTGAAAGATTGACAAGAGGACAAAACCCTAATTCTATCATCAATTAGGATTGACGATGTCCAAAATGATGATAAATGAGTACGCACCACGACGCGACAGGATAAGATCGACCAAAATCATGACTGAAGATTGCTATCGACAAGACCTAATTTGAAAGTGATGAAAATGAGGAATGCAGAAGAAGAACTTGATGCTCACAAATGATAAAGACCAAGTGCGCAACATAGAAGAAATGTTAATGCGACGCAAGAACCCTAAAATAAGGCAATGTGTAAATGTTAAAGTATGACTCCACAAGCATTGACCATTTTTAGACGTCTACATTTTGTCCCTCTTTGAGACAATGCGATTCTAAGCGTTGTTTCAAAGAACAATAATGAAAATGCCCCAGACAATAACAATAACATATGCATGCCCTCTCGAGGAATTGGCTGGAAAAATCCAGAAAAGAGGCCAAGTGATCGATAAGAATGACAGAAGACGATAGGTTCGAACGGATCAAAAATCGAAGGTCGGATGCACAAAGGACCAGCAATGGAAGGCAAAAAAGACTGCGACCATCATAAGATGGAGAGCATGCATGTCCATATAGGTACTGACAAAGATCTATATAGGAGACAAGGAGAAGGAAAAGAGTTCATTTGCATTGGCCAAAGTGGAGGAGTTGTTGCTCGGGAAAAAGGACCTTTGCAGAGAGATGGCGAACATTCCAATGGCAGATCACCTTGGGGAACATGTATGCACCTACAGACGACGCGGGAGGAGCGGTATGTAGCTCAAAAACCCATATGTTCAATTTTATGAATTTTGCTTGATTGCGGGACATTGTGGGGCCCACAGGGGAGGAAAAAATGCAGAACTGCACCTGTGTTTATGGGTTTTGCGCCTATGTTGAGATGTTTTGTGCTTGTGTAAGGTACACAGGCGCAACTTGATGCTACACAAGCGCAAGACAGTGTGCACAAGCGCAATTGTGCACTTAGGACTCTAGTTTGACCGAAAACAGCGCACAGATGATCCTGAAAAGAGGGATAAGGGTAGGATAGGTAAAAAATAGATAAGAAAACCTTGATTGGTGCATGAAACAAGGAAATGCAGCCCTTAGGAGAAAACCCTAAAACTGACAAATTGTGCCCCAATTGTGATGCAGAGTCGACAGTATCCATTGATCGTGCGGGAGAACAGACTCGACTATTTCATGTTGTGATACAGACTCAGGAGTACTAACAAAGACACATTAGCAGGACTTGGACTATACTACATTATGTACATGATCGAGATTAGGGCAAACATAGGACTTCTCACTGCATTAGTCAAGCGATGGCATTCAGAGACTTCCTCATTCCATCTTCCGACTGGAGAGGCGACTGTGACACTAGAGGACGTGTGGCGTATCCTCTGCATTCTGATTCATGGGGAGATGGTAGTGTACGACCCAGCGATAGGGAGAGACTCTTTGTGCAGGTTATTCGAGTGCAACGCAGATGACCTTGATATCATAGAGAGGGAGATCCGCTGGGAGACCATGGAAGCAGAGTATGATCAGCGATATGTGGTGATAGCAGTGGTTATGGCATGCCTATTAGCAGGTGATAGATGAGGACATGGATTCCCTGTTGGATGGGGAAGAGTGCTAGAGCAAATGGCGACAGAGGGGACTGTATACACATGGGGACCATGTGTGCTTGCCATGCTATATTTTCAGTTGCATCAGATAGCATATCAGAGTCTACAGACTTTGAGCTGTGGGGTCACACTTTTACAGGTATGGGCATTTGAGCACATAGCCATATGTCGGCCAATTATAGAGAGACAGGTAGTACCACATCGACCATATGTGTACTGTTATGGGGGAGCGTTGAGACAGGGTCCGTTCGGATACATACTATATTGGCGACATGAGCTAGACAGGTTGAGGGAATTCACATGGAGGCCATATCATGATTGCCCTGGATGGTCAGATGATTGCGATGAGCTATCGTATTGCAGACAGGAGAGATACTTGATTGGGCGACTAGTGAATCGCCAGAGAGTGATTGAGATGTATCTACCAGAGAGAGTCAGACGACAGTTTGGAGAGAGACAGGATGTACCAATAGGGACTGCACACTTTTCCTGATCCCACAGAGAGATGAGTCAGTGGGGGAGGATGATTCAGCCACACATAGCATATGCCGACTTCACACAACTATAGCAGAGATAGTGGGATTGGAGATCAGATGTTGTAGATGTCAAGATGACAAAGGGATATGAGCGATGGTTTGCACGATAGCGGCTAGTGCCATTGACGGATCCTGATATTCTGCTACCAAGAAGATAGGAGGACTTCCCACTCGCTGGAGAGGAGGAGGATGACGACGAGGGAGAGGAGGAGGGAGATGATGAGGATGAAGATGATGAGGATGAAGATGATGAGGAGGGAGATGAGGACAAGGGGGATGAAGACGAGGGGGATGAGGAGAGTCCTAGGTGCACATAGAGAGATGAGCCAAATCCAGCAGATCATGAGGCATTGCAGGATATACCCATAGGGTAGGAGACAGCTAGCATAGAGGAGATGCATATATGAAGGGCCACCATAGTGAGTCAGCATGATTACATTGTTACATTGGAGAGACAGAATGCTATCTTGAGGACAGAGCAGGATCAGTGGTCAACTGAGAGGGATACGTTCAGAGCAGAGATAACCAGGCTGACAGTGGCTCAAGATACAGCGATAGCCCAGGCACAACAAGCATAGCAGAGAGTGACCGAGTATGTTGGGTCAATTAGAGATGCTAGTGCATGTGAGATGGCACAGATGTTATTAGAGGCAAGAGATGAGATGCACCATTTGAGGACTCTGTATGAGAGTGCAGTTCCACTAGAGCAGAGAGCAGTATCATATTGGTCACGATCGAGGACAGAGAGCAAGCCACGCTCTCGGAGGTTAGTGAGCAGCATGGGGGTGAGTGGACCTATGAGACCACCATAGCTAGGACCAGGGACAGGAGGGGCTTCATCCTCGAGACATGGCAGGGATGAGGAGGATAGAGGGAGCACCCAGTGACAGAGGCACGTGATCCTTATGACGAAGACATATATAGTTTGACATTATTTACTCAGCCTGCGGGCCATACATAGGACAGACAGTCTAATTTTGTACTCCAATATTGATATATGATATGATATGCAGCTATATGATGGGATGCAATGTGTTATGGCTTATATTTACTTTCCATGTATGGATGTCTTATGCACCATCTATGTACTATCTTTGTAACATGTATGAATGTTGTTTATGTTTTTTATGCATTTATAAGATGAAATGGATAAAATGCTTTGTATGGGCTTGATATAATGCAAATGTACTAACCAATGAATGCAGGATGCAACTTATTTTTATTTTTTATTTTTAGAGATCAGAGAACTAGACCAAACGGACTGCCAAGACTGGCGGAAGAAATGTTAGTAAGAAGAACTTAGATAGAGGACAGTTAGAGATGAAGGAAAACTTGCTTTCACAAATGCACATAAGTAGGTGAGAACCTTTATTTATTGTAGCAAAGTGGAGGTAGAGCATCATAGCATTGAAGCTAGAGCTGGAATGCAACCCCTTTTGCAAAAGATAGACACATCGCACACAAGGAATGAGTGAAGCATCCTAGGGTGCATACATCAAGGGTCGAGGTCTGTGTGGCATTCACAAAGCGAACGTACTTATCACATACACCCAATGATATAGTTGCCCCAGTTTGTGACAAACATTCCACAAACAACAAACACAACAAAAAAAGGAAAGGGACCATGAACCATCCCAGTCACTCTAAATCACTCAATGACATCATCGAGCAACATAGGATCATGATCGAAGCCAAAGATAAATTAGTAAAAAGATAAGATGCACAAATTCAACCAAGTCAAACAAATAGTCTGATCATCATTGTCAAAAGTGGAAAACAAGAATGATCATGATGTTTGGTTTCAAGGAATGAGGTACCCCATCGAAGATAGGACATAGTCTGGTTTCGAGAATACCACACCCTGTATAAGACCCATGATAATGTTGACAAGGACCAATGATAATGCTGATGCTATTTGGATTGATGTGACAACTGTGCTCAGGTTGAATGCTTGCTTAGTCGAACAGTTCATCTGTTAATGCGTGATTTCATTAAAACACAATGTTTGATTGATTGTCGTTGGATGTATGCTCAGCGATCTGTCTATGCACAAAGGGGACCATTTATTGACAAAATGCAAAATGCCAAAGAAATTGTTTTTGGATTTTGATGTTTTTCACTTTGTAGGAATTTTGAGTTTTTTACAATTTTTTCGTTCATTTTTTAGGACTTTATTTGACTTTGTAGGGATTTTTTCAGGACATTATTTGATTTTTAGGGATTTTTTCAGGACATTATTTGATTTTTAGTGTTTTTTTTAGGACATTATTTGATTTTTAGGGGTTTTTTCAGGACATTATTTGATTTTTAGGGATTTTTTCAGGACATTATTTGATTTTTAGGGATTTTTTCAGGACATTATTTGATTTTTAGGGGTTTTTTCAGGACATTATTTGATTTCTAGGGATTTTTTCAAGACATTATATGATTTTTAGGGATTTTTTCAGGACATTATATGATTTTTAGTGATTTTTTTAGGACATTATATGATAAGAAAGCTCCAATCCGTACGCAGCAATAACTCCAGTAATTGATCATGACAAGGGGCGCGCACCCAATGAAAATTTGAAAGATATATACAGCAACCAGGACCAAAACATATACACAAGGATTTTGCCCCCAGTGTCTAGCAAGGCAAGGAATATGACAGGTGAATAAATAGGCTTTCTGAAATGTTGGTGGATAGAGGGAAGACAAAGGCTTTTTATCATGGAGACAATACGGATGCAATTTTCAAGGGCTATTGCGTGATGGGACAAGAGACTGGATATGACAATGTAAAGCAGGAACATAGCATGAGGGACATGTCAAGAGGTTTTTGAATCCATGTTTAAATTTTGCGTCCTTATGTCAGATCAAGATCAAGGAATGAAAAAGAGTGTATGGATAGTGATAAGATATGGATAGGATAAGTAAGACCAGGAATGGATAAGGGACATGGATTGAAGGTCGGGATTGGCTAAGGGATAGTGGCAGAAAGTTGCAATAAGCTAGGGAATATGGATGAAAGGTTATAATAAGCAAATGGATAAAGACCAAAAGCTATGATGGACTAAAAGCTGCAAACAAGATGCATGATGCTCATGAAGATCCTCAACCTTGTCAAGATCAAAGGTGGAAAGAGGAAACTGGACATGAGGGACAAGAGGATATGAAGGGTAATGACAGGGGTTCGATAAGATAATGGAACAATGAAGGACAAAAGGATATGATAGGATAAAACCTATCCCCAAGTACGGTATGCAAGAAGTTCATAGATTACGCATGACACCTGTTTGCCAGGTTTTCATCACGGTACTTGCCCAAGGTGCCTGTTTGCCAGGTTTTCACCAGTGGATGGATTATTTTTGCTTTACTTTTTTCTTTTGTCTATTTTTTTTTTTTTTTTGGATTTTGAATTTTTCAATAGAAGATGGACACATGATAGGGGATGGAAGAAGGACTCAAGCATCTTTTTTGTTTGGATAGTAGCCTTGAAAAAAATGGACCATGACCTTTAAAAGTATGCTCAAAGACGTTGGTAGGATAAGGACATGGAAAAAGAGATGAAATTAAGGCAAGGATTTATGCAAAGGATGGGATCAAAGGGATCGAAGGATGGAAAATATGCATTGGATAATGGATAGGGTATTGGAAGAATTGGGCTTCACTGGATGGAAATGAAGGCAAGATCAACATTGGAACACACCTTGACGGGTGGTGGATTGATGGAGGAAAAATGGATCTCAGATTGTGAGATTTGGATGGAGGAACAAATTTGAGAGGGTTGGATGGAGGAATAACAACTTTGGATGCCAAGTTGGATGTTTCTTTAGGCTTTTGTGCTTCAAGGAGCCGCTTAGGGATCCACATGGTTTTTGATTTTTCATACTTTTGTGGTTCCTTGGAGTGCATTGCCAACACAAGGGATTTAGGAACCCATATAGATTTTAACTTTTGTTTTTGAGAAATAGGCCTTTGTGACCTTTTGGATTTTTCCTTTTCTTTTTGGATCATATTTTTCTTTGCTTTGACATATTGATTAGATTGGACATGTTGATCCTTGAATACATGTGGATTTTTAGACTTATGACTTTTATGCTTGGCATCCAAATTGCTTGGAGGGGGAAAGGAATGCATGGATGGATATGAATGAAATGGAGTTCTTTTGGATGGATGAAATTTACTCAAATATGTGTTCCTTTGTTGACCTTGCATACAGGACGTGGGGATATTATAAGGACCTAAGATGGATGGAAGGGATAAAGGGGAAGGGATATGTTTGGATTTTGAAGGGATGTTGGATTTAGTAGGGGTACCCACGTCTTGAGGAATTTCACTAAGGCCATGACCCTTAATATTTACTTTAACATGAAGGGATTCTTGCTTATGGAGATCTACTCCTTTGCCTTTGTGCATATCTTGACTTGTAGGATACTCTTTTCTTTGGGAAGAAGATGAGAGTCCATTATGAGGTGGATATGATATGAGAGAAATAATGAGATCTTGAAGTGGATCGGATTGCACCAAAGTGGAAGAACCCATTATGCATGTCGAGGGTTCATGAACATCTTGCACTGACACATTAAAATCATGAGGGGGATTAGGATCATGAGGGTAAATAGGATTGTGTAGTGGACATGGTTCAATGACAGGCTCTTCAAGAGATGGAATGGCAGAAATAATGGGATCATCAAAAGAAATGAGACCTTGGAGTGGATATGCTGGATTAGGACGTGGAGATGGAGGAACAAAAGGATCTTGTGGAGGATTTAAAGGAATAATTTGTTCTTGACAAGGAGGAAGATCATTGGAATCCTCTTTAAAGTTGCTTTGCTCTAGACTTTTAATGGGATCATCATAAAGGATGGAAGGGATATCTTGATCTTTCTTAGGAAGTGGAATGCTAATGGGATTTGAAAGGACATTTTTTTCATGAAATGGAAGGGGATCGTTTGGGATTGGATGGACTGGGATATCCTGATCTTGCTCGGGGAATGGAGTGTCTATAGGACTTTGGATAGGATGGACAAGAATAGGGGAATCATCATGAGTGTCTGGGAACATGGGGTCCTGGTCAACAATTGGATGGGATGATAAGGTTTCGGGATCTTGATCTTGATCTTTTTTAAGACACGTTTCTTCATGCTCTAAATTATCCTCTTCACATGGGGTTGGACTTTGGATATGCATGGGGGATTCTGACAAGGGATCAATGTTTTGGCATGAAGGAAATGCACTTTGAACATTTGTGATGGATTCTGGCAAGGAATCAATGCTTGAACATGAGGAAGAGGGACTTTGAATGGGGTCCTCTAAAACAGGTAATGGCAATAAAGTGCATGGTGGCATTGGGTCTTGTATTTCTGAAACATGACAAGGATGTGCATCATGAATTGGATTATCTTGGCAATCAATTATGGATAGCCCTTGGATAATTTCATCCTTGGGTGTATTGTTTGATGAGGACAATATGGAAGGTTCTTGTGAAACTTCTAAAGGTGTAGGGATAGATGCCATTGGAGAGTCAATTTGTTTGTGGGGGGATGAGGCATTGCTAGACATAAGTGTATTATCTTGATCTTCCTCAAAGAACTCACTTGGTAATTTCCTTAAGATCCTTGCAATAAGGCCACCTTTCTTTCGAGGTTTTGACATAGTTGTATCTGGAATTTGAACTTGTTTGGAAAGGAGTTGGTTCTAGTCTGATGTCTTGTTTTGATTTCGAACTAGATGTTGATCAAATTGGTTTGACATGTTCAAAATTTGGCTTGGTGCATGTTGTAAGTTTTGTTTTTGAATTTGTGATTGTAGTTATTGATACTGAGTTTGTTGTCGATAATTAACAGTTGGTTGGACATATTGTTGAAATTGGACCATTGGTTGTGTTGGTTGTATATGTTGGACAATTGGTTGTGTCTGTTGGAAATGTTGAGCAATTGGTTGTGATGGTTGAAAATGTGATTGATAGTAAACACCTTATTGTTCTTGTTGTGGAGGCACGTAATGTTGTTGTCTCTTTTCTTGAAATTGTTTCATCATCTCTATTTGTGAGACGAGATCTGATATGTTTGATTGTTCGATAAGAGATCTTACATCAATTGGCTCAATATTTGGATTTCAACCTGGAAATTTTTGAAACATTTTGGACATTTGTGATCTATTCTTCTCAATATTTTTTACTTTTTGTTCCAAAATCTCCTTTTCTTGAGCTAGTTTCTCCTCTAGTTTTTGTATTTGGACATTTACATCATCATGATAAGTTTGATCCAAGTTCTGAGACATGTAGAGATTGGATTGACATGATTGATTTCTCAATTGCGGTGACATGGCTTCGTAAGAAGGTTGAGACCTCATTTCAACAAACATGTCACTATGCAATGCAACTAATGGGATTGACAAATGCAACCTAGAAGGATGACAATGCAACTTAATGTTTTTGTACCTTTTGAATTTTTGGAATGACAACTAGATGCAACTAAATGCAATGAAAATGTGACCTTGCTTTGGACCTTTGAGATTATATGGTTTGATAATGTTATGCAACTAAGTGCAACCTATTTTTTTGTTATTTTTCAAGATTTTGACAAACTTTTTGGAATGCAAACCTAAAGACTCAACCTTGGGAAATTGAAATGAAGCCAAGACCTTAAAGGACAAAGGACCAAATGACAATAGGACAAATTGACAATGTCTCACCTATATGCTTGGATACTAAGCTAGGTTTGACAAAAATGATATTAATAAAAGGACAAATTTTAGACAAGGTCAAGACTCCCTAACAACAACTTAGGGTATCATCCAAAGTTTTGATTTTTTTTTTTAAGTTTGACAAACCAAATTTTTTCGACTAAATGCAAGAAGGCAATGATTATGACAATGACTTAGGATATGACATGAAAATGATCTAAGGATATGATATGACAAGATGAAGCCAGGACAAGATGACAATACAATGATAAGGATATGCGAAGACCAATGACTTGGCATATGCAAAATGCAACCTAGGAAAGACCTAATTTTAGCATGACAAGGATAATGCACAAATGTCACCTAAATGGAAATCTAGCTTGGATATGACAATGAAATGCAAACTTAGGGAAATGATTTTGAACCTAAGTGCAAAATGAGGACGCTTGCAATGAAAAGGACTAAAATGAAGGGAGATGACAATATGTCCTAGGACCTAAGTTGGACTATGCAAAACCTAGCCTAAAGTGACATGAATTTTGAAACAAAGATATTCAATGTTTTGACAAGCCATGTTCAAATGTTGGATGAATACTTGGACAAATTTGGACTTTTGTTTAGATTTTGTTTTGAATTGAAGGTTGTTGATTTTGAAAACCCAAGCTGATTATGAGCACTTTTGAAAGTTTGTTTTTTATTTTACTTTGGACAATCATGGAAGACAAAATGTTTGTTTGAATTTGAATCAAGACAATCAAGCACATTCACAACAAATCCTATGGCTGGCAAGGGCAATATCTGTTGAATCCTCTAACCATAAAATACAACACTCAACTGGATAGCTAGACGCTTGGTAGCACTGGCTCCCCCTTACAGTGCACTCACTTCTCGAGCATACCAAGCTTTGAGTTCAAGGGGCATCACTTCCCAAGAACTTGCTATCTCTAACTGAGGAGTACATGAGAGGTGTCTTCGTCATGCGCATATCACAATGCTTGAGCCAACAGATAGAAGGATTTTGGTATCTAAAAACAAGAGATTCTAGTAAGGGCATCCGTTCAGGTGGGTATTGATCCGGTGAATAAATCGTCGCAATACCATTCTAGCACCTGTTGTCTACAACTTTCGTTGCATCCACAGTTATTTAGAGTGGTTCGGAAGAGCTTGGTTTTAGCCCGTCACCACTTTGGGTCATTCCCTCTCGCCAATGCCTGTGCGAAGTGCCAGGCAAATCAGGAGGCAGGCCTAGTTCTAAGGGTTAAAACATGAAATCAAATTAAAAACAGACAAAGAATGCATGGTGTTCATTAACCTTTAAGAAATGAAATGTGCAACTACTTTAAAAATCGCAAGCAAGATGTTTTAATGAGAGCCTTTGACCGCGTCCTACATAAGATTCGTTAGTAGTTGCATTTTTAGTCTTCGTCACACGTAATGCCAAGATGTTGCACAGAGAATTAGTACCAAAGAAAAACCAAAATGCAAGAAACAAAATGAAAACAAACAAATTTGCAAGTAAAAACAATTGATTTTACCTTTGTTTCTGGCCTTGCACAGACACAGAATGCTTCAACACAAGTGTAGAATGCCTCAACACAGGCGCATAACCCATCAACACAGGCGCAGAATGCCTCAACACAAGCACATAACCCATCAACACAGGTGCAGAAGTGCCCAGAGAGCTCTGAGTCACCCTGTTTCTTGAGTTTTTCACCTACAAACAACTCAAAAGCACTTAAAACATGGTTAAGGGGTTAGTTCACGTCGGGTTCACTAGAAAATGTAATAGGGAATTTGAGCATAAGATTCACAAACTATATTAGCTAACCACAAAAACTAACAAGCTATGAAAGAAATCCCAATACATGCAATAGAAGAAGGAAAAGCAAGATTTCAACATAAACATGCAAACCATATGAAGAAAACTCCTTCCTTGACCTCCATTGTTCTCCTTTCTCCTCCAAATAGCAGATTTATGTGGATCTCACCTACAAGTGCAAAAGCATGAAGCAAGATTGATTTTGATAGCACGAGGATACTAGAAGCGTGGTTGATCGATTGATCCTTTCATTGAAGAAAATCATCCAATTTATAGACAAATTGGAGAGAGGACAAGATTAGCATGAAGAGATTTGAAAGGAAATTCAAATCAAGAATGGCAAAATTATGACAAATGTATGACAATTTGCTATGCAAGGTGTATAATAAATTATGACAAATTATGACAAGATTGAAATGCCATTCCCATGACAAAAGGGAAGAGATAAAATAGCTTCCATGATTGCAATAAATGGAAGCATAAACATAGGAGAAAAATGAGGGAATGAATTTAGAGGAAATATTAGAAAAATTAAAGAAAATAGGAGAAATAGAAATTAGGTGAATTAATTAATAGGTTTTTATCCATTAATTAATTCATAAAAGAGACCTAGGACTAAATAAATAGATTTATTTAACCCACAAAGAAGAAGAAAAGGATTAAATGAACAAAACATAAAACCCTAGAAATAAGAGGACAAGGAATTAGGTCAAGACAACAAGAAATTAATGTAGGTTCGATCATGATTCTGATTGACAAAGGACCAATGTTGATAAATTATTGAGATTGGTTGACAAAAATCAATGACAAATTGACCAAGATTGACAAGGAGATCAAATTGATAGGTGCCAATTGATGAGGAACAATGACTAATCGATCCAAATTGACATGATTGAAAAGGACAAGGATCGATGATGAATCGATCGCAAAATGACAAGATTGACAAGGACAAGGATCGATGACTAATCGATCGCAAAATGATGAGATTAACAAGGACAAGGATCGATGATGAATCGATCACAAAATGACAAGATTGACAAGGACAAGGATCGATGACAAATCGATCGCAAAATGACGGGATTGACAAGGACAAGGATCGATGACGAATCGATCGCAAAATGACGGGATTGACAAGGACAAGGATCGATGACGAATCAATCGCAAAATGATGGGATTAACAAGTTGATAATCGCAAATGATTACTAAAAGATTATTGAAAGATTGACAAGAGGACAAAACCCTAATTCTATCATCGATTAGGATTGACGATGTCCAAAATGATGATAAATGAGTACGCACCATGATGCGACAGGATAAGATCGACCAAAATCATGATTGAAGATTGCTATCGACAAGATCTAATTTGAAAGTGATGAAAATGAGGAATGCAAAAGAAGAACTCGATGCTCGCAAATGATAAAGACCAAGTGCGCAACATAGAAGAAATGTTAATGCGACGCAAGAACCCTAAAATAAGGCAATGCGCAAATGTTAAAGTATGACTCCACAAGCGTTGACCATTTTTAGACGTCTACAGAAACTATCATCAGGCATTTGGGAATGCTAACATTGTAGTTCATTTCTTCTAGATTGTGGTTGTAATCCTATAGTAAGTCAGTGAGACTTGCCTGAGGGTTGTAGCCTTCTGGGTTATTATATTTGAGTAGTGAGATCCAGGCAATGTGCTTGGATGCATGTGCATTCCCCACTGTAATATTTACACATACTACTGTAGAGTATCATCTTATTGTGGGTAGGTTCCCACTATGGTTTTTCCCTTAGCTGGGTTTTCCATGTCAAAATCTTGGTGTTGTGTGTTGTGTTGTCAATTTGCTTATCTTTGTTATTGTTGCAGTTTATCAAATCTGTTTTTGTAATTAAGTTTGTTGATCCGATGAAAACTGATTCACCCCCCTATTAGTTTTCCTTCATTTTCATTGCTAACAATTGGTATCAGAGCTAGATTATCCGGGAGAAGCTTAACCACATGAGGAGATCCAGGATCAAAATTGGAAGTGAAAGTATTATCTTTAAGAAGGAGAGTACGAGATTTGATGGAAGTAACTATGCTATATGGAAGAACCTAATGGAAGTGCACTTGAGATGTCTTGGAGAAGATTATTGGAAGATTACAAAGAATGCCTATTCTGCTCCTTCGAATGGACTGATTACTATTGATTAAATCAAGGAAGATTAAAATAACATTAGAGTGAAGGAAGCATTGTTGAGTGCCTTGATTGATTCAAAGATGACTAATATAATGGGACTTCAGGTTGCACATGAGATTTGGGAGAAGCTTGAGACCTTGTATGAAGGAGATAAACAAGTGAAATTTTCTAAGTTGCAGAGTTTGAAAGGAAAGTATGAGATGTTGAAGATGGGATAAGATGAGAACATACACTTCTTTATGGCTAAAGTGAATGATCTTGTCCTAGGTATTAGATGTGCCTATGGAACCCTTGAAGAAGATGAAACTATTGCTAAGGTGTCGAGATTATTGCCTCCTTCTTATAAACATAAGGTAGCTACTATTGATGAGATCCAGAGTGTGATTGCAGTAACAAGAGATAAGTTGGTTGGAAAGATTGTTGCTTTTGAATTGAGTGAATTTGATGAATCACATGGAAAGTCTGAGACACCATTTAGAGCATCTGTGTCCGAAAAGTAGAAGTATGATCCTAAAGAATGCAGAATATCTAGATATGAAAGAGAAAGGAGAGAGATGGAAGAGAAAGAAAGAGAGTTGGATGAACTTGAAGCATTGATTTTTTTAGAGATTTCCTAAGGGAACTAGTAAGTATGATGGAAAATTGCCTTTGAAATGTTTCTCTTGCAATAACATAGGACATTTTGCTTCTAGGTGCCCAGAGAGAATGGTTAAATATGATAGGCATGATAAGTTTGATAAGAATGATAGAAATGATAGATATGAGAAGCATGAGAAGTATGACAAGTCTTACAAGTTGATAAGTTGAGACTTTGTCATGATTTTATCATCAAAACTCTTAGGTTTTTTACATCTTTTGGTTTGCATAGTAGTAGTGATGTATTGTAAATTGACTATATGTATTCCATGTGTTAAACCTGAACTTATGAAATCATGTTTGAACTTTGTCGGTCTATTCCTGCAGCCATACCATTTATTCCTACAGCCATGTGATTTGTTCCTGTTGCTATGCGGATTATTTAGGGTAATATCATATGTGAATTAATGAATGTGTTAAATAAATAAAATGCATATGCATGTCCTTGTATGCTGTTTTTGTTGTAGTGCAGATAATAAATGATGTCACAGTGGATATTCTCCTTTCACGCCTGAAGAAGGAAGGATCACATAAGAAATAACTAGAGATCAAACTGAAGAGGAGTTGAGCGAGCGCAAGGTACGACATGGGTGGAGCAGCCAAGCAACACTACTGAAGCTTAACTTTAGTGGGCATTGAATTCACAAAACATCGCCACGGCGTGCAAAGACTGTGGTTCAGTTTCGATCCATGTTTCCTGCAGTCAAGCTCTAGTTATCTTCTTTATCAGTCAATCATCTGCCTCTTCTTCTGGGCATGATTTGTGTTGTCTATTGTAGTTGATCTTCTCTTTATTAATAAGCTCTTCTTTTTTCTTAGAGGTTAGACAAAATAGAAAGGAATAGAGCAAAGAATTTTGATAAGCATTCTTAAGTTTCTTTTCAAAATATGTAATCATTTTCAGGAAGCAATGAATAAAAGATATGTTGTTCTGATCCGTTAAAGGTAGTTTTCTGGAAGCTTGATATCACTCATACAAGGGGGCGCACTTGGTGAGTGATCTTGTGTGCGTGCTCATTGAAATTAGTTTTTATTTAGTTGCAGTAGAAGTTCTTGCCTTAATTGTTCCTGCAGCCACTGGAAACAGATCCACTGACTGTTCCTGTAACCAAGCCAAAACAGAGTAATTTCTGTTATTTATATTAGATCTTTCCAGCATTGTTTTTATAAGTTTTTCCTATAGCCTTTCATTATTTCCATTCTTACCTTTCCTTTTCACATTGAAGGAACTTAGTGCATATATAGTGCAGACCCATTTCAAGTACTACGTCCTTGGGTTGATAACTAAATGAGCACTAGCCATGAAAATAGTAACTTTACTAGATGAATGTCCAAACTTTGGGTTGAGATTTCAATTAGAGTTATTATTATTATTGTTGGAGTAGACATTTTTTGTGTCATTGCCAAGGATGGTGTCAAACTAAGAACCTTTCATGGTTATTATTGTTTTCATTTTTCGGTTAATTGTTTTGGGGAATACCTGATCGTTTGAAAAATTTTATGAATCTACATGCATAGAAGAAGAAGAGACCCCAGACGTAGATTTCTGCCCACTCATTCTAATTATGCAGAAGAAAATCTCCCAGATATAAATCCTTTTTCTAAACTTTACCAAGCCCCACAGAATTTGAACCACCCCGAATCTGAATTTTTGGAAGGTAGTCTTCAGTTCCTTTTTGGTCTTCAAGAAGAAGAATTTCCTATAGTAACAACCCCCACAAGTCCAATGCAAGGGAACCCACCTCCTGGTTGGAATAATCCACCATCACTACCAGGTCCAACATTTGAGTTTCCCATATCTGATCAACATGATAATGCTAATCTCAAGAACATTCCAGCATCTTCACTCCCTAAATTCTATGGATTGGTGATAGAGGATCCAGACACATTTTTGTTTGAGTTTGATGTTCTCTGTAGGAGTTTTGGCTATACTATAGATGCCCATAAACTCAAAAAATTTCCTGCCACTTTGAAGGAGTCATCCTTTAGATGGTTTATGAGCTTGGGCAGTAGCATAATCAATACATGGGATGAGATGAAATGGTTGTTTCTTGCAAAATACAAATATTATTGTAGAGGTACTGATCATCATGGGGATGATATCTTTAGAATGACACAAATTGAAGATGAGATTCTTGAAGATTACTTGGAAAGGTTTCTGTTTAGTGTCCAAAATTTCAAACATAGTACTCTCAATGAAGATTCCCTCAAGTTGATATTTTTGAGGGGAGTCAGTGATGAATGCACTAATTCCATGGATCTTATGGGAGGAGGTGACATTACACAATCCACTTGGGCTAAAATAGGACAAATTTACAAGAAGTATTTCAGATCTGCTTCTAAGAAGAATAGGAGATTTAAACCAGGAGCGCCATTATCAGCATCTAGAACTGGAGTTTCTAGATTGGAACTTAGTCATCTATTAAATGACTTCAAGGAGGACATTATAAACAATACGGCTACCTAGTTGGATACACTGGCAGCTAAGAAGAAGCATGAGGAAGCTGATGCATTTCTTGCAGAATTATGTCCTCATTGTAAACAGTGAAAGAAGGATTGCAGATGTAAAATGGTTCAAATGTGGAGGTACCTGACTTCAAGCCAATTCAAGGTGAGGACGAGCAAGTCTTCTATGTTGCTCAAAGAAGACCAAATTTCTAAAGACAAGGTATGCCTCCAAATCCACTTTCTTTTTCTGGTTATAGTGGAAATTATTATGCACCAACTAACCAATGGCAATCACCGTATTCACAAAATCTTGATAATTATCAAAACTGGTATTGTTCTCAAGGCCAAGGGTAGCATTTTGGTAATCAAATGCCATAGTGGCAGCAGCCACAAGGGAACCGGTACCCACCTCAAGGCCAAGGAAACCAGTTTCAAGGGAATTGGCAACCTACTTCTTAATGGACAGGAAGCCCACCATGGAATGCCTAATCTTTTGGTTATCACCCACCTATTCAGCAGCCACAACCTCCTACATTAATGCCTCCTCCTGTAGCCACTGTTGCACCGCCTAAACCAACACAGTTGCCTACTCAACCGTTGCCAAATCCTAATATTAAGTCTCAACAACAACCACAAGCTTATTCAGGTGATGTTAATCAATACCAAGCCTATTCTTTATCTCTAAATGATATGCACCTCCGGTCTTGAACAACTCTACCTAATCCCTCTCATCCAGTTATCATTGAGGTACAAGAGGAGTGAGAAATCTCTAATCCAACAGATACAATACCTCATAATCAAATATTGCCACCATTTCCCCATAGATTGCAAGAAAAGGAAGTTCCCACAGAACAACAACAAAGCTTTGATATTATTGATCAACTGAAGCATATTTGTGTTAAAATTCCATTGTTGCAAGCAATAAAGGATGTTCCCATATATGGTAAGGCATTGAGAGAAGCATGTCTAAAAAAACCTGACAGGAAGAAAAAGGATCCACAAACAATTCATGTTATGGGTCAACTGGCCGATATTATGTTAGGTAAGATTGTCATTCCAAAGTATTCTGATCCAAGTAGTCCTGTTGTGAGTATAGTCATTAATGGCAGTCAAATAAAAAATGTTTTGATTGATTTAGGGGCAGCCATTAATGTGATGACAAGGGAAGTAATGAAATAGCTTGAGATCAATAGTTTAAGGCCTACACCCACAGTTCTATAGCTTGCTAATAGCTCAATAGTGAGACCTGATGGTATCATAGAGGATGTAGTAGTTATTCTAGATTCCTGGGAATATCCTATAGACTTTATGATTTTATCTCCAAAAGCAACATTGGGAGGATATCCGGTCATTTTGGGTAGACCTTGGCTTGCCACAGTTGATGCATATATTGGATGTAGATCAGGGGATATGACTATTTAAGATGGGAGTTCTATAAAAACATTAGCCTTGTATTCTCCAGCATAACCCCAGCTTGAACAACAACAAGCCGTTTGGCCTATTTTGGGAGAAGAATCTGAGGAAATTGACTCTATTAACACCTTATGATGATTAATCAAGGACCACTCATGCAGTTATATGATGAGGAATCAATTCTTTATAAAATTCTGATAAATGAGTTAATAGAAGGGCAAAAATTTCAAGAATTGGTTCTGAATATTGCAGGTTTGGACTTTCCTGCAACCACTGATATATTGCATACTCTGTTGCCACAAGAATTATCTTCTTCTCATTTTTCTGATATAAACCAAATTGATCTTACTATTAAGATAGAAGTGGAATTGAATAAATATTTGAATATCAATAGAGATCTATCAGATACTCAAAAAGAGGGCCTTGTGGACTTGCTGAAACTTCATAAAAATGCTTTTGCATGAGATTACAAGGATATGAATGGGATAGATCCAGCAGTTTGCACCCATTGTATTTATATAAAGGAAGAGTGTTGCCCACTCAGACAACCTCAAAGAAGAATCAATCCTTCCTTGAAGGAGGTAGTTAAAGAAGAATTGCAGAAGTTATTAAAAGCTGGGTTTATCTATCCTATCTCTGACAGCCAATGGGTATCACCTCTGGTCATAGTCCCTAAAAAGGAGGAAAATGGAGGGTATGTGTTGATTATAGAGCTCTGAACTTAGCAACAAGAAAAGATAATTTTCCAATACCATTTGTGGATCAGGTATTGGATTCTCTAGCTGGTAAAAGATATTTTTCATTACTTGATGGATTCAGTGGCTACAATCAGATCCAGATAGCCCCCGAGGATCAAGAGAAGACAACATTTACTTGTCCATGGGGCACGTATGCATATTTTGTTCTTCCTTTTGGGTTGTGTAATGCTCCAGCCACTTTTCAAAGAGCAGTGATCCATATCTTTTTTGATATTTCTCAAGATATTATGGAAATTTACATGGATGACTTTACAACTTGTGGTTCTGAATTTGAGCAAGCATTGGGTAATTTGAAGAAAGTTTTGCAACAATGGGAAGACTACAATTTGTCCTTAAATAATGAGAAGTGTTTCATCATGATAGAAGAAGGAATAGTCCTTGGTCATCATATCTCTGTATAAGGCATCCAGGTGGATCCAACAAAGATTGAGGTTATTCAGCATATTAATGACCCTGTGAAGCAAAAAGATGTGAGAAGTTTTCTTGGTCATGTTGGATACTACAGATGGTTTATCAAAGATTTCAGTAAAATTGCAAGTCCCTTCTATTCACTGCTTACTAGAGATATAGAATTTAAATGGACCCCAGCATGCAATGAAGCTTTCTTAAAGCTTAAGCATGCCTTGACTCAAGCACCAGTTCTTAAAGGCCCAAATTGGTCTCTACCATTCCAAATCCATACATATGCATCTGATTATGCAATAGGAGTAGTGTTAGGACAGAAAATTGACAAATTGGAAAATGCAATATATTATATTAGCAAGAATTTGGAGGGACCTGAATTAAATTACATAGTCACTGAAAAAGAAATGTTGGTTGTCATATATGCACTTAACAAATTTAGACACTATATCACAGGATATCCCATATTTGTGCATACAGATCATACTGCAATTAGATATCTCATGAATAAGCCATCAATCACTGGTATATTAGCTCGCTAGTTATTATTGATGCAACCAGGGAAGTCTAATGTGGTTGCAGATTATCTTTCAAGACTTCAATTGCAAGAAGATTCTACAATGATAGATGATGCTTTTCCAGATGAACATTTGTTTCTCATTCAAGCTCACACTCCTTGGTATGTTGATATTGCCAACTATTTAGTTGCCACTAAGATGCCAATTTATTTCTCTCCTAAGGAAAGAAGGTTGCTAGTTGAAAAAAGTTTTAACTTCTCATGGGTTGTTGATTGTCTATTTTACACTAGACTTAACCAAGTCATGAGAAGATGTGTCAGAGAAGATGAAACGTATGACATCCTGCATGCATGTCATGATGAGCCATGTGGAGGCCATTTTTCTGCCAAAAGAACAACACTGAAAATACTCAATATAGGATACTATTGGCCCACATTACATAAGGATGCAACATAGTATACACGGAAATGTGACAGATGTCAGTGAATGGGAAGACCTACAAAATCTGATGAGATGCCACTATATCCACAAATATCAGTTGCACCATTTGACAAGTGAGGATTAGATTTTGTTGGCCCAATTGATCCACCTTATAATGGCAGATCTTATATTTTGGTATGTACAGACTATGCAACAAAATGAGTAGAAGCTCATGCCATGACACATGCAAGAGATAATAAGGTAGCTAAGTTTCTTTATGAGGAGATATTTACAAGATATGGAGTACCAAGGGGAATTGTCTCAGACCAGGGACCTCAATTTACTTCAACATTGATAAAAGCTTTGGTCAATGAATACAATATAAGGCATAGAAAATCTACTCCATATCATCCATAGGATAATGGACAAGTAAAAGTTACAAATAGAGAGCTTGAGGCTATTCTTACAAAAATAGTGTATGTTCACAAGAAAGATTGGTCTCATCGGCTTTCAGAAGCAATTCAGGCATATAGAACAACTTGGAAAACACCAATTGGTTTCACACCTTTTGAGATGGTTTATGGCAAAACAACAATGATGCCTATTGAATTTGAGCATAAAACCTTGATGACAGCTTTGCAATTAAATATGGCATTATCTCAAGCACAGAAAGAATGCATTTAGCGATTAAATGCTCTAGATGAATGGAGAAAGATAGTTGTTCAACAGAGAGAATTGATTCAAAAATCAAAGAACAAAATGGCATGATAAGTATATCAAGGAAAAGAAATTCAAAACTGGTGACTGGGCACTACTATATGATTCCAGATATAAAGATGCTATAGGAAAACTTCAAACCAAGTGGTTAGGTCCATATGAGATAGAAGAAGTTTTCCAGAATGGAGCTGTTTGTTTGTCCACAATTGATCTCGTTCGATTCAAACTCTTAGTAAATGGTCACCAACTACGTCTATATCATAAGCCAGCTACCAAAGAGGAGTTCCTACAGCAACTGACAATGATCCTGCAGCAACTCATCAGCTTCCTGCTGCAATTGAGCAAGGTAATAAAGGTAAAGTTCCTGCAGCCTTTGCAGTGAACATATTTGCCGCTTCATAATAAAATATTTCCATATTTTATGGGAATATTCTTCTCCGTAAATAAATACCCATCCACATCATTCCATCCCACATTCTTACCTGTCATTTCACCGTCATTCTTGTACAACTGCAGGTACGTCTATATTGTGTTTTGTTTTAATTATGCATTTATTAGTTAATTATGTTTATATCCTTTTATTTAATCCGCTCCACTTCCTGAAATCTTGTCAACTTGTGTGGACACGTGCTAGGTTAAGTTGGGGGGTGCTTTATGGTTCAATTTCCAAAGTGATTAATTAGCTGTCCTTTTTGGTACTCTGAAATGATTTCTTTCCATCATTGCTTATTATGCTATTATTTCACGCAAGGGAATAATAAATTTTTCCACCAGAATTGAGATATGTATGAGAATTTCAATTTAGCAAGTTTGTCAGATATTTTGGTTCAGCTGCAGAGTAAAAAATAGCAGAGTAAGAGATGGGTGGTGATCCAATTCATCATGAGCCAATGGTTCATGAAATGTTGTTGCAGGATGCTCTTTGTGAGCATTATTTTAGACACCACGGCTGGTTGAATTACTTCTTGAAAATCAAGAATTATAACTAAGAAATTGCTGTAGAATTTATGCATTCCTTTAATTAAGGAGAAGCTACAGTTAAAGCCTTGAGGGTTATTGCTAAGGAGCAGCGAATAGCAGAAGTAACGGGGTTGCTGTAGGAAGGAGAACTATTTCCAGAATCAAAAGATGCAAGGAGCGCCAAGGCAAAGTTCACAATTCCCACAGATGGACCCCTAATGGTGGACAAACAAGGGACTAGAAGGGTTTCTTTGCCAGCAGAGTGGCCTCAGGTAGCTTTGTATGTTATGAAATACATTACATGTGAGGGGCGATATTCAAATCTGCATTCACCTCATATTAAATTACTTAGTCATCTACGGCATGGTTGGTGAGTGAATGTTCCTAATTTCTTATACCACCTCATTTCTACAAGTGCTGAGAAGACACAGAAAAATAGAAATCACTCTGTTAGCCATCATGAATTGGTTAAGTTGCTTGTACAACGGTCCCTAAGAGATGTTTCACAAATGGAATGGGGCGTATTTGACGATATACAACAATTTAGGGTTGAATATGCCCCTATTGTAAATAACCCGCCGGTTGAAGAAGAAAATGTTGTAGAACCCTCTTCCCTGTAGTTGTTGTAGACAGGTATTTTCTTGTTGCTGAAGGAGCCACGGTTATTATGGAGGAAGAGACGGCTGAAGCAAATATAGAACAACCCTCTACTTCTCTTCAAAGAGATTCATCAATTCCTCAAATTAAAGGGAAGGAGTTGGAAAGGGATGAAACAGATAAAGAACCCATGGCCCAGCCGCAGGTAACTTAGATTCCTCCTACAGCCAAGAGGTGTAGGACAAAAAGAAAAACTCTTGCAGCAACTGAAGCAACTCCTACAGCCATTCCAAAAGTTTATATAAGAAGAACACGTAGTAAGACATAGAAGACTCATCTTGTGGGTAATCCGACAAAGGTTATTACAATTAAAACTTTGGAAGAAGGAAGCCCTGTAGATATTGAAACTTCAGAGGAAGGAAGCCCTGCGGTGGATGAAATCCAAGAAAAATTTGATGAGGATAAACTAGAAAATCTTGCTTTTGTGGCACAACAATTTGAAGAAACTGTTTGAGATATTCCTCAACAATTGGAAGAAACTGTTGGAGATATTCCTGAGCAGTTTGAAGAGACTATTAGAGACATTCTACAGCAGCCTAAGGAAAATATTGGAGAGATGTCAGCACAGATTGAGGAGTTTCTTGAGGAAATCCCACGGTCTAAGGTAGCACCTATTAGACCTCCTTCATCCCTAAGTAGTTTATCTATTGTTTTAACATTTTATAGACAATGGGAAATAGAGAGGGCTAGGTTGCAAGGGATTATTGATAAACAATAAAAAGAAATTGAAAAGAGAGATAACAAAATTGTGGAATTAGAGGCTAAGGTGGAAATAATTTTTAGTATGGTTCCTGAGTTGATGTAGTGTAGGTCACCTCCAAGAGTTTATGAAATACACTTGAAAGAGCAGTATCTGAATTTCAGACTGAACTGCATTATTAAGGACCTTAGCCCCTCCTTAGAAACACCTGAAGAATTCTTTTATACTTACCAAACCTCTCCACTGGCTTTGAAGAATTTGCTATGTGAATTGTACTTACATAACTATGTTGTACCCTTAGATAGGGAGTGGAACCCTTTAGTGTATATTGGGGATATCTATATCAAAGCTTTAATGTCATGGATCCAAAATGAGATCATCATGGGGGCACAAGCCAAGGAGTATGAAAAATTAGAGTTTGATTGTCCATTACCATTAAGGAGGGAATCAGAAGCACCGAGATTTCTTTATTATGAGTGGCAGAAATTACTGGTAAGAGATGATATTAAGAAATTAGTGCTTCCAATGAGAGAAGAAGTCTATCAAGCATATGAGCATTTGGTTCAGACTAGCAAGACAGCTACAATAAAAGGGTTAACTCAGCATTGGAATAATCTACCGGAACAGTTAAAACAAGGAGAACCTTATTCACTACAAAATTTTCAAGCAGCCATGCAAAGAGCCCCCAAATATATATAGTTAGGCAGGGAGAAAGCCAACAACTGGCTACCATTGATCTTTCAACCCCCAATCCTTATGTGGCCACTTTTGGCATGTCAGCCTACAGAACAGAACTATGATGCAGTCACAAAAGAATCAGCTAGATGGTCCAGGCTAGAAAAAAATGAAAGGATTTTATTGGAACTTGGCTTCAGGGGGGACATGTCAAGGCACCATTGGTGATTTAAGAGTTACTGAAGAGTTGAAAATTTTCCTTTTGTTGTAGGATCAGCAAGCTCTTAAAGTTGGGGGGGCATGATAAGTTGAGACTTTGTCATGATTTTATCATCAAAACTCTTAGGTTTTTGACATCTTTTGGTTTGCACAGTAGTAGTGATGTATTATAAATTGGCCATATGTATTCCATGTGTTAAATCTGAACTTATGAAATCATGTTTGAACTTTACCAGTTTATTCCTGCAGCCATGTGATTTGTTCCTGTTGCTATGCGGATTATTTAGGGTAATATCATATGTGAATTAATGAATGTGTTAATTAAATAAAATGCGTATGCATGTCCTTGTATGTTGTTTTTGTTGTAGTGCAGATAATAAATGATGGCGTGATGGATATTCTCCTTTCGTGCCTGAATAAGGAAGGATCACATAAGAAATAACTGGAGATCAAACTGAAGAGGAGCTGAGCGAGCGCAAGGTACGGCATGGGCGGAGCAGCCAAGCAACACTACTGAAGTTTAACTTTAGTGGGCATTGAATTCACAAAACATCACCATGGCATGCAAAGACTGTGGTTCAGTTTTGATCCACGTTTCTTGCAGCCTAGCTCTAGTTATCTTCTTTATCAGTCAATCATTTGCCTCTTCTTCTAGGCATGATTTGTGTTGTCTATTGTAGTTGATCTTCTCTATATTGATAAGCTCTTCCTTTTTCTTAGAGGTTAGACATAATAGAAAGGAATAGAGCAGAGAATTTTGATAAGCATTCTTAAGTTTCTTTTCAAAACATGTAATCATTTTCAGGAAGCAATGAATAAAAGATATGTTGTTCTGATCTATTAAAGGTAGTTTTCTGGAAGCTTGATATCACTCATCCAAGGGGGCCCACTTGGTGAGTGATCCTATGTGCGTGCTCATTGAAATTAGTTTTTCTTTAGTTGCAGTAGAAGTTCTTGCCTTGACTATTCCTACAACCACTGGAAACAGATCCACTGACTATTCCTGCAGCCAAGCCAGAACAGAGTAATTTCTGTTATTTATATTAGATCTTTCCAGCATTGTTTTTATAAGTTTTTCCTGTAGCCTTTCATAATTTCTATTCTTGCCTTTCCTTTTCACACAATGTTAGTTGTTGCAGTAATGTAGAATAACCATTGAAGGAACTTAGTGCATATATAGTGTAGACCCATTTCAAGTACTACGTCCCTAGGTTGATAACTAAATGAGCACTAGCCATGAAAATAGTAACTTTACCAAATGAATGTCCAAACTTCGATTTGAGATTTCAATTAGAGTTATTATTATTATTGTTGGAGTAGACACAAGTCTAATCGAAAGTATAGGAATTATTAGAATTGCTATTACGCTACTAATGAAGGTGTTACAGATGAAGAATCAAAAGAAGATGAAGTTGTGTTCATTGCTATTAAAGAAGATGGACTGGTACCTGTTGATTCCACTAGCTGCACTATTGAGGAGAAAGCTTTAGCTGCTAAAGTTGAAGAAAAAGATGAATGGGTAATTGACAGCAGTTGTTAACATCATATGACTGGTGATAAAATAAAATTTGTGAGTATGGAAAGGTATGATGATGGAATAGTGAGATTTGGACATGACAAAGCCTTTGTGATCCATGGTAGAGGTTCTATTTCTTTTGATGGTAAGCATAATACTGAAGATGTCTTGTATGTTGAAGGTTTGAAGCATAATCTTTTAAGTGTTGGAAAGATGGTTGGCAAAGGTTGTGATTTGCAATTCAAGAATGGTAAACGCAAGATCCTAAATGCTTCTGGTATAGAGATTGCATCTAGAACTAAGACTGAAGGTAATATTTTTCATTTGAATGCTGGTGAGAAAATTTGTTTGATTGCTCAGATTGATGAAAGTTGGTTGTGGCATAGGAGAATGTGTTATGTTAATTTTGATTCAATAATTAAGATTAGTTCTACTCAAGCTATTAGAGATCTACCTAAGATTGTTAAGCTTGCAAATCTAGTATGTAAGGAATGTTAATTGGGTAAGAAAACAAGAATTTATTTCAAGAGAAAACAATATACATCTAATGAATTGCTAGATCTTGTGCATACTAGCCTATGTGGACCTATAAAAGTTAGAAGTATTGCTAATTGATGATTATTCATGATTATTCTAGGATGATGTGGGTTGTCTTTTTGAAGGAGAAATCTAAAGCATTAGACAAGTTCAAGATATTCAAAGCAAAGGTTGAGACTAAGTCAGGATTAAAGGTGAAATGTCTGAGATCTGAAAGGAGAGGAGAAATTTATTCTGATGAGTTTAATTCATTATATGAAAAGAATGGGATTAGAAGACAATTATCTGCTCCTAGAACCCCTCAGTGAAATGGAGTTGTTGAAACGAAGAACAAAACAGTTTTGGATGTTGTAAGGACTATGTTGATTGAAGGGAATGTTCCAAAGATCTATTGGAGAGAAGCTATTAGAACTATTGTTTACACATTCAACCGAGTGCATATTAAAGGTCATGTTCCTACTATGAGATATTTCAAAGTATTTGGTAGCAAATGTTACATCAAGAGAGATGATGACATAGGAAAGTTTGATGCAAGAAGTTATGAAGGAATTTTCTTGGGATATTCAACAAAGACCAAAGCCTACCGGTGCTACAATAAGAGACTGAGAAAGATAGTGGAAAGTGAAGATGTGAAGGTGGATGAGAACCTTGGGAAAGAGATCAGAGCTTGCGGATATGATGATGGTTAACATGTTGTTCTGAATCCTATTCAGACTGAAGAATCAAAGTAGAATGATCTGGTAGAGAGAATTAATCTGGATGTTGTTGCCGCCAGTGGAGAGGTGCACGAACCTAAAAATCAAAACAATCAGAAGACTCTGAGGTATGTAAGATTGAATCATTCTGAAAATCAGATTATTGGAGATAAGAATAAAGGTGTGATGACTAGAAGAAGGCTATCTACTAAAGAGGTGTGTTTGATTTCTAAAATTGAACCTAAAGATGTTGTTGAAGCTTGCAAAGATAAAAATTGGATGAGAGATATGGAAGAAGAATTAGGTCAAATTGAAAAGAATAATACATTAGAGCTTGTGCCTAGACCTAAAGATAAGAATGTGATTGGTATTAAATGGGTATTCAGGAACAAATTGAATGAAGCCAGTGAAGTTGTCAGGAATAAAGACTGGTATGCAAAGGATATTCATAGAAAGAAGGAATTTATTATGAGGAGACTTTTTCTCCAGTAGCCAAACTTGAAGTTGGTAGATTGTTGCTTGCATATGTTGCCTGTAAAGATTTCAAAGTGTATCAGATGGATGTCAAGTTATCTTTTCTGAATGGTGATCTCGAGGAAGAAGTCTACATTGAGCAACCTGATGGATTTTCATTATCAGATGATGGAGACATGGTATGTAAACTGAAGAAAGCTCTTTATGGATTGAAACAAGCCCCTAGAGCCTGGTATGCTAGATTGGTAATAAGTATTTGCTGAAATTAGGATTTAATAAAGGAACTGTTGATAATAATTTGTATTTTAAGATTGAGAATGATAGCATATTGATTGTTGAAGTCTTTGTTGATGATATTATCTTTGGCGGAGATGATGACTTGAGCATGAAGTTTGTCGGTGATATGCAGAAAGAATTTGAGATGTCTATGATAGGTGAGATGAAATTTGTATTAGGTTTGCAGATTTCATAGACTGAAAAAGGTATTTTTTATATCTAAAACTAAATATGTGAAGGAATTACTAAAGAAGTTTGGGTTGGATGACTCCAAACAAGTTGGAACTCCTATGGTGACTAGTTGTAAACTATATAAGAATGATGAGTCTTTGCAAGCTAATCAGAATTTGTATAGATCTATGGTTGGTGAACTGTTATATCTTACTCAGACTAGGTCAAATATTATGCATGCTATGTGTATGGCTGCTAGATATCAAGTTGTTCTGAAAGAGAGTGATGTCACTGTTGTAAAGAAAATATTTAGATACTTGAAGGGGACTGTGGATTATAGTTTGTGGTATCCGAGGAATGATGATTTCATGTTATGTGCTTACAATGATGTTGATTGGGCTAGTGATGTTGATGACCGGAAGAGTACCTCTAATGGTGCTTTATTTTTAGGTAAGAAATTGGTTCCATGGGCTAGTAAGAAACAAGATTCAGTTTACTTATCTACTTCTGAAGTTGAGTACATTGCTACTGCTAGTAATTGCGCTTAGGTAGTTTGGATGAAGCAAATGTTGAACAATATCAGAGTTATCTATGATGAGCCTACTGTCATATATTGTGATAATTCTAGTGCTATTAGCATGTCAAAGAATCTGGTGCAACATTCAACAACTAAACATGTATCAATCAAATATCATTGTTTGAGAGAAAAAGTCAGTGAAGAGGAAGTGAAGCTGGAATATGTGTCTACAAAGGAACAGATTGTTGATATTTTCACTAAGCCTTTTCTTGCAAATACATTTGTCTACTTGAGAGATAAGTTAGGGGTATCCACCCCTCCTAATGAGAACTAGATGCATTGAGTTGCATCAATCTGTTAGGCCCAATATGGAAAGCTAATGTACTGAGAGGGGAGGGGTGAATCAGTACTCCAAAATTTTTCTTTTGTAATAACCTTACTGTTATACATAAATAGAATAGTGCAGTAACATAAAACAAAACTATAATCAACTGATAATATTCATACATGATTCACTCCATAACACATATATTTTGGTCACGCAGAAACTCTTGGTTAGAGAGAAAAACTATGGTGGGGATGGCACCCACAACTTCACTACTGCAATAATAAAGAGTGCTCGATTAGAGCTACATTTAGCTATTTCTGATAGCTTACCCTGTTAGGAGTATTAAGATCAGTTAGATCTACCTTGCTAAAGGATTTTATAACATTATATAAGTGTAGCACCTGGTTAAAGGATTTACAATTTATAGACTTGGTTAGAGTCTTTTACCCTGTTAAAGGTTTCTCTTACAACTTCAAAATATTACAATAGAATCAATACAAATATCTGCAACTTTAAATTTGAAATGTTGTACTAGATTCTATGTGCCAAAATAAGATTACCTTGCCTATAGCATACCTCGGTAACTCATAAAGTAACTCGGTAAACCCTTCTGTTTACTCTGTTCCTTGACTGTTCTTTGATAACCTTCTCAGTGACCTCTGTGTCTCTGTAACAGTCATAATGCCTTGTGATTTCTCATGTATCACATAAGTCTTTCTTCATATGCACATGCACACACATTTCTCACATTCACATCTCTCTTTCTAACCCTAAATTCATGTTATATAAATAGACTTCTTAAGTCAGTGACCTGATTCATTGCTTCGATCTTACAAACATGATTTATCGAATAAATAACCATGCAAAATATTTCATTGGTTATATGACCTCAAAATTATACAAAATCTATATGTGCAATTTCCAATGTGATAACGGTTCTGTGTGCCTCGATCTTGTAACATGTTTTCATATGTGTGTCCAAGTTCAATGAATCTGGTAACACATTGCACTCGGTGTATATCAACTCAGTGTATTATCTTTACTACTCGGTAGACATGAAATATCACTCGGTAGACAGCTCGGTGTATACTGGGCTTTGTGGCTGTTTTCCTTTTGTAACCGAGTAGACTATACATACCGACTTCTCTGTGTGTACTGACTGCATGATTCGGTAATATTAACCAACTAGAATATAGAATGACTTTGTATATAAAACTAATGGCAATTTGATAAGTAGTAACAATCTCCCCTTTTGACATTAGTTGAGATGTTTGACAAAACTACTTTCAAAGTCATTACTCAAAAATCTATATACATTACAAAATTGACTAAACATGCAGTATATACATTAGTCATTGAAATAGTATAATCAAATATACTCCCCATATCAATATGCTGTACAAAACTCTGTAATCATTGTTCTTTCCTCTGTTCATGCTCAATTCACTGCTCGGTATACTCCCCCTGTATACTACACTCCGGTTGTTTGATTCTTTGAATACTACACACTCCTATAGATATACTCTGATATACTCCCCCTTTTTGACAAACATCAAAATTTAGTTACCATTGGGAGGGGGCAACTGATCAAAGATGGATTTGTACTTTGTCTAGGCATCAGTGAGGGCAACAGAAAGTGCATCCTTGACACTGTCCATTAAAGAATTATGTGCATTAATATCAGCCAATAATGAAATTAAGCCATCTAAAGTGCTTCCTTCTTTTGTAGTAGAGAGAGAGGAGGCTCGGTTTAGTTGTTCTTGAATGGATGAAAGATGAGGAAGGAATAATGTTTGAAGTGTCATTATGTCCATCCTGATCTTGTGTTCTTCATTCCTCAATTCCAATTGTTGAGCCATGAGTTGGTGGAGCTTAGTATAAAAGTTTTGAACTGAATTTGACTCGGGGGTCAACTTATTTGAGAGATCTGTGATCTCTTTCTCAATTGCTTCTATTTTATTCTTAATGTCCTTAAGAAATAAAGAAAATGTGTAGAGTTTCTGAAATAACGAAAGAATGTGCTTGAGTTGAGGGGACAACTCAACAATAAATTTGGCAAGTTTTACCTTGCCAACAACAATTGATTTATGTACTTCCTCTATCATTTTAGTAGTTAGCTCCTTGTCTTTTAGTTTGCTCAAGTATTCGGATGCATCTACACCAGATGTCTCAATCTGATTGAGGAGTTCATCCAATTGAATATGGATGGCTGCATCGGTTGATACTGTAGCTGAGGGTAGCATATTTGATAGTAAGGTTTTTACCTTCTGAAGTACTTTATTCTTCCTCTGTATGGCCAGTTGCTTCTCCTATTCGGCCTTTGCTTTGCACAGTTCACTGAATTCATTGAGTGCTTGCCCTTTCAGTTTGGAGATGTCTACATTGGGCAACACTATCGGTTTTGATAAATCAATTTTGAAAGTATGCTTTTTCAATTTCTTTTCTTTACCTTTCACTGGGTGAACCACTACTATATCTTGAGAGGCTTGAGGACCCTCGGTAGGTTGCTCGGTAGAGACAACACTTTTGTCAGTTTCTTTAGCCTCAGTAGTGTCTCGGTGCTTGGTGTCTCAGTTGTAACATTTTTTGTGCTAGAAGGTGCTTGAGAGGTTGGTTCTTGTGAAGTACCTTCTGTTGTAGACTTTTGACCTTCGGTGCCTTCTCTTGTAGCCTAAGGAGCTTTGGTTGCAGCAAGTTGATTGATCGGTGGGTAAGGCTAAACTTGTTCCAAAACAGATTCACTTGAGACAAGTTTTGCATAAGCATTGCCTTCTATCATTTCTTGTTCAGGTGCCTCTGCATCCATGATATCTTCATCTATTTGAATGGTGTCTGCAGGGTCTTGCTCGGTGACATCAGGCTCTTGGTCGGTGACATCGACTATTTCCACTGTAGATTGTTCACCAGCATTCTTTCTTCGAAAGATGGTCTTCCATTGCTCCTTTGTTTCCTTCTCTACCTCTATATACAGGCCATTCATCAATTTCAAGGCCTTCTGTTTTACTGTAAATTGAGTTTGGTTGTTTGTCAAATGTTCTTTTATTTCATCAACCGACATATCAGGAAAGAGATGCACCAAACTTGTTTCTCTAATTTGTTTCTCCGAGTCTAGGGCATATTGCCATCTGGTTTCAATATGTGCATATAATTCCTTAGGAATAGAATTACATACTTCTAATGGTACCACTCAGAATTTGAGAAGTGTACAAATGATAGCTTCTTCAATTTGCCTCTTTTCATCAGCTGATCTGGATTCATATTTAACAAATCCGAATCCACCAAATACACCATATTCCTTTAGATTATTACAAAAAAATTCTACACTATGTACATCTACCTTCTTGCTTTTCACAATCTAAAATTTATTTGCATCTTCAAATTTGGTATCACTCGACTCTTTTGGCAAAATGAGTCTCCGGGTAGATTTCTTGTAAGTTCTAGTTACCTTAGGAATGGCAATAGTCTTTTGTTTCTTACTCGGTGATGCAGCAGATGCCCTTGTGTTAGGTCTCTTTGTTGGAGGGGTCGGTAGAGCCATTGAAGTGTCTTGTTTCTTTCTTTTCAACATTTTTCCCTTAGGCAATTCAGTGCTAAGTGTTATGGCTGCTTCTTGGGCTTCTGTCTCATCTTCGGTGATGGCTAGAACTCCTTTGATAGGTGTGGAGGAAGACTCTTCTCCAAATTTCTCAGTTAATGACTTAATCATCTTTGTAGCTTTTCTTGTAGCCTTAGGTACTACAATGCTCATTTTTACTTTTTCTTTCCTTTCTTCATAGGTTCCATACCTCAGCTCAGTAGTATGCCTTGGCGATGACAGATAGGCATTGATTTGCTGTTGAGTGATATCAAAATCAATCTCATAACCCATAGGTGACAAAGATTGAGTCCTCAGTTCCACAGCATTCACATTGCAGTAATCGGTGTCTACCTCAAAACATATTTCATCTTTGTATTTTTCTACCAGCTGTGGTGGAATCCGGTACCTGTTATGCATTTTCTCTTGGAATTTGCTGAAGTAATCATCCATTATATCATTAAAGTTATCACCTAACTTCTTGATGAAGTCATTGATTTGATGGGTGATTGGTCGGTGTAGTTCCCAAACAACTTTACCAACTGTTGGAAAAAACTTCTCAAAGTAGAAAAACATACACACAAGTAGTGATCTAAATTTTAGAGTGTTTGCCGAGTTGTTCTTCTTCGGCTTCCTGATTGTGTTCAGATTTTCAAACAAGTTCTTCAGTAACACTTCACACAAGTCAACTTTCATGCCTTTCTTAACAATTTTGTATGCTAAGTCCACTGCTGCACAGGGTACACTATTTTCCCTTGTCGATTGGAAGAAACAGTAACCAATTACTCTGATGGCGAATTTGAGTTCAGGATTAGTAACATTGTTCAACTTCAGACCTCTGTAATCTGATTCAACTCCAGTCAAACTGATCAATTCCTTCTATGATATCATTTTCTGTGCTCGGGCATGATCATAGATAGGGTAACCGGTGATCATATGAATGATTTCTTTAGTGATCTTAAACGGTTTCTCTTGTAGCCACATGAAATCATCATGCACTCGACTTAGTACAAACTTGACCCACTGGGTTTTGAACACACTGGGATAGGTTAGGGCTTTAGTCAATCCCTTGATTTTGATATGCTCATACTTGTTATCCATTTTACCATCTGTGCACAATTCATTGTATGCATCCTTGATCTCAACATGACCGAGTTCTTCAACACAACATTTTGTGAAGAATCTCACATCCTCAACTAACAAGACTCGATCTGGGATGAGTGAAAAAGTAGTCTTGTCATCCGGTTCAAATGCAATTTTGGGAGTCATAGAGTATTTTAGTGAGGGCTTTTCTACATTGGTGACAACAATGGGGTCTTGGATCTTAGATGCCATTTTTTATTTCAGATAAAGATTGACACAGGAACCTTAGGGTTTGAGAACTTAACATACAGCAGATGCTTCACACTCAGCAGATAACAACTTAATGAGTACGGTAAACTAGCTTAGCAATGCGATGAGATTTGATGTAAATACCTTGGATTTTGCTTTGAAGATGGTTTGATCACCTTGATTCGCTCTGCTCTGCTTCTTGAAAACTTGGTGAATGAAAATGACCGC
This sequence comes from Cryptomeria japonica, assembly GCF_030272615.1. Lineage (NCBI taxonomy): Eukaryota > Viridiplantae > Streptophyta > Pinopsida > Cupressales > Cupressaceae > Cryptomeria > Cryptomeria japonica. The sequence continues at coordinate 269,897,171 of NC_081407.1, read as the reverse complement.
GAAAAACCTTTTAAGTACTCAAAAATACCTTATCGAGCTCCGTGCAAGTTAGGTCAAAGACATTAAATGCACTCAGTTTACTTAACTTTCTTTCATTTTTTTTGCTTTAATCGAGTAACCAGATTTCCTTCATATACCGACTTGACAAGCTTCCTAAATTCACCGACTTAACAGTTTTCCTGTAAAGTGCTTCAAAAATTTTGATAGAATTTCAAACTTACTCCTACATCTTACTATGCAGATTTTGAATTCAGTACATACTTAGATAGGAACTGTTTTAAGATTTAACCTTGTGAGAATGCAGTCCCTTCATACCTTTACCGATTAATTTGGAGTGGGAGCACCTAACTCGGTAGGTAAGGTGCTATCTTCATTTGACACAATTTCCTTCTTTCTCCAAATCATCTTTAATTTCTCTTTTATTTCCTTAATGTCTTCTCTAGGTTGATCTCTGCAATCTCCAGCTAAATGTCCAGCTTTGTGACAATGAAAACATGCCATACCAGGATTTCTCCATGATCTTCGGTTATTCATTCCAAACCTTATAAAGTAGTTGGCACTTATATGTCCATATCTTCCACAACATTCACACCATATCCTTGTATTGTAATCCCATGGTACTACAGAATATTGTCGGTAAGGGTCTGTGAGTTCGGTAACCTCTAGTATTTGCTCGGTGTGCAGACCATATGTGGTTCTTTTCCTTAAACCAACACTTCTTGGTACTATGTCCATATCTATTGCAGTTTTTGCAAAACCCCTTGAATTTTGCCTTCTGATAATTGTTAACAGACTTTGTCCTACATTGATTAGATGTGTGACCATATTTATTGCAATTGTAACAATAACCATTGGTCTTAGTAGTATTCAGTTGCTTACCTTTTCTGATTTGACACATATTGGCAGTATGACCTTGATTTCCACAGTAGTAGCAAGTAGGCTTCTTCCTTTTGATGTTATTCCTTTTTCCATCTTGTTTTGATGATTCTCCTCTCTCGGTAGTGTAGATTCCCTTCTCGATAGAGTCTTTTCCTTTGTAACCGAGTCCTTCTTCTTTGTAGGGTCGTCTTGTGTTCAGTTGCTTATCCAACATCTTTGATGCTTCATAACTCTTCTTTAGTGTTTCCTTGGATTTCTTTTATGTTTCAAGTTCATTGCTCAACCTTGATACTTCAAGTTTCAATGCTTGATTCTCATCATCTTTCAGATTTGCTTCATGATGTGTATAACCTAGTTGATCTGTCAGATTTTGTTGAATACCAGTTAGCCTTATGATTTCATTATTCTTATCAGATACTAAGACTTCAAGTTGTTGTTTCTCTCTTTGTAGATCTCTTGCTTTATCCTCGGCTATCCTTAATGCATCTAGATTTTCAGTCATCTGTGTACTGAAATGTTCATGTTCTCTTTTCATTGCTTTTAGTTGATCAGCCAATGCTTTGTTCTTTTCTTTCAACATTCCAATCATTTCTTCAATTTCTTCAGATATACTATTGTCAGATGATGTCTCGATTTGTTCCACTAACTCTTGAGAATCCTGCAAGTCATTAGATAATCTTCTCCTTAATTTCAAAGATTTTTGCATTTGCCTTTGCATGTCTACAATCACTTGATTTGCATTATCCAGCTCTTCTTGTAGATACACAATCCTCCAAGATTGTTTATAGCCTTCCATTGATAAGATATTTCTCTTTAGGTAGTTAAACCCTTTTCCAAGATTCAAGCTCTGATACCAATTGTTAGGCCCAATATGGAAAGCTAATGTACTGAGAGGGGAGGGGTGAATCAGTACTCCAAAAATTTTCTTTTGTAATAGCCTTACTGTTATACATAAACAGAATAGTGCAGTAACATAAAATAACACTATAATCAACTGATAACATTCATACATGATTCACTCCATAACACATATATTTTGGTCACATAGAAACTCTTGGTTAGAGAGAAAAACTATGGTGGGGATGGCACCCACAACTTCACTACTGCAATAATAAAGAGTGCTCGGTTAGAGCTACATTTAGGTATTTCTAATAGCTTACCTTATTAGGAGTATTAAGATCAGTTAGATCTACCTTGCTAAAGGATTTTACAACACTATATAAGTGTAGCACCTGGTTAAAGGATTTACAATTTATAGACTTGGTTAGAGTCTTTTACCCTATTAAAGGTTTCTCTTACAACTTCAAAATATTACAATAGAATCAATACAAATATCTGCAACTTTACATCTGAAATGCTGTAGCAGATTCTATGTGCTCAAAATAAGATTACCTTGCCTATAGCATACCTCGGTAACTCATAAAGTAACTCGGTAAACCCTTTTGTTTACTCTGTTCCTTGACTATTCTCTGATAACCTTCTCGGTGACCTCTGTGTCTCTGTAATAGTCATAATGCCTTGTGATTTCTCATGTATCACATAAGTCTTTCTTCATATGCACATGCACACACATTTCTCACATTCACATCTCTCTTTCTAACCCTAAATTCATGTTGTATAAATAGACTTCTTAAGTCAGTGATCCGATTCATTGCTTCGATCTTACAAACATGATTTCTCGAATAAATAACCATGCAAAATATTTCATTGGTTAGATGACCTCAAAATTATACAGAATCTGTATGTGCAATTTCCAATATGATAACGATTTTGTGTGTCTCGATCTTGTAACACGTTTTCATATGTGTGTCCAAGTTCAATGAATCTGGTAACACGTTTCACTCAGTGTATTATCTTTACTACTCGGTAGACATGAAATATCACTTGGTAGACAGCTCGGTGTATACGGGGCTTTGTGACTGTTTTCCTTCTGTAACCAACTAGACTATACATATCGACTTCTCTGTGTGTACCGACTGCATGATTTGGTAATATTAATCGACTAGAATAGAGAATGACTTTGTATATAAAACTAATGACAATTTGATAAGTAGTAACACAATCCACTAGACTTCACAATCTTATTCCTTTTATCTGGATTGATAAGTTGGTGTTTCTCCTTTGATGGAGTAGTTTGGTTATGTGTTTTAAGGGAGAGAGTTTGGATTTTGTTTTGAGATCTTTGGCATTGTTGTCAAAGGGGGAGAGAAGCATGTGAAAAAATATTTTATCTACTTGATCTTAGGGGGAGTCTGTTGGAGATTTTTTTTTTGTATTGATTGTTTTTCACATTCATATCTTGCCATCAATGCCAAAGGGAGAGATTGTTGGATATTGTTGCTGCTAGGATATGTTGTTGTCATTGATGTCAATATATTCCTGCTTTGGTGATTATAGATTGGTTTGTTGGGATCCTATTTTGGTGTATGGAGTATTTCTACTATCATTATATTATTTTATATTGATTTTGGTGATCCGAGAAGCTTAATTGATCATATCATATGATTCAGTTTTGCAGTTTATTTTTCTGAGCAGTGCTTTGCAGAGTTCAATATTTCATCCGATATATTCTAGTGTGATCAGATCTTGATCTAAATCTTTGGGAGATTGTTTGGGATGGTATTGTTTATCTTCATTGCAGATGGTTCATGATTTGATGATTCACAAGTTATCTTTCTTTGTGATAGTTGTTGTTGTTTGAGTGTTCTTGAGTTTCCAGACATTGTCAGATGAAGATTTGATAAGTGGTGTTGGTGCAGCTATCTCTGATGATTCTAACATGCTTATGGTGTTTCCTAATTATGTCTTATTTTTTTTGATGATCCACATTGATTTTTGTGCATGGTATTGGTGATTTTTCTTATCCGATGATGTTCTTCATGTTATACGATTTTCTTGGTGGTGTAGTGTGTTGTGGTTGATCTTGGCAAGATTTTTGGTGGTGTTGCATGTTTGGGAATTTTATTTAGGTCCATGTTATGCTATATATACCATTATATTGGTTTGGTGATCAATATTTGCATCATATTATGAAATTTTGTAATTGTGAGTTGAGGGTTTAGTTGACCTTGTTGTCAAGGTTGATGAATTGTACAAATAGGTGATATTGTCATGTAATTTAGGTATCAAGATTGTGTCTGCATTATCAAAGAGTGGTGTATGTACAAACAAGGATTCATCTTTTAGTATTGTGATTGAACAGAGATTAGTGTTGCAGAGTAGACAATTATGCTTAACCGAAACTATCATCAAGCATTTGGAGATGCTAACATTGTAGTTCAATTCTTTTGGATTGTAGTCTAAATCCTATTGTAAGTTAGTGAAACTTCCCTGAGGGTTGTAGCCTTCTAGGTTATTATCTTTGAGTAGTGATCTATAGGCAATGTGCATGGATGCATGTGCATCCCCCATTGTAATATTTACACATACTACTACAGAGTATCATCTTATTGTGGGTAGGTCCCCATCGTGGTTTTTCCCTTAACTGGGTTTTCCACGTCAAAATATTGGTGTTGTGTGTTGTGTTGTCAATTTTCTTATCTTTTTTATTGTTGTAGTTTATCAAATCTGTATTTGTGATTAAGTTTGTTGATCTGGTAAAAACTAATTCACCTCCCCTCTCAATTTTCCTTCATTATCATTGCTATATATATATATACATCATATATTTTCATCTTCAAATATTCAAAATATCACATTGATTGCATATTCATTCATCAGATCAAGATAAATACATTCAAAGCATATTCAAGTGCTAAAGTATTTTAACTAAATAAAGTAATAGTAAATAAGTAATATCACAATGGAGTGTAATGATATCATGGTGTGTTATGAATGGTGAAACTAGGGGCATAGTATTGCTTTTTTGCATGTGCATGTTTTCTTGATGTGTCCCATGTTGTTCCCTCATGAGATCCTTGTATTTGTTACACTGGGGCATATCTTTTGCTTGTGTTTTTTCTAGCATCATTTCCCTCAAAGTTTCCTACAACTTTGTGAGATGTTAGACTAGCCTTTTTATTTGTTAAGTCAATCATGTGCATGGGTTTTGAAATTACCTTGGTCTCTCATACCTTGGTGCCTCATAGACAATGCTAAATCCAAATAAGTGCTCACTTCATGTCAATTACCATATGATTCTCAATCTCCCCTCATCCATTTATTCATCTTTCTAATCCATCCATCTTATCTTTCTCTCCCCATCTTCCTTCTTTTATCCCCCCATCACTTACATGGTCTCTCAATCCACTTTTCTTCCATTCACCTTTCATTGCATTCATCCTCCATTGCATTTATCCATATCATTGCATTATTATTTCATAGCATCTTACATAATATAGACTTGTTAATCTATCTCTTATCATCCATATTATTGCATTATCATTTAGTTTCATCTTGCATAATATAAACTTATTAGTATATCCATTAATAATTTTCATCATTTCATCACCATTTAAGCATCATCATCAACATCATAATCCTAATCCATCATATCTGTAATGCATTTTACCGTCCATCATCAATAGACATCCCTACATCATGGATCATCTCATCCATTTTGAGAGCACGCTTGTGTTCTCTTGAACCTGCATGTCCTCTCAAAAGGACATCCTCATCCCTCATCTCTCATCATCTTTCATCCTAGTCATTCTTTTGAATGATTGGGGAATCTTCTCTAATCTAACCATTTTCTTCTAAGTTCTATTTCTTAATCTTCTTTGAAATGATGTTACTTTCTACACCATCTCAAAGAGTGACAAAATGTGGACACCTAAAATTTATCACTTGTGTTTGATCACTTTATTTCCATTATTCTATTTTTATTAATTTTAAAATAATTAATTATAATTTAATTGATCATCTTTATTCCTTTATTTCCTAAGATAATTAATTTAATTAATTTATCTATCCAACACTACCCCTTAGAACCTCATCCATTAATTAAATAAATACCGTTGTTTATTTAATTAAATCTTTATCTCCACTTTCCTGCAATTTTAAATTAAAAACAATTCAAAATCCTATTTACCCTCATCCATTTGCATCCTCCTACATTTCTCACTTGTCCCTTAATCCTTTATTATTTTTATAATAATTCCCCTTAAACATGTGCACATTTCTAATCCTAAGGATTAGCCCCCAAAGTCAACCCATGTCCAACTCAACCTTAAATGCTAGGTACTTTTTAGGAAGGACCCCACATGGGTCTCTTTCCACTTTGCCCCCTCCAAGGAATAAATAATTCCTTTATTCCATTCTCACAAATCCCTTTGAGTGTGTGGAAAAGAAATGTCTTTATGGCAAATCTTCCTCCACCCCATCCATCACATCCTTCACCTTCCATATCCTCTCAAGCACTCTAAGGTTAACACTTGTCAATGTCACAATGAGTGTGAGAACCCTAAGCATTCACATCCCTTGAATCTTTTGGTTGCATCCTATCCCTCCATTTGATCAATTCCAACACTTAACTAAAATAACTCTCCATTCTCCATTATGCAACTTGGGATTCACAATCTAGACTATACTTGAGCTCTCATACACCATTTCCATGCAAGCTTGAGAAAATTTGAAGATACCAAACCATTATGTTGCTAAATTTGTGAGCACACATCCAATATTCAAACAAAGGACAAATCATTGCAACAAAAGGAGGATTCAACAACATTGAGTTTACTTAATTTTCCTCTTATTTTGTGTTGTTTTGTCTTCCCTTTTTTTTTTGAGAGAGAGAGAGAGAGAATGTGTGTGTGAGTGAGATAAATATGGAGATAGATATAGAGAGCGAGAAAGATATAAAATAGATAGAGAGGGGGAGAGAGAAAGAGAAATAAAAAGAGGCTAGAGAATTAGAGATATATAAAAAGAGTGAGCAATAGGAGAGAGGGACAAAGAGAGAGAGAGGAATAGAAAGAGTGAGAGATAGAGATATATACAATGGAAGGATAGATGAGGAAGAAAGAGATTGAGATATAGAGAGAGGTAGGTAGATATAGATAGGGTATAGAGATAGAGATGAATATAGTAATCAAATGACATTCTACCCTATGCATAACTCCCTAAGGACACATGACAACTTTAAATTATTGTTATGAAATGAGTAATCAATGTTACAAGTGTGGTTGTCGTTGCACCAAAAGATCGACCTTTTAATGCCCGATACAACCACTAGACTTATAGAATCCACGTGAGGGGGTTAAGCCATGTCACAAAGCCAAGCGTTACGCTGCACAACACAAGGAGACCAAGGGCACACACCTTGCAACAATCCCCCCCAATGCAAGCGAGGGGTTTGAACCTATGACCAAGCTCTGATACCACGTGTTACAAGTGTGGTTGTCGTTGCACCAAAAGATAGACCTTTTAATGCCCGATACAACCACTAGACTTATAGAATCCATAGGAGGCGGTTAAGCCATGTCACAAACACAAGCATTGCACTGCACAACACAAGAAAACCAAGGGCACACACCTTGCAACAATCAAAAGATAGTTTCTCTCTCTCTTGCTCTCTCACTCTAAACTTTTAATTTAGGTTTTAAGTTCAAATTATTTTTATTATATAAATAAAAATTAAAATTAAATATAATTATTCTACAATAAATTAATATTTAAAAATTTAATAAGACAAAAAATTATAAATTAATTCTAATAAATTTAAATTATTATTTTTAATTCTATAAGAAGACATAAATAATTAAAATAAAATTTTAACTTAATGAAAATTAATCATTAAAAGAAGAAGAAGAAGTTGAGTAGAATAAGTTAAAAAACAAGATAGAATATCCTAATCAAAGAAGGTGTCATTAAAATATATTCTTATCAAAAGAAGATAGTAATAAAAGATATTTTTAATCCAAAATATAATTATTCTACAATAACTAAAATTTTAATAAGAAAAATAACTATAAATTAAATTAACTCCAGTGGCTTTTAATTACGTCGAAGGCATATTACACTCACATATAGATGCAAAAACATTTGTCAATACAAATTAGAAGCTTTTGATTTGAAGCGTTTGTGGCACTTAAATGCATGAAAGGAAAAAAAAATCATTTTATTTATTTTCTCCTCTCATGCACTCAATTAAATATTTTATTATTATTTTAAAATGATAATTATATCTTCACTTCCACTTCTCAACTCCACTTACTTTGTTTAAGTTATCAATCATTTATGTAATAAAAATATAAAGATATGATAATATAATAATAATGTAGTAGATTTTTTCCTTTCATCAAAAATTTAATAGAAATATAAAATATAAATATAAATATAATAATAATTTGGTACTATAAGACTTTTTACTTTTGCAAAGAGTTTAATAGAAATATTAAAAAACAAAAAATAAGAATATATTAAAACATAATAGTATAATCATAGCTTAATAATAATATAATTCTAGCACTTGCACCAAAAGGAGGTGCAATGGTTACACCGATAGTAAGATATACGTAAAATAATATGTTAGAGTGTATAAATTGAACAAATAGTGATAATAATTAACACTATGCCATATCAATCATAAATCAAAAGTTGAGACTCTTTTATGGTACAAGGAAACAATTAACTTATGAAATAGATATGCCTTCTTTGTTAGGGTTAGATTGGTGGTTAGATGTAGATTAGGGTTGGGCTTAGTATTAAGGTCGGGGTTAGGATTAGGGTTAAAGTTAAAATTAGAGTTAGGGTTAGGGTTTGGTTAGGATTAAGTTTAAGGTTATGGATAAAAATTGAATATATCAGAGATAGATTTACTTTTTGATTGGTAATAAAGTTTTTATTTATTGGAAGTCAAGTTTTATCCTAGCCCAAACCAGGTGGGGCTACAATTGGGGATGATACCTAAAAGCAAGAAAAAGAACCCATTAACAATTTCACAACTTTCAACAATGCATAAAAGTTACATTTTTAGAATGAGATTGTAGAAGCATCTTGAGAGATCCTTCATCCTTCACTTTCTTTTCTCGCTTCCTTGAAACAACATTCCACTCCTCCTCCCATGCCTCTCCAATTTGGTTCACATAATGTAAAACCTTATTATCTATACCTCTAGACTTATTTGGTCTATCTAGTTTATCCAGCTTTATCTCCCTCACAACATTAATAGTGTCATTTTTTGAACTCAACCTCATTCAAATATTAAGGGGATTGGAGATCTTTAATTAGAACCTCATTATAATCACTCTTATCCATCACATCCTTTGGGGAGCTATCTTGACTCTTTTCTTCCTTCTCTGCTAGATAATGAGTTGTGAAAACATCTTTCCACCAAGTAGCATGTCTCATTGATCTGCATTTACCACACGAAGCAATGACATGCCCAGTCTCAAAACACCTCTGACACTAGAAAGGAATCCCTTCAAAATTTAAGGATTGAACCCAACAACCTGTTAGGGTTAGGCAGATCCAAAGGAAATACAAATTAACAATTATATGCATATTTGAATACACAAATATGAAGAAAAAAACACAACACAAATAACACAAAGATTTAACGTGGTTCACCCAAGATGGGCTACATACACAGAAAACAATCATCTAGTCTTTTCTTATTATCCAATAAAACAGTACAACACCATTGCAATGTCTTTTACATTCCAATCACTTATAACATGCAATTTTTTTAGGGCAACAAAGTTGATCTTTTTAGGGTTTTTTCAATGTCGGTTTTTTCTCAATAAAAGTGCCAACCCTGGTAAGGATACATTAAAAGAGTATAGTACTAGCATGATAAGTTCCCACATACCAACAATCTCCCACTTGGAGACTGATCAGGATCTATGCCATACACAACCTTTGGTAGATTTCATTACAGCCTCTTTTGGGAAATCTTTTGTCATGTCCATTTCCACTAGAATACGAACATACATAGTATGTAAAAAGTTTCACGAACCCTCATCCACTACTAAAAATTTACCCAGTGAACTACCAACAACAACAAAGCATGAATCAAACTAATATTGCAATTGAAGATTAGGGAGCCTTACCCAAATAGGAATCCAATCAAAAGATTATATAGCAAGGTTGAATGTAGGGTACCAAAGTTTCAACATCAACAGGTGTTTATTCTACCAACTCCACTAGTATTCATAAAGTATCTTGTTCCTATCCTGCACATTGTCAAAAACCACCACAAAAATACCTCGTGCGCAAGGAAAAATTTGAACATCCCCACTTAATAAGGGGCCTCAAATTTATGAAATCCATTTGTTTAAATCACTGAGACTAGGCCAAAAACCTGTAAACCTTCCTATTAGACCCAGTTCAGCAAAATGCCTCTCATTATCAACCATTTCTATTTCCATCTCATGATCAAAGACCACTGTAGTAGATTTTTGGTGAATCCTAACCACTTCATTATCCCGAGCTTCACCATCCATGTTGCACCCTTCCTCCCTACACACCCCATGCCCCCTCATATTTACCTCTTCCCTTTCAAAACCCCACCCCTACACCAATCTACTCTAGCAATCTTAAGGCACACCAAAGTCTCGTGATCTCATGGATACGATACTTGCACAGAATGAAAATAACCCCTATATTGACCCACTCCATCACACATTTGTCCCACATTTGATTCATACCCCATCTATAAACACTCACTAGGATGGGGCTTACCCCCCCAAGCATGTTTCACCCCCAAAATGTCAATGTGTTGAGGAAAGCCACGATAACCCACACCATTCAAATTCATTTTTTTCCAATGAGGCCACTGTAGAATTGGACTGACTCCCATGTTTGGAGAAAAGCGATTTACCAAAGCTTTACCACTAGTAAGGGCAAAGACTAGGAAAAATTAGGTTCTCAGAAATTTAGAGGTTACAATGGTCCAAAATAGTTGCATATTCTCCTTCTAGGAATATTTTGCTATATGGTTAACTATTGTTGATGTTGCATACCAGAGATAGATTTTGTCACAATAAACTTCAACTACTATTAATATTAGTTTTTTTCTTAATATTCAATTTTTTTTTGGTAAATTAATAACTGGTATGGGCCAACACCCTCTATATTAGCTTTATGATTGTTTACATTCTATTCACAAATTCTGGAAAATGGCTTACTTCACTAATGATACATAATTTAGTGAAAAGTCGTATAGTTATCTACCCCCAACATCCATAGCTGCATAAACCAAAATTGCAGGACCCAAACTGTTAATGTATAGATAGCTTTGGTAAGATAAATGATTGAATGAGAGATAAATGAAGTCTCTCATTCAATCATTTATCATATCGATTATTAAAACAAATAAACTCAAGCATTCAATTGATAAACATTCCTTTTATATTAACTGTTCATTATCATAGTATTCCAATTTTGATAATCTATTTGTATTCACCGATTGACAAATTGAATTAACCTTTGCAAATACGACTTAATGATTATCGGTTAGACTATCAATTGATATCGATATTAGTCTATGTTTGCACCGATTAAATATTGGGTGATATATTAAAATCACACCGATTATATTGGGTGTTAAGGATAGTGATAATATAACCATGCACCATTTGGCATACACTAATTATATCGGGTGTTAAGATAGTGTTAATATAACCATGTACCGTTTGGCATACACCGATAATTATCGGGTGTTTTAATATGCACCGATTGGTAAAATAAAACGCCATGCACCATTATAGTGAGGGGGAATGATCAAGTGATGTCTTGGTCGGCCATGTCCAAAAGACATGGTCGGTCAAGGCATCGCTTGACCGTGCCCAACCCACTATATATGTCAAATGAAATATGTGAGAATGGACATTGAAATTTATAAATGCTCCTCCTCTCCTGCCACATAAAAGAAGACAATCATATTTATATAATAATTCAGTAATAGAGAAAACAAAATATTAAAGTAGAATATAACTTGCATATTGAATGTAAATTGAACATAATTTACACAAACTATAGATTAATAATTATATTCCCACCTAAATAGCATCAATTATAGTCTATATTTAGTAACAAGAAAAAAAATTAGGTCTTCCTTGCCTTTTTGGCTGGACACAAGCTCGCAACCTTCATCAACTCCCTCTCCGTGTCTTTTGTTGCCCGTTGCCAGCCTCAGGTGTGGAGACCTCATTTTCCTTGTTGCCCAATGTTTCTTCTACCCTCCTTTCTCACTTCACCACTTCCACCCTAGTCACCATAGGACATTCAAACCCACATTCTATATGGGTCGAGCTTCTAGCCACCTCTTCCACATCTCCAGAGTCACCCTCTATCCAATCTTCTCCATTGTTTGGTAGCATCAATATCTCTGGTGTCAATCTCTCCTCCTCATTGTCACTTTCTACTAGTAGCCCTTCCATTTCCATGTAATATTTGACCCATTCTTCCACTAGGGGTACCAAAATTTTGGCTAAGAGTTGTAGGAACACCAAGCCCCTTTTAATTTTCCCCATGCACTCTTGCAACTCATCAATCTCTAATGTCCACACTAGCAGGAATTTTTGGATTTCTCCTTCAAACTCACAAGTCATATAGTAATGTTGTGGCATGAGCACCATAAGGTTCTTATCAACATTGTCAAGCACCATATCAATCTCCCTCAAAAAGACATGTTTGAACAACTTTTGACATAGTTTCCTCACACGGGCTTTCATCACCCCAAGATATAATACCATGACAAAAAACATGGATGTGATATTTTTATTGATCTATATCTGTGGTATGCCCACAAAAATTCTCACCCAAGCACTTTCTTCATGACATGCAATACTAGGGGGTGCCTCACAAATAATATAGAGAGCAACTATTTATCTATAAATTCACCCAAAAAGGACATCATCTGTTTGGTGGATTCTAGAATAAATGGCATGTCCATCTCTACTCTCTTCCCAGCTATTGTTTTTGCCTGGCAACAAAATGGTGACTCACCCCACACCTCACTGGCATTTATCTATTCATTTGTCACCTGTCTCCATACTCAAATCCTTGTAGAAATCTTGTTTTGATGCTTCACTAGTACATCATATAATGAAAGGTTAGTGTCCTACACTTTCTCAGTGTGGCATGCCTTCCATGTTGAGAAATGAGTGTTGTCACCTCAAATGCCTTGTGCTCACCGTCCCATCAACCGCCCCCAATATGGAAATGTTTGAATCTCTTCTCTCTTCCCTCTTCGTTTATGAACAGTATTAAATACCAATTATGCATTCATCCTATCATTGTCATTTATCCCCCCATCACATGCTTTGGTAGCTATTTGGTCCTAAAGCTTGCAAATCATAATGATCTTGGATTATTTTGTGTGTAGAGGATTTATTTGGATTTGATTTTGTATTCTCATGCCACTTACCTTATTATTCCATTCAATGTGGCATACTTGTCAATAGTGCCCCTTGATTTTTCGATGCCACTTTTGCCAATTTGTTTGCCACATCATTTCTTTCCTTGTACACATGTGTGACCCTAAACCCTTCCAGAGTACAGATAATTTCCATAATCACTATTAATCATTGCACCAATTCCCAATTCAGTGTACTATTTTGCCTGCTTGCATTGATTATTACTAACGAGTCTCCTTCAAGATGTATCTTTCTAGCCTTGATGTTTAGGCCCATCTGTAGTCTTGCCAGGGCATCCCTAAATTTGACAGTAAGACAATTCAAATATTATAAAGATGAACGTAAAATGGTTGTATTGAAATAAATAATATTGGTACATTAATTATTATTTACTTTAAATAGGAAAATGGTTAAAAATTTGTAATAATTTTAAGTCAAAAGTATTTTTTTATATTTTTATTCTAATCATTAATTTACATTTAAATAACACTAACTCTAACATTAATTGAGCCCTAATACGAACCCTATCCTAAGCTTCAGCTTAAAATGGAAACCTTAATTTTAACCAATTCCTAGCCCCAACCTTAAGCTGACCTTGACCCTGACCCTAACAACGAGTAAAAGAGGTACATATCATTTAATTTTGGCAAACTAAATATTGCAATAAAATAATTTTATAAACTTTCTAATCATTTTTTGTTGCAAAATAATTTTTAAATCATTTTAGTTTTAACTTTTTTCAAAAGATGTCATATGTTTTTTTACTTTGATAATACTATTAAATATAATATATAAATATAAAGTTTCCAAAAATGACAACAAGCAATATAATAGAATGAAAAATATCTTACAAAAGACAAATAAACTAAAATTTAAAATCACGGACAAATTTAGCTACGATAGAATTATAACCATTATTAATATTTATTTTTTAAGAAGTACAACTTTTTTTAATATTTTTTTTTTAAAACTTAATTTTGTCAAGTTTATATAAGAGGATAGTAATCTAAATTATTATTTGTATATGGTGAAAATGGATAGCAATAAACAACAATATTGAAAGACTAAAATGGATTCAACCACCAAACCCTAGCCTAACAATGAACAAAGATCCACCATAACATATGAAGATAACCTAAGACAATGCAAATATAACTCAAAAATCACAAAGATTATACCATCACATGTCCACTAGGGTTTTGATCTCCATTCTTCCTATCTCCATTGATCTTGTTTGATATGCTTGCTCTCAGATTTTTGTAGGCACAAGAGCTCAACAAAGAACGGAATGTGGTTGCAAGTAGGATCGTAGTGTAGCCAAGTACTCCAAAATTAGTCATTAGTCATTAGGGTATGTCATTAGGGTTTGGTAATGAAGAAAGCATCTCCTTAAAATAGAAGACACAATAGAAAATGGAGGGTTAAGATTGAGAGGTGTAAAAAGAGAGGTCGGCTAGGATTAGAGGGTAGGTATAAGAAATACCAAAATAATGAAAGAGGTAGGTAGTGTAGGAAATAAGAGATGAATGACATGTGTCATGTGTAGAAAAAGATAATGAATTAATTAAATAAATAAAGATTTATTTAATTAATAGAAGAAGTAGGACAATTAAATAAATAAAATATTTATTTAATATAGGAAAGGGATAATTTAAATAAATAAATGTATTTATTTAAATGAGAAATAAGGCTAGAAGAGGATAAATGAATTAATTAAATAAATAAAGATTTATTTAATTAATAGAAGAATTAGGCTTAGATAATTAAATAAATAAAATATTTATTTAATTAGACATGACAATTTTGGGTGTCTACATTTTGCCCCTCTTTGAGACAATGCGGCTTGTCGCGTTGTTTCAAAGAAGATAAGATGAACTGATACAGAGTTGCCCCAGGATGGGAATGATATGCCCCCTCGAGAGATTGGATGAAAAAGTCTGGAAAGATTGCAGACAATCTCTCGATAAGAAAGATGGGATAGAATGGACTGACTAGATAAAGTGACAAAGTCACGGGATGAGGAAGACTGACTCGGGAAATGAGGGCGAGGGCTAGGGTAGGCTATAAGATAGACCACGGGCAAAAGACATCCTCATTGTCATTCACACCCTTACGAGATCACAGTGCAGAGCGAGAAAAGAGCAGCAGCAGTCAGCAGCGATGGCATTCGTTCATAGATTCGACCGTGTCCGCCGATTCCAGCGACCAGCCGATGCAGGAGAGCCAGTAAGTACCCGAAAACCTCCTCGTACTTTCACGCATTTCAAGTTTTGTCATAAATGCATGTTTAGGAGCAATAAATGCGCTAGAAATAGGGTAGTTTAAAAGTGTAAAAACGCGCAACCGCGTCTGTGTCAGCGCCAGGCGTGTCTGTGTCCAACAGGCGCGTCTGTGTCGGGTCCAGGCGCGTCTGTGCCTGGAACCGCGTTTGTGTTGAATGCGGACGCGTTTGTGAAATGTAGTAGCGTCTGTGCTTTTGAATAGCGTTTATGTCATGCAGGGACGTCTGTGTTCCCTGGTCGCGTTTGTGTCTGGCATAGGCACGTTTGTGTTTAGAAAGCGCGTCTGTGTTGCAGAGGCGCGTTTATGCAGTCTATAAGCGCGTTTATGAGTTAAAAGCGCGTGTGTGTTGAAAAAGTGCGTTTGTGTGTTTAAATGCATGGTTTTAGTCCTTTAGGTCAAATCGGCAGTTCTGTGATGAACATACGCTGTCGATTGGATAAGCTGCTAAGAGGATACACTCAAGCAGGTCCTCTAGGAAGATTAGGATAAATCAAGGCACTTTGTGATGAACAGGGAGCACCAGGATATGCAGCACTTTGTGATGAACAGGGAGTGCGAATGTGAGTGACACTTTGTGATGAACAGGGAATGTCACACTCGTAGTACTTTGTGATGAACAGTGAGCACTACTAGGATAAATAGCAACACTTTGTGATGAACAGTGAGTGTCACTAGGGTAGATAGCCATATGCATTTAGGTAGCAAGTAGCATTTTGTGATAAACAGTGAATGCCACGATAACTGACAAGATTGATTTGCTTGACTGCAGGAGTACTTGCCGATGTTAGAGTCACGGGAGAGATTCCCGTCGACACAGAGACTGCGACCAGAGTTGTCGATCCAGGACATGATTTCCATTGAGGAGATGGGTCTCACATATATGCTCTATGTGCCCGAGTTTCGGGCAAACATGGGGTTGCTGACTGCACTGGCCGAGAGATGGCACTCAGAGACATGCACGTTTCACCTGCCGATGGGTGAGATGACAGTGACATTGGAGGATGTGTACAGGATACTACATGTCCCTATTGATGGAGAGTTGATTCCCTATGACCGTGACGGTGACAGGGAGGCATTAAGATGGGTCTTTCAGGATCCTGAGTTGGAGATGCGAGCAGGCCATGTAGCCTGGGACACCATGACTGCCACAGGATTAGCATTGCCGGCAGTTGTTGGGGGAGTTATCAGTGGATACCTGTGTCCAGACAGGGCCACACGAGGATTGGCAGTGGGCTGGGGAGGGGCCTTGGAGACGCTGATGGCAGAGCACACTAGGTATGCGTGGGGGCCATGTGTCCTAGCACATTTGTACTATGAGCTGCATCAGTTTGTATACCACGGATCAGTGGGGCTGGGCTGCGGTGTGACTCTATTGCAGGTGTGGGCCTATGAGCATCTTCCTATCACACGGCCGATTCACTTCAGAGGCAGAGGACAGGGACAGAGTTTTGTTCATTTGTATGCCATGATCACATCCCAGCCTCGGATTGGGAGATTGGAGCACTGGAGGAGAGTCATTGATGACATTGATATGGTGATCTGGAGGCCGTACCTGGGGTGCGAGGAGTGGGGGGACGATGCACTGGAGCTGCCCTACACCTTCCGGAGTAGGTACCTGATTGGGCGGACGCCCTATATATTAGAGAGACAGCTGGTGGATAGGGTATGCAGGCAGTATGGCAGGATTCAGAGGATGCCGCGAGGCTCGGGCATGTATGCCCGTACAGTCAGAGATCAGGTGCAGTTTGGCCCACTGCTATCATATGATCAGGCAGTGATGCAGCTAGCGGAGATGATGCCGATGCCATGGGACATGTGGCCAGAGGTAGATGATGCAGGGATGGACGCAGAGTACTCTGCGTACTGGGCAGAGCATCCATTTCCGAGGTTGACAGATCCGGCAGAGCCAGTGGATGGAGAGGGTGGAGGAGATGATGATGAGGGAGGAGGGGATGCAGGTAGGGGCCGGCGGAGGCGGAGGGGAGTGGTGGGAGAGAGACGGGTAGCACCTCGGAGGGAGGGAGGTCAGGAGAGAGCAGCTCCAGTAGTGAGAGGACGGGGTGGACTGCCCCTACAGGTGCCAGCAGCACAGGGTCCCAGAGAGGGACAGAGACAGGTGCAGCCAGAGGGACAGAGACAGGTACAGCCACAGGTACCTATACAGGCACATGGACAGGCACCTGTAGAGGAGGAGCCACAGGCAGGGACGGAGAGCGGAGACTCCGAGGAGGATGAGGTGGTGAGGCTGCGGGAGATCTGCCAGGGCCAGGCAGATGAGATTGAGGATTTGGTTCGAGAGAGGAACCACCTCAGGATCAGGGTCCGAGATACAGAGCGGGAGAGGGATCAGGCCATCCAGAGATATACCGAGGCCGAGACAGCTCTGAGGGCAGGTAGGCGGGCAACAGAGGATGCAGGGGCAGGCTACGCCTATGTTTTGCGAGCTGGAGAGGAGATCGCCTACTGGAGGGATCTATATTATGCAGCCGTGCCAGCAGAGCAGCGGGCTAGGAGCTTCCAGAGATCGTCGCGCACAGCGACGGCTACGGGAGGGAGCCGCAGGAGACAGGCATCCAGCGGTGGGGTTATGGGGCCTCCACCACCACCAGAGGGACAGGGGGATCCTGGGGCGGGTCCATCTATAGCTCAGACTCCGTCGAGGCGCGGCGGCTCCGAGGGAGGGAGTTCCTCATAGCTATAGTGGGCTCCCATTGTATCAGTAGATGTATCATTGTTGTATTGTAGACACCTGCGGGTGATTCTTTTGTAGCCATATGATTCTTTTGACATCATTGTATTATGACACATTTGATTGATTATATATATGAGATGATTCATCTTTTGCGGCAGCTATATGCATGTGTACCTTATGTGATGAGATGTTCTTATGTGATGCATGTTTTATGATATGGATGCTTATATGATGCCATGCAATATATTTTTGTTCTTTTATGTTGTATATGTGATGCATGATGCAAATGTGAATGTATGTAATGCAAATGAATATGATAATGCAAATGATTATTTACATAATGAAAATGTGAGATGTGTTGTATGCAGGATATGATGCAATTGTGATATCTATATGTATGTATGAAATGTTTATATGTGGTGATGCAGGTGCAACTATATGAAATGCAAATGTTTTTGGTGTGTCATTATACTCAGTCATGTGATAGCAGGCTACGCGGACTCGAGAAGGACAATGAAAGTCAATCAAGAAAGGGGGGATGGAAGACAGAAGATATGAACGTGAAAGAGCTTCTTGTGCGTTATCATCATTGAGCTTTATTATGGCAGAATAGGTTATGACAATCGAGGCATATGTTCGGCCCAGAAAGTCATTGTACCTGTTTGCATGGAGATAAGACAGTCACAAACAAGGAATGCCCCAGTTCACACTAGACTCACAGTGTCCTCATATCCTTGGACAAGTCATAGCATTACTAAAAGACAATCCACAGACAGCAAATGCAAATAAGTGACGATACCCCATCCTCGCCTTTCTAGTCAAAGACATCCTGGAGATAGAATCTCTAGTCAAAGACATCCCGGAAAAGCTAAAAGACATGTCACCAAAAAGATAAAACCAAAAGAAAACCAAAACTCGACACCAACATCCACTGTAGTCCTCAAGTTTAGTGTCTCTTGTCACTTGTTTAAGTCAAATTTTGATTGTGGTCACAATGTTCACTTTCACAAAAAGGATAGATAGCACTGAACCATATGTTGTCTGAGTCTGTTAAAAGATTTGATTTTGTTGAAGCCCATTGTTGCTGCTGTGTCTCCTTGGAAACTGACTGAATCCATGAAACTGATACCTTATTGTGGAGAAGATGGAACTTTATTGCGGATCTGTGATGCAAAATGTTGCTTTATTGCGAATTGCGCGCGGATAGACCGAAGAGAGCTGAAAGAAACTGTACTCCTCGAAACATGTGATGTTCTCAGTTCCACACCCATTACTAGACGTAGGAATTGGCCGTAGTCACAGATAGGATCTGATTTATTATGGATGGAAAGAGAGTGAAAATGGAGGGTTTATTATGAATGGCTAACCAATCTTGGGTAGATCAATAACAAGCCATGATGGGAATGGGTAAGTTTATTGTGAGTGAATTGGTCGTGAGTGTGTGCGAAGTGAAAGAATGAAAGGGAATCCTGAAAGAGGGAGGAGCAAAGTCCCTACGCATGGCGCTGGTGACCCAGTTTTCACCATGGTACTTGCCCAGGGCGCCACCGAAGTGGTTTTCACCGTTGGACGAAATTATTTCTCTTTACTTTTTTGGATTTTGCAATTTTTTTGTTGTCACAAGGCGCCTGTTTGCCAGGTTTTCACCAAGTAACGGTTTTTTTGTTTTTATAATTTTTTTTGTATTTTTGAATTTTTTTTTTGATTTTTTTGTATTTTTGCATTAGGATACTCAAAAAGAGCTTATGTGTAGAACCTGCGAAGGTGCATGCTGTTGATAGGATCCTCCAAAGATTCCCCTTCTGTAGTTGAGAGTTGATATGCCCCAGATCCATATACTGCTGTGATGATGTAAGGACCAAGCCAGTTGGGTTCAAATTTTCCCTTCTTTTCTCTATCTTGCTGATTCTTGGGGTTCTCTCTGAGGACTAAGTCACCTACCTCAAATGTGCGAGGCTTGACCTTGTGATTGTAACTGCGACTCATTCGTTGTTGGTAGGCCTTGAGATGATTAAAAGCAGTGTGTCGTCGTTCCTCCAGCAGTTCTAGTTCTTGTAGGCGAGAGACCCTGTAGTCTTCATCGTTGATTATGTTTCTCAAGGAGACCCGTAAAGAAGGTAACTCGACCTCAATAGGCAAGATGGCTTCAGCGCCGTAGACAAGTGAGTAGGGTGTAGCTCCTGTAGGTGTGCGGACACTAGTACGATAGGCCCAAAGTGCGGGATTGAGTTGGACATGCCAGTTACGGCCAGCGTCGTCGACTGTCTTTTTAAGTATTTTGAGAATTGTTTTGTTAGACGCCTCAGCTTGGCCATTACCTTGGGGGTAATATGGTGTGGAGAAACGATGAGAGATATGGAATCGCTCACAGAGTTCACGAACATCCTGATTCTTGAAAGGACGCCCGTTATCGGTAATAATGGAAGTAGGAATCCCGTATCGGCAAATGATGTAGTTCAGGATGAAAGTAGCGATTTGTTTCCCAGTAACTTGCGTGAGAGGCACGGCTTCAATCCACTTTGTGAAATACTCTGTGGCTGTGATAATGAATTTATGTCTGTTGGAAGAAGGAGGGTGAATCTTGCTTATGAGATCGAGTCCCCACTGACAAAAGGGCCAAGGAGATGCAAGTGGCTGTAGTTCTTGTGCTGGTGCGTGTATGAGGTCTCCATGAATTTGACACTGCTTACACTTCTTGACAAACTGATATGCATCTTTTTCCATGGTAGGCCAGTAGTATCCAGTCCTGATGAGTTTCTTGGCCAAGGTAGGACCACTAGTATGCGGACCACATATCCCTTCGTGCACTTCTCATAATGCAATCTGAGCTTCGTCACTCTCTAAACATCTAAGGAGGGTGCCATCTAGACCTCGTCGGTATAGGATATCAGCTAGGATAACGTATCGGGAGGATTGGCGGATGAAAGTGCGGCGTTGGTTGTTCGATAAATCGGGAGGTAAGATGTTGTCGCGAAGGTATGTGAATATGGAACCATATAACTGGGATTCAGGACCAACAACGCATATCATTTCCGTGAGAGTGATCTCATATGACGGAATCAGCAGGTTGTCAACCAGGAACTCATAACAGGTCTCATTTTGTGGTAGGTCAATGAGTGAAGCAATTGTAGCCATGGCATCAGCAGCGCGATTCTGTTCTCTTGGTATCTGCTCAAACTCTATCTTTGCAAAGTGTTGTTTCAGATCATCTACCAGTTGTTTGTAAGGCATTAGCTTTTCATCTTTTGTTTGATAATCATCAGTTGCTTGACGGATGACAAGTTGAGAATCGCCAAAAACACGAAGTTCCTGGATCTTCCACTGAACTGCAATTCTTAACCCCGTTGTTAATGCCTCGTATTCCGCTATATTGTTGGTGCAAGGAAATGATAAGCGGTATGAATTTGGTATAGAATCGCCTTGGGGAGTTATAAAGAGTATACCCGCTCCTGCCCCGTGCTGTGTGTATGAGCCATCAAAGTATAGTTGCCATGGCTTTGCAGGTGATATTGTTAGAATGGACTCATCTGGAAATTCTGACTGTAGAGGAACATCATCTATCATGGGAGCATCTGCCAGTTGATCTGCGATGGCTTGTCCTTTGATTGCTTTTCTGTCCACGTATTCAATGTCGAATTCACTCAAAATCATTACCCACTTGGCCAGTCGCCCAGTAAGTGTAGCTTTGTTGAGCAGATATTTTAGTGGATCAATTCTGGCAATCAACTTGGTCTTGTGAGTGAGCATATAATGTCGTAATTTTTGTGAAGCGAAGACCACAGCGAGACATGCACGCTCAATTGGTGTGTAGTTGAGCTCATATCCCACCAATGTGCGACTGATATAGTAGACTGCTTTTTCCTTGCCGTCAGGTATTTGTTGTGCTAGTAGTGCCCCCAGTGCTGTTGGAGTAGCTGATATGTAAAGTAGCAATGGTTGATTCGGGATTGGTGGCATCAAAACTGGCGGGTTCAAAAGATAGTCTTTAAGTGCCTGAAAAGCCTGTTGACAGTTCTCGTCCCATTTGAACTTAATGTTTTTGTGTAGCAGGTGCTGGAAAGGATTACACTTATCTGCAAGTTGTGCTATGAATCTTCGTATGGACTGGAGTCTCCCTTGTAAAGACCGAAGTTGCCTGATATTCTTGGGTGGCGGCATGTCCAAGATAGCCTTGACTTTTGCTGGATCAGCTTCTATTCCTCTTTTAGACACAATGAATCCTAGGAGCTTCCCGGAGGTTACTCCAAAGACACATTTCTTTGGATTTAATCTTACCTTGTATTTTTCCAGCCTATCAAAAGCAACTGAAAGTATGTCCAAGTGTGTATTTCTGTCTATTGATTTAACCAAAAGGTCATCGACATAATCTTCCACCTTTACATGCATGAGATCATGGAAGATAGTAGTCATGGCTCGTTGATACGTGGCACCTGCATTTTTCAGCCCAAAGGGCATGACATTCCAGCAGAAGGTTCCCCATGGACAAGTGAATGATGTTTTATGTTGATCTTCAGGTGCAATCTTGATCTGATTATATCCAGAGAATCCGTCCATTAAAGATAACATCTCATGGCCTGCTGTGAGATCAACAATTAAATCAATGTTTGGTAATGGGAAATCGTCCTTCGGACAAGCCTTGTTGATATCCCTGAAGTCTGTACATATTCGGATGCTGCGATCTGGTTTACTAACAGGCACTAAGTTGGAAATCCATTCAGGATAATCAATTGAGCGTATGAATCCGACATCTAGTAATTTCTCCAGCTCTGCCTTGACTAGCAATGCCACCTGTGGATGCATTTTCCTCAATTTCTGTTTTACTGGTTTTGCCCCCGGTTTGACTGTTAAATGATGCATTACTAAGTCGGGGTCTAGTCCAGGCATATCAGCATAAGACCATGCGAAGTTGACTTGTCGTTCCTTAAAGAAGCTTATGAACCTTGCTTTCTCGGCCTCTGTCAATGATTGAGCCAAAAATATGTTGTGTGGAACCTCTGCTGTACCAATGTTTGTCTTTATAGTCTCCTCTACCAACATGGATGATTTTTCCTCGTATGATGCTGGGAGAATGTCAAGCCTTCCATCTTCGGGCGCCTCAGAGAGGTTTTCACCCTCAGATACGTCCTTTCTTTTTACTTTTTTAGAGTCAGAGAGCGCCACAGTGTGGTTTTCGCCATAAGACCCTTGTTTTGTCTTTATTTTCACATTTTTGCGACTAGAAGGCCCGACACCCTCACCAAAGTATGCCATGTTATTTAGCTCTATGGCGTATCCTGCTTTATGGTCTCCAAGAGGAAGATCATCGCGAATGCCAAGATAATCAACAATAGCTTCGTCATTTTGAAATGTATCAATCTGTGGTGGTCCATCCTGATCCCAGTCAATGAGTTGGGGGTGAACGAGGGGAAGGTCTTTAGTGTTTTTAGAGTCCGCAAGGCTAATAGTGAAGATGTGGTTATATTCAGGTATGTCAAGATAGTCATCGAGGTCGTCAATGGCACTCTCCTCATCAGTGTCGATCGTGAGTGAGTCCAAATTATCATCACTAGTAGCACCCTCAGGGACAGGTGTCCTCATCCTATGTGATCCTGACCTAGGGCCCTGAAACGAAGCTTGTGCGGGATCCTTATGGGTCGGTTCTTGACCAACTCTGAATTTCTTGTAAAACTCCTCCTCCTCTGTAGGTTCATCTGGCTCTCTAAATGTCTCATTAAGTTCATAATCACTGGAGGATTTGTCTGAACCCCATTCCCACTCATTGGAGTCTGTGGAATAATTATCCTCTTGTTGAACTTCAGCCACTTTGACTCGCCATATCTGTTTTGTTCTCTTGTGTTGAATCTTGGGATTTAGAAAACCAAGCCCCTTAGAGCGTTCCCTTCTTGTAGTTAGCTCAGGTTGTAGAGGCTCCATGACACCTTCTTTGCGTAGTCCGAGAGGACTTTTTCCATCATACCCGAATCTTTGCAGAATTTTGAAACCTTTACCATAGTTTTCACAGGGTATTATAATTTGATCATGTGTATCATCTTCAGCGTCCTTATATAGCATTTTATATAAACTTTCTTCCTCTAGTTCGCCCCATTTTTGAAAGACGGTAGGATCCCATTTGAGGAGCATGATGGAGATTTGCTTATTTGGATGTGGTCTCCCATATTCCTTGGGGGAGTTCATGACTTGTCGTAAGAACATTGTTTGATTCAGAGTGTATTCTCCCATGCCTTTGTCTTGAAACTTGGCTCTAAGTTCACCTTGTTTGGATGTCGAGGGCTTTAATGACTCAGGATCAATATATGCTGAAGAAGGAGTAGCCTCACGATTGCTGGGAATGATAATCTCAGTATGTGATCTCAAGTTATTGCAATATATGAATGGATTTGGATCACCATTGACCGTTACCTCGACTCCATTATGAGGAAATTTTATGCACTGATGGTATGTTGATGGGACCGCTCTCATTTCATGAATCCATGGACGTCCTAGCAATATGTTATACGTGAGGTCTAGATCCAGGACTTGACAAATCACGTCCTTTGTTACTGGCCCTATTCTTAGTGGTAAGATGACTGTGCCCTTGGACGAACGCTCTTCATCATCATAAGCCTTAATAGTGATTTGGTTTGTAGCATTCACAGCTTTGTCAGAATATCCCAATTGTCTGATGGTGCTCAATGTACAAATATTAAGACCTGCTCCTCCATCTATCAGGACTCGTTTTATTCGGTGTTTATGTATGAAGGCTTCAATATGTAGAGGTGCATTGTGAGGCTGACTTATGGAGGCGTCATCGGCTTCTGTGAATGTGAGGGAATGTGGAACGGATAGGTATCCCACCATGGCTTGAAACTGGTCCACGTTTAGATCAGTAGGGACAGCAGTATCTCTCAAGGTTTTGTCAAGGACAGCTTTATGTGCAGGAGATATACGTAAGAGCTCAAGAATAGAGATGAGTGCGGGTGTTTTCCCTAATTGCTCTACAAGGTCGTACTCAGGCTTAGTTGACGGAAGATTGGTATTCTTAGAAGAGGTTCCTGGCAATGTGATCTTACCTCGACGGGTTGTAACATGACATTCGGAGGTAGATGCGGACGAAGATCCCACACCTTTTAGGACAATTTTAGGTCGCTGAGAAGGATTCTCAGGATTTTTATTTTTGATAGTAATGGTAGAAATATGATTGTCCATTGAGATGTGATTAATAGTGGAATCATAATTGTAAGATGTTCTGGTGTAATTGGCTTGATCATCTGTGACTTTGCCTTTTCCCTTGTCATGTTTTGGGAATGGTTCCTTAAACACCTCATGCTCTTGGTTAGAGGAATGTCCCTCAATCTCAATATCTCCTCTGTCAATGAGATCTTGTACAATGTTTTTCAATCGATGGCAATTACTTGTCTTGTGACCCTTGCTCTTATGAAATTCACAATATTCATCATCATTCCACCAATTCGGTTTTACCTTTGGTTCATATGGAGGAAAATCTGGGACCGTGATCACTTTGTTTGCTACAAGCTTTTTGAATACTGATTCAAGTGGTTCTCCCAATGGAGTGTACTTCCTTCGTGGTTTAGCAGCCGTTTGATTGTTCACTTGATTGTTGGTAGAATTTGATCCAGAAAAGATGAACTTTGGTCTCACTGTGTTAGCATCAACAACACCATCATTAACTGTGTTCTTGTTCTTGTTCCAAAACTTTGGTTTGTCCTTTCCCTTAAAGTCCTCTTTGTTTTCTTTGAATAGTTTGATAACTCCTTGTTCAATCAAGACCTTTTCTGTTGCTAGGCCCTTTTCAATGACATCCTTAAATGTAGACAAACAAGCTTTTCTGAGATCATAGCCAATAGCCTTGTTAACATTTTGTGTGAACATTTCCACCATTTGTTTTTGCGGGATTTCACAAGAGCATCTACTAGCTAAGTTTCTCCATCTTTGCAAAAATGACGCAAAGGATTCTCCTTCTTTTTGTTTCGTATTGCACAAGGTAGTAACTGAGACATCTGTTTCAATGTTGTAAGAGAAATGTTGAATGAATGCCTCTGCCAAGTCGCCCCATGACTTAATACCGGGAGGTAATTGAGAAAACCATTCCATCGCTTGATCTCCTAAGCTCTGTGGGAACAACCTCATTAAGTATGTTTCTTCTGCTGCTACCTCAATGCAAGCTGTGAAGAATTGTCTTATGTGTGCCTTGGGATCTCCTCTCCCTCTATATTTGTCAAATTTCGGTGTTGCAAAGTGCGGAGGAAACGGAGGCATTGGAATGCTCTTATCAAAGGGATAAGGGCATATATCTCTCATAGTATATGTGGGTTTTGATGTGCCCATGTCTTCCACTTTCTTTTGTAGATCTCTAATTTGTTGCTCCAAATTATTTTTGGGAGGAGATGGATTTCTTGTAGCATATCCCATGTTTGAAACACCCATTTGAGGAGGAGCTTGTTGCATGTATGGATGATACTGATCGTAGACATGTCCATATGGAGGTCGATATTGTTGCGACATGTATGGAGCACTTGGCATAATTTCTTGTTGAGGAACCCCATATCTGTTTTGTGTATATAAACCATATTCAATAGGCCTTTCATTTTCCATTGTGTTGCCCCCAATTTTGGCATGAGGTCTCCTTGTGTCAAAATTTTGAGGAAGTCCTTGAGTATCCATTTGTCTTGGTTGACCCATATCTTGAGCATGTGTTTGAACATAAGGCCTCCATGATGGTCTTTGAGTGTAAGTATCGTGCATTTGAGCTTGTGTATGTGGGATTGCTGGTTTCTGAAGCAAAACTGATGGTGACTTCGGCATCATATTATTTGGTTGAGTTTGTTGTGAAGGTCTACTTTCCATAAGTTGAGATAAGTCAAAATCATGTGGTATCTTAGCTCCACTTTGTGCCATCATGTTTAGAAAGTATTGACGATCTCTCCTCATTATCTCTTCAACCAATCTATTGAATTGAGGATCCATTATAGATTCTTGTATGTCTGCTGATAGTATTGAAGAATTGTCCACATTATCATTGTGTGTAGCGTTGTGTATAGCGTTTGCGCTTTCCATATTTGGATTGTGTCTATAAACATTCATGTCTGGTAATGTAGTGTGCTCAGGATTGTAGAAGACATCATTGTCATACTCATAAGAACTCATGTTTACGGGCCCTTGAGCTTCTTTAGCTTTTCTCCTAGATTTTTGAAGACGGGTTTCAACCATGAACTAGGTGTTAGACCAATATGTGAGAGACTTAGACGAAAATGACAAGAGTATGTAAGACCAAGAGTGGTATGGAGTGTAAATGAATCTGAAGTTTACTTGCAATGTCCAAAGTGTAAGACCAAATATGTATGTAGTAGAGTAGGTGTGACTTCCAAAGAGAGGATAGTTTCTCTTGATGAGGTAAGCTGACCTTGACTCTAAGTAAGACCAAATGAGACCCAAAGGTAAGAAACCTTGATGAGGGACCACTTAGCAAAGTGTTGTAGTATGTAGTGTGTTGACAAAGTATAGTGAGGACAAGCAAGTGACCTTTTGACTCAAGTTTAGACAAGTATGACTGTAAAATGAGGTATGAAGCAATGATGGACTATGTAAGACCTTAGAACAGGCTGAATGCTAGATGAACCTGAAGAGATAACCTAGGAAGCTCAAGTGTGCCGAAACTGATTTCTTTGTTTGCTTGACTGTTAAACTTTTTTAAATCCTGACACAGACGCCTCTGTATACTTCACAGACGCGGTTTTAAGACATAGACGCTATTCTGTTTGACACAAACGTGATTCTGAGATTTCCTGCTGATGTTTGCTAAGACTGACAGATTTTTTTGCAATTGTGGACACAGACGCGCCTGTATAATTCACAGACGCGATTTCCAGACACAGATGTGTCTCTGTTCGACACAGACGCTGGTAAAAACACAGACGCTATTCTGTACTTCACAGACGCGTTTATCAGACACAGACGCGGTTTTAACAGACACAGACGCGTTTCTGTAACCTTAGTGCAATCTTTCCTATTTGTGAATTTGTTTTGCTGTGACCAAATCTGTTTTTCGACTGTTTTTCGTGACAAGAGGACACAGTGTTGATGACCCAATGTTTGCAGACTGTTTAGACTCCAAAAAGTGTGTTGTTTGATGTAAAAAGTTTTTGCATACACTTGAAGACACAAAAGACACAATGTTTTGCTGTTTTGTCTTGATTGTTTGAATGTTTATCATAAGTCAAGCACAATTCTTATGGCTGGCCAGGACAATAATTGTTGATCCCACATGGGGTTTTACCCCCGAGGCTACGCTATTCAGAGCGGATACTTAGATGCTTGACCTCACTGGCTCCACCCTCGGCACTCACTTCTCGGGTCAGCCAAGCATCAGTCCCCATGAAAACTCCCCATGGTGAACTTTGTATCTCTACTAAGAACCGTATGTGTGTGGGCCGCTACCAGAGGTCCAACCTCCTGCCTCAACAACTAGAAGGATTTGGGCATCTAAAACAAAATGGTGCTAGTAAGGGCATCCGCTCGTGTGGCCATACATGCGGCACTTTCAGCTCTGTAAATACAGAAGGCTCCCAGCCGGTAGGGGTTACGCCCTACAAATGATCAAATAAATTTGATCAAACGGGTTTATGGGGAGACATAGTGTCGGTATGAACTAATCAGCACACGTTATTCATAGTTTTCACCATGAATACATTTGATTATAGTGGTTTGGATGAGGTGGGTTTTCCTCGCTACCACTTGGGTCGTTCTCTTCTCACTAGTAGTCCTAATGACCACACGGGAAGACAGGCCCTCTAAAGAATAAACAAAAAGAGCCTATTGCTCAAGACACAAAAGACAATGGTTCAATTTTAGTGCACCAATTGAAGTGTTTGCTAAGCTATGAAGACAAGGCACACAAATAAAATTACAAAACCCTAGCTAAGGCCCTGCAACAAAATTGTTAGTAGTTTGGGTTGTTTCAAATGATAACCCCTTCCTGCAAGTACACAAGTTAGGTAAATTTTAAGAAAACCCAAAAAGACTTTGTGAAAAGGGGCCTTCAACAAAAACGTGTTTGCCTCCAAAGCAAGCTGCACAAACCAGGTTAGCTAGATCTGCAAAGGTTAGCCAAAAATAAGCCAGATCTGAAAACCCTAAGTACAAAATCCGAAAAGCCGAATCGAAAAACTTGAAA
Source organism: Cryptomeria japonica (assembly GCF_030272615.1). Lineage (NCBI taxonomy): Eukaryota > Viridiplantae > Streptophyta > Pinopsida > Cupressales > Cupressaceae > Cryptomeria > Cryptomeria japonica. Next base: position 269,867,848 of record NC_081407.1, on the reverse strand, counting down.
AAAATTTTGCAAAACAGAATGCACAGACGCTGTTATACCAGACACAGACGCGTCTGTCCGACACAGACGCGGCTCTGTGATTCGCAGACGTGATTTCAGAACACAGACGCCTTTTTATTCTGCAGACGCGATCAGAGGGTTCACAGACGCGATTCGGGATCACAGACGCGACTTTCGGAAACCTGCAAAAATAGAAAATGACAGAAACACAGACGCCATAAAAGATGTCACAGACGCCTCTGAAATACAAAAACGCGATCCGAACACTCGCAGACGCGGAAAAAACCTAAAATGTCGTCGAAATCGTCCGATCTGCAACTTCAAAAATGCAAAATCTGCAACAAAATGTTAAATGCAAAGGGACAAGAGTCCCACCGGGCGTGCCAAAATGTATATGGTGAAAATGGATAGCAATAAACAACAATATTGAAAGACTAAAATGGATTCAACCACCAAACCCTAGCCTAACAATGAACAAAGATCCACCATAACATATGAAGATAACCTAAGACAATGCAAATATAACTCAAAAATCACAAAGATTATACCATCACATGTCCACTAGGGTTTTGATCTCCATTCTTCCTATCTCCATTGATCTTGTTTGATATGCTTGCTCTCAGATTTTTGTAGGCACAAGAGCTCAACAAAGAACGGAATGTGGTTGCAAGTAGGATCGTAGTGTAGCCAAGTACTCCAAAATTAGTCATTAGTCATTAGGGTATGTCATTAGGGTTTGGTAATGAAGAAAGCATCTCCTTAAAATAGAAGACACAATAGAAAATGGAGGGTTAAGATTGAGAGGTGTAAAAAGAGAGGTCGGCTAGGATTAGAGGGTAGGTATAAGAAATACCAAAATAATGAAAGAGGTAGGTAGTGTAGGAAATAAGAGATGAATGACATGTGTCATGTGTAGAAAAAGATAATGAATTAATTAAATAAATAAAGATTTATTTAATTAATAGAAGAAGTAGGACAATTAAATAAATAAAATATTTATTTAATATAGGAAAGGGATAATTTAAATAAATAAATGTATTTATTTAAATGAGAAATAAGGCTAGAAGAGGATAAATGAATTAATTAAATAAATAAAGATTTATTTAATTAATAGAAGAATTAGGCTTAGATAATTAAATAAATAAAATTATAACCATTATTAATATTTATTTTTTAAGAAGTACAACTTTTTTTAATATTTTTTTTTTAAAACTTAATTTTGTCAAGTTTATATAAGAGGATAGTAATCTAAATTATTATTTATTAAAAATTAAATAAAAGAACAATTCAAATGTTAATATTATAAAATATATATAACAATCATATATTACATTTGAATAAATTATTTTATTATAGCTAATATTATCTTATATTACCTTTATATAACAATTAATATTAGCTATTCTTTGCAAGTGTTTTGGTGGTCTATCTTTTTTGGGTGTTTGTCTTGTCCCTATGATTTCCTTGTAGGATCTATTCTTAACACCTTGTTTGTGTTGGTTCCCATCAACGCCTATACTGGGGGCCTATATCTTGGCCTTGGTTATTTTTTTCTTGGCCCTAGCGATGCCTATGCTCTGGTTGTTCTCATGTTGTTGGCTCAGAGTTGTGTGTGGTGTTATTGTGGGTTTATTTGACCCTAACCATTCTGGTTACTTCATGTGTTGCCTTTGTTCCTTTCATTGGCGATGGGGTTACAGAGGTTAGCATTGTTGGCTATTCCAATGTTTTTGGTGGCTCATTCTTGGGAAATCAGTTGGTTTCCCCTTAGAGAAAGCAAGTGACAAGCTCTCTAACTTTTCTCCCACTAATGTCCTTTAGGTTTGTCTTCATGGGCCTCCCTTTTCTTTTTGGTGTTGTGTGAGGGTGTGCCAATCGTTGTTTCTACTTGAGTGGTGTGCTTTGGCCTTTTCTGTAGTTGGGCCTTTGGTTCTAGGTACTTTGTTCCCATTTCATGGTACATTTTTTGCTTCTCTTCGAATTGTTTGCAAAGAGAGTTTGAAGGTGGTCATTTTGAGGCTCCTTCTATTGGCTGGTTTGGGGGATCCTACCCCTCATCGCTCTTGGGTTAGTGTTAGTTTAGTGGATTCGGTGACTTCTTTTTTGGTTGTTGTGAAAGTTGAAGATGGGGTTTGGTACCCTTGTGTTCTTGGATAGAGTCCTTATGGACTCTGATTCCTACCTCTTGTGGTGGAGCTTACTGGGTCTACCTTTTGGAGACAGCTAGTTGAGTGTGCTTCACATAGATTTGATTTTTTTATGGGAGTTTCTATCTCGGTGTTTTCTTCTATAGGGCTTATGGAGGTAGTTTCTACAGTGGAAATTGATTTTTTGGTGGCTTATGTGAGTTTAGGTGATCATGATCCTATTGAGGTGGGTTGTGTGGTTTGTCTTTCTCTTAAAGTTTATTCCCCAGAGGATTTAGGTATAGTTTTTTAGGCTTCTAATCCTATTAAGGTGGTTTTAAAAGAAGAACTTACTGGGGTCTTACCTTAGAGTGGAGCAATTCAAGATGGAAGATGGGTCAATGGATTGTGAGTGTGGTTCTTTTGGCTTGGAGTGGGTTTTGATTCTACTGTTGATCCTATTGAGATGGCTTCAATTGTAGAGTTTGTCAGGACTTATATCTATGCTTGTGGGACATGGCAAATTGGGTGATTGTGATCTTTGTGCTTTTGTGTGAAGCTACCCCATTTGTTACTGTAAATGCTTCTTTCAAGGAGGAGAATGATTGTTTACCATAACCCCTACCATTGCCTTCTATTGAGGTGGAGACAATTCTAAGGGTTCTTGGGGTGTTCTGAGGTGAAGGGAGTTGGTTCTCTCTCACTTTTGGGGCAACCCATTGCTATGCTTGGGTTGGATTTGTGCATCATTTCATCCCACTCTTGGAGTGGGTTGTTAGTTCTTTCTTTGTTGTTGTAAATGGTCTTTTGGTATCTATGTTGTTAAGTGACCTGCTTGGCCTGTTTGGTTGTGTATTTCTTGGCCTTGATTTTCAGCCCTTATGGCTTGGATCTGTACCTTGTTCTATTACATTTCTAGTCTCTAATATAAGTGTTGTTAATGGCTTGCTTGACCCATCTGTATGTTGTTAAAAGTGTGTTGGCATGTGTGTGAATGTCCTTTTTTGGCCTTGTCTTAACTCTTGTTGCCTTTGTATAAGGGACAACACCCTTGATCTGTTGATTTCTAATATAAAAAAAAATTAATATTATGATAGTGTAATTATGGTATTATCATATTTTATTTGATAATATATTATAATTATATCACCCTATATTAAGTATTATTTAAATTGAATATTTTTTATTACTTTATTTAATTGTATTATGATTGTAGTTTTACTATATTATAATTAATATTTGTTGGTGTAAATACTTATTTATCTTGGATATTATTACACTATAGTTAAGTTTACTTAGGTACATGCATTTAATTGTAGTTTGGGTATGAGACACTTGGGTGTTTGTGCCACATTGGGATAGTGTGTGTAGGAGAATTTCCACCTTTTATGGTGTTGATCTTGTTGTTACACTCCACCTTCGGTGGGTGATCCACCTCATGTGGAATATTTTATTGTTTCTCCTACCTAACCATAGCTATTTCCTACCTACCCTTGTTTCTTGTTGAGCCACATGTCATGTTTGTGTGCTCACATATCCATATTGCCTTGCCTATATAAGCAGGCTCATCTACATTGTTTATATGAGCAATCATTGAACATCTTGTAATGATCCAGTTGATCACATTTTTCATCTTGATAGAATATAGTTTATTCCTATCATACATTTTGTTCTCTCTTGTTTGTGCTTTCCATTGCCTCTAAATCTTGGCAAAATCTCACAATATTGTCTTATATTATTTTTTTATTATTTCATTAATATTTTTATATTACTATATGTAAAAATATTATATTATTGTATTATATTTAATACTACATTATCATTATTATTATTGGACAAAAAGCCTAGGCCTACAGTACATTAAATATTAATAGAAGTTTTTACAAAGAGTATACATAAGATTATAATTCTTCCTACCATAACCCCTATTCACCACCTGACCCATATGTAAACCACAAAAAAACTACCTCCACATTTACATGAGCAAATTTTGAGATCAATGGAGGATATACAAAAAACAAGTAATATGAGTATTACAGAAGTAACCAGAAAAAACTCTTTGTGAGTCCATTGGACAAATAAAGAGACAAACTAACACAATCATGATCCCTTCCTGAGCCCTCAAAAATTCTCTTTGACTTGCAGCCTCTATCTTTCTTATGTTTGTGCAAAAAAAACTTCAAGTCATCCTAAGAACACTAACATCTTCAAATTACCACTACATTCCCAGACTCTTGGGAAGAGGCGACATTTACTGGAAGCGGGAATGAAGACATAAATCCATGTGGGTCCACCTAAGCATGGGAATAAAGCTCCCATAATGCATGAAACTTGGCCACAACAATTGTAACCAAAGGCTCTCCAATCTGATTCTCATTATGTTGTATACATTGGAGGAAAGGGAGGGAGATGCACATCTCATATAGTTGACAAATGAGAGAAACACTGACCTTGCAACTATCTCATACAAGAAGAAGTCTCTGTTTAAAAAACCTCACCACCAAATATCCCTTGCAAATAGGTCATATATAGCTAACTAGTTGTTCAGTTCTTCCCAGGTAAACATAGATGAATGCACAAATGCTCCAATTAATAGTTTTGTGAAATCCATTGATTGTGAGAGATCCATAATCATAGATGTCAACCTTGACACGACTATATTGGAAGAAGCAACATGATTAGAAACTATCCATTCTTCCCCTATAACTGTCATCACCACCCATTCAATATTTGCACAGGGAATTGAAATAGAATCTGACAAACGGAGAGGATGTGCATTTACATTCAGCCAAAACACATGATATCCCCCTTGCAATTGAACTCTAAAAGCCATGCTTCACCTTTTGGGAAAAAAACACTCTTACTAAAGAAAACACTAGTTGGAAAATTTGAAATGCAATGCCTATATATGCAGAATTAATAGTGGTCATCCCATGTGACAAAACACAAAGATCAAATCCAATTAGCATAATTCATGCTACACATCTAAGCTTTACAGACTTCATTGTCCTTTCCACTCCAAATTTCTTACTTGTGTACGCATCCAAATTAATTATTTTAAGTTGGAGATAAAACTATAATTTGTTATGCATGGGAGAATCCCTCCAAGTAGTCCACCTCATCGTGTTTCGTACACTCAATTTGTATGAAACATAAATCACTAGGATGAGGGAGCACCATGTGTCGATAAATCTCATTCCCGAGAACCATCTACTCATTAACAACTTCTGAAGGATGAATTCGACATCTTCCTCATGTGAAATAGATATGAGAGTTATTGTTATTCATGTGAAGTCTCTGCAACAAGGAGAACTACTGATCCCCTTACATACGACATCTTGCAACTTGAATCTATCCTCTGTCATCCAAGTTTAGTTGATGATATACCACTCACCAGTGATTAGGATAGCTGCCATGTAGGATAAATGATGTGTAGAATGATTGTTCGAATGTCAACCAAAGGCTTAGTTTGCATTCTCTATTGAGAGCATTTTAAATTTGCTTCCCGTAAAACAACAAAACAATATTAGTGAATTAAAGAAACCAAGATTTTTTTATGACATGCCCGCATCCTTATCTATTTGCTTCTTTAGCAATATATCATTCTATATCTCCCTCGATAGTAAGATCTTTCTTTCTTAATTTTTATCACACCCCATGTTTGCCAATATTGTTGGCCATTTGGAGGAATTGATTATGTGTTGCATTGTTGTTTTGTCATTGATGTCAACACTAGCTACTTTGGATGCTTTATCAACACCCTTCTAGTTTTGGTAGGTTGAGTGATTTCTGGTTGTTTTGAATCCGGCATGACCCGGTATGCTCCGGTATGATTTGTTTATGGAATTGGCTTACTCATGTTCATATTCACTCAATTGGTTTTGGTCTGGTGATCGGATGCTATCATGTTTTCTTGGAAGCTTGGTTTGAGGTTCCGGCGAGGGTTTCACCGGCAGAGCTTTTGATGAAGACCTTTGATGATATGCACAAGTGGTGTTGGTACAACTTCTGGTATGGATTCGGGATGCTGATGGGGATCATGTTCGAAACTTGGTGGATTGGGCTCATTGCTTTAGCGTGTGAACTTATATTGGGTCCCGGTTGATCTAGGTTAGGGACCGGCTTAATGTGACATGTGGATTGGACCTCTCAATGTGTTTTCAGGATGTCTTGTGAGTTGGATATTATTTGTTTGGTCTAAGGCCGACATGTTTTGTAATTGGTTTATTGTCTAGTGGTCGACCTAATTTTTTATGGTCGAGGGTTTGTATATATATGATGTAAGATCTCATTGTAGATCATGGTCATGGAATGGGAGATGGATATGTAATGTGTGAATAATGTAATATCATTAAGGCAGAGGATTTGATCGATCATTGGAGAGTGAATTGGGTTTATGTAAGAGGATTTATTCCTCTGAATTGAGCTTAACTGAAACTATACTCAGACATAGGAGATGACATCTTTTCAGTTCATTCCTTCTTCTAGATTGTAGTCTAGATTTCTATGTAGTCAGTGAGACTCCTTTTGTTATGAGCAGTGTGCTCTAGGTTGTTGGCCCTCCTACAAGTGTAGACCGCTCAATTGTAATTCACATACTTATTGCAAAAATATTATCTGACTATGGGTAGGCTTCCCACAGTGGTTTTTCCCTTTATCGGGTTTTCCACATATAAATCTTGGTGTCGTGTGGATGGTATTTATTCTCTAGCTATTGTTTATGCTTAATTGGTTTAACTGTTATTTTGGTATTTAGTTTAAGCATTCTGGTATTAATGTTTTGGGTTCAGGTACTAAATTTTTAATTGCTAAATGTCTGGTAATATGTGATAACTAATTCACCCCCCCTCTCAGTTGTCTTCTGGTTATTTGAAATATCTAACAAATATGTCTATCAAATTTTTGGCTTCTTCGTAACAATGCACAATCTGATATGAGTCAAATAGAGAATGTCACTCGAGCTTCCTAGATAATACAATCTATCTGCCAATTGGGAGTTTGAGATTTTTCCAAAGATGAAATTATATTCAGGGAGTCCCCCTCTATTACTAAATTTTTAACTTTCATATTAATAGCTAAGTTGATTCCAAACAAGAAAACCCTTGCCTCTACCATATTATTCATGCCATTTGGAATTCTTTCATATCCTTCCATTTAAAAATTTTCCATCTTGATCTCTTATCGCACCTCCAATTCCAAATATGTCTGGGTTCCCCCCTAGCTTCTCTGTCAAAATTGAGTTTCACAAAGTTCTTTTTAGGAGGTTCCCATTTAATTTATTTTCTATTTATCCTTTTATTTGCAATGCTCATCAAACTTCCCTTGAATGGGAGCTTTATGTACTTCCAACCTTTCATTATGTTATCATCCCATGAGAAGGATGAATTTAGTTTTTGTTTCCTTGAAGTATAAGCATTGACTCATTCTGATATTGTCATCTCAATTTTGTTTATGATTGCCTTTGTCTTATTGTGTTCCTTTCTAAAAATGCATATGTTCCTTTCCCACCAAATATTCTAAATTATCACTATCAGAGCCACCTCCCAAATGACTGCAAAGAAAAAGTCTTTGTAATTTCTAGGCTAGACTTCAAATACTTCTAAAATTGAAGACTATAGGGGAAAAGACCAACCTAGTTTTTGTAATAAACAACTCCAACATTCTTGAGCCACATCACAATCTAGGAGCAGATGGTTTGTTGTTTCAATTACTTGATTACACATAATGCATTGAAAAGGTTGTGCAATTCTTAACAGGGCTAGTCTATCATTGGTCAGAATCCTCCCTTTTAGAGCAAGCCATGCAAAAGCTCCTGCCTTTTGTAAAGCAAAATTTTTCCAGTAGAAGGAGAATTTCTTGGATGGTTTATTTAAGTCTTGCTTAGATAATTCTTTAAAGTCCTCCTTGGTTGTGTAGGATCTTGATTTTGAAGGTGTCCATATAATCTTATCCTTTGTGGCTTTGTAGAAGAACGTTCTTTTCTTTAGCTCTGTATCCAGCTTATGTTTCTACTGTTGATGGACGGGGAAATGATCAAAATCCTTCCATTTAGCCTTTTGCGTGCCATTAACAAGTATAATAGTAAAGTAATTGCTAACTGTATAGCCCTAGTTGGATTGTAAGACTACTTTTATGTCTTCCAAACCCCTAATAATGTCCATAGGTGGGTAACTATTCCATGAATCTTCCCAAAATCTTGTTGATCTCCCATCATGTAGGACCCATGATAGATTTGGAAGTAAACACTCTCTACACCTTATGAGAAAATTCCACATCTTGGGGCCTTTGGGGGGGTCTAAAAGTGTAAAAATCCTTTCAGGTTCCTCTGATTCAAAATGCTTACCTTTAATAATGGAAGCCCAAATTGAGGATGTATCCTCATACAGTTTCCATACCAGCTTAGTACCCAAGGCAATGTTTATATCTTCAAATTTTGGAATACCTGCTCCACCATAGATTTTAGGAAAACAAAAATTTACCCATGCTATAAAAAAAAATGAATTTTGTTTTTTGGATCTCTATTTCCCTTCCAAAGGAATTTCTTGAGGTGGGAATCAAGCTCATCTCTTGTCTTGGTAGGCATGGGAAGTACCAACATGATATAGTTAGGGATGGATGTCAGAACAGTTTTGATCAACAAAATCCTCCTAGCTAGAGATAACCAATTATTTTTCCATGAGTCCATTTTATTCTTTATGGAGGAGAGAATTGAATCCCAATATTGACCCCTATTCACACCAAAGAACATTGGGACACCCAAGTATTTGCAGGGTAAAATTGCTTGTTTGAATCCTAAGGTGTTTATCAACTTAGTTGATAGAATTAGTGAGCAATGGAATAAAAAAACTTCTTACTTAGCCTCACTCACTTTTTGTCCAGAAACCTCACTACATGACTGAAGAACTCTTTTGATTTTCTTTGCTTCCCTAGAAGAAGCTTCCCCAAATAAAATTGTCATCTGCAAATAGACAATGTGTGATCACTATTTGTGTTTGAGGAATTTGAATCCCCTCCAAGACAAGGACTTGTGCATGGATAATATCATTCTGCTCAAAGATTCTGCCATTATGATAAAAAGAGATGGCGATAAAGGATCTCCTTATCTCACTCCTTGGGAGGAAGAGAAAAATCCACTAGATTCCCATTCAAAAGCACTGAGAATATTGCCCCTAATATGCAAGAGAGGATCCAACTACATCATGATTTGGAGAAACCAAAGCTGATAAGAACTTGATGTAAGAAATTCCAGTTCACCCTATCATATGCCTTCAACATATCAAGTTTGATCATCATTGCTTCTAATTTGTAAGTCATAATTTCAAGTGTATAACTTCATGAACAATTAGTGCCCCCTCAATTGTCTCCCTCCCTGGAACAAAACCTCCCTGTTGTTTAGAAATGATCTTTGGGATAACTTAAGCCAATCTAATTGAAATGGCCTTTGTGATTATCTTGTAGATTGTATTGCACAGTGAGATAGGTCTAAAATCAACAAAGGAAGAAGGATTGGTCATCTTAGGAATTAGAACAATAAATGTGGTGTTAAATTGTTTCAGCATTTCCGTATGCTTTCTTGATTCCTCGACCATTTTCCAAATATTTGATCCCATGAAGCTCCAATATTTTTGGAATAAAAACACCAGAAATCCATCTGGCCCTAAGGCCTTGTCTAGATGCATAGAGAAGATTGCCTTCCTAATTTATTCTAATGAAAAAGCTTCATAAGGAGCAAATTATCTTGGTTTGATATGAGGTGGGGGATATGTCAAAGAATATCTTGGGATTTTCTTCTTATCCCATTATCCTCTGGAACCTCATTTGTGAATAGAGTTGAGAAGAATGACACAACTTCTTGCTGAATTTTATCATCATCCATAACAATCTCCCCAACCTCATTTCTGATTTGTGTTATAAGGTTAGTTGCTCTCCTAATTTTCATAGATGCATGAAAATACTTTGTATTTATGTCACCTTCTTGTAACCAAGTCTCTCTTGACTTCTATTTCCAGAATAGTTCCTCCCTAGCCAACACTTCTTGCAACTATGAGGTAAGATCTTTTTGATGCTTGTATGACTTTTCATCAATACCATGTTGAGTGGTGTGTTCTTTCAAAACTTTAATGTTGTTCTCAATCTGGTTTTTTAGGAGAAAAATATTTTTGAATATTGATGAGTTCCACTCTTTAATCTTTGATTGCATCCATTGAAGCTTCTTGCAAAACTAAAACATTCTACTCCCTTGGGGTGCTGAAAGACACCATCCTTGAAGTTGAGGCAAGAAATTTGCATCCCTAAACCACATCTGTTGAAATCTGAAAGTTGTCATACCCTTCCTTAGAATAGGGATCAAAGGGATTTCGATCTGAAGTGCAAAGTGGTCAAATCCTACTGGTGGGAAAATTTTAGAATTAGGAACTCCAAATAGAGATGTCCAAATTGGATTTACAAAGAATCTATCAAGACGTTCTGCAATGTGTGAAAACCCATGTCTTGTGTTTGACCACGTGAAAGAACCATTTATTGGTGAACAATCTTTTAGTGCAATATTACTGACAAAATCATTGAAATCTTGCATGGTCTTTTGTGGGGGAATGATGCCACCTATCTTGTCCTTTGAAGAGAGCACAACATTAAAATCTCCTCCAAGGATAAAGAGATATTGAGGAAACTTGTTGTAAATTAGAGAAATACTATCCCAAACTGCCCTCTTCCATGTTGTTGATGCAAGTCCATAGACTGAAATTAGATGGAAAGGCCCTTTAGTTTAGTCTACTTTAATGTGGATGAAATTTTCCTTTGTTGAAAAAACTTCTATCTTTCCCACATTTGGTTTCCAAAGGATAGCCAGCCCTTCGGATGCACCAATGGGTTAGGAAGCAAAAAAATTCCAACATTTCCAACCTTTAAATGGTTGCTCATCCTCTTGTCCCATGATTTTTGTTTCTTGGATTAGGATGATATCCGCCCCACAATTCTCAATTTGAGATTTGATGAGACATCTTTTGTTAGGGCAATTCATGCCCCTAGCATTCCATGTCACTATCCTCATTTGTGACTCGGAGAGTTCTCCACTCTCCTCAGTCCTAACTTTTCATCTAAGGTGGATTGTAACCCTACATTGATTTCTTCTTTTATTTTTTTTGCTATCCTTTTCTTGGGGGTCTGCCCACTTTCCCCTTAGGTTTGGAAGTCAGGCTTAACTTTTTTGACCTTGTTTGGTATATGGAGGACACCACTCCTGGAGAGTCTTGATTATTTGAAATTTGATGTTCTGAGGAGTTGGTATTCTTATTATCCAAATTATCATATGCTTGGTTATGATCACTAAGTTCACTTTCCTCTGTCAGTAGTGGGTCATTCTGAAAGTCCTCTTTGATCACCTTTTGGTTAGATATATGATCATCTATTTGTATTAGATCGTCAATACCAAGCATACTGCCCTCCTGAGCCAACTGCTCATCTAAAAATAAAGAGCATGCCTTATGAATCTATTCTTCAACTATCTTCTCATGTTTGTCTTTCAGAATCAAAGATTTGAATTGTATTAAAAACTCTCTATTTAAGTCAAAATGGGAAGACCCATAAGACACAACAGATGATGAAGGAGCCCACTTGGGAGGGACGAGATTGAGGGTTTTGAGAGGAGGAGAAATAATAAGAGTGTATTGAAGGCACAATATGTTTGCCGCCCTAGAGATCCAATTTTGTAGTTCCCCCTATGGGTAAAGGGACAAAATGAATGACTGGAAATTCATTTTGTGCTTGGGCCTTATTATCGAACACATTATGGAGGTATTTGGGAAAAGAGTCTGGAAATATATTTTGGACTCCCTTCTTATCTTAAAAAAAGTCCTAGAAAGATCTAGTAGCTAAATCCCTTGGTATCCAAGGCTTTAGGTTTATTTTATAAATTTCCCCAAATACTGATGCTATTGAATAAATGTTATGTTCTTGAAGGGTTACTGAGTTCGATGTCTTTTCATTGTGGACCTGAAAGGAAGCATTGCATGACTCATTTGTTATATCCTATTTCATTCCATCACCACTCCCCACTTTTGCATATCATTCTCCCATATCTTCCTTTAACGAGTTAGACCCTTGATCAACTAAGTTCTCAGGATATAAAGAGTTATCCTTGTTGGGAAGAGCTTGGGCCTTACATTTGAAAGCATCTAAAATATGATCATCACAGACAATGATATTTTGATAATCCATCCCTTGACATAGAGAGGTTAAATGCCCTAGACGATCTGAGTGATGATCTACTATTTGTGGATCTTCCACAAGGAGCATTTGTGACCATTTCCCAAATTTTGATGAGATGGAGAGAGATTTAGGGAAAGGTTTTGACAAATCCAACAACAGGCATACCCATAATGTGAGATGGGGATTATCAAAGGGAATAAATTCACATCTAAAAAAAATTCCCAATCTATTTGCAAATTGTTCAATGAGATCCAAATCTCTATATTCGAATGGAATGCCTAGAAAGGAAATCCAGAAGGGTGCATATTTAATGTCTTCTATCTGATGATTGAATTTTGGAGACCAGAGCATTGTGAAAAGACCATATCCCTTAAAGAACCATCCCTTGCATTTATGTGCGTTATCCCTGGCTAACTTTGAATTGAAAATAACAGTAAAGAAATTGATCCCTAATCACTATAGAAAACTTGATTCATCCCTTCCCAATATTTAGTGACCCACATATCTAATTGTGATAGTGAAGGGGAATAAGACCAGAACTTACCAAACAACACTCGACTTCTCAAATTTGAGACCTAACTTTCCAGCAAGTGATCTGGGGATAATATTTTGATGCTCCCTTCCTCCTAATTGGCAAACCTGTTGAGCGAGTAATCTTTATCCTTTAGCTCTCTCGAAGCGACCTGTTGTTCTAAGAGAGTTTTCTTCTTTTGCCAGACTTTGACAGGGTGATCTTTTTGCACTTCACGATTCACACAACTTCCCCTATGTTGTAGAAGGGACATCGAGCTAAGCTCCTCCAACAATATAGCTCTATTTGTTTTCTTAAAGGAAGGTCCCAAAGCAATATTGTTTGGGAAAGAAAGATTTGAATGAGTGTTGGGGGTTCCAGTCTTATTTAGGGCATCAACATACTTTCTCCTCCCAATAGGAATGTTATTAGGGAAAGTCAAGCATTGTCCAGATCAAAACCCATTGGTAATTAAGAAGCTTTCAAGGTATTTGGATGTGTACTCTTGCTTCTTTGGGATGAAATCCCTCCCTATTTCCCAAGATGGGATTGGAGTCTTGTCTTCCTCACAAATATCGAAGATCGGCTTTTTTTATTTACTCAGCTTCTTCAGAGAATGGAAAGGTTTCCAGTTTGGTTTGGAAAATCTATGTCCATTCAAAACCCTGTGTCTCACAAAGAAGCCATTTGAATAGGGTGGGCACTTGTTATACCCCCCATTGGCATACCTATAGTGTTATGTGTTGTGGCCGCTATCAAAATGCCTCTGATCTTCTTTGTTATGCCCTCTATCATTCTACCATTTCTGACCGCTGCCATATTGTCTTTGGTGTTCTCTATTCTGCCCTTTATCGTTATCCCATCAAATATTTTTTGAAAAACAATTTCTCGCCCAGAGACCTCTACCCAGACCCATGAATTATTATATTACTATATATTATTATTATTTGGTTTGGGGATATCTAAAGCATAGTTTTAATTTTCCATTACAATAACACATATGATCATATGATCATTTTCTGATGTTTTAATTTTCCATTACAATTTTCTTTGGCTTGGGGATATCTAAAGCATAGTTTTTTTAATTTTCTCTTATCTAGTTTTGTAGTAGTAAATTTGTTGGAGACCTCAGAAGTAATATGGCTTTCTAGCTATGAATTCCTTTGAAACCTAAGCTAATAGATTGAGGATCAACTAATACGTGACATTATGGAGAATCTATTCAAAGATTGATTTGTAATATAATAGCAAGAATTAAGAGACAATTTAAAATGAAATAGGCTTTCTTACTCCTTTCAATTAGGGAATTATTGCTTTGATCTAGTCTGAATTAATTAAGTACGTTATAATAAATTTGATGCAGATTTTTCAAAAATCATTTTCAATGCAGTATAGTTCCGCATGAAGTATTAAATAAATGTCATTTTATAGTTCAGAAAGTGACAACATGTATTTTCGTGCAAGACATGTTTTTGATATTAAAAAGCAGCCAAAATGCAAGGGGGTTGGCCCATAGGAACATTAAGAAGATCAGTGGCAGGACCATTGACCGCATATAAACAACAGCATTACAGCCTTTTGCCTCTATCAAAAACAACTATCATTCTACGAGAGTTTATCAGAGTTAAAGTAGTAGTAAGCAAATTTTTAGATATTTGCCACGTAGGGCAATAAACGTGGAAACTTAAACAAAATCATAGGCTAAACCTATCCGCCCATAGGCTACTAATCATAAACAAAAAACCAGTATCCCTCCGCATTCAGAGCATTACTTCTTTTTTCCATGGCTCCTCTTGGGGAGGAACTTTCTTGCCCATTCCTTGGTGAGGAATTTGAACAGGGCCTTGTAGTCCTCATCATCCTTGCCTTTACCTTTGGACGTACTTTCCTGCATGAGGCATAGAGTGGTAGCCGAGCAGCGCATAACATTCAGCACAAATTTGGAAACATCATGCAAGACATGTTACCCAAGTATGTAGATTAAATAAAATTTAGATGGACTACCAATACCAACTATAAAACCTAAAAGGATTCTTTTATGTAACTAAATCATTCCCAGTGTACGTACACACATGGTAAAAAAATTTTACTGAAAAGGTAAAAAAGGCCCATTTTAGCTTTACATTCATTCATGGCTATAATTTCACTTGTGTCAAAAAAACTATTTGAAATGAGTGAAAGAATTTAAGTTGCTTTAGCACATTTATGATATATCAATTTTCTGTCAAATTCGTGTTTGAGAGCTACATTAGTACATGTATGACAATATTCATACGATTATCATTTATTTGGCCTAAAACTGACCTTTGACCTTCTATTAAGCTCATTATTATGTGATTAGTTCGACACTTTATGATTGCTTCTCTTCTTCTATCAAGATCAACCATTTTGCATCCATGTGTTTTTATTTTTTTGGTGTAAGGTTGTAAAAAATGGTACAAGATTCAAAAAGAAATAATGGATTAACGAGATAATCTAAAGAGTGTAGAGAGTTTGAGAGAGATGTACTATAAAGACAAGGGGTGGCAAGGCCCTCTCTGAACAAAAATATTGCTTAGTGAAATCTCTTGCAATCTATAAATAAAGAACAATGTTGATTTAGTAAAATAACATTACAAGCTTGTAAGTAAAATATCTTTGACCGAAAGTTGTTTCCAAATGACGCATCTTAGAGTCGATGATGGAATTGTGTCTAGAGTATAACCCCCTCCTAGTTGCTTCATGGTGATGATGAAGTCAAGGATAGTGGTTTGAAGGTTCTAGCTGCAACAATGAATATAATGTAACCCTATTAAGTCTTTTTGACCATGGAAACAATTAGAGGCACTTTGTAATTTTCAAAGAGCTAATGAAATCTAGAAGGATTATTGAACTCATGCACAATTGTTCTAGGGTTAGTAAAATACACAAGTGACTTTGAAATGGGGTAAAAATCATTTCTCGAATCATAATTTTAGTAAAGAAAACAATTTATACCTACCCGAGGGTGGATTCCAATTCTTGAGAGGTTGATGAAATTAGCAATTGATTGTGATCCTTTTTTTGCATTTTGTTATTCAAAACAAAACTAATTCCAATATTCTCTACCAATTGAAAGTCTGATCACAAAAGATTCTTGGAAAAAGTCAAATTTTTAAGTGTTGGAATGAAGGATCACTGAGGGGGGGGGGGGGGCGGTAGGGGGGGTGAATCAGTGATCTACTTGCAAATAAATTTTCTGACTTATTCTAAAACCACCGGAAGCATATGCAAGAAAGTAAAGTGCAGAGACACAAGATAAACAACCACAAGATCATAACACCACGATTTTTATGTGGAAACCCAAATGGGAAAAACCACGATGGGATTTGAACCCACAATATTATTCTACTATGGCTAATAGAAAAATAATATTACAAAAGGGGAAGGCACTAGCATTCAAGCACAATGCTTAGAGCTTACAACTCAAGATACAATAAGGGCTACAACCCTGGAAGGCTCAATGCCTTACAAATCTTTTACAATGATGAATTACAATTATTAAACTCCAAAATATCATCAAACAATGCATGGATGAGTTCTGGTTAAGTGTATAAAGTCTGATTGTGCCACCTCTACTACTCTGCTCTATTTTCTATCTCAGTCAGCTACTGGATCAAGAATGTGCATGTGAAACTGTGCCAAAAGGATTTCTCGATCACAACTCTCTCATACCGCTTCACACCATATATCAAAAAGATCTTCTACACCGATCTTATATATCCACAATCACAAAATAGACAATTATCAAGTTGGCATGTAGTGTAACGTGTAATCATGAGTCAGCTCCAACCAGATCACCAAAAACATATGTGGGTCACCCAAAATATGATAAAATTATTTCTATATGTCGACCCTATCATCCCATGCACGAATCTCACCACTGCAATCACCAGAAAGCTTCCAAACCAAAACTGCACTGCTCAACCTGAATTACCGATAGACTGTCACCAAATCACAATAACTTCCAGATATCAAAATTCGTGATTACCGGATAGGATCTTCAAGGAGAGTTGCCATCAATGACAACCCTAGACCATTATTCATACATCATTATCCACCGGATGAGTGTCAATTTCCAACAATCTCTCCCTTTGGCATTGATGGCAACACTCATGAATAATGACTAAGTGTTGAAACCTATACACTAGATCAGAATTTCTAAGGCTCCCCTTAGATTAAAAACTCAAAAACCTGTAGCTACCTACCAACCAAAAAACTTGCATCCTTCTGTAAATTTTTCACTCTACTCTCCCCCTTTGACAACAATGCCAAAGATGGTGTGCTCCTCAAAAACTTATGTACAAGAAAGTATACCAGGTATACTATACATACTTGAAGATATCTGCAGAAATAATCTTCAAAAATCCTAGGTGAGTATCCCACCCATTCTTCAAGTTGTCCAAAATTGTGATGAATGAGCTGAAAACATAGGCATGAATCTCCACATCCTTTAATTTAGTTGGAACGGGTTGTGCCATAGCCTTCATACAATCCCCTCTAAATTCTATCTTTATCTACATTAAGGCTCGCGATTCGATCATTTAGAGTCATTACTTGCCCTTCTATGCTACTGGTTAGGGCTACATTTGAGTCAAATGACTATGAAATTCAAGCTAGCTTACCCTAAAAAATACCAATCTGCTTGTCTATACCAACTGTGAATTTGGGCAAAATAAGACAAGACTTGTATATCTTACCACCTTCAGTTAGTTCTTCAGAGATTGTTTACAGACCCTTGTTTAATATTACTATGTCATCTTCTATCATCTTTCAAAATGTTTGCATACGAACCTCCTTAAATCTATCTAATACTCGCTTCACTATTAATCAACTGCAATAATTTATCAAAGGGGTTAGCATTGGAATCTAGCTACAAGTCCAGTTACACCTTATGTAAAACATCAATAGGCATTTGAATTAACTTCTTGTCCTCATTCTCTGAGTTCACCAAGTCCCGACTAACTTTATCCTAGACTGATGCAGCTACCATTAGCCTTTCTGTCAGGGATATCTATTCGATATCAATAACTTTATCAAGATTAATAGAGATTTGCGGAAGAATTATTTTGCCTTTCTCCTTGGGAGTGTCAATTGTTGTGACTACCGAGACATTGACAATTCTCTGCTCTTCTTTCTCTTGTGTCTTATCCTTCTCTATCTCTTCTTTTCCCACAACCAGTTGCTACTCAATAAGAACTTCTTCTTTATCCTTTACATGTGCACCAGTGTCGCCACTTGGTGCAGTAACATCCTTAGGAGTCTCTTGAGCCTCTTCACCTTTCACCTCTACTGTATTTGGAGGATTTTGGCTATCTGTAGCATCAAGGGATGAATGGGTCTGGTCTGTCGGATGAGAGGTGTCATCCTTCTGAGATTCTTCTTCATTGATTGGGACCCGATTGATCTTTAGAAACTTTCTCCATATTTCTTCTTTTTCTTTTCTCACTTCTTCAACCTTGCCAACCATAAGCCTGTTCACTCTGTTTTTGCTTTTGAATCCCTTTTGGTTGGCCAACTCCATAAGTATATCAACCTCTTCTTGAGATATGCAAGCACTTATGTTTATCAATTCTCGCACTTTCATTTATTTATCTAATCTGCTTGTTGTTAGCCTCCTAGCATCAAGATTATTATACAAAGCTTTGGGAATATTGCATTCTAGCTTAATTAATGGCTTGTTGAAGTTATGCAGATGCAACACAACAACTTCCTCAACTTCTCTTTGCTCATTTTCATCAAAATCGTCATAGTATATATTGATATTCTTAATATTACCATCCTTAACAATTTCATTAGTTAGTTATTTCATAGTTAATGGAGGAATAAAGGTATATTTACCCTCTACCTTACCAGATTCGAGGTCCATATCAAACTCTGTTCTTATCATTCTTCCTCTCTTAGGCCTACTAGATATAATAGGTTCAAATTTAGTCTTCTTTCTCTACTGAGCTCCATCGGAGTGAGGTTTCCTGATTACTCTAACAAATTCACCTTTCTTATTCGCTTTCTCTGCTTCCTCATTAGACTTAGTCTTAGAGGCAACATGGGATACAACTACATAGGTCCTCTTTGGTTTCTCCTTCTGCTTCACAACTCCTTTTCTGGATGAGCTTTGACCTGTAGAAGGCTTTACTAGAGCAGGAGCAAACTTAGTCTCCTTAGGCTTTGCCTTAGAAGGAAACGACTCAGCATTAGGCTTCTCTGATTCTTCCATTTGTGTAGCATTCTCCCTTGCTTGCTTGACTGGATCTCTAGTGAATCCCATTGGCATAGCCACTTCTTCAGCCATTTTGGATGCTTTTCTTTTTCTTGTCAGATGGGTGAACTTCTTATGTAACTCCATATATTTCTCCTTGAAGATGCCAAATCTTGGTTCATTAGGATCCACCGGTTTGGTCAGAAGGTGTTGAGCATAGACCTCAAGTGTTTGCGCATCAACCTCATAACCTATTGGTAAAATCCAAATTGTCCTAGGCTCTACTACCCCCATATGGCATTAATCCTTGCTGACCATGAAACAAATAGAGCTTTCATACTTCTCCACCACTTGCTTAGGAATCTTTTCCCTATCCCTCATTTTGCCTTGGAAGATTTTGAAAAAGATCCATATGGAAGCAATCTGATTTTCCCTATTTCCCAATATTTGTAGACCTTGCTTGATTTGGGTGGCCACGGGTAAGTCAAATGCCCATTGAATTGTCCCTATTCTGGGAATCTCATTCATGAAATAAAATGCAAGACAGATGATTAGAGAACCAAATTTAAAAACATTCTTCTTATCTAATTTAATCTTCTTTAAATTTTTGAGAATCTCTTCAAGAAGAACTGAACATAGATCATACTACACATCTTCTTTCACCATTTGATAAGCTGCATAAATTGTTGTACTGGAAACAAACTTCAGTCTGCTAGACTAGTAAACTTTATATCTGATGATCATGGATGCAAATCTCACATCATGTTCCAAAACGTCATCAATTGTCATAGATCTATTATCAAATTTCGCACCGGTTAACTTTGTAATAGTAGGGTTCATTACCTTCCTCAGATTAGGTTTGTCACCGATTTGATTCAGGCAAGTGACTGCATGGATGGCCTACTTGGTTATCTTGTAAGGTTTGTCCAGCCATATAAACTCATCATGCGCATGGATTAGAATGTATCTCACCCACTCATCTTCATCAAACAATGGGACGTGAACAAATTACATGAAACCCTTCCTCTACAATCGAGTATATTTTGGTTTGAGATTTCCATCCCTGTCTCAGAGGTGTCTATTATAAAGTGATATGATCACCTCATTTCTAGTCTCCTCAATGTTGCAGTGAATATAGGCTCTTACATCATCAACATGCAGAACTCCATATGGTACGGACAAGAAAGCATCGTTGGGTCATCTTCAACAGACTTAAAAGGATGTTTCTTGAATTCGGGTCTTTCTCTTTCAGAAACTTCAACTACCAAAGGCATATTAAGAAAAGAAGATGTCATTTTGAGAAATTTTAGGGTTCAAGGCATGCTTCTAAAAATACCTCTTGTTCCTGACGGATGCACAATAACCTTTATCGAAATGCCTCTAAGCTTTTGATCGCCTAGGAAATTGGATCGCTTTGCTTTGCTACTTCAACTCTTTGCTCACAATGTGATAAATGATTCAATTTTTCCCCTTTTTAACTTTGCAAACCCTAATTTTAAGTTGACATAAATGAACTAATAAGGTTCAACCAGATGCTCTTTTCAGCATAATTCATTCAACCGGATTCAAAGATTGATATGAAGAGTTTTGGATAATCATTTGCAAAAATCTGCAATCAACCACAATCAATCACAGATCTCTCCAGGGGGTTCTGCAAAATTTTGCATGAAGATGCCACTCCTAAGGCCAAATGCCTTAGTTACTAGATGAAGATCCTACACCAGATTCAAGTGCAGATCCACTATTTGTCTTGGATTCATCTTTTTTAACCCACATCTTCTCATACTTGTCCTTGATCTCTTCTACCTTCACTTTGCCTTTCTCATCTGATTTGCCTTTGTTCACTGGAGCATTATTCTTGCTATTGCAATGCTTTGCAATGTGACCGATTTCGTTGCAAGTACGACAAACAACATTTCCCTACATAGGTCTGAAATTCATCTAATTTGGTCTCATCCTGCACTGGTTAGAGATATGTCCAAACATCCCACAAGCATAACATCTCTTATTCTTAAAATTGTTCATTACTGCCCTGCACATATTTGACTTGTGACCAAAAGTATTGCATATGAAACACTAAATGGTAAAGGTAGGACCATTTCTCATATTATTCATTCCATTATTCATCCTACTTCTGCATTGATTCATCATATGACCAAATTTATTGCAAGTAAAACATCTACCACTGAATTTATGAGCATTAGGTTGTCTTGCCAAAGGATTCTTGCTCTTCTTATGATTAGGTTTTGCATTGCCTTGTCTAGATCTGTAGGATTCTCCCTTCTCAAATCCAAGTCCTCACATGTCCTTTCCATGTCTTTGACTTTCCATCATATCGTCAAGCCTTGCTAAGCTAGTATTGAATTTTTCTTTGTATTCATTTGCAGTAGAAAGTTCATCACTTAGGGCAACAATCTGTCTCTCAAGTTCTTGACCATTATTCCTTGATTGTGTCAACTAAAGCTTCAACTGATCATTCTCATAGGAAAGCTTGAAGAATTCATCTGCTTTTGTCCTTCAATGATTGAGTCAAATTCTCTTCATTCTTCTTTCGGTCCTCAGTCTCCTTAGTCAGCTTCATCACAATGGATTGCATCTCATTCTTCAATACACCATTCTCTCTAACAAGCTAATCACATTCATCGACTTTGTCCCAATTTTCCATGCTTTGATCTTCTTTCTCCTTCATCTTGTCCATCAACTCTTTCCTCTTATCTCTTGAAGTGTTGACCCGATCTTTCAAGTCATTAATGAAGTCTTTTGTTGCATCCAGGTTTCTCTTTAAGGAACTTATCTCATTTCTTGTTGCATCAAGATCCTCAAGTGCCACACAAAGCTATCTCTAAAAACTGGAATTCATTGATTCAATCTCCGAGACCTTCCTCAAGCAGTTAGGCTTCCTCAGAGGAACCAGGCTCTGATACCAATTGTTGGAATCAAGGATCACTGAGAGGGGGGTGAACCATTGATCTACATGCAAATAAATTTTCTGACTTATTTTGAAACCACCGAAAAGCATATGCAAGAAAGTAAAGTGCAGAAACACAAGATAAACAACCACAAGATCATAACACCAGGATTTTTACATGGAAACCCGAATGGGAAAAACCATAGTAGTATTTAAACCCACAAAATTTTTCCACTATGGCCAGTACAAAACAATATTACAAAAGGGGAATGTACTAGCATTCAAGCACACTACCTAGAGCTTACAGCTCAAGATACAATAAGGGCTACAACCTCAAAAGGCTCACTACCTTACAAATCTTTTACAGATATGTTTTACAATTGTTGAACTCCAAAATAGCATCAAGTAATGCCTGGATGAGTTTTAGTTAAGCGCATAAAGTCTGATTGTACCACCTCTGCTACTTTGCTTTATTTTTTGTCTCAGTCTACTACCAGATCAAGAATGTGCACGTGAAATTGCACCAAAAGGATTTATCGCTCACAACTCGCTTATACCACCTCACACCATATATCAAAAAGATCTTCTATATCAGTCTTATATTTCCACAATCATAAAATAGACAATTATCAAGTTGGCATGTAGTGTAACGTGTAATCATGAGTCGTCTCCAACCGATCACCAAAACCATATGTGGATCACCCAAAATATGATAAAATGATTTTTATATGTCGGGCCTATCATCCCATGCACGAATCTCACCACCGCAATCACCAGAAAGCTTTCGGACCAAAACTGCACTGCTCAACCTGAATTATTGGTAGAGTGTCACTGGATCACAATAACTTTGAGATATCAAAATTCATGACTACCGAATAAGATCTTCAAGGAGAGTTCCCATCAATGACAACCCTAGACCATTATTCATGCATCAGTATCCACGGGATGAGTGTCAATTGCCAACATTAAGCACAAAAAGACAAGAGACAAAAGTTTGTAAACCTACTTGAGGGTGTATGCACCAAGATGGTGTGCAAAAACGTGGACACACCCCCAAAAAAACTTGGAAAAACACAAAATACGAATGAGTTATTTGAAATTTAAAAAACCTCGTACGCATTTTGGCTCATTTTTCCAAGCCTAACTAAAGCAAAACTGCATACATGGTTTTTCTTAAACTAAACGCATACAAGGTTTAGTTTTCAAAACCTCGTATGCATTTTCTGTCAATAATTTTTTTTTTACTACAACCACTGGGTCATTTTCACTCACGGCCACAAGAAAAAACACTTTAAGGGTTTCAAGCTAAATGATATGCACACAAGGTTTTTAAAAATCAAACACACACACAATGGAAAGAGGTATGAGATCAATCTTTTTCATCTATTCTATACATTTGATAAATTATATTTGCAATTAGAATGTAAATTGATCAATTTTTTATTATTTTTTATAATGAATGCATATCAGATTTGGAAAATAATGCCCCCCAGCAAGGCATACCTTTTGAAAACTTAGGGCAAAAACCACAAAAGAACCCACAAGAGAACCCACAACCAAACCCTGAAGATACAAACCATCTAGCTCCTCCAGTAGACCATTCACAAGCTACACATGAGGATTTAATAAACCAATTAACACAAAACACTACCAAAATAACTAGACTGGTGAATAGACTGAAGGCATCTGAGCATGAGCATCATGCATCCCTTGCCACAACCCTAGAATCATTGGCTAGTAATGCCAATGAAGTTTCCAATCAAATTACTAAATGGGGAAGCTATAAGGATCGATGTCATGCTTTTTCTGCTAGCAAGTTGTTATATAATGAAGTGAAAAAAAAACATAAGTAAAGCACAAATATGTGCTCTTATTATTTATCCCAAAATGGGTGTGACCTTACATCTTAATTCAAAGAGGTTATCTATACACTAGTGTAGCCAATTGCAAATGAAAAATGCTTTTTGGGATAGGTGGTGGATGGTCTTTGACCAACCACCTTGTAATAATTTTGAGATTCCATTATATTTTTTGAGGAAACTATATTGTGAGTTTATCCTCACTGAGCAGTCAAACTATTTTGATATGAGAGACTTCTAGGGTAGAGGTGGAGGCTCTGCCCAAGATAGACCTAGATCTCAGAGGGTACTAAACCCCCAAAGTCGCACCCCCCTAGCACCAAAACCTATGGTCCATGTCATGATCCCAGTAGCCCTGAAAGATTCAATGGAGCTACAGACTCTTCAGGCATCCACTGCATTGACCGATGTCATCATTCAGCATGGAACATAGTTATCACACCCTCTTGGCCTAGACTATGATCTAGTAGTTGAGCCATCTAGCCTTGGTGAGCCCATTCAACATGTGTGTCCTAGTTGTTCATGTATATGTTCTAGGATGGATGTCGAGGATAGTACAGATGGTTCCACATCTCATATGTGTACAATTTTTGGGAGTAGATACCAAACTACCACTGCAAAGGATGTGGCATTGACTGATGAACTGACGGATATGGTGTATGGTGTATGGTGTTCACATGCAGACATAGGTGTGTTGATTTGAATTGATAACATTTTATTTATCAATATTTTAAAACTTGTAAATGTAAATGAATTTCTATTTATAGATCGATTTAAATTGATACAAATGATATGCATTTCAAGATGCAACATCGGATGTTAATACACCATCTGATATTCCTCCCACACTTGTTGCAGTTGCAACTTCGACACTTAAGGTATAAATTTTGTAACATGTTAAAATAGAATAGTATCTTGAATTCAAAAAAAAAATTATAAGATATACTAACTCTCTTTAATGTATATTTATTTTGTGTTTTATAGGTGTTGTCAGGGGATCAAATGTCCCAGATTGATAATGTCGCGCTCTCGGGCATCAATTTTGGCCTAGAAAGAGCTATGCGGTATCATATTTTGCACACCTATTTTTATGTATTATTTTGATTGAATATGCCAGTCATTTAAATTTAGATTTGTTAAATTATATTTAATATTATCTATTGATATCTCTTGTGTTAACTTTGTTTCTTTTAAGGTACCCCACACATGTCTAGGACACCTCCTTGGCGAAAGAAATCCTCAAGGACACCTAAACGTCAAAAGGTAATTGAACACATTTTTAGTTGACACAATTGTTTGAAAAGTTTGAAATTGTCTTAATTGGAACTTGTATATTGATTGGTCTTTTTTGTCTCTTTTATATACAACAGCAATTGGGATTTGTAGAACTAATGAATGCACCTGATATGTCAGAGGATCAAGAGACGAAAGCAGTATGTATCTCTACTTTATTTTCATGATTTGATGATTATATGCACATGTACATGTGAACTTTAGATAAATTCTAATCTTATCATTTTTCATACAGGAAATAGCCATAGTTGCTTCATCAATGACGAGCCCTCCTAAAAGTTTACTGGAGAAGCATCCCAGGCTCTAATAAAATTTTGTTCTATATATTGTACATTTTTAGTGTTTTTTATCTATATATGTTATTATCTTGTATTAATTGTATTAAACCTACAATACTTTTCATTGTATTAATTGTATTTAATCTTATCAATTTTCATATAGGAAATAGAAATAGTTGCTTCATCAACGATGAGCCCTCCTAAGTCTACTCAAGAAGCATCTCAGACTCCAATAAACTTTGGATCTATATATTGTATATTTTTAATGTTTTTTATCTATATTTTGTATATTTTTAGTATTTTTGATCTATATATGTTATTACCTTGTATTAATTGTATTTAACCTACAATAGGCCCCTTCTCGGTTTGGGCATAGCGTGGATCCTGTCAAGTTCCATATTAAGAAGACTTCCAAGTCTAACAAGGCAAGGAAAGAAAATACGGTAGATCCCAGATGAGTAGATGAGGTAATCTACAACTCAATTGAAAAGAAATTATAGTTGAATGCATAGTTATGTTGATAATTGTGAACTATTTTGTATAAAAGGATTCTAACTTGGCTTTTGAATTGTAGTTGTACAACCATCTACAGAGCCGCATACTGCATCGAAGAGGCTCCATTTTGATGATCCACCACAACTATAGGATCATTTAGTATTATTTGTGCTCATCAAAGGACCAATACATCTAGATATAGTCTACTTTTTTATTGTATATTGATCTGGACATGGCATATGCCATATTTTTGTAAAACTTTTATTGACTTGGCATATATGCTATTTTTTGTATACATACACTATTATTGTGCATTTTGATATATATAAATGATATTCAATCCAATAAAAGTGCATTGTGGTCATTATTATTCATTTTGTTGACATTGATTTGATATTCAACACATATACAATTTGTTCATTGTGTTCATTATTGTGCATTTTGATATATATATATATATATATATATATATATATATATATATATATATATATATATATATATAGTTAATTTATGCTCAAATAAAGACATACAATTCATTATGTGAGTAGTATATCCAAAATGCTCAACAAAATAAGTCTAAATGACAACAAACAAGCTTACAAAATTGTAATAAAAGAGCCTCCAATGCACAATCATTAAAATTTATCTCTACCTAAAATAGTAGTTGCAAGCTAGGTATTGCCAAAACCAATGGCTTGCTAATCAATTACTTCAGTTAAACAAATGCCTTTTGTTGAATTCTACCCCATATAAAAGACTTAACAATTGCCATCACGAAATATGAAGCATTGCAACTATGGAATGTGATTTGATAATATTTTTCAAATGTTGAACTACCCCTAGAAAACTCCATGTCTCAATCACAATGAAAGTCTTTGATCACTTCAAAATAGCTTCCACTTTTACTAAATTCCTAACAATAGCTGGATCCTTGTCTAATAAATTTTGATCTCAGCTACTCCATAGACTTGGCTAATATTTGATATTAAACTTAGACAACTATTCGATGTATTTGGTGACTAGCCTTTTATAAAGTTAAATGGATATTTGCCTATGTAATCAACAATATGAATGTAAACAACAAAAATCTATTTTCTAAAATCATGGGTTACAATGAAACGAGGTGATTTGATAAGCTTTATGATGCTCACAATGGTCAAATTTGGGGTTTTGTCTTGTTTTGTGTTGTTTCATATAAATAAGGTCATTTGGGACCATTAATGATCATTTGGAGTCATTTGTGAAAGTATGGGGACATTTGGATAAAAGATGTAAAATTTGCTCAGTTGTTGTCAAAGTTGCTCAATTGTTGTCAAGGTTGCAAGATAGGTTAAATTTGATTCTGTTCATCATGGGCATGAATTAGTAGCATGAGCGCATCCAAGTGGGCAAGCTTATAGTAGGCATGCTCGTGTTGTGCCTCCCAGCTCGCTGGAACATCCAAAGCCATACCCTACCAATGCGATCTCTCAAGTACCCTAAGTCCAAAAAATTGTCAAAATTTGATAGATTGTTTCTCGCAATCTAAGACACATATGATTGATCTATTTGAACCTATAGGGTCATGTGAGGCCTATCTACAACAACCTATCTCAATTTTTGAAGACTCGAAGCCATTTTCACATGGTAGCATTTTTTTAGCTGGTGTGAAAATTGTTAGATGCATGCAATGCAAGGTTGCAAGATAGGCTAAATTTGATTCCATTTGTTGTGGGCATGAACCAACAACATGAGCTCGCTGAAACAACATGAGTTTACAGTAGGCATGCTCCTGTTGTGTCTCTCAGCTCGCTGAAACATCCAAAGCCATACGGTAGGCATACACATGTACTCATAAATAGCCATAAATTAGGTCATGTACTCATAAATAGTCATCTAAAATTTCAAGTATAATAAAAAATATAAAATGCATCACAAAATTCCATTAATGCACAAATTTACATATACAAAAATTTGCATTTACAAAAATTTACATATACAGAAATTGACATATCTTCAAAAAATTGCCTCTAAAAATGGACAAATAAACTCTTGGCTATTTAAATATACAAAAAAATTATTTATAAATCAGCTCATAGGCATTTATATATAATTTGGCATTTAAATATGCAAAATCCAACTTATTGTCGTCTAAATATACAAAATTTGGCATTTAAATATGTACAAATCAACTCATGACCATTTAAATATACAAAATTTTACCTCTAAATATGAACAAATTAGCTCATGGGCATCTATATATACAAAAAATGAATATAAAATAATTCATCGATGATATATACAAAATTCTCAAAATCATTCTACCCTAAACCGTAGAATTATTGTAATTCTCTAACAATTGAACACTTGTAGATGACCAAAAATCAATAAAGTGAGCCTTCTGGATCAGCTCTAACCCGTATTGTGTCAAGTATTGCCTCATGGTCGGATTCATGAACTTTCCATAAATTTTTGTTACGAGGTCTACCACAATACTTAATCAATTGAATATTTGTTGCAAACAAGGTTGGAGAAATGAAGAATATGTCTGTGTTTCAAAGTCCTCGAACAACCAAACATCCAAATTCTTGATAGGGTGTCTCCTAAGCCATATACCTGTCACAACAACAAACCCTATTGGGTATTCAATACCCTATCCATCAGTGATTGTGGTTGTCAATTTTCTTTTAGGCTCAATACAATGATACAAAAAGTAATATGTTCCTTCTTCATTGTTCTCTTTTGCAACAACTATGTACACATGATTTGCATTTCATAGAATGATAATTAATACCAAAAATAATGTGTGATGTAACAAAATGAGCCAAAAAAAATCCTGCACAAAAATTAACTAAAAAAATCACTTGGTTCCACTAGGTCGGATACATGGTCGAAATCCTTTGATGCTTCCATCTGGTTCAATTGCAATGATTTGGGAACTTGATATGTATCAATTTGAACCAACGGTCTAAAAGACCATTTGTCAACCCACTCTTGTGATTCACATTCTTCCCACAAAAAATACATACATGAAGAGCAAAAACATACAATCTGTTTAGTATAAATTACCAATGAACTTGCATTTGAACTTCTAAATGAGTGCATTTCACTTGATGTTGCTACTGTACAACAATCCTGATAATTTTCAATGTCAGATTCACTGATCAACCAAAAATATATATGAACCATTGGCATACCTGCATTACCTGGTCCCATTGTAGAGTTACACCATCGCACAATTGTTGCTACATCTATCAACTCAGCACCACATTCATACTTCAATTCTTCTCTAGCTACGAATCTTTTTACGCATGCTCATGCACCATCGTGCTCCCCCTATCCATGTCCAGCCTCAGTGAAATTCCAAAAATGATGTACATCGCTTGCCACATGCATCCTAGTCAAGCAATAGAACATCCTTGAATTCTTGAATTGTGAGGTGCAATTATATGACCATATTATGTGTTGGTTGTATCGTATGGTTCTTTCCCTTAAATTATCATAGAAAACTTTAAATCATCCTTGCACAAAATCTGACAAATGAGTATGCTAATCACTTATGTACAAGTGATACTCTCTTACAACCTTTCTATCCTCCTATGTGCTATCATCTGCATGTGTGAATACTATGTGTACAAAAATAGAAACTTGTGTAGAATGGTAATACATAGATTGTACTTTATTTTGAGGTTGTAGTGTATAATTTTCAGCAAAATAAATGATAGAGATAATGGTACCAAGAGGAATTGTGTCCATGCATAACTTGAATTGGTCATCTAACCACTGAGCTCTATGTGTATGCATTATGTACTCATAAACTAGTTTCTCTTGAAACATTTTCATGAATTAGCTACCCATATATCATTTTTCACTAACTCACATCACTTCAATTTTTTTCCATCTTTAACCCCATATGTGATTGTCTTGTATTTTCCAAAAGAAACTAATTTCTTACCAATTTCATGTGTGCTCTCCAAATGTATACATCTTGGCAAATGTTGCAAACCACCACATGTAGCACAAGAACCTTTCAGACACATCATCTTATAATAAATGCAACCATCATGTCTTTTACATTGCACACTTGAAATAAATTATCTTGGCGACTTAGGAGGTGCTTGTATATTGCATTCTTGTAAAACATCGTTAGAGTGCAAAGTACAACATATATGACGATAAATATTATAGTGCATAGAAAATTCAATATGCATCCTACAACAACATGTGGTGCATACATGATTAATCTTAACATAAAAAGGTTTTTCCATTTCAAAAAATCTTTGACTAATTCTTATTTGAGGAAACTTTTGAAGGAATATTTCATAAAATTTTGTTTGAGTCATATCCAAATAGTGTTTGGCATGTGGCTCACGATTTCTAGATCCAATCCGCCTTCTAATAACATATCTTTGGTTGGGAAAAACCCTTGTGTTGTCATGCCAAAAATTTCAATTAATGTTCTTAGTGCATCAACAACCACCTTGTCTTTGCGTGGAAATCTACCAGAGAATGCCCAAAGAGAATTATTGTTAGGATCCTCTATTTTCTCTCGCCTCTCTAATTCTTTACGTAATGTTGTTATACTTATGTTTAATGACTTACTTGTTTTTCTTATCAAACAATTTTTTTTTCTTGCTCATTATGGTTGATGTGATAACAAGTCGAGTAATATTAGAATCTTTAGTACGCGATTTTGAACCAATAGCTTGATATGCATCAAATAGATTTCTCACAATAGTTCTTTCACTATTACTTTTCGATGATCTTAGGCCTAGAATTTTCATTGTCTCTCTAAAATTCAAATTTTTAATCATTTCAACAATTAATTGGCATCTTCCAATTTGATTTAAGTTTTCAAAATGGTGTTTCCATATTCTTTTAACAATTCTTCTACAAGTTCATTAGTTTATTTTATCGAGCATTGGCTTCAAAATATTCTCATCAATGTCAATTAGATACTTAGGTGTCCTACGAATAATTCTAGGAGGTGTTAACGTTGGTGCATTGCATGCATTAGGTACATTCATTGCATCAAATTGAGCTAGTGTATGTTCATCATTTGATTGATTATTCATCATGGTCTCTTCTTCAATTGCATTAGGTTCATTTGGTAAATCAAATGTTGTTGGTGCATCTTTATCATTTGTTTAATTATTGATTGTGATTTCTTCTTCAATTGCATTAGGTTCATTTGGTACATCTAATTGAGATGTTGTGGATGTCATACCTTCTTATCCCATTGTTCTTAGTTCACACAATTTCTTCATATGTTGCCTTTGTCTTTCCTTTTCAGCCTCTTGTTGTTCGATTGTTCCTCGCTTGTTCTTTCCCGTCGTTAATAATGATTTTCCTAAATAAAATCATTTTGCACTAATTAGAACAATAATTCAATCATTTAAAATCATGCAAAACAAAATTTCCCTTACTTTTGTTGGCAGTGGGTCAACGTCCGTTGCGGGGATTCGTGACATGCTTTAATAGCCTCCTATGGATTCTGTAAGTCTAGTGATTGTATTAGGAATTGATAGGTCAATCTTTGGGCGCAACAACCACCCTAGCTTGTAACGAGTGTTATCAAAGCTTGGTCACAGGTTTGAATCATGCAGGCTGTAGTGAGTGACATTGGGAGGGAGATTGTTGGCAGTGGGCCAACGGCCTCGTAGGGATTCATGACAAGGTTTAACAACCTCATGTAGATTCTATAAGTCTAGTGGTTGTATCAGGCATTGACTAGTCGATCTTTTGGTGCAATGACAAGCCTATCTTGTAACAACTTTGACATATAAAACTATCACAAAATTGCAGTATCAGTTGCAGTGGGGTCTTCGAGACTTCAAAAACTCCTTTTCCATTCGTTGAGTCCATTGACCAAATAAAAATATGTGCAAGAAAAAGCGTACAGGTAATTAGTCCCTAAAAATACTCCAACAGGGCAACGTTCATAATTCCCATAACTTGTACATGCTTTTATGTTGAAAAACCCGCATGCATTTTTTATGTTAAAAAACCGCAGCCTTGCAGGGCTGTGGGCCCCCCTCCTCAAATTCCTTTTGAGAGTGCAGTGGTTACAAAACTTCCACAGGGGATTTGGGGAGGGGGGCCCTCAACCTTGCGGGGCTGCGGGATCCCTGCCCCCCTTTTTAAAAATAAAAATTAAATTAAATAATATAAATTAAATAAAAATAAATAAATATATAAATAAAAATAATATAAAATAAAAAACAATATAAAATAAATAAATAATATAAAATAATTAAACTATAAATTAAATAATATAAAATGGAGAGAGAGAGAGAGAGAGAGAGAGAGAGAGAGAGAGAGAGAGAGAGAGAGAGGATGGTGCAGGAGCTCCTAGAGGCTCAAGAGGATCATAGTCTTTTTTTGTGTTGTTTCATGTTTTTGTGATGTAATAAGGTCCACTAGACCGTTTCATGATGTTTTGACAATGATGTAAGGCATTCATGCCATTTTGTGCTTTGTAACCTATCACGACCTATTTGGTCAACTAATGATCAATGGTCACCCATGTGTGCAAAATGGGTGAGATCAATGTATTTGTCATATTTAAGTCATATGTGGCATATTTTTCATGATTTACATGTGTCTAGGTGAGTTTGATAGGTTAGAGTACAATGTTGTCCATGTTGCAAAAAAAGTGCATGACAACTTTTGCATTCTTTGTTGACAACTTTTGCCAAATTTGTAAACCATTGGCTATTTGGTTCAAAGGGTGATTATAGCCAGTTGGAAGTTGTATATGGGCCTATATAAGCCTCTTCCAAACTAAGACAAAGGTTGTTAAAACATTTTTGAAGAAATTGCAATACAAGCATCTCTGTTTTCCTTGAATCTTGCTACAAAAACACGTAACAATCATTTAATTCTCTTTTGTACAAATTGATGCTATCCTAAGATATACTTGGAATGTTAGAAAAATGAGTTGGATTCCATCTCCAATTGGTTTGAGGTGTTTTAGTGCAGTAGGGAGAGAGATCTTCACAATTTTCTCATGCTGGGTTAGAAAACCCTCCAAACCTAGGGTTTTGAATAAAAGGATCCATAACTTGACATTCCCTAAGCCAAAAACCAAAATATTTTTGGGAATGTAAATTCTACAAGTTTATCATAGTATTTTTGAGGTTTTAGAGATGGTCGTGAAGGATGGAAGAAGAACCAAGAGTTTTTAACCCGGCATCTCCATGTGGCAGGTTAACAATTTGACTGATTTTTAGGATTGAGAATAATTGAAGAAGGTTGGACCCCAAATAGTGGTGTATTTGGTGGACTGGAGGTTGATAGAAAGTGTTCCAAGTGGTTTCTTGTTTGTTTGACCAAATTGTAGGGTAGTTCCTTTGTAAAAGTGACCTAATTGGGGCTCTAGGGCTAGTAGGTCAGCATTGATCCTCAAGGACAATCCAAAGCATCCAAGGTTGGATTTGTGGTATTTCTTAGACCTTTTTGAGTCATTTAATCTCATGTGTGAAAGGGGTGTCCATATTCCTTGTGGTTGTGTATATTGGTGCTGCCCAATGTTGAAGGGCTACTCAGCCAAAGTGTGGTTTTCATTGTGTCAAACTCTAGATTGAATTTTGTGATCAATATAGTATCCTTTTGGGGTCCATAAATATTTTCATATACATGTTCTATGGTTTCTTGATCACTTCCCAATGTCCACCATGTCATTTGCAAGTTACCTTGTGAGTAAGTGTTGAAGCCTTGAAGGGT
Source organism: Cryptomeria japonica (assembly GCF_030272615.1). Taxonomy (NCBI): domain Eukaryota; kingdom Viridiplantae; phylum Streptophyta; class Pinopsida; order Cupressales; family Cupressaceae; genus Cryptomeria; species Cryptomeria japonica. The sequence continues at coordinate 269,834,248 of NC_081407.1, read as the reverse complement.
TAATGCTTGGTATTGTATGATGAATCACCCATCATACCTAGAATGCTTGTGTTGATACTTAGGGTCTTGTGTAGGGTCTGAGATAATTGGGTGACTATCCCCAAGTTGGACCTATCAGGTTTGGAGCTGTGTCCCAAAAAGTTCTTTTGTCAACTAAAACCCTCACAAGGCTTTGCATTAGAGGGGGGGCATACTAGTTTATTATTTTCATCCTTGAACTTGATGCTCACTCTCAAGGGATGATCTGAACTTATTTTTTAAGTAGTATCGGTACTAATTTTTATATTGTAATAACGGTTCATCTTGCCCCTCAAGACACCATATGACCCCTTAGGACACTATTAGACCCCTTAAGACACCATATGACCGCTTAGGACACCATACAACACCTTAGGATATCGTATGGTCCTACTTGGGGTTGTATGGCATGCTAAGGGATCTTATCATGTTGTTAGGGGTCATGTGGGGTCCTAAGGGGGTCACATGATGTCGTTAGGGGTCACATGGGGTCCTAATTGGGCCACACATGTGTTACAACACCATATGACCCCTTAAGATATCATACATGGTCCTAAGGGGTCTAAATGGTTCTGCACATGTGTTAGAACACCATATGACCCCTTAGGACATCATACAACCCCTTAAGATATCATATGGTCCTAAGGGGTCATGTCATGTGCTAAGGGGTTGTATGGTGTCATTACAAGTCTTCGGGGTCCTAATGGGGCCACACATGTGTTAGAACACCATATGACCCCTTAGGACACCATACGACCCCTTAGGACATCATATGGTCCTAAGGGCTCACGTAGTATACTAAGAGGTCATATAGTGTTGTTAGGGGTCTTGTGGGGTCCTAATGGGTCTACACATGTGTTAGAACACCATATGATCCCTTAGGACACCATATGACCCCTTAGGACATCAAATGGTCCTAAGGGGTCATGTGGTGTGCTAAGGGGTCATATGGTCTTGTTATGGGTCATGTGGAGTCCTAATGGTGCCACACATGTGTTACAACACCATATGACCCACTAGGACATCATATGACCCCTTAGGACATCATATGCTCCTAAGGGGTCATGTGGTGTCCTAATTGAGCCACGCATGTGTTACAACACCATATGACCCCTTACGACACCATATGACCCCTTAGGATACCATATTACCCCTTAGGACATCATACATGGTCTTAAGGGGTCATATGGTGTAATTGGGGGTCATGTGGGGTTCTAATGGGGCCGCACATGTGTTAGAACATCACATGACCCCTTAAGACATCATATAACCCCTTAAGATATCATATGGTCCTAAGGGGTCATGTCGTGTGCTAAGGGGTCGTATGGTGTCGTTACGGGTCTTCGGGGTCCTAATGGGGCCACACATGTGTTAGAACACCATATGACCCCTTAGGACACCATACGACCCCTTAGGACATCATATGGTCCTAAGGGGTCATGTGGTGTGCTAAGGGGTCATATGGTGTTGTTAGGGGTCTTGTGGGGTCCTAATGAGTCTACAAATGCGTTAGAACACCATATGACCCCTTAGGACACCATACGACCCCTTAGGACATCATATGGTCCTAAGGGGTCATGTGGTGTGCTAAGGGGTCATATGTTGTCGTAAGGGGTCATGTGGAGTCCTAATGGTGCCACACATGTGTTATAACACCATATGACCCCTTAGGACATCATATGCTCCTAAAGGGTCATGTGGTGTGCTAAGGGGTCACACGATGTCGTTAGGGGTCACGCGAGGTCCTAATTGGACCACACATGTGTTACAACACCATATGGCCCCTTACGCCACCATATGACCCCTTAGGATATCATACATGGTCCTAAGGGGTCATATGGTGTCATTGGGGGTCATGTGGGGTCCTAATGGGGCTGCACATGTGTTAGAACATCACATGACCCCTTAGGACATCTTATGGTCTTAAGGGGTCATATGGTGTCCTAAGGGACCTTATATGATGTCACTAGGGGTTATGTGGGGTCCTAAGGGGGAGAGAGAGGGAGAGAGAGAGATTTAAAGAGGGTATGAATACAATGTACTAAGATATTGAGAGACTATATATGCATATGTTTTACATACATATATGTATACACACACACATTATACATATACATACACATATTATATACATACATATGCATTTCTATATATTAGGATGTCTTTATGTTGATATAACCAGTATGAGTTTTGTTCTCTCTAAACCCCATACGCGCTATTGTTTCTAAAACCCACGTATGCGCTATTAGTAAAACAAAACCCATACGCGTTTAATGCGTTTAGGCTTGTGATTAGGCTTGGATGACAAGGTTGAGGGTTGGAAGTTTGATTTCCCTCCATTTCCATCCTTTTTGATGTGTTTTGTTTTATCAAATTGGTTTCTCAACTTTGTCATCATCAGGTTTACACCTCATCAACTGGGTATTTCTAAAATTGCCACCATATTTTCACCCATCTTCTGAATTTTCTAACCATATAATTTTTTTAAAATTTGAACAATATTAACATATTAATCTTGAATTTCTTTTACCAGTGTCTACATAGTTCTCAGAGACATATGTGTACCATTTTTTAATAACTTTTGATCTACTTATCCAAATTTTAAAAAATGTATATATTATTGTAGTGCACTTGTAAAAAAAATGCATTTTTTTTAATTTTGGTGCAAGTTATGCTTCGTGCATGAATAAGTTCCTGATTTTCAAGATGCGCCCATTTCAAAAAATCATTAAAAAAAATACCAATAAAAAATTACAAAAAATGTACACAACTTCTAGTGCTCTCTCTTAGCTATCTTTCTACCAAAGGATTTATGAAAATACTAAATATAACTATGACTTTTTTGATGCGCACACTAGACACTATGTTATGTTTTAAAAAACAATCAGGTTGTTTTTCGTGCGCGAAGGATTTGACCCCCTTAATCTTATCCAATTTTGAAAAAAAATAGTAGTTTGGAAACTAGATTCAAAGCACTACAATCTTTGTTCTTTGAGTATCTTCGTATTTTGAGTGGATGTATCTCAAATTTCTCCTCTAAGTTCAGGTTTAACTGATTTTAGAAAAGAAAAAAAAAAGTGTCCACTTATACCCCCTTTTTGCACACCATCTTGGTGCACTTGCCCTTGAATCTTCTCAAACACAACAAGCCACCACCATGACTTACATATTATTCCTATTTTCCTTTTCTATTACATGGATTCCTAATAAATAACGTGATCAAAACAAGGAAAAACAATGATCATTTTCTTTTCCCAACATTTACTTCACGAGAACCTTTGAAAGTCATGATAATACAATAATTATAAGTGGTCACACAAAACATTCAAAGAAAATACATCCTCCATCAATTCTTTGTCATTTCTAAGTTGAAAACAAAATCCTTCTTTACAAAGGCTAAATAAATCATATCTTCCTACTACATCATTCAAAACAAAAAAATTGAAAATAACACATTGTGCATTGAGCTAAACAATCCATAACAAAAAATGTACCTTAGGAGCCAAAGTTGTGGTTGCTTTGACAACCAAGCTTATTCTTTTATTGGGTTGTTGTCTTATAGCAATGGTGTAGGGTGGGGTAGCCCTTGAAGACCTAAAACCCTCAAAAGATCTTAAACCTGCAATTTTTGTAGAGGCACATCCAAACTATGATGCTACCATTGCCACGGATTATTTTTGTAATATTGAAATTATAAAACCAAAAAAATGAGAAACACCCAACATAGGGTAAAAGACCTACTACAAATTAAGCACAAACCCAACACATTTTTGGTATGCCCAGATGAGTTTTGGGGCTTTTAAATGAAGAAAACTAAGACCAAAAAGAACAATCTAGAATAAGGACCATTTCTACAAAACAAGAATGAATTCTAGATCCGACATTTGAAGATCTTTGTTGTGATCCTATGAAATACTATTGACTTATATCTCAAATGAAACATTTTGTGTACTTAAAACTTTCAACGACAACACATTCAAGATAAAATACCTCAAATCCATCGTTTTGTTTATTGGCAAACCTTACGACCTCATAAAATTGAAGCATTAGACACCTCTTCTATGGTAGACTACTTCTCTCAAACCTAGAAGATTCAAGCTCTTTGCTTCTTGAAAAACTTACAATAAAAATAACATTTTAGCCCCAAAAAGAAATAATTTTTCTTTGAAAAATGAGCATATAGATAGTAAAGCCCACCTTGACCGTCAACGATTTCTTTAGCTTGTGTTAGACTAGTATTTCTCGACAATGCAAAATAAAAATTGACGTCAAATAGTAACAATTCTAAAAGGGAGCTAATCCTTAAAACAAATAGAATATCCTAATAAAAGAAGATAATATTAAAAAGATTCTTATCACAAAAAGAAAATAGTAAAATATAGAAATATAAGCATACTATTGAGATTAATTCAATCATCTTTTCAATTTTGAACGATTAATTTAAAAAAGTAGTAGGTTACATATAAGGAATACCTTCCACATAATAATTTAATACTAAACAACTTTTTTATTTTTAAAGAATTTATTGAAATATTATAATAATAATAATAATATCTTAATAATAATTTAATATAAACTATAATATAATAAAATAAGAATTTTTTAAATAAAATAATGAAATATGTTTAAACATATTTTACTTATATTCTTCTAAAAATAAATATGCTAGTTAACTTTACTATAGGAGAGGATCCAGTAGTTGTGCACCCTAACTTCATGCTTTTCAAAATCTTACGTGGAAATTTCAAATCACTCCGAATTTTTTACAGCAACTTACTTGGCAAGTCTTGTGCTTATAACTAGCCCCAATACTTGTGCACTTGATGTGGCATCACATGTTTGGTTACTTTTCACAACAAATGGTATATTTCATTCAATTATTGATACTTATCATACAAATATTGGTACAATGTTGTACAAAAGTTGAACATTAAATCAACTAGTATGGGGTATTAAATCAACAACTTCTATCAAAAAAAATTGGAATGAGCTAAACTATTTGATCCTTTCCCCTATTTACCATTACAAAATGACACTCCAAAAAACATGAAGAATATAAAGATTTCACTCTAAACTCCTGGAAAAGAAATTTATCCTATTTTTTAAATTTTAAGTACTTTATGAAATGCTATTTTGTGTGAAGTATAGCTTCCCTCACTAAATTTTGATCCCATATACCTAGCACACCACGTGGACTTTGCAACGAGCAGAAACCAATATAAGGAAAACACTACCTAGGCGCCTACAGATCACAAGTTAATCGTGAGGAGTAACTTTGCCGGCAAAATGAAGCTCAGAGTTCGATCCCTCGATGGAGGCGACACCCTCAGAATAGACCTCCCTTCTAACGGCACGAGTTTGCAGTCTCTGAAAGAAGCTGTTGCACACAAGATAAATTCTTCTCCGACAGAAGTAAATCTGTCCCTTAACAAAAAAGATTATCTGCAAGGACCCCCAGAAGAGTCCCTTCAATCTTTGGGTATTATAGCCGGAGATTTGGTGTTTTATACGCTTAACCCGAATGATTTTCAGAACCTCATCAGCCCAGTTGCAGCAGAAAATCTAGAAAGCAGCAAAAGGCCCAGAGAAAAAGAAGTCAATACGAACCCTAAAAATCCCAGAAACCCTCAGAGCCCAAATGATAAAAACCTAACCCTAAGAGAATTGTGCGCTTCTGCAGCCATGAAAAGGGCTTCGAAAGACTCAGCCACGGATAACCAGAATCCAGCAGAAATTGCCGTAGGCACACCAAAGGAACAGGAAAGCGGCGAATCCATGGAGGTGGACGATCAAATATTGGAAAAATCGAGGTCCATACCGTATTTTCTGGAGAGGGTTTTGTCTGGAGAGAAAGAAAATGAAGGGTGCGGACATGGATTGTTGACAATTGCCGTGCATGCGGTGATGCTAGAATCAGGGTTTGTAGGGTTTAATACGCAAAGCTCGGAAGCTTCTTTAGGAACTCGGCTTCCTCATGGCTGGGCGAAAAAACCACTTGTGAGTCTTTGCTACACACTTCCTGAACTTATTGTTGATAACAGCCATGAAAAATACGTGGAAAATGTTCAGCTTAGGTTTTCGGTGATGGGTAATTTTTTAGTTGTTTATGGTGCGTTGGCTAGTGCAAAGGGTTCACATTTTTATAGGATTAGTCTTGAGGTGGGGAAGTTTTTGCCTTCCATTGAACGTGCCAGTAGTTTAATAGGAAAGTCAAATATTGTCTCTGAAATTGTTGGAGAGACCCTGGACAGAAAATCTGAAATTGGGAAGGCTCAAGATTCTCTTCAGGAAGAGAGGTTTTTGTTTGAATTTTGGAAGGTTGTAAAGGATGCGCTTTCCATGCCTTTGCTCAGTGCTTTGTGTGAGAAAGCTGGCTTGCCACTCCCTCCATCGCTCATCTTGTTGCCTACAGAGGTGAAAATGTTGATTTTGGAAAAGCTACCTGCCGTGTATGTTGCTAGGCTGGGTTGTGTGTGCACGGAGTTTCGGTTTCTGGCTTTAAATGATGGACTGTGGAAGCAGAAGTATCTAGATGAATTTGGATCTTCTGGAACACAAGGCGTGCAAAGGTTTAAGGATGCTTTTGTTAAAAAATGGATAGAGAGGAAGAGCAAAAATCAAAGGAGGGCTGGGCCTTTAAGGTATCCTTCTCGCCCATTGCTTATGAGATTGCCATATCCTTATGGAGCTCCAGGATATGGGATCCGTGGAGGAGACTTTGATAGGTTTCCTGCTATAGGTGGGGGAAGCTTGTTTGGAGTAGATGGCATTGGAGGCAGGGTTGGGCTGGGTGGTGGAAGCCTTATAGGAGGATTACCATCAAGGAGGCTCACGACGCCGTACTGTGACCTAAATGGATTCGTTGATGATATTGATGGACATGTCGATCCGCATTTTCAGCCTGGGAGAGACTAACCTTTGAATCGCATCAAAGGTTAGGAGTATAACAAACACTGGATCGTGTGATTTTAGGTTTGCAGCTTGGGAGAGTACAGCCTTTGAATTGCATCAAATGTAAGGGTATGATAATCACCGGATTATGTGATTTTAGATTTGCAGCTTGAGAGAGTATAGCCTTGAATTGCATTAAAGGTTTGGAGTATGATAAACACTCGGTTATGTGATTTTAGTTTTTTTGTTGAATAACTTTTAAACTTGTAACCTCACTACTCTAAATTCCAAATAATATTCATCAAGGTCTTATGACATCTATAAGTCTAGAGCTGTTTGTTTTGTATATGATATAAAAGGAAAGTGCTGGGAACTCGTTAGTTTATTATCTCTAGTTCAGGGTTCTGTATCTATAGAGCTCTGTCAATTCCATCAAGGGCTTACGACATCTATAAATATATGTCTAGAGCTGTTTCTTTTGTATATAATATATAAAAAGAAAGTTCCATGATTTCTGTAGTTTACTATCTTTTGTTCAGGATGCTGTATCCATAGGGTTTGTCAAGTCCCGTGTGGGTGAAATTTTATATGTAGCTGTACATAATTGAAAAGTCTGGGTTTAACTTCCTTAAAATGCCAGGAGTGTGATAAGCAACCAAATCATGTCTTCAATAACTGTGGGTGCCGATTATCATATGCATCAAGCACTTCCAACATCAACAATGTATAAGGCCATTTCCTTTTGTGTATAATTTAAAAGAGGGTTCTCGTGGCCTTTTACTGATTTTCTTATGGGTTCAGAGTGTTGTATGAATAAAACCATGTGAATTTTTTTCATATGAAATTCTACACATTCTATACATCATATGAATGTCTGAGTCTGAATTCCTTCAAATTGATGGAGCATGATAACAACTGTAAGATGTGATCTTAATTATGTTCGATAACTTCTAATTCTTGGAGTTTTTAAATGTTTTATGTGTCATTCTCTAGTGGCATCATCACTTGTAAAGCTTTTTTATCTGATACATGGTTTAAAAGGGGAGTTTGCTTGGCTCTCTTTAGAATTTCTTCATATGTTGTTGTTTCTAGTTCAGAGTGCTGTATGTTTAAAGCACATGAGATAAGAAAAACATGGCTACGAGGTTCATATTTGTTGGAATTTTCCTGTTCCAATAATTGTTTTCTGGTTGATGTTTGCATCTGAATTAAGGCATAAGAATACAGTAAAAGTATTCTGAGTTTGAAAACTGTAATGTCCTTTTAGAAGGATCCATTGAGGCTGGTAATAAGCACAGTGGGATATAAATTCACCTTTAGTTAGAGTTTAACTGTGTTGCTCTCAAGGTGTTCTTCCTTAAGTAGCATAGCAGTACATTGCAGTTTACCCTCAGCAGAGAAGTGTACGCAGCAGCAGCCTTGGCTGTGTGCAGGTGTGTTGAAAGCCCAGTGAAGAGCTGCATCAGCATGGCAGAGCAGTGTTGGCAGTTGTTCTCCTGAAGCAGGGCATAGTCAATAAATTCAAACACAGGACTAAGCAGATTAGCTTTTTTATTTTTAGTGGGTCTACTCTAATTTTTTACCATACTATCCCTTCAGACGACAACCTCTGCTTTTCTTATTTTTAAATTGCGTTCAAATTCTGTTTGTTAGTTTCTGTTATCATCAGATTTGAAAACCCTTTTGATACTTATTTATTTAAAATTTGTAAACAATGCGAACTTGCAAACCCTTTTGATACTTCCTTATTTAAAACTTACAAACAGTAGAAGCAGTGGGAACTGGCAATGGAAATGAACTCTGAAAACAGTGAAGTTCAGCAAACTTGCAACAGGAAAATAAACTATTTTGTTGTCATAAATTACTGCAAACAACAAATTACATGTAATGCCTCACGCGTTTGCATTTTGTCATTGCTTTATTTTGTTTCGAGATTAACTGTATATGCTATATTCGGACTCTGGGTATATTATTCTTTTGTATCGGTATCCGTATGGTGCGTCCTGATTACATTTATATTCTTTTGATAGTGTAGATGTCACTACTGATGTGGATAGTTGATTCATTGATGATCATATAAGCATGATGGCTTTATGAGGATGTGACATGGTGTTATATGATACATGGATTATATTTATGGTGATACTTTGATTATGCTGATTATGATGTGGTTATGTTTCAACCTTGTTGATGTTATATTGATTGGATAAGATATGATGTTGCTATGTGACCTTGATTGGAGAATGATTATTTATATGCTAAGTTACCGGTTCGGATTCAGGTTCGGATTCGGATTCGGGTACGGATTCGCGGATTCGGCAAAAAAAAAAATTGGGTACGGGTACGGGTTCGTCCGTACATCATATATGTTTTTAAATTTTTTTTAATATATATATATGTTCAAACTTCAAACATCAAAATTATATATGTTCACACTTAAAACATACAAATATGAAACATACAATGATACATAAATGATAACAGATAAATCATAAATCATAAATCCATAATTGCCAATGCCAATAAATATTTTGATATTGATATCTTCTTTTCTTATTTTTTTCAGCTCAGTTACCGGTTCTTGCCTAACCCGTGGGCCCCGTTTTTGGGAACCCACGGGCTTGGGTTCACCTGGGTCCTCCTGGGTCTTGCCTAGGCGGCTGGGTTCCCTGTGGGTCCTGCCACGCAGGACCCACAGGGAACCCAGTCGCCTGGGCAGGACCCGGGTGGGACCCAGGGTGAACCAGGACCAGGACCCAGCCAGTTTAGGAGATGATTGGAGAATAGTCTTCTATGGGTTACGTATCTTGTTTGGTGGTCCACATTATGTTTTGGATGATAGATTGTGTTGGGATCAATGTTTGATATGCATGATGTCGACTTAGTATGTTTCGTTGATTGCGATTAATCCTGACCTATTCCTTTTGGGTTGAGGAATGCTATGGAAGCAGGTTATCATCTTCTTGAGGGCGGCCATGAATTGGGCTGATCCAGAACCTATCTTGTTGATGAATTGTGTTTAGAATTGAACTATGCCTTGTCACACATTTCACTTATTGGGTCCTATTATGTTGAACTAATAGATGTTTTTGGATGCTGCGAGGGATATATATATATAAGGGACACATCATTTGTGGATGCTGCGAGGGATATATATATATATATATATATATATATATATATATATATATATATATATATATATATATATATATAAGGGACACATCATTTGAGAATTATGTAGTTGTCATTGATGAAAGTAATGTGCGAATATATGTTTTTGATATAAGAGTTGATATGAAGTTTATGAAGTGTGCAAAGTTAGTGTGACAGATTCAAATTTGAACTTCAAAGAGGACTGCACTATCTACATTTGAGATGCTTCTTTTATAGTAGTTCACCTTGTGAAATAATTTGAGATATGTTGTGATATTGTATCTTATCTTCTGCAAGTCATTGCATCTTGCCTTAAGGCAATGCACCTTAGCATGCAAGTTCAAGTGGCATTGAGCTTCCTTGACAATGTACCTAAAACGGACATTGTAATTCTTGTTTCATATGTTTTTTTATTATAAAAGCAGCATTAACCAAGGCGCTCACCCTTCACACAGCCAAAATGCTATCAATTAGCATACAACAACCCATAGTCGACAAAGAGAGACAAACTAAGAAGGGGCACAAATCCCAAACAAACAAGGTCAGATAGACCAAACAAACATGTCAAACCATATTCTTGTTTCATATGTTGTGAGTTGATATTCACCATGGTTTTTCCCTCATTGAGTTTTCCACGTAAAAGCCTTGATGTCTTTGTGTGGTGAATGCTTTGCTCTTTTCTTTATCTTTGTAGATCTGAATTTAATATTTTATGTGTTAATGAATGAATGAGTTTAAGTACATGTTGATTCATGCGCCCCCACTTGCCTCCCCTTCCCTCCCTCTCAATAACCAATGTGTGTTCAACAATTGGTATCAAAGAAAGGTTCCTAAAGCAACAATTTAACAATTGAGGTAGATCCTATGTTTAAACACATGGGTTTAGAGCAAAAAATAAGAAATTTAGTTCGGAAACGGATTTGAATGGTATGGAACCTGAAGGATGGGATGTGGATCTTACTAATGGATAACTAGATCATGAAGAAGAACTTAGAATTGCTCTTGATGATTTGGATGCTGCTAGAGCTGAATGCAGAAAATATTAGTATAAGCTTACAAAAGTAGAATTTTTGATTGCTAGGTAAATGACTTAGATTGCAGAAAATAGTGAAAGCAAAGGCAAACTCAAGATGGCCGAAGATGAAAAGAAAGGAAGCAAAAATTGTGATAAGCCTAAGAAGGAAGATGATATAATCAATCTAAAGATTCAAATTGGAAAAGGAAAGAAGACTACTGATTGTCTAGAAACCAAGCTACACAACAATTTTGCTAAATACACAAAACTTGAGGAAGAAATTGTTGCCTTACGAAAGGAGTTTAAGGATGTTAAAGAACAAATTGAAAAGGGTAACAATTAAAGGTAGCATTGAAATGCTTAATGAAATGCTCAGTGTGTAGAAAATGCCTAAGGACAGTGGTCTTGGCTTTGGAAAGGGAGAGTGTTCTAAGACTAACAAAGGGAAATAGAAGGTACAAGATGAATCCAAGAAGATTGAAGATAACTAGAACAATTTAACTCCAATCTGGAACAAGAAAAATAATTTCAAGAAGTTAGTCCCTAATCAAACTATCCCAACTAGGTACTCTCTCAACCTTTTAATGATATTGTTTTCCCTGCAATAAATTTGGACATATAGCTATTAAATGTAGAAGCAAGATGAATCCGAATTCATTTAGGTCCTCAAGAACTCCACCATTTAATGGTCAATGCTATGCTTGCAACAAATTTGGACATAAAGCTAAAGAATGCATAAGTAGAATGACAAGGAATGACTTCACAAATACAAACAATACAAGAAATTCTCAATTATACAATGATTACTATTATACATGCAACAAATTTGGTCACAAGACTATTGAGTGTAGAACTAATGTTAGGAGTGGAAACAGTCTACAACATGGTCCTACATGTTACAATTGTAATAAACAAGGGCACATTGCTAGATTTTGCAAAGGAATGTAAGGTTATAAGAAAGGAAGTGAAGGAACACAATTGGACCACTATGAGGGGGGAGTGAATCAGTGAAACTTTTAAACTTGTTTTCAGACAATAACAACACCAAAATCAGAGAGCAAGAATATCAAAGAATGAAATGTTGAACACACATGCACATCAAATATGCATAACACAATATGTACGAGGAAAACCACGGTGGGGAAAAAATCTTGGTGAGAAAAGTTGTTAGAGGCTACTGCTCTAATTGAACCTCACAAATAAAGGTTTAATTACAAATTTATGGGCACCAACCCCTAACTTTATGAGCACCAACTCAAAGGAGCACCTACCCCTAATCTGAGTACCCACTCAAATGACATACATTGAGTAAATATTCAATTACAATTAAGACACCTAGTTACAATTGAGGTTTTGTAACTCTATTCTTTTGTACTTCTGTTTGGAGCTACTGTTGCTTGCTCACAGTGTTATGCTTGCTCTGACGTTGTGTTATGCTAATGTTTTGGGTTCATTCCTCTACAACCCTCTTCAATTTTCTGGCCAGTTAATATCTTGTTCTATTTCATTTCTTCACGTCTTTGCCTTCCTACCCCTCATGCACTCTATTGCACTCTATTATCTTCTTTTGGATACTTTCTTCACCTCTTTGCTCTACCTTCTTCACCTTCTTGCTCTACCTTCACCTCTTTGCACTGCCAATATTGTGCACATAATCAAACTTCACTTTTCTGCACCACCCTTTTCATTTCTCTGCTCTGTAACTTGTTTTGTGTGTCTCACATCAATCTTACTTTCTAATCTCTCCTCTACTAAGCTTACTATCTCCACTACCTTTCACTTGATCTTTAATAGGTGTGCTTCTGATAGTCCTTCTTGGCTCTCCGTTGTTTTGCTTTCTACTTTGGTTCTCTGTTGTCTCTTATCTCTTCTTCACCCCTAATCATTTAGCATGCAATCTCTTTCAATGTTATACTTGCTCTTGTTGTGTTATGCTGACAATCCGAGTTTGTTGCTCTGCATCTTCTCTTTTTCTTTAGGTGCTTTACGTTCTCATTGAAACTACCTTCTTCACTTCTTACTAACTGCTACACCTGCCATATAGTACCTATGTTCTACTCAGGGACTTGAGTTCACTCTATTGCACCCCCTATTCAACTTTCTGCACACATAATTTTAGAGTTATGCACCTGCTCGCAATTGTATAATGCAGATGTTCTGAGACCGCTTCTCTACACCCCCTGTTTCTTTTTTCTATTATGTATCCTCTTGTTTTTTCTTATCTTTTTCACTTCTCTTCTCTCCTACATTCACATTCACTCTTTCACCAACTACCCATTCCACTCACTTCACTTGGTGGTCAAACTGAAGAAATCTCCTTTGACATGCAAGCTCTTTACAACTTCATAAACCAGTAAACAAAGACTTTGTCCACGTATCCTTCATATCTCACTCAGTAGCATAGTGGATGGTGGTACCCATCATTATACCCTTGTGCTCACAAATGGTCCTCATGTGGGAGGCATCCATAGTGGACTCATGGGCGGAGTGTTGCGATGGCATGTCTAGCACCCCAACTAATATGGCGTGTTATGCTATTCCTACAATAGCATGCGACTAACATAGTGTATTATGTTGTACTACAACAATACTTTTTCTAAGTCAAGCCTATTCTCCCAATGCCTTCACAACTCTATTGCCTTTGTCCTCTATCCAATTGCAAGTCCAATAACAAACTCAAATTGTCTTCTCTTTCTTCTTTATGGTCTTTGACTAAATGCAAACTCATGCTTGTTCATCTTGCTCACACACACAAAAATCTGCTCAACTCTATCGACATGAGACAATACCATCTTAACCAAGTTGATCTTCACACTGGGACACTCATCATTTTTGCATCTCTGTCCAATGCATCTTCTCAACTATTGACATCAATGAAAATCCAATGCCAACAAGAAGGACCTTGATCCCAAAAACAAAAGAACATCAAAATAGAAAAATCAGCTAAATAATAGTGTTGACCCTAAAAGGCTAAAAGCCCAAGGGAAAATGCCAAAAAAGACCACAAATAGTAGGCCGAGAATAGAATGTTGATGAAAAAATAGGCCATAACAGACCACTACACCACGTAGATGTACAACAAACAAACCACATCAAGAATGTGTAGGGACATTGCTGATAATTCAAGGAATAGTTCAAGAAGAGGAGGAAGGACGACTTGTCCTCCAGCAGTGAACAATAGTCTCAGGAAATATAATCATCTATAACACAACTACAACGTGAATCAAGAGAGGAGGTCACCTTAGAGGGTCTATTAGCACAAGGGACATAGCGTTGACAAGGTTTGAAGGTCATAGGTGAACAAGAGCTACTAGCAAAGAAGGATCCACGGGTCCAAATAAGACCACACTAGCAGTAAGAGGCTCAACATCATCCTAGGATGAGTTATTATCATCCTGGGAGTCATCAGAAGAAGATTTGGATGCTTGGACAAATAAGTGACCACCATTAGCATCCTTCCACCAAGTAGTGACATCTTTACAACACGAGGGAGTACAATCTATGGCCAAGTGGCCACTTGAGAAGCAATGACAACATCGAAAAGGAAGGCCCTTAGAATCCAATGATTGAGTTTGTAGCCTATCCCCCACCATCAAAACAACATCAATGTGAAGGAGTTTGAAGGTGTCAATATCAACCAAAAAGAACACAAAAGTAGAACACCCCATGAAGGAATTGAGATCATCAACCTTCAAGAAGTGACCTATAGAGTTTCCAATAGCCTTGTAACATGAAAGCTCCCAAAATTGGAGGGGAATGTTAGGGAGACAGACCTAAACGTAACTTTTTCTTATGGTTGGTGGCTCAAAATAGTTGTCTTACTTGCGATAATCTACGACGGAGAGGTTTCTATGTTGAACACACACCAAATGTTGAAAGGGGGAGGGGGTGAGTTACCATGTACTAAAACTCATCCATTCATTAACACTTAATCATCCATCCATAAGACATTAAATTTAGATCTATAGAATTAAAGAAAAGAGAAAATTAATCACCACACAAAGACACCAATATTTTTATGTGGAAAAACCAATGAGGGAAAAACCATGATGAGGATTAACTCAAAATATATGAAATTATTACAAATCTATTTTAGGCTCACTTCCAAGGAAACACATTGCCATCTGAAAGACTTTTAGGCTGAGATGCACAATCCTAGAGCACGATACACAAGGACTTGTAGGCTGAAGCTCACTGCTCCAAGGAAAGATACGAAAGTACTTGTAGGCGAAAGATCACTTCTCTAAGACAAGATAAACTATCACAATATTTAATCAGTAGGATAAGTCTTCTCTAAATATGAAGTTGCACTTGAACCACTGTCACAAGTAGACAACTCCAAAAACAATTGCCATCACATTGTCGTTGTCTTTGCATCACACAATTCAGCAAGTGATATGATCATGAAAGCACATTCACACATATTTTGATTTACTTGCTCACTTCACAACTCCAAATTTATCTTTTATATATACCATCTTCTTCATTACAACAATCTATTAGGTCAGTCAAAACAAAGGATAGGCATAGGTCTTATTAAGCCAACCACCAAACATAATTATGGTGAATGTGGTTTGATCCAAGAGATACAGAGGACCTAAAACATCATATTACACTTCTCTAAGTACCTCCAAATAATATACACACTTGAGAACATCACCCAAGGACAACAACTAGGTAGCATGTAGATATTACTCTCCGCTCCCACAAGAATAGTACCAAATGCAAATCTTGATTTGGGATCTTTGGTTTTGTTTTGTTTGTTTTGTGGCACATTTGGGTCTTTGTTGTCTCTTTGACTGCCACTTGTAACGTCTTTCTTTTGCAGCTTGTTTTGTTGTGGTTGTTTGTTAAACTTTGATTCTATCTCTCTTAGAATCTTTTTGTAAAGGGTTTCGGGGCCCCTTCAAAACCTGTTTTTGCTTTAATCCAAAACATGTAGATAAATAATGTAGCACATAACTAGTCAGCTTAAAAACATAGTATCCAAATGAATAAACTCAATGCAGATCCCCACATGCCAAAGGTAGGACCCAAATATAGCTTAACACATTCTCCAAAGTGAGCAAATATCATTTAGATCATAACACAAGGTACAAAACAAAAAAATGTTGATCAAACCACAACAATTACCTAGAAGACAACATCAAACACTATGAAGCACCGACCAGAATATTCAACACCATGTGGAGCACGTAAGGGCATTCACAGAACATCCAACATCATTCTCAAATACTTCTTTTTCACTATGACATCTATAATGTTGACACAACACAAATGGACATAAACACTTCATTGCCTAAATGCTAGGAAGCACAGTCCTAAATAGAACATTCATAAATCTTCTTGCATAACACTTCAACTCCTAAAACTAGAACTGAGACAACACACAAACATCACAAGCATGTCCTCCAAGTTGCAACATTTGAAACATCAATGTGGAGAAATGCAAAGAATTTTCTAGACCAATCAAATCCACTTTTGACAAACAACCAAACAATTAGCAAACAACAATCACTAGCCAAATCATCTCAATACTAGGAACCTAAAAAGATAGCAATGTAATGTCCACATAGCATAAACATTGTGCTTAAATCCACAAGACCAAATTCTCAAATGTAGAGGAATGTGGAGCATTCTTCCAACCAAACTTTAAATACTATTTCCTACATATCACATCTCCTCATATAGGAAACATTCTAGAAATAATATTAACTTGAACAAGATTGCCAAGGCCAAAGAAGGCACTTCCAAGTCATCACTGCCATCATTAACATATCCACACCTCAAACTAAATGTAAACATCAAACATCGAGAAGGTGGATATCCACAAGCCAAAGAAGTTGCAATTAGTAATAGCTATATCCTCAACACAATACAAAATAAATCTGACATCCCAATACAAGCTACAAGTTGACAAAAAATGACAACACTGGCAACACTCTCTCCATTGACATCAACAACAACACAACAACATCAATGACCATATAACAACTGCTCAACATCAAGAACACATCACCAAGGACAACACATATTGTCAAACATCAAGTTGACATCAATGACAACACATATTGCCAACATTCCAGGGTCCTTCTATATGTGTTAGTTGCAATAACAATGAAGAATGTACTTCACATCTCTTCTTCCAGTTTCCATACTCTAGGAAGATTCAACACCTCTAGTGGGGGGCATAGAATCAAGTTTGTTTTCATGTCATATCCTTGGTGGAATTATGGGAAACTTTGAGTAGGCCTTTATCTAAGACCTCTTTTCTTCTAGTAGCTTGGGCTATTGACCGTACTTTTATTATTTGGCATATTTGTTTGGAAAGGAGTTGAAGGATCTTCCAAGATATGAGAATGGTGGTGGTACATTTATGGTGAAAAATCATCAACAAATTGTAGAAGACTATTTCTATAAAATGTGATCTCTCAATTACTGTAGATCCTAGTGATTTAGCTATTGTATGAAATTTGAATATTGTTGGTAGCGATTTTGGCTCCTCTAAAAGTAGGAGACCTACACAGCCTAAGAAGAAGATTCATCAAGAGGATTGGTGGCTTCCTACTCCTCAATGAGTTCTGAAGGTAAATACTAGTGGCTCTTCTAGGGGGAATCTTGGACATGTGGAGATTGGTGTCATTCAGAAGGATGGTGCTAGCGATGTTATATTTCTATTTTCTATCTATAAAGTGCAACATTCCAATAACCTTATGGAGGCTCTTTCTATTCTTTAGGCAACGGAAAGAGATTGCTCCCTTGGATGGAAAAAAGATTATATGTGATTTTGATTCACAGGTTGTGGTAGATATGTTGAATGCACAAAGATTGGATGGTGTTAAATGGTAATTAGCCTTGGAGGTTAAGAAAATTCTGAATGTAAGCTACTCTCTAGAATCTGTTTTCTTTTATCATATTCCTAGAGAGTGGAATAGAGTGACATATTGTCTCACTAAATGGACCTCTAAGCATTTAGAGGGGTGAAATGTTGGGGACTAAGGACTCTTTTCCCCAAAGTGTGTGCAAACTTAAAAAATGTTAGTTATAGAGGATAGGTGTATGTAGTTGGTTTCTTCTTTGGGGAATTTCTTGGGGATTCTTTATGTTGTTTGCAGGTAGTTCTTTAGTGGGCACGTGACCTTTTTCTTTGTAATCTTGCTTTGATTTGAAAAACAAAATTACCCCTTTTCTAAAAAAATTATATATTTTTCATAATCATCAACAAAATATAGTTAACTCATGATGTAACAATCTTTTGAATGGGGAGTTTGAGCGAGAACTTGGGCGAGCAACCTGCCCCTTCGATCATGACAAATCTGCACGGGAATGTTGCAAGTGTTGGTCCTGAAGGACAATAGGTGGGACAAAGACATTGAAAAGACAAGAAGCAGTCAGGATGAGGGCGTGATTTTTGAAGATGGGGACCCACAAAATGGGGGGATTCCAGATGATCCTGGCAAGGGTTCTCATGATAAGGGGGGTTGGGTTGCTGACAAACCTTGGTCCTCCCTCTTTGGTGTTAAACCTGGTGGTAAGTTGGCGTTCCCTCCTGTTAATAATATTTCGAATCCAGCTTCTAGATGTTTTGTGATTGTTGTCCTTGATCAAGTGATAGATCATAACATCTCCATGATGACCTTATCATTAGTTGGTAAATTCATGGGCTCTAGGCCTAACATTGATGTGGTTAGAGCTTTTGCTAAGAGGAGATGGCGCCTGAAAGGTCAGATTGAAATAACGGCTATGGCAAAAGGCTTTTTCTCCTTTGCCTTCTCTAGTGAAGAATATATGTCTAATGTTCTTTGTGGAGGCCCTTGGGTTATTAGGAAGACTTCTTTGGCTTTGAAGCATTGGTTCCCCAATCTAGATTTGAATGACGATATCTTTGCTTCTGCCCCTGTTTGGGTTAGATTGTCTGGCTTTCCTTTGTAATTCTGGCATGAGGATGTGTTTAAGGGTCTGGTCAGCTCCTTTGGGGAACTCTTATCTATTGACCCAATGACGACGGCCAGAAAAATAATGGTTTATGCTAGGATCTGTGTTTGTGTTAGTCAGAATACTGATCTCCTGTCCTCGGTGGATATCATGTCTAAGTTGGGGAAATGGACTCAGCCAGTGGAATTTGAGACTATGCCATTTGTCTGCTTCCATTGTAAAAAATATGGGCACTGGGCTAAGAAATGTCCTTTGCAAACCAAGAGGAAATGTTGCCCCCATTAACAAGAATACTGACCCCAAGAGTGGCCCTCAACTAAAGATATGGAGAGAAAAATATCTAAGGAGGTTCAAGGCGGTGCTGATAGGAGTGAGACGTTTAAGGATAATTCTAGTCGAGGGGGTCTAAATAGATCCGATGCTGCTATTCTAGTTCAGTTAGAGCAAGATGGTGATAATGATGTTCTGAAGTCGAAGTCTCAAGCCCAGTAGGAGGAGGAAATAGTTATGGAAAAAGGTAATAATGATGAGGGTTCTAATAATTTGGAGCAATGTATTGCTGAAGATGGTCTGAAGCCCAATCCCTCTGACCAACAAATTGAGGATGGAGAGATAGATGCAGGAAACAATGCTGGTGGGGATGCTTTAACTAATCCTAAGCGGATGGAAAGGGAGGGTCTGATTGTGTCTGTGAATTGTTTGAGCTCTTAATCTATGGAGTGTGTGAAATCCACCTACCTTGAGGTGGAGAGGTCCCCTCTTTCCCAAGCTTTGTTGGAGATTAATCGAAAAGAGTATGGTGGTGGGATTGGCCCCCTTAAATTGGGGAAAGAAAATAATTTTCCTTCTCAGACAGTTTTGGGGGGTGAAGTCTCATTTACTCTAGTGGAGAAAAAGAAGTCTAAGAAATCTAGACAAAATGTTGGGGCTTCACAAGTTGGTGTCTCTACTAGGCAGAAGTGTAAAGCTGATACTAGGACCCTGAATACCACTCCTAGTAGAAAATATACTAAATGGACGAGGGATCAAGAATGCTGGTGTAATATAGCAGATGGTAGTTAGAGGACCATCTACGAGGTATGTTCTCCTAGTAAAAAATGAAATTCATTTCCTAGAACATAAGGGGACTCAATGTGCCCCATGAACAAGATATTATTCACAATATAGTTAGGGATCATAAGTCAGATATTGTTCTTATACAAGAAACTAAAATGGTTAAGGAAAAGGTGGAAAATTTGAAGTTTTTCAAGCATTGTGGGGTGTTTGGTAGTAGTTCTGAAGGTGCTTTGGGTGGAACTGCTATTTTTTGGAATCTTAATTATATTAAGGGTGAAATCTTGGACGTGGATTCCAATTTTGTCTCTATCAGATTTCATCATATTAGAGATGATTTTTCCTAGGTTCTTTCTAATATCTATGTTCCCAATTCTAAAGCAGCTAGGAATAAGTTTTGGAAGAAATTGGAGGCTCATCGTTCTAAGCACTATAATGACAACTAGATAATTATAGGAGATTTTAATACTCCATAATTTTGAAAAAATTGGAGGTTCTCAAATCCAAATGGATAGTCAAATGGACTTGACGATTTTTATTGATGCTCATTCTTTACAAGATATTGATCTTCAAGGTGCTTCGTTTACCTAGACCAATAGGAGACCAAGTGATGATCTAATTCAACTCTATCTAGATCATACCCTTATCTCTAACAATTGGCTGGTAAAGTACATTTTCTCCCTCATGGCCCTCCCCAAGGTTAGTTCTAATCATTTCCCTATTTCTTTTGTTGCAGAGGCTATTGATGGTAAGAGAAACTTTCCTTTCAGATTTGAAAAGATATGGTTGTCCCACCCCTTGTTGGAAGATAGTATTTTGTAGTAGTGGAATATTATAATGGATGGGTCTGCTATGTTCAGAGTTGCTAAAAAAATTAGATTTGTGAAAGATAATATTAGAAGATGGAATAAAGAGGTGTTTGGCAACCTTTTTGCTTCTAAATCCGTTGTTCAGTGTGAGCTTAAAGACATTCAGGACAAGATTCAAGCTGAGGGTTATTCTTTTGGTTATTTGGAAAGGCAGAATGATGTTATGAGAAAATACCATGAAATCATTGTTAGGGAAGAGGTCTTTTGGAAGCAAAGGTCTAGAGCTTTATGGTTGTCTGTCAGGGACAAGAATACAAGATTTTTTCATTTATCTGCCCTTAAACATAAAGCTGATAATAAGGTCTCTAAGTTGGTGGTGGGTGATAGAGCGTTGGTGAAAGAGGAGGACATTTGTGGGGAAGCGTCTAGATTTTTTGCTTCCCTTCTTTCTGTCGAGGCTAATCTGGATGTTCAAGCTCAGAATTCTCTTTTAGATGTCATCCCCTCTATCTTGAGTGAGAAGCAAAATATTTTTTTAACTGCTATTCCTTCTAAGGATGAAATTAAAGTGCAGTGTTTTCCTTTGAAGGTAATAAAGCCTCAGGGTTGTATGGCTTTCCGATGTTTTTCTTTCAAAACTTTTGGCACATTGTGGAGAAGGATGTCTTTGATGGGGTGAAAGAGTTTTTTGGGGCCAAATTGTTGCTCAAAGAACTTAATTCTACTCTTGTTGTGCTGATCCCTGAGTTTGTTGGGGCTGAGACTATGGACTCTTTCCGCCCTATTAGCCTCTGTAACTCCTTTTACAAGATCATTTCTAAGTTTCTCACTCTGAGACTTCTATCTATTTTGTCGGATATCATTTCTCCTCAACAAAATGGATTTGTCCCTAGTAGACAGATTCTCGATTTTATGATTACGGTGCATGAGAACATACATTCCTTAGAGGCGTCTCATAAAGAGGGATTTCTTATGAAGCTGGATCTTTTTAAAGCTTACGACAGAGTTGACTGGTCTTTTCTCTCCAGAATCCTTCGACCCTTTGGGTTTTGTGACAGAGTTATTAAGCTTATTTGGCAGTTGATCTCTACACCCTCCTTTGCTGTCGTTATTAATGACTCCCCTTCTCGCTTCTTCAAGTCTTCCAGAGGTTTAAGATAGGGGGATCTGATTTCTCCAATCCTCTTTACCATTATGGCAGAAGCTCTTGGTATATTTTTGCTAAAACCGGTGTTGGAAGATACTTTCCAAGGTTTGAGGCATTCTTCTTCCAATCTTGTGTGCTCTCACCAACAGTTCATTGATGATACTATTATGTTGGGGAGTTCTACTATTAGGGAAGCAAGAACTTTGAAGAATGCTATTAATATTTATAGTAAGGCTTCTGGTCAGTTGATTAATTGGAATAAAAGTTCCATTTTCTTTTTCAACACTCTTGAGGTCGAACAGAGAAGGATTGCAGATATTCTTGGTTGTGCTTCTGGTTCTTTTCCTTCTACTTATCTTGACCTTCCCCTTTGTTTGAAACCGCCTGATACCTTTTGGTTGTCTTTGATTGATAGATTCAATAAAAAGTTGGCAAGCTAGAAAGGTGCTTTGTTGAGTCAGGCAGGGAAATTACAACTTCTGAAGTCCACTCTTCAAAATTTCCCTATCTATGCTCTAAGTCTTTTCAAAATTCCTTCTAAATTTGCTGAAGTTATTGAAAGAATTCAAAAGTGGTTCCTCTGGTCTGGGGTGGAGGAGAAAAAATGTATGCCTTTACTTGCATGGGAGACTATCTGTAAACCTAAAGTGGGAGGTGGTTTGGGTATTCGATGTATTCAATCCTTTAATCAAGCTCTCTTGGCTAAACAGATTTGGAGAATTTTTGAAAGTAATTGCAAATGGAACTTGATTTGGCGCTGTAAGTATATGTACGGTTTCCCCTCTCTGAAGGAATTTTTTAATGTGGATGCTCTCCCCTCTGGTTCTTTCCTTTGGAATAATGTGTTAAGGCCAGGAAGGTTGCTAGGATGGGAAGCGCTTGGAAGCTGGGAGATGGTAAGATTGTTAGATTCTAGGAAGATTTGTGGCTCTCTCTTGGTCCTCTATGTGACATTCATGATTTTGTGCCTTTTATGGAGGATTGTAAAGCTACTTTTGGTGTTTTGGTGGCGTACTATTGGAAAGACTCTGGGTGGGTTAATTTTTCTGATGCCTTTCCTTCACTTCTTCCTATCTAGCTAGCTCTTCTTTCTTGCTTCCCTTCTTTGAACTCACAAGATTCTCAAATCTGAAAAAAGGGACTTCTTCTGGTCACTTTTTGGTGGCTTCTGCTATTTCTTTCTTGTCTCCTGCTTCCTCTCCCCCCCTTGTTGGGCGAATGCGTGGGTGAAGAACCTTATTCCTAAAGTTGACATCTTTTTCTGGCTTATGCTTCAAAATAAAATTCTCACTACTGATAATCTTTGTAAAAGGGTTTTTTCACTCTCTTATAGATGTTTTCTTTGCTTGCTGGAGGAGGAATCAGTTTCCCATACAGTTCTTCATTGTTCTTATACTTTTGATATTTGGAGCTGAGTTCCTCAGAAGTGGAACCTTTGTTGGGTCTTCCCTCAGCAGATTTTGGATTTTTTTAAGCAATGAAGGTGTCCCTCTTCTAATCCTTCCTTTAAGTTGTTGCGGTCCTTTATTTTCCCTCGTGTCTTTTGGGGGATTTGGAAGGAGATAAATAACCGTATTTTCAAAGACTCCTCTCTTCCCCCTGATGTGGTGGCTGAAAAAATTTGCAGGGTCATCTCTAAGAATATCAATTTGGTGTTTAGTGTTAGTTCCTCGTTCTCTTCAGTCCAGAATAATAATTTTGAGAATGTTGTTTCTAAGGAGTGGAGAATTGTTATGCCAAAAAATCAAAGACAAAGAAAGAAGACTAGAAAAAACTGTGTGTGGAGATTTCCTCCTTCAAGATGGGTTAAAATTAATTTTTATGGGGCAGCTAAGGGCAATCCTGGGCCGACTGGGTGTGGGGGAGCGATAAGGGATGAGCATGGTAGGTGTGTTGTAGTGGTGGCACTCCCCATGGGTACCCAGCCCAACCACCTTGCTGAAGCCATGGGCACCCTCCAAACTTTGCAAATTGCTAAACAATTATGATACAAGAAGGTGTAGATTGAGGGCGATTCCAATAATATTATTCAATGCCTAAGGAGGAAAAGTATGCCTTCATGGACTATTGAGAATATTATTAAAGCTTCTATGAATATTATCAATACCTTTGAAGAGTCTTACATTTCCCATAACTATAGAGAGGTTAATTATGTAGCGGTATTTTTTGCTAACATGGGGGTTAGGCTTAACACTAGGAAGACTTGGTTTAATGAAGACACCTTGGAGTATGAGGTTCAGTCCTTTTTCATGCATGCTCGAACACATGATAGATATGAGGAGATTCCTACTATTTTCGATGATGAAAGTGTTTAATTTTGTCATCATTTTTTGGCTTGCGGTTGGTCTGAATGCTTTCACTTATAATTATGATAGCCAAACCTTGCACACTTTATGGGTATTACTTGTTTTAGAAGCTAGTGTTGGTTTTTCTATCGCCAACTCTGTTTTATTGAAGATTGTTGCTACTGTGTCAAGTTTTAAGACTATGGGGGGTTAGAGACGTAGGGTGGAACCAGAAAATTGTGCTAATTGGAAGAAGAACCCGACCATTTGGCATAGATTATAGAAGGAGGGAGTGGCGCCATTCCTAGAGAAACTGCATGGGCATAATCAAAGCATTATCAAGCAATTCATGAAGGGGTGGAAGGATGGTAAGGTGCATTTGTTTGGGAGGGTGACAGAGATTAATGAGGAACTCATTGCCGAAGTGACAGGTTTGTCTATGGAGGGGATTAAATTTTATAGAGAGAAAAATCTCTAATGCTGCTATGAAAAGATTCCCCAAGAAAGAGGAGTGTGAGTTCCTAGTGAAAGCTAACAAGACCCACTTTGAGCCAAAGAAGATTAAGGCCATCTGGAGGGGGCTTCTGAAGGTGATTATGGAGTTTTTTTTCCGTTGGATGGCATGTTCACCAAAATTTGCAGGCATCATTTTGTGTTCCTTAATCATTTTTGTCACAATGAGAAAATGTCTTTTCCGTTTTATTTGTTGTCTTAATTGAGTGCTAGCATAGCTAATTTTAAGGAGAATCCCTATGTTAATCCAGTTTTACACCAAGGTTTAATTTCTCTTATCTTTAAGCATTTGAAAGCTAGGGCTTCTGAAAATTCTAGCAAGCCCTCTCCCGTTATTGCTGAAGAGATTGATGATAGTGAGGAATCAAAATCGGAAGGTTGGGAGACTGACAGTAATAATGGGGATTTTGTCCCTCACACCAACAAAAAGGCTAAAATTGGGCTTAAGGTGCTTGCTTCAGGAGTTAGTAAGGGGTCCCCTGATGTTGGTGGTGAGGGTTCGAGCAAACGACCTAAGGGTAAACCTCGAAAGGCCACTTTGAAGGTTTTAGATAGCTCTAATGAACAAGATTCATAGGACCAAACTCACAATGTTGAGGCGTCCTCTTCCTCCCATGGCTCTGAACATAATTCCCAGGAATCGACGAATTTTACTCCATAAGGTTTTCATCCCAAACAGGAGATCTCGTTTGATATACTCAACATTGCCAACAACAACTCTCTGGAGGTTTTTCGTCTTTTCAAATGGGTGTTTTATGAGATTAAAAACATTAATCTCAAGTAGCGGTCATTATCTTCCAAGATGGAAGTTATGCAGGCTAATGTGAGTGTTGGAGATATGTCGCATGTTGTTGTTAGTGCTCATCTTGCTGGTACTAGTAAAGAGGTGGTTGAGGGGGCTTCAACAAGTGGTCTTTGGACTGAAAGCGAAAAACAAGTCATGACTGATTGTCTAGCTAAAAACATGGAAGCCACCCAAAGAGTGAAGGAAATTTCTGATAAAAAAATTCTGGACATGGAGGCTAGAATTGCCAAGTGTGAGGCTACCCTCTGGGCTATTATGGAAAGCAGTCAGAACATTGTCAAGGTTTATGCTGAAAGTATGTCTACCATGGTTAGCAAGCTGGAGAAAGCTCATATGGAAAGGACTACAGTGGATGTGGACAAGGATATGGTTTCTGGTGCGGAATATTCGGGTCCTCCAGGAAAGCGTACTCGGGCTAGCCTGAAGAAGAATGTCGTTGAAGTGCCCCAGGACATCCAAGAATTGAATAATGTTGCCAAGAAGATGCATCAACTTAGTGTTGATGTTGCAAAGAATCTTAAAAGTTTGGGTTGATTTTATGTTTTCTGTTGCTAGGTCTATACTGGTAGTTTGTTGGTTTTGTTTGTGGGCTGAGCGATCTTTTTTGTTTATTTATGTTGTCTCTCAGCCATATGAGGTTTTGTTTGTTGTTTTTGTTCTAATAGGGCTTTAATTGATCTATCTTATGTAATCTGATGTAAAGGGTTTCAGGGTCCCTTCAAAACCTTCTTTTTCCGTAATAAAAAACAAAATATAGTTAACTCAAAATTTTAGAAGATATTAAACATAGATTCATTTACATTTTTTACTTAGTTTATATGATATATGTCATTACTCTTATGCCTTTTCTTTTTGTACTAACGTTTTTTATTCAATAATAAAAATCTATGATTTGTGGGTTTTAAGAGAGTGAAATTGAGAGTGTTAAAATAGTGTTATGATTTCAAGTCTTTATATAATATGCTATGTGGTATGTTGAGCACTTTTTGTTTGGAAGGCCTTGATTTTGGGGAAAACTCTTTAATGTCTTCAATTTTTAATTGTCATCCATACGATTTTAAATTATTATGGAGAGCTATAAATGCTTTTCAATTTATGGAAATAACAATTTGAGATTATATACACACATTTTAATAGCGTAGTATTTAAATTAAAAATACAATTAACAAAACTTTTGATTTGAACCCAATATAGATTGTGAAATTGAAATTGACATTAAAATAGAAATTTTGAAATATCAATCTTAACATGTATAAGATTGATATTACATGATCAAATCTCATTAATTATAAGTTATAATAAAAATAATAACAAGAATGAATGTATACATCATTTTCACTAATATAAACATACCATTCAAAAATCCTTCAAATTCATCATAAAACATCCATACAAATGACAAGAATGAATTTAAATTTACGTAAATTCACTACACTTATATACATACACAATCTAAAAATCTTTCAAATCTATCATATTACTATCACATAACATCATTTTCTATTAGATTGAATCAACGATTTGATCATTGAAACCCATGTTTATTTTTAAGTTTATGTTTATGTTGAACTTCAACATATTCAATGATTTAAATTCATTTGATTTTAGATCTACAATTGTAGGCTATCAAAGAAGGGGAGAAATATGGTGTCCATTGTGCCACTACCCACCTAATATCCAAAATTCATTAACTCATATAAAACTATGAAAAAATACTTCAAGCCATTAATAGGGAAATAAGTGCCCATTAGTAGGTAATAGGTCAATGCCACATGCAATTAAAATTAGAGTTTTGAAACATAGAATCAATGATCAATGAGTGAATAAATCAAGATGCACATGATTTCAACTAGACAAAGTTGGATTCTATAATTATATTATGGAATTAGAGCAAGATGGTCAAAGAAAAAATTATTTTGTTTGATATAATTGTCTTATATCATTATAACTTTTAAAATCTATGAGTTACATAAATTAGATATTTTTATTAAATGAGTTTTTAATTAATTATTTAAATTATAAATTTATAAAAAATTGAAGTTTTATTTTATCTTTTAAATTATAAATTTGTTAAAATATAGATTTTAATTTATCATCTTAATTAAAATTTGATGAAAATTTTAGATTTTGTGTTTATTTTAAATGTATGAATTTTAATTTTACAATTGCAAACATTTTATATTTAACTATATATTTTGATAAAAATAATTATTTATATTATTTTAATTCAATTCTTAAAACATATCTAAATGTAACCATTATCACAACAAATAAAACTAAACATACAATTTTTTATTTTATTTTCTTTTAAGGATAAATATTTTTTAATTTTTTTAAAACTAAAATTTCTAATTATGAAACTCTACCCCATCTTTTGCACTCTCTATCTTCTAGAGACCATATATACATCCCTAAAGCATAATGATCATGAGTGAGATCTCTCATCACAAAAGTGAATGTTACAAATGACAATTTTACATTTTCACTTTATTTATTTAGTGATTCGCTTTTTAGTCTATTCTTAATCACTTATTTCCTTTCCTCAAAGAATCCTAACATAAACTTATCCAAAATAATTTTTGTTACTTATTGTTTTCCTTCACAATGAAGGCATCTCTCTCTCTCTCTCTCTCTCTCTCTCTCTCTCTCTCTCTCTCTCTCTCTCTCTCTCTCTCTCTCTCTCTCTCTCTCTCTCTCTCTCTCTCTCTCTCTCTCTCTCTCTCTCTCTCTCTCTCTCTCTCTCTCTCTCTCTCTCTCTCTCTCTCTATATATATATATATATATAATTTCATATGAATATTATTATGTAATTATTTTTAATATATAATATATGTACAAATTCTTGTTACTTTCATTAATTGCTTATATTATTTTATAATAAATAAATTTTACACAATAATACTTATTATAAAAACCTATTATTTTCATTGTGCTCTCTCTCTCTCTCTCTCTCTCTCTCTCTCTCTCTCTCTCTCTCTCTCTCTCTCTCTCTCTCTCTCTCTCTCTCTCTCTCTCTCTCTCTCTCTCTCTCTCTCTCTCTCTCTCTCTCTCTCTCTCTCTCTCTCTCTCTCTATATATATATATATATATATATATAAATAATTTCATATGAATATTATTATGTAATTATTTTTAATATATAATATATGTACAAATTCTTGTTACTTTCATTAATTGCTTATATTATTTTATAATAAATAAATTTTACACAATAATACTTATTATAAAAACCTATTATTTTCATTGTGTTGTAATATAGTGCTAAGTCTTGCATAACACTCATCTTCATATCAAGGGTGAAGTCCAGGGAAATTATTCTCCCATATTTTTAACAAAAACAAAAACTTATATTTCAAAAATAAAAAAAACATAATTCAAGTCAATGCAAATTGTCTTATCTAATATATAGCTTTTTATTAAAAATCTATTTCCCTTACCTCAAATTGATCATAGTGTTCAATTGAAGAGGAAATACATCTTACCCTTCTTCCTCGACCTATAGATCTAAATACATTGCTAAAAAAAGCACCAAGAAAATTCTTCTATTCCTCTTGAATAAAGCATGTTGTTACAATTATTATTGATACTATAACCTACACGATTTTAACCTCACAAGAACTTTAAAGTAGAAAAAATGCAATGAAAAAAGTAACCACTTAGCACTCTTCCATCTTGTTTAGCAAAATCAATACTGATTTTATTAAATAAACTTTACAATGACCATTTATGATTGTTGGGAATTTACCTAAATCCCACAAGTAACTACACAACCCTCTAAGCCTTTGATAACTCAATTTCACTTCAACCTAGAAAAAATGCAATGACAAAGTAACTACTTAATAGTCTTCCCTCTTGTTTAACGCCAATTACTCTTCCCTCTCGTTGATCATGGATTTTATTAATAAACGTTACAATGACCTTTTATGATTGTTTGGAATTTACCTAAATCCCACAAGTAACTACACAACCTTCTCAGCCTTTGATAAATCGTCACTTCAGCCTAGACTAACTAAGCCCTCAAGATGCCACCATGCCTACAATTCTCCCCTCAATGGAATCACATGCAATAACATCTCTAATGATTAAAATTTTATTTTCTCAATTCTAACACCTACCTTTTTACACTACAGTGTGTATTTCTATCTCTTATGCATCCAAACTATAAAAATGTTCACATATTTATTAGAAGAAAAAATGCAATTGTAAGTAACACAATAGAAACAAAAGAAACAATAGAAAAAATAAAGCACAATAGAATAGAAACCATAACTACACTTGCACATGCACACATCCGCCTTAAATAGTTTGCACATTTCTCAAATATCAACTATAAAAAAATTTCAATGGAGCTTGATCAACATCAATGAAATCTCAAAATTTAATCTCCTTAAGAGTAAGCCCCCAAAATTCCATATGAGACTAATATTTTTAATATATCATAGATGAGAATTACTTGTGGAGTTGTAAAGGATAAATCCATAGGTGTACAAGTTTTAACCACAAGAAAGGATCACTATTATAGCAACATGAACACCACCTTGCCAAAGGAGTTACCTCTACATGCGATCTCACCTCACTATCAAAATACATTTATAGTGAACAAAAATACTAGTATATCTATATTTAAAAAATATAAGTAAATTATGCCAAGAGATATCTTATAATAGAAGGGAATTTGATCATTGCAACAATATTAGTAGTATACAAGAGTTTCAAAAATACAGATAATAATAGAGAACTAGAATAAAACTAGAATAAAACAATGTTAACCACTAAAATAATGAAACCTTATCCATTTATTTTATTTTAAGCCTCTTCTTTCTTTATTTAGAATATAAAAACATATAAAATATTTTATTATATTGTACACTTTATTTAAATTCAAAGTTAAAGATAATGAATAAAAAGGTCTTAAACATGAGAAACCTATTTTCCACTTTAGAGATATAGGGAATGTGGACTGTCTTTTTCATGTTCCTTATGTGGGGTTCAAACTTTGACAAATAACTGTGTTATTATAATAACAAAGATGCATACAAATATTTTAAAACAAGATTGAGGCAATGATCAAAAACAAATTTGAAATATTGAAAAAATATTTTCATATTTTTTCTAGGTTTTTCTACATGTTAGCAATTGGGTATTTTGAAGGCCTTTGGAGCATTTTAAGCCCTTGAAACTTTGGCCTATCCTTTAGAACGTTGCCATAGGCACCTTTTTTTAGGACTTCACCTTCAACTCTTGGAGACCTTTCCAATGAGTTAAATGGCTCGCAATTTCGAAACCTGAGTAGAAAGTTATGTCTAGTTAAAGTTAGGACAAAATTTCATATAGTTTTTTTGAAAATTTCGTAGGTTTGGATTTTATTATGTAATAAACAAATATGATTGTTGAGTTTCGATTCTCAAGGGGTTTTGGTGACCCTTGGAATCTCATGAACTGTTATATGTTGGATTTTTGAATTGAATGGATTACTTTTTGGCTTGCTTCAATTCTATGTTTACCTTGTTCATGTAAACAAATCCACAATATCGCAGGTTCTCACTCAAGTGTTGTCATCCGAATCCATAATTCAGATCAGTGGCATCAGAGCAAGTTCACTCCTGTATGTCATATCACACGCAATAAACATATCAAAGATTGGGGTTGGAAACAAGAAATCCTTCAGACTACCTTCCTTTGAGATGCACACGATCGCAGATGGCTAAGTTGCAGACCGACGATGACATTAAAGCGTTGGTTGCAGATGCATTAACAAAACAATGTGAAGAAATGATGGAGTAGTTCAAGAAAATGCTGGAAAGTCGTGGGTCACAAGAAAACCCACCATTCATAGGGTATACACCATTCAAGGTGCAAGTGAATTTTGATATACCCAAGTTTCAAGGAAATATTGATGCGGATGTTGTTGATGATTGGGTTTCAAAACTGGAAAGGTATTTCTCTGTCAACCAATTCTCAGATGAAGAGAAAATAACTTTCGCTCTTCTCAAAGCTGAAAATCATGTGAAAGATTCATGGGAAGCAAAGTTAGCATCCAAGGCAGCAAAAACTAGCAGTACTCTTATTTTTGATCAAAAACCCACATGGGGAGAATTCATGGAGCACATAAAGGAAGAATGTTTTCCTGTAGATACATATGAACAAAAATACATGCAGTGGCAATTGCTTTGATAGAAAAAGGACCAAACTGTTCAGGAATATACTAATATGTTTCATGCTTTAGCAACAAAGCTTGGCATCAAAGATTGTGAGAAGCATTGAGTTTTGAAATATCAAAGTGGGCTCCATAGGTATATCCAAACTGAAATGGAATTCCTGAACATGGAGACTTTACCTAGTGCATATAAATTTGCTACAAAAATTGAGGAGAAATTCAAACAAAAAGGAAGGAGGGATAACTTCGCAAACAACAAATGGAAGGGTGAAGGTGGCAAAACTGCATGGAAACAAACCTCCAAGGAATCTTCTCCCAATTCACCACCGAAAAAGGCATGGGGTATGAAGAAGGCACAAGAGAATGATATGTGGTGTGAATTCCATAAAAGTCACTCTCATAACACAAAAGATTACAAAACCATAAAAAGCTTAATGATGGAGATGCATGAGGATAAGGCAAAACCTAAGGTGGGAGAATCTTGCACAGAAGAAAGTCATGAACAAGTCATTGAGGCTGATCCATATGCAACAGTAGCTACTACAAAGATATTGCCCCAGGAGGAGGATGAGGAAAGATTGTTCCACTCACAGATGTGGGTCCGAGGAAAAGCCTTGCACTTTATTGTTGATAGTGGAAGTCAAAAGAACCTAATATCAGTGGAGACTATGAAGAGATTGAATCTGAAAACAACAACACACCCGCAACCCTATTCAATGGGATGGGTAAGTCAAGGGAGAGATATTCAAGTGCACCAGCAATTTCACTGATGCAGAGCATCATGAAAACATCAAACAAATAGCCATTATCAAATCTTCTCCATATATCATGCATTAAACTTGAATGATTTAAACCCTTCATCTATTCATTTCTTGCAAATGAAAACCAAGAATTTGTCCAAACTGTGAAATTTACTCTATTCTGGTCATGAAATTACAGTCATGAACAGTCATTAATAACTCTTAAAATATGAATCACCCAGACAATCGCTCCAGTCAGATTCTATAAATGGTAGTTATAAAACTTTTCTCCAAATTATAGAAAGATCCAACGGTTAAATCCAAAGTTATGATGATTGTTCCAAAACTGGTCACCGTGAATCAGGGTTTTGGGTAGTTCCAAACGGTTTTCACCAAAACATTCATAACTTTCTCAAAACTGAATGAAATAAACTCAAAACAAAAGAAATGGAAACATTATTCAATATAATACACTATAATTATAGAAATACACTTGTTTCCAGGCTGTACATGGCCGTACCAGGCCTGGAAACAAGAGAAAAACTTCCAAGATCACAAAACAAGAGATTGAAAACAATGAAAATATGATACCAAAATGTTTCCAATGCTTTCCAATTCCTTCTCCAAATTTTACATCCACTTATGAACGACCATTATAGAGGTTTTATAGCCTTTTAATCTTCACATGGAAGTTACAACTACCCAACTTCCTCTTATGGCCATACAACTTCCTATTTTGATCTTTTTACAACTTTTGAAAAGTTGCATTTTACAACTTTTACAACTTTTGACTCAAATGACTTTAAACCTTCAAAATAACCTTCAAAACATATTAAGATGGAATAATAATGTATTTTTGTCACCATTTTATCCCTCCAAGGATATTTTATACAAATTTTACCAAATGACTAATTCAAGACCTTATTAGGACAACTTGGACAACTCATTACAATGGGCTCTTTTAGCCTTACATATTGATTCATATTGACTCAAAATGACATTACAAATGAAAATGTAATTGAATACTTATGAATTGATTTTTATCCTCTTATAGACTCTTTTTATGCCTTTGTGTTAGGTGCTCCTGCACCATTCACCTTTCATACTCTATAAAGCCTTTTAAAGATGAGGTAATTTGTGATGTAGCTCCTCTAGATGTTTGTGATGTTTTGCTGGGACAACCATATATGTACCAGCCCCATGGTGTTTATGAGTCCAGACCTCGCAGTGTGACAATCAGATTAGGTGGGCAGAAATACCAAATACCAGAGGTAAGCCCTGCATACTCTACATCTTTGATTAGTGCTAAGCAATGTAGGAGGTTGGTTGCCAAAATGGGAACATTCATATTATTGATGATTTGTTCTAAAGAAGAAAGGAAATCAGTATATAATTCCCATGCCATCACAAACACCACAACACTGTGGATAAGATTAATATATCAGATTTTGATAAAATATGGGAATCTGTTTAAGTTACCAACTGGGGTACCTACACACTGCCAAGTGAGACACACTATTGATTTGATACCGAGAACTCCATTGCCCAATGAACCAGTCTACCGTAGATCAGTATTAGAAAATAATGAAATTAAGAGGCAAATACAAGAATTGATTGAGAAGGGACATATTCATCCAAGTGCATCACCCTGTGGCAGTCCCATTGTTCTGGCAAAGAAAAAGGATGGAACTTGGAGACTTTGTATTAACTGTAGGACCTTGAACAAAATTTCAGTCAAAAATAGGTATCCACTTCCCCGGATAGATGACCTTTTGGACCAGCTTAGAGGGGCCCGATTCTTCACAAAAATTGATTTGTAATCGGGATACCATCAAGTACCAATTGACTCAGCAGATGTGTGGAAGAAAACTTTTAAATCGAAAGAGGGATTGTTTGAATGGCTAGTGATGCCTTTCAGTCTAACAAATGCCCCAACGACATTCATGAGAATGATGAATGATGTACTCAGACCGTTCACTGATTCCTTTGTGGTGGTATATATGGATGACATACTCATCTTCAACAAAACTTGGGAGGAACATTTGTAACATGTGGAAAAAATTCTCTCAACTTTACAAGATCGTGGGATTTATGCAAACAAAGAAAAGTGCTCCTTTGGTATGCAAAGTATTAGATACTTAGGGTATGTTATTGATAGTGAGGGTGTCCATGTTGATCTTGAGAAGATACAGGTGATTAAGGACTGTCCATCTCCTGTAAATCTCACAGAGCTACGAAGTTTCCTCGAGTTGGCAAACTTTTATCGCAGATTTGTGTTGAGGTTCTCCCATTTGTCTTGGCCTTTAAATCAGCCATTGCGGGGGAGGGGGGGGGACACAAGAAAATTTCAAATGGACAGGTGCTCAACAAGAAGCATTCGAGGAGTTAAAACGAAGGTTATGTTCAACACCAGTTTTATCTCTTCCTGACCTGCAATAGTCATTTGAAATATAAACTGATGAATCAGGATATGCCCTAGGAGCAGTCCTCATGCAACATGGTCACCCAGTTGCATATCATAGTGAGACTTTTTCTAATATAGTGCGTCAGTATACCACTTACGACAAGGAACTGTATGCTATCGTTCAAGCCTGTAAGCAGTGGAAACATTATATTTTGGGTAAGGAGACTATCATCCACACAGACCACAAACCTCTTCAATTTTTGCAAACACAAGGGAAGTTGCAAAATGACTGACATCAACGATGGTCAGCCTATCTTCAACAATTCCATCTCATATTCGCCACAAGAAGGGAATCACTAACAAAGTAGCAAACTGTTTGAGCAAGCCTCCGATTGCAGCTATAAGTATGGTATTGGACTCATGTGGTCATCAAACTAAAGCCTGGGCTTGCTTGTATGAGAATGATGTTGAGTTTGCAGATGTTTATAATCAATTGGTGAATGGAAATCAAGTGAATGACTTCTATTTACAAGATGGAATGCTTTGTCACCTTGGCTAAATTTGTGTGCCCAATGCAGAATGCAAAAAGCTGATATGGGAAGCTCACTATAGTAAGGTTGCTGGTCATTTTGGCATAGGTAAGACTACTACTATACTTCAAAGGTATTTTTATTGGCCAAAGTTGAGAAATGATGTCATTTCATATATTCAAGCTTGTACCGCATGTGTTATTGCTATGCCTACTAATTGTAAACTTGGACTATAATCACCACTTCCTATTCCTGAAAAACCTTGGCATTCAGTTTCTATGGACTTTATGTTTGGTCTTTCTGCCACCAAAAGAGGCCACAATTGTGTGTATTTTGTGGTAGATAGGTTCTAAAAAATGGCAGTAATAGTGGCTTGTAAAAAGACAATTTCTGCAGAGGACACTGCAAAGCTTTTCTTTGAACACATTTGGGTTCATTTTGGTCTGCCGAATACCATTATTTCAGATAGGGACAACAAGTTTCTTAGTAAGTTCCGGTCTACATTATGAGAGAAGATGGACACAAAATTAACAAAGTCTACTGCTTTCCATCCTCAAACAGATGGCCAAACAGAGGTAGTGAATCAAATGATCATTCACATCCTACGCATATATCACTCATAACATCCCCGCACATGGGATGAAAGTCTTCCATATGTTCAGCATAGCTACAACAGGACAATTCACAGTTTGACTAGTCACAACCCATTTGAGGGTTGTCTTGGTTATCAAACACTTGCACCCATGGATGTTGCCATACCACTTATTCAACTCGATCTGGTTCCACGTGTTGGTAAGGAGGAAGATAAGGTAGCACAGTTCATTGATAGAATTCATCATCTACAACAACAAGTTCATGAAATCTTGGAGCATACCAATAAGAAATATAAGGAGAGACATGATCAGCATTGTACTCCTCATAATTTTCAAGTCGAGGACAAGGTGTGGTTGCATATCCAGAAGGAACGATTGTAGGGTGCTAATAGGAAGCTTCATCCTCTGTGTTATGGGTCATACACAATCATCAAGCAAGTTGGTGATAATGCTTTTGAGCTCAATTTACCCCCATTTCTGGGTCTTCATCCAATCTTCAATGTGGAACTCTTGAAGCCATATTTTCCTCCACTATTAGATGTTGCAGATGTGGGAGAAACAATTTCCACTACAGAATTGAATCCAGATGTAGCTTCTCTATTCCAATGTGATCAGATTGTAGACACCATGGTGAAAACACTCAAACAACAATAGATCTATTTGTACAGAGTGGTTTGAGCAGGGCAAATTGCTCAACAAGGAAAGTGGTTTACCCGGGAGCAGCTTCAACTCCGTTTTCCTCATCTCATTCAGAGTGTTGATGCAATGGGGCCCATTGCTTTTCAAGGGGGAAGTAATGATCAGAAACAAATTTGAAATATTGAAAAAATATTTTCATATTTTTTCTAGGTTTTTCTACATGTTAATAATTAGGTATTTTGAAGGCCTTCAGGGCATTTTCAGCCCTTGAAACTTTGGTCTATCCTTTAGAACATTGTTGTAGGCACATTCTTTTAGAACTTTGCCTTCAACTCTTGGAAATCTTTCCAACGAGTTAAACGTCTCACAATTTCGAGTTTTGAGTAGAAAGTTATGTCTAGTTAAAGTTAGGACAAAATTTCATATAGTTTTTTGAAAATTTCGTAGTTTTGGATTTTATTATGCAATAAACAAATATGACTATTGAGTTTCAATTCTCAAGGGGTTTTGGTGACCCTTGGAATCTCATGAACTGTTATATGTTGGATTTTCGAATTGAATGGATTACTTTTTGGCTTGCTTCAATTTTTTGTTTACCGTGTTCATGTAAACAAATCCACAATACCGCAAGTTCTCACTCAGGTGTTGTCATCCGAATCCATAATTCAAATCAGGCAGGAGATTATATATGTGACATTGGTCTCATTGAATACAACTTAGATTATCGTGTATTTTAATATAACTTCAAAATTCAAAGTTTTGCAAAGTTTTCCCAAATGGCTGCTCTATGGGCTGTGGAAAAAGTATTTAGTTAAGTTCAACATATTCACCAATTTATCATAAATTAAGTTGTTAGCTTAATTTCTTTGGTAATGAAGAATATACATCTATCATGAGGAATAAGCTCTTTGGAAATAGAACTTGTGAGCAAATAAACTTTAAGTTATAGATTATTTTTGCATTTACAATTTTCTAATAAGCACATTAACTAAACTAGTGTTGAAATTGATGGCCATTCTCAAGTTCATTAGTAAATTATTTTAATAATCTTGATTACAAATTGTAATAGAATTAAGATTAAAATATTATATTTTTAAAAAATTATATAAATAAAATAAAAATAAATTAAAGCATAGTATAATCATTAGTTAATTTCATCAAAATAAAATTAAAAATCTCAAAATGATATGAGTTGTTTTTTTTCCTCGCAAAGATAAGAAAGCATGTTGCTATTGTACAGTTAAGTTTATAAACATAATTAATTTAATTAATTTTGATTTAGAACAAATGAATCAATTATATTTTTTACATCAGAATTCAACATATTAATGGTAGATCCAAGACATCATTTTTTTACAGTGGGGTCACTCATAACAGAAAACCAGTACATTGACCACAACATCCAGGCTCTTTAAGCTCTGCCATCAAACATACCATAGAAACTGGTACTACAAATATTAACCACAAATTAATGCCTAAAAAAGAACCCTAAATAGTTATTTGAGATTAAGATACCCCAAAGACCAAACTTTACAGAGACTGTTTAAGCTTTGCCATCTAATTCATTCCAGAAGAAATGAAAAAGAAAACATATTAGTTACAGATAAACAAACCTAAACCCAGACGAAGGGAAATTACATATCTGCACCACCGGCTTCTCATGGAATTATTTCATCTCCATTAATTCTGTCAGTCTCCCAAAATCAAAACACTTCAACTATAAAAAGGCATTCACAAACCTCAATTTGACAGGGAAGTCGTGGCAGTGTCTTCCTCGTGCAAAATTTCAAAGGGCGGGAAGAAATCAGAGAAAATATCGACGCAGACTTCGAGATAAAAGCTGGCAATCATCTCTCTGTAAACAGGCAACCTCACCAGTTGTTGACATCTCAGCAATTCCTCCACATCTTTGAGAATTCTCGTATCTTTCTCTTCCACAAGCATTTTCTTCAAATACTCTCGAAACTGATTGCACGCCTCCTCCACACAAACCCTACGCAGAGTCTCAATCTTCTGTGCACTTTCCATTTCAATTGCAATTATCGATTCTTCAACATCAGATGCAAATTTACAATCCATCTCTTCCATTTCTTTCCTCAAAATTTCAATTTCAAGAAATCAGGCCGAATTCCAGAAAACAAGAACAAATTTTAAGAAATCCGGCCGAATTCCAGAAAACAAGAACAAATTTTAAGAAATCAGGCCGACTTCCAGAAGACAAGAACAAGTTTTAAGAAATCAGGCCGAATTCCAGA
This sequence comes from Cryptomeria japonica, assembly GCF_030272615.1. Classification (NCBI taxonomy): domain Eukaryota; kingdom Viridiplantae; phylum Streptophyta; class Pinopsida; order Cupressales; family Cupressaceae; genus Cryptomeria; species Cryptomeria japonica. The sequence continues at coordinate 269,795,303 of NC_081407.1, read as the reverse complement.
AAAAAATAACAAATTTTCAGAAATCAGGCCGACTTCCAGAAAAAAAGAACAAACTTTGAGAAATCAGGCCGAATTCCAAAAAACAAGAACAAATTTTAAGAAATCCGACCGAATTCCAGAAAACAAGAGGAACAAATTTTGAGAAATCCAGCAGAAACCAGAAAACAAAGGCTTGGGGAAGACGAGACGATCGATCGTTTTCGCCTTCTTTATTGAAATCAACCGACGGGTCTTGTACGCCAGTAAACAAAAAGCAGTCGGCGTTTGATTTTTTTCCCATTTCTTCGAATCTGCTGTGTTCTCCGACGTCAGAACAGGCGGCTTACCTTTGCTTTTTAAAAAGAGAAAGAGACGTTCGTGTTTTACTTGCCATGCGGAAGGGGACTGGAAAGCTATTGAAAGCTCCAGCGGTGGGTCCCACAAACCCACTCCAAGGCACAGTGGGACCCACACATGCTCTAACTGGTAGATGCTTGTTTGACAAATGAGGAATATTTTGCAAGGTACTAATTAAATTTATGAATAAGGCCACATTAACACTTCTGGTGGGAATAATGGGATTAGGTCAATATTTGATTTTATTTTATTTTTTATATTAAGTGGATTAAAATATGGTATGTATTCAAATTAGGAATGTCCAAGGGGTTGAACTTAGTTGGTTAAAGCATTGAGTTCTCAATGTGGAGACCCAAGTTCAACTCCGATGAGGGACACCTTTGTGTAGAATTCTAAGTTGTGACTCTTGGTCTTCCATCGGTTGTATTTATCTCATTGTTAAGTGGATTTCTAAGTTGTGACCCTTGGTCTTCCAATTGTTGTTTCTAGTTTGGTGCTCGAAAGGAGCTGGTATTTGTAATAAGTTTGTAACGTGGATGCTCGAATGAACAAAAATGAGCTTTGTGATTATATGATACTTAATACAAAAATTAGGAATAGGGTTTTGGTTGGTTTATCATGAGAAGAGAATCAATCTATAGAAATCATTTGGTCATTGAATTTGGTCTAAGTGTGTGAGAATTTGAATCTTCATAAATTTAAACAAATATATATATATAATCATTCATATTAATTAAAAAAATTATTAGTTTAATATTTGTTAATTTAAAAATAAAAATAAAATTATTTATTATAGGTCAATAAGGTTTGTTGATAAAGTTGAATGGTTTCAGACGAGCCCACCAAGAATCAAGTCTTGTTGAATGCAAGGCTTCGACATCATAAGAGATGAGATGAGATCGAGATCGTGCCCCTAGTAAATTTGGCAAAATGAATACCCCTCAGTCCTCGACCCATATCAGATTGGTATGCAACACTTCAACATCATAAAGGATGAGGTCGGGATCGTGCCTAAGACGAATTTGATAGAATGGATACCCCTTAGTCCCTGGCCTATATCAAGTTAGTATGTTCATGGACTTCATGCCCCTGCTAGATATCATGCATGTGATCCAAACCTCCATCAAAAATAAATAAAAAGATTCTTTACCAAAATGCTAAGAAGAAAATTTTATGTACTAAAAGATATGCTTGGTCAAACATGCTTAGTGTTTAATAAAATTTAAAATTTTAGATTTAAATTTGATGATAAAAAATATTTTAATTTTATTCTAAACTAGTTTATATTGAAGTTTATCATATATTATTATTGCTTTCATTTAAAATTAAATATAGAATTAGTCATCCTTATTTTTTTATGTGGTTTCTTTGGATTTAATTATTATGAGATGACTATAAAATGGTTTTGTTGAAAAAAAAGAGAGATTAAATGAATCTTAGCAAGTTTTTAATGGTGAAATTTGTATTTTGATGTTTTATTTCGTTAAGTGTTGTGTTAATTTTGAGGTAATGTTTTGATATTTTTATATGATGCAAAATAGTGAAATTTTTGTTAAAGTTAAGTTTACATATTTAATTTATTTAATATTAATTTGTAAGTGGTTTTATGATTATCAATTATTCTTTTATCTAATCTTTACATATTTGGCTTATATGCTCATCTAAGTTTCCTTAGATCTATGGGCATACTACTATCTATGAACATACTACAATCAAATTAATCACATTTATCTACTAATTAGTTTAGGTTAATAAATGCTTGCATGTATACATTCAATAAGAAAGATGGCATACTAAAAGAAAAAAATATTACATATGAATCATTTTCTTCATCAAAATAAATTACTTTCCCTTACACCTATACATAAACTTTAATTCAAAATGGATACAGATAAATTGATAGATCTTTGATAAGAAGTGAAAGAAATAACATTTTTGCTTTAAAAAAAGGATTTGACCTATTTACTAAGCTTAAATTAATTATCTATAATAAATGTGAAAGCTTTGGCTATTTTATTGTTTTGAGTTCAGTTGAACCAATGTTTCTACAATTAGGAAAAATTAGTTTTGTTTATTCATTTGAAAAGTAATCAAATTGTGTCAACTTGTTAGGTTAATGAGGTTCAAGATGCAAGCAAAGGTCTTAAACAATCATGATCTTTTCTCCATTAATTTGCACTCCACAAATCCTCTTCCCTAGTGTAGCTATGGAAGTCAACCATGATGCTCAATCCAAGAATTGAACTCTTTGATATTTTATAAAATATGACAGGGGATAAATTGCAATGGGAAACATGTGTATGTAAATATGTGCAAATGTAAATGTAATTAGGGCATATATAAGGTGAATGCACGTAGTAGAATGTGAGCTCAAGAATATAATATGGAAAGGTGTATATGAAAGTGTGACATAGATACAAATACAATAGGAGATAAATGCATAAGAACAAGTAAAACAAATACAAAACTAAAATTGGAAATTGAATCAGTTTATTAATTTCATAATTATAAATATAAATTAGTTAAATATTATTGTAATGGTGAAAAATACATCATAATACCCTTTCTCATTTGGTTTTGTGTCTATTTAAGGATTATGACTTGATACATATATGTGATAATAAATGTTGTACCCTTGTGTAAATTCAAGCCTATTTACCTAGTTTTATTTAATCCTTATTTTCATATGATCCAAACTTCCAATATGTATGTTTGATACATGTCGATTTTAGTCATTGGGTCATCTCTATAAGTGTGAACTTGAGCTACAAATTTAAAAATTCAAATTTGGTTGATTGGCATCCTCTGTCTTTCTTCCCTAAAGCCAACTATGTACTTGTTTTTTTTTATGATTTAATGTCATTTACTTATATAAGAAGACTAGTTTCTATTCATCTATCGTCACATCTCTTGTATTGAATATCAAGAGATCCCTCATTCATTATAGAGAATGTAAAATACAAATTACTAGAATTGTATTTCTCATGTTTAGTCATACACCTTATTGTCAATCATTATAAGTCCTAACTCATCTTCAATGGTCATGAGGTAATTGTGAAGTGGATGTGAAATAATTTGGTTCAATTGACACTTCATCTACCTTCTCTATGTATATTAATAAATGTGCACCCATTCTTTGTAAGTGGATAATAAAAAGACAAGTGAGATTCAAATGATGACACATACAACACTTATCTATTCTAACATTTATATTATATACTAAGACTTGGCATAATAAATTTACCATTTTCTCTATCAATGAAGACTATTTTAGTTCGATTGTATGGTTCTTTTACTTTTATTAGTCATTTATTTGTACTCAATTTGCAAAAATCCTCAAAATTAAATGTAATAAATTTATAGTCCACTTTAATTGTACACGTATTCCCTTTTAGAGTATGTTTTTACCTAAATACCTTTTATGTACCTTTAGTTTATATTTTAGTGCATTAAAATTGTAATTCTCTTAAATTTTGAAATGTGCATGCTTTTCATGACATGTATGTATCCTAATTTTTCTTTCATGCCATAAATAATTTACTTTTCTTGTGCAATCTTCATGTATATGGTAATATGTAAATAGGTTCTTGAAAGTAATTGTAAATGCATATATATGCAAGTGGTCTATTGTGGATGAGTTTCTACTATAGGATCTATTACATCCTAGTCCCCCACCTCCACCCCTAGATCTGATGAGGCTTGCTTGTGAGGAAGAATAGACTAAAACATGAACATAAATCCAAGAAAAAAATTGTGATCCAGATGAGCTCGTTGTCCCTCATCTATATTACAATTTGCATATTCAATGCAAATTGTTAATGATTCAATTAAATTGATTGATGTAGAACTAGATAGATTCCATTTACGGAGGACAGAGATGACACAATTTAATACAAATGGACTCTCCTATAAGGATATCCATGATTCTCACATTACCAAAGAACACTTACCCCAATTTTTCATTGACCTCCACACTAATCAACCCATTCCTCCAAACAAAAAATGAATTTCAATTAGGTGGTGTAGGCATCCTCAAATAGGTACACATTTTTGGGAGCAATGGTGGATGGTATTTGATCGTCCACCACATGCTAATTTTGAGGTGCCCTTATTTTTTTTAGAAAATTATATGTAGAGCTTCAATTGGGTTTAAAACCCAATTATATGTAGAACTTCAATTGGGTTTAAAACCCAATTATTTTGACATGAGAGAATTTTAGGATGTTGGTGGTGGCAAACCAAAACATAGCTTAGGGGCACATGTGTTGATCCAAATAAAACTATGTCTGCCCTACCCATCGTCACTCCTTCTTCTCCTATTATTCCCCACAGGGGCTTCACTTAGTGAAACTGGGTTATATCATGTGTGTTCATGATGTTAGAGTAAAGTAATTTAATTAACTTTACTCTCCTCTTAAGATTTCCCTTTATGCACATATTAGTCATTTAATAATTAATATTTAATTATTAAATGCACACACCTTAGGGTTAGGTTTTCCTTTTGGTGTTGATCTCCTTTATAAGGATTGATCTCTTGTATTATTCATTCTCTTGATTCATTTTTCTCTGATAATAAATCTTTCTCTTTGTCAAAGCCAAAACCCTTGTATTTGTTCTCTCTCTTTCTCTGTGACAGGTTTCTTGCATGCAGGTTTCTTTGGGTTCTGTAGATTTGTATTTCTCAAATCCTACATGGTATCAGAGCTGGATCTGCTTTAGCTTGTTCAGACTTTTGAAAGATTTTGAGATCCAGGTTTTGGTTGCATCAGATCTGTGTTTGTCTTCTGTTTTTTATTTTGGAATAGGGGGTATTTTTTTCGGTGCACTTTGAGCCCAAACAGACCTCACTGTTGAGCTCGTAGCGCCCAAAAACCCCTATTTCCATATAAAATTCGTCCGATTTGGACACAGTTGCTACAGAAGGCAAAAAAATTTATGCCCCAAGGCCGTACGGCCCTAGGGCACGCAGAACGAGGTGAAAATTCAAAAAAAATTTAAAAATAAAAATAAAAAAACGCAATTTTTTTAATAAAAAAGGCGCAGCTAGCTTTACCGCTGCGCCCCACCGGTGCGCAGCCCGGCGGCCACCGCCGTCGGCGGTAACCCACCCACGTGCCCCCCGCGTGCCGCCCGCCACCCGTGCCCAGCCCGCGCGCCGCCAGTCCACCGCCACCGCCACAGTGCCACCAAACCCCTGGGCCAGCCCCTGGTCGCCCAACGGACCAGGGGCCATTTTTTTAAGCCCCTGAGGGCTAGCAGGGCCATTTGGGTCTTTTTGGAGCTGTTTTACCAAATCGGGCATAACTTGGGCGTCCGATCTCCATTTTTCAAAAATGAATAGGCGTTGGAAAGCTGACTCCAAGCCCGTTCTAACGGTGTAGGAATTTTTTCAAATTTCTCCATTTTGATTCCATTTTTTCACAGTCAAAGTCCGATGAGCCTTTTTGCACTCCGAGGGGCATAACTTGCTCGTTTTTGCTCCGTTTTTCGAAAGCGAATAGGCGTCAGAAAGGTGGTTCTATGCTCTTTCCAGATATATAGTCTATTTCATCATTAAATTCTTTATGTGCTCATAATTTTGTCTCAACCCGTTACTTCTTTCTATCATTTTCTGGCTTTCAGTTTGTACTGGGGATTAGTTTTTTGCATTGTGGGGGGGTGTTTTCTCTTGCTTTCTATTATTTACATCAGAAAACTAGAATATACAAACACCAATACAAAACAATCAAACCCCTTCTGCATCTTCTGTCTAGTTCTGAAAGACCACTTAATAATAATTAAAACATTCAGAGCAGTTGAGGCACAGTTCATAGGATGGCCGACAAGCCTATTGACTCTCTCACACCACACAATAACCACACTTGGAAGGGTATCATGATGACTCTTCTTCAGTCTCGGGGGTTATGGTCCTGTTTGGATGAGATTCAACCTCAGTTGACACGTCCCTTTGAGGTTATGCAGCACAGGAACAATATGGATCAGGCTATGGGATTGATGGCTTTACACATTTTCGACAGTCTCCAGTTTCATCTTGAGGGTTGTCTCACTCCTTGAGCCATTTGGACCAAGTTTGAAAGACTTTTTGGTACTGTCAACGAGTTCAGAGCTTTACAGCTTGAGGCAGAGTTAACTTCCTTGGTACCTGATTCATTTCCTTCTATTGAGGACTTTCTGATGAAGTTCAAACAATAAAGATCTATCTTGCAGGGTTGTGGTAAGACTAAGACTGATACAGAGTGCATTTTCCTGATCCTCTCCAAGCTTCGGGGTCCATTTCAGATCTTCTCTTCAACCTTCTATTCCACCATGGATGCCTTGGGTGCTCGACATGTCATGCCTTCTTTTGAGGTCTTTTGTGATCGTCTGACTCGTGAGCAAGCTAAGCTTAAGCAGTTGGATTCACTTTCAGGTTCACAGAACCAAGCATTGGTAACCCAGTCCTCCAAAGGAAAACAGAAGTAGAAACCGAAGCCTAAGAAAGATTCAGAGGCTAGTGAGAATCCCTCCAAGCCACCACCTAAGTTTGATTCAAAACCACAGTCCAATTCTAAACAGGGCAAATCTTCAAAGTCTGGTGAGTCTTCCTCCAAGACTAAGAAGAAATCAGGCGATCCTTGCAGTTTTTGTGGCAAGGAAGGACATCTCGTTTCTAGGTGTTGGAAATGTTTAGAGGCTTTGGAGGAAGCCATGCAGCAGCATAATATCAGTGCACCTCAGCCTCCTTCACAGCCCACAGGGAAAGGTCATGCTCTTTCTGCACGAGCATTGTCCTCCGCATCCACTTGGATTCTAGATTCTGGTGCTTCTCACAATATGACACACACAGAGGATTTTGTCACCGCTCTTGCCCCTATCGGCACTAGACATATTGCAGTTGGTGACTCAGCACAACTTTCCGTTCAGGGTTCTGGTACTGTTTCATTGGATGGTGGTTGTCTTCAGGATGTGCTTTTGGTTCCTGACATTTTGACAAACCTTCTATCCATTTATCAGATTTGCCACTCTGGCTCTAGTAAGACAGTTGAGTTCTCACCTCATGATGTGGTTATTCGAGATCTTCATGATCCTGACTTGGTTGTGGCTACTGGGAGTGTGGATTTTGCATCTCACTTATATAGTTTTGATGGCTTTGAGAGTTCAGACACGGTTGGTTCCTCTCTTATAGCACATGCAGATTCAGTGAGCAGGCTTTGGCATGAGCATTTTGGCCATGTCAATTATAGATATCTACAGCAGATGAGTACACAGGCACTTGTGATTGGGCTTCCACAGATTTCTTGTACGGATGGTGTATGTCGTGGTTGTGTTCTTGGCAAACATCATCGAGATCCTTTTCCTAAGGGTCGAGTCTCTCGTGCTAGGGCAGCCCTAGAGTTGGTACATAGTGATCTTATGTCCTTTCCGACTCCTTCTTTTTCAGGTGCCCGTTATGTGCTCACTTTTATTGATGACTTCTCCAGACGTACATGGGTGTACTTTCTTAAGTACAAGTCTGATGTCTTTGACTCATTTAGGATTTTTAAGACATTTGTGGAGAAGCAATCTGGACTTTCTATCAGGCGAATACGCACAGATAATGGGGGGGAGTATGTAAATCAGGCTTTAGAGATTTTTGCACTGAGCATGGTTTACAGCATCAGTTTACAGTTCCTTACACCCCTCAGCAGAATGGTGTTGCTGAGAGAAAGAACAGAACCTTACGGGAGATGGCAAATTGTATGATACAGTCTCGAGCTATGAGTTCTTCATTTTGGGCTGAGGCAGTCAATTGTGCCAATTATATTCATAATCGGATGCCTCATAAGGCATTGCGACATATGACTCCTGAGGAGGCTTGGACCCATGTCAAGCCTGATGTTTCTATATTCTGAGTTTTTGGTAGTGAGGCTTGGGCATTTATTCCTGATGCTCAGCGGAACGCCATGGAGAGGAAGAGCCGACCACTCATATTTGTTGGCTACTGTGAGGATTTTAAGGCATACAGGTTGTTTGATCCTGATTCCAGAGAGGTCTTGTTTCGGTGGGATGTCCAGTTTGATGAGTGCTATCCTCAGATGGATTCTCCATCACCAGCTTCTCCCTCATTGCCTACTCCTTCCTCTTCATCTCTTGAGGATTACTTATCTCTTGAGGATGATGTAGATGATGATCCACCATCTCCACCACCACCAGTTGCTCCGTCTTTGCCGAAGTGGGCCCATGATACTGTTGCTGCAACTGGTTCTTTGGCAGGTGATCCTTCAGATACTCGTCACACTCGTGCTCAGACATCTGGTTCTAGTCTTTTGAGTCATGCCCTTTCAGATGATCCTCAAAAGTTTTCAGAGGCGACAGGACACCTTGAGTGGGATAGGGCCATGGATGAGGAGTATTCTTCTTTGATGAAGAATCATACTTGGGATCTTTGTCCTCTTCCTAAGGGAAGAAAGTTGGTTCGGTGCAAGTGGGTGTATCATACCAAGTATGTTGCAGATGGTTCTATTGATAAGTATAAGGCCCGTCTTGTTGCGAAGGGGTTTTCTCAGGTAGAGGGTATTGACTACTCTGAGACCTTTGCTCCTGTCACCAAGATGAATTCTATACGCCTGGTACTTTCACTTGCAGCTTCACAGGGATGGACAGTGTTTCAGATGGATGTGAAGAGTGCCTTCTTGCATGGAGACCTACATGAGGAGATCTATATGGAGCAGCCTCAGGGATTTGTGCAGGACACTTCTTTGGTTTGCAGACTTCGTCGTTCATTGTATGGTCTCAAACAAGCCCCCAGGGCTTGGTATGAGAAGATGGACTCTTTTTTGCTTTCCTCTCACTTCACATGCTGTCATTCCGATCACACAGTGTATCTTCAGCGTCAGGAGGGTGATCTTTTGATTCTTGTGCTATATGTCGATGATCTCATCATTACAGGTAGCTCATCCTCCATGATTCAGAGTGTTCAGAGAGCTTTGATGGAGCAGTTTGAGATGACAGATCTTGGTCTCTTGCACTTCTTTCTGGGTCTACAGGTTATTCAGTCTTCGGATGGGATTTCCATATTTCAGGAGAAGTATGCTCTTGATATGCTTTAGCGATTTGGCATGCTTGATTGCAAGTCTGCCCCCACTCCATTTCAGTCAGGTGTTGTTTTGTCTTCCACTTGCTCTACTCCTTCAGTAGACCCCACTTTATACAGGCAGTTGATTGGCAGTTTGTTGTACCTGACACATTCTCGTCCGGATCTTTCCTTTGCGGTTGGTCTTGTCTCTCGGTTCTCCCATGATCCTCATGAGAGCCATTGGAAAGCAGCCAAACGTATTTTGAGGTATATTCGGGGCACCACACATTATGGCATTCACTACACTTCAGGATCCCCGCACATCATTGGCTTCACTGACTCCGATTGGGCTGGTGATGTCAATGATCAGAAGTCTACTTCTGGCTTCATTTTTTGCCTTGGTTCTGGTCCTATTACATGGTCTTGCAAGAAGCAATCTGCTATTGCATTATCATCTACAGAGGCTGAGTACCGTGCAGCAGTGTTAGCCAGTCAGGAGGTTTTATGGCTTCGGCAGTCGATGACAGAGTTTGGGTTTCCTCCAGATTGTCCCACTACTCTTTGGTGTGATAATCAGAGTGCCATTCATATTTCTCGCAACCCAGTGGAGCATCAACGGACAAAGCATATTGAAATCCACATGCACTTCATCAGGCAGTTGATTCAAGATGGTTCTCTCATCTTGGAGTACATTCCTACAGAGGAGCAGGTTGCTGACATCTTCACTAAACCTTTGGCATCTCCGCGCTATCTTCAGTTGCACTCCATGCTTGGGGTGAAGGAAGTTGTCCTTGGGGGGTCTCAGTGAGGCCTTCCTTCCTTCATGTTTTCTTTTCAACATGTTTCTGTATCTCTTTTTGGAGAGGAGTTTTTTCCCACTGGGTTTTCTCCTTTACTCCGCTTTATAGAGATTTTCTTGTATTCGGGTACCTGATCAGGCCTTGTTGCCGGGACCCTCTTTTGCATTGTAGTTCCTTTGCTTTCTTCTGTATTGTTTGTAGCTGCATTGTAGCTCATCTTAAGGGGGGGTGTTAGAGTAAAGTAATTTAATTAACTTTACTCTCCTCTTAAGATTTCCCTTTATGCACATATTAGTCATTTAATAATTAATATTTAATTATTAAATGCACACACCTTAGGGTTAGGTTTTCCTTTTGGTGTTGATCTCCTTTATAAGGATTGATCTCTTGTATTATTCATTCTCTTGATTCATTTTTCTCTGATAATAAATCTTTCTCTTTGTCAAAGCCAAAACCCTTGTATTTGTTCTCTCTCTTTCTCTGTGACAGGTTTCTTGCATGCAGGTTTCTTTGGGTTCTGTGGATTTGTATTTCTCAAATCCTACACATGACATACTAAAGAGTCCCCCTATTTTAAAAAATTATTGCCCTAAACTCTTTTTTTTCACCCCCTCCCAATACATAACTCTAATTAAAAGCCCCCTATTTTCACCAATATTGCATTTTTTCATAGCTTGAATTAAAACCCCCCTATTTTTACTGATAGGCAATATATTGTACCCTCATTTTTGGGATATTAAACCCCCCAATATGAATGCATGTGATATCATATTGGCTATCTAGTGAAGCCCCCATTTTATTCCCATACCCATCGAGCATCAATCAATCATTTTAGCATTCAGATTTAATTGAGTGCATTCTCAAGTAATCTCACAGAATAAGCTACCCATATTACAATTGAAGTCAGTGTCAAGAGCATGGAGGAACATCTGATACAGCTAGTCCTAGCACTCCACGCGTGTTTATGTCACATTTTTGTATGAATTATAGTCATATATGTTATGGCCCTACTCCTACATCTACTTCAAATGCACCTACATCAAATTAGATCACATCATATGTGGATTTTTTATGTGTTGATGATCATCCTACATAGGTATACATGTGGCATATATAAATTAGGTGTCTCTTTTAATGTACATATAAAAAATCTATTCAATATCAACAATTATATATTTAATATTTTAACATTCAAATTGTTTGGAGATGATGGCCTCCAAGAAATCAATTACATCTGATCGATTTTGTTTTGTATTGAAACACTTGCACAACTCAACACACCTTTTGACGTATCTACCAATATCTAGATTGAACCGTTCAATTTATCATGTTGATTTTTTAAAATATATTAAATAATTTTAACTTCGAGTAATATAATTTAGTCCTAAACATGTAAAATATTTTGTTGCTCCAGGGAGGTCATGCAACTTCTATGTCTGATCTATAGGAAGATGCGGTGAGTGCTCCTTCATCATCAGTTGTTATGCATGAGCCATCCCCTATATGTATTTTTATAAAACTCTACTTTAAAATGTGTACATTTACTATGTATTAAATATTTTATTATATATGTCTACAGGTTGATACCACCATTAGGAAAGGTATTGACAAGCTATTAATCAAGGCCAATTTCTCTAGTCGTCAACATCATTTCAGGTCAGTTAAAAGTAATTTTTATATGTGCAATTTATAGGTCCTTTATATGGATTAATAAAATTAGTACTTGAATATACTTTTTAACCTAATTCATACATGTTTTTTATTTGATCTTGTAGGAGTTAGCTAATTGTACTTTTGGTCTTAATATGATAGTACCTACATCCTTTGCATAGAAAATTATGGGAGGAGATGAGCAACATCATACAATAATTTAAAATATTGATTATTCAATCAATTATAAATTAAGATTAATTAAATCAAATTTAAATCATGCACATGTGTGCACGTGTTTCTTTCTCTTGTACAACATGAGACAGGTCCTAACTCGATGATAGTACCTATACTAGGTAATGTAGAGTAAGCTGTGAGGCATATGAACAACCTCATATAGTATTTTTGTAATTTTACAAATTAAAATGATTTATTCATTTCAAATAATGCACATGCATTTATAATTTTTTTAATATAAAATCTCATTTCAAATTTCTCTCTTATACAATATGAGACATGTCAATCTAGTTTGTGTGGATTGAAGAGGAGTCTTGATTTTAGTGGCAATAGGAATTAGATCATATATTTAACTATATCATGTATAAACTATAATTTGTTTTTTTATCATCCTAACTAATTTATTACTCGTGAGACATGTTATAGTACACATTCCATGGACTTTATTTCAGTTTCACTTGTTCACACATGCACACTTTATTTCAGTATTTCATGGACTATATATTTCAATATTTTATGGACTATTGTTGTCTTAGTATTTCATGGACATTAAATAAATTACAATATTTTGTGGACTTTATTGAACATTATTACATGTCGATGCAGTTTAACTTGAACAAGTCTCTTAAAGTAGGAACCAATATTTGTAGAAAAAATTGAAACTCTAAAAATGTTGATCTAGGTTGAATGTTTTATGCATGCATCTCAAAAAATTTATGCAATTTAATTTAGTTATAATTCACCTAAAACATAAATATTTTATGTATTTTGCATTATTTAGAATACACCTAAATCATACAAAAAGTATGCACTTTACATTATATAGAATGCAACTATTTAATTTATGCACTTAACATTATTTAGGTATGTCCATTAAATCATATCCTATGAGAAATAATGTCGGTAATTATGTAGCGATAGAAGTATAACATTAAACATTAAAATTGAAGCAATTTACAAGTATAGCACTCAACATATAACATTCAAATTGAAGCGATAGAAGTATGACATTAAACATAAAATATTAAAATTGTAGCAATAGAATTATAATATTAAACATTAAATTTTTTAAAGAAATACAAGTGTAACATTAAGGGTTGGTTCGAACTCTCCCTCACCCCCTCTTGTGGTTACTATGGGTTTGAGAGATTATTCTGTTACAATTGGTGTTGACACTGGGGTTATCGATGCTCTCGATGCTACTAATGCCTTGGTCCCTCCCATACCTCCTTTCACTGGTGGACAATTTTTTTCTCGTGTGGCCAATGTTGCTACTCATCCTCCTAAGGGAATTCTCCCTCTTCCCTATGCTACATCCTCCCCTGTGGTGGTTTGTGGACAAGATATCGATAATATTGATTTCTATCAATGTTGTGCTTTGATGTGTAGATTTGATAGACTCTAGCCTTCTCTCCTAGACCTCCATCGTTAGTTGAGTGTTTCTTGGAAGCCTATGGTTGCTCATAGCATTTAACTCTATCCTTGTGCTAAGGGTTTTTTCATTGCTAACTTTATTTCTTCTTTGGAAAGAGATTTGGTATTGGGTAAGCTGTGGGATTGGGGAGATAACTCTCTTTCTGTGAAGCCCTGGACAACTTCTTTTAACCCTCTTATTGAACCACTTAATGTGCATCTAGTTTAGGTTCACCTTCCTAATCTTCCTCTCCATTACTGGGAGCTTTCTTGCTATGAGGCTATTGGCAACTCAATTGGACGTTTCTTGAAGGTGGATGAGGCCACGTCTTCTATGGAGCACTCTACCTTTGCCCGCATTTTAATTGACACCGACATCTCTTCGCCTCTCTCTCGAGATGTAGTTCTTATCATTGGGGATATGCCTTGGATGCAATTATTGGATTATGAGGGCCTCCCCTTTTGCTACCGAAAATACTTCTCAACTTGTCATCTTGCTTCGAATTGTTCTATTCCTCGTCATAGGGATGTTGCTACTTGGTAGAAAAATGCTGTTGCAAATAATTTGATGGTCATTGTTGACTCCCCTCATGGGGATGTTATCTCCTCCCATGAGGAGGTTGTGCCCCTCACTGCTACTGAAGCTCCTATTGATGCTCTCGCTTCTACTATTTTGGCCTCCTTTCCTGAGGCCCCCACCCCTGGTTCTCCTATTCTGCAACCTTGTTCTACCCCTGTTGAACCTGTTTCTGATGTTGTTCCATCACTAAAACCTTTTGGTAATTTACTACAACCACCTACTTTCATGGTGGATAGATTCGTTGCGGGGACCTCCCCGCTCGATCCTTCCTTTGAGGGTCCTTATGACAATATTGACTAGACTGTCGTTTGTTGCAGGTAGAAGGGGAAGTCTTTCCTTGGCCCCTAAACCCCTCTTTGTCAAGGCTTGGGTGCTTCTCCCTCTCCTTGAGCTAGGTTTTGGTTGTTGGCTTGACAAGTTTTTCTTTTCGCATGTTTTGTTATGGAATTGTCATTATGGATAGTCTTTGTATTTGATCTTTGTTGTCTAGAATAATGTGTTGTTAATGTGCTCCCTCAAAAAAATTCTATCATATTTTATACTATCATCCTCATGTCTATATACAATATGAATAAATATGGCCACCTGCACCAAATTATAATATTGAGATTGAATTTCATCTTATGCAACAAGAATATAGTTTTTTCCAAAGTCAACCACTAATAGTATAGTTCCAATTGGAAATTTTTTTTGACATGTGTAAGATTGTCCATCAAGCCATCAAACATTGAGAGTGTTTCACATATTTGGGTACAATATTACTCTTAAGTTATGTGATGAATGCATGCACACTATTTTTTTGTGATTAAATTGCAATATTTGCTAATTTGTCCATCCTTTAAAAAGAATATTCAACATTCTTAAATCATTTCACATCCACTAATTATTTTTTAAAATCATGTAAAATACTTGCATACATACATTTTCCTAACAATGAAGGGTTACCACATCCATGCCCTTAAATAAAATTATTGCCCATTAGATGTTTCAAAAAATAAACTTGGTATAAACCCTTGATTTTTCAAGTGACATATTAATACAACATTCTTGCATAATTATTAGTATGCAAAGTACAGTGTATATATTGGAAAACACCAATACTAATAATGAAATTACATAATTTTTAGAACAAGAAGTGGTTCATTGCTAACTAATTTTTACATACCAAAGTTTACATTTCTTAAATGGTCTTTGATTTATGGTAATATTTCCAAGTAACACTAAATCATCTAAAAAAAATTATAAAATTTAGTTTGAGTCATGTATAATAGGTGTTTTGGATGAGGATTGTAAATTTTTTACCTTACTCTTGATTTCAACATATCTCTAGCATTAGATGATACCCTTGTTTAATCATAGCAATATTTTTCAAGCAAAGATTTGATTTTACTATTTAATTTTATGTCAAACCTTAGGAGTCTACCACTAAAACTCCAACATTGGTTGATTGGATCATTTTTAATACTTTTTCTTCCATTTGTTGCTCTAACCAAAGTGTAAGGATGTGTATATAAAATTACACTAATGATGCAATAAAAATCTTTTATTCAAGGTTTTTTCATTAACTAAAGTTTTTTTAGCTTGTTGTGCGACATTCTTATCTTGAGATTGACTCTTTTTTCCAAAAAAATCAATAGCACTTGCAATAGTAGATATAGTTTGTTAAAGTGATTCATCTCTCTTTTTTGGTTTCACAAAAAAACTTAACTTTTTCATTACTTCTCTCGTTTTCCACATTCTCATCAATTGCATCAAGAATTGATGCTGAAATGTTAAAAAAATTCAATTAAAAAAAATTATTTATATAATTTATTTGTATAGGTTCTTATTTGAATCCAAGAAATCTTCCAAGGAATATTATCTAAGACATTACTTTCAATTTTTAAAAAATATTTGTATTTTCACTAAAAGAAGAGATTTCATTCTCACCTTATGTTTTTATAATTTCTTCAAGAATAGAATTGATACCGGTATTGGAATATCTATCTTTTTTAAAATAAGTAATATTAATATCATCAAAATGTGGTTTTGAAATCATATATGGTTTCTATCTATAATTACATTTTTCATATCATTGAGAGGTTGATTTAAAGCCATACCTAGATTTGTACCAATTGTCACATTTTTCATATCATTGAATGGTGGATTTGAAGACATGCCTGGATTTGTTTCATATCATCTATTGTATTCACCTCTTGCAGATTTGCATCATTTGCATTCATCCCACCGTTCATGATCTCTTAAATATTCTTCTCTTCAATATTTATAGAACTAGATGCTTGAATGTTCTTTATTTCTTGAATCATTGTTCTTCTATATCTTTGTCCTTTTGCTTCTCTTTATTTGCTTCAAGTTCTTCGAGTGTCATGAGATTTCTAGGTTTCTTTTTTTTATGTTGTTTGATTCTGTGACTACCAAACCCTCTTCATAAAAATAAATAAATAGTATTTAATGCATTTTCCACTTGTTACCTATAAAATTTTGAAGTATAAATGTATGTGAATAATAAAATCCCTTATTTTTCATTCCTCTTTGAAATAATTCATGATGTACATGAATCTAATTCAAAATCGTTTCAGTGGTTGACTCCTTTCAAAATCGAATAGAATATAATAGGTCAAGAAATTGCATAAGACAACTATCAATTAAAAACTATAGAAAAAAATCATTATGGGTCATACAAGATCAAAGACCAAGTTGTAGAAGCATGGTGGTAAGTTGTTTTTACTAAAAATAAAAAATAGGCAAAAAAGAAATGGGTACTCATTTTGGGAATGAGTACCCATTCTTTTCAAGAACGGGTGCATGTTTCCAAAGCGAATACCCATTATTTTTTCTTAAATGACGGGGACCTATTTTCATAAAATGTACTCGTTGCTTTTTACTTAAATTTTGAATTCCAAGATTGCATTTTTCTCTAGGCTTCGGCTTGGGAACAGCATGGGGAGTTGACCCTTAGCCTTGGACCTATAAATTAAAGGTCATGTCAATGTCAATAGAAAAGATTGACTTTGAACATATGTCTTATGACTTTTATTGTAGAATTTTTTTACGAAATTAAAACCCATTATGGATGACAATGTCTAGATTTCAAATACATAATTTTTTTATAGAGATTATTTTTTCTATTTTTGAATTAACTTTTAATGAAATTGGTCCATAAACTTGAAATAATCGATAAAAAGATATTCAAAAAAATTATAAAAAATATCCTCATCAATCTTCAATGTCTACATATCTTTTCTCAATAGGATTCAAAAAAATACTTTTTATTTTGGTCAAAATATGGTGATCATACATGTGCATGGTATGGTCCAAAAAAAAAGTGACTTTTAAACAATGCTTTTTAGACATGCCTATCAAAAATTAATTTGAAATTACATATTTGTAAACTAGAATGTAAGCACTATATTTCATATTATTGAATTTTTTTAAGATTCAATCTTTAAGTACTTCAAAATTTTAGATCAATTGTGATTAATTTTGAAAACAAAGAAAAACACTTCCACTTTTTGTCCAAAATAATACTCAACTTTTTATACCTCCCCTTGTCTTGTGGGCCTTCTAAAGGTAGGAGTAATGAGATCTACATGTTCTTTTGTATGCTCACATTGTACATCATCTAAACTATCTACACTCTCTTCTTCTTCTCCATCCTTTGATCCATGTGATTTTTCTTCCATGTGTACATCTTCTTGCTTTTCTATTTCTCTCAAAGTGCATTGTTTTAGTCTTTCCTTTATCCTTTGGTTATTTTTGACATGAATAAGCTCTAAAAAAACTATAAATCATGTCTCTAGAATAAATTATTTTTCAAGTTAAATGATTCTAAATCTTATAGCCTTTTACATTCTCTTTGTAACCTTCTATAATGCATTTTTGAGCTCTTAGATCCAATTTAATTCAATTTTCCTGAGGCAAATGAACATAAGTCTTACAAATAATGACACTTAAATTTGAAACAGGAGGCTCTCTACCTATCCACACTTCGCAAATATTTTTTTCAACAAGAGCTAAACAATTAGATCTATTAATCAAATTATAAGCAGTTCTTGTACATATTCTACCCAAGTGCATACGTCAAGCTTTGTATCACTCAACATACTCCTACCTCTTTCCATCAAGGTTTGATTCATTCTTATTACTACCTAATTTTGTTGGGGAGTATAAGGACTAGTCTTTTGGCAGACAATACCTACATGCTAACAACACTCATCAAATTACTTAAAACAAAATTCACCACCATTATTAAATCTCAACACTCTTATCTTAAAATTTATTCGTTCTCAACTAAGGTTTTAAATTCTTTAAAGTTGGTGCAAACCTCATATTTGAAATCATACAATAAGTCCAAGTGTATCTTGAGACATAATCAATAAAAGTAACATAATATCAAAAAAAATCAAGACTCAACATTCACTAGTCCAAACACATCTGAACAAATAATACCTATTAATCTCTTACTTTTATCAGTTCTAATAGGAAATAATGATTTATTCTATTTTCTAAACACCCAATTCTCACGAAAATCATTTTTACAATCAAAATAATAAAAAATACCACCAACCCATTTTTTTATTAGGAATAGTTCTTTAAGACTATTGGGAAGTATGGGGATCTCTTCTCTCCTTTGTAAATTGAGAGGTTGTATGAATGTGTGGAAGATATGATGTATGTAATCCATGAACTGTTGTAACTTTTGTTTTGATTAATATAACGAGAGTTGCCCCCTTGGTAGTACTTATCTAGAAAAAAAAAGAATTAGTCCTAAGACATTTTTCACTTGTGAAACCCAATTATGGTGCCACAACGTATATGCATTTTCAATGCTAATCACATTAGTATAATGACAAAAAATAGAGGCATTAATCCTAAATAAATTCCAAACCCAAGATCCTTTAGCAATCACCAAATTCCCTTTTACCAACTTGCAACAAGATTCCTTAAATGTCACAAGTATTTCAAAATCATTCAACTAAGATATAAAAAGAAAATTTCTCACAAGTCTTGGAATATGCAAAACATCAATATTTTTAGCTCTTCAATCATTGAAACACAACGTTACCTTCCCATTACCAACAATCCAGGGTGAACTAACAATGTTGGTTCCCACTTTTTCGTACATCCTGATTTTTGCTAAAA
Organism: Cryptomeria japonica; assembly: GCF_030272615.1. Lineage (NCBI taxonomy): Eukaryota > Viridiplantae > Streptophyta > Pinopsida > Cupressales > Cupressaceae > Cryptomeria > Cryptomeria japonica. The sequence continues at coordinate 269,776,111 of NC_081407.1, read as the reverse complement.
TCATACATTTTTAGAAAATATAATGATTTAAGCTTTAAGAGGTCCCATTTGAAGTAATTAATTGAAGAGAGTTAGATCAAAGGCTCTTAGATCAAAATTTATTGGATAGAACCTCTCTACTTCTAAATCATATTTGCAATGGAGTCTCCTTTGCATCTATCAAATGCTAATAAAAAACCAATTTTACATTAGCTTTTGGGGGGTCAAATGAATTCATTTAAAAGTTTGGTTTTTTAAAGTATTTATCCCTTATTATAATCTTTTTAAATAGTATAATTTTTAATATATTTAATTTCATTAATATATTTTTATTTTATTTCTTATGAATGTAGGGTTTTCACCGAACATGAACTTCTTTGTTCAATGCTTATGGAAAAATAGCAAATGTCACCCAAAAAAATTGATTTTCGTTACATATACAACAAGTTATGTAATATCAAATGGACATATGTCAAAATTACAGTTAACTCGACTTCAAATCTTAGTCAAATATGAAATATTGAAGATAATGTTACAAAACCAATTGCAAACACTATATATGGGTGTTAAAAAACCAAATTTGAAAGAATCACATTCATATCTATTATAGAAAAAAAGTTATGCTATACAAAGTGAGTATCGCTCTTTAAAAATGTTGTTTTTTGGAAAAAAAACTAGTTTTCGAGGGAGATAGAAAAATGGAAGCAAATTGATTTCAAAAATTATCAAAAAAATCTTTTTAGAATCTACATACAAAGTGACACAAATCACTAGTTCACATCATCTACAAATTCCTTATGGTTTAGAAGTAATAGGTGTCTGAATCTGATTTTTTTTCAGAAAATGAATATTGCAGTGCCAAAGTTGGCAAAAAAGTGTAACCCACTATTGTGGGTTCACCCTCCATTTAGTGTTTTTATCACTAAGGAAAAAATCTCGTCCATTATAGACTGAATATGTAAAAAAACCGCTCTTTGTGAGGATTCATATGGTAGGAACAACTTGAATCAATAAGTCAAGCATTAGTTCTAATAGTGTTAGCTGAAATCAATAAAGCATCATTATCACTATTATTTGAAGACTTTTTTACGTATGAATATACAGTATTTTTCCAAATTTTAAATTACTTCTTCACATAACCCCATTTTCCATAGTTACAACAATTTACTTTGCTCTTCATGGGGTTTTTAGAATGTCCTTTTGACTTATCCATCTTCTTGTCCCCTTTAGGCTCTCCTTTCTCTTTGGACCTTCCTCGCACATGGAAGGCATCTTGGTAGACAACATTTCTAGACTTCCTTTTCATTTCTTCTAAGAGAAGTATGGCAATGAGGTTATCTATTTTTGGCTTTGCACCACTACCATTGATAGAAACAAATAGATTCTCCCAATATTCAAGCAAAGAATAAAGTAAATAGATGCATTTATATCTACGAATATAAGATGACTTAAAACCAAATTAAAATCATTCAAATGATCTAGAACAAAATCATCATCCTTCATTTTTAATGAATATAACCATCTTTTTAGACACAACTTATTAGTAAAAAAAATTATTTAGTAAAATCTCTTATCCTCTTTCACAACTTATATGTGGTAGCTTCCATAGAAACATACAAGAGTATGGAATTTGCAAGACACGACTATTTGGTTCCTCGTTCCTTCTTATCAAGCTTCATCCAATCTTCATCATACATTTCAGATGGCTTCTTTTTGTTGGAAATTGTCAACCATTGATCACCTATTTCTTCTAGGAGATATTTCATCTTGAACATCCACATCTCATACCTATATCCATTGAACTTTTCAATGTTCTAATGGGCAGTAGAAGCCATGGAATGTACAATCTTGCTCACAAGTCTACAAAAATACACAATGCAAAAGTTCCTACTACAATAAAAAACCTTCAACACTTCAGATAAAAGTATCCCTCTCTCAATAGAATCATTAACTTTGATACCAAATGTTCGAAATAACAAGGTAAAATTAATGCTATGAAATTTTAAATAGTGATGCAAATATTAAATATATTTTCTTATCAAAGTTTGGCCAGTGATATTAAATTGATTGAATAAATCAGCAATAGAAAATAGAATAGAAAACACAAGTGACACATAATTTATGTGGAGGAACCCTTTCAAGAAAAAAAAGTCCACACTCAGAGATGCAAAGTTTGTATTAAACTTGAAATGGATTTACAACAATACAACTTCTCCCTAAAAATTTTAGTAGCACTTTGTATCTTTAGCAACTTGTAAAACAATTGTTGGCAAATTGGAGGAATTGGTTATGTGTTGCATTGATGTTTTGTCATTGATGGCAACACCGACTATTTTGGTTGTTTACCAATTTCCGATAGAGAGGTTGGATTTTGATATTGATCTGGTATGCTATGGTATGCTTTGGTTTGTGGAATTGGTTTGGATCTGTCATTCATGCTATTCATATGCGTATCATGATCAGTTGGTTCGGGATTTGATAACTCAAGAGCTATCATTTGTTCTAGTAAGTCTTTTGGTCACTGGTAAGTGTTTTACCGGCAAAGCTTTGTTGAAGATCTTTTGATGCACTTGATAAGTGGTGTTGGTGCAGCTTCTAGATGGCTTTCGAGATGTTATTGGTTATCTTGTTCATGTTCTTGTTGATCGATGGTGTTGCATTTAGGACCAAACCTAATGCTATCTTATTCTACTGGGTTATGGACCAGTTTATGTAACGTGTCGGTGGATGATCCCAATGCGTTACCGGTTGGGTTTATTGATTGGATTATGTTGTTTCGGTCTTAGGCTGACTTGGTTGATCATTGGATTGCGGGTTTATGTTATGAATTTATTGTATTATCTTTTAGGAGGCTGACCTAATTGTTTAGGTCACGGGTTGGTATAAATGTGATGTGAGATCTCTTTGTAGATCATGGTTATGGTTATGGTTATGGTTATGGTTATGGTTATGGTTATGGTTATGGTTATGGTTATGGTTATGGGTTATGAGTTATGTGATTATCTGTGTGCGAATAAGGTTGTAATCATATGCAGATGTTTTGGTCGATCATAGGTGATCGAATTGGGTTGGTGAAAGAGGTTTAAGACCTCTAGTACTGAGATTAACCGGAACTGTACTCAGGCATAGGAGATGTTATACTTGCAATTCACTCTTCAAACTGGATTGTAGTCTGGATTTATTTTGTATTCAGTGAGTCTCCTTTTGTGATGAGCAATGCGCTCTAGGATGTTGGCCTTCCTGCATATGCAAGCCCCCCTTTTTGTAATCACATAATTACTGCAGAAGTATTATCTGACTGTGGGTAGGCTTCCCACAGTGGTTTTTCCCTTTACCGGGTTTTCCACGTACAAACCTTGGTATTATCTTTTGTGGAAGGTTGGTAAATGTCTTGTGGCTTATATTTGTGCTTAACTGTTATATCTGCTATTTCGTTATTTGGTTTATGTATTCCAGTAATAAGGTTTTAATGCTTAAAGTTCTATAATCTGTTGACAAATGATTCACCCCCTCCTCTCAATTGTCCACCGGTTATCTAAGTTGTCTAACAATTGGTATCAGAGCCTAGTCCTCTTTGCAGAAGCTTAACTGCTTGAGGAAGATCATATGGCATCTAATAGTGCAAGTTCATCTGCAGCTATTTTTCAGAGAGAAATTCTTAGGCTTGATGGAACAAATTACAGAGTATGGAAGATTCAAATGGAGACTCATCTGAGATGTTTAGGCAAGGAGATTTGGGATATCGGTCAGAAAGGATATACACCTCATAATCTGGCATCTGGCAATCCTCCTCCGGCAGGCTTTGATAAGGACATTAAAAATTATTGTAGAGCTAGAGAAGCCCTTTTGTGTCCACTTTCTGATCAGCAAGTTATGGGACTAGCCGACAAATCAACTACAAAGGCTATATGGGATAAATTGGAGACTCTGAATGAAGGTGACCCTATTTTTAAAATTGCTAAACTTGATGGTTACTGGGTGAGGTATGAAAACCTGGAGATGGAAGAAGATGAAAGGATTGCTGCTTTTATGGAGAGAGTTAATGAAATTGTTATGGGAATTCAATATTGTGGTGGATCTCTGAGCGAAGATGAAATAGTTTCTAAAGTATTGAGAGATTTGCCACCGGCTTATAAGATGGAGGCTACTCTAATTAATGAGTTGAGAACAATGGCAAACACGTCTATTAATAGGAATACCTTAGTTGGGAAGTTATCTGCATTTGAGCTTGAGGAATTTGGCCCTTCTGGAGTTGCAAAATCTAAACCTGCTTTTCATGCATCTACATCATCTACTCGCAAGAGTGATTGGAAAGCCTTGTATGCTAAGGAACTGGAGGAAATGAAGAAAGAAGATGAAGAGTTTGAGCAACTTGAAGCCCTATTTGCTAGAAGAGTACCTAAAGGTCCGGTGGGAAGTAATTATGAAGGAAAATCACCTTTTAAATACTTTGCATGTAATAAGAAAGGTCATTTTGCATCTAAATGTCCTGAAAGGAATTCAAGATTTGAGGAAAGAGATAGAAGATCTTTTAGGCCTAACCATGATTATTAGAACAAGCATAAGTACAAGAGGAACAAAGACAAACCATGTTACTATGCGAATGAGGAAGGTGTGACTGATTATGATGATGAACCGACACAAGATTCAGCTAGTGGATCCAGCAATGGTAAAGAATGGGTATTCTTGGCTATCAAGGAAGATGATCTAGTACCTGAAGAAAAGGCCCTTGCTGCTAAAGTTGAAGACAAGGATGAATGGGTGATAGACAGTGGATGTTTACATCATATGACTGGAGATAAAAGGAAGTTTCTATCTTCGCAATAATTTGATGGCATTCTAGTTAGATTTGGAGATGACAAAGCATGCATGATCAAGGGAAGAGGAACTATATCATTGGATGGTAAGCATAATACTGATAATTTTTATTATGTTGAAGGTTTAAGGCATAATATTTTGAGTGTAGGACAGTTGGTGGATAAGGGATTTCAGTTACAGTTCAAGGATGAAAAATGCAAGATTATCAACAGATCTAGATTGGAGATCGCAACCGGTACTCAGACTAAAGGTAACATATTTCATTTGAACTCCGGTGAGAAGACATGTTTGATTGCACAAATTGATGAGAGTTGGCTATGGCATAAGAGGTTGTGTCATGTGAATTTTGATTGCATTATAAAGATCAGTTCTACTAAGGCAGTTAGAGATATACCTAAGATTGTGAAGCCCTATAATCCGGTATGTAAGGAATGTCAAATATGAAAGCAAGCCAAAACTTCTTTTAAGAGTATACAAGACAAATCTAATGATTTTTTGGATCTTATTCATACTGATTTGTGTGGTCATGCTAGAATCAAAAGTTTTCAGGGTGATAGATATTTTATACTAATCATTGATGACTATTCTAGAATGATGTGGGTTACTTTTCTGAGGGAGAAATATGAAAAAAGTTTAAAATCTTTAAAGATAAAGTTGAGAGAGAGATAGGATTGAAGATTAAATTCTTAAGATTAGATCAGGGTGGAGAATTTACATCCGGCAAATTTAATAGTTATTGTGAAAATAATGGGATAAGAAGATAGTTATCTGCAACCCGGACACCTCGACAGAATGGTATTATGGAAAGGAAGAACAAAACTATCTTGGATGCGGCTAGAACTATGATGATGGAAGCTAATATGCCTCATATCTACTAGAGAGAAGCTGTGAGCACGGCGGTATACACATTCAACGGAGTTAATATCAAAGGAGACACTGATAAGGCACCTTATGAGTTATGGTTTGGTCATACACCTATTGTTAAGTATTTCAAAATCTTTGGTAGTAAATGCTATATCAAAAGAGATAATTCCATTGGAAAGTTTGATCTTAGATGTGATGAAGGGATATTTCCTGGTTATTCTAATGAAAGCAAAGCATATAGATGTTATAACAAAAGATTCCAAAGAATTGTGGAGAGCACTAATGTCAAGGTGGATGAGCATAACAGAAGTCAAATCCGAACTTATGAGAGAGAACCGGCTCTACACCAGAACAAAATGTTGAACCAGTTACTCTGGCAGTATCAGAAAATTCAATAGTAATTTAAGATCAGAGTAGAGGAACATAAAATCAGAAGACTCCTAAGTATGTTAGGCTAAATCATTTAGAAGATCATATCATTGGAGACAAGAATAAATAAGTGATGACAACAAGAAGGTTGGCAATAGATGAGGTATGTTTAATTTCTCAAGTTGAACCGGCATCAGTAATTGAAGCATGTAAAGATGAATGTTGAATGAAGCAAATGTTGAAGGATATTGTAATGAACTGGTAGTTATTCACTGTGATAACTCTGCTGCTATTGACATATCAAAAAATCTAGTATTTCATTCTAAGACAAAGCACATATCTATCAAGTACAACTTTTTGAAGGAAAAAGTGGAAGCAAATGAAGTCAAACTAGTTTATGTGAGCACTAAAGAGAAGATTGCAGATATCTTCACTAAACCTTTACCTACGGAATCATTTGAGTACTTCACAGACAGATTGGGGGTTTCTGCCCCTCTGGTAGAGACCTGAGTGATGTTGGTTGGCATCAGTCCGGTAGGCATTTACAGAGCTATTATTCATTCCAGATTGATGTGTTGGTGCTACTACTTAGGGGGAGTAGTCAGTTGTGTGGTTCAATGGTTTTATGATTTTTCTTTGATGTTTATGTCAGATTTTTGGCATTGATGTCAAAGGGGAGGGATATATGTGAAAAACAGAGCTTAATAGAATATTTGTCAAGGGGAGAGATTGGAGCTTAACAGGGATATCATTCACAGGGGGAGTTTGTTAACTTCATTATAATATAATCTTATGGGAGATTGTTGGTTGTCTTCCTTTGGGGGAGACTTGTTTGGCATTTCTTGGCACTTGGATTTTTTTCACATCTAGTGTTGCCATCAATGCCAAAGGGGGAGATTGTTGGCAAATTGGAGGAATTGATTATGTGTTGCATTGATGGCAGCACCGGTTGTTTTGGTTGTTTACCAATTTTTGATAGGTTCTGATAGAGCGGTTGGATTATGATATTGATCCAGTATGCTCTGATATGCTTTGGTTTGTGGAATTGGTTTGGATTTGTCATTCATATTATTCAGATGTGTAAAGCGGAAAATTGAACCCTAGGTGTTCCCCCACTCCAAGGAGAGAGAAAGGAGGTCACTAGGATTGACGGTTTTCACTTAGGAGAGACTTTACATTCAAAAGAGGGGTTGAAACTCACAAGATCCAATCCCACACAATGCAAGATTGAATTCTAAATAAGTTTCAAGGGTTGAGATAGCAAGGATACCCTCTTTTGTAAAGAATGTAGACAGAAAGATTGAACTAGGAGTGTATGTGAAAGTAAGAAAGATTCGCTTGTAGACGGAGATAGGGACACGGGATGAAGTTGCGGACCTGAAATTAGCAATAAAATGTCGAGACTATGTTGTCCTGCAAGTTTGAGCGAAAGTTGACGGGACGATGGCGCCCGGAGTGCACATGGTCCTCCGAAAAATCCACGAAATGAAGGGGGATCTGTTCGTCTCTACACAAGGATTCCAGATCTTCAATTACAGCCATGTACCTGCAACCTACACACAAAAAAGAGAGGACGATTGGGGGGTTAGGGATTAGGGGTTTGCCTTCAAGTCAAACCCCAGTTTTGGAATTAACCAAGAAATGAGAATGTTGTAAATGTAAGTGTTTGTAATGTAATCAAGTATTGATACCTTGTTGTAAGAATGTTTGTATTCTTACATGCGAAGGTGTAATGATGTTGTATGTTGTATGTTGTAGGTGATCTCCTCTTCAATGGTTGAATCCTTGTCTTGAATGCAACACCTAGCCTTGAATGGAGACCTAGAATGCTCAATTGCTTGAAGGAATGCTTGAATGCTTGAATGTTTGTCTATCGCTTCCGCCTCTTGCACACATATGTTTCTCACCCCCTCTCCAAATGGGAGGGGAAATGTAGTTTATATACTTCTCAATTAGGGTTAGGAGACTGATTTTTTCGACCTTAGGCCGACCTAGGAACATTATTTTCCAAATTGCAAACTTGAAGACCCGATGCCCAACAAGAGACCGGGCCCAAAATAGGGCCAGGGACCAGGGCGCTGGGCGCCATGGTCCCACCTCCCGGGATAGCAGGGTGCAAGGAGGATCAGGCCAAGGTGCAGAAAGATGCAGTTTTTGATGTCGTAAATAGGTTTCGGGGTCTCCATTCAGGTTCAACATTGCACCGCCATCGTGAAGACCCAAATGCAGTCAAAATTGCAAGTGTCGCAATTTTACGATGCTACATTTAGCCCACTTTAGCGGGAGTATAAGCGTACGCCCATACTTCCGGTAAAGTACAAGGAAACAACATTGAAAGACTTTCACCACGTCAAGGAGGCAAGATACACCAAGCCCCCAGTAGACTAAGGATCTTACGACTTCGATTGACAAAGTAAAAGGGAAGATCACGAGGGAGAACCATGACTATCAGTAGTAAGGTTCCCTCGCTATGAGTCATGCAAGAAAAATACCAAAAATTTTCAAGGCAAAGCTAAGTTCGCCAAGAAATTTTCAAGTATCCTGAAGAGATATGAACGGAGTGTATGCCCCCTATGTTAAAGCGATCACACATGCCTCATCGGGGGTGATTGCTTTAAGGTAGTGATACACATAAGAAATGAGAAGGGAAAGGAGCATGTTATCACAAAGATTTAGCCCCCAAGTGTGAGATAAACCCAAGGATAATAGACACAAAACATAAAGCACGAGGTGACTTCGCTATCCTTGGGGTCAGTATGTTGTATGATAATTCATGTATATCATATGTATGTATGCATAATTGTTCTTCATTCCCCAATCAAGGAAGGTCACCTAGAAGAAGGGAACACATGTGTCTTTTGAGTCAACATGAGAGAGACCAAAAGAGATCTCAATGCTTTGCATCATCCTCAAGTAGACAACACTAAGGACAACAAATAGAAGAATGGGAATAACACATAGAAGAAGTAACAAAAGAGATCAAGAGAGGAGGAGAGAGTCTGTTATGCTAATGAAACTAGTCTAGCACGTCATCCACCCCCCGATCTTGCTGATCAATATTTCGAGAAGGCAGGAAACACGCTAGAGGAGGAACATCCAACACAACAGATGGAGCTATCACAAGATCCAAACAAGGGCTATGTTCATGTTCCAAGCCACGTTGTTCTTGTCTAGGAGCTAGGATAAGTGCTTTAGAAAATTCGTTAGATAAATGGTTATCAACATCAACATATTCATATTCACTATCAAAAGCAAGAGGAGTAACATTTTCATCATGAATAACATTTTCATCTATATCATCATCAAGATTTATAAAAATAGGATCTTTAACTCGCACAGGATCAAAACCATCATGCATCTTATGTTAAGGAGATTTTGACTCAATTTTCGGCTAAGGAGAAAATGGAATAATACTAGCTGAAGGTGTCTTTGGGGATTGCAAAGTTTGAGAAGCAGTTGCACGAGCTCTAAGATGACACTTTCATCGGCGTTCACGCGCAGAACGATTTCGTCTAGTCTTAGTAGGAAGTTGAGAAGATTGAGGAGGAATGTTCTCATCCTTATCACTTGGGTGTTTAGGTTGTGGTCTCTTAGGTTGGACGATAGGAGAAGAGGAAGGTCTCTTCTCTCTATAAGAGGAAGGAGGAGGAACTGCTCCATATAAAGGAGGAATATCTGGTTTAGGAAGGAGACCAAGTCCATCATGACGAGGAGGTATAGGTCTACCTTTAGAAAGTTTATTAGACATAGACATAGTCACATCCATAAGGATGGGTTGGGAATCTTCTTGAGGAAAGACATTAGTTTTATCTTTCAAAGGAAGAACTTCCTTCTCAAGAATGATAGGAATATCAAGTTTGGGTGTTCTAGATTCACTTAGAGATAGGATCATATCTTTTTTCCACTTTTGATGAGATTTGAAAAGATGATCACTTCGCGGTGGAAGAGATTGAAATTGTTTAGGCCAAAAATAATCAATAGGAACGCTAGAAGTTCTTTCAGCTGGTTTAAAGAGACTATGATTGACAGTAACAACTTCACCATTATGGGGAAATTTCAAACACTTGTGAATAGGAGAAGCAATAGCTTTCATGGAAGATAGCCAAGGATAGCCTAGCTTCACACGAAATTGTTCGGATGATGGAATAATAGCAAAGCTCACATCAAGGGATTTGTTATGGACCTCAATAGGTAATGTAATAGAACCAATTCCAGGAGAAGAAAATGCATCAAATAGTTTCACAACCACATTTGTTTTGTCATAGATCACTTGATTCAATTGCAAAGTAAAAAGAAATTCTTCAGTAATGACATTAACCATGCAAGAAGGATCAATAAGCACTCCACGGCAAGGTGTATTCTTGACTTTTGCAACTATATATAAAGGACCATCAGGTGCCCTGATAGTTTCACTGGAATCAAATGTGATGGAAGGTTCTTTAGGGATTTTCTGCTGCTCTACAAAGTTAACCACATTCGGAGTCATAGACACAAGACCATCGGGTGAGAAAGAGGAATCATTAGTCTCAATCACATTAGAGGTATGAGAAGGTAATGGATCATTAAAAATCTTAAGATTTTGGTTAGGAAGAGCTACAGATGTGTTGCCTTCATCATTCACACCTAAAACAGAGATAGTATTATTATCAATTAAATCTTGAATTTTACCCTTTAAAGCAAAACATTTTTCAGTATCATGCCCAAGTTGACGATGAAATTGACAAAAAGATTTGTTATCAAAATAGGGTGAATTCATCTTTGCAGGATCTATTTGCTTTATAGGAGGGAGAGTAAGCACATTTCGTTCCAATAACTTATTCATAATACTATGCAATGATTCATTCAAAGGAGTAAACTCTCTTTCTTTCTTGAAAAACTTAGAAATAGGAGGCACACCTGATGCTGCATTCACATTGTTGTTGGCGATGTTTTCATTGAACTTGATGAACCCTCTATTCGGTTTAAACTTCCCAAATGGTTGTTGAATACTATCACCCTTATCACTTGGAGCCATAGGATTTGCTTGTTCCATTTGACTCACAATCAGTTGATAATTGTGAAGAGTTGCACACAACTGTTGGAAAGAAGTAAACTCAGAAAATAGAAGTTTTTCTCTAATATCTTTTTGTAAATTAGAAATAAAGATTCTTTGAATATCATTGTCAGGTACTGGAAAAGAAATTTGAGCACACAAATGCTTATATCTACCAATGAAATCAGTCACTTTTTCTTTAACACCTTGTTTACAATGCATTAAATCAATCAAAGTAACTTTAGGACCTATATTGTTTTGAAATTGTTGAATAAAAGCATTTGCAAGTTGTTGGAAAGAAGTAATAGAATAGGAAGGCAACGAGCAATACCATTGTAGAGCCTTATCTCTTAATGTTCTAGTAAACAGTTTTGCAAGCAACCTTTGGTCATGAGCAAAATCAGTACATATTGTTTGAAAAGTCTTAACATGTGTTAGAGGATCACCTTTACCATTATAAAGCTCCAATTGCAGGATTTCAACATGCTTAGGAGGGATAGCTCGAATAATGTCAAGAGAAAGTGGGCTCGCAACATCAAATGTGGGCACACTAAACTTAGATTGATTCATAGAGGCAATTTGTTGCTGTAAAGAAGAGACAGTTTGTGCAAGATTGTTAATGGTCGCTTCAGTCGAAGAGTTCATATTAGACATGTTAGATTGTGATGGAGGTATTATATTATTGAAAGAAGGTATTGATTGAGAGTAAGGTGGCGGGACACTATGATGGTTAGTCATAGGAGATGATTGGAAAGAAGGAACACTACAAGGAGGAATGGAATGGTTAAATGAATTGCCCCCTTGTGTCATGTTCATTTGTGGAGATGTAATAGGGACACTCATTGAAGGAATGAATGAAGAAGTTGGATTGAATGAAGGAAGAGGGTTGATTGAAGAAGAAGGATTTCCCCCATGACTGGTGATCATAGGTGAAATGTTTTGTATTGAAGTAGTCATTATGTTTGATGTAAAAGTAGGTATACTAGCAATAGAAGTTGTCAAAGGAATAGAATGATTGACTTGAGTAGGAGGTTGTGTATAACCTAAAGTTTCAGCACAACTCTTCATAGGCATCACATTCGAATCCACGATGTGTGCAATACTACGCAAAATATCAATTCCATTCTTATCACTTTGAACCATACGTTTTAGACCCTCAATTAATGGAAGAGCTTCACTATCGGGGTATTCTTGAGACATCCATTGCTGAAAATCATCAAATTGGTTATCCAATTTCGAAAGTTGTTCTACAGAAACCTCATGGAGAGCTTCTTCATCATTAAGAGGATTAGAGGAATTACCCATGTCCTCGTTAAAAAGGCCATTCAAATTAGGTTCCGTCTCCTCGGTAATTAAACCTTGGAAAGACTTAATTCTAAGGCTTCGTCTAATGGGAATAGTGTAAGTAGGGCTTATTGTTGTAAAACTCATGCACTAGAGAGAGAGAGAAGATTTTGAATTTTGAAAATAAAGTCGGCAAAATTGAACAATGAGATAATGATTATCCAATTTGAACTTTGTGAAAGAAGAGGGAAACACAACTTCCAAGAAAGGTAGGCACAATTGAAAATTAGGGCCAAGGGGGTAGCACTTAATTTTAATTGTTATCTTGAAAATTGAAATCTTGAATTTTGAATTTATTTTCAAATTTAGAGGTAGCAAATTTCAATAAAATCAGCCAATCTCCTAGATTTAAGCTGTTAAATGCACTCATGACAATCTCCCAAAATTTCGGAAAAAATGTCGGGGACCGTGGCGAACAGAGTGCACACGGTCCTCGCAACTTTTTTCAAAATTTTTAGGGATGAAAGTTATGATGATTTTAAAGCTAATCTGAAAAAAATTGAGTGATTTTACGATCTGTAGATAGGCCAAATTAAAGTTGCAATCTCAAAATTGAACCCTACCAAGATTGTTGAAAAATGCAAAATTTGAATTTTGAAAAAGAGAGGGAAACTGAAATTTTGAATTTTATGATTTTAGAGGGAATACTAAAACCAATGCAAGCTTTGAAATTTAAAAGTTGACTCAATTTCATGCAAAATTCAATTTTGAAAGCGGAAATCAAAGTTGTTGCAATTAAACACTTAATTTCAAAAGTCACAAACTACAAAAATTTGAATAAAGCACTGAAACTTCGAATGAATGCCAACACACTTTTTAGATTTAGGACAGTAAGAAACACAATTTTAACACAAAATTTCAATTTCAACAATTTTTGAATGATTAAAAGCCTTAATCCAAGCAATCACTAGACCAACTTTGACTTTAATTTTGAAAGTGTTAGAATTGACGAAATCAGCCAAGATTCTGGATTCTAGCAGAAAAATACAGTAAGATCTAGCTCCCAAAATTTCGGAAAATATGTCGGGGACGATGGCGCTCAGGGTGCACACAGTCCTCGCAACTTTTTTCAAAATTTTCAGGGATGAGATATATTACGATTTTGTTGCGGAATCCAAAGTTACAGCCAATTTGGAGGTGTTTTGATCAGTGAAATCGTCGGTCAAAGGTTGAACCAAGAGGGTTTTAAAAATTAGTGTTTTGACACTTAACCACTTAATTTTCAGAATTAAAGCACAAATATGAATTGACAATTTGCAATAGAAGGGTAGATCTGAAACAAGCATTAACAATTAAACATTTCACAAGCTCAATTACTAAAAAGAAAATTTAGGGTTTTTATGCAATTAACCTCTAAAATTTGCAAAAGATCAAACATGGAAATGTAATTAAGGAAGCAAAAATTTTAGATCTAACCATGAATAATCAGAATTAGGATGTTCACGTCGGGTTCACCAAAATGTAAAGCGGAAAATCGAACCCTAGGTGTTCCCCCACTCCAAGGAGAGAGAAAGGAGGTCACTAGGATTGACGGTTTTCACTTAGGAGAGACTTTACATTCAAAAGAGGGGTTGAAACTCACAAGATTCAATCCCACACAATGCAAGATTGAATTCTAAATAAGTTTCAAGGGTTGAGACAGCAAGGATACCCTCTTTTGTAAAGAATGTAGATAGAAGGATTGAACTAGGAGTGTATGTGAAAGTAAGAAAGATTCGCTTGTAGACGGAGATAGGGACACGGGATGAAGCTGCGGACCTGAAATTAGCAGTAAAATGTCAAGACGATGTTGTCCTGCAAGTTTGAGCGAAAGTTGACGGGACGATGGCGCCCGGAGTGCACACGGTCCTCCGAAAAATCCACGAAACGAAGGGGGATCTGGTCGTCTCTGCACAAGGATTCCAGATCTTCAATTACAGCCGTGTACCTGCAACCTACACACAAAAAAGAGAGGACGATTGGGGGGTTAGGGATTAGGGGTTTGCCTTCAGGTCAAACCCCAGTTTTGGAATTAACCAAGAAATGAGAATGTTGTAAATGTAAGTGTTTGTAATGTAATCAAGTATTGATACCTTGTTGTAAGAATGTTTGTATTCTTACATGCGAAGGTGTAATAATGTTGTATGTTGTATGTTGTAGGTGATCTCCTCTTCAATGGTTGAATCCTTGTCTTGAATGCAACACCTAGCCTTGAATGGAGACCTAGAATGCTCAATTGCTTGAAGGAATGCTTGAATGCTTGAATGTTTGTCTATCGCTTCCACCTCTTGCACACATATGTTTCTCACCCCCTCTCCAAATGGGAGGGGAAATGTAGTTTATATACTTGTCAATTAGGGTTAGGAGACTGATTTTTCTAACCTTAGGCCGACCTAGGAACATTATTTTCCAAATTGCAAACTTGAAGACCCGATGCCCAACAAGAGACCGGGCCCAAAATAGGGCCAGGGACCAGGGCGCTAGGTGCCATGGTCCCACCTCCCGGGACAGTAGGGTGCAAGGAGGATCAGGCCAAGGTGCAGAAAGATGCAGTTTTTGATGTCGTAAACAGGTTTCGGGGTCTCCATTCAGGTTCAATGTTGCGCCGCCATCGTGAAGACCCAAATGCAGTCAAAATTGCAAGTGTCACAATTTTACGACGCTACAAGATGCCTATCACGATCAGTTGGTTCAGGATTTGATGACTCGAGAGCTATCATTTGTTCTAGTAAGCCTTTTGGTCATCGCTAAGGGTTTTACCGGCAGAGCTTTGTTGAAGATCTTTTGATGCACTTGATAAGTGGTGTTGGTGCGGCTTCTAGATGGCTTTCGAGATGTTGTTGGTTATCTTGTTCATGTTCATGTTAATCAGTGGTGTTGCATTTAGAACCGGACCTAATGCTATCTTATTCTGCTAGGTTATGGACTGGTTTATGTAACGTGTTGGTGGATGATCTCGATGCGTTACCGGTTGGGTTTATTGATTGGATTATGTTGTTTCAGTCTTAGGCCGACTTGGTTGCTCATTGGATTGCGGGTTTATGTTATGAATTTATTGTATTATCTTTTAGGAGGCTGACCTAATTGTTTAGGTCCCAGGTTGGTATAAATGTGATGTAATATCTCTTTGTAGATCATGGTTATGGTTATGGTTATGGTTATGGTTATGGTTATGGTTATGGTTATGGTTATGGTTATAGGTTTATGGGTTATGTGATTATCTATGTGCAAATAAAGTTGTAATCATATGCAGAGGTTTTGGTCAATCATAGGTGATTGAATTGGATTGGTGAAAGAGGTTTAAGACGTCTAGTACTGAGCTTAACTGGAACTATACTTAGGCATAGGAGATGTTATTCTTGCAGTTCACTCTTCTTTCTGGATTGTAGTCTGGATTTATTTTATAGTCAGTGAGGCTCCTTTTGTGATGAGAAGTACGCTCTAGGTTGTTGGACTTCCTGCATGTGCAAGCCCCTCTTTTTGTAATCACATACTTACTGCAAAAATATTATCTGACTATGGGTAGGCTTCCCACCATGGTTTTTCCCTTTACCGAGTTTTCCACGTACAAATCTTGGTGTTATCTTTTATGGATGGTTGGTAAATATTTTGTCACTTATAGTTGTGCTTAACTGTTATATCTACTATTTCGGTATTTGGTTTATGTATTTCGGTAATAAGGTTTTAATGCTTAAAGTTCTATAATCTGTTGACAACTGATTCACCGCTCCCCACTCTTAGTTGTCCATCGGTTATCTAAGTTGTCTAACAATAACTTAACTTCTACTAACACAAGTCTCATATCCATAGAGGAAATGGGATGAGAATACCATTGTGGTACCCCAAAATAAGGGTCAAATCCACTTGCAAAAAATATACACCCCACATCATAGAAAATCTATAAAGTTAGCAAAAAATATAAATGATCACATGGCCTTCACATGGGCACCTAACCCACATACCATCAAAATTGTTCAACTACCATTACTCCATTACGCACCAATGGCTCTGATAGTGATGGCTAACATGCATAACATGTAAACCTTGGTGCCCTACTCAGGATAACATACAAAATACATGCAACAACATGGATATACATGCAATTCCAAGTGGTCCCCACCACTAAAGTGGATGCCTAAAAGGAATATTAAGCGAATATGCTTTGTAATTGCCTATGATAAATGGATCCACCTCTATGAATACAACTACAATTTGTCATAGGTAAATAAACATTAAATATTTTTAGTCTGTGTGTCCTTAGGAATCCAAATAAATCTCCAAGGATCATGGAAACATATGCAAATGACTTGGGATTACAAGGCTAATGTCACCTTATCCTAACACATTTTTGGTGTTAAAGGCCTATTATGGCATTGGAGTCTATTTTTTTGTAGTATAATATGATTTCAAACAATGTTGTCCTAACCAAAGACTAAATAGATGACATTTTCTAGGTCTCATACTCAAAATATTGCCTTGGACACACACACATCCCTTGAACATACTCAAAAAACATCTATTGCTCACCTAAGATCTCAATAAGATATTTCACTCCAACTAATCAATGGAACGACTAAGACAACATATAAAGAAAAATAAAATTCATCCAAATATCTATATTAAGTTCTTTCTTTTATCTCAAATGATAATTAAGTGATCTAGATTCATTTTCCCAACAACTATAGAAGGAAGAGAAGCATCCAAAACATTACTTATGTTTGACACAAATATCAAGATGTATAAAGGCAACCATGGGTTTTTCACCACTTATGTGGGAAAATTGCATAGCCTCCACCAATGGATTCCATATGAAGTTATATAGATCAATGTCTTGAATTACACATTTGATACCATAATACAATAATGAGATAATTGAAGGCAAGGAGCAAAGAATTTTTTACTTGCCAACAATCCCAAGATCTTCTAAGATCCCACAAGTTACCAATGGTGGTTAAGAACCACCAAACCATGTCGTACCCTCATTTCCACTAAGAGGAGTGGAGTCACATGTGTGTGAAATAATTATTTATAAGTATGATACGATACACATGCCAAATAACAAACATCACTAAATATATATCCAAAAGAGATAAACTACATCACATCACATATACAAATATGAGGGTAGACAAAGAAGAGGTCATAGGGATAGGAGGTGGTCTTTCATTTTGATGGTACAATGAACATAGAGAAAATTGAGTAGATATCTCCTACCTCACGAGGGGAGGAATATCCCAATGACATTCACCAACCCCTCAAGGATTGTCGCATGCCCTTTGTGCTCATGATTTCACCATTACAAGTGCAAAATCATGTCCTAGAATCTTCTTATTAATCATTTTTTTAACCCGTGAGTTTGGTTAACACTTGCATTACAAACCATCCACCCATTTATAGGGCCTCCTTTCCTATTCTATACCTTTCCTAAGACTCATCTTGCCCAAATATCAATTTTTTGTAGCACAAAAAGTAAAGCAAAATATAATAAAATATTATTATTATTTTGACAATTTAAATAAAAGATGTAGAAATAAATCATTTTGGAGATCATTTATCCATGAAATAAATCAATCAAATAAGGGACTACAAAAACTTTTTTTCTAATTTTTCACACTCAAAACCATAAAAATCTTCTTTCCTTCATTGATTAGCATTGAATTGTCCAACTATTTATTTTATCATTTTTTTCTAAAATAAAATAATGCCCTTTTGATCCCACGTGCACAACAATATGGTAATCCGATAAAAATATTTAAAAAAATTGATTTCTTAAAAAATAAATATAAAAATATCTATTATCTTCTATGAAATTAAATCCATAATGGTCTCCAACAATGGAGTCATATACTACCATCTAATATGGCATGGTAAGAAAGCTAATAATTGAAAACTTCACTTATTTCAAGAGAGAAAAACACTTCAACTATTTCTCAAAAAGAAAGGAAGAAGGATATACTACCACCTAATATGAACATGGTAAGAAAGCTAATAATCAAAAACTTTACTTACTTTAAGAGAGGAAAATACCTTTAACTATTTCTCAAGAAGGTTTGGAAGAGAGTTATTCCTCAACACCCGTCTCGAAGAGAGTTATTCCTCAACACCCGTCTCAATTTACATAATCATACACTCACTTTTTCTGGGAGTAAAATGTAAAAAATAAAATGATGAAAACAAGCCAATTTTTCTTATATCTATTTTAAAATTCGATTTTTTCATTTTTCCCAAATAAAATTAAAAGTCTTTCTTTAAATAATTATAATACATAATTTTATAACGTAAGGCCTTCAAATTAATTTAGCCTTTCCAATAATTGATTAAATTTATTAAATATAATAAATTAATATTCATTTTCTTTTGTAAGCAAATTGCTACCAATGGGGTTTGCTCCATTGCATTAATCAGAAAAAAGAGATTAGAATTTGATTCCAAAAATAGAGTGAGAACATCAAGATTCAAAACCCAAATACCCTCTGTTACTTTCTGTGTTCTCTCAATCTGTGCTAGAGTTAACAGATTTTGGTGAAATCTAATAAGGTAAACATGGGTAGACATATTGTTCCTTGCCAGACCTTCTTTGAGTAGCACAGCTGCTTGATCTAGTCATTTATTCTTTGATGCATATGGCATCCCAATCAAACCCACCATCAAATTCTTCTTCAGATTCTTTAGCACAACAAAGGCAAAACCTTGAAATGTTGGGTTTATCATATGTTTTATGCCTTCTCTGCCCAGTCATCATGATCTCCAGAAGTGTGTGTTATAACGTAAATGAATCTTTCTAAGAGCTCTCCATTGTGTGAATGAGGCTAAGCTAAAAGTTGTTCTTCAATGATCATTCTACAACACCTTCCTCCACATCGTCTTACCATAAAAACTTCCATAATTGATCATTGATAGAGAAAAAGTTATAATTTCATTCACATTCTCAAATGCAGAGATACTCCTCTTTGCTCGACTGAGAGGCAATTGATGAACTCCCCACTGTCTTGTGCAAGGCCAAGGATCCCATTCCCATTTTAAAACTAAGGTTGCCGTTAGTTAGATATTCGAGATGATTGAGCATTATAAGATGTCCTTTAGAGGGGACATTCAATGTGAACCCATCGACAAGAAATCAATGGCAGTTGTGTTTTATCAAGAAGCCAAAGAATGAATTCAACAGACTGCGAACAACATCCATCCACATTTTTTACCTCCAGCTCAAAGCATGATTTGAAATGATGGCATTAACCGCTATAGCCAAATCCCCTTCAATGTTTATGTTATTCAATCTCATTTCTCTGCACTTCTTGACGCCCTAAAAAATGGTTGAGAACTCAGCAATATTGTTGGTATTGTCTTGCAATTTGATGGATCCCACCCACGCTAATCTCCCAAAACAATTTCTAATGATATAACCAACGCCTGATGCTCTAGGGTTGCCCCTAGAGGCGCCGTCATATACATCGATAAATCCATCGTATCCATTTTTTACAGAAGCCATACTTCTCTAATGTCTTTATTATTGAACTCTATCATATGCTATATTGCTATCCAATTTCATAAGCATATCTTTCAAGTTGTGTTTTATAATCAAATGCAAAATCTTATGGTCAATGATGGTACTGTTAGTAATATTCTTTTCAAGGACAAAGTTGTTCTGTTCCTGGAAGATTGATCTAGGTAACAAAGGTTAAGATCTATTGGCCATCACCTTGGTGATAATTTTGTAGATGGTGTTACAAAGAGAAATGGGTTGAAAGTCTGCAAGGATAAGCAATCTAATTTTTTTGGAATTAGGTCGATGTTGGTATGGTTTAGGTCCTTCAAGATCTTTCTTTTTTCCCTTGACTCTTCTACCATGCCCCAAATATCTTCCCCCATGAAGTCCCAACAAGTTTGAAAGACCATAGACAAAAAACCATCCGATTTAGGTGTCTTGTTTTGATGCATCTGAAACATAGTTGTTTTGACTTCATCCAAAGAAGTGGGAGCAATAAGATATTTTTTACCTTCTCTTGTGACCAAATAAGGAATGCAATCTATGAATTTGCAATCCACTAGATCCGCTACACCCTCCACCCAACAAATTCTCGAAGAAATGTACACCCTCCTATTGTATTTATTGGGGATTAGAAATACTGTTGCCATCTAGGGCCACAATTTGTGTAATTTTCTTTCTTCCTCTACATATTTTGGCAATATTATGAAAAAATTCAGTATTCAAATCCCCTTCATATAGCCAAACCTTCTTGATTTTGAGCACCAATAATATTCTTCTCTAACCAATACTTCGTTGAACTCAGCTAATAAATCCTCCTTAATGTATTATGTGTGGATCATGTCTTTATTAACAACAACCTCACTAACCATTGCCAATTCCATCTTGATTCTTTGCTTCTCTTCAAAAAAATTGGTGAATGAGGTTTTATTCTAGTATATTAGTCTTTCCTTCAAGTTTTGTAGCCATTTACAAAATATAAACATTTTTGTTCTTGTGAGTGAATTGGTTTTGTCCACCAATCTCTCATTAAATTCTTCAAATCTTGGTGCTTGAATCACATCTTCATAAATTTACATTAACATTTGGGATGAGGGGCATCTTTGCAAATCTTGAGTTTCACCAGGAAACGATAAAAGACAGGGATCATTCTTATCATGGAAGATGGGTTGATTGTAGTCCCAACCAGTCATACAACATTCAAAAATCGGTCCAATCTTTTTGCTATGTTGGTGAGTCCATCCTTGCAATTGTTCCAAGTGAATCTCTCATTTGTCGACATTATGTCAATCAAACCATTGCTATGAACAAAATTAGAAAAGGCATTATGTGATTGTGTAGCTCTACCTAGAACCCCTAATTTCTCACTTATGTCTAATATTGTGAAACCTCTAGTAATAATGAAATTACCTCTCGTAGCTTCAAAGTCCAAACCTAAGGAATCTCATAGGACTTCTTTATTTGCAATCTTCACACATCCATAGACATTGTAAATGTGGAAGAATGAATTTGTTGAAAGGCTTTTGACACTGATTTTGATCCAATTACTATGGGACATCATTGGGGATGCATCAATTTTACTTATCTTCCATAAAAATCCAAGGCCACCAAAAGCACCAATTGAATCACTAAAGAATCCTTTCTAGCCTTTACAGTGATTTACAAAATCACTAGCTTTCATTGACTATAGTTTAGTTCCCTAGAGAAGTGGTGTTTGATCAGACGCCTTTTATTAGGAGTGTTTAGGCCCTAACATTCCAAGTGAATATCTTCATTATCCTCCAAGGGAGGGCTCTCCTCCCATAGATCGCAACATGTAAGATTTGATTTAAGTTTGTTCCTTGAGTAGGGCATCCTCGGAGTACTTCTCCTTGAATAATTTCCTTCCAACCTTGGGCTTGAGAGGACCAAATTTAAGTTGTTTGGTAGTAGACTAACATATTTATTGGTTCAATAATATCCAATCATCATCCACATCCTTGTTTTTTATTAAAAAAGTAGCGTTAACTAGGGCGTTGACCCTTAACATAGTCAGAGACTATCAAAAAGACAAAACAAACCAAGGGAGCAAGCCCCTTTACAACAATGGAATAAAAAAACAAACTAGACCCAACTCAAGGAGGGGAAGAGACACCCAAGCCTTGAGAGGGAGAGGTTAGGACAAGGGGGGAAGACCTCCCCTTTCGCCTTCGACGAACCACAGTCTGGGTGATACAATCATTAGGACCAAGAGAGAGATCAGGTGGAAGTGATTCATCAGAGTTGTGATCAGAAATAGTTGCAGAGTGTTATTGTAGAACCGCGGAAGGAAGCTGAGAAACAACGGTAGATTGCTGCAGGGTAGGCTGTCGAAGCAGAGCAGCACCAGAAGCAGACTTAACAGTAGTAGAACAAGGCTGTTGAACAACAGTGAGAGGATAAGTAGCAGGTTCAGCAGCAGTGAGAGGCTCTTCATTACACGAGGAAACATCATCCTCATGAGAGGAACAAGTAGTATCCAATGCATCCACATCCTTGTTAGAAGAAGAGTCCAATGATATTTCTACTACCTTGGTCACAACCATCGCCATTGTTATCATAGTTTCTGCCTCCACAAGTCCAATCGAAGACTACAAGGATTTGTGAGCATTCAAGTCTTTGAAGCCATGGCAAGAGTATTTGCAAATGAGATGTTTAGAAGGGGATCGAGATCACGAAGCGCCCTTCGTTCATCTTATTGCCCATCCTTCATTGATATTTTGTTCAAAACGGGATTTGTAACAAGTTGGTCTCTAGGCATCCATTTTTTAATCGAAGGTTGTCTACAAGCATCTTCAGAGTGCAATCTATCGTTGCATCAAACACAAAATTTCATTTCTCCCATTTCTACATTTTGCAACCAAGTCATGCTCAAGGCATAAAGCCTCAAAGACGGGGTATTTGTTTTATGAAAATTATTTGTAATTTTGCATATAGTGTCGAATCACTTTCTCCCATGTCAATATCTAAGGTTTGTCAAATATTTAATCAATTTCAATAAAATCAATGTAATATCTTAAAGTAACTATTTCTGCATTTTTACCTTACAAATACTAAATATTTTTCCAAATATAATTATTCAATGTTCTCAAAATAGTTTAATATAATGAGGTAGAGTACAATACATAAAATAACAGCTCATTTATATCCACTTGTATGGGATAATTGGGTTCATTTACTAACTTCAACAAATTAAAAATTATTAAGTTTCAACTTGAAAACAAACTCAACAATAATTAAAATATTGTAAGCTTATGTAATTTTTTTTGTGAGTTGAGTTATTGTTTGTAGAACTCTTCCACTCAGCGACATTTTGGTAGCTTTCATTATTGTCAATTTTTATTTGCTTTCTTCAATTAAAAAGAAAAAAATATACCCCAATTAATTGAAAATTATTTTTCAAATCATCGCATGAAAATTGTTTCTCATATCATCGCACAAAAATTGTTTATTAGATCATCATACGTTGAAGTTCCTATTATTATAGCTCTTTTAATTTATTTAAAGCTTCAAAGGTATGAAATGGTTTAATTTTTGTAACTAAAAAAGTGACAAGTGTTGCTTTTTATTAATAAAGCAACAAAACAAGAGTGTTGACCCTATACAAAAGCAAGCCAAAAAGGCTATACAACTGGTCAAGAATAGATCTTTGACTGCAAAGGCCAAAACAACCCACTTACAACACACTAGCAGAGCAACTAGAACCCACATCAAAGGTGGGTAGAAGTTTCATCCACAATTCGAGGAAGAGTTTGGGAAGAAGAGGAAGAGAAATCTTTTCTTCGTCGATGAACAATAGTCCATGCAATCATTTGAAACACCAACACAAAGGGGAGCGAAAGAAATCCCCTTAGTGGCACTACCAGCACCAAGAATAGGATGTTGACCATTTGACAAGTCCACCATTGAAAATTGGATCAAAATGGGAGCAACGGGTAGAGAAGAGTCCACAAGTTTAGATGAGAACACATCAATAGCATGAGGTAAAGGAGAACCCACAAAGCCTAAGGAGGCCACACTCATAGTAGGAGGCACAACATCATCCTGTGAGGAATCATTATCGAAGGAAGAATCAAAAGCCAAGACAATCAAGTGATCACAATGAGCGTCCTACCAAGTGGTAGCGCCTTTACATCATGAGAGAGAACAATCCATGGCCAAATGGCCAATAGAGAAGCAACAACGATAATAGAAGGGGAGACCCTCATTATCCAATGATTGAGTCCGTCACTTATCCCCAACTATTAGAACCACATTCCCAATAAATATGGAGATGCCAATAGCAAAAAAAATGCATGCGAAAGTAGAAGGACCCATGGAGGAAGTGGCATCAACCTTCAAGAAGTGGCTGATAAAGTTGTTAATGGCCTCAAAACAAGAATTCACCAAAAATGAAGAGAAAGGTTGGAAAGACGAACCAGTCTAGACTTACACTAAGTGGTTCAATAAGAGGGTTGCAAGAGGTTGTGCAAGCTTTTGACCAAGAGAGAATGAACACCCCAAACCCACTACTTTCTCAACACCAAATCATGATCAACAAAAGAAATAAACTAAGCAAAACAAAAACCATAGTACAAGGAAAAGTCCAATGTTATGAGCAACTAAAGGCTTCTAAAAATTAGGCCGCAGCTCAACTGGCTCCAAAACGACATGAAAAGTCAATAAGACAAAATTTGTAAAAAATTACAAATTGTTGATTGTGATCAACAAAATTAGCTGTGGCTTTGATTTTTTGAAAAAGTCAATAACACAAGTTTTATAACCCAGTTTTGGAGCTAGTTTAGCTGCATCCTAAGAATCAATCATCCACCAATGAAGATTTGAAAGAGGCCAAAAACCAACAAATCTTCACATCAATAGACAACTTTGGTAGAAATCCACATTTTCCACATCTTGGTCACAAACCACACCAAGGGATGCATTGTCACCAAAAGAAGTGACAATGTTTTTATCACAAAGAAAGTGTATTAAATATTCACGTCCTAAATTTAATAGTTTGATTAAGGTAAGGTCCCATGAGGGGCTTCTGGATCCATTTTCATGAAACAAAAAAAATTATGCTACAAAATTATTTTGAATCTTTCTCTAAAAATAGAGCCCTTACATTTAAAAATTGCATATTTCAATAGATAAAATTGAGATAGGTCTAAATATTACCCCACCAGCTTAAGATTTTCTTTTTTGCCACTTTAAATTAGTTAATATATTGGATTCCTTCCATAACATAAATAAAAAGATTTATTTATGATTTTTTTCATTACAACACTCTTCATGAAACCACCAGCTTTCTTAAAATTTGGAACTTAAATTTTAAACTTAGTTGCACTAATTTATGAGACCACCAACTTTAAAATATTCGTAAGAGGGTTTCTTGCGATCACTATATTGTTGGTTTGCGTCTTGCATTTTTTGTTGTCATACCACATTTATTACTGGAATTTAACACTTTTTATTATGGCTTCAATCATTCCCAACCCAATAGTTGATGTTGGTGCTGGTGTTTTGGCATTTGGAGACCATGGCTTCTCCGAACAAGCGAGCCTTGCAAGTTCATCCTGAAAGTGTTTCACAAGGTACTGTTTTTGGTACTCCTGATGTTATTTTGCCAATGTAAGATTTTGATAGTGCCTGCAATTAGCTTGAAAAATATACTTTGATAAGCTATTTTGTGGGGAGGGTTCCACCAGAAAGCATGTTGTGAGACTAGGTCGCCAAGGTTTGGGCCCCTTTTTATTTCGCTTTTCCAATCCCACCCATGTTGAGGGGGTCCTCAAAAATGGGTCATGGTTTGTGCAGTCGTCTTTGCTTGTTTTTCAACCTTGGTCAAGAGACTTTACAGTCTCTGATGAAAAGAAACTCAAGGTCCCAGTCTGGGTTGAATTCCCTGGTCTTCCTCTTCCTTATTGATCGTTCCTACAAATTATTGTTCAATCCCTTGGTAAGGTGGTTTGCATGGAGTCGGACCGCTTTTTTCATACTCGTCCTTAAAAGAGGGTTTGCATTGAAGTTGATTTATCTCGGGATCTTATGGAATCTATTGATATTTAGGTTGGTGGGCAATGTTCTTCTCAATGTGTGCTTTATTTAAATCTATCCAACACTTATTTCAGTGTCAATCTTCTTATTATAAGGATAAGGATTGCCCTCTTGTTGCACTATGTGCTAAGTCCCCACTTGAAGAAGTAGTGCGCTCTAGTCCTTCTAAGACTAAGTTTGAAGAAGGATGGACCACTATGGGTCATAAAAATAAGTTAAAACCAAAGGCTTCTGCTACTTCGCAACCCTCTTCACAACTTGTTGCTTCGACCAAGCTAGTTTCTACTCAAGTGCAAGCTAATGTGCAACCGGATGTTTCAAACCTTGTTGATAAGGGAAAGAGTTCCATTGAGGGGAGCTCCTGCTCTTCATGGGTGCGTACCCATCAAGTGGCTTCAATTATAGCTTCTCAACCTGTCTCATTGTGTCATTCTTACAGCCCTTCTGGGCAAGATGGTAGCGATGATGAAGTTCATGATAAGTGCAATGTTCTTCCGGGGGATTCTTACCCTGGCTTTCGACCTACTACATATTTTCTACAGAATAGATACTCCTCTCTTATAGACGAGGACAGTATGCATGATTTTGAATGATGATTTTTTTGTCATGGAATGTTCAGGGTCTAACTGACCTCGCTAGGAAATATTTCTTGCGAGATATTAGAAAAAAGAATCCTACTATTGATGGTTTTTGTCTTCAAGAAGTTAAGATTGCAGCTTAAATGTTAGTCATTGCATGTCGTGTGATTTGGTCAGATGGTCTGGTTTTTGCTTCAAGACACGAAGTTGGTCAAGGAGGTGTTGTTACTCTTCTCTTATCATGTTGGCATTCTGCTATAGTTGATCATGGGTCGGATCTCACTCAGCGGCTGGTGTGGGTCCTCTTGTTAGACAACAATCAATCTTTTGGGATCATTAATGTTTAAGCTCTCAATGATGTTGTGGAGCAATCTTGATTGTGGTGGTGGGTTGTTGACTCATTGCCACCTGCCACTTGGGTAATGTGCGGAGATTTTAATATGGTTGAAGTGGCCTTCGATAAAGATGGTATTTTGCCTTTTCGATAGACAGCTGGTGAACAGGAGGCGTGGTTTCACATGTGTAATAAATTGGGTCTTTTCGATCCCAACACCAACTATCGTCCTTCTCGGGGTATATGGCACACGGTGTAATTACAGAGTTGGCTCCAACAAGATTTTTAAACGCCTTGATTGTGCCATGATCTCAGCTCAATCTTTTTTTGTTTTTGGAGAAAATCAAGCCCTTTCGGTTTTACCCCTTGCTGATGTCAACTTGTTAGATCATTTTCCCATCAATTTCAGTATTAAATAGTAGTCAGGTCATATGTGTCCTTCTAAAACACAATTTTTCTCAATACTTGCTTGCGTAGTCATCCTCCCACGTTGGCCCACATTCAACAGATTTGGAATCTTGAAAGTCGTCCCACTCAAGTTACTAGTTGGATTATGTGGTGGAATGAAGTTATCCAATGCACAACTTGCTTTCTTCGCATCTATGGCAGACAACTAGCTATGTATCACAGGCGGTCCTATAAGGCTACCACCAAGGATTTGAAATCTACCACTGAAGCTTCAATGGCTAACCTTTCAACCCTGACTAATAGATTCAGGTTTCCCAACTTCAACATCAAAAACAGATAGCAGACAATCATGCTACTAGAGGGGCCAAGATTAAACCCAGATTGCATTGGCTCAAGGTTGGTGATCGTGCTCCAAAAAAAAAAATTGGCTCGCAAAGCTTGTCATTCCTCTCTCAGGATCAAAAAGATTATGGATGGTCAATTTGTGCTCTCTGAGTTGTCAAATATTCTTCAAGCTTTTGTTAGACATTATGAGAAGGTATTCACAGTGCAGGAAAATTCCCCTGAGCATAACTGGGCCTTGCAGGAATGCCTTGTGGCGGTTCCTTCTTGGCTTTCTGGTGCTCAAAGAGTGTTTTGTGACCAATTTCTCACTCTTGAGGCTACTTTTTGTATGGCAGATGACAAAGCCCCTGGTTGTGATGGTTTTCCTTATGAATTTTACAAAGACTTGTGGCCTTATGTTGGCTCTGACCTGCATAAGGTATATTTGGAGGCTTTTCACTCCCAATCTTTGGGACATCTTATTAACAAGAGAAATATTAAATTCATCCCTAAAGTTGGTGATCCAGAGGATATATGTAGTTGGTGTCCCATCACTTTGTTGAATGTTTCTTACAAAATTATCACCAAGGCTTTGGTTCTTAAAGTCAGACATCTGCTTTCGCAGATTGTTCACCCTGAACAAATCAGTTTCATGAAGTTCAGGTTTATCCTAAACAACATTATTGCGATTTGGGAAGGTATGGAGTGGGCTCGAAGATCTTTGCAAAGAGCCATTTTCCTCAAAATTGATTTTGTCAAAGCTTATGATCGCATTGAATGGCCCTTTATTCTTGCGATGTTGAAAGCCTTAGGGTTTGATCATCGCTTTCTTCAGTCTATGCAAATGCTTTTTGGGGATATTTCAGCTCGCATCATCACTAATGGACGCCAATTTTCGGCCTTCAGCCTTTTTAGGTCTATCCGCTAGGGTTGTCCTCTTGCCCCCTCTTTGTATGTTCTTGATGTTGAGAGCTTTGGGTATATGCTTGCTTCTGCCATTTTGGTTGGATGTGTCAGAGGGATTTCCCTGCCTAAGTCACCTTCTCAACTTGTCAATGCCCATTTTGCAAATGATTTTTTTCTCTCTCATTGAAGAGGAGAATAATGTCAAGGAGATGCTTCATTGCTTGGATACTTTCTTCTTGGCGTTTAGGTCAACTATACAATGGCACAAAACCCAATGTTATAGGAAGTCTTTCTTTCTTGTTTCGCCCTGGATTCTTCAGTATGACTAGAAATGGATCCAACATAATATTTTTCGGTTTTTGGGCATTCCCTTTGCTTTCCAAGGGTCTTTTGTTGACCTTTGGTATCCCGTGTTAGCCAGAATTGAGAAAAAGCTTGCTTATTGGATTACAAAACCTCTCTCTTTGGCTTGTAAATTCCAGATTTGCTCCAAGGTGCTTGTGGCCACACACATTTATTACTCTTCTTGTTGGGCTCCTTCAAAAGCCCCTTACAACAAGCTTAAGAAGCTCTTGCGGGATTTTTGTTGTATCCCGCGCAAATCTAGAGGGTTTGGCCTTTTATCTACCCAGAAACAAGGTGTTGCTCTATGTGCCAAATGGGTTCTTAGAGTTATTTCTGGCAATGAAGCCTAGAAAATTTTGCTTTGCAATTGTATTTCCTTAGGACACCTAGTCAATAGATCGACCTCGAAAGGGATTGGTTTTCAAACCCTTCTTGTTATGAAAGATTTTGTGCACATTCAGGGCACTGTTGTTGCCAAAAGTATTTGGCAGACCTGAGAATTTGTTAAGCATTGCCTTCACTGGGATGGTTCAAGTTTTCGTGATGGTCTTTCTTTCAACTAGCACAATATTTGGTGGTTGCCTCTCATATAGGTCCAGGGGCTTCCTCTTGCTCATGTTCCTAAAATTCATGCTCTGTGTTTTCACAAATGCGACATTTGTACTCGAGATTTTTTTTCTCATGCCACTAAATCTTCGCTCTTGGGACGATTTGTTGACCCAATTTCGCCTCACTCAACCAGATCGATAGACATTTGAGCTTGTGATATCTACTCTACCTCTGAATATGCCACACAAGCTTGGTATTAATTCTGTGAGGCCTTGGTGGAAAGACTGGTATTGATTTCCCAACACTGCTTTCTGTAATTATAAACCCAAGATGGGTTATCATTGGCTTGTGCCTCATTTTCCTATGGTTCCCACTTTGAATCTTAGATGGCACTTGTAGTCTTCACAAAGCACATGGAGTCGCAGATTTCTTACTCTCTAGTCTGCTATTGCTGAGCCTAAAGTGGCTCATTTTGCTTGGTGTATTATTTTTCAAGGCTCGTCTTTGTGTTCTCGTCTCAGGCATCTGGGGGTGCCAGACCCTTGTCCCTTTTGTGGGTTGCCTGAGACCTTGATGCATCTCTTCTAGTTTGTAGAAGAACTCAACAATTGTGGACATGGATACATGATTTTTTTAGGCCTTTTCAACCTGAACCTTTCTCTTGGCATACGGTTTGACTCCCTTTCAAATTCACCTAGATATGGCATGCTTTTAGGATGGAAATCCTCTTCAGTTTATGGAAAAACAAAAATGTTGTTTTATTTTCTCATAGCTCTCTTGATATTCATGTTTCTTTGTATGCTAAAGCTTGTATATGCAATAATGTGATGTTTTTTATTAAAAGTGTAGTGTCATAAAATTGCGACCTTAGCAATTTTCGACCGCATTAGGGTCCTCACGCACGCGAAATCGAATCCCCTAGCCTGATCGGAGATCGGAGACTATTCAACCCTCGAAATTTGGTTCTTCCTTGGCCCCCGCACCACCCTGTCTGCACTTTGCCCTGGAGAAAGGGGCAAGACAGGGACATGGCGCCCCTGTCTCTACCCTATTTTGGGGTAGGACCCTTTCCTAAGCATGCATTGTAGGTTGTGCAATGAGTGGGAAAAGTTCCCTGATGTCGGCCTGTGACAAAAATCAGTTTCATTAACCCTAATTGACATGTATTTAAGTTGCATTTGCCCTCTCATTTGGGTAAGGGGGTCAAATTGGATAAGTTCAATAAGATGAAAAATTGTGATCAAGCGTTCAAGAGCATTCAAGCATCCATTTCAAGAATTGAGCTTCTCAAGTCTCCCTTCAAGGCTAGGTGTTGCATTCAAGTCAAGGATTCAACCGTTGAAGGGGAGATTGATTCCAACATTCAATTTCACACAAGCATTTCTATCAACATTGCTATCACAACCTCCCTTGAGGTGATCTACATTTCAGTTTTTCATTTACATTTACTTGCAAGTACTTTCTTTCATTACTTGGTTAATTCCAAAACTGGCGTTTGACCTAAAGGCAAACCCCCAATCCCAACCCCTTTTCCTCTCTTTTTTGTGTGTAGGTTGCAAGTGTGCTTTCGGATTTGGACTTCATTTGCAAAGATGGAAAAACCCTTTTCGTTTCGCAAATTTTTCGAAGGACCGTGTACACTCCCGCTACGGTTCGAGCAACTTTTCCCCAAATTCGCACGGCAACTTCGTCTTGACATATTACTGTCAGATTCAGGTGTACAACTTCATCTCGTACTCCAATCTCAAGTTATAATCAGTTCTTTGTTACTTGTGCACTACATAATTCAATCAACTCCTTTCCATTTCAAATAGGAAGAGGGGATTAACTTATCATTCTCATTTCATTTAGAATTTTATCTTCATCTTTGAAGGTTGAATCTAGTGAATTTTACTCTCCTCTTCAAATGTAATTAGGTGAAGAGTGTTTGAAGGGAAATCCGTACTGAAACTCTCATTTCCCCTTGGAGAGAAATGGTAGTTTTCCTCTTGATCTCTCATTCACACATTTTTCACCCACCAATACATTTTGGTGACATTACAAAAAGCAACGTTAACGAGGGCACTTACCCTTTACATAGCCAAAGACTATCAATTTTAAACAGACCAAGCAAGGGTGCAAACCCCAAAAGAACAAAGTCAAACAGGCCAAACAAACATGTCAAACCGGCAACAACCCAACCCAACCCAACTCAAGAGTGATGAGAAATACCAAAAATTGACAATGGGAGGGTTGGGAAAGGGGGGTAGATTTCCCTTTCACCTACAACAAACAACCGTCCATGCAACACTATCATTAGGGACAGAGTTACTTCCAGACTACTGTTGCAAAACAACAGCAGGTTGTTGCTAAAGAATAGCAACAAGAGTCGAATTGTCGGGAGAAGAGCGAAGGTGTGGAGCAAGAACAACAAAAGTAGGAGCCAAGGGGGCAGAAGAGTCCACAACAACAGTATCATCAACAAAAGCTTCATCAGCAGTTTGGGGCACCTCATCTTGAAAGGATTCAACCAAAACAAAGTCTGAAGCATTAATTGTCAAGTGATCTTTTGTAGCATCCTTCCACCAAGTAGCAGCACCTCTGCGACGAGAGAGAGAACAGTTTGAATCAAGGTGACCCGTTGAGAAGCACCTTCTACAGCAAAAGGAGAGGCCCTCATAATCTAGCGATTAAGTACAAGACCTATCCCCAACCATTAAAACCACATCCTTGGGGAGGGCCAATGATATGTCGACATCAATTAATAGGCGAGCAAAGGCAGAATGACCCATGGAGAACGTGGCATCATCAACCTTCAAGAAGCTGCCAATGGAGTTACCAATGGCCTCAAAACAAGAGGGCTCTTAGAAATGGAGAGGGAGATTAGGAGGCAAACCCAAACTAGACGAACAGAGAGAGATTCAATAAGAGGGGGTTGAAAGAAAGAGTCCAGGACTTAATAGAGAGAGTGATCCCCCTAAGTCCACAACTTTCCCAAAATCATATCACAATCATGAGTAGAGGTAAAGGAAGCAAATAAAAAGCCTTTAGCACAAGATAAAAGCTCAATGCCATGAGCAACAAAGGGCTTCCAAGAATCACTCACCCAGCAATGAAGGTTCGGAAGAAGGCCAAAACCCAACAAATCTTCAGACCAAAGCATTGCGTTGACATAAATCAACATTATCCACAAGCTCCCGGCCATAGACCACAACAGGAGAGGTCTTGGCACAAAGAAGAGGACGAACCCCCTTAGAAGCCTAGACAACAGATCTAGCCACACGAGCAAAGCTACGCTTCCTGACAAAAGGTCTGGGCAAAGCAAGAAGGTCGACAACAGCACCAGCACCAACCTCAAGGGCATCCAAATCTACAACTGAATCAGAGACACCAGGTTTGGGAGGAACAAAATCACCGACAGGGATCTTGGCACCCAAACCCCCAACATAAGAAACCAAAACCATAGAAGGACCTTCTACAACAGTAGAGCAATAATGTGATGTTACAAATTCAAGTGCAAGCGAATAAAGTAGATCTTTAAGTGGCCCACTTGCAAGTGCTACTTGATCACTGAGGTAATGCCCCTTGTACGGTTGCCAAAATTTTGCCAAACCCTTCCACCTCCGACAACTGTTCTCCAGTTTGTGGTCGTTGGTGTGGTTGCAACTCTTCCACCGATGGCTCTCACACACTTTGCTCTCAAGCTCCTCATTGTCATTCTAACAAAGGGAGAGACTTTCCGCATCGCCGCTCTGCCTCCGAGTGGCCTATAGGTGGCGATACCTCTGGCTTTGGATGGTTTTGGTTGGCCCAATTCTTCTAAAGGGCCCCCGGCTTGCTCTGACTTCTTCTCCAACAAGGAAAGATAAAAATGAAAAACGATGTTGAGGATGGGTGGTCTCTTTTGAACCACCCCCCCTAATGTATGGGATAAAAAAGATGATATAGATCCACCTCCTTCTGGTGCTACTGCTCTAGTCGCTTAGGCTTTTTGCATTGTTTTTGGATTTCTAAGCTCTTCCTATGTTTCAAGTAACCTTTTTTTGGTTGTTTTCGAATTCTGCCCGTGTGACTCTCAAGGAGTCTTTTTCCTTCCCCTTTTTTTTTGTGAATAGTGTACTCTCTTCTACTTATTTTAATGAAAATGCCTATTCATCAAAAAAATATTCCTAAAACTTCACAATGACAGAAAAAAAAAAATAATAATAATCGAATATATTCAATTAAAATTCAATATGATTAATACCATAGGCACTGAAATGAAGAGAATGTAACCCCAAAAAAAAAAACGTTCACTGTCCTAATATAATACTAAGCATTCAACAATTTAAAAAGTCGAGTTTCTATTGGCCCTCCTGTCTTGTGAACTGATTCAATTCATATCAAGGCCCCATTCAGGTTCACCGTGCTTGGCAGATTATGCACCTGACCGTGCAGGTTAGCAAAAAATAAAACCATGTCAAGAGTAAATAAAAAAGACCAAATCAATTTATCGGGGCAAACAGTTACCTACATCTACTAATATTCAGCCTGTGGATTTGATTGACTGCAACTGCTCCAAATGATGTAAATGAGCCTTTAGGCATCCCTTATCTGGTTTCACAATATGGTGCTAAAACAGGTTATTTACTATACAAAATAATTATTTATAAAAAAATTCTTTTCACTTAACCCACCGTTATTAATTGATCACTTTCTTTGACGATTCGGTACAAGTAAAATAAAAAAATTATATATGGTATTTTAAAAGGAAAATGTTGACGTCCAATCCAAATGGAGAACCTATTTGGGTAGGCTCACATGAAGCAGATCAAGATTTAACAATCCTGCCAGCTTCCAACAATCTGAAACTATCAAGGCCCACACAACATGGGTGGAATGGCTAAGCCCCACTCGGCTTCTATTTGGATTCACTGCAGGTAATGCGTTACTTACCATAAAGGTTCGGGTGGACAACTGGTCCCATGATACACAAAAAAATTAAAAACCATGTCAACAATTAGACACTTAATAATTCTCAATGGGTTCCTTCTTCAAAAGGAGTAACAAGACCCGCTGGTATAGAACTGTGTATACCATCACAAGTATGATGCAGGAGCATCTGGCAAAATTACAGATTGGAAAGAATTTGAAACGGCTTAGGAGAGGAAGT
The DNA here is from genome assembly GCF_030272615.1 of Cryptomeria japonica. Lineage (NCBI taxonomy): Eukaryota > Viridiplantae > Streptophyta > Pinopsida > Cupressales > Cupressaceae > Cryptomeria > Cryptomeria japonica. The sequence goes on along the minus strand of NC_081407.1, from coordinate 269,741,614 downwards.
CTGCAGATATAGGACAGCGTGGACAACGAAATTGAAACAATGAAATAAATAAAGGGCTCACGAAATAGAAAACAGAAGAAATCAACAAGGTGGCATAAGAGATAGAGATGAAAGAGGAAGGCATGGATGAGTGGGGCTGCCATTTATGGGCTCCAAAATAACAGCTTTTAAAATATTATAAAATTTGAAATAAACAGTAATCTGAATTGTCAGAACAGCAGCAAGATAACGTAAGGAGAAGGCATGAAAAATGGAGGGAGTTAAGAAGTGAAAAAGAAGGCATATTAAGTGGAGCTTCTATTCATTTTATTAAGAGGCTTTTATAAATAGCAAATGCATTTTGAAAGTGGGGCGTTCAAATGGGAATAGAGCCCATTGTTTTGTGGTTTAAACTGACAATTAAATCATGAAGGCGTGGTGTAGAGAGGGGGGCAGAAGTGTGGGAAGTTAAAAGAGAATAGTGTGGAAAATGAGAGAGGAGCAGTTCATATGAGAGAGGAGCAGTTCATAAACAGCAATGAAACATTTAATTTAGGAGAAAAATCGTAGTGTGGGGAGAGATGACCCGAGAGGGATGAAGGACAGGAGGTGCCCTGAAGAAAATGAGCAGCGGTAAGTGGAGTATGGGTGTGCGTGACTGAAAGCAGAGTTGAGGATATTCACAGGTAAATAGAGGAAGAGGTAAGCAGAATGAAGAGTTGAGGAACACAGGGTAGTGAAGTTGCCAAAGGGAAAAGCGTAAGGAATTGTAAAAGAACGAGTGTGTGTGTTTTAGTTGAGAGGCCAATAAGGCCATTCTTGTAATGTGATTATCAAATTGTTTTATTTTGAGAATTTATGAATGTATTTTCTTTATGTTGCATTCTTATTTGGTTAGTAGTAGAGTCTCTGCTTTGTTAACAGCGATTGTGTGTTGAGTTGTGTTAAAAGTATGAGAGCAGGGTTGTTTTCTCCCCTGCATCGAAGTATCCATAGCCCAACTAGAAAAAATTAAAAAAGTTAAGAGGTACAAGAAGTCCAATGACACAAATACAATTTCAAATTGTGATGCGTTTGTCCAAAAGAAGTAGGCCTGCTAAAACAGCATTCTACCAAACCACAATCCAGCCCAACTTAAATTCTGGAAAGATTTAAAAACTCCAAATGGTCGTCACACCTTCAGTGGCATATGATTTCTTTATGTGGAAAGATGCTTGGAAAAATGCTTGCAGGCACCTATGGAAGCAACAGAAAAAAAAGATGAAATTTTTTTTTTTTTAAATTGAAAGGTATAGCACCCACTCCCATGAAATGCAAGATACCATCAATAAATAGAAACCTCATAATTCTTGGGTTCCTAACTTTAAAATAGAAACAAAACCTGCCGCTATAAAACTGCATTAAACTAAACCATGCAAGTATCCATAGCAACTAAACAGAAAATTAAAAACTCATTATGGTGTTATAACACCACCAGTGCCATACAATGTCTCTTCTACATGAAAAATTCCTGCAAAATAATTGCAGATGCCAAAACCGCACTGCTATTCTAAACATGCCGAACTTTCAGCCAAATTTTCAACTCTCTGGCTGAAAGTGTAAAGCTATCAAATTTTCATTTAGATTTGATTAGCCTGAATTAATACCCTTTACTGGGGGCATTATCTCAAAACAGGAACACAAATTTGGTTTGCTTTATTCAGGTTTTCCCCTCAGTACCCATAACCTGCAGTAGAGGCATAGAAAAAACATTAAAAAAATGATTAAGCCACAATTCCATAAATCCATCCGAGTAAAAATATACTAATGATAAACAAAGAAAATTGTATAAAGACCTGAGTTATCCATGGGGTTTCCAGCAGGCATGGCTGGTTCTGGTTCCTTGATGTCAACAACCACAACATCAGATGTCAAAAATGTCTTTGCCACTGATGCTGCATGCTCTAGGCAACATCTAACCACCTGCTCCAAAGGGTAACTATTGAGAACAACGTAGACATTGCAGTGCACTAGAGTTGATGATTACTCTACTGCATAAAGAGATAAAATGCAACGCAACAAAAAATGGCATGCCAAGAAAAAAAATTGAAACAGAAAGCAAGGAACCCATCCATCAAACAACTACAAAACTATAATCCGCATATCATAAATGGCCCTTCCAGTGTGCATTAACATAGCAATCACATAAACAGTAACTGTTAATCATCAGCCTTCTATACATGTTAAAACTTGCAGACAGTTACCATCTCGAAGACACAAATAAACCTAACATGATACATTCCAAATAGATGAGTAAACTAACATAAATAAGTAAATAACCCTCTCGTCAAGCAAAAAGACATCTTGTACGGTTATCTTGGTGAGCTTTCGAACACTTTGAGAGCAACTAATTGCCTGGTATATTATAATCCCTACCTACGTACAAATACAACCTAAACTTTAGAAAAGGTAGAGAGCCTAACACAATTGGAATCACGTCCAAACTGGCATTTTCATTCATTCCCTATAAGAGGGGCATTAAGCAAATAGACCTAGAATTAGTATTAAGTCAACAAACATCCTGGCAAACCATATTAGCAAGGTCTTAAAAGACACATTTGCATTCACTTCACTGATCAGGAAATTAAAAAAAAAAAAGAGGCTACATCAAAACAAAATACCATCTTTACCTTAGTTGGATCAATAATTCCTGCAGCCATCAAATCTTCATAACTGCCTGTAGCAGCATTGTATCCATATTTGGGATTATCATTGGAAAGGACCTACAAAAAAACAAAAAGAGAGCTGTCATTTTACTACCATAACAACTAGAAAGAGCTATCCGCATTTAGGCTGACATCCAGTGAAATTGAATAAGATTGTACACCCAGGCACAATGTCAATTTACTTCAAGTCAACAGGCATCATAAGAACAAGACAGAGCTGCCTGCATTTAGACTGATATCCAATGAAATTGATAAGGATATACCCAGGCACAAGAGCTTGGGTCAACAAGATTCTATTGAATAGCTGCCAAAGAATTGAGTTTAAATACTGGATTGCTAATACTTGATTCAACAATTAGCCAGGAGTTGTACTAACCTTTTCAATTACAACACTTCCATTTACTCCTGCATTCTTTGCAATTAATTTCACAGGGTAGCTCAAAGCTCGTTTAACAATACCTGCACCAATCTGCAGACACCAAAGTGCCAACGAATTTCAGAACCAAATGTTACAAACACACTGCCGAGCTAAGTGCTCAATGACAAAGCATGGTCTAATATCCAATAAGGATCAGAAAACCCTTTCCATGTCAACCATACTTGCCCGTGTAACCAGCACAAAATTAAGTTACCTTCTGTTCCTCATTTTCAAGTGTGTCTCTGATAGCATCAACCTTTGAAGCAAGCCTCAAGAGAGCACACCCTCCACCAACAACAATGCCTTCCTCAACAGCTGCCTGTATATAGTAATTAATCAAACGATTTCTCCAACACAATTGATATAACTTTAATTATTTGTCATTCTAAAGAGAGGATCAAGGATGGTAGACAGAAGACTTTGTCTGCTTTGCACTATTGGAGGATAGTAGACAAAGACTTAAAAGACTTTGTCATTCCATTCACAAATGGCTTAAATTTTGCTAGCATAGGTGTTGACATGGGCATTTTATACATTCATATCAAATGACACAGTTGTTTACAAAGAAGACTGCCATACCTTTGTAGCATTCAAAGCATCCTCCACTCTTAACTTCTTTTCCTTTAACTCTGTCTCTGTTTGTGCTCCTACCTGTCAACAATCATATTTATTATTATTCATTACCACTCAACTTGGTTCATGCTCATTTATTGTCATAATTATTAATAACACAAGCACAGTAAAGCATGTCTTAATGAATCGTGCTCATTGACAAATTTATACTGGTTGCTCCAAATGTATTAACAGAGAAACATTTCAATGATTTCACCTGTATAACTGCAACTCCCCCAGATAGTTTAGCAATCCTTTCATTCAATTTTTCTTTCTCATATTCTTGTTCAGCAGCCTGGAAAATACGAATATATTTCAATCGACTAATACATTCTACAAACTAGATTTACAATAGCACAATTCTATAATGAAAGATAAAGAATTCCCTTGTTCTTCATTGATATCTTGATATTCACAAAGTTAGAATGAGATCAGAGAGTGTCTAACTACTATGAGACAAAAGGTGCAGACAATGGAAAAACATCCATTAAGAAAAAATCTGAAGTGCACAAATTCATGTCCAGGCCAGAATGAACAAAGGATAAGACTGCAATAGTCCATGTTAAAGCCTGAAGAACACACACAGAGACAAGAAGGCATACCTCAATCAAGCTCCTAATTTGATTAACTCTTCTCTCAACAGCCTCCTGAGTCCTTCCATCACCAACTATTGTTGTTGAATCTTTTGTCAGTACTATCTTGGCAGCAGTACCCAGAACCTCATTCCCAACTTTGTCAAGGGCCAGCCCCACTTCATCTCTAATGACGGTGCCTGCATTAAAAAACATGGTTCAGAGATATATGGCTGTCTATATTACTAAATAACAGCTTAGGAGCATAGACTCTGAAATAAGTTGATCCAATACCTACAACTTACTATTTGTACTCAGAAATTAAACTCATGCTCACACTATTAAAAAAAGGCTACTTCGTTATGGCCTATGACAAACTGACCAATATAATGAACATTGAATAGGAAACTTCCATGATCCATGAATTAGAGACAAAAATTCTTGGTGAACTTGATAATTGCACTACGAAACAATACCTCCAGTCAACACAGCAATGTCATCCAAATACTGACTTTTCCTTTCTCCAAATCCAGGAGCTTTTAAAGCTGCAATCTTTAATGCACCTCGAAGCCTGTTCACAACAAGGGTAGCCAGGGCTTCTTGCTCAATGTCTTCAGCAATTATTAAGATGGGATAACCACCACGAATGGCATCTTCCAATATGCCAATCATGTCTCTTGCATTTGTTATTTTTTTATCAACCAACAATAGCTGCAGGCAGTTAAAAACAATAAATTCATTCCTGAGTAAAGTTTCCCAATTCCTAATACACAGAAGTACAGCCACTCTTTTGACCTAGCAGCATTGGCATAGCTTAAAAATAGCTAAATGATAAATTTTCATATTCAAAACAAGCTAAAAATGGTAAAAACGATTTAAATCCATGTATTAGTTACCTTACAATTCTCATACTCTGCAGTCATCTTCTCACTGTCAGTCACAAAATATGGAGAAATATATCCACGGTCAAATTGCATTCCCTCTACAACATATAGATTATTTTCTGCACTCTTTCCTTCTTCAAGGGTTACTACACCCTTCCTACCAACTTTACTCATGGCCTCTGCTATCATATTTCCTACTTCATAATTGTTCCCAGCACTTACTGCAGCCACATCTGCTAACTCACTATCTTCAACCTGCACCATACCAGCATATACAAGGTCTGAATCTGCAAAAAAGGAAATACTGACAGAAGAAATGCTACTCTGTAATAAGAAACCCAAAGCAAAAAACAGCCCATCCCCAATGTGTTATGTAGTCTTACAAGACACACATAAACAAGTAAAACAACAATACTTCCTACAAGTTTCAACATACTCGACACAAAACTAGACATTTAAAACATCACTAGATATGGAGAAACTAAGTATTTCACACCAATGACTAAAGCACAACATCACAGTAATTCCTAAAAGGCCCTGCAGATATGGACAGCGATATACAACTTCCTGTAGACCCAGGATACAATAAAAGTAGGGTACAACAGTATCTTATCAATATGTATTTCTAACAAATATAGCATCTAACAAAACACACAGTACTACAATGTCATGCATGAGACAGCATCATACATTAGGTCTACTGAAGCTCGTTGCTATCAGTTGGGCAGACAAAGGGACAACAGGGACACCTGGAATATAGTTTCCACTAAAAAGACAAAACACAACTTTGTCAGAAAACAACCATCTCATACAAATTGCGAACCAAACTCAACCGAACAGTGAACACAATGATGTGGAGGGATAAAATTTACCTCCTTGGAAATAGCTTTTAGTTCAGTAACTAAAGCCTTCACAGTCTTGTCAATACCCCTGGTAATCTGAATGGGATTTGCTCCAGCTCCAACAACCTGAACACAGCAGCCTTGCCATTCAGCTAATTCTTTTCAAAAAATCAGATGCTTGACTTCTTTTAATTTTCTCTGTCTTAAAGTTAAAGCATTGAATAATAAAAAAAAAATTCATATAAAAGGTGTTTTTGCACCACATCATGATCATTTAGTTAAGATTCAGCTGCAAAGTTAAGATTTGAACTTCACCTGTCCATATATCTTTTAGTTTTCTTATTTCTTAATCAAGCTTTCATGTTAAGAATAAACTAACAAGATGTAAAAGGTACTTTAAGCACAGTCAACTCCACGGTAACAAAAGTACCTTTATGCCTTCGGCTATTAAACCTTGTGCAAGAACCACCGATGTGGTAGTTCCATCACCTGCCAAATCATTTGTCTTTGCTGCAGCTTGCCTCACCAACTTGGCTCCAATATTCTCTACAGGATCCTCTAATTCAACCTATCATACAGGCAACAATTCCGTTAAATATTCTGAAGAAGTACTTGCCACTAAATTCTGCATCTACACTGCCCTTTCTGAAAATTTGGTTTCTTGAAAACTGCAAATTTTTATATACCACCCTATTCACAATTGACCCTGGAATACTTAAGCTTTCAAAAGCCAGCACAGGAGACTGATGTGGGCGAACAAAAAAATGCAAAAAGAACAAACGCCAACAAACACAAAACCATAACTTACCTCCTTAGCAACAGTCACACCATCATTCACAATTTTTGGCGCACCGTATTTACTCTCTAAAACAACATTTCTGCCTTTTGGTCCCAGAGTGACGCCAACAAGATCAGCAAGCTTGTTGACACCCACCTACAGAAGAGTGATATGATGCTATCAGAAGCCATATAATTAGATATTGTAGTGCATTTTCAGATATGAATACAAGAGTGAGCCCAGTATCAACCCAGTGCACCAAACAGCTATACCACGGGGAAATTTTCTGCATATAAAATTTCTTGATAAGTAGATGCAATTTCTCTAACCTGCAGTTTCTTTGTCGCTGATCCATCTTTGTTGAAGTATAATTCTTTTGCCATAGCCCTTACACTAAGTCCCCGGTCACTTTTCTGTAGTCTCATTGTTTGCCTTCTGCTTAAACCTCTAAGGGAAATGGGTGCAAATGCAGATGCGGAGGACAACGTACAATATTTGTTAGAAGTTGCACTCATCTTCTCTCTTCCAGTGTTGTTGAGAGCTGCAGAAGTGCTGATTCCTGTCATACTGCACAACGTTGATGCCATTGTCTCTTATCCTGCAAAATGGGAACCCTCAGTCATCCCTGTCAACTATTTCATTATATACATAAATGCTCCTTTACAAAAACATTTAAAACCTGAGACAGCTAATGATCTTGTTTCTCAGAAAATCCTAGAAATGCAACATGTCTAGACACAAGCCAGATAAAACTATAGGCTATTCATAAATATATTGGGACACAAGCCAAGATCTTACATTCAGTTCTACAGCACAGAACTTCGGGTCTTTTGGCAATTGCTACAACGCTAAGACAAATCCCATAACAATCCTCACAACAAACCATGAAGCAAACTTCTAAGTACTCTTAATTGCTATATAAAGTATTTAAATTCTCAAAACTACAATATTTCAAGAGTCGCTTTTAAAATGGCCAACAACACATATACAAATATGCTTACATATAAATGATTGAAACTCTGAAGCACCATTTCTCTCTGAAAGGATTTATTTAATGACTTCTAGAAATATAACACAGACGTACTGTAAAACTAATCACCGGCCTTACTCCTTTCCTTACTACATGCTCTTCCTAGGCTTTAATCCACAACCTTAATTTATATACTAGGAAGTATAGTGATTACTACAAAAGCTGCCTGAACTTAACAAGATTATCATCTTACATTCAGTTCAGATAGACAGAAATTGAAGCTTTTCAACAGCTTCTCTCCGTTTAAAACAACGGGCGACATACATTGTCATATACACGTGTAGTCAAACATGATTTATCTGAACCCCAAAAGCACCATCTCTCTCTCAATCAGCGTTTCAAATTTCCACAACTTCTTAAAAAAGAGAAACATGTTTACTGTAGACCTAATCACCATTCTTAGTCCTACTTCTTATCATATATTTTTTTTAAGCTTCAATTCACACCTCTGATGCACAACTTCTTAGAAACGAGAAACGCTTTGAAAGACGTATGCAATCTTAACTACAAAATGCTTCAGACTCTTATATTTAAAATAGCCATTACTAGGACATAAATAATCAGAGCCCAGAAAACTATAAACCTCGTGCATTAAAAATGTTCAATCCATTGAGATAGTAGAAAAATGCTAAACTGCACACGAATTATTTTCATGGCAAGAGCATAATGCAGCTATACACTAACTACCCACTACACAATAAGAATTAGCAAATGTAGACACGGATCGGTGAAAAAAACATAGGAAAAACACGTGTAACATGTAGCACTTGTGATGGATAGAAAAGACTTCTATTCTCTATCCAAATTTATCCCATTTTCCATTTGAAGTGCTTAGCAGAGACCTCAAACGTGCTCCAGAAGGAAAGTACTTGTAAACTCACAAAAAACCCTACCCCAAAAACTCCTGACCCGGCCAAAACAGTGTCGAAAGACAACATGAATAGGATCCAAGAACAAGAAGAGCATATAGAATCCAAAAAAATAAAATACAAAATGGATAACTAATCCCCCAGAACCCTAAACCCTGGTAATAAGGCTATTGAATAAACCTCATAAAAAACATACCTAAATCATTGTAAAAATCTACAGCGACGACATCCGTAGCAACGATTAAATCAAAGGGAGGCTTGAATACCTGAATCTACTTGTCGTTGTTCGGATAGAGCTGTGAAAATTTTGATGGCTACAGCTCGGCTTTCTGGCCAAAAGTTGTTCTGCACAAGGAAAAATAGAAAAAATAAGCTCAGAGGCGCGGTCCAATACAGTGAAATTTGAAAGCCAATGGTATTTTAATATGGCATTTAGTAGACGTTTTCCAGGATTGATATTTTCACAGGTATAGTTTTGCTGGCGTGGGGCAACATCTCGACCGTTTATGGGTTTGGATTTTCACAGCAAATGCATTGTAAACAGAAAGAAAATAAAAATTTAAGACTTAAAACATTGCGGATAATTAAGTTTTTACCTTCTCTTAGTGGGAGGCAGATATAAAGATTGTTTCCCTGCACAAAACAGTGCTTGTATGATCCACCGCCTGCAAAAGAACGCTACAGAGGCAAGGAAGAAACTAATGCAACACGATAAGGTTGCACACAAATATTTGAATACAAGATGCTTGTTTCAATAGAGATTTCTAGATGCTCTGAACATTTTGAATTTTTGTCCGCTAGTAGTATTGCTGTTATTAATTGGGGTTATTGTATTTAGGAATTTTCTGGAGACTATTTGTATGAATGAAACCTTAAAGTGGGCGACATCAATCCACCATAAACGCTGAAGTAAATAGTTTTTTCCTTGTATGCACTTGTGTTAGGTGATTGGGTAAGGGAAGGTTAGGTTAGGTTAGCTTTGGTTTAGAATGGAGGTAGTTTATATTATTTTAATATCATCATTGTTTTTTATTTGTTTTGATCAATTGGTTTAAAGTTAAAAAAAATTGTTTTTATTCAACGTTCATTTTCACATTGTGATGAAATCTTTCGATAGATTCATTTTTCTTCTATCTAATCTTAGACAAAGATCTAGATCTCCACCAATAAGCTCAAATGTAAGACGAAACAATGATCAAGTCGTATCACTTGCTAACTGTTTTGGAGTCTTGCCACAAGAGGATGAGAATACTCTTGTTGGTACTCCATGGATTGCAAGATTTTTTCCTAGAAGGACAGAGGGTTATCTCAACCTCATCAAAAGTTTAGAGTCAAGAATTTATTGAAATGGAAGCCAAATGTGTTCATCTTGCAAGAGGTTAAAATCAATGAGGAACGTTTAGATGTTAATTTGTTCAATCTTTGAAAAGAAACTTTTTTACTATATACTTCTCATGATGCTAGAAGAGGTGGAGCTATTCTTGCTTTGTCCTCTTGGATATCCAAATATGTCATTGATAAAGGAGAGGATCCTACGCATAATTGTGCATGGATACTCTCTTGTATCAATGGACAACCTATTGGTTTTTGTTCTATTTATGCCCCTAACAATCCAAGAGAGAGATCATCCCTTTGGGACTAGATGTCTAAAAATCTTCCTAGTGTTGATTGGGTTTGGGGAGGAAACTTTAATATGGTAGAACAACATGAGGAATGTAGCTAGTTTAAATATTTTAAGCTCAGTCATGATGATTTCAAAAATTGGTTTTTTTTTGGGAATCTAATCAGAGTCATTGACCCCATTCATAATAAATTCTTCAGTCATAACAATAATTGGTTCACTTGGTCCAATTGAAAATCAGGGAATGAGGGGAAATTGAGCAAATTGGATCGATTTTATGGTTCTCATAACATCCATATGGAAAATCTAGTCATTGTGTTCAAGTGGATTATTCCACTATCTTATCTAACCACTTTCCTATTATCTACACCATTTCCTTTTCTCAAAAGATGGCTCCTTCTTCCCAACTACCCTTCAAACTTGATATTCCTCATTTGAAGAATGATGAATGTGTATCTACTTCAGTTGGAATTTGGAATTCTATCCCTAAACCTCAAGAAGGAGAATCATGGATTGTGTGGTGGGGTTCATCCTTATCTTAATGTTCTGAGTTTCTTCAAAATGTTGGCAAGAGAATGGCTTGGAGACATAAACGAAAAGAAAAATCACATCAAGGACAATTAGAACATGCTAGGAAACAACTTGATATTGATCCTTGTAATGAAAAGATTCAGAATTTATTGTTGTTATTGAAACTCAACTACAAAAATTGGATCACTACAAAGGGCAGGTTACCAAAATTAGAGCTAAGCTTCATTGGATTGGAGAAGGGAATAAAGGCTCTAAGTCCTTCTTTAATAATCTCAACTACAAAAACAAAAAGGAGAAAATTGGCATATAGTTGATGAAAATGGACAACATACTGATCCTACTAAAATTACTTGTTTATTTCATAATTTTTATGAAAATTTAATTAAGGAAGAAGGCAGTTAGCCTGACATTCAACAATTTTTGGAGGAGGGCATCCAACAATACATACCCAACAAGATTGATCTAGACTATAGCAGACTTTTAGATCACATTCTCTCTTTGGAAGAACTTGAGCATGCTCTTTTCTCTATGAAATCTTATAAAAGTCCTAGTTCATATGGTCTTCCAGCTGAATACTATCAAGTCATGTGGAGTCATATTAAAGATGATGTTTATATGTTATATTTAGAAGATCTTCAAAATGGTGGACTTAAGTACAAATATACATAAAGACATAATTAAACTTATTCTTGAGGGAAAAAATGAGGATACTATTATTGGTTGGAGGCCAATTACCTTGTTAAACACTTCCTACAAGATCATTGCTAAAGTCTTGGCAATCAAAATCAAACCTATTGTTCAAAACATTGTTAGGGGTGAGAAAATATGATTTTTAAGAGGAAGATATATACTTGATAATCTAATATTGGCATGGGAAACTATTGAGTGGGCCCAAAAATCAAGTCAAAATGTGTTAACTAGATTTTGACAAAGCTTATGATAGAATTAGTTGGAGCTTCATTCTTAAAATGCTACAATGATTGGGATTTGGAATAAAAATCCATATTCATGTATGAATGTTGTTCAAATATTCTTAATGCTCATATCATTATAAATAAGACTATGTATGATCCCTTTGAGTTACAATGACCTATAAGACGGGGTTGCCCTTTGTCTCATTTCTTATGTGTTCTTACAAGTGATGCTTTAGGTTATCTTCTCCAAAGAGCTAAATAGATGAATCTTATCGAAGGAGTTTCCATTCCCCAAAATAAAGTGCTTATTAATCCCCACTTTTCCAGATGACAACGTGCCATTTTTATAAAAATTTGAAAAAAAATCTAATAATACTTTTGAATTATTAAACTTGTTTTGTTATGTTTCTACTTCTCAGTTGGCTCATAACAAGGCAAAATGTTTTATGACTCGGCATGGTCCTATCTCTCAGTGGATTCCTAAAGAATGGAAGCATGTCAAACATGGGGAGATAACTAGATATCTTGGTATTCCCTTTGGTGTCAGTGTCTCACATTCTAAAACGTGAGAATGGTTCTTAAATAGACTAAAAAGAAAATTATTCAACTTTGGTAATAAGTTCTTATCGCTAGCTGGCAAAATTTAGGTAGCTAACAAAATTCTTATTGCTACTCATGTATATTATCCATCATGTTGGATGTCGTCCAAACACATGATTATGAGGAGTTAAATAAAATAATCTACAAGTTCTCATGGTCCAAACGGGATGGTAGTGTTGGTTTTGTTACCTCTTCTTGGACTTATTGCATTCAACCAAGAATTAAAGGTGGTCTTGGGCTTGTAGACCCCAAAACCCTAGGAATATATCTTGCAACAAGGTGGATTACTAAAGCAACTTGTGGAGATGAACCATGGAAAGTCTTAGATCGTCACCAGATTATGAAGGCTTCAGTCAAGAAGAAGTGGCAGGATGTCCATTGGTTTGACAAATTTCTCATGTCTTCTTTCTTTAAAGTCATAGCCTCTTTTCCTTTACAATCTGTATGGCAAGCTTGGCAAAAAGTTTGCAAGTTCTTGAATTGGAATGGTTTGTCTTTGCAGCATGGTTTTAGTTTTTCTTCAGCTTCAATTTGGTTGATCAAGCTTATTACATATCACAATTAACTAGTTTCTGTTAGTTTTCCAAAACATGATTTTTATTTATACAGAAAAGGAGTTAGGCAAGTTAAGGATATTTGGGATTTCAATGCTTTTAATTGGGCTTCATGGGAGGATATTAAAGTAGGCTATGGTTTGAACAATAAGTATAGACACTTTTTAATCTTTATCTAATATTTTATTTCCATTGATCTTCGATGAAACTGTGTACTTCAAGGGAATGCACTTTTTTTTATAGATTGGCATTTGCTTTCCTTTAGTCACTTCAACCACATTCCCTTGAAGAGGGTGTATTGTCATATCCTTCCTAACTAGTCTCTCGTTCCTTGACTAAACTACAAATGGGAATGCAAATTTAACTCCAACTTATGGAACAAATTGAGTGCCCAAGTTTAGAAATCTACAATTGATTTTGATACTCAAGTGTTGGCTTGAAAAATAATACAATGCAAATTACATGTTGGGGATAGGTTGAAATGTATTATGGTTCAATTAGCTAGTTGCCCCTTTTTCCAGAGTGTTGAAAGCATGAAACACATTTCTTGGGATTGCTTATATGTAAAAATACAGTGGTATGTTGTGTTTAGGAAATTCTTTGCAATTTTCAATCACAATCTTAATTGGAAAGAAGTCATTTTGGGCTTTGGAATGCATAATAATAATGTTGTAGATTATATTAAAGAGAACTTATTCTTAAGAATATTTGGCTAAATAGATGTACTGTTGTATTTTTTGGTGATTTTCACCATGAAAGTGGCATTCTAAGACTTTACTCTAACATACTCCTTTAGGTGGCTTTCCTTTTTTCGCTATGCAAGAAGAATACTAAGGTTTTGGAACAACTTCAACAAACCAAGGATCAAGTTTTAAAGTTTCAACATGATCACAAGTCTAGTCATTGTGAACTTGTAACATAGTGCATGCAAGTTAAGAATCATGTGTAAATTTCAGCATGTTCACAAGATTAGTTAGTGTAGTACACATATCCATATGTTTGCCCCTACTATTAGTATACATGATTGTGCTCGTGACAACAATCTTGTAATCACTATTCTTTTTATTATTTTATTGGTAACCTGTTGGTTTCCTTATTCTATGTAACTCTTTTTCTTGGTTTTAATACAAAATGTAGGCACCTAAAACTAGCACAACTAATTAAATGGATTTTATTCATTTGATCATCATTTAATCACCTATTAATTAGACTAAGGTTTAATTAATATCCATGTTCTTCTAATTGACTTATTAATCCAATAACAGATTTGATTAATTATCCTTTCTTCTAATCTAGCCCATTAGCTAAACTAAGGTTTGTTTAAGTATCCTTTACCCACTTAATTGAATAAATCTTATTTATTTAATTAATAGCCTTTTCCCTTTTAATTAAATTTACATTTAATAAAAATCCCCTTGCATTTAAATAAATCATTATTTATTTGTAAATAACCCCCCACTTGCAAAATCCTACAAATGCAAGTTGCACCTTTTTTGGCTAAAATAAACCTTTTATTTTATTTTAAAATACCTATTATCTGTTGGGATTCAAGAACACTGAGAGGGGGGGGGGATCAATGTTCTACCGGAATGGACAAATTTAACCTTATTAATACAACGACTTAGCAACCGGTAAACATAAAAGCATATAACAATAAGCAACAATGCAACCACAAAGATGAACACCATAACACCATAGATTTATACGTGGAAAACCTCAAAGAGGAAAAACCACGGTGGGATTGGAGACCCACAATATCTATCGACTGATCAGATGAATAAATATTACAATAAGGGGCCTACACATGCATGAAGGCCAACAACCTAGAGCACACTGCTCATCACAAAAGGAGTCTCACTGACTACATAAAACATCGGACAACAATCCAGAATGAAGATTGAACTGCAAGTATAACATCTCCCATGCCTAAGTATAGTTCCAGTTAAGCTCAATACCAGAGGCCCAAAACCTCTTCCACAAACCAAAACCTATGATCAACCAATACTTCTACATGAATGATTACAACATTGTTTGCATATAGATAATCCCACAAACCATACACGATTATCTACAAAGAGATCTTACATCATATTTATACCAACCCAGGACATAAACAATTAGGTCGGCCACCTAAAAGATAATACAATAAATTCATAATATAAACACACAATGTAATGATCAACCAAGTAATCTTAGGCCAAAAACAATGTAAACCAATCATTAAATCCCGCTAGTAACACATCAGGAACATCCTCCAACACGTTACAGAAACTAGTCCATAACCTAGATAACATAGAATAACCCATAATAGAATAGGATTGGTGCCAACTGCAACACCACCGATCAACTGGAACATGAACATGATAACCATCAGCATATGGATAACCTTCTAGAAGCTGCACCAACACCACTTATGCATAATATCAAAGGATCTTCATCAAAGCTCTACTAGTAAAACCCTTACTAGTAACCAAAAGGCTTACTAGAACAGGTGATAGCTTCCAGATCATCAAATCCCGAACCAACTAAATGCGATACGCATCAGAACACCAATACAAACCAATTCCACAGACCGAAGCATACCGGATCAACATGATCTTATCAACCAGAAACCAATCATCTTACCGGGACCAAATAGATACCAGTAAACAGCCAAAGCAGCTAGTGTTGACATCAATGCAACACATAATCAATTCCTACAAATTGCCAACATTACCCCCCCACTTGCATTCTCCTACATTTCTCATTAGCATCCTAATATCCTTCTAGAACCTATATAATCTCCTCATTATCCTAATTAATCCACTTTGTCTCTTCCAAGGTTGCTCACACATGTGTGAGCACATATCCCCCTTCCCCCTAGGACCTTTGTTCCTCCCAAGCTGGTACCACACATGTGGGACCATATTGACTTGCTTGCAAATCTGGGACCACATTGATCCTCACCCTCTCCCCCTTGTGACATTTGTCACAAGGCTAAGTCTACCAACTCGGGAACACATTCCTCCTTCAATCTTGACCCTTGATTAGTAATCAATCTTGGTCATCCATTCCTAAGCCTTCAACTCTATAAGATGAGCCCTTGTCTCATATCAAAGGACCCCAATATCCACATCTCGTACATCAAACTTATAGTCATTTTGCAGATTATCAAGGAGCTCAATTTGCCTTAGTCTCATATATTGCATTCAATCTTACATTTCATCTTGTCATATCATTTTATCATCTAGCTAGGATCTTAGTTGCATTCATTTTGATCTTGGCATATCCTTCAATCTCATTCTTTAGGTTGGCATCTAAAAGATCAAGTGCTTTTCCAAGTGAGAGCCACCTTGAATCTTGAAGATCCTTGGAAATAGAGGAACATGAGACGTGCTTGGGGTTCTTGATTTTGAAGCTAACTTAGTTTAGTTTCTATTTTGATTTCTAACTCTAACATAATGTTTCATGTGTGTGTTTGATGTTTGATTCTCTTGTAGATTCTGCACTTTAGAGCACACACACAAAAATAAAAATAAGCATAAATAGTTACAACATCAAAAATAGTACATGAACAACCACAATATCAAAAACAAGGTTTAATACCAATCACAAAAGTGGATTGAACAATAGCCTACAACTTCAAGACTTGTAGTAAAAACATTAGAAAAGCAACAATGATTACTGCTCCAATGCAAAACACTACATAACAACAAAAGAAGGTTGATGAATTTGTGTTATTTGTTTTGATGAATTTGTTGTTATATGTGTTTTGATAAATTTGTTGATTTCAAATATGGAATGGTTTAGAATGGATTTGAGTGTATTTGGATCAGTTTATACTAACATGCCTCTATTTATAGAAATATATGTAAAGCACATCGAGAGATATCTTTGATCAAAACTTATGATTAGGGTTAGAGTTAGAGTTACCATTAGTGTTAGTTTTGGGATTGGGCTTATGATTATATTTAAGGTTATAATTCAAATTCACAATGTTCAATTATGCTAGGGTTAATTTTTACTTATGGTTAAGGTTTGAGTTCAATTATTAGGGTAACAGTTCAATTAAGAGTTAGAATTACATATAGGTTTAATATATTTTATTGAGGGTTTTATGTAAAATTATTTTTTTATTTTTTTAATAGCTTATTTATATCAAGAGCACAAAACTAAACTAATGCATTTCTCACTAAGAGCCAAGAATTAAGAGGCATCCATTTTGCTTAAGTCATTTAAGTCATAATCTTGATCTTATGTCTTATATGACATCTTAAGTGGATTTAAACCTTAAGAAATGGTAAAATAGAAAAAATGATTTATTTTTTAACTTTAACCCTAAACCTACCCCAACCTTTATTTTAGAACCATTTTTTTAACCATAAACATAATTGAACTCTAACAAAATCCCAACTCTCATCCTAAAAATCTAAATAATTATTTTTGTTTTGAAGTAAAATAAAAGAAACAATGAAACAAAAACTATTATTTGATCTTGAAGGAAAAGGTTAAAATTTATTCATAATTTAAAAAAAAAAAAAAAAAAGTTTCAATTGTTATGGCAATTAGAGTATTATATTATTATAAATATTAGTATTATATTAATATTACTATAATATTATGATTATACTATCACAATTCTAGTTGGTTTTTTTCTAGTCCAACAACAATAAGTCATCTTTGCAACATTTAGCTACAATTGGATATAACAATATTCTCTTCCATATCCATTGCATTAATATTCTTACTTGAGCTTGACAAATCAACTATGATTTAAATTTTATTTTAAAACTTTTTTGTAACAAACATAAGTATTTGAATCCAAATCATAACCCTAATATCTATTATATAACCCTAATTCTAACCCAATTCGAAGTGTAAGTCAACCTTAACCTTAACTCTAGTTGAACACTTACTCTTATTGAACTCTAAAAGTAACCATTACCCTTATTGATCCTAAACCATAACCATAATCACAATCCCAACCATAACCTTTATTGACCCAAATCATAAGTATAGTTTATTAGTAACCCTAACCACGAGTCTAGCCCTATGTGATATTAAGTATTATAAGGGTTAATATTAATAATGTCTTCATGTTAATTTTTTAAATTGACAATAATGATGAATATTACAAATAAAAACAAGTCTTTTAATGTAATTATATTTCAATATGAAATTAAGTATTATTAAGGTTAATTATTAATGTCTCGATATAAATTTGATAATAAATATTTATTTATTTATTTTTAAGTAGAATTCTATTTTTATGTGAGATTAAGTATTATTAGGGTTAAAATTATTAATCAATTCAATGCAATGTTTTTAAAGCTTAGGATTAAATCTAAAATTATGATAAATTGTAATTTCTAAAATTAGAAAAATATGTAGTATCTAGTTTTTGTGATAAACAATTAAGTTGTATTAATTATCTAATACAAAATATATAGAATTAGATATTCATTTTAAAAATAATTGAACCATTACTAAAAAAACTATTTAAAATCAGTCTTTCTATTGTTTTTTTTCTTTACGCCTAGATCGTTTTATTTCATAAAATTGTAGCTAAATAAATCATAAAATATTTTTTATGAGATATTTTTTATTTAAATATTTATAATAGGTTATACATCCCTACTTTTTCTTTTTTGGTACAATTAGATATTATTAACCTCTAAATTTGAATAAATAATAATATAACAAATAAATAAGAAAATCGTCACGCTTGTTAATGGGCCTGGTAGTATAAATCCTACAATGGGGGATGTAGTTTCGTCTGAGTGGATTGATGACTCAAGGACCAACATGATACATTGTCGTAGTCAAGCGAAAAGGCCAAGATAGATTGATGGTGGATGAGGTGTCATTGATGTGGGAATGATATATCTTGAAACAACATAAGGATTGAGAAGAATACATCTTAGTGATGATGAATGATTATGACCAAGGCTTGTATAAATATTTGATTGGGTAAGTAGCATTGGATTAAATAGCTCTAGAGATGATGGAGATTATTTGTGTTTGATGTTGGATTGTGAGGAGAATTGGGATTGAATGTACAAAATTATATTATAAGGGTTATAGCCTAAAGGTAGTTACCAATGATAAGAGATTATAAGTTGAAGGAATGAGATGGTAGAAGGGAGATAAGGATGGGGGATATGATGAAAAGGAGTTGGGAGATATAGGGATGATAAGAGGAAGGGATGAAGTAATTTGAGGATAAGGATTGTTGGATAAAGAGAGAAAGATATGGGATGGGGGATGGTGGGGATTAGTGGATGGTTAGAGGGGGTGATGAAATATTCAAGGATTATGTCCCAAAGGAATAAGATGCCCAACTCTATATATGTCATGGGTGATGAGGTACTAAGAGTCTCACAATAGGATGTATGATAGATGGATGAGGAATATGAAGGTATGTGGAAGGATTAGATGGATGGGAGGAAGGATATATGAGTATATGTTAAATGGATGAAAAGTGTGTGATTAAGAGATGAATGTCAAGAGGTGTCCAAATCATGTATAAATGGTAGCACCCATTTTTATCAAGATCTAGGGGAGGATGGAAGAAGTGGAATTGATAGGACATGATGGGTAGGATAGGTGTGTATGATGGAGGAGTTGACGGATAGGTAGGTAGAATAATATGCCCCCAGGTGTAGAGAGAAATTCGATGGGGAATTTACACATGATGTATGCTTACTAGGTTTTCATCATAATAATTTCCCGAGGCATTTATTTGCCAGGTTTTCACCATTGGACATAATTTTCTCTTTAATTTTTTTCATTTGTCATATTTTTTAATATTTTTTATACTATTATTATTAAATTGTATTTCATGCCTTTATTGATTTTTGGAATAGAATGGGATTGAGAAGGATGAGAGTAAGTGGATTTAGAGTATAGGATGATGAGGAGATGGATGAAAGACTCAAGAATCTAGTTATAGATCAAGGTAATAAGAGCCCATTTATAGTGATCATTAGATGTTGGTACAACCTTATTAATATGGTTGGATTATGCATTTAAGGCATGGATCAGATGGTTTTGATAGGGGAAATATGCAGGGTAGGGTATAAGGTGTTAGAAAGTTGTTGGAAGAAATGGTGGACTTGGGGAGTGTGACAAGGAGATATTGTTAGGACTAAAATTGAAACATGTTGTGGGTGTTCAATGAGTGGAGGAGAAATGGATGGAGGATGTGGATATGATAAAGGAGATAGGATCTAAGTAATTTTGGGACATAGGGACCCAAAGCAGAGTTAGGAGATGGAAGATGAGTTTACTTAGCATTTGAATTATGAACTTTGGATCCCATTATGAATTTTGCATTTGGATGTATGATAGCTTATTTCTACTTTGGTATCCACATATTTTTTACTTTTACTTTCAAGGTCCTTTGTGGCCTTTGGGATTTATTATATTTTTGGAGGATATTGCTTTGTTTGAGCTTGCCTTTTTTAGGGAACACAGAGATCTTTAGATTTTGGTGGATGTTTAGCTTTATGTATTCATGATTTGATATCTAAATTTGTTCTAATATAAACAATATGGGTGTAATAAAATAAATTTGAAAACAATTGGAATAGCCACCATGAGATTTTAAAAGGAAGTTGAAGAGGGAGAATTATCAATTTTGACACTAAATCATAAAAATGACGTCAATTTCAACAATTAGTCAATTGTGACCAGGGATCACAAAATATATAGATGAAATTTAGGTGTGATGGCTAGAAAAATCATAAGAATTTTTTTTAAAAACATTGGAAATTCTATCAATAACCAAAATAAACCATCAATACTTGAAAATTACTTTTATATAACTGACTAATGCTAGCCACATTTGAGGGAGTAACTACTACATGACACCCAATAATACAACATCCAAGGTGCATTAGAGAACATACCCAAGCACAAAACACAAATGAATCATCTACGACTCTAATACTATGCAATAATCAAGCACAAATAAATGTAACTATACAACTCAACTCAACTTGTGAATACTTACAATTTCAATGTGATACATTCAATTACTTATGCCAGGAGGCATATGTAGGGATTTTGATCACATCCAAATAAAATTATTTTAATTCAAGGATTAGACTCAAAGCCAAGTATTTTTACACATTCACTCATGCACTAAACGACTCACATTCATTGATGTAGAGATTGCCCACACAAGGGACATACAATGATCCACATCATGAATCACTACAATAAGTTGTGATAAAATGATATCCACATACTCAAAAGAGATAACATAATGGAAACATTAGGCCACACCAAAATAATGGAACCATCATGCTAGTTTTCCTATAGAAACTCAATTATGCACATGATAGGGTCAACTCAAGACTATGGCCAACAACTATAAGATACACTAATCGATACGACCCAATTTAACCTCTTTCCTTGATCCTTTGAAACAATGTAGTTAAACACACATGTTCTCACAAGAACATGACAAATAATGTAGTTTTAGGACATACGTCACTAACCCAAATGGTCTATCAAGATAATTTACACATCTTTCACATTTCCACACTACCATTTAATGCAACAATGCATTGTTACAAAAACCAATGTATAAAGCATGCTTAGTAAGTACAACAATGTCAACACAGTTAACATATTACTAACATGAACCAATATAGCCTCTCTCACATTAAAAAGCATCACTTACATAATATATATCAAACAATCAATCAAGATATAAACCATAAACATTTAAGTTGAACTAGGAAGATTCCTTAGTCATACCATCCAAGGAAACACACAAAAGGAAGCAGGGTCACTAAACATCCATACTAAGAAAGAATCAAATATCAGGAATACATTTACACTCAAAAGTACACCTCAACACACTTGAGGGTCTAACTTTAACCATTTACTAACAATAATTTCTCAAACATATCATACTAGGGAAAAAAAGGCAACATAAAAAATTGTTAGGCCAACAACATCCACACACTCCAAAATTGACTAAAACACAACAAGAGCTCATACAAAAGGAGAAATGCACCAAAGAGTGATCATTATTTCTATAAGGAGAAAACGAAGGATATCTATCCTTCCCTAGCAAGTGTAAAAGTGTCTAGGAGACACTCTTCCTCCAAACACACTACTTGGGTTGGTTCACATTGAACTCACTAAAATTCCAAACAAGACACCTAAGAAACAAGCCAAGAAATTGACTCACAACACAAGTACTCATGAAACTATATGTCAAGTACTAACAACTACATGGGACACAACATGAACCATAGAGCACAATTATATAACACGGGCTATCATACCAAGTGTAATGCCCTATTTGAAGGACCAAGACAAAACTCGGTAGAATATTTTTTTTTGAAATGACAACCAATGAAACAATACATATAATAAACACATGTCACATTTACACTAGAACATGTGCACAAGTGTCATGAGAACACTACAACATTGAATAATGACTACACAAGACCTTACCATTATAAAATCAAGGTGGCAACAACAAAAGCATGACAACCATGTGACGAATCACCACTATGAAATGGTGAGAGAGAGAGAAAGGATGACATCTTGACAATGATAGACATAATCCATGATCACATTCTCTCATAAATGACACTAGGATGGAATGAGGGAATCGTGAACCTCCAATCCACATCAAACCATTCTTACCAACTCAAGGTCAAAACACTTATGACACACTCAGAAGATTGACACCAACAAAGGAAGTCTGGGAGCCTCGAATGATTGGCTAGATGATGAATCTACCGATTTTAGAGACAAGGGAGTAGGATGAGGGCCTAATTACCTCCAGCCCACTCAACATTACTAATAACCAACCTGCAACATGAGGTGTAACCTACACAAGAGGTCTCTCAACTAGGTGGACACAACTCTCCATTGAACGAAAGGATGGCGATTCATTTCCATGAAAATGACACACTTCCCAAGGCAAGGAGATATCATAAATCTTACTATAAGACACTCATCATCACCATAATAGCCTAGGTAGACTTTGAAAACTAAGGGAACCGACTTCCACCAGCTAGGTCACCTCAATGAATGATTGACATTTGCATTCAAGCAACCGAACTGCAAAAGTGGACATCCAGATAGGACACTAATACTTAGGGAGGACACTAGCATGTTCTATTGGTTTCCAAATTTCATGCTGGATTTATGGCTATACGTTGTATTCCTAACAGTGCACTATTGTCTTGACTAGTGAGCAATCTATAATTAGGGATTGGTAACCAAGACACCCCAAATGTAGAGGACACACCCATAAGGGCCCACGGTGCTATAGTAGCTTGAAAATGATAAAAAATGACTTAGGTGAAGGAATCAAAAAATGAATCCTCTAGGTGCTAGACACCTCCAAAATGCAAAAGGAGAAGATGTGGGGGACTGAGGGCACCTCACCAACTCTCCAAACTCCTTCGCTAAGCCAAAATATGCAAATAAATACAATTATGGCACTTCACAACACTCTAGAAGAGGGTGCAAAAAGATGCAAAAAATTCACAATGCCACTCAAAATTCCACTAGGACACAAGATGAGGGTATGGTGGGCCTACAACACCATCCAAGATGACACAATGAACCTTAGGTTCATTATAGCCCAAAATACAAGTTGTTACATTCATTTACCTTAAACAATCATAAGCAACTTGATTAATTCACAAAGAAATCATGCTCAAATCCAACACAAAGACATGCAATAGTGATCCATATACATAAGCATCATAAAATATCAAATACAAATACATCCATATCAACGATAAATTCATGAAATAATGCTACATTATAAGAGGACTCAAATGTCCTTTCAACATACATGTTACATTTCAAAGAAACAATTGAAAATCATGAATGATATATGAGGTCACTAAATAATCTCGATCTACTATCATTTGGACCCCAATGACAATGTATACACCACCCAAGCACACGAAATTATAAGATCTACTCCCTCCATGTTAGGAAATAGTCACAAGGCCAAAGACACACACACACACACACATGAGACACATGATGAGAGGTACAACACTCATTCAAACACGAATAATACACAACATTGAAGGTATGATGAACACACAAAATCTAAGAATACATGACAATCACATAAGTATTAATAAGTCAATGCCCACAAGAAAGGTATAAATATCTTTTAGGTGCTACTCAAGTACTCAAGGGTTAGATGTTAGAGAGAAAAAAAGGGGAGTGTCATCACGCTGCTTGAAGGGATGGTTCACACAAAATTAAGTAGTTGTAAAGTTCTGATGCCAATAGCTTAACAAGATGAGAGGGGGGGGGGGGGGGGGGGGGGTGGGTCAATCATACAACCTTAATCTTCCATAAAATCAACAAATTCAACCTCGGTAACTTATACTTCAGCAATATAACCAAAAACTGCTAAACATGCTAACTTATAAACACGTAATCATCATAACACATATAACACCAGATTTAATGTGGAAACCCAAATAAGGAAAAACCACTGTGGGATTTTAGATCCACTAAGAAATATACTCTTCTAGAGTATGCTCGGTTAAAAGCAAATCCTGTTAAAGATTACAAACACATTGCTAGATGTGACCTAGTTAAGGGATTTCCCTCAGATCTGTTAGAATCTTCACTTTGTTAGAAGTGACCTTGTTAAAGGATTTCAAACACTCAACTAGAATGTCACCTTGCTAGAGGATTTACAAATAAGACTGCTAGGTCCACTCGGTTAAGAGATTTCCTGTTACTTATAGAATAAACAACAGTAATAATATATATCTGCAACTTCACATCTAAAATGCTAAAGCAGATTCTTATTTACTCAAAACAATCTTGTCATAGGACTTATCTTGTCCCTCTGCTGGGCTCCTTACTCTGTTATTCAAAACAGGTCTTCAGGCTTCTGTGCTCGATAATCACTATGTAGCATCCTTGTGCTTACACTTGCCCGCATGCATTGTTCATCAACAATTCCTTATTTATAAACAATTATAACCGCTTAATCTCCTTGATCACATTTCCCATGATCAATCTTAGCCATCAGATCTTCAAACTTGACCAGGTTCAATGTATCCTTCGATCTGAAAACATTTTACCTTGCCTTGGGACTTGCATTCCTTTCTTGGAACTTGCACAAGGTTATTGCGGTTCAATCTGAGCTATAGATCTTCCTCCCGATCTTTCATTGCCATATATCCTTAACAAACTTCATGCACGACATACCAATCATTTAATCAACTCCAGCTCATCATTGTGCTTCATTAAATAATGCTTGTATTCATCCAATATGATCTGTCATAACTCGGTTGCAACTTGGTAAATACTAAACTTTACTCGGTAGACATTCCGCCTTCATTAACCGATATCGATAACCTTAGGGTTTACCGACTAGGTTCTTTGCTCGGTGACATAGTATAGTATTAGCCTTACAATCAACAACATTTGTAGGATATAAAAACAATCTAAACATCATGATCTCATCATTGTCTAACTCGGTAGTAGTTGCCCATTGAATAACTTATTTCTCCCCTTATTCATCACATTCTTTCCGTGTCACTTACCGACCACTTAATACTCATCAAAACATACTTCTTAAGATATGGCAACATCATACTGAATCAGAAAATCAATTTCTTGACATCAATGACAAAACAATGTTATAAAGATAGTAATCATCCTTCTTCAGTTATATCAATAATCTCCAACAACCTTCTCAATATCCTTATTGAAATGCTAACGATCTTTCTTTCTACTGAAATGCCAATAGTCCTCTATAAAAAATTAAGAGACTCGATCTTAACAAATAAATGCCCCACAGATGGTCAGGTCTTCCCAAGTCATCCTTAGTCTTTACAAGCACTTAAGGCATGCAAGGGGCACACATTATCTTGGTTCATTGTTAATCATGTTTCATTAGTTTTCACTTATTACCATAACTTCCCAATGGGTTATCTTGGTGGCCCCTTTATGCCTTGACTTCCATTGGATGCCACTCCCATCATTGACTCTAATACCTTCGTTGTAGGCTCATCACATTCACTAAAAAAAATGAAATTAAAATTAAACAATGTGATTTCACAAGTCTTCACATCACATTGGCAAATTGTTCAATTCACAAAAAACATATATGACAAGATCCAAATGGATCCCAATTTCACATTTTATAAGGTATATATCTATACCTCCACATAATTATCCATCATTACCTTCATCAAATTCACGTTTTTCTCAATTTCACAAAAATCACAAAAACTAGGAAATTTCTTCAAACTCCATTAAAATAACTTCAAATTTCATAAAATTTTATTTTTAAAAAAATAAAAAATATAAAGAGCCCATTGGTTTTAAACCAAAATTACATAGGAAAATTTCTTTTCCTACATTTCAAAACATCAAAAAATACTTTGAGAATTCAAATTTCGCAACAAATTTAACATAGGAAAAACCATAGAATTCCCAAAACTCCATTAAAGAAAAGCTTGGAAATTTAATTTTTGAATTTAAAAAATTCTAAAGATACCATTTTTCTCTAAACCTACCCAACAACAAACTCTTAACATAAAATTCACAATTTCATCATTTTATAAAAAAATTGGGCATGGTAACCCCATAATTTGAAAAATTATCAAAATTTTCATAAATAAATTCCTACACTACCAGATAGAAAGAAACGAAGGGAAATAATGCATACTAATATCTTCTAGATGTAACTACAAAAAATTTTTAAAAATAAAATGAATTATAATGGATGAATTAAAAAAATACCTTTTTGAGTCATGGAATTCAAATAGAAAGAACTTTGAGAACAAGAAAAGAAAGCACACACAAATGAAGCAAGCATTTCCACTTAATTGCTAACCATATGCAACCCATCCCATCCAATTTGGTGCATAATTGCTCCCAAAATTAACAAAAAAAAATTCTTCTCAAAGGAGTGTTTTTCTCCCCATTTTTCTTTAAATTTTTTTTTGTATTTTTAACCCCCAAAACAAGACTAAGTATAAAAGGAACTTTATTTTGTCGTTAACCCCCAAAACACTTTTTCATAATTTTGAAATAAAATTAATTAAAATAATTCCTTTTAAAATTCCAACTAATTTGTTTGCCTTAATTTTCCAAACACATAATAAACAAACGTATATACTCCACATTGCAATTTCAATATTAAATAACAATTTTAAATCATAGAGCATTTTTAGTTAAATTTATGAAAATATAAAATTGCATAAAATTATTAGACACTCATTTACTAAGCATCTGCATAGGTTTAAGGTTTCTAAAATGCTACCGACCACACTATCTGGGATAATTACAGAACACAATAATACGAAATTGTACTCAAATTGAGTGTGGTGGGTTAGGGACAAATAGTTATGGTCAATGTGGCATATCCCATATAACCACTATTGGGGTATGCTTAGACTTGTGGATACAAGTGAAGTTGATACCCTGTACCTGTAATCACTCCACAAAAGTCAAGTGTACCCATGCATGTTCATATTAGCCAAAGCATAGGAAAATTCACCCAATGGGGTTCAACATCACATGGAGTTTCATTTCATTTAATTGGTCCACATCATATTATCATTTCATTTCAACATAAATATTAATATATCAAAACATCTTAAGTTTATCACTACATTTAATCCACATTTGATAATATCTCTCAAATCATTATATTAAGCAAAGTAAAAATAGGCATAATACCATCTCACATACATACCAGGAAATTTCATCACAATAGAGTACACCAAGTCCTCATAGGGAACTTGACACAATAGTATACACACACATTATAAATCAATAACATCAACAAACAACATGTTGAGGGATCATCATCTGACACATGTTGGTGTTCCATACACACCATGAGTCATAAAGTGTTGAACATTTGATAATGAACCCATAATGAAGTTGCAAACTTCAAAGGATCAACCAAGAAACATACCTTCCACAAGAGAAAATTGCAACATGACCTTGCATAAATATATTGAGATTGATATTACTCAATGAGAAAAATGAAATGAGATATGATACAATGTACAAGCACCTTGTATATATAGGCAAGGTTTGATGATGTAGGGACAACTTCCCTTGATAAAAAACATTAAATGTTCAATGCAAAATAATAAATGCCTAAGGAAAATATTAAATGACCTATGCATCTAAAAGTAAATAATAAGGCATGGCCCTATTATAAGAAAACTTTTAGAATTCCACCTAAGATATAAGGACAACTAAATTTATAGGTTCCAATAGTAAATATTAAATATTAAATGCAAGCCAAGACCTAAGTAAATTTAACATGTGGATAGGTTTCCACTAACAAGTAGATATGAAATAACCTCATTCACACTAACATCCCTCTTAAGTTCAACTTAGGGAGAAATTATTATGAAAATGAAGCAAGAGTAATATGAAAATGCAATATGGGTCCCCAAAACTATTGGAGTTTTGTCATTGATGAATGAGAATGTTGTGAGGCTACCAGTTGTCATTAATATCAACATACTTTTGTTGACTTGTTTTGTTGTTGCTCTAGTATTTCGGTGACTCTGTCCATCATGTTTTTCTCCATGTTGATCAGTATTTACAAATATAGGTTTGTGGTTTGGGTAGTACACTCATGATTATCAGATACCTATATCCTATTTTGTACATGTTGTGGATCTCTGAAAGGTGAGTTACATGGTTTGATAATTTAGTCTATTAGTTGCACTATTTCTTCAGAGCAGTATAATTTGTCTCTAAGACATTCGCATTTCATTTGTTGATTATATTTTATCTTGCGGCTTTGGGACATGATTAAGAATTGTGGATAATGTGTGTAATCCAGTTAGCATTTACTTAAAGTGTTATATCCTTGGCCGACCTATGTAAATTTTCTTTGTAAGGCATGTATGATTGACTTGATATTTAAATCGGTATATATAAGTGATGTATTCTTTTGATGCGATATGAGAAATACCTTTGATGTGATACATGGAAAGATAGAGAAATAGAGAGAGATATAGAGATAGAAGTGCAACATTGAGATCATATATGACGTGCGATTGAAGTAGATAATTGAAGAGCGAATGAAGTGTACGAAGTCTATCTATTGAGCTTAATTGGAATTGCACTCCATGCATATGAGAGATTCAACTATATTAGTTTATTTTGTTTATTTGTTCTCTTTTGGGTAGTTCACCCTTTGCCAGTCAACCTCCACCTTGTTGGAGATTGTTGTAAGTATGTTGCATATATGTGCTTTAGAGATATCTAGAGATGTGTTGTCATTGATGTCAACATATTTATGTCTATGAAAGTGATGCAGTTGAGATCAGTGAGTTGGTTTGTTCAACATGTTGATAATCAGAGTTTGCAGATTAAAGGGTTTGTAGAGGATTGTTCGCAGTTGATTCAGTGCAATTTCCAGAGGTCTGCATGAAGATTTGAGTGAGTTATGGATATCTATGTTGTGGATGGGTTTTCTGTTGTTCAATTATGACAGAGTGTCAATATTCTGATCTACATTGATCTGCATTGTAATATCTCGATCCACGGATCCAGAGATGTGTTTGGGATGTTGATGTGTCTCTTCAATTCAAGTGGTTTGTGGTTTGAAGCTCCACAAGTTATTTTTCAAGGTTGATAGTCATTGCAGTTAGTGTTCTTGAAGTTCGGTATAATGATGATGCAACTCTAGTAATTTGTGTTGATGCAGATGTTGTAGTTGTAATTCATAATACTTGTGGATGTTTCTAGATTGTGTTCCTTTTGTGTTGGTGGTCCGCATTGATCGTTGTGATCGTGATTGGTGATTTTTATAGAGTGTTAGTGTTCTTCATTATTTTGGCCAAACAGATGCTTGTAGTATGTTGCGGATGTTCGATGCATAATTCTTGGAGGTGTTTCGTGTTTGAGGAGTGTGATATGGGTTTGTGCTATGTCTTAGCTGACATTGCTTGGTCTGCATGTAATATTGTAGTGTGTGAGGTTATATTTTTGTAATTAGGCGGTGTGTGTTGAGCCGACCTTGTTGATCTTCACAAGATTGATGTCAAGTATAAAAATATAATATATTTGTAATTGAGTGTCATGGATGAGTGTATAAGCGAATAATGTATTAATCTTTTGGGGGTAGAGAATAAGTGTGAAGAAGAATAAGTTGTTATGTTCTTAACCGAAATGGTAACCAGGCATTAGGATATGTTATTTTTTTCAATTCATGATCCTTTGGATGTGATCTGAATCTATTTGTAAGACAATGAGTTTTCCCTAGGTTGTTTCCCTTGTTGTTTTTCAACAGTGAGCTCTAGTCAGTGTGCCTGAATGCATGTGCATTCTCCATTGTAATATTTCTAATACTTCTAATAGAGTATCATCATATTGTGGGTAAGTTCCCACCCTGGTTTTTCCCTTGACCGGGTTTTTCACATCAAAAATCTTGGTGTTATGTGTGTTCATGATGTGTTGTTGATTCATGCTTTCATGTCTAATTATTCAATTTGAGAATAATAAATTATGTAAGTTTTTGTAGCAACTGATTCACCCCCCCTCTCAGTTGTCTACCCGGAATCGGAGCTATTTTATCAATTGGTATCAGAGCAGGTTCCTTTGGAGAAGCTTAACCGATTGAGGTGATCTGGGATGGCATCTTACAAGAAGGGAAATTTGAGATTTGATGGTACTAACTGCTCTCTTTGGAAGAGCCACATGGATTATCCTCTGAGATGCGTTGGCAAAGCTTACTAGACTATTACAAAGAACAAGTATACTATTCCTGCAAATGGACCTTCAACTCCGGATGAGATAAAGGAAGTTGAATGCAATATTAGGGCTAAGGAAGCATTGTTGAGTGCCTTGATTGATTATGAGATGACAAATGTTATGGAATTGTAGATTGCTCATGAGATTTGGAAGAAGTTGGACACCCTGAATGAAGTTGGATATTGCTGAGAAGTTTGTTGGAATGATGTATTGTCATTGATGTCAACATATTCCTCTATGTGTTCTAGTGTTGCAGTCAGATTAAATGAGTTGGTTTGGCTAGTGTGTTGTAGATGAGTTGTTCTAGATTAAAGGGTTTTGAGATAAGTATCTCTAGTTGATTCAAGAGAAGTTTCAATGGTCCACATGGTGATTTGATTGAGTTATGAGATCCGGTATTGTGGTTGGTATTCAGTTGTTTATGTTGATCAGTACTTTAGATTTTGCTATGCATTGCTTCAGAATTGCAATATCTTGGTTTGCAGATTTGGCAGAGCATTTGGGACATTCATGTGTGTCTTTCATTCAAATGATTCATGATTTGGAGGTCCGCAAGTGAATCTTTTAGTTTGACAGTCGATATAGTTGGTGTTCTTGAGGTTCAACATAATGATAATGAAGACTCTAGTAAGTGGTGATGTTGTGGTTGTTTTTGTGGTAATTCATAATACTTGTGGATATTTTTAGATCGTGTTCTATTCATGTTGATGGCCCGCATCGATCGTTGTGCATGTTATTGATTATCTTCTTGATCCAGTGGTGTTCATGTTCGTGTTATGCAACATTCATGATTGTATCATGTAACATATATCCATGGCTTAATTCTTGGAGGTGTTTCATGTTCGAGGTGTTGATTTAGATCCATATTGTGTCTTAGTCGACATTGTTTTGGTCCACATGTTATGTTGTAGCGTGTCTGGTAATTTGTGTAATGAATGTTGAGATGACCTTGAAATATAGATTGATGATTTGTATACATACATGCAATAGTCACGAGAGAGGTATCATCTGTGTGTGCGAACAATGATTTAATCTTTCAGTACAAGAGAAGAAGTACGAAGAAGTGTGAAGAAGTGTGACAGAGCAGAGTTTGGGTTATGTGCTTAACTAGAACTGTAACTAGGCATGAGGAGATGTTATTTCATCAGTTCATGATCTTCTGGATATAATTTGAATGTTTTGTAAGGCAGCGAGCCTTCTCAGGGTTGTAGCCCTTTGTTGTTTTTGAGCAGTGAACTCTAGGCAGTGTGCCTAAATGCATGTGCATTCCCCATTGTAATATTTCATTTACTCCTAACAAGGTATTATATCATTGTGGGTAGGTTCCCACCATGGTTTTTTTCCTTAAATGGGTTTTCCATGTCAAAAATATTGGTGTTATGTGTGTTCATGATGTGTTGTTGATTCATGCTTTCATGTCTAATTATTCGATTTGAGAATAATAAATTATGTAAGTTTTTGTGGCAACTGATTCACCCCCCTCTCAGTTGTCTACCCAGAATCAAAGCTATTTTATCAATTGGTATCAGAGCAGGTTCCTTCGGAGAAGCTTAACTGATTGAGGTGATCTGGGATGGCATCTTACAAGAAGGGAAATTTGAGATGCATTGGCGAAGCTTATTGGACTATTACAAAGAACAAGTATACTATTCCTGCAAATGGACCTTCAACTCCGGATGAGATAAAGGAAGTTGAATGCAATATCAGGGCTAAGGAAACATTGTTGAGTGCCTTGATTGATTATGAGATGACAAATATTATGGAATTGTAGATTGCTCGTGAGATTTGGAAGAAGTTGGACACCCCGAATGAAGTTGGATATTGCTGAGAAGTTTGTTGGAATGATGTATTGTCATTGATGTCAACATATTCCTCTATGTGTTCTAGTGTTGCAGTCAGATTAAATGAGTTGGTTTGGCTAGTGTGTTGCAGATGAGTTGTTCTAGATTAAAGGGTTTTGAGATAAGTATCTCTAGTTGATTCAACAAAAGTTTCAATGGTCCACATGGTGATTTGATTGAGCTATGGGATCCAGTATTGTGGTTGGTATTCAGTTGTTTATGTTGATCAGTACTTTGGATTTTGCTATGCATTGCTTCAGAATTGCAATATCTTGGT
This sequence comes from Cryptomeria japonica, assembly GCF_030272615.1. Taxonomy (NCBI): domain Eukaryota; kingdom Viridiplantae; phylum Streptophyta; class Pinopsida; order Cupressales; family Cupressaceae; genus Cryptomeria; species Cryptomeria japonica. The sequence goes on along the minus strand of NC_081407.1, from coordinate 269,708,851 downwards.
TTGCAGATTTGGCAGAGCATTTGGGACATTCATATGTGTCCTTAATTCAGACGATTCATGATTTGGAGGTCCGCAAGTGAATCTTTTAGTTTGACAGTCAATATAGTTGGTGTTCTTGAGGTTCGGTATAATGATAATGAAGATTCTAGTAAGGGGTGATGTTGCGGTTGTTTTTGTGGTAATTCATGATACTTGTGGATATTTTTAGATCGTGTTCTATTCGTGTTGATGGCCCGCATCGATCATTGTGCACGTTATTGATTATCTTCTTGATCCAGTGGTGTTCATGTCCGTGTTATGCGACATTCATGATTGTATCATGTAACATATATCCATGGCTTAATTCTTGGAGGTGTTTCATGTTCGAGGTGTTGATTTAGATCCATATTGTGTCTTAGTCGACATTGTTTTGGTCCACATGTTATGTTGTAGCGTGTGTGGTAATTTGTGTAATGAATATTGAGATGACCTTGAAATATAGATTGATGATTTGTATACATACATGCAATAGTCACGAGAGAGGTATCATCTGTGTGTGCGAACAAAGATTTAATCTTTTAGTACAAGAAAAGAAGTACGAAGAAGTGTGAAGAAGTGTGACAGAGCAGAGTTTGGGTTATGTGCTTAACTAGAACTGTAACTAGGCATGAGGAGATGTTATTTCATCAGTTCATGATCTTCTGGATATAATTTGAATGTTTTGTAAGGCAGCGAGCCTTCCCAGGGTTGTAGCCCTTTGTTGTTTTTGAGCAGTGAGCTCTAGGCAGTGTGTCTAAATGCATGTGCATTCCCCATTGTAATATTTCATTTACTCCTAACAAGGTATTATATCATTGTGGGTAGGTTCCCACCATGGTTTTTTTCCTTAAATGGGTTTTCCATGTCAAAAATATTGGTGTTATGTGTGTTCATGATGTGTTGTTGAATTCATGCTTTCATGTCTAATTATTCGATTTGAGAATAATAAATTATGTAAGTTTTTGTGGCAACTGATTCACCCCCCTCTCAGTTGTCTACCCGGAATCAGAGCTATTTTATCAATTGGTATCAGAGTAGGTTCCTTCAGAGAAGCTTAACTAATTGAGGTGATCTGGGATGGCATCTTACAAGAAGGGAAATTTGTGATTTGATGGTACTAACTACTCTCTTTGGAAGAGCCACATGGAGTATCCTCTGAGATGCGTTGGCAAAGCTTACTAGACTATTACAAGGAATAAGTATACTATTCCTGCAAATGGACCTTCAACTCCGGATGAGATAAAGGAAGTTGAATGCAATATTAGGGCTAAGGAAGCATTGTTGAGTGCCTTGATTGATTATGAGATGACAAATGTTATGGAATTGTAGATTGCTCATGAGATTTGGAAGAAGTTGGACACCCTGAATGAAGTTGGATATTGCTGAGAAGTTTGTTGGAATGATGTATTGTCATTGATGTCAACATATTCCTCTATGTGTTCTAGTGTTGCAGTCAGATTAAATGAGTTGGTTTGGCTAGTGTGTTGCAGATGAGTTGTTCTAGATTAAAGGGTTTTGAGATAAGTATCTCTAGTTGATTCAAGAGAAGTTTCAATGGTCCACATGGTGATTTGATTGAGTTATGAGATCCGGTATTGTGGTTGGTATTCAGTTGTTTATGTTGATCAGTAATTTAGATTTTGCTATGCATTGCTTCAGAATTGCAATATCTTGGTTTGCAGATTTGGCAGAGCATTTGGGACATTCATGTGTGTCTTTCATTCAAATGATTCATGATTTGGAGGTCCGCAAGTGAATCTTTTAGTTTGACAGTCGATATAGTTGGTGTTCTTGAGGTTCAACATAATGATAATGAAGACTCTAGTAAGTGGTGATGTTGTCGTTGTTTTTGTGGTAATTCATGATACTTGTGGATATTTTTAGATCGTGTTCTATTCATGTTGATGGCCCGCAACGATCGTTGTGCATGTTATTGATTATCTTCTTGATCTGGTGGTGTTCATGTTCGTGTTATGCGACATTCATGATTGTATCATGTAACATATATCCATGGCTTAATTCTTGGAGGTGTTTCATGTTCGAGGTGTTGATTTAGATCCATATTGTGTCTTAGTCGACATTGTTTTGGTCCACATGTTATGTTGTAGCGTGTGTGGTAATTTGTGTAATGAATGTTGAGATGACCTTGAAATATAGATTGATGATTTGTATACATACATGCAATAGTCACGAGAGAGGTATCATCTGTGTGTGCGAACAATGATTTAATCTTTCAGTACAAGAGAAGAAGTAGGAAGAAGTGTGAAGAAGTGTGACAGAGCAGAGTTTGGGTTATGTGCTTAACTAGAACTGTAACTAGGCATGAGGAGATGTTATTTCATCAGTTCATGATCTTCTGGATATAATTTGAATGTTTTGTAAGGCAGCGAGCCTTCCCAGGGTTGTAGCCCTTTGTTGTTTTTGAGCAGTGAGCTCTAGGCAGTGTGCCTAAATGCATGTGCATTCCCCATTGTAATATTTCATTTACTCCTAACAAGGTATTATATCATTGTGGGTAGGTTCCCACCATGGTTTTTTACCTTAAATGGGTTTTCCATGTCAAAAATATTGGTGTTATGTGTGTTCATGATGTGTTGTTGATTCATGCTTTCATGTCTAATTATTCGATGTGAGAATAATAAATTATGTAAGTTTTTGTGGCAACTGATTCACCCCCCTCTCAGTTGTCTACGCAGAATCAAAGCTATTTTATCAATTGGTATCAGAGCAGGTTCCTTCAGAGAAGCTTAACTGATTGAGGTGATCTGGGATGGCATCTTACAAGAAGGGAAATTTGAGATGCATTGGCGAAGCTTATTGGACTATTACAAAGAACAAGTATACTATTCCTGCAAATGGACCTTCAACTCCGGATGAGATAAAGGAAGTTGAATGCAATATCAGGGCTAAGGAAGCATTGTTGAGTGCCTTGATTGATTATGAGATGACAAATATTATGGAATTGTAGATTGCTCGTGAGATTTGGAAGAAGTTGGACACCCCGAATGAAGTTGGATATTGCTGAGAAGTTTGTTGGAATGATGTATTGTCATTGATGTCAACATATTCCTCTATGTGTTCTAGTGTTGCAGTCAGATTAAATGAGTTGGTTTGGCTAGTGTGTTGCAGATGAGTTGTTCTAGATTAAAGGGTTTTGAGATAAGTATCTCTAGTTGATTCAACAAAAGTTTCAATGGTCCACATGGTGATTTGATTGAGCTATGGGATCCAGTATTGTGGTTGGTATTCAGTTGTTTATGTTGATCAGTACTTTGGATTTTGCTATGCATTGCTTCAGAATTGCAATATCTTGGTTTGCAGATTTGGCAGAGCATTTGGGACATTCATATGTGTCCTTAATTCAGACAATTCATGATTTGGAGGTCCGCAAGTGAATCTTTTAGTTTGATAGTCAATATAGTTGGTGTTCTTGAGGTTCGGTATAATGATAATGAAGATTCTAGTAAGGGGTGATGTTGCGGTTGTTTTTGTGGTAATTCATGATACTTGTGGATATTTTTAGATCGTGTTCTATTCGTGTTGATGGCCCGCATCGATCATTGTGCACGTTATTGATTATCTTCTTGATCCAGTGGTGTTCATGTCCGTGTTATGCGACATTCATGATTGTATCATGTAACATATATCCATGGCTTAATTCTTGGAGGTGTTTCATGTTCGAGGTGTTGATTTAGATCCATATTGTGTCTTAGTCGACATTGTTTTGGTCCACATGTTATGTTGTAGCGTGTGTGGTAATTTGTGTAATGAATATTGAGATGACCTTGAAATATAGATTGATGATTTGTATACATACATGCAATAGTCACGAGAGAGGTATCATCTGTGTGTGCGAACAATGATTTAATCTTTTAGTACAAGAGAAGAAGTACGAAGAAGTGTGAAGAAGTGTGACAGAGCAGAGTTTGGGTTATGTGCTTAACTAGAACTGTAACTAGGCATGAGGAGATGTTATTTCATCAGTTCATGATCTGCTGGATATAATTTGAATGTTTTGTAAGGCAGCGAGCCTTCCCAGGGTTGTAGCCCTTTGTTGTTTTTGAGCAGTGAGCTCTAGGCAGTGTGCCTAAATGCATGTGCATTCCCCATTGTAATATTTCATTTACTCCTAACAAGGTATTATATCATTGTGGGTAGATTCCCACCATGGTTTTTTTCCTTAAATGGGTTTTCCATGTCAAAAATAGTGGTGTTATGTGTGTTCATGATGTGTTGTTGAATTCATGCTTTCATGTCTAATTATTCGATTTGAGAATAATAAATTATGTAAGTTTTTGTGGCAACTGATTCACCCCCCTCTCAGTTGTCTACCCAGAATCAGAGCTATTTTATCAATTGGTATCAGAGTAGGTTCCTTCAGAGAAGCTTAACTAATTGAGGTGATCTGGGATGGCATCTTACAAGAAGGAAAATTTGTGATTTGATGGTACTAACTACTCTCTTTGGAAGAGCCACATGGAGTATCATCTAAGATGCATTGACGAAGCTTACTAGACTATTACAAGGAATAAGTATACTATTCCTGTAAATGGACCTTCAACTCCGGATGAGATACAGGAAGTTGAATGCAATATTAGGGCTAAGGAAGCATTGTTGAGTGCCTTGATTGATTCTGAGATGATAAATGTTATGGAATTGTAGATTGCTCATGAGATTTGGAAGAAGTTGGACACCCTGAATGAAGTTGGATATTGCTGAGAAGTTTGTTGGAATGATTTATTGTTATTGATGTCAACATATTCCTCTATGTGTTCTAGTGTTGCAGTCAAATTAAATGAGTTGGTTTGGCTAGTGTGTTGCAGATGAGTTGTTCTAGATTAAAGGGTTTTGAGATAAGTATCTCTAGTTGATTCAAGAGAAGTTTCAATGGTCCACATGGTGATTTGATTGAGTTATGAGATCCGGTATTATGGTTGGTATTCAGTTGTTTATGTTGATTAGTACTTTGGATTTTGCTATGCATTGCTTCAGAATTGCAATATCTTGGTTTGCAGATTTGGCAGAGCATTTGGGACATTCATATGTCCTTAATTCTAATGATTCATGATTTGGAGGTACGCAAGTGAATCTTTTAGTTTGACAGTCAGTATAGTTGGTGTTCTTGAGGTTCGATATAATGATAATGAAGATTCTAGTAAGGAGTGATGTTGTGGTTGTTTTTGTGGTAATTCATGATACTTGTGGATATTTTTAGATCGTGTTCTATTCGTGTTGATGGCCCGCATCGATCATTGTGCACGTTATTGATTATCTTCTTGATCCAGTGGTGTTCATGTCCGTGTTATGCGACATTCATGATTGTATCATGTAACATATATCCATGGCTTAATTCTTGGAGGTGTTTCATGTTCGAGGTGTTGATTTAGATCCATATTGTGTCTTAGTCGACATTGTTTTGGTCCACATGTTATGTTGTAGCGTGTGTGGTAATTTGTGTAATGAATGTTGAGATGACCTTGAAATATAGATTGATGATTTGTATACATACATGCAATAGTCACGAGAGAGGTATCATCTGTGTGTGCGAACAATGATTTAATCTTTCAGTACAAGAGAAGAAGTAGGAAGAAGTGTGAAGAAGTGTGACAGAGCAGAGTTTGGGTTATGTGCTTAACTAGAACTGTAACTAGGCATGAGGAGATGTTATTTCATCAGTTCATGATCTTCTGGATATAATTTGAATGTTTTGTAAGGCAGCGAGCCTTCCCAGGGTTGTAGCCCTTTGTTGTTTTTGAGCAGTGAGCTCTAGGCAGTGTGCCTAAATGCATGTGCATTCCCCATTGTAATATTTCATTTACTCCTAACAAGGTATTATATCATTGTGGGTAGGTTCCCACAATGGTTTTGTTCCTTAAATGGGTTTTCCATGTCAAAAATATTGGTGTTATGTGTGTTCATGATGTGTTGTTGAATTCATGCTTTCATGTCTAATTATTCGATTTGAGAATAATAAATTATGTAAGTTTTTGTGGCAACTGATTCACCCCCCTCTCAGTTGTCTACCTGGAATCAGAGCTATTTTATCAATTGGTATCAGAGCAGGTTCCTTCGGAGAAGCTTAACTAATTGAGGTGATCTGGGATGGCATCTTACAAGAAGGGAAATTTGTGATTTGATGGTACTAACTACTCTCTTTGGAAGAGCCACATGGAGTATCATCTAAGATGCATTGACGAAGCTTACTAGACTATTACAAGGAATAAGTATACTATTCCTGCAAATGGACCTTCAACTCCGGATGAGATAAAGGAAGTTGAATGCAATATTTGGGCTAAGGAAGCATTGTTGAGTGCCTTGATTGATTCTGAGATGATAAATGTTATGGAATTATAGATTGCTCATGAGATTTGGAAGAAGTTGGACACCCTGAATGAAGTTGGATATTGCTGAGAAGTTTGTTGGAATGATGTATTGTCATTGATGTCAACATATTCCTCTATGTGTTCTAGTGTTGCAGTCAAATTAAATGAGTTGGTTTGGCTAGTGTGTTGCAAATGAGTTGTTCTAGATTAAAGGGTTTTGAGATAAGTATCTCTAGTTGATTCAAGAGAAGTTTCAATGGTCCACATGGTGATTTGATTGAGTTATGAGATCCGGTATTGTGGTTGGTATTCAATTGTTTATGTTGATTAGTACTTTGGATTTTGCTATGCATTGCTTCAGAATTGCAATATCTTGGTTTGCAGATTTGGCAGAGCATTTGGGACATTCATGTGTCCTTAATTCAAATGATTCATGATTTGGAGGTCCGCAAGTGAATCTTTTAGTTTGACAGTCAGTATAGTTGGTGTTCTTGAGGTTCGGTATAATGATAATGAAGATTCTAGTAAGGAGTGATGTTGCGGTTGTTTTTGTGGTAATTCATGATACTTGTGGATATTTTTAGATCGTGTTCTATTCGTGTTGATGGCCTGCATCGATCATTGTGCATGTTATTGATTATCTTCTTGATCCAGTGGTGTTCATGTCCGTGTTATGCGACATTCATGATTGTATCATGTAACATATATCCATGGCTTAAATCTTCGAGGTGTTTCATGTTCGAGGTGTTGATTTAGATCCATATTGTGTCTTAGTCGACATTGTTTTGGTCGACATGTTATGTTGTAGCGTGTGTGGTAATTTGTGTAATGAATGTTGAGATGACCTTGAAATATAGATTGATGATTTGTATACATACATGCAATAGTCACGAGAGAGGTATCATCTGTGTGTGCGAACAATGATTTAATCTTTCAGTACAAGAGAAGAAGTACAAGAAGTGTGAAGAAGTGTGACAGAGCAGAGTTTGGGTTATGTGCTTAACTAGAACTGTAACTAGGCATGAGGAGATGTTATTTCATCAGTTCATGATCTTCTGGATATAATTTGAATGTTTTGTAAGGCAGCGAGCCTTCCCAGGGTTGTAGCCCTTTGTTGTTTTTGAGCAGTGAGCTCTAGGCAGTGTGCCTAAATCCATGTGCATTCCCCATTGTAATATTTCATTTACTCCTAACAAGGTATTATATCATTGTGGGTAGGTTCCCACCATGGTTTTGTTCCTTAAATGGGTTTTCCATGTCAAAAATATTGGTGTTATGTGTGTTCATGATGTGTTGTTGAATTCATTCTTTCATGTCTAATTATTAGATTTGAGAATAATAAATTATGTATTTTTTTGTGGCAATTGATTCACCCCCTTCTCAGTTGTCTACCCGGAATCAGAGCTATTTTATCAATTGGTATCAGAGCAGGTTCCTTCGGAGAAGCTTAACTAATTGAGGTGATCTGGGATGGCATCTTACAAGAAGGGAAATTTGTGATTTGATGGTACTAACTACTCTCTTTGGAAGAGCCACATGGAGTATCATCTGAGATGCATTGATGAAGCTTACTAGACTATTACAAGGAATAAGTATACTATTCCTACAAATGGACCTTCAACTCCGGATGAGATAAAGGAAGTTGAATGCAATATTAGGGCTAAGGAAGCATTGTTGAGTGCCTTGATTGATTCTGAGATGACAAATGTTATGGAATTATAGATTGCTCATGAGATTTGGAAGAAGTTGGACACCCTGAATGAAGTTGGATATTGCTGAGAAGTTTGTTGGAATGATGTATTGTCATTGATGTCAACATATTCCTCTATGTGTTCTAGTGTTGCAGTCAAATTAAATGAGTTGGTTTGGCTAGTGTGTTGCAAATGAGTTGTTCTAGATTAAAGGGTTTTGAGATAAGTATCTCTAGTTGATTCAAGAGAAGTTTCAATGGTCCACATGGTGATTTGATTGAGTTATGAGATCCGATATTGTGGTTGGTATTCAGTTGTTTATGTTGATTAGTACTTTGGATTTTGCTATGCATTGCTTCAGAATTGCAATATCTTGGTTTGCAGATTTGGCAGAGCATTTGGGACATTCATGTGTCCTTAATTCAAATGATTCATGATTTGGAGGTCCGCAAGTGAATCTTTTAGTTTGACAGTCAGTATAGTTGGTGTTCTTGAGGTTCGGTATAATGATAATGAAGATTCTAGTAAGGAGTGATGTTGCGGTTGTTTTTGTGGTAATTCATGATACTTGTGGATATTTTTAGATCGTGTTCTATTCATGTTGATGGGTTGCATCGATCATTGTGCACGTTATTGATTATCTTCTTGATCCGGTGGTGTTCATGTCTGTGTTATACGACATTCATGATTGTATCATGTAATATATATCCATGGCTTAATTCTTGGAGGTGTTTCATGTTCGAGGTGTTGATTTAGGTCCATATTGTGTCTTAGTCGACATTGTTTTGGTCCACATATTATGTTGTAGCATGTGTGGTAATTTTTGTAGTGAATGTTGAGCTGACCTTGAAATATAGATTGATGATTTGTATACATACATGCAATAGTCACGAGAGAGGTATCATCTGTGTGTGCGAACAAAGATTTAATCTTTTAGTACAAGAAAAGAAGTACGAAGAAGTGTGAAGAAGTGTGACAGAGCAGAGTTTGGGTTATGTGCTTAACTAGAACTGTAACTAGGCATGAGGAGATGTTATTTCATCAGTTCATGATCTGCTGGATATAATTTGAATGTTTTGTAAGGCAGCGAGCCTTCCCAGGGTTGTAGCCCTTTGTTGTTTTTGAGCAGTGAGCTCTAGGCAGTGTGCCTAAATGCATGTGCATTCCCCATTGTAATATTTCATTTACTCCTAACAAGGTATTATATCATTGTGGGTAGGTTCCCGCTATGGTTTTTTCCTTAGATAGGTTTCCCATGTCAAAAATATTGGTGTTATGTGTTATTGATGTGGTGTTGATTTATGCTTTCATTTTTTATTAGCAGATGTAAAATTAAGTTTGAGTTGAGTTAAGTTTGTGAGCAAACTGATTCACCCCCCTCTCAGTTTGGTGCCTTGTTGCTAACAGGTGACAACTATGTGAAGATTGCTAAGTTGTAGAGCCTAAAAGGAAAGTATGAGATGTTGAGGATGGGTGGAGATGTGAACATCACTTCTTTTATGCAGAAGGTGAATGAACTAGTGTGCAATATTAGATGTGTCGATGGAAAGTTGGAAGAATTAGAGATTATTTCTAAAGTGCTAAGATCCTTACCTGTATCCTACAAACACAAAGTTATTGCTATTGAGGAGATCTAGACTGTGGCTAATGTAACTAGAGAGATGTTGATTGGTAAGTTATCATCCTTTGAATTAATTGAGTTTGGCAATTCCCTTCCTAAGGTAGAATTTGCATTCAAAGCCACTATTTCTGGAAAGGATAAGCAAAGGTATCATCCAGGAGAAAGTTATTCAAGGTGGATGTCTAGATATGAGAAGGAGAGGAAGAAAATTGAAGAAGAAGAGTGGGAGGTTGAAGATATTGAAGCACTAATTTCCAAGAGATTACCTAAAGAAGCTGGTAAGTATGAAGAAAAGTTTCCTCTTAATTTTTTTCATGCAATAAGATAGGTCATTTTGCCTCAAGGTGTCCTAAAAGAATTCCTAAGAAAAATTTCAAGCCTAAATTTTAGAAAAAGATGTTATTATGCTGCTAATGAAGGTGTTTCAGATGATGAATAAAATAAGGAAAATGCAAGTGATAATGAATGGGTGTTTATTGCTATCAAGTAAGATGATCCAATACCTACTAATTTTGCTAGCCGCATGAATGTGGAAAGAGCTTTGGCTACACAGGTTGAAGAGAAAGATGAATGGGTGATAGTCAACAGATGATCTCATCATATGATAGGTGATAAGATTAAGTTTGTGAGCTTGGAGAATTATGAAGGTGGAGTTGTAAAGTTTGGAAATGATAAAGATGGTATAATCCATGGTAGAGGTTCCATTTCTCTTGATGCTAAGGACAATACTGATGATGTCTTCTATGTAGAAGGCCTAAAGAATAATATTTTGAGTGTTGGATAGATGGTTGACAAGGGATATGATCTTTAGTTCAAGAATGGCAAGTGTAGAATCTTAGGTAGCTCTCGAATTGAGATTGCATCAAGTACAAAGATTAAAGGTAATATCTTTCACTTGAATAGTGTCGATAAAAGATGTTTGATTGCTTGGGTTGATGAAAGTTGGTTGTGGCATATAAGGATGTGTCATGTGAATTTTGATAACATTGTTAAGATAAGTTCTACTCGGGTTGTGAAAGATCTTCCTAAGTTGATGAAACCTGCTAACCCTATGTGCAAGGAATGTTAGTTAGGGAAACAAACCAGAATTTCTTTCAAGAGCAAGAAGCATTTTTCAAATGGATAATTGGATCTCGTGCATACTAATTTGTGTGGACCTTCTAGAGTTAGAATCTTGGAAGGAGATAGATGCTTCATGTTGCTGATTGATGACTATTCAAGGATGATGTGGGTTACTTTCTTAAGGGAGAAGTTTGAAGCTTTAGAGAAGTTCAAGATTTTCAAGGCTATGGTTGAGACTGAGACATGTCATTTGAAGCTAAAGTGTCTAAGATTTGACATAGGTGGTGAATTGGAAGAAGAGGTGTGCATAGAGAAACCAAATGGATTTTAGTTGACTGATCAAGGAGATATGGTGTGCTAGTTGGAGAAAGCATTGTATGGACTGAAACAAGCACCAAGAGTAGGGTATGCGAGATTGGATAAGTATTTGCTAAAGCTTGGATTTAATAAAGGTACTGCTAATAGTAATGTTTACTTCAAAATTGATCATGATAACATTCTGATTGTTTTTATTGACCATGACATTATGTTTGGAGGGAATGATAGTTTGTGAAAAGAGTTTGCAAATGAAATACATAATGAATTTGAGATGTCTATGATTAGTGAGATGAAATTCTTTCTGGGATTGTAAATTACACAATCAGAAAAGGGAATCTTTATATCTCAATCCAACTATGTGAAAGAGTTATTAAAGAAGTTTGGTTTAGAGGATACAAAGCCAGTTGGAACCCCTATGGTGACCAGATGTAAGTTGATTAAGGATAATGATTCCCCTAAAGCAAATCGGACCAGATATAGATCTATGATTGGAGGATTACTATATTTGATATAGACTAGACCTGATATCATAAATCTCATTTGTCTTGTTGCTAGATTTCAAGCTGATCCTAAAGAATCTCATGTTGTAGATGTTAAAAGAATCTTTAGATATTTGAAAGGAACTGTTGATTTTGGTTTATGGTATCCTAAAGATGATGATTTCACTTTGAGTTCTTTTACTAATGTTGATTGGGCAAGAGATGTTGATGACCAAAAAAGTACTAGTGGTGGTGCATTTTTCTTGGGAAAAAGGTTGGTTTCTTGGTTGAGAAAAAAGAAAAATTCAATCTCTATTTACTGCAAAGGCATAATATATTGTTTTTGCTAAAAATTATACTTAGGTGGTATGGATGAAGAGGATGTTGAGAGATATCAGAGTAGTGTATGATGAGCCTATTACTATTTACTGTGTCAATTCAAGTACAATTAACATTTCTAAGAATATGATGTTGCATTCCAAGACTAAGCATATATCAATCAAGTTTCACTTTTTGAAAGACAAGGTAAATGAGAAGGCATTCAGATTAGAGTATATGCCTACAAAGGAACATATTGCAAACATTTTCACAAAGCCTTTGCCTAAAGATACTTTTGAGTATCTTAGAGGAAAGTTAGGGGTGATTGCCCCTCCTGGTCATAACTAAGGTGCATTGGTATGCATTAGTCCGATACATTTCACAGTCATATCTTGTGATCCAGATTGATGAGTGAAGGCTGCTACTCAAGGGGAGTAGTCAGTAAGTCAGTTTTGTGTTTTGTGGTGCAAATATGTGCCTTTGCCATTGATGTCAAATGGGGGGAGAGATTCATGTGGAAAATTATGTAGTGATCTAAGGGGGAGAGAGTAATATGGGAGAGTTGTTGATTTCTTTGTCATTGATTGTTTTTCACATCATATGTTTCCATCGGTGCTAAAGGGGGAGATTGTTGTAAGTATGCTAAAAATATGTGCTTTAGAGATATCCGAGAGATGTGTTGTCATTGATGTCAACATATTTCTCTGTTTATGACAGTGATGTAGTTGAGATCAATGAGTTGGTTTGTTTAGCATGTTGATGATCAAAGTTTGTGGATTAAAGGGTTTGTAGAGGACTGTTCGTAGTTGATTCAATGCAATTTTTAGAGGTTCGGATGAAGATTTGAGTGAGTTATGGATATCTATGTTGTGGCTGGTTTTTCTGTTGTTCAGTGATGACAAAGTGTCAGTATTCTGATTTGCATTGCTTCGCATCGTAATATCTTGATTTGTAGATCTAGAGGTGTGTTTGGGATGTTGATGTATGTCTTCAATTCGTGTGGTTCATGGTTTGAAGCTCCACAAGTTATTTTTCAAGGTTGACAGTCATTGCAGTTAGTGTCCTTGAGGTTCGGTATAATGATGATGCGATTCTAGTAATTTGTGTTTATGTAGATGTTGCAGTTGTAATTCATGATGCTTGTGGATGTTTTTGGATCATGTTCCTCTTGTGTTGGTGGTCCGCATTGATTATTGCGATTGTGATTGATGATTTTCTCTGGTGTGTTAGTGTTCTTCATTGTTCTGGCCGACTAGATGCTTGTAGTGTGTTGTGGATGTTTGAGCATAATTCTTGGAGGTGTTTTGTGTTTGAGGCATGTGATATGGGTTTGTGCTATGTCTTAGCTGACATTGCTTGGTATGCATGTAATATTGAAGTGTGCGAGTTTATATTTTTGTAATTAGGTGGTGTGTGTTGAGTCAACCTTGTTTATCTTCACAAGGTTGATGTCATGTATAAATAAATGTAATATATTTGTAATTGAGTGTGTCGTGGATGAGTGTATTAGCGAATAATGTATTAATCTTTCAGAGGTAGAGAAGAAGTGTGAAGAAGAAGAAGTTGGTATGTGCTTAACTGAAATAGTAACCAGGGATTAGGAGATGCTTTTTTTTCAGTTCATGATCCTTCGAATGTGTTCCAAATATATTTGTAAGACAACGAGTCTTCCCTGGGTTGTTGCCCTTGTTGTTTTTAGCAGTGAGCTCTAGGAAGTGTACCTTAATGCATGTGGATTCCCCATTGTAATATTTCTAATACTTCTAATAGAGTATCATCATATTGTGGGTAGGTTCCCACCATGGTTTTTCCCTTAACTGGGTTTTCCACATCAAAAATCTTGGTGTTATGTGTGTTCATGATGTGTTGTTGATTCATGCTTTCATGTTTAATTATTAGATACGAGAATAAGTTTAAATTGTGTAAGTTTTTGTGACAACTGATTCACCTCGCCCTCTCAGTTGTCTACTCGTAATTAGAGCTATTTCATCACACCTTTTGGCAGTGAGTCTTGCAGTGAGCATTTGTAATATTCTATAACGAGTTATATTATATTAAGAGTTAACCTTCTTTGTAGTTTTTATCTAATAGGTTTCCATGCAAGAAAAATATAGTGTTCTTTTTTGCATGCTAATGTGGATGGTATCTCTACTTATAATGTTCATTTGTTCACTCATTTCTTTCTGTTGCATGGTAATTGATGTTAATCTGCAAAATAATAATAAGATTGTTTTAAGATTCAGGGGATATTGATTCACCCTCCCCCCTCTCAGTACTCTGGTTGTTCAACAAAAACTAAGCCATGTTAGGTACCCATGCACACTCAATTATGCAACTAATCTCTTAAAAGCGTAGAAAAGGAGAAAAACCTATGGGACTAAACTCCTCTCCAAAAAAAGAGATAACACATATCATGTACAAGTGATAGAAGAAGTGATGTATGGAGGTCTCAACATCAATACCCCCAAAAAACTACATCCATCACAAGAATACAAATGATATCCTCCCATAAGAGGGTAAGAGAGACTAAGAAGACCCCCATAATGAATAATATTCTATAAGAGGTAAGTGTTTGAAAGCAACACATGATCCACTGCTAACAAACAACTTTTTCTCCCCTTAGGAAGAAACAAAACCATGTATAAATGCAAGAACACTTCCCATCTAGGATATGCTTTGAAATATGGAAGCATAAAGAATGATGATGACATCTCTTAAAACTTCTCATGTGTCTCCTTATCCATGAAAGATGATGATGCCATAAGCCAACCATTTGCATGAACAATCAAAAAAGAAGGTGAGAAACTGGAAGTATATGGAAATTGATGTTGAAAAAGGTTCAAAGAAAAATATGACATGACAATAGGAGTGCAATGGTTGTTGTCAAAGAGAAGAGACAACCTTTCATATGTGTCATCTAAATCTAAAAGATAATAATAGTCAATGGAAGTGAAGGAATATCATCTATCTTGGAGAAGAATAAGGAGCCTCTAAAGCAAGCTCATCCTTATTTGAAGATTTAAAGTAACCCAAAGTATCAAATTCCCTAATATAATCACAATCATAGGGTATACTAAATTTGAAGAGTGAAGAGACACATTGCAATCTGAAATAGGATCACTTGGGAAGGGTTGAGTATCATAATATCCCAAATTTTAGTCTAAAGAGAATGGGGACACTTAAAAATCAATAATAGACTTCAAAATATCATCACCGACATGCATGCCAATAACTCCAAAGACATTATCCCTTTTGTAATTCTAAGTAAACTTCTTACTAGGAGTGCCATGTAGTGGAAAAAGATTATAAAAATGTGGCAATGAATGAAGCCATCTAAGATGAGTGATAATGCCATCTCTCCATTATTTATATTTCCCTTCTTCATGATGATCAAATACGGATAAATTGAAAAATCCATTACAAGCTATGATATTTTTTCAAAATCTAAAATATAGAACCATCACATGAATGGAGAAACTTTCAAATATGATGTGAAACTAAAAATGAAGCCACTCTCCACAAATTGTATCTCTTCAACAAATAGGATGTCCAAGTAATCAAGAAAATTCCTCAAATTGCAAATCCTCAATAGATATTACTTGGGGTTGTATTTGGAAAAAGTGCATGGATTGAATGATAGAGCTCTTCAATTCCTTTCCAAGGAAATGAGAATTACAAAAAATGGAGATCATGGCAAAAGGTTATGAGCTTGGGAGTCTTAAAAGAAGGGTCCACTTCAAGATGCAATAAATATTGACAAACAACAAAATTAGCTAAAATAACCTACACCATAGTAGAGTTGGTGGAACCAACTTTTCAACAATATATGGTTTATAAAAAATGAATTCCAGATGCCCAACTTATGCTCCATTGAAAAAAATGCCGAATGGAGCCCAATATAAAACAGGGGGTAAAAAAGGCCCCTAGGTAGATAGTATGTGGTCACCAATATGACCATGTTCCTCCAAAAGGAAAAATAAAAAATCCTTGATGGAGGCTGAATCAAGACAAGCAGCCTATCATGCCCATATTTTCCTAAGGCCAAACACAATAATTATTTTGGTTTACTTCTCTCTCCCAAACTAGATAACTGCCTAGAAAAGAACACACTTGGCTTTAGAGCTTCAAAACAATAAAATTCCATATATCAAGTACTAGCCTCAACTAGTTATCTTATGTTTCACTTGAGAAAATTGCATTTATTTTCTAATGCTACTTTATCAAATTTCTTGTCCATTCCTTTGAAGGAAAAACTGCAATATGCATACGACATATATTAATCAATAAATAAAGATCTTGTTTAATTTTAGGAATAAACAAATGTCATGCCCCATAATTTCACTAAGAAAACTTGACTGAATCTTTTGATCTTGAAATTTGAGTTACCACTAATACAATGCCCCAAGTCTTAATTTAACTATTTAAAATTATAGTAACAATAGGCCCAAATAAATTCTACTCTTAGCTTAAATTCTCACATTTCCATAATCATTGTACACAAATGATTGCATATATTATACATTATATGTTCTACACATGGTTAGCCAACTAAGTCTCCACCACTTTTAATTGTAAACAACTTTCTTTTGAGAGATCATAAGTGGTGGACATATTTATCCTTAAGGCCTACATTCTCCATTCAAATTATTAACCCCTATTCTAAACTAGAATTAGATTGTGTAGCACCATAAGGTAATTTTGATTGACTTAAATAAATTAAATTACAACTTGTAGTCACATAAATCTGTCCAATTTAATTAAATGAATATTTGCTATTTATTTGATTAAAAACCTATTAGCCATCAATTAATTAAATTAATATTTAATTAATTCATCTTCAAACATTCTCCTATTAATTAAATAAATTATTCAATTTATTTTAATTAATTCATTAAACTAAATTCACAATCAATTAAATGAATAAATCCTATTTATTTCATTTAATCCCCTTTCTTCTTTTAAATAAATAAAATAAAATATTTATTTAAATCATTAACCCCCCCCCCCCTCGACTTTTATTCTCCTAAAAATGCAACTTGCACCTATTTGTTGAAATAAATGAATTTTATTTTACTAAAAATCCTATTTTCCCTCACCCACCAAACCCACTTGCAATCCTAATCCCCTTCTAGATTCTTCTAACCCCTTCCTAATTAGCCTAATCTATCCCCTAATTATTATCACATTCCTAAGCAACTTGGAGTCACTTCTCAAAGACTTCAAAGTCTTTGAAAAACATTTAAGGCTTGATGTGTTCAAAAAGCTAACCTCTAAAGTCTTCTAAACCACTAATGGCTCTTACATGACCATTTATGGTTAAATCCACTTGCACCCATGGTTAGGGACTTTGACCCCTAACTCAACCCTCATGTGACCCATGTGTCTTCTCAAGCATTTATTGCTTTGACCACGGTTATCCTCACTAACTCTTGCACAAGAGTTTATCCATTGGATAAAAGCATTATTCTTTGGATAATGAATTTATTCACTCAACTAAACATTAACCTTACCTCCTAAATTAACCCTCAGGTCATGTCAAGCATTTAATGCTTCTTCCCTCTCCTCTCAACCCATCTCATGTTGACATTTGTCATCCTGGGATTGGATCGAAAGTCCTCACATGGATCTTAAACCCTTCAATCTTGACCCTTGTTGAAATTACTCAATCTCAACCATCCATTGCTCTATTTTTCCTATAAATAGAGCTCATTTCTTCATAATCCAGATCCTGAAAACTTGTATGTATTTACATTATAGTCATTTTTAGAGAGAGAATTTAGCATAAATCATCAATATATTGTTATTTTGGATTAAAATAAATTATTTTCATTCCATATCATCTAATAATAGCTTTTTGTTTACACTTGCATTGCATAAGTAAATCATTTTTCATCTTGAACCTCCATAAGGCATCCATAGTGCAAAAAGTTGCTGAGAACTACACTTATTTGGAACTTGGAGAGGAGAGGAACAAGGAAGGAGAAGCTACCAACATGATAGAGAGCATATGGAGATGTTTAGTTACATTTTGTAGATTCATTAAGCTTTCTATTTGTTTTGTAGTGTCTTTCTTGATATGCTTGCTTAGGATAGTGTTTTCCATGTGATTTCTAACACTAACAAATTGTTTTCTTGTTGTTTGTGTTTGGTTATCATAACTAATCCTTCCATTTTGCAGAGCATCATTTGGTGAACCCGACGTGAATCGAAGAGCAACCTTTTTGAAAAAAAACTACTAATTTTTGAATGTTTTAATTGACACACAAGTCGTGCTTTTGTGCTTTTGTTCTCGCTTTAGCGCCATCACAACTGGGAATTTTAGCGCTATTGTTCCCACTAATAGTGTTATTGTCTCCAAACTGGTGCTTTCATTTCTATTCTAGCGCCATTGACCCTCAAGTAGCGTTATTGCTCTAGTATTAGCGCTTTTGACTCTCTGTTTGATAGAGGTAACTCTGTTTAACGACGGTTCTTTTAGCGCTATTGTCCTTTTATTTTGCATACTAGCACTTCTTTTAGCGCTATTATTTTTTTTGTTGCGCTTTCGTGTTAAATAGTGCTTCTGTTCTCACACAGAGCAACGCTATTGTAACAGAGAGTTGTAAAAAATACCTTGTAACCAAAAAAAAAAAAACCAAATTTTTTAGGCTTGTAGAAGCCCACCATGTATGCAGATTTTGCTAACTTGTTGTTTTTTGTGCAGGTTTGAACTAACCCCATTTTCTAAGGATTTTAGAAATTCAATTCCTTTTCTTGCAAGTTAAAATCAACCTCAAACTTCATTTTGGTGCTTAAAAACCAACAAAAACAAACTTTTCTTTTCTTGCAAGTTAGGCAACTTCAAAACTTCATTTTGGTGCTTAAAATCAACAAAACAAGCTTTGCTTTTCTTGCAAGTTAGGAAAATTTAAACTTCATTTTTGGTACTTAAAATCAACAAGAGAAACTTTGCTTTTCTTGCATCAACTCAAACTAAAATTCACAATCCACACTTTGTTTTGGGCAAACTAAAAAGAACAAGTCACTTTTCCTTCAAGTTCAAAGGGATTTTACGTCAAAGCAAAACATGCTCTTAATTCAGTTGACCAGGATTTCCAATTCCTAGATTACAAAACATTTTGCCATTGAAGGATAAAAAGAACACCATGATTGTTGGAGCAAAATCTCTAAATAGTTAGATCACATTGCAATGATGAGTTAAAAAGAGCAAGTGTCTTTTGTGTTTGGCACATTTGTGCAAAGTTTGTTGAGTGGTCCTACTTCTAACACACACTATCCTCTCCCTTGGTTTTTGTGGTTCTAGGTGCAAGAGAAAAGTGTTAGTAACACTCAAAGTTTATATTTTTAAGAGAGGCCTGCCAAGAGACACATCACTCTTGGGAATGACCTCGCACGGTAAATCATTCGAGATGCTATAGAAATCAGGTGTGAGCGAAAGTTGTAGCCTTGGGTATAGCTGTTCCTACAGTGTAACTTGCCGAAAGGATAAATGGGCCCCACCACAAGTTACAAGGCTCTTAAGTGAGTCACTGCAGAATGAACTTATGTTGAAAGACATCGAAAATTACTAAACACCTTTATGTAGTAGCCCACTCATTCTATTGATTGAGGATATTTGTGATAAATTCAGTGCAAGAGCATAGAAGGTTTTGCTCCCAAGATACTCACCATACATATTTCCTTGAGTAGAAACATAGCTTTTTGAAAGGCTACTTGTAGCTTGATAAAAGTGGTGACTCCCCCATCATAGGGATCATCTATTTGTTATGCTCGTGCAAGACTTCGTATATCACATCCTTACCTGCCACAACGGGATTCATAAGGTATGTAGTACCAAAGTTGAAGAAATATCAAGATGTGGGCTGAAATTATCGCAACTGGCCATTTGACCTTAGGGATAAAGTGTGTTTGAAGTGTCTTCGTTTTATGTCAAGACCAATAATAAAGTGAGCCGACTTCAGGATTTTTGAAAAAACATACTCAAAAACATTTGGAAAGGGGGTCAAAAAGTCCAAAGATTGGGTTGATTTAAACCCACACTTATTTGTGCCTTTTGAGGCAACATTCTTGTGTTTGTGTGCTTGCTTTGTTTTCTTGTCAAAGAAAAATCAAAAATCAATTCTAAAACAAGTATTCATCCAACACAAACATTTTCAAATACCAATAAAGATAAAAAACAAAGTGCAAACAACAAAGTATCAAACTGTATGACCATTCTTCACATTTTGAGAAAGAAGAATCTTCATCAACATATCAATTTGAAGAAAAGACCATTGAGCTCAAAGAATTTCATCAAAAGAAGGAAATTATTCTATCTTAATAGACAAATCTTTGTCTCACATAGAACCTTCTTACGTCACATGCGCCTATATCTTCAAGGAAAATCCAACGAGTTTGATCAAGCGTCTTTAAACCATAGAGCTTTTACTCAATATAAAGCTTTGAGTTATCATAAAAACAAGGGAGGCAAAATTAATCCCACCTTCTTTCCAGACATTTGCATCACATATAACTCAGATAGGGAAGAACCACCAACCCCTGAAAGAGAAGAGGAAGATTTTGTCCCATTTGTAACATATAGTTTCTATTGAAGTTAACATTTTATTGATAGGGTTTCACCTAGCCTGCTCGACACACCACCTAGTTGGTGTTGTTCGATTCCACCAACTCACTAGGCCCATTTGCTCTCTAGACCTCCAAGTCCCTCTCAGTCTCTTCTAGGGCTTGATTCTTGTCCTTACTAGGGTGTTTTCTTCAGGTGCTTTGGTTAGGAACCCTATCAATTCACTCTGCTTCTCAGGTGCTCAATTCTGGCCTCTTGGCCTCAACTTGTCAAAATGACCTCCAATTGTTGTGAGATGTTGCAGAGGTGTAGCGAGGTCTTCTAAAATGTTTTTAGTGCATATGGAGTCCATTAATAGGTTGCAACCTTTAGGTTTCTTACCGATTTCACAATCTTGCCTGGAAAAGGGCTACAAGGAAAGAGCCCCAATTAGGCCTCCAAAACCGGTTTTCTAGGGCTTGAAGGAAAACAAATCAAAGAACCCCCAAAAATTTTATCTTTTCTTCAATGATACACCCATTCCTAATTGATTTTTGAGGTTTTAGGCCATGGTCTGACCGTACAAGGTATGAACCCCAAAATGAGGGTTTGAAGGGTTTTTAAGGCCTTTAACTGGCAGTGAGTAAACAAGTTGGGGTTTTGCTATCAAATGGATTTTTCAAGGCTCCTCCTTGTGCATACAAGTCTGCCCCAACCCCATGGACCCATCCAAACTTAGAAATGGTGATCTTGCACTCACCCCTGCACTTTTCACCACTTTTTCACCTCTTTTTCTCTAACCGGGTTGCTCTTGGACTCGCCTAGAATGAGGTGATAGTCATATCCAAACACTTCTCTAGCACTTGAACCTGCATATTTATAATGTATAGGAGGTTTCCAACCATGTCCCAACTAGTCGTGATGGTAGCACGTGTGGGACTCATGGGGCAACCATATTTACAAGAAAATTGCTATTTACAAGCCAAAACTGGCTACTTACAAACTTGAACAAGAAAACACTTATGTATAGTATTTAAAAATTCCTAAAATGAACCAACAAAGAAAGAAAACACAAGAGTAACTCAATCCATTACTGGATCAATGGATTCAATCCATATTCTATTGCAAAATTGAGTAAAACAAGCCAAAATGCTGCCAACAAGACTGAAAATGAGTAGTTTCAGTTGTTGAACTTACAAAACAAACTTCACCAACCTTGGTAAATGTGAAAGAGAGGGTTTATATAGATTTCCCATGTGTGGATTCCTTCCATGACGTTGGGAAAGCCCTAGCTTCAATGCTAACCAAATTCAGGACAAAAGTTGTCATGACAACAAAAGTTATCATTACAACTTTTTGCAACTTTGTGCTTTTTCCCCTTTTGATCTCTCCAACCTAAGAGACCTATGTCTAGTCATCACATGTGAAATTTCAAACATTCCTAAGACCTATTTGACCCTGACTAAGGATTTTGACAATATTTGACACTTTTGACCAACCAAAAGGCCAAAAACCTTCTCAAACATACTATTTACACAAAAATGCAAACCTAGGTAAAATGAACTCCACCTAGGCCTACATTGACAGAAAATACTCACTCTTGGACCCTCCTAGAGTCCTTATTTACTACTAACTTGGCTAGGGTCAGTACAAGCCAAAATTTGTAAAAACAAGAAAACTAGGACCTAGGTGCTCCCACACCATTCATCCATTCTCACATTCACACATCATTAATCCGTTCCAACTCTCAAAACATAAAGAGATCCTGTCCTAAGTTCTTCTTAGATATTGCTTGAATCAAACACAACACATCAATTTTTATAATG
Organism: Cryptomeria japonica; assembly: GCF_030272615.1. Classification (NCBI taxonomy): domain Eukaryota; kingdom Viridiplantae; phylum Streptophyta; class Pinopsida; order Cupressales; family Cupressaceae; genus Cryptomeria; species Cryptomeria japonica. The sequence goes on along the minus strand of NC_081407.1, from coordinate 269,686,653 downwards.
TCTCTACATCTAGGGTAAACTCATCCTAAGAGACATTTCTACGCAGGTTAAAACTAGTCTATGAGTGCATCCTCTCATTACTAGGTAGTTGGGTCTGTAACACATCTCAGGCTTCTCTAAACCTTATCATATCAAACATTTTCAACAAACACAACAAAGCAATTCATAGAAGGAGTTTTGTAACATCTACCTTTAGTGTTATAGATCCATATGCAAAACACTTCACCAAACATATATCTCTCATTCCATCACTAACTCATCATCATTTTCACCAAACTTCAACAAAAACTTGTAAATAAAATGGCTCAAACGAGATCAAGGTCTAGACAACTAGAAATTGAAGAGGAAGAGGAGGAAAATCTCAATGAATTCCAAGAAGCCCTTGGAGGAAACACAAATGATGAAAATCCAAGTACTCCTACTCCTGCAACAATCAAAAGGGCACAACACAACTCTCTCTTCAATTGACTTTTTGACAAAATCCTCAGGAACAATGCCGATGCTCACTTTTTAAGACTTGCCCAAGAGGGAGCCAAACTACACCCTCTGATTTTGATACAACACAACTAAGGCAAGCATTGGAACACCAGAGTCGTAATGAGGATGGAAGAGGTCAATATCACATCAGATACAACCTTAATCAAGGAAATCCCCCACCTCCTCTTCCTCCAAATGACATTGACATGTTGCGGCAACAAGTCGAGAATCTTGCCCAACAGCTCCACAATGGTGTGAAAACAAACCAATTTTCACTTAATGATATTTGTCCCTATCCCTTTGATAGGAACCTATATATGCCACCTTTTCCATGAGGGTTTGAAACACCTAAGTTCAAAAACTATTGAGGAAAAGGAGACCCTCAGGATCATGTTAGAGAGTTTCATTCAACTTGCTTAGAAGTGGCATATGAGGACACATACCTAATGCGACTCTTTCCTCAAAGTTTGACAGGGACAACCACACAATGGTTTTCTTGATTAACATGCAGCATTAGGACATTCGAAGAACTAGTTTAGAAATTCATTGCACATTACTCACATAACATCGAACGTGATATCACCATGGCCGATCTGTGTAACACCAAGCAAAAACGAGGGGAGCTATTTTCAGCTTTCTTGGAACGATGGCGACAAATGTCTAGCAGACGTTCCCTTCAGTTACTTGAAAGAGAGCTAGTGGAAATCTTTATTTCCAACTTGAATGAAGAAATGGAATTTCATTTGGACATGAAAGGCACAAAGTCCTTTAATGACATGATCACCCAGGGTTTAAAATGTGAACGAGCCCTCATAAAAAAGGGGCTTATCAATATATACAATGAACCCAAAGATGCGCCTCGCTCGTGATTCAACGGTGATAAACCTAACTTATAGAATAAAAACAAAAACATCATTAATGATGGGGTTGTAGATGTAATGACTATCAATAGTGCACAACTTTTGGTCCGATTTGCAGGGCAAAATCCCCCTCCTAAGACCAACACGGTTCCTCCCCCACCAAATCAAGGACGCAATGTCCAGCAAGAAAAACCAAGGCAAAGACAACAAAATTATAAACCAAAATGTACATACACTCCCTTAGGGGAACCTATTGAAATAGTGTTACATCAATTGGTCTCTTCAAATCTGGTGACCTTACCAAAGACATCCAATTACAAACCTTAGGTTAAACCTTCATGGTGGAGGGACAATGAACATTGCGAATTCCATCAAGGGAAAGGGCATTAAACAAGCAACTGTCACAGATTGAAAGATCTTGTTTAGGATCTTATTTACCGAGGCGAGATTGAAATTGAAGGACACGATCCAAAAACTACAAATAATGATCATCTTATGTTTAAGAATCCACTTCCATCACAAGATCAAAAGGGTCCTTACACTTCAGGGCGAAACACATATACCACTGAATATACGTGAGCGGCCTATAATTACACCGTGAATCACCTATATGATGCCAATGAACAAATTGTCACCATTACCATAAAAAATCCAAGCTCTACTTGCAATGTTGTTACATGTCGTGGCAAGATCACCATTAAAGCAACTCCACAAGGCACACCTTCCATCCAAAAGCAGTATAACCTTGTGGAACAGTTAGACAAGACGCCCGCACTTATATCCATCTTAGAGATTTTGTGCCTATCCCCATCTCACAAAACAATCTTGGATCAAGCTCTCCAAGAAGCATCAGTCCCTGCAAATCTAAATACAAATCAATTCCAAGCTATGGTTGGTAATTTGAGGTCATCACCATGTCTCACTTTCTCTGAAAGTGACAATGCATCCTTCCAGCAACCTCATAATGCCTCACTTCATATTGAAGGATATATCAACCAACATAGGATCAAGCGAGTCTTGATTGATAATGGAGCAGGCCTCAATATCTGTACATTACAATTGGTCACAACATTGGGATATGCAATTGAATTAATGGATCCCCGCAAAAAGATAACTATAAAGGCCTATGATGATGTAGAGCGTTCATCCAAAGGAGTAGTTGTATTACCAATCCAAGTGGGTCTAGTGGTGAAGCAGATCATATGTCAAGTTCTGGACCTTCCTCTACCGTATAATTTGTTATTAGGAAGACCTTGGATACACGCCATGCAAGCCGTTCCATCCACCTACCACTAGTGTATCAAGTTCCCTCATAACGGTGTAGAAATTACAATCCTGGGTGATGCAAATACATTCGCATATTGTCACAATATCAACCATCAACTAGAGATTATCGTTCCCAACAATAGAGAAGCTATCTCATCCACATCATATGTTAGTCCAACGTCTCTTTCCAATTCAAACACCACTATACCAAAGCAAGAGAAGCTAAAAATGAAAATGGCAGAGGAAGGTCTTGGGGAGTACAATCTAAGCCAACTCTTTTGTGTTGGGCAACTACCGACTTCCCTTAGAACTCATGGTAAACCTCAAAGGTTACTTCAAGCACCACTAGTCAAGCCAGCATGCACTTTGACGCCTTTTATCCTTGGAAAGAGTCAAGAAGAAGAGACTAGAGATGAGGACTTAGCAGAATGGATCTATAAAGATCCTATCACCACGAACATCCCACAAGCTAAGCTTCCCACTGATCAATATGGAAAGGGCCTTCTCATTATGCAAAGAATGGGTTATGATGGTTAGAGTGCTTTGGGACCTTGCAAGCAAGGACGACATGAGCTGCTATAGCTAGAATTAAAGCCTAAAGATAACACTGGGTTAGGCTTTCAAAAGGAGACTCTTCCTAAGCTCAGATTCAAAGGGAAACCCATCAAACCTCTATATCAGCATAATACAAACCTAAAGAGGTCACCCTTTATTATATTAGCAACACCACAAACCACACCAATTGCCCAAATACAACTAAGAATCACAGTAATACCATCCACAACATCAATCATCCCACCAATCAAACCATCTACTCCATCAACAACAACAACTGCATCAATAGCACCATTATCAGTATCCGAACCCCCTGCAGTATCAACAACACTGGCAATTCCAACAAATTCAACAATGTCGATACTCCCTGTATCGGATTCACTGATCCCCACAATCCTTCCTGCAACACCAATCCTTCCATCTGACAAGGTACATCATTCGATCACACTTGCAGTGTGTAACTCAAAGGATATCCCGGTATGGTATAGTAATCGGATACTGGAAAGCGACTCAGAGACCGACTCACATGAGTGGGAATTTGATTCCGTACATCTCAATACTTCAGATGAGGAAGACGCATCACCCCCTCTACCTCACAAAGAAATCCCTATTTATGGAGAAGCGTGGATTAAAACCTCTTGGGTTCCTGAACTAGAAACACCTTCCATAGACCCTACGTCACATCCTACGCTCGATTCTGACAGGGAGAGTACCATTAATGACCTTCACCACAACATCTTAACCCTCACTGACACATCTTATGAACTTAACCTAATCGATGAGGTAATTCCCATTATCCATCATGAACTCATCGAATGGAACCAATCTAATCCCCCATGCCTAGATTCGCCATTGAACTTAATAGCGCAACATACTTTGGGGTGGATGCCAAACCTTTCAGCTGCAAAAATATAACAATAAAACATGGATCTTCTAGTGAAAACCACACTGTGGCACTATTTGATCCCACAAAAGAAAAAAGAAAGAGCATATCCAATGGTGAAAACCTCTCTGAGGCACCTAAGGATGAAATGTTTGACATCCTCCCTTCTAGTACACAATAGGAACGATCAACAATCCTTATTGAAGAAACAAAAGAATTCAACGTGGGGACTCCTGAAACTCCTCACCACATACATCTGGGATCTCTTTTAACTCCAGAGGAACAACCTAAGTTTGTCGAATTCTTCCAGAAGCGTCAGATCAATTTTGCATGGTCATATGGAGACATGCTTGTTCTTGATCCTGATTTAGTCATGCATCACCTCACCATAGCAAAAGGAGTTAAGCCTGTCAAATAGAAGCTTTGCAAGATGCACCCTCAGATAGTTGTGCTTATCAAAGCAGAACTTAAGAAACTCTTGGATGTTGGTTTTATTAGGCCAATTGATTATGCAAATTGGATATCCAACATTGTGCTTGTTGACAAACCCAATGGGGGTATCCATATTTATACTGACTTCAGAGATCTAAACAAGGCATGTCCTAAAGATGACTTCTCCCTACCAAACATCGACATAATCGTAGACCTTACAGTAGGACATGTCATGCTTTCTCTCATGGATGGCTTTTTAGGGTACAACCAGATAAAGATCACACAAGAGGATCAACATAAGACAACCTTCACATGTCCATGGGGAACATACTGTTGGAATGTAATGCCTTTTGGTCTAAAGAATGCAGGGGCAAGCTATCAAAGAGAAATGACCACCATCTTTCATGATCTGATGCATACCATAATGGAAGATTATGTTGATGACTTACTGGCAAAATCACTAACAAGAGAAGGTCATCTGGAAATATTAGATAAAATCTTTGATAGATTGGAAAAATATCATGTTCGACTCAACCCAAAGAAATGTGTCTTTGGAGTAACCTCAGGGAAGCTTCTAGGATATATTATCTCAAGCAAAAGCATTGAGGTCGACCTAGCCAAAGTCAAAGAAATCATGGACATGCCACCTCCAAAGAATATCAGTCAGCTAAGGACACTCCAAGGGTGGCTACAATCCATCTGAAGATTCATTGCACAACTGGCAGATAAGTGTCACCCCTTTACACACCTGCTACACAAAAACATCCACTTTCAATGGGATACTAGATGCCAGCAAGCATTCCAGATGCTTAAAGACTATCTCATGAATACACCCTTGCTGATCCCACCAGATCTGAGTAGACCTCTATTGCTCTATATTTCAGCAACCAGTACAACATTGGGTGTACTACTGGAACAACATAATGTAGAAGGGAAAGAGTGTGTTGTATACTACATTTCTCGCACACTAGTTGGATATGAACTCAATTACACCCCTATTGAGCGATCTTGCCTAGCAGTAATCTTGGTAGCCACTAAACTGAGGCACTACCTGTTAACACATAAAGTACAACTCATTGCAAAGATTTATCTACTAAAGTACTAACTCAACAAAGCAGCATTGACAGGCCGCTTGGCTAAATGGGTGATGATTCTAAGTAAATTTGACATCGAGTATGTGGACCGCAAGGCTATCAAGGGTCAAGTTATTGCAGATCAATTGGCTGATGCACCTCTCATAGGCGATCATCCTCTTATTTCCAATTTTCTAGCTGAATAGATATTCATGATCACCACAACACCACCATGGAAACTATACTTTGATGGTTCATACACTAGGCATGGCTCGGGGGAAGGAATTCTATTTATCACACCTCAAGGTGACAACATCCCGTAGTCTTACAGGCTCACATTTCCATGCACAAACAACATAGCAGAATATGAGGCCTTGATCACAGGACTCAGACTAGCCATACAATGGAAATTAAAAGAGCTACAGGTATATGGCGACTCCCAATTGGTCATTCGATGAGTAACCGATGAATATCAGACCAAGGATATTAAACTCATGCCATACAAGCGAATGGTGGACAGATTAAAAGCATCATTTACTACTATCACCTTTGAGCAGATACCCATAGATCATAATCGAGTTGCTGACGCTATGGCTACCATTGCATCTCTCCTGGATCTTCCACAAAATTTAACATGCTACGAATTCTTGGTAGAACAACTTTGGATTCCTACTTATAATATCCCCTAATCCGAGATAATATGTTGCCTTGTCGATTCCGAATCCCCATGATACGGTAAGTTCTACACCTACCTCCATGATCACACACTTCCTCCTAACCAATCGAATAACCAACGTAAAACTTTCACTCATCAAACCACTCGATATACCATTATTGTTGAAACCCTATACTGATGTAGTCTTGATGGTACTCTCCTTTGATGTCTGGAATATGATGAGATAACAAAGGCCTTGGAAGAGGTACATGAAGGAATTTGTGGAACTCACACAAGCAGTCCTTCACTAGCAAAGAAGATCATATGCATTGGATACTATTGACCGTCCATGGAAAAGGACTCCTACTATTTTGTCAGAAAATGCAAGAAATGCCAAGTTCATGGAGACTTGATACATGCACCAACACATGAATTGCAACCAATCACAGCACCATGGCCCTTTTGTCAATGGGGACTTGACCTTGTGGGTAAAATTCATTCATCTTCATCCAACGGCCATAAATTCATTATTATCGCCACCAAATACTTCACAAAGTGGATCAAAGTTGTTCCACTTACCCAAGTCGCAGGCAGATCGCCTCATTCATCCTTAATTACATCATCTGCTAGTATGGTGTACCCATGTCCATCATCACATACAACGGGCTTCCTTTCAAAAATCAAGATGCTCGTGAGCTTTGTGAGAAGTTTCACATCCAACACCGCTTTTCCACTCCCTATTACCCACAAGGCAATGGTCAGGCTGAAGCATCAAACAAGAACACATTGAGAATCCTCAAGAAGATAGTCAATGATGCCGACTGTGATTGGCACATTCAATTAAATCCATAATTATGGGCATATTGAACAATCATTCGAACCCCTACAGGCACAACTCCCTACTCATTGGTTTATGGCGGAAAAGCTATCTTACCTATTAAGGTCGAGATACCATCACTACGAGTTTCCTTGCATAATCACATAGATGATGAAGCATACAGAGTATCACGTCTCCAAGATTTAGAGCTCCTTGATGAAAAATGACAAGCTTCATACAACCACCTCAAGGCCTATCAACAACGCATGAGCAGAAGTTATAATCATCGAGTTAGACCTCGTGCATTTGAGGTAGGTGATCTTGTTCTTAGAGAGAATCCTCATAACCGACCAAACAGAGAACATCAAGTAAAGTTTGAATCAAAGTGGTTGGGTCCATATGTTATTATTGTTGTATTTGGGTTCGGGGCATATCAGTTGGCTACTTCAAAAGGAGAACCGCTAGCAGATCCGATCAACAACATGCATCTCAAATGGTTTATACATAAGCTGTACAGAGCATCAGACTCCAATACATATCAGAAAAACACCAAAAACATTTAGATAAATTTCCTAAAGAAAATACAAAAAAATCAAAATAGTAAAGAAAAATCATGCATCCAAACGGTGAACAACCACTCTAGTGACACCTTGGGTAAGTGTGATGGTGAAAACCTGGCAAACATGCGCCACTCGTAAAGGCTATGGATCCATTGTCTTTCAGACTTGTTGCGATCACATTCATTGCATCCACACATCCATCAGTCAAAACCATGGCTTGTTATTGATCTGCAGTCAAGGATAATACTTCATGCATCTTGCATCCCGCTTTTTCATAGTCATGTCTAAACTGGGGGCAATGCCCCAAACCTATTGATGGAAGTGGATTCTACATTACTTGTGATTCATTGGGTTATTCATTCAAAATTGTCTCACAAAATACCAAAAACATTCAAAACATGTCTCACAAAATACCAAAAACATTAAAAAACACTCATAAAATCCAAAAACATCGAAAAACATCAAAAATCAATTTAAAAAAAACATTGTAACACCTTGTACATACACATCCACGTAGATACCAAACAAACATTTTGAAATACTCCAATGATGACCACTTATCACATCGACCAAACAATCAACATAGGTACACACAACTGTCTTAAACAAGGATGCATCCTTCCTTACCAAAACAAAGACATGATACCATTTTTCATTGACAAGAAAATTCTGTTTAAGCTATCAAGTACTTGGTCAAGTTTGATAAGTTATTTATTCATTTATATCAGGTTCCTACACTACTCCAGGATATCCACAAGTGATTAGAGTGGTCGGGATGGTTCCCAAGTATTGTTTGTATGTCTTTTGCGAATTATTCCAATGAAGTTCTGGGGCATGTACTAATGGTGTCTATGTGGGAAGTTCACTAAGCTAAGTGATCTTATGCAAAATACAGTCATGGATCACTATGGCTTGCTGACTACAACATATACCTCGACCATATGAGCATGAACCATTATAGAGGGTCTATATTCTTTATTCTTTATTTATGCTACTTGTTTGCAGGTACAATGCTCCATCCTTGGTTCCTACTGCCTTGTCCAAGATTGATACTACCATGCTCAATGATAAAAAATAAAGCACTATGGATCGTCATTTCATCTCATATTTTTATATTGCATTCCATTGCATTCCATCCATCCATACATTCATAAATAGCTGCATATCATTCATACATAGTAATGACAATGGATGCATACTCTATTTCGCTCTTCTTCCATAGGATAGGTCCTCCATATCTTCTATTTAACATTGAATCCCCCCCTCACCCTCCCTATCTTGATCATCGACATCATCATAATCCCTTCATTGTTTCCCATCAACTCAATCAAGCCACGTTCATCACCATCCATCTCTAAAAGGAGGGACTGCGTTTCCCATCCCAAGTCATCCTATAATCAAGCTAGTTACTCTATCTGCACAGGTACATCGACTCCCACACACCTAGACTATCAACAGATACTTTGATCAAGTATCTTCGGGTCTCAACAGGTAATCGATTATGGAAAACCTAGACTACAACAGGCATTTATCATAATGACCTAGTCTCAACGGGGCTGCTATGATTCATTATAACCATCCATCACACAAACACACTATTAATTGCTTAATCAATCCAACACAATCAACATGGACAATTACATCAATTGTCTAAGTCTCAACAAGTATTTTGCTTCATATACCTTGACTTCGTCGGGCAATTACATCAATTATCTAAGTCACCATCTGGTCACTTTGATTCACTTACTCAGACTTTATCCTGTCCAAGCGACCAACTGACATCAACTGTCACACTTTGACTCAATCAGGGCAATTAAACCAATTGCACTAGATTGTTTAACCAATTTTAATCAATTGTATAACATCAATCAAAAGCACACACCACATTTGCACTGTATCTCCTGCATGACCTAAGGGTACTCACTGGCTTGTTGTTTTTCCGTATTCACTCTTATTTCTTCCATTTTTTCACCAGTATTTCTAAATTCTTCTCTTCTATCTCCCTCCAATTTTCATTCTTTTTTCGAGAGATCACTCAATTTTTTGAAATTTTCGGCCCATCTCTCGAGGGGGCATACCACCCATTAAAATAACATTTTATGGGGCATATTTCTTCACACCTATTTTTCTTTCTTTGAAACGACGCGATAAAGCACACCGTCTCAAAGAGGGGCAAATGTAGTCACATAAATCTGTCCAATTTTATTAAATGAATATTTGCTATTTATTTGATTAAAAACCTATTAGCCATCAATTAATTAAATTAACATTTAATTAATTCATCTTCAAACATTCTCCTATTAATTAAATAAATTATTTAATTTATTTTAATTAATTTATTAAACTAAATTCACAATCAATTAAATGAATAAATCTTATTTATTTCATTTAATCCCCTTTCTTCTTTTAAATAAATTAAATAAAACATTTATTTAAATCATTAAACCCCCCCAACTTTCATTCTCCTAAAAATGCGACTTGCACCTATTTGTTGAAATAAATGAATTTTATTTTAATAAAAATCCTATTTTCCCTCACCCACCAAACCCACTTGCAATCCTAATCCCCTTCTAGATTCTTCTAACCCCTTCATAATTAGCCTAATCTATCCCCTAATTATTGTCACATTCCTAAGCAACTTGGAGTCACTTCTCAAAGACTTCAAAGTCTTTGAAAAACATATAAGGCTTGATGTGTTCAAAAAGCTAACCTCTAAAGTCTTCTAAACCACTAATGGCTCTTACATGACCATTTATGGTTAAATCCACTTGCACCCATGGTTAGGGACTTTGACCCCTAACTCAACCCTCATGTGACCCATGTGTCTTCTCAAGCATTTATTGCTTTGACCATGGTTATCCTCACTAACTCTTGCACAAGAGTTTATCCCTTGGATAAAAGCATTATTCTTTGGATAATGAATTTATTCACTCAACTCAACATTAACCTTACCTCCTAAGTTAACCCTCGGGTCATGTCAAGCATTTAATGCTTCTTCCCTCTCCTCTCAACCCATCTCATGTTGACATTTGTCATCCTGGGATTGGATTGAAAGTCCTCACATGGATCTTAAACCCTTCAATCCTGACCCTTACTCAATCTCAACCATCCATTGCTCCATTTTCCCTATAAATAGAGCTCATTTCTTCATAATCCAGATCCTGAAAACTTGTATGTATTTACATTATAGTCATTTTTAGAGAGAGCATTTAGCATAAATCATCATTATATTGTTATTTTGGATTAAAATAAATTATTTTCATTCCATATCATCTAATATTAGCTTTTTGTTTACACTTGCATTGCATAAGTAAATCATTTTTCATCTTGAACCTCCATGAGGCATCCATAGTGCAAAAAGTTGCTGAGAGCTACACTTATTTGGAACTTGGAGAGGAGAGGAACAAGTAAGGAGAAGCTACCAACATGATAGAGAGCATATGAAGATGTTTAGTTACATTTTGTAGATTCATTAAGCTTTCTATTTGTTTTGTAGTGTCTTTCTTGATATGCTTGCTTAGAATTTTCCATGTGATTTCTAACACTAACAAATTGGTTTCTTGTTGTTTGTGTTTGGTTATCATAACTAATCCTTCCATTTTGCAGAGTGTCACAACTAACTTCTTTTAGGATAACCAACCACACTAAAGGGCAATAACAAAAACATTAATATTGATGCATTACTTTCCTAGGTTTTTTAATTGACACGCACACATATACATATACATATACATATACATATACATATACATATACATATACATATACATATACATATACATATACACACACACACACATATGCATATACATACACACACATACATATACATATACATATACATATACATATACATATACATATACATATACATATACATATACATATACATATACATATACATATACATGTGCATGTGCATATATATACACACACGCACACACACTTATACTTTACAATATATAATGGTTCTATGCTTTGCAAATAAATGTCTAATATTAGGACAAAAAGGATCACTTCTAGTTCAGACTTCTAAAATCTTGTCACTGACAAAATCAATGATGTCCTTGTTCATCACTCACTTTTATTGGACCAAACCGATAGCCCTTAATGGATGAAGTTAATACATTTGAATACTTTTATGTGGCACTTGCTAACCTGATAACCAAACATTTAACCTTTACTCCATTACAATAAATACTTTAATTATGCTACAATATTATTATGTACTTAATTGGATATTTTCTTGTATAACCATTTTTATGCGATCCTTAGATTTTCCATACTGCATTTTTATCACACCATGGGTAAAAATATGCCTGTTTCACTGACATGTGTAGTAGTAAGTCAAACAACCTATTGACATTAAAGTTTTTCAACAAAAATAGTTCCATATGCTTTGATTTTTCTATTGTAGCAATCATCCTTTGTATTTAATTATTGATTGCTTCATCTACATATATTATTATTTCCATTATGGGTGATAGGGTAGGGAAAAGGGTGGCATCGTTGTGCATTCAACTTATTTTATTGTAGGGAAAGAGGTAGGCCATGCATTGCCTATATAAAGGAAGAGGATGCACCATAAGGATATATCCACTTAACTTGTTTCATTTCATTTATTTAGTATTTTATTATCTTTCTTACATAGGTCCACATAGGAAAATTCCACATGGATTGATGGAGAGAAGAGGAGAGGGAAATGACAAAGCTAGGGTTTTTGGTGAGGACAAAGATGGAGATGAGGATGATGTTGGCAAGAGACACTGCATAGGTAGTTAGATGTTGTCATTGGTGGCAACTAATGCTAATGCACCCATCCACAATTCATGATTTGTTCATGTCGGAGGAGTGATTGAGTTTTGGTTAGGTCTGACGAGATAAAATAGGAAATTCGATAGTATGTAGTAATTTGGTTGGCGTTTCATTTGTATTGAATATTTTGTATTATGGATCTAAGGGAAGCATTATGGATATGTTATCTATCGTATTCCAGGTTTATGGCCTCCGATGTTGATTCTGGAGTGATTTAGAAGATCCGGTATACAAGTTTTTGGATAGAACAGTGTTCTTCAATAGTCTCATGTGGATAATCATTGTGTAGATTATGTGGATCGGTTTTGATGATTGTTTTTGTGTTTGAGAATGGTCAAATGACACATGGGAAGTGTGTGGACAATTATTTTTGGTCCACATGATTGTTTTGGTTTGGATTCAATCGACTTTGTATACACGTTTCATTTGTGTGCTATCCGTTTTTGGGCCGACATGTAGAAGACCTAATTTCATGTTGCGGATATATAAGAGTGATTGATATTGTAAATTTTGGTATCGGTAGTGGTGTGGATAGTGGTTATGATCAACTGTGCGTAGTTTCATGTGCGCAAGTGAAATATTTCTACTTTGGAATATTGAAGAACAACATAACAGAGCAGTGTAAGATTATGTGTTTTGTGCTTAACTGAAACTGTACCTTGGCATTTGTAGATGCTATTTTTCAGTTCATACATTCCAATTATCTTTGTAAAGATTTTGTATGGTAGTGAGCCTTCCGGGGTTGTAGCCCTTATTTTAATTTGAGCAATGAGCTCTAGGAAGTGTGCCTAAATGCATGTGCATTCCCCTTATGTAATAGTTCTCTACTTCTAATAGAGTATGTTAATATTGTGGGTCTCAATCCCACCGTGGGTTTTCCCTTAATCGAGTTTTCCACGTATAAATCTGGTGTTATGGTGTTGCAGATATTTTATTTATGTGTTTGCATCTTTCTTTTGTTGATTTGCATTAGATGGTTGAAGAATCAGATTAATAATGTTAAAGATTGTAGAACACTGATTCACCCCCCCTCTCAGTGTTCCTTGATTCTAACAATTGAGAAGAATGCATTCCTAGCTAAGGCTGATGTAGAGAAGGTAGCAGAGAAGGAGAAGATTGAGGTCAAGGTTGAAGTTGATATTGAAGAAAGAGACACTATAGGGGAAATGAAGGGCAAATAGTTTATTGATGATTCAAAAATTGTTAAAGGCCCTATCAACCTTGCCTCTCTATCCCCCATTCAAAAGCTTCAACAAGCTTCATTTTCTCAGGCCAAGGCAAGTGAGGACTTGCTAAAATCACATACAGAAGATAGTGAACTACTCACCCTGACATATGGTATTCTTGGAAAAATAATGCCCACATTTTAGAAGAACTCGTCAGATACTCCAATTGGACAACTCAAGAGTTTGATAAATTCTGTGGATACTCATTTTGAGTCTTTGGAGAAATCTACTAAAGTAGAGGTCCATAGTGAGTTTAATGCAAAAAGGCTCTGAACATTGAAAAGAATGATTGCTGATGATAGAGCCACATTAGATACTTGTGTCTAGAGTATGCATGATGCATTATCCGAAGGTGGCAAGATTTACAAATCATGCCTATCATTGTCAAAGTTCACCAAAGATATTGAGGAGAAGTCTAAGGAGCATGAAGATCAATTAGCCCAGATATCTCAATCATTTGATCTCTTATCAGTTTCCATGAGAAGTCAAGAAGGTTAGGTAATACCTTTACTTGACAAGATCAGGAGTTTGAGCCATGAAAAGGATAGGATTATTGGTAGAGTTGGAGAACTGTGAAGTCTTGTCAATCCTAAGTTGGATGTTATGCTAAGGGAATTATAGGATACTCATGATGCTCAGGCTGCCAGTGGATCCTCAGACCTTAAATCAGTAGAGACATAGGCCTATCTATTTAGTGGTCTCATATCTATGTTGGAGTGCCTCAAGAAAGGTTGGGATAGTCATTTGGATTCTTTAAAGATCACTTTTGCAAACATCTTCAAGTTTTTGTAACTTCGGTCTATGTGTATATATGCCTCTGTATAAAATTTTGTGTATACTTTTGATTTCTGGAACCCCATCTTTTCCATTGATGTCAAAGGGGGAGTGTAGGATAATGAAAAATGTTGATCTTAGGGGGAGTTTTTGAATTTTGGAGTTGCAGTGTATATTGTTTTGATTCTAGTTCGACACTTAGTCATTTTTCACTAAGTGATGCCATCAATTCCAAAGGGGGAGATTGTTGGCAAGAGACACTGCACAGGTAGTTAGATATTGTCATTTATGACAACTAATTCTAATGCAACCATCCACATTTCATGATTTGTTCAAGTCAAAGGAGTGATGGAGTTTTGGTTAGGTCCGGCAAGATAGAACATGACATCCAACAATATGCAGTAATTTGGTTGGCGTTTCATTTTTATTAAATATTTTGTGTTGTGAATCTTAGGGAAGCATTATGGATATGTTATCTATCGTATTCCAGGTTTGTGGCCTCTGGTGTTGATTCTAGAGTGATTTAGAATATCTGATATACAGGTTTTTGGATAGAAAAGTGTTCTTCAATAGTCTCGTGTGGATAGTCATTGTACAAATTATGTGGATCGATTTTGGTGATTGTTTTTGTGTTAGAGGATGGTCAATCGACATATGGGAAGTGTGTGGACAATTATTTTTGGTCCACATGATTGTTTTGGTTCGGATTCAACCGACTTTGTATACACATTTCATTTGTGTGTTATGCGTTTTTGGGACGACATGTAGAAGACCTAATTTCATGTTGCAGATATATAAGAGTGATTGATATTGTCATTTTTGGTATTGGTAGTGGTGTGGAAAGTGGTTATGATCAATTGTACATAGTTTCATGTGTGCAAGTGAACGATTTCTGCTCTGGAATATTGAAGAACAACATAATAAAGTAGTGTAGCAGAGCAGTGTAAGATTATGTGTTTTGTGCTTAACCAGAACTATACCCTAGCATTTGTAGATGCTATTTTTTTAGTTCAGACATTCCAATTATCTTTGTAAAGATTTTGTAAGGCAGTGAGCCTTCTGAGGTTGTAGCCCTTATTATAATTTGAGTAGTGAGCTCTAGGAAGTGTGCCTAAATGCATGTGAATTCCCCTTATGTAATATTTCTATACTTCTAATAGAGTATATTAATATTGTGGGTCTCAATCCCATCGTGGTTTTTCCCTTAACCAGGTTTTTCAGGTATAAATCTGGTGTTATGGTGTTGTGGATATTTGCTTTATGTGTTTGCATCTTTCTTTTGTTAATTTGTATTAGATGGTTGAAGAATTAGATTAATAATGCTAAAGATTGTAGAATACTGATTCACTCCCCCCTCCCTCTCAGTGTTCTTTGATTCCAACATATGAGCTAGATATAGATCTGTGGGCCCCCGCTACTGAGGTGGCTACCTTGGTTATTGTGGGCTCTTTGTGGATGAATTCTAGAGATTTTGTGGGCGTTTGGGTTTTTTGTTGTGTTCAATGGGGATATCTAGGTCCCTTGCCCTCTATGCACATGAGTGGATGTGCTTGGTGGATACTATGTTTGTTTCCAATTGGTGCTTGTGCGCTTGGTTAGTGCCAATGATGGAGTTTGTGGGAGGTTTGCCTAGTGTGGAAGGGGTGTTGGGGGTTTTGCATTCCAATGTCCCTACGTTCCTTTTCACCTCCCTTTCTCTTTTTCATGGGTCGTCTAGAGTTTTCAGCCACTATTTCGAGGTGAGGTTATTTTCTAAGCTTCTCCCAGCACTATTTTCTCTATGTCCCCTGCTTATGGATTTGAATTTTTGTGGGGGCGAGCGTGTTAGAAACAATGCACCACTGAGAGGGGGAGGGGGTGAATCAGTGGTTCTCAAAACTTTTCTTTTTGGCTTTCCTTTGTGAGCAACACCAGTTTGTGAATCAAGCACAAAGCAGACTTATCGGTTAGTAATGAGACTAACTCAAATGCGCGTGCACACACACACACACAAGGAGACATCACATAACACCAATATATACGAGGAAAACCCAAGATGGGAAAAACCTCGGTGAGCAATGTTGTTGGAGACTACTGCTCCAATCCAACCTTACAGTAAAACACAGTTACAAAGTTTAGGGCACCAACCCAAGGAGTACCAATCCCTGACTTTAGGGCACAAACCCAAGGAGCTACAACCCCTATCGATTTATGGGCTACAACCCAAAGGAGCACCAACCCCTGCACCAAGCTACAACCCAGTGTTCACAATGCAAACTTCAAATACATAAGTTGTTATCATGTTACAAGTGAATCTTGCAACCTTATCAAATGCCTTACTCTGTCAGTGAAGTACCTTCTCTCCTTTACCGACTGACTCTTCTTCCTTCTTTACACCTGCTACTTCTCTGCTGGATCTACAGCTCACTCTCTGCACATCACTGGTATCACACTCTATCGGTGTAAGAACTACCGGTTCTTCTCTCCAACCGGTTGAAGGCTTCAACTAGGTTCACTCTCACTCTCTTCTTAGATGCTCATTAAGCACTCAACTGATATTGTTCTTACTTGCAGAAGTCTTCCACTTTGCAACAACACAATATTCACCTCTTCAGCAACACCATCTATCTCTCAGGCTCACATATTTATAACCCATACTTCCCACCAAAAACCAATTCAAACTTGGCACCTTTGGGTTTTCTCCACTGATCATGAGACACATCGAATCTAATCAAATCTGATCGGAACACAAATCAAAGATGTCTATCTATACATATCCACCATTTACGTGCCTTCTAGAACATGCCTCCTTTCTTCAACAACTTGCAACCATTCTTTCGGCTTTTCTCAGACAATCGCCATAAATAGCCCAGCTATCTCCTTTGCCTACTTCGATCCACACAACCAATCTGTCCTTGATCTCGACCCGCACAACTCTGCAACTCTACCTCAATCTTTGCAGTCACCGTTAATGTCAGACCAATCACAACTACCTCACCAACCTTACTTCATCGACTTGTGCATGTTTCATCCGCCACTTCATGGACGTTTGCCATTTCATCCTTATGTGGCATGACTGTCGGTATCCACCTCATCACACTATTCTATTGGTTCATGCCTAGTCATCGAACACCCACATAACTGGTTTCATCTACCGGTAAGCAAACCCTACTGGCTTATGACACCTTGCTAGTTGTCCTTCTTGTCATGACCTTGTCTATTCTGCCGGTGTAACCCTCAAACTGGTCTTCAGACATGTCAATCCAATACATGCACATTCTCATTAGGTAGGAGTCTTTTGCACCTGCACCTTGTCAACACATGTCATCAATATTCAACGAGCTCCATCTTCATCAGGTGAGAACCTTATCTTCCTTGTCTCTTCTCTGATGTTTCATCAGTTGACATAACATGTCAACTATCACCAATGCAGATTTCAGTTAATGTGTTTGCTAGAGGGCAACATGATTTCCTTGTTGTCGGTGAGACACATTGATGACACCAAGTCATCATACTCCAACTATTCTACATCAACCTCTCTTCAGTATTCCGGTATCCCATGTATATTTCTGTAGACTCTCCATCATTCTTCTTCATCAACCTGATTCTACTCTCATCTCATTTTTCAAGATGACAAACACATCATATCAACTCCTCATTCATCCTTCACTGTCTTGGTAGCACACCTTGCATGTCCGATGTGTATTTCTGATCTCATACTCCTACTTCTCTTCCGATGTACCAAGTAGTATTCTGCCACTTCAGCATGACCAATGCTCACCATGTAATCTCTTCACCTTGGTTGCATGCAACATCATATCGACAACTTCTTGTTCACTAGCTGACATCAATGTTAGTGATACTGTTAACATCCTATACCAGTTGACATCAATGACAACACAATGCCAACAAAGTGTTGGGGGCTTCTCTTTGGCTTGGCTTAAGGCTACCTTTGGTGTGACATTGTATTTTGTGCCTCCTTTAGTGTGGGGTTCTTGGTGGATGTTAGTTTTCCCCTTTCCCTGGGTTATAAGGCTTTTGTTTGCATTTTGCCAAGTTGGATTATTTGGTGGCATGTTTTGGTGAGGCTTTTGAGTGGTCTGGTGAGCATTTGTGGGGTGCTATGGATGCACTTTTTTTTATGAGATATTTGATGGTACTTCTAGAGTTGGATCTCCACTTTTAGTTGTAGGTTGGTTTTAGATGCATGCTGAGGTCTGGTTACCCTACAAGCATTAAACTAGAGAGGGTGATGCTTCCATGATGCTTGCTTCTGCAATGGATTCTAGCTTCGTTTGGTGGTGGCTTCTTTCTTCTTGGATCTCTGTGCTCTCCCATATTCCCCCTATCTCTTACTTGGTTACTCTTAAGGTAGTTCCCTTAGGGTCTCCCATTAAGAAGTTGGTTTGGATTTTTCTCAGACTTGGGTTGTTGGAGGGGGCCTCTTCCCCTATGTTTTCTCCAATAGGGCTTTTGGCTTCTAGTAGTACTATGGACAATAGACCTATTGAGGTGGTCCATGTTGCTTTATTTGTAGGGTTTCCCACCATGATAACATTCAAGGATGTCTTTCAAAACCCTTTGGTCTCATATGCCTTGTTGAGTTTCAAGATGGTCCTACATGTACAAGATTGCAAGTTTCTGTTTAGCTTTTATTAATTGTCAACTATTTTCTTGACTGCTTCGGTTCTAGTGAAAGGGGGTTATTTAAGAAGATGGTTCAAGGTTCCTTCCTAAACCCATCTATTATGATTATGTAGCTTTGTTTGTTTGGGACCCTTATTCCCACCAGTTTGTGGCTCTAGTTTGTAGCCACTTTTCAATATAAGGGTTGGTTATTTTTTGGTTTTTGTTGTCTTGGTGGTTTCACGGCTTGTGAGTTCCTCCCTTTTGTGTGCCTACATGATGGTTTTATAACGGTTTAGGCCTCTCCAAGTTTTACCTAATCAGAATAATACATACTTATGTAGGCATAAGAAGCAAGGGAAATTCTCACTTTATCCTACCCTTGCACTCCAACGTAGAGAAGAAATCAAATATTGATATTTTTTATATTTATTTATGGATACAAGCACCTAGGGTTTTACTACGATAGGTAAAGATATATCCATTTATTTCCTTCAAAGCTTAAACCAAATTTCTCAAGGATTTTCCTGGAGCCTTTGATTCTTATCTAAAAGTATGTATACAAGATATCAATGAGTTTGGTGATTCACAAGGAGTAAATTTTGAGCATATGGGTATTCTACATGGTGGGTTATATTCAATTTCCTACAGTGTACACAATCTGGGTAGCTGTTTATAAATTAGATTATTTAATGCATAAAAAAATGTTAATAATTATTTCTTCTAGTTTCTCAACATCATATGCATGTAGAAGATCATCTCTATTAAATTCTATACATACTTGACCAGATATGTCTAAAAGTCTCATTCTTGCTTATTATCTTTAATTGATCACTCATGCAGAAAAAATGGAGTTGATAGCAACTATATTATGTATGTATACTATTATTTATTTTGTAAGTGCGCTAACTTGCACATGAGAGAATAGCAATAGAAGCACATAGGACAACCTACAAAGGGGCTGAATAGACAATACCATAGATTATGCCATGATAATAAATTGGGATTCAGACTTTTTTTTTGTTTATTATTTATAATCATTATTTTTTCTTGATCCAAACACATGGTTGGTATCTACTTCGCCAATACTTTGTATAATTTTTTAAGGGTGCCAGATCATTTAAGACTTGCGCAAATTTTGTAGTGTTGTTAACTGCAACTTATAGTTCAATAATTTCATGAAGATACTCACAGATCTACTAAATACATTTATATGTGCATTTGTATATACAAACAAAAACAACACATTTCATCTTTATGATTGATAAAGAAAAATCTAGAGGATCACACAGGTTTAGTCAGGGGTATATAAGTATGACAGGTAATTTTAACTATTCTTACTCCATTTTTGGGTAAGGTTCACTAATCACATTCTGAAAATTGTTCATATATTCAAGTAGCATGTTAGATCTAGAGTGCATTCATAAGATTGGGGATTTATATAACTTTATATTGACAAAATTCTTATATTTGCTTTATTTAGTTGTCTTTTTGTCTTTCAAATAAAGGAAGAGAAACAAAGATAAAACTGGATTATTAACTAAGAGTGATTATACTAGTAATTGCACACCAAAGAAGTTTTACACAAGTGCAAGAAAATTTATGAATTAAAAAGATATCGGGCTTCATTATCAATAGGACCATGTTGTGTTTATGTGAGAGAGAGAGAGAGAGAGAGAGAGAGAGAGTAACATCAATGACAACACTAGGTAGGTTGACATCAATGACAACACAACATGACAACTTAAGTTTATAATAGGAATGTTGGATGTTTGGGTGATTGCAGAAAATATGTGCCTTAATGATATCTGAGAGGTGTTGTCATTGATGTCAACATATTTTCTCTGTCTAGTGTAGTGTTGCAGTGAAGTTCAGTTAGTTGGTTTGTATTGCATGTTGATGATCAATGTTTGCAGATCAAAGGGTTTGTAGAGTGATATCTCTAGTTGATTTTGTGCAAGATGCAAAGGTCCGCATGAATAATTGAGTGAGTTATGAGTATTTGTGTTGTGGCTACTTTCTCTATTGTTTAGTATTGCCAGTGTTCAATATTTTGATCTGCATTGCTCCGCATTGTAATATCTTGATTTGTGGATTTGGGAATATGTTTGGGATGTTAATGTGTGTCCTCAATTGAAGTGGTTCATGATTTGGAGCTCCACAAGTAATTTTTATAGGTTGTCAGTCAGTTTAGTTAATGTTCTTGAAGTTAAGTATGATGATAACTATGATTCTAGTAATTTGAGATGGTGTAGATGTTGTTGCGGTAATTTGTGATGCTTGCGGATGTTTCTAGATTGTGTGTTATTCGTGTTGGTGGTCCATATTGATTGGTGAGTGTGTTATTGGTGATTTTCTTTAGTCTGGTTGTATTCTTCATGTTTTTGGCCAACATGGTGATTGTAGCGTATTGCAGATATTTGATGCGTAATTATTGGAGGTGTTTCATATTTGAGGTGGTGATTTAGGTCCATGCTATGTCTTAGCCAACATTGTTTTGGTCTACATGTGATACTGTAGTGTGTATGGTCATGTTTTTGTAATTAGGTGATATGTGTTGAGATGACCTTGATGATAATGGTCCAAGGTTGATTTCATGCATAAATAAATGTAATAATCATTATGAGAAGTGTGTAGAATGCATGAATAATGTATTAATCATTCAGAAGAAGAGAAGAAGTGTAGAGAAGTGTAAGAGATGTTATGTTCTTAACCAAAACTATAACTAGGAATTGAGGATGCTATTTCTCAGTTCATGATTTTTTGGAAGTGATCTGAATCTGTTTGTAAGGCAGTGAGCCTTCCCAAGATTGTTTCCCTTTGTTATTTTTTAGCAGTGAGCTCTAGGAAGTGTGCTTGAATGCATGTGCATTCCCCATTGTAATATTTCATATACTTCTAACAGGGTATCATCATATTGTGGGTAGGTTCCCACTATGGTTTTTCCCTTGATTGGGTTTTCCATGTCAAAAATATGTGTGTTATGTGTGTTCATGTTGTGTTGTTGATTTATAATTTCACTATTAATTATCAGATCTGACATTAAAGTAAGTTGCTATAAAATTTGGCGACAACTGATTCACCCCCCCTCTCAATTTTCTGCCCTATTTTTTTATCAATTGGTATCAGAGCAAGTTCTTCCAGAGAATTTTAATAGCTTGAGGTGATCCAAGATGGTGACTTACAAGGAGAGTCCAAGATTTGATGGAATAAATTATTCTCTTTGGAAGAACTAGATGGAGTGTCACTTAAAATGCATTGGTGAAGATTACTGGAAAGTTACTAAAGACAAATTTACTTTTTCTGTAAATGGTCCTTCGACTCTAGATGAGATTAAAGAAGCTGAATACAATATTAGGGCTAAGGAAGCATTGCTGAGTGCTCTAACTGATTTGGAAATGTAATATGGTGAAAAATGAGATGAGGGGAGATCATGTGGAAATCTTTACTCCCCTCAAAAGAGGAATGAAAATTTCATAAAGGATTCCCTTCAATTTTTCACACACATTACATTTAAAAGAGGGGTTGAATTCACTGGATCCAATCCCCAATGGTAAGAGATTGAATACTAAGTGAATTGAAGTAAAGTTGGAAAGTATTAGGAAAGTAAATTAACCCTCTTTTGTAGTAGACTAGTTGAATTAAGAAAATTGAGACTAAGTGCAGAAATGACAAAGAAACGATTATATCTTGAGATAGAGATGCAGGATGAAGTCATGCACCTGGAATTAGAAGTAGAATGTTGACACAAAGCTTCCCTGCAAATCTAAGAAAAAATTGCAGGGACCATATGTAAGTTATGCACGGTCCTCCAAAAAAATCCATGCGTCAAAAAGGGTTTTTCCATCTTTGAAAATGAAGCCTATACCTGCAATTACAATCAGGCACCTGCAACCTACACACAAAAAAGAGAGGAAAATGTTGTTGGGATTGGGGGTTTGTGTTCAGGTCAAACCTCATTTTGGAATTAACCAAGTGGTTATAAAATGCTACAAGTAAATGGAAGGAAATGTTTGAAGTAAAATCAACCTCAATAAGGGGATGCAATTAAAATGTTGATAACTTTGTAGATGAATTTTATTGAAAGGATATGTGAAATAAGATGTCTTTAATATTGATAGAAATCTCCTCTTCAATGGTTGAATCCTTGACTTGAATGCAACACCTAGCCTTGAAAGGAGAATTGAAATGCTCAATTCTTGAATGTTTGATGATGATAATGGAGACCTCTCGCTTGTTCACCTTACTTTCGCTTTATGATTCACCTTATGATCAACTTCGCTTATGCAAATATGAGGGGAAGTACTCCTTATATACTTGCCAATTAGGTGTGTTAGGTATTTTCCCATCTTAGGCGGACATAGAGAAAATTTTCTTGCTCAACAATTGACAAGCCCAATGCAAGGGAGGATCAAAGGAGACCCAAAATATAGCCAGGACAAGGGAACCACATGGATAGGGGCGCCACACCCCTATCCTGCCCTGATTTAGGGAAGTAGTAGCAAAAGGGAGTGCAAAATGTAAGTTATTAATGTCTTGAGCATGTTTTAGTCTCCGATCAGGCTTAGGGATTCATTCACTAATGCAAAGACCCAAATGCGGTCGAAAATTGCAAGGGTCACAATTTTATGATGCTACATTTAGCCCCCACTTTAGCGGGAGCATACATGAATACTACTGGTAAATTACAAGGAGACAATATTGAAAGACTTTCACCATGTCAAGGAGGAAAGATATACCAAGCCCCCAGTGGACTAAGGATCTTACGGCTTCAATTGACAAAGTAAAAGGGAAGATCGGGAGGGAGAACCATGACTGCAAGTAGTAAAGTTCCCCTCACTATGAGTCATAAAATGAAAGGATACCAAAAAATTACAAAGCAAATCCAAAGTTTGCCAAGTACCTTTAGGTATCAAGAAGGAAAATATGAGTAGAGTGTATGCCCCCACGTTAAAGCGATCGCACACACCTTATCGGGAGCGATTGCTTTATGGTAGGATACACCTAAGAGAGAGAAAGAGAGGGAGCATGTTATCACAAGGATCTATCCCCCAATTGAGGAATAAACCCAAGGATAATGAACATAAAACACAAAGAACGAGGTGGGTTCGCTTTCCCCGAGGTCAGTATGTTGTATGGTAACTCATGTATATCATGTATATATATGCATAGAATAGTCCTCATTCCCCAAATAAAGGAAACCACCTTGGAAGAAAGGGAACACATGTGTCTTTTGAGTCAACATGAAAGAGACCAAAAGAAATCTCAATGCTTTGCATTGTCCTCAAGTAGACATCTCTAGGGACAACAAATAGAAGAATAGGGATACACATAGAAGAATGATCACAAAAGAGCAAGAAAGGAGAGATGTAGAGGATCTACGGTACTAATGTAGCTAGTCTAGCACGACATCCACCTCCTGATATTTCTAATCATTATTTTAGGAAGGCGGGAAACATGCCAGAGGAGCGACATCGAGCACAACAGCTGGAGCTATCACAAGATCCAAACAAGGACCATGCTCATGTGCTAAGTCACTTTGTTCGTTTTGAGGAGCTAGGACTAAGGCTTTTTAAAATTTTGCAGATAAATGATTGTCAATATCAACATATTCATATTCACTATTAGAAGCATTAGGAGTTGTATTGCCATCATGAATAACATTTTCACCTATTTCTTCATCAAGATTTATAAAAAGAGGAGCTCTAACATGAATATAAGTAAAACCATCAAATGTTTTTTGTAACTTATGATTTGGAGATTTAGGTTCAACATCTTGATTAGGAGAAAATGGAATCATGTCAACTATTGGTGTTTTGGGAGATTGAATAGTTTGATAAATGACTTCACAAGCTCTAGCATGATGTTTTCGTCGATATTCTCTCGCAAAATGATTTCGTCTAGTGTTTTAGCGGAAGACTGAGAAGATTGAGGTATATTTGTTGAAGGAGGAATGTTCTCATCTTTGGTAGTTGGATGTTGAGGTTGAGGTCTTTTAGGTCTAACAAGAGGAGAGACATGTCTCTTCTCTCTATAAGAGGAAGGAGGTGGAACTGCACCATATAAAGGAGGAATGTCTTGTGTAGGAAGGAGATCAAGTCCATCATGAGGAGTATAGGTCTAACCTTAAGAGGAGTATTATTGTTTTTTTTAGGAGAAGGTATGGTTTCATCCATAAGAATATGTTGGGAATCTTCCTTAGGAGGAAGATTAGTTCTATCCATTAGGGGAAGAACTTCATCTTCAAGATTGATGGGAATATCAATTTTTGGAGTTCTAGGTTGGCTTAAGGATAAAACCATATCTTTCTTCCATTTTTGATAAGATTGAAAGAGAGAATTGCTTCTTGATGGGAGAGATTCAAATTGTAAAGGCCAAAAGTAATCAATAGGAACACCTGGGCTTCTTTCGATTGGTTGAAATAAGCTATGGTTAATAGTTATGATTTCTCCATTGTGGGGAAATTTAAAACACTTATGGATTGGAGAAGCAATCTAGCCTTCATGGAAGATAGCCAAGGGTAGCCTAACTTCACACGGAATTGTTCAGATGAAGGAATGATAATAAAGTTGACATCTATAGATCTAGTATGAACCTCAATAGGAAGTGTGATAGAACCAATAGTAGGACAAGAAAATCCACCAAATAACTTTACAACCACATTAGTATCATCATAGATTGGTTGATGCAAATGTAAAGTATAAAGATATTCTTCAGTGATGACATTAACCATGCAAGAGGGATGAATAAGCACACCATGACAAGGTTTTCCTTGGATCTTCGCAACTATGTATAAAGGGCCATCAGGTGCTCTAATGGTCTCACTAGGATCAAATGTGATACATGGGTCCTTAGGTGTTTCTTGTTTCTCTACCATATTAACCACATCTTGAGCTATGACAGTGACATCAGTGGGAGAGAAAGAGATGTGTTCAGTCTCAATTACATTAGAGGTATGAGAAGGTAAAGGATCAGTGAAAATATTAAGATTTTGATTAGGAAGAGCTATTGATTTGTTTCCCTTATCATTCACACCTACCACATATATAGTATTATTATCAATCAAGTCTTAAATATTACCTTTTAATGCAAAATATTTTCAGTATCATGACCAAGTTGACGATAAAATTCACAAAAAGAATTATTATCAAAGTTAGGTGAAGTTGCTTTAGAAGGATCAACTCATTTTATCGGAGGAAGTTTGATAGCATTTCTTTGTAACAACTGAGACATGATGCTATACAAAGATTCATTCAAAGGCGTAAATTATTTCTCTCTTTTTAAAAATTTAGAAATAGGAGGCACACCTGTTGTAGCATTCACATTATTGTTGTTGACGGTGTCATTGAATTTGATGAAGCCTTTGTTTGGTTTGAACTTCGCAAACGATTGTTGAGCACTCTCACCTTTATCACTCGGAGCCATAGGAGTAGATTGCTCCATTTGACTCATAGTTAGTTGATAATTGTGAAGTGTTGCGCACAACTATGGAAAGGAAGTAAACTCAGAGAAGAGAAGTTTTTCCCTACTGTCTTTTTGCAAAATAGAAATGAAAATTCTGTGAACATTATTAGGCACTGGAAAAGAAATTTGAGAACACAAATGCTTGTATCTACCAATGAAATCAATCAAAGTGATTTTAGGGCCTATGATGTTTTGAAATTGTTGAATACAAGCATTTGCTAATTATTGAAAAGAAGTAATAGAATAAGAAGGCAAAGAGCAATACCATTGTAGAGCCTTATCTCTTAATGATTTAGTAAACAATTTGGCAAGCAATCTTGGATCATGAGCAAAGTCAGTACACAAAGTTTGGAATGTTTTGACATGTGTTACAGGATCACCTTTTCCATTATAAAGTTCTAATTGAGGGACATCAACATGTTTAGGAGGGACAACTCTAACAATATCAAGAGAAAGTGGGCTCGCAACATCAAATGTAGGCACACGAAACTTGGATTGACTCATTGAAGCAATTTGTTGTTGCAATGAAGACACAATTTGAGCAAGGTTGTTAATGGTTTCTTCGGTTGAAGAATTTATGTTACACATGTTTGATTGAGAAGGTGATGTGATGTTATTGAAAGAAGGCATTGATTGAGAATAAGGTGCTGGGACACTATGGTAATTAGGCATAGGTGATGATTGAGTAGGAAATAGGACACTAAAAGGAGGAGTAAAATGATTGAATAAATTGCCCCCTTGTGTCACATTGGTTGGTTGAGAGACAATAGGAATACTCATTGAAGGCATAGATAAAGATGGAGGATTGAATGAAGAAGAGGGATTGCCCCCATGACTAATGGTTGTAGGTATGGCATTTTGAGTTGAAGTAGCCATGATGTTTGAAGTGAAAGTAGGAATACTAGCCATAGAAGTGGTAAAAGGAATATAATGATTTATTTGTGTAGGAGGTTGTGAATAACCTAAGTTCTCAGCACAACTCTTCATAGGCATAACATTAGAATCAACAATGTAAGCAATACCACACAATATATCAATTCCATTCTTATCACTTTGAATCATGTGTTTTAGGCCTTCAATTAATGGAAGAGCTTCACTATTAGGATATTCTTGGGACATCCATTGTTGGAAATTGTCAAATTGATTGTCCAATTTTGAAAGTTGATTGATGGAAACTCTAGTCAAAGATTATTCTTCATCATGGGAATCATTAATTGGGTAGGTAGATATGTTATTAGGATGGGAAGAATTAGCAATATCCCCATTGTATAAGTCACCCAAATTAGGCTCCATCTCTTCGGGAATTAAACCTTGGGAAGCCTTAATTCTAATGCTTTGTCTAACGTGGATAGTATAGGTAGGGCTAATAGTTGTAAAACTCATGCACTAGAGGGAAAATTTGAAATTTGAATTTTGGGAACAAAGTTTGCAAGACTGAATAATGCAAAATCCAAGAAAATGACAATTATACAATTTGAACTTTGTGGAAAGAAGAAATGATACAATATCCAAGAAATATTTATAATTAATAAAAAGAAATTTAAATTTAAAATTAGGGCCAATGGGATACCACTTAATTTCAAATTTAAAATTGACAAAATTAAGATCTTAAAATTAGGGCAGATTATAATTAACCACTTAATTTTAAATGTTTCCTTGAAAGTTACAATGTTAAAATTGGGAAGTGTTTTTCGATTTTAAAGGGATCAAAATTTGACAAAATCAACCAATTTTCCAGATTTAAGCAATTAAACATAGTCATAATATTCTCCCGAAATTTTAGGAAAATAGTTAGAGATCGTATGTAAGTTATGCACGTTCCTCCCGACTTTTTCAAAAATTTTCAGGGATGAAAGCTACGATGATTTGAGAGATAACCCCCAAAAATTGATTGATTTTATGATCTCTAAATAGGTGAAATTAAGGTTTGAATGTCGAAATAGGACCCTATTAGGGTTTTGAAAAAGACAAGAAATTGAATTGCAATTTTGAAAAAGGTAAAACCTAATGTATAGGGCCACCTTAAATAATATTTAGAAATCTGAAATTGTTTGAAATTGATTGAAATTTTCACAAAATCCAATTAAATTTGAAAATTAGGGTTTTAGGACCTAACCACTGAATTTTGAAATTTTGAATTTTGGGAAAAGGAGGGAAATTGAAAATTTGAATTTTATGCAAGAAGAAAAGTCTGAAAATAGTCACAAATATGAAAATCAAATGTAAATCCAATTTTTGCACAAGTTCAAGTTGATATTTGAAAATTAGGGTTTTGACATTTAACCACTTAATTCTGTAAATTTGATTTACAAATTGAACAAGACAATGAAAGAATTAAATTTGACAAGCAATGTAATTTTCAGATCTAAAATAATAGATAGCAATTTTTACAAAATACAAGTTCAATTTCAATTTTGGCAACTAGGGTTTTGAATGAATTAACCACTAAGTTTGTGTAAATTGCAAGAAAATTAAACTTGTAAATGAAAAATAATTTTCAAAGTAAAAAATGTAAGATGCCGGATTCACCAAAATGTAATATGGTGAAAAATGATGAGGGGAGATCAAGCAGAAAGCTTTACTCCCCTCAAAAGAGGAATGGAAGTTTCACAAAGTATTCCCTTCAATTTTTCACATATTACATTTAAAAGAGGGGTTGAATTCACTAGATCCAATCCCCAATGGTAAGAGATTGAATACTAAGTGAATTGCAATAAAGTTGGAAAGTATTAGGAAAGTAAATTAACCCTCTTTTGTAGTAGACTAGTTAAATTAAGCAAATTGAGAGTAAGTGCAGAAATGAAAAAGAAATGATTATATCTTGAGATAGAGATTGCGGGATGAAGCCGTGCACCTGAAATTAGTTGTAGAATGTCGAGACGAAGATTCCTTGCAAATTTGAGAAAAATTTTCTGGGACTGTGTGTAAGTTATGCATGGTCCTTCGAAAAATCCGCGCGCTGAAAAGTGTTTTTCCATCTTTGAAAATGAAGCCTATACCTGCAATTATAGCCACGCACCTGCAACCTACAAACAAAAAGAGAGGAAAATGTTGTTGGGATTGGGGGTTTTCCTTCAGGTCAAACCCTGTTTTGGAATTAACCAAGTGGTTGTAAAATGCTACAAGTAAATGGAAGGAAATGTTTGAAGTAAAATTCACCTCAAGAAGGGAATGTAATTGAAATGTTGATACCTTTGTAGATGAATTTGCTTAGGAGGAGATGTGAAATAGGATGTCTTAAATGTTGATAGAAATATCCTCTTCAATGGTTGAGTCCTTGACTTTAATGCAACACCTAGCCTTGAAAGGAGACTTGAAATGCTCAATGTTTGAATGAATGCTTGAACGTTTGATGATGATAATGGAGACCTCTCGCTTGTTCACCTTACTTTCGCTTTATGAATCACCTTATGATCAACTTCACTTATACAAAAAGGAGGGGAAGTACTCCTTATATACTTTCCAATTAGGGAAGTTAGGTATTTTCTCGTCTTAGGCTAATATAGAGAAACTTTTCCCGCTCAACAATTGACAAGCCCAATGCAAGGGAGGATCAAAGGAGGCCCAAAATAGGGCCAGTACAAGGGCACCATGCCCCTATCCTGCCCTGATTTAGGATAGGTAGTAGCAAATGGGAGTTCATAATGCACATTATTGATGTCTTGAGAATGTTTGAGGTCTCTGATTAGGCTTAGGGATTCATCCGCTAATGCAAAGACCCAAATGTGGTGAAAAATTGGAAGGGTCGCAATTTTATGATGCTATAGGAAATGACAAATGTGATGGAATTGGAGACTGCTCATGAGATCTGGAAGAAGTTGGAAACCCTATATGAAGGAGATAGCTATGAGAAGAATTTTAAATTACAAAGTTTGAAAGGAAAGTATGAGATGTTGAGGATGGGTGAAGATGAGAACATTAATTCTTTTATGTAGAAGGTGAATGAACTTGTATGCAATATCAAATGTGCTGGTGGAAAGTTGGAGGAATGAGAGATCATTGATAAAGTGCTCAAATCCTTGCCTACATCCTACAAACATAAATTTGCTACTATTGAGGAGATCCAGACCGTGATTGATGTGACTAGAGACATGTTGATTGGTAAGTTTCTAGCCTTTGAATTGAGTGAATTTGGTGAATCTCTTCCTAAGGTAGAATCTGCATTCAAAGCCACTATTTTTGGGAAGGATAAGCAAAGATTTGATCCAGGTGAAAGTTCTTCAAGGCTGATATCTAGATGTGAGAAATAAATGAAGGAGATTGAAGAAGAAGAGTGAGAGCTTGAGGAGATTGAAGTGTTGATTGCCATAGAGGACCTAGTAAGTATGAAGGAAAGTTGCCTCTTAAATGTTTTTCATTTAATAAGATAAGACATTTTGCTTCAAGATGTCTAGAAAGAGTTCCTAAGAAACCCTACAATCCTAAATATAAGAAGAAACGTTATTATGTTGCTGATGAAGGTGTGAATAATGATGAATCTGACAAAGGAAATTCAAGTGATAATGAATGGGTGTTTATTGCTATCAAGGAAGATGATCCAAAACCTACTGATTCTGCTAGCTGCATTAACGTGGAAAGATATTTGGTTGCACAAGTTGAAGAGAAAGATAAATGGGTGATTGATAGTGGACGCTCTCATCATATGATAGGTGATAAGAAATTTTTTGTGAGATTGGAAAAGTATGATGGTGGTGTTGTTAGGTTTGGTGATGATAAAGCTGGTATAATTTGTGGTAGAGGTTCTATTTCTCTTGATATTAAGCACAATACTGATGATGTCTTGTATGTACAAGGCCTAAAGCATAATATTTTGAGTGTTGGACCGATGGTTGACAAGGGATATGATCTTTGATTCAAGAATGGGAAGTGTAGAATCTTGAGTAGCTCTGCAAATGAGATTGCATCAAGTACAAAGACAAAAAGTAATATCTTTCATTTTAATGCTGCTGGTAAAAGTTGTCTGATTTCCCAGATTGATGAAAGTTGGTTATGGCATAGGAGGATGTGTCATGTGAATTTTTATAGCACGATTAAGATAATTTCTACTCAGGCAGTAAGATATATTCCTAAATTGGTGAAGCCTACTAACTCTATATGCAAAGAATGTCAATTGGGGAAGCAAACCAAAGTTTCTTTCAAAATTAAGAAGCATTTTTCTAATAGATTGTTGGATCTTGTGCATACTAATTTATGTGGCACCTCTAGAGTCATAAGTTTGCAAGGAGATAGATATTTCATGTTACTGATTGATGATTATTCAAGGATGATGTGCATGGGTTACTTTCTTAAGGAAAAAGTCTGAAGCTTTAGAGAAATTCAAGATTTTCAAGGCTGTGGTTGAGACAGAGACATGATTGAAGATGAAGTGTTTGAGATCTGACATAGGTGGTGAATTTCATCTTCGATGAGTTCAATACATTCTTTGAAGAGCATGGGATAAAGAGACAATTATCTGCACTGAGAACCTTGCAACAAAATGGAGTTGTGGAAAGGAAGAACAAAACCATTCACGAATCTGCTAGGACAATGATGATTGAAGGAAATGCTTTGCATGTCTATTAGAGAGAAGTTGTGAGTACTATTGTTTACACTCTTAATAGAGTGTATATCAAAAGTGATACCGATAAGACTCCTTATGAATTATGGTTTGGTCCTACTTCTACTGTTAGATATTTTAGAATATTTGGAAGTAAATGTTATATTAAAAGAGATGAAGATTTAGGAAGATTTGATGCTAGATGTAATGAAGGAATATTTCTTGGCTATTCTACTAAAATCAAAGCCTACAGGTGCTATAATAAGAGATCGAGAAAGATAGTTGAGAGTGTTGATGTCAAAGTTGATGCAAAGGTAATGAGTATCAACCCAGATGTGTTAGATATGATTTAGATGATCAGAATGATAGTTCTAATAAAGGAAAGAAAAATCAAAATCAGAACCAAGTTCAGTTTAGTCTGGTGAATCCAGTGACTCAAGGTGAAGGAACAAGTGCAAGTGCATAAGAAATAACACAAGAGTTAGAAGTTAAAGAAAATCCTAAGACATTGAGGTATGTAAGATTGAATCATTCAAAAAATCAGATTATAGGAGATACAAATAAAGGTGTTCAAACTAGGAGAAGAATTACAAAAGATCAAGTTGGGTATTGTTTGATTTCTAAGATTGAACCTAAGGTTGTGAATGAAGCATGTAAAGATGGATATTGGGTGAAAGCGATGGAAGAAGAATTGAATCATACTGAAAATAATAATACTTGGATTCTGGTTCCCAAACCTAAGAACAAAAATGTAATTGGATCTAAATGGGTTTTTTGGAATAAATTGAATGAGGAAGGTGAAGTTGTTAGGAATACAACAAGAATTGTTTGTAAAGGATATTCTTAGATGGAAGGAATTTATTTTGAGGAGACTTTTGCTATGGTGGCAATAATTGAATCTCTAAGATTATTTCTTGCTTATGCTGCTTACATGGATTTCAAAGTTTATCAAATGGATGTCTAGTCAACATTTCTAAATGGTGAGTTAGAAGAAGAGGTGTACATAGAGAAACCAGATGGATTTCAATTGTCTGATGAAAAAGATATGGTTTTACGATTGAGGAAAGATTTTTATGGATTGAATCAGGCCCCCAAAACTTGGTATGCCAGATTGGATAAGTATCTACTAAAGCTAGGATTCAACAAAGGTACCACTGATAATAATCTATGTTTCAAGATTGATCATGATAACATTTTGGTTGTTGAAGTTTTTGTTGATGACTTTATTTTTGGAGGTAATGATAGTTCATGTAAGAATTTTGCTAATGAGATGCAAAATAAATTTGAGATGTCTATAATTGGTGAAATGAAATTCTTTTTGGGATTGCAAATTACATAGTCAAAAAAAAGATTTTTTTATATCTCGGTCAAAGTATGTGAATGAATTATTGAAGAAGTTTGGATTAGAAGATTCAAAGCCAGTTGGTACCCCTATGGTGATTGGATGTAAGTCGAATAAGGATGATGATTCCCCTAAAGAAAATCAGACCAGATATAGATCTATAATTGGTGTATTACTTTATTTGACTCAGACTAGACTAGATATCATGAATGTTGTTTGTCTTGTTGCTAGATTTCAAGTTGATCCTAAGGAATCTCATGTTGTAGTTGTTAAAATAATCTTTAGATATCTGAAAGGAACTGTTGATTTTGGTTTATGGTACCCTAAAGATAATAATTTTACCTTGAGTGCTTTTACATATGCTAATTGGGCAGGAGATGTTGATGACTAGAAGAGTACTAGTGGTGGTGCATTTTCCTTGGGTAAGAGATTGGTTTCTTGGTTGAGTAAGAAGAAAAATTTCATTTCTTTATCTACTGTAGAGGCAAAATATATTGCTGCTGCTAACAATTGTACCTAGGTAATATGGATGAAGCAGGTGTTGAAAGATAACTGAGTTGTGTATGATGAGCCTATTGCTATTTAATGTGATAATTCAAGTTCCATTAAAAATTCTAAGAATCGGGTGTTGCATTCAAAGACTAAGCATATATCTATAGATCAAGTTTCATTTTCTGAGAGAGAAGGTAAATGAGAAAGAAATTAGGTTGAAATATGTGTCTACAAAGGAAAAGATTGCAGATATTTTCATGAAGCCTTTTCCTAAGGATACTTTTGAGTATCTTAGAGAGAAGTTAGGGGTGATTTCCCCTCCTGATCAGAACTAAGGTGCATTGGTATGCATCAGTCTGATCCATTTCAGAGTCATCTCTTGTGATCCAGATTGATGAGGTGGCTGTTACTCAGGGGGAGTAGTCAGATGTTCAAATTTGTGATGTTTTGTGTTTGTAAATATATGTTTTTTCATTGATGTCAAAGGGGGAGAGATTCATGTGAAAAACCGTATAGTGATTTCAGGGGGAGAGATTATTTGTGCAGAGGAAAAGAGTTATCTAAGGGAGTTATTGATTTATTTGCTATTGATTATTTTTCACATCATATGTTGCCAT
The DNA here is from genome assembly GCF_030272615.1 of Cryptomeria japonica. Classification (NCBI taxonomy): domain Eukaryota; kingdom Viridiplantae; phylum Streptophyta; class Pinopsida; order Cupressales; family Cupressaceae; genus Cryptomeria; species Cryptomeria japonica. The sequence goes on along the minus strand of NC_081407.1, from coordinate 269,652,204 downwards.
CAATACCAAAGGAAGACATGTTGGATATTTGGGTGATTGCTATAAATATGTGCCTTAATGATATCGAAGAGATGTGTTGCCATTGATGTCAACATATTTTCTCTGTCTAGTGCAGTGTTGCAGTGAAGTTCAGTTAGTTGGTTTGTGTTGCATGTTGATGATCAATGTTTGTGGATTAAAGGGTTTGTAGAGTGATATCTCTAGTTGATTCAGTGCAAGATTTAGAGGTCCTCATGAAGATTTGAGTGAGTTATGAGTATCTTTGTTGTGGCCAGTTTCCCTATTATTCAGTATTGCCAGTTTCCAGTATTTTGATCTGAATTGCTCCACATTATAATATCTTAATTTAAAGATTTGGGAATATATTTGGGACATTGATTTGTATCCTCAATTCAAGTGGTTCATGATTTGGAGCTTTGCAAGTAATTTTTCTAGGTTGTCAGTCAATTTAGTTAATGTTCTTGAAGTTCGGTATGATGATAATGATGATTCTAGTAATTTGAGTTGGTGTGGTAATTCATGAAGCTCGTGGATGTTTCTATATCATGTGATATTCATGTTGGTAGTCCACATTGATTGATGAGTGCGTTATTGGTGATTCTTTAGTCCAGTGGTATTCTTCATGTTCCTAGCCGATACAGTGATTGTAGCATGTTGTGGATGCTTGATGCGTAATTCTTGGAGGTGTTTCATATTCAAGGTGGTGATTTTGGTCTATGCTATGTCTTAGCTAACATTGTTTTGGTCCGCATGTGATATTGTAGCATGTATGGTCATATTTTTGTAATTAGGTGATATGTGTTGAGCTAACCTTGATGATATTGGTCCAAGGTTGATGTCATGTATAAATAAATATAATAATAATTATGAGAGGTGTGTAGAGTGAGTGAATAATGTATTAACCATTCAGAAGAATAGTAGAAGTGTAGAGAAGTGTGAGAGATTTTATGTGCTTAGCCGAAACTATAACCAGGCATTGAGGATGCTATTTCTCAGTTCATGCTTTTTTGGAAGTGATTCAAATATTTTTGTAAGGCAGTGAGCCTTCCCAGGGTTGTTGCCTTTTGTTGTTTTGAGCAGTGAGCTCTAGGTAGTGTGCTTGAATGCATTTGCATTCCCCACTGTAATATTTCATATACTTCTAACTGGGTATCATCATATTGTGGGTAGGTTCCCACCATGGTTTTTCCCTTCGCCAAGTTTTCCATGTCAAAAATATTGGTGTTATGTGTGTTCATGTTGTGTTTTTGATTTATTCTTTCACTTTTAATTATCAGATTTGAGATTAAAGTAAGTTTCTATAAAATTTGGTGACAACTAATTCACACCCCCCTCTCAATTGTCTACCCTATTTTCATCAAGGCACACCTTCCTAAAAATCCCAAAACTTCACCTTCAACTTTGCACGCAACTGCATAGACCAAAAACACTCAAGTCTGCTCTAGAGAATAGAATTGATAGTGCAACCAAGTTAGACATGCCCAAAATATGGTGCAGAACTCCACAACACTTGTAGATGGACAATGTAGCATCACCTAATACCAAAAACAAAACATTAGAGAACCACAACATTAGAAATACTAGAAAGCAGAGGAATGCGAAGAATTCTTGCAAACAAGTACACTGTCAATACATAACCGACACTTAGACTAACACCAAATTGATTTTGGATCAAATGAGTACATGAAACCTTGGATATAGAATTATTGTGTATACAACAATATCATACTAAAACCACAATCAAATATGAATCAATGTGGCACAATGCGGATAAAAAAAACTAAACCTAATTCATCAGAATAGTCTCACTTAACCAAAACTTGCTGCAGACATCCAAATGTATCTTCAATGCTTCAGAATAGTCATAATTCAACTAGATATATACTCTACACCGATCTCTATACATCAATATGAACCCATGAGCAGTCACCTGATATAGCACCACTGATCACATACTTTCAGACCAACTTCTAAACCTTGGTTTACATCAATGACAATAATTTTGACATCAACAACAATCTTCCATGACAACAAGTTTGACATCAATTAGAAAAAACTCATGATCTCAATAGTGTGTGTTGTATACCATTGTTCTTGTAGAAAAATGATATGCAAATATTAATTTAAAAAAAAATAATATGTATAATTTATCCACTAAAAGTAAAATGCAATAATTTATCTAATGTAATAACTTTTATTTTTTCCATTTCTAAAATAATATGGCTTACTTAGATTCATGCAATTTTCACATTCCATAATGTTTTTGATTAGTATAAGCGGGGAGGGGCCCCAACCCTAATAGATTAGACACAAACCATCAAAAAACAAAAGGAGTTGTTACATAAACAAAACATAAGAGCTACCCAAGTGGTAACCAAAGTTAGGGTTGAACAAAACCTTTACAAAACTATATTATTCCATAATATTATATTTGCTAATCTTCAAGATTAAACTATGCTCAGATAATATTTTGATTTAACTTCCAATATGAATATAATAATATTTATTTTGAGATCGAATTATATTTAAGTTGAGATATCATAGTTTATATATATATGTATGTATTGTAATATTTAAATAGTTCTCAACCATGTTTTCTAGTGGTGTTTTTTACATTTCTGTTTTATCTTTTGGACATCCTTATAGGTGGTTTGTGTAGACACCCAAAATTGTCCAGTCTAATTTATTTATTTAATTATCTAAGCTTAATTCTTCTATTAATTAAATAAATCTTTATTTATTTAATTAATTCATTTATCCTCTTCTAGTCTTATTTCTCATTTAAATAAATACATTTATTTATTTAAATTATCCTTTTTCTAAATTAAATAAATATCTTATTTATTTAATTGATCCCACTTCTTCTATTAATTAAATAAATCTTTATTTATTTACTTAATTCATTAACCTTTTCTACCCATGACACATGTCATTCATCTCTTAATTCATACACTACCTACCCCTTTCATTATTTTATTATTTCCTCTACCTACCCTCTAATCATAGCCGACCTCCTTTTACACCTCCCAATCTTATCCCTCCATTTCAGATAGTGTCTTCTAAATAAGAGGATACTTCCTTTATTATCAACCCTGGCTAATGAATTTTATGCACTTGACTACACTACGATCCTACTTGCAACCACATTCCGTTCTTTGTTGAGCTCTTGTGCACATAAAATCTGAGAGCAAATATATCAAACAAGATCAATGGAGATAGGAAGAATGGAGATCCAAACCCTATTGGACATGTGATAGTATAATCTTTGTGATTTCATTTGATTTGCATTGTCTTAGGTAATCTTCATATGTTATGGTGGATCTTTGTTATTGTTAGGCTAGGGTTTTGTGGTTGAATTCATTTGGTCTTTCAATATTGTTATTATTGTTATCCATTTTCACCATATACATTTTGGCACGCCCGGTGGGACTCTTGTCCCTTTTTTGCATTTAACATCCTTGTTGCAGATTTTGTATTTTGAAGTTGCAGATCTGACGTTTTCGACAACATTTTGATATTCTCGCATCTGCGTACTTTCGGATCGCGTTTTTGATTTTTCGGTGCATCTGCGACATCTGGAATCGCGTCTGTGTTATAGGCAGTATTTTATTTTTATAGGTTCCAAAAATTGCGTTTGAGTTCCTCAGTCGCGTCTGCGGTGTTTTTATCCGTGTCTATGTCCAGAGGTCGCGTCTGCGTTCTGGAGTCGCGTCTGTGTCTCACAGAACCACGTCTGCATCATGAAGTCGCGTCTGTGTCGAGGGTAATCGCGTCTGTGTGCACCGATTTCAAATTTTGAGTTATTGATTTAAGTTTTGGGTATTTTGCATTTAGGGTTTCAAATCTGGTTTATTTCGAGCTAACATTTTCAGATCTAACGAAATTGGTGCAGCTTGTCTTGAAAGCAAAATCGTTTGGTTGAAGGCCCCTATTTTCACAAAGTCTTTTGGATCTAAAATTTACCTAACTTGTGTGCTTGCAGGAAGGGGTGATTATTTCAAACAATCCAAACTACTAACAACTCTTTGTTGTAGGTCCTTGGCAAGGGTTTTTGGATTTTTATTGTGTGCCTTGTTTTCATAGACTAGCAAACACTTCAATTGGTGCACTAAAATTGAATCATTGTCTTTTGTGTCTTGAGCAATAGGCTCTTTTTGTTTAATCTTTAGAGGGTCTGTCTTCTCGTGTGGTCATTAGGACTACTAGTGAGAAGAGAACGACCCAAGTGGTAGCGAGGAAAACCCACCTCTTCCAAACCACTATAAACAATTGTATTCATGGTGAAAACTATGGATAACGTGCGCTGATTAGTTCATACCGACACTATGTCTCCCCATAAACCCGTTTGATCAAATTTATTTGATCATTTGTAGGGCGTAACCCCTACCGGCTGGGAGCCTTCTGTATTTACAGAGCTGAAAGTGCCGCATGTATGGCCACATGAGCGGATGCCCTTACTAGCACCTTTTTGTTTTAGAGGCCCAAATCCTTCTAGTTGTTGGGGTAGGAGGTCGGACCTCTGGTAGCGGCCCACACACATACGATTCTTAGTAGAGATACAAAGTTTGCCATAAGGAGTTTTCATGGGGATTGATGCTTGATTGACTCGAGAAGTGAGTGCCGAGGGTGGAGCCAGTGAGGTCAAGCTTCTAAGTATCTGCTCTGAATAGCGTAGCCTCGGGGGTAAAACCCCATGTGGGATCAACAACTATTGTCTTGGCCAGCCATAAGAATTGTGCTTGACTTATTTTAAACATTCAAACATTCAAGACCAAACAACAAAACATTGTGTCTTTTGTGTCTTCAAGTGTATGCAAAACAATTTTACATCAAACAACAAACTTTTCTTGGAGTCATTGTTAGTCTAAACACTTACAAACATTGGGTCTTCATCAACACTATGTCCTCTTGTCACGAAAAACAGTCAAACAGTCAGATTTGGTCACAACAAAAATGACTTCACAGATTGGAAAAAATTGCACAAATTTTGCAGAAACGCGTCTGTGTTGTATAACCATGTCTGTGAAGGGCAGAAACGCATCCGTGTTTCCAGAATCAACAGTGTATTTTACAAAAATATCAGAAGCACGTCTGTGTTAAACAGAACCACGTCTGTGTCAGGAAATCGCGTCTGTGAAGTATACAGGCGCGTCTGTGTTCAGAATTGAAAAACTTTTATAGTCTAGTAAACAAACACAGTCAATTTCAGAATTCTTGAGCTTCCTAGGTCATTTCTCCAGGATTCATCTAGCATTCAACCTGTCTTTGGGTCTCACACAGTCCATCATTGCTTCACATCTCACATTACATTCACATTTGTCTAAACTTGAGTCAAAAGGTCACTTGCTTGTCCTCATCATACTTTGTCAACATACTGCATACAACAACACTTTGCTAAGTGGTCCCTCATCAAGGTCTATCACCTTTGGGTCTCATTTGGTCTTACTTAGAGTCAAGGTCAACTTACCTCATCAAGAGAAACTATCCTCTCTTTGGAAGTCACACCTACTCTACTACATACATACTTGGTCTTACACTTTGGACATTGCAAGTACACTTCAGATTCATTTACATTCCATCCAACCCTTGGTCTTCCATACTTTTTCCATTTTCATCTAGTCTCACACATCTTGATCAATACCTATTTCATGGTTGAAACCCGTCTTAAAAAATCTAGGAGAGAAACTAAAGAGGCTCAAGAGTCCGCAAACATGAGTTCTTATGAGTATGACAATGATATCTTTTTCAATTCTGATCATACTACATTACCTGACATGGATGCCTATAGAAACATTCCAAATGTTGAGAACATGGACACTACAAACAACAATGATACACACAATGACAGTATGGACAACTTTTCCGTACATTCAACAGATGTAGAAGAATCCATTATGAATCCGCATTTCAATCGATTGGTTGAGGAAATAATGAGGAGGGATAGACAATACTTCTTACAAATGATGGCACAAAGTGGAGCCAAGATACCTCATGATTTTGACATGTCTCAAATAATGGAACATAGACCTTTGCAACAAACTCACTCCAACATGGATCAAAGGAGGCCTAATAGTGGAGGAAATAGAGGACCACATATGGTACCTGAATCATCATCATCTTTGTTTCAAAAACCAGAGGTCCCACATACACATGGTCAAGCATATGATACTCACCTTCGCAGACCATTCTAGAAGTCTTATGCAGAGAAATATGCTCAATCACATATCAATGCTAAGGATCAACCACCAAAGCAATTGGATATTCAAAGGCATGCTCAAAATTTGGACACAAAGAAACCCCATGTCAAATTTGGGGGCAACACATTAGAACATGACATGCCTGTAGAGTATGGTATACAGGGACAAAATAGATATGGCGTTCCTCAACATGAATCTATACCAAGTGGTCCATATACGCAGCATCATTATAGACCTCCTCCATATGAACATGTGTATGATCAATATCATCCATATATGCAACATGCTCCTCCTCCTATTGGTGCCTCAAGCATGGGGTATGGTCCAAGAAGTCGATCTCCACCTAAGAGCAATTTGGAGCAACAAATCAGGGACTTACAAAAGAAAATGGACGACATAAATACACCGAAGCCAACATACACAATGAGAGACATATGTCCTTATCCATTTGACAAAAACATTCCAATGCCTCCATTTCCTACACACTTTGTGACACCTAAATTTGATAAGTATAGAGGAAAAGGGGATCCTAAGGCACACATAAGACAGTTTTTCATAGCCTGCATTGAGGTAGCAGCAGAAGAGACATATTTGATGAGATTATTCCCACAAACCTTAGGTGATCAAGCTATGGAATGGCTCTCCCAACTCCCACCTGGTATTAAGTCATGGGGTGATCTAGAAGAGGCATTTATTCAACATTTCTCCTACAACATAGAGACAAACATATCAGTCACTACTTTGTGCAACACCAAGCAAAAAGAGGGAGAGTATTTTGCATCATTTTTACAAAGATGGAGGAATCTAGCTAGCAGATGCTCTTGTGAAATTCCACAAAAACAAATGGTAGAGATGATCACCCAAAATGTTAACAAAGAAATTGGCTATGATCTAAGGAAAGCTTGTTTGTCCACCTTCACGGACGTCATTGAAAAAGGCTTAGCAACAGAGAAGGTCCTAATTGAACAAGGAGTCATTAAGATATTCAAGGAAAACAAAGATGACTTTAAGGGAAAAGACAAGCCGAGATTTTGGAATAGAAACAAGAACACAGTCAATGATGGTGTTGTTGATGTCAACACAGTGCGACCCAAATTCATCTTTTCGGGATCAAGTTCTACAAACAATCAGGTGAATACTCAAACAACTTCTAAATCATGAAGGAAGTATACCCCATTGGGAGAACCACTTGAGTCAGTTTTCAAAAAGCTAGTGGCAAACAAGGTAATCACAGTTCCAAATTTTCCTCCATATGAACCGAAGGTTAAACCAAATTGGTGGAATGATGATGAATATTGTGAATTTCATAAGAGCAAGGGACATAAAATAGGAAATTGTCATCGACTGAAGAACATCATACAAGATCTCATTGATAGAGGTGACATTGAGATTGAGGGACACTCATCCAATCAAGAACATGAAATGTTTAAGGAACCATTCCCAAAACATGACAAGGGAAAAGCTAAAGCCATAGATGACCAAACCAACTATACCAGAGCAACCTATAACTATGATTCAACCATCAATCACATCTCGATGGACAATTATGTCTCTACCATTATCATCAAGGACAAAAACCCTGAGAATTCTACCCGGAGACCCAGGATTGTCCTAAAAGGTGTTGGATCTTCTTCCGAACCTACCTCTGAATGTCATGTTACAACTCGTCGAGGTAAATTCACTTTGCAAGGTGCTCCAACCAAAAACACCGCTTCCTCATCAACCAAACTTGAGTATGACCTTGTAGAACAGTTAGGGAAGACACCCGCGCTCATCTCCATCCTTGAACTTTTGCACATATCCCCCGCACATAAAGCTATTCTTGACAAAACCTTGAGAGACACTGCCGTTCCTACTGATTTGAACATGGACCAGTTTCAAGCCATGGTGGGATACCTTTCCATTCCACACTCCCTTACATTCATAGAAGCCGATGATGCCTCCGTAAGTTAGCCACATAATGCACCATTACACATTGAGGCCTTCATACACAAACATCGAATAAAATGAGTCCTGATAGATGGAGGAGTAGGTCTAAACATTTGTACATTGAGCACTATTAAACAATTGGGATATTCCGACAAAGCTGTGAATTCTACAAATCAAATCACCATCAAGGCATATGATGATGAAGAGCGTTCGTCCAAGGGCACAGTCACCTTACCTCTCAGAGTTGAGCCAGTTACGAAGGATGTGGTTTGTCAAGTTTTGGATCTAGATCTCACTTATAACATATTGCTAGGACGCCCTTGGATTCATGAAATGAGGGCAGTCCCATCCACATATCACCAATGCATTAAGTTTCCTCACAATGGAGTGGAAGTAAAAGTTAACGGTGATCCTAATCCGTTCATATACTGCAATAATCTTAGATAAAAAACTGAGACCATCATTCCCAGTAATCATGAAGCTGTTCCTTCTTCGACATACATTGATCCTAAGTCATTAAAACCTTCGACATCAAAACAAGGTGAGCTTAAAGGCAAGTTTCAGGACAAGGGCATGGGGGAATACACTTTAAATCAGACCATGTACTTACGACAAGTCATGAGTTCCCCAAAAGAATATGGAAGACCACATCCTAACAAGCAAGTATCCATCATGGTACTCAAATGGGACCCTACTACCTTTCAAAGATGGGGCAAACTGGAAGAGGAAGACTTATACAAAATGCTTTACAAAGACATTGAAGATGACACACAAGATCAGATTAGTCTATCATGTGAGAAATATGGCAAAGGCTTCAAGATTCTACAAAAATTTGGGTATGATGGAAAAAGCCCTCTGGGGTTACCAAAGGAAGGCATCATTGAACCTTTACAACCTCAATTGACTTTCAAAAAGGAACGTTCAAAAGGACCTGGTTTCTTGACTTCCAAGGTCCACACTCAAAGGACAAAAGAAGCCTTACAAATCAAAGCTACCAAAATTCAACAAGAGGATCACTATTCCACAGACTCCAACAAATGGGAATGGGGTTCAGACAAGTCTTCCAATGATTACGAGCTCATCGAGATATTCAGAGAACCAGATGAACCCACGGAAGAAGAGGAATTTTATAAAAGATTCAAAGTTGGTCAAGAAACAACCCATGAGGATTCCACATAGTCCTTGTCTCAAGGTCCTAGGTTGAAATCACATAGGATGAGAACACCTGTCCCAGAATGTGCTACTAGTGATGATAATTTGGATTCGTTTGCGATCGAGACTGATGAGGAGAGTGCCATCGATGACCTCGATAATTACCTTGACATACTCGAATATAACTGCATCTTCACTCTTAGCCCCACTAACCTTGAAGACATTAACGACCTTCCCCTTGTTCACCACCAACTCATTGACTGGGATCATGAAGGACCTGCACAGTTTGACACATTCCAAAATGATGAAGCTTTTATTGACTATCTTGACATACGAGATGATCTTCCTCCTCGGGACCATAAAGCGGGATACACTATAGAACTCAATAGCGTGGCATATTTTGGTGAGGGTGTCAGGCCTTCCAGTCGCAAAAATGTGAAAATAAGAACAAACCAAGGGTCTTATGGCGAAAACCACACTGTGGTGCTGTCTGACCCCAAAAAAGTAAAAAGAAAGGACGTATCTGAGGGCGAAAACCTCTCTGAGGCACCCGAAGATGGAAGGCTCGACATTCTCCCAGCATCGTATGAGGAAAAGTCATCCATGTTGGTAGAGGAGACTATCAGAACAAACATTGGTACAGAAGAGGTTCCACATAACATATTCCTGGCTCAATCGTTGACAGAGTCAGAAAGGTCAAAATTCATAAGTTTCTTCAAAGAATGACAAATCAAGTTTGCATGGTCATATGCTGATATGCCTGGATTAGATCCAGATTTGGTAATGCATCATTTGATAGTTAAATCGGGGGCAAAACCAGTGAAATAGAAATTAAGAAAGATGCATCCACAAGTTGCATTACTAGTCAAAGCAGAACTTGAGAAATTATTGGATGTCGGATTCATATGCCCAATTGATTATCCTGAATGGATCTCCAACTTAGTGCCTATCAGTAAACCAGATCGCAGCATCAGAATTTGTACAGATTTTAGAGACATCAACAAAGCTTGTCCAAAGGATGACTTCCCATTATCAAATATTGACTTGATTGTTGATCTCACAGCAGGTCATGAAATGTTATCATTGATGGATGGATTCTCTGGTTATAATAAAATAAAGATCACGCCCGAGGATCAACACAAAACATCATTCACTTGTCCTTAGGGAACTTTCTGCTGGAATGTCATGCCCTTCGGGCTAAAAAATGTAGGTGCTACATATCAAAGAGCCATGACTACTATCTTTCATGATCTCATGCACGTAACCGTGGAAGATTATGTTGACAACCTCTTGGGCAAATCAATAGACAAAAATACACATTTGGATATACTTTCAGTCATCTTTGATCGGTTGGAAAAATACAAAGTAAGATTAAACCCCAAGAAATGTGTCTTTGGAGTAACCTCCGAGAAGCTCCTAGAATTCATTGTATCCAAAAGAGGAATCGAAGCTGATCCAACAAAAGTCAAAGCCATCTTAGAGATGCAACAACCAAGAAATATCAGTCAACTTCGATCTTTACAAGACAGACTCCAGTCCATACGAAGATTCATAACACAACTTGCAGATAAGTGTAATCCTTTTCAGCACTTGCTACATAAAAACATCAAATTCAAATGGGATGATAATTGTCAACAGGCTTTCCAGACACTCATAGATTATCTTTTGAATCCGCCAGTTCTGATGCTACCAGTTCTAGATCAACCTCTATTACTATACATATCAGCTACTCCAATAGCACTGGGGGCACTCTTAGCACAACAAATTACTGAGGGCAAAAAAAAAGCAGTATACTATATTAGTCGCACATTGGTGGGATATGAGCTAAACTACACTCCAATTGAGTGTGCATGTCTCACCGTGGTCTTTGCTTCCTAGAAATTACGACATTACATGCTCACTCATAAGACTAAGCTGGTTGCAAGAATCGATCCATTGAAATACCTTCTCAATAAAGCGACACTTACTGGGCGACTAGCCAAATGGGTAATGATCCTGAGTGAATTCGACATCGAGTATGTGGACAGAAAAGCAATAAAAGGACAAGCCATCATAGATCAATTAGCAGATGCTCCCATGATAGATGACGTTCCTCTAAGTTCAGAATTTCCAGATGAATCCATTTTAACAATGTCACATGCAAAGCCATGGCAACTGTACTTCGACGGCTCATACACACAGCATGGAGCAGGAGTCGCTATCCTCTTTATAACTCCTCAAGGGGATTCTATACCAAAATCATACTGCTTATCATTTCCTTGCACTAACAATATAGCGGAATATGAGGCATTAACAACTGGATTACAGATTGCAGTTCAGTGGAAGATCCAGAAACTTCATGTTTTTGGGGACTCTCAACTTGTAATCCATCAAGCAATTGATGATTACCAAACAAAAGATGAAAAATTAATGCCTTACAAACAAATGGTGGATGACCTGAAACAACACTTCACAAAGATAGATTTTGAGTAGATACCAAGAGAGCAGAATCGCGCCGCAGATGCCATGGCTACAATTGCTTCACTGATTGATCTACCTCCAAATGAGACCCGCTATGAGTTCTTGGTGGATAACCTTTTGGTTCCTTCATATAAAATCATTCCTACTGAGATGATATGTGTTGTCGGTCCCGAGTCCCAGTTATATGGTTCCATTTTCACATACCTTCATGACAATACCCTACCTCCTGATCTATCAAATAACCAACGTCGCACTTTCATTCGCCAATCCTCTCGATATGTCATTTTAGCTGATATCCTATACCGGCGAGGTCTAGATGGCACTCTTCTTAGATGTTTAGAAAGTGATGAAGCTCAGATTGCGTTACGTGAAGTACATGAAGGGATATGTGGTCCACATGCTAGTGGTTCTACCTTGGCCAAGAAACTCATCAGGACTAGATATTATTGGCCCAATATGGAAAAAGACTCATATCAGTTTGTCAAGAAGTGTAAGCAATGTCAAATTCATGGAGACCTCATACATGCGCTAGCATAAGAACTTCAACCAATTGCGTCTCCTTGGCGCTTTTGTCAGTGGGAACTCAATCTCATAGGCAAGATTCACCCTCCTTCTTCCAATGCTCATAAATTCATTATCACTGCCACAAAGTATTTCACAAAATGGATTGAAGCCGTGCCCCTCACACAAGTCACTAGAAAATAGATTGCTACGTTCATCTTCAACTATATCATTTGCCGATACGGTATTCCTGTTTCCATTATCACTAATAACGGGCGCCCCTTCAAAAATTAGGATGTTCGTGAACTCTGTGACCGCTTCCATATTTCCCATCATTTCTCCACACCATATTATCCCCAAGGTAATGGTCAAGCTGAGGCGTCTAATAAGACAATCCTTAAAATCCTAAAAAAGACAGTCGATGACGTTGGCCGTAATTAGCATATCCAACTTAATCCTGCACTTTGGGCATATCGCACAAGTGTCCGCACACCTACATGAGCTACACCCTATTCACTTGTCTACGACGCTGAAGCCATCTTGCCTATTGAGGTCAATCTACCCTCTTTATGAGTCTCTTTGCAAAACATTATCAGTGATGAAGACTATAGGGTCTCTCGCTTACAAGAATTGGAACTACTGGATGAACAAAGACAAATTGCTTTTAATCATCTCAAGGCTTATCAACAACGAATGAGTCGTAGCTACAATCACAAGGTCAAGCCTCGCACATTTGAGGTAGGTGATTTGGTTATCAGAGAAAACCCCCAAAATCAGCAAGACAGAGAGAAGAAGGGCAAGTTTGAACCAAATTGGCTTGGTCCTTACATCATCACAGCAGCATATGGATCTGGGGCATATCAGCTCTCAACTACAGAAGGTGAACCTTTGGAGGATCCTATCAACAACATGCACCTTCGTGGGTTTTACACATAGCTCTTCAGAGTATCCTAATTCAAAAAATACAAAAAAAAAAAAAAATTTCAAAAATACAAAAAAAAAAAAAAATTTCAAAAATACAAAAAAAATCAAAAATTTCAAAAATACAAAAAAAATCAAAAAATTCAAAAATACAAAAAATAAATAAATTATAAAACAAAAAAAATCGTTACTTGGTGAAAACCTGGCAAACAGGCGCCTTGTGACACAAAAAACATTGAAAAATCGAAAAAAGTAAAGAGAAATAATTTTGTCCAACGGTGAAAACCTCTTCGGTGGTGCCTTGGGCAAGCACAATGGTGAAAACTGGGTTACTAGCACCATGCGTAGACACATTGCTCCTCCCTCCTTTATGATTCACTTTCATCCTTTCACTTTGCACACACTCACAACCTATTCGTTCATAATAAACTTACCCATTCCCATCATGGCTTGTTATTGATCTACCTAAGATTGGTTAGCCATTCATAATAAACCTCCCTTTCCATCCATAATAAATCAGATCCTATCTGTGGCTAAGGCAAATCCTACGTCTAGTGATGGGTGTGGAACTGAGAACATCACATGTTTTGAGGAGTACAATTTCTTCCAGCTTCCTTTAGTCTATCCGCGCACAATTCGCAATAAAGCAACATCTGCATCGCCGGTCCGCAATAAAGTTTCATCTTCTCCGTAATAAAGTATCAGTTTCATGGATTCAGTCAGTTTCAGATGAGACACAACAGCAACAATGGGCTTCAACAAATCAAATCTTTCAACAGACTCAGACAACATATGGTTCAGTGCTATCTATCCTTTCTGTGAAAGTAAACATTGTGACCACAATCAAATAGACTTATACAAGTGATAAGAGACACTAAACTTGAGGACTACAGTGGATGTTGGTGTCGAGTCTTGGTTTTCTTTTGATTTTTTCTTTTGGTGACATATCTTTTAGCTTTTCCAGGATGTCTCTGACTAGAGATTTTATCTCCAGGATGTCTTTGACTAGAAAGGCAAGGATGGGGTATCGTCACCTATTTGTATTTGCTGTCTGTGGATTGTCTTTTAGTAATGCTATGACTTGTCCATGGATATGAGGACACTGAGAGTCTAGTGTGAACTGGGGCATTCCTTGTTTGTGACTGTCTTATCTCCATGCAAACAGGTACAATGACTTTCTGGGTCGAACGTATGCCTTGATTGTCATAACCTACTTGCCATAATAAAGCTCAATGATGATAATGCACAAGAAGCTCTTTCACTTTCATATCTTCTGTCTTTCATCCCCCTTTCTTGATTGACTTCCATCATCCTTCTCGAGTTTGCGTAGCCTGCTATCAAATGATTGAGTATAATGACACACTAAAAACATTTGCATTTCATGTAGTTGCACCTGTATTACCACATATTAGCATTTCATACATACATATAGGTATCACAACTGCATCACATCCTGCACACAATACCCGTTAGCACAATTTACATTTGTATTATCATATTCATCTGCATTACATACATTCACATTTGTATCATGCATACACATATAAAAGAACAAAATATGTTGCATTGCATCATATACATATTTGCATCCATATCATAAGCATCACATAGAAACATACATCATGAAACATCTCATCACATAGGTACACATGCATATAGCTGCCACAAAGATGAATCATCTCATATATATATATAAAGTGTCATGATACAATGATGTCAAAATCATATGGCTACAAAGCACCCGAAGGTGTCTACATCATCATGCAAGAATGGTACAATACTGATACATAGGGAGCCCTCTACGGCTATGATGAACTCCCTCCCTCGGAGCCGCCTGGCCTCGACGGAATCTGAGCCCCCGAAGGACCCGCCCCAGGATCATCCCTCCTGTCCCCTCTATCTGGTGGTGGTGGAGGACCCATAACCCCACCACTAGATGCCTGTCTCCTCCGGCTCTCTCCCGTTGCTGTTGCTGTCCGTAATAGAGATCCCGCCAGTAATCGATCTCCTCCCCTGCCCGCAGGACGTAGGCATATCCAGCCCCTGTATCCTCTGCCGCCTGCCTCCCAGCCCTCAGTGCTGTCTCAGCCTCTGTGTAGCGCTGAATGGCCTGATCCCGCTCCCGCTCAGTATCTCTGAGCCACCTCCTGAGCCTATCCCTCTCCCTCTCCATCTCCTGGATCTCATCTGCCTATCCCTGGCAGATCTCCCTCAACTTCGTCAGCTCATCCTCCTCTACCTCAGCCCCCTGTGGCTCCCCCTGTACGGGTTCCTGCCCCTGTGCCTGTGCCTATACTGGTGCCTGTATTGGTACCTGTCCCTGTACCTGCACCTATCTGGGACCCTATGCTGTTGGCACCTATAGCGGTAATCCACCGCGACCTCTCACCACCTGAGCCTACCTATCCTCTCCAACCTCCCTCCGCGGTGCCATCCGCCTCTCTCAAACTGCCCCCCTCCTCCTCTGTCGGCCTCTACCCCCATCATCTCCATCATCATCCCCATCCCCACCACCATCTCCATCTAGTAGCTCTCCTGGATCCGTCAGGCGTGGGAATGGATGCTCGACCTAGTATGCTGTGTACTTGGCATCCATGCCGGCATCCTCAATCTCTTGCCACATGTCCCAGGGTAGGGGCATCATCTCTACTAGCTGTGTCATAGCCTGATCATATGATAATAGGGGCCCAAACTGCGCCTGATCCCTGACGGTCTGTGCATACATGCCTAAACCCCGTGGCATCCGCTGAATCCTACCGAACTGCCTGCCCACCCTGTCCACTAGCCGCCTCTCCAACACATAGGGCATCCGCCCAATCAGGTACCTGCTCTGGAAAGTGTAGGGAAGCTCTACAACATCGTCCTCCCACTACTCACATCCCATGTATGGCCTCCATATGACCATATCAATATCATCAATCACGCGCCGCCAGTGCTCTAACCTGCCAATCCGTGGCTGCGAAGTGATCATGTCATACAAGTGTACAAAACTGCACCCATGACCTCTGCCTCTAAAATGTATCAGTCTCGTCACTGGCAGATGCTCATAGGCCCACACCTGTAACAATGTGACCCCGCAGCCCAATCCCACTGACCTGTGGTACACAAACTGATGCAGATCGTAATACAGGTGTGCTAGCACACATGGTCCCCAAGCATATCTGGTGTGCTGTGTCACCAGTGTTTCCAGTGCACCTCCCTATCCCACAACCAACCCTCGTGTCACTCTATCAGGACACAAGAACCCACTGATCGCTCCTCCTATCACTACTGGCAGCACCAATCCTGTAGCAGTCATGGTGTCCCAAGCCACATGTCCAGCCCTCATCTCCAGTCCTGGGTCCTGGAACACTCATCTCAGGGCCTCCTTGTCTCCATCTCGATCGTACGGAATCAGCTCCCCGTCGATCGATATCCTTAGGATCCTGTATACATCCTCAAGGGTGACTATCATCTCACCCATCGACAAATGAAATGTACAAGTCTCAGAGTGCCACCTCTCCGCCAGTGCAGTCAACAGTCCCATGTTTGCCCGAAACTCAGGCACATACAGAATATGTCTCAGACCCATAGCCTCAATCGCAGCTCGCTCGCTCCTCGATGGTCAGCTCAGGTTGCAATCTCTGCGTGGACAGGAATCTCTCCTGTGACTCCAACATAGGCAAATACTCCTACAGTCAAGCAAACCAATCATGTCAGTCATTGTGGCATTCAATGTTCATCACAAAATGCTACTTTTTATCTTAGTGCATATGGTTATCTATCCTAGTGACACTCCTTGTTCATCACAAAGTGTTGCTATTTATCCTAGTGGTACTCCTTGTTCATCACAAAGTGCTGCTCACATTTGCACTCACTGTTCATCACAAAGTACTGCTCACATTTGCACTCACTGTTCATCACAAAGTGTTGCTCATATTTTAGTACTCCCTGTTCATCACAAAGTACTCTATCTTGGTACTCACTGTTCATCACAAAGTGCCTTGATCTATCCTAGTCTTCCCTAGAGGACCTGCTTGAGTGTATCCTCTCAGCAGCTTATCCAATCGACAACGTATGTTCATCACAGAACTGCCGATTTGACCTAGAAGACACAAATTCACATTTTTTGGACACAAATGCGCTTTCCTGACATAAACGCGCTTGAAGACTGCATAGACGCGCCTGTTTTACACAGACGCACTTGAAAGACACAGACGTGCCTATGCTCTGCACAGACGTGCCTGGGCGACACAGACGTGCCTTCTTGGCATAAACGTGCCTACACATCACAGACGCGGCCGCATTTGGCACAAACATGTTTTCCATCATAGACATGCCTGGCACCAACACAGACGCGCCTCTCGAGCATAGAAGTGCATGGCACCAACGCAGACACGCCTGGATGTTTTTTGACATTTTTGGACCCTAACCTAAAGTGCATTTATTGCCCTATCTACCATGCATTAATGACAACAATAAATGCATCAAAGTACAAGGAGGTTTTGCGGTACTTACCGGCTCTCCTGCCTCTGCTGGCCTCTGGAATCGGCGAACGCAGTCAAATCTGTGAACAAAGGCCATCGTTGCTGACTGCTACTGCTCTATTTCGCTCTGCACTCTGCTCTCGTGGATGTGTAGATGACAATGAGGATGTATTTCCCCCGTGGTCTATCTTATAGACTACCCTAGCCCTAGCCCTCGTCTCCCGAGTTAGTCTTCATTATCTCGTGACTCTGTCACTCTATCCAGCCAGTCCATTCTATCCCATCTTTCTTATCGAGAGATTGTCTGCGATCTTTTTAGACATTTTTCCATCCAATCTCTCGAGGGGGCATATCATTCCCATCCTGGGGCAACTCTGTATCAGTTCATATTATCTTCTTTGAAACAACACGACAAGCCGCATTGTCTCAAAGAGGGGCAAAATGTAGACACCCAAAATTGTCCAGTCTAATTAAATAAATATATATTTTATTTAATTATCTAAGCTTAATTCTTCTATTAATTAAATAAATCTTTATTTATTTAATTAATTCATTTATCCTCTTCTAGCCTTATTTCTCATTTAAATAAATACATTTATTTATTTAAATTATCCTTTTCCTAAATTAAATAAATATCTTAATTATTTAATTGATCCCACTTCTTCTATTAATTAAACAAATCTTTATTTATTTACTTAATTCATTAACCTTTTCTACCCATGACACATGTCATTCATCTCTTAATTCATACACTACCTACCCCTTTCATTATTTTATTATTCCTCTACCTACCCTCTAATCATAGCCGACCTCCTTTTACACCTCTCAATCTTATCCCTCCATTTCATATAGTGTCTTCTATATAAGAGGATACTTCCTTCATTATCAACCCTAGCTAATGAATTTTATGCACTTGACTACACTACGATCCTACTTGCAACCACATTCCGTTCTTTGTTGAACTCTTGTGCACATAAAATCTGAGAGCAAATATATCAAACAAGATCAATGGAGATAGGAAGAATGGAGATCCAAACCCTATTGGACATGTGATGGTATAATCTTTGTGATTTCATTTGATTTGCATTGTCTTAGGTAATCTTCATATGTTATGGTGGATCTTTGTTGTTGTTAGGCTACGGTTTTGTGGTTGAATTCATTTGGTCTTTCAATATCGTTATTATTGTTATCCATTTTCACCATATACAGTTTGTAATTAAATTTATTTTATTTTTGGAATTTTTTTTGGTTCTACAATCCTTCACCTACTTCTATTTAGTCTTAGTAATCAATAACTATTCTCTTATTTATTCTCTCTACTTTTTTCATCCTAATGGCTTGACCTATGAAGTATGATGCAAAATATTGATGATAAAAAATATTGCACACATTTTAATCAAGAAGTTCAACATAATCTAATATGGTTTTTCATTCTTTTCCCCCCCAAAATGTAAAAAGCTCTCTATATATGAGATATCTTTGGAAGTGATATGATGTGAGAATGTGGCTCTTCCATATAATTATTCTTCTAAAAAAATGATAGGCAATTCATAACAATTAAAAGTAATATTTACAATTCATCTAATGTAGTATCTTCAATTCTTTCTCTTTCTAAAGTAATACAACTTGTGATTATTTCCACTTTCAAAATGTAAAGACCTTTTACATTTAATATATTTTTGGGTATTGATAAGGTGTGAAGATGTTAGTCTTGTCTACCACTATTATTCTAAGAAAATGATAAGCAATGATAACAATTAAAAGTAATATTTACAATTTATCTAAGGCAATATCTTCAATTATTTCTCTTTCTAAAGTAATACAACTCGTCATTATTTCCTCTTTAAAAATATAAAAACTCTTTACATTTAGCATATTTTTGGGCTGTGATAAGTTGCAAATTTGTGAGTCTTTTCTACCATTATTCTTCTAAGAAAATGATAAGAAATTGATAACAATTAAAATTAATTTATAACATTTATCTAAAGAAATACCCATAATTTTTATTTTAATAAAGTAATATGATTTTTCATTCTTTTCTCTTTGAAAGTGTAAAGACTTTCTACACTTAGAATATCTTTGGGCTGTTGTATAATGAAAATATAGATTCTTGCCTACCATTGTTCTTCCAAGTATAAACAGTGTAAGGACTCTTGACACTTGACACATCTTTGGGCTATGATGTGATGTAAGTATTGGGGTCTTGCCTATTAGTATTCTTCCATAAATATGATAGATGATTGTAATTTTTAATAGCGATGTGTATGAGTTATTCAAGGTAACACCTTTAAATATTACATTCTTTAAAGCAATGTGACGTGTCATTATTTCCTCATTAAAAATATATAGATTGGTGTCATATTTTATATTGTGTCCATTTAACTTGGTAGAACATATCACCACTTTAAAAATAGGTTGCAAGCAAGCTATTGATACTTGGACGAGTCATAATCCAAATAACAAATACAATAAGAGTTTATTAAAACATAATTAATCAAATAATAAATATATTATTGTAGTGTGTAGGATTTAATGCTTTCTATTCATGTTTACATCAATTAATAAAAGCAATAACAAGAGCATAAATAAATATAGATTAATTAGTTGTACTTTACTTAAATCAAAATATAGATTAATAATTGATAGTTTAGATTAGGTAAGCTTAGGAGGGACCCAATCCCATTACAAAGAACAAATAGAACAAAAAGTTGGGAAACAATAGTCTAAGCGACATTTGTCATGAGAAGTAAGGCTAGGAAGAATAACAACTAACAAAAACAAACTTTTGACTGAAGTTCAAAAGGAGCACTAGAGATACACTGATTTTTTCTCTTTACCTTACAATAGGATCCTTTGTTGCCATAATTGATTTTCAGCAACTTATTATCTACATGGAGCCACTCAATTTTTTTTTCTAAATTTGATGATAATTTAGACAAGTGGGTTATACCCTCCACAAAATGCATGGTCATATGAATATATTGGTACATACTAGATTTAAAACCCTAGCTTTATGGAGATGGTATTGCCTTGAGGGCTTATAATGGATCTCCTACTCCCACACCCCAAACTTGGAGCGAATTTTGACACTATTTGGTAGTTGACAACCAATGTTGGCCAAGATACAAATCCTAGCATAAAGAGAGCTAGATCTAGATTTAGTGACGTTGTCCAAGGAAATGAACTGATTGATAGTTCCAACTATGCCCTAAATAATAGAGTCATCCTAGAATCCCAAGTGGAGTTATTGGAGACGAACCCAAATGGAAAGCAAATTCAACTTTGAAGTATCGAAACTAGCAACCCATCTATTTAAAGAAAGAAATTTGTCACTTAGAAATTGGGGACTTCCCTAAAGAACTCTAGATAAATTCTTATTTTATTGAAAAAATAAAAGAGGAAAACCATTCATCATGATCTTATCACAAAGATCAAGGACCGGCAAAAAAGTGGAAGTCTAGTTGCATATGAACTCAATGTTAGGCCTATAGCCATATCTCTATGAGGGTAAAATCCAAGCCTTTAGAGGATATATTTATCCTTTAATCAAGAATACTAAGAGAAATGTACACCTTTATTGGTGAAGGAAACTCTTTACTAATGTATCCCCTAGAACAAGGGGGGACCCAACTTGAAGCTACCTAGTACCAACAACTAGGCCAAAAGACATCATATTCATAGCTTCACTAGCAGCTTCAAAATCAACCTAATAAATGATAGCTATTGGTATAGATAATTAAAAAATTATGTGTTACTTTAATAAATTAAATCTAATAAATAAGGTGTTGTAGACACCTACAAATGTCTCATTGATCGCATACTAATTATTCGTCTATTTAATTAAGTAATTATTTAATGATTTAATTAAGCTAATTTACTAATTCAAATCATCACATTCTACATTACTAATTATCCAATTTCCATTCTCAAATCATTTTAATCAGTTAACCCTATTTAATTATTTAATTAATTGTGATTTATTAATCCTTAGTTAAATAATCTTTATTATTTAATTAGGCTCATTTATAATGTTTAAATAATTAAATTAATTAAATTATTCCTCCAATTCCCCAAATTCTAATTCCAATTAATTTCATCTAATTTCATTTCATCTTTTCCCAAATTTGAATTTCACCAAATTTCAATTAATTTCACGTGCATTGTAATGCCCCGCCAGGAAACCCCGAAGGGATAAGCCAAAAATACAAGAATAGAGTGCAATTTTTTTTTTTTTTTATAAAGTTACAACACATAAGATGCAACAAGATACTAAAGATTCAGATTGCAAAGCGGAAGACATCCACTAATCTCCTAAAGAGTTTCCCAATGAGATTACTTAATTTTCACAGTTCACTTAACTCATACAATTAATCCAATAAGCTAATATCTTAATAACGAGTTAAATCATAATCAGAATAATTCCTTTCAAAAGAGGGAAATATAAATCACCACAAAGATTCATCCATGAGATCCATTCATCAACCTCATTCAAGCTTTTCAATTTAAAATTACAAACCATACATCTACAATCTAATACATTAGGATTTCATCATAACACGCAATCTTCCCAAGCATATATAAATTCCTTAACAACAACTGAGTATAATTCATTACTCTAAGATGCATTATTCCATATTCCAACTTATTGCATTAAAAGGACGATTTCACACATGCATTACGATAAATCGCATCTCAACCAATTATGCATTCAATCCACATGGCATTCAAGATAGAACTGAATAAAAGCATCTAAAGTTAATTCCAATTATCCACTTAACCATTCAACATAAATTAAACATACATGATAAAGCTGAATAAAGAGACAGAAGAGAATGCATCACATAACACCATAATGATCTCGGAGTTCACCCCTAATGGGCTACATCTCCGGGTCTGCTCAACTGCAAGACCCCTTCTGATAAATAATACAGTTAAGAATACAAGAGGTTACATCATACAATCCAGCCATCAAGGCGATACATAAGCAATATACAAACAACCACACCGGTCAATAAATACATAAACGATCCTTACAAGGAACAGGATCCAGCTGAACATAATCCAAGCTAATAACATAAGAGTCCATGAGAGCATCCATAAAACTGAACCATCACCACCCAAGGTCTAGCATGAAACCGACACTCACAAGGGCAACGACAAAGGACGACTCACAAAGGTACTCAAAACAGGACAAAACGACAACACACTAGCGAACGTAGGGACAAGTGTCATCACACAACCTGGTATGGATACCATGGCAAGTCTTCATAGGTCCCGGCCCATACACTGGTAACCCTAGCAACCTAATCCGAACTTCCGGCCCATCCAAGCCTCATGTGGACCCACACATCCTCTCGTGAAGACAAGGAAGGTAGTTTGCCATTTCAGGCCTTCTCACAGCATGTCGAATCTATGATAGCACTCGTCTCATGTGTGCGGCACATTATCTTATTTATAAATTATTTTCTAATCTACTTAGGTTATCACTTATTAGACTCACTTTCGACGGGTTACCCAGCAGCCACTTTGGGCGCGGCCCCCAATCGAAAGCCACTTTCCCATACGACACTAGACTAACTCAGATGAACTCAAACCACGGAATACACATGGTAAGACGAACGGAGTTCAAGAAGAGAGAAACAATCATCTGGTCAAACATGACTCAAGGGTAATCACTTACTGACGGTACTCTAACTAGAGACCTGACAACTAAGGTTAACCACGAATCATCATTCGACTCACTCAAGGAGGATATAACCAACTAATTCAACATCACAATCCATAGTCAACTCAAAATTCGAGGACTGAAACAGGTACACCAAGTCAATCCATACGACAGGGTCCTATTTAAACAAAGCAAAACATGTCGATTCATAATTAAAGGCGAATACAAAAATTAAACTCGCACGGCAATAATCAGAAAGGACAATATTCCTCAAATTGATTTAATCATTAAACGACAATCAAGTTTTCTACAAGATCTAAACAACTTACAGTTATCTACCTTATCAAGGGATAAGTCGTTCTTGGTTTTCTAACTCGTTAAAATTCAAAGCATAAACAGACATATAAGCCATAATGAGTTTTTTTAACCAATTCGTATTAATAAAATTCAGACAACCATTAATCAACTGAATAAGACATTAAATCTCCAACAAAAAACATCATTAGCACACTGGTCTAAAACCGACCTCTACAATATCGTATTTCAACGATCTTCCAATAATATATTATTCTCTATTATCTTTAAACAATACTACTTCAGTTAGCCAAGTGCTCTAAACAGCTAGAAGGTAAGATCTAGATTTAATAATCCAAGATTGATCAGAATATAATCAATGATATAAAAATTGCAATATTACCGATTTAGAGCTTAATCAGGAAAGGGGCATAAGTCATGAAATGAGATTGACTAATGATTAACTTACAATCTCCACTATAGAATTAATCAAAATCAAGATATCGCCTATCATTCTTATGCTACCTTAATCAAGATTAAGAACTCTTTAAACTTAACATTACAAACAACCCTTCATTAAAATGATAATAGCATCATATGTTTTTTTTTAATACCAAACAAAATACCTTGAAATAACCCCCTTTTTTTTTAACCATGATTGAAACAACTAAAAACGCATTTTAAATAAAACTATGTTTTAAACAAAACAAAAAAAAACGCATGTTAAATTATGTGGGAGGCACGCTGGGAAGGGCCGTGCCCTAACCCTAGCATCGTCCCATACCATGCAGGCGGCGCCTCTCAACGCGGCCAGGCGGCGGCGCCCTGCGGTGCCCGCAGGCCCGCGGCGCCCTGCGGCCACCGCGGCCCTGTGGCCACCGCAGTGTGCCGCGGCCAAGGTCGAAGCACCAGCGTAGGGGAAAAACCAAGGGCGAGCGGGGAACGAAGGGGGGTGCGAGCGGGGGAGAGGGGAGGGAGCGGGTGGAGCTCCGCTCCCCGCCTCCCATCCCCAAAACACAGTCCGAACAATAAACAAAACGCACGCCCAGCTCCAAAACATAATACGATTAAATTTTTTTTTTAAATGGAACACACAGTCCGATTTAAAAGGATAAAAATGCACAGCTTGGTCTTTTAACAAATTTGCTATATAAAAAGCACAGTTCGATCTCAATAAACACAAACGCCCATCCCAAAGATTTAGAATGAAATTTTGATTTACTATACATTCGGTTTAAACAAACTGATATTGAAATCATGTTTTCATATTGGTTTTCTCATTCTCAACAAACAGCCAAGGATTTCAAACGCCCAACAGCCATGAAGAAAAATACACATTTCCATTTAAAATCTCCAGCCAAACAAATTGATTTTCAAACACAAATTCATTTCTTTCAATCAAAACAATAATTTCTTTTGGCAACAAGAAGACAATTCAGAATTCCTACCTTCATTCGCAATCCAGGTATGGCTGAGGGAGAGCCCAATCCTGCCAGAATCAACCAACTCCTCTTCTCCAAAACCCCCAAAAATCTTTTCAGCCAAAATCTCCTCCAAAAATGTCCATCCTCCCAAATTTTTCCCAAATTTGGGTTATATGGGAGAGTTGACCCAAAAATCCCATTTTGGAATAAAAAACTTTATTTACAAATAATTCTCCAAATTTAATACTTTTTCAACTATAACAACAATTTAACTTGCTCTTTAATTCAAAAATCGATTTCTTCAATCAATTAAATTTAACCTTTCAAATATCAAAATCCAATAGAATGCAATTACATCTATTGCGATAAAATACTAAACTTTCTTTTCAACAGCATATATATAAATGCATTAAATATTCGAAAACGGTCATTAATTCAAATTTACTTCCAATTTAAAACAGGCAATTCATTAACAAGAAAAATCGCATAACGAAAACCCGTTTACTTTAGCCCATTAATCTTCATTGCACAAACGCATATTTACTCAAAATAATTACTAAGGACTAATCAACCAAATTAACCATGCACACCAAGCACGCAAATCGAGAAGGTCAACCAAACAGACGACTCGCAAACCCAAACAAGAAGGGGTCACCGACGACGACTGGTGATGCTCACTTGAGCACGACTAAGGTCAACTAGGGTCTTACGACCACCTAATCCAACTCTAAGGATTAATAGATATGCTCAAACCTGCAAAACCAGGTGACGACGAACCTCGCACTCATGCGACTTCGTACCTGAAATCTCCTGCAACAAAAGATCATACATGCATACATATATACAATTTAATGAAATCATTAGTCCGATACTAACATCACGAAATAGGAACACTAAAAATCTGCATACAACTAGTGTGAGAACCACATCAATAGCTATGCGTAAAATCAACATCTGACTATCACATAATATTTCGATAGACTAATCCAGATTAAACCAAGGTTAGAAATAGACTAGGGTAGGGGTACTACATGCATCTCAGTATTCCAAAATCTAAATTCAAATCCAAAGTGAAAATTAAAATCAAATTCAACTTCAAAATCCTACAACACATGTTGAAAATCAAATTGATTGATCAAATCAGTTAACTAGTTAGTTAACTTAGTTAACTCTTCAATCACCCATTTTCACTCAAAATCAACTTTTTTCTAACTAATCAATCAATTCAGTCTTCTAATCCATCTAATCAGTCATCTCCCCAATCAACCCAATCAACTAGCTAATCAATTGAGTTCACTCTTCAATCATTTGAGTTCACTCTTCAATCAATCTAAGTTAACATACCAATCAATTGAGTTTATTGATCAATCAAACTTAGTTATCTATCAATCAACACTTGAGTTCTATTTCTCACCTCCTTTGTGTTGTAAATCTATAAATTCAACCTCTTTTCTCAATTGAATCTAGAATCATAGTCTTCAAAATTATTGTCTATCTTATGCAAGAAATCCCAGTGCAACATCTGGGAGCCACCTACATCAGCAATATGGAGAAGAACAATGGAAGCCACAATACTATTGAGGGAGTTTTTATTTGATTTGTTGTTCAATTCTCTTGATTAGTATTCTATTTCATTGTTTTGTGTTTGAATCTATTAATTAGTTAAGAATTGGTGATTCATTCTTACTTCCTAATTAGCATAGATTTAATGATTTCAAGCATGAAAACAATGGTGAAACCGACGTGAAACATGAATTCTGACCTCATTTTTTTCTAAGTTGTTGGGCCGTACAGGAAATCCTAGTGCAACATCTAAGAGCCACCTACATCACCAATATGGAGAAGAACAACGGAAGCCGCACAATACTATTGAGGGAGTTTTTATTTAATTTGTTGTTTAATTCTCTTGATTAGTATTCTATTTCATTGGTTTATGTTTGAATCTATTAACTAGTTAAGAATTGGTGATTCGTTCTTACTTCCTAATTAGCATAGATTTAAATTTTATTTATTTTTGAATAAAGGGGTAAAAACTTTATTGAAGAACTTAATCAAGAATTACAACAGAGAACCAAAGTCTCAGAGCCCCAAGAGGGAAACACACGCCCAACCCAAGAGAGAACCAGAGTCTCAAGGCCCCAGGGGGGGACCACAAACCCAACCCAAAATCAGCTAGCTTCATAACTATCCATATCCTCAGCAAATATCTTATGCAGGTCCAGACAGTAATCTGGGGAAAGTTGCTCCCACCATTGAACTTCCAGTCATCATCATGCTCTGAAGCCCACTTAGCTAGACAATCAATTTCTCTATTCCATTCACAAGGAATGTGGATGAAAGAAACCTTCTCCATCATAGAGAAAATATCAAGAATATGGTGAACGATCCTTGCCAACTACCAATGCACCCCTCACTTTCTGCTCAATCAGTAAATTAACAATAATTTGCGAATCCGATTCACAGATAATCTGCTGCCACCCCATCTCCAAGGCGTGCTCCAGGGAATAGAAAATTGCTAATCCCTCCATAAAATTATTAGACTGCTGCCCTTTATGCACCAAGAAGAAGAAGACTACCTCTTCCCTACTATCCCTACCAACATTGCCAATCCCAGCAAGACCCAGGTTACCCCTAGAGGAACCATCAGTGTTAATCTTGATGAACTCATCCTAAGGGGGTGTCCACCTTCCCATCCTTTGAAATTTCTTCATAGCATGTCTATTTCTCTTGACACATGCCGAGGCAGGTGACATCTCCTACATACCCAACCTACTCACAATATCAGTCTCTCCTCTATCCAGAGGAAAATTCACCACACATTTAGCTTCCATTGTCTCCCAAATCATACCAATGATTCTATTCTACACTTGTTGAACTAACAATCTGACCTCCCTAAAGATCCTCCTATTCCTCTCCAGCCAAATTTGCCAAAGGATGAAAATAGGCCCAATATTCCAGACAGTCTGGGGAAAAGAGGATAGGATGGGAGGCCTGCCCAAACTACTCCAAAA
The DNA here is from genome assembly GCF_030272615.1 of Cryptomeria japonica. Classification (NCBI taxonomy): domain Eukaryota; kingdom Viridiplantae; phylum Streptophyta; class Pinopsida; order Cupressales; family Cupressaceae; genus Cryptomeria; species Cryptomeria japonica. The sequence goes on along the minus strand of NC_081407.1, from coordinate 269,624,184 downwards.
CTCCACCAAAGAATCTGCATGAACACAAGGATGCTTCCACACCCCCACCAGTAATGCCAAATTAGCAGTGAGAAAGGACATCTGAAGAATAGGTGTGAGAAATCCTCCTCCCCATTACCTCACAATACACAGATGGAAGGCCCAAGGAATCCCCTCTTATGAATGTTGTCCCAAGTAAGACATCTATTCAAAGCCAAAGTCCAAGCGAAACAGTTACACTTTGCCAACAAAAAATATTCCATACCTGTTTCCACCAAGGCACCTCCCTCCCCTCCAATCTTCGGGACAACAACTCCAATCTTCGGGACAACAACTCCTGGTAACCACTAGCAACAGTGAAAACACCCTTAGGATTCAGGGACTAAGTAAGTCTATCCCTACCCTTAAGAGAGCTATAGTATCTGTTTGCCAAGATTTTATACAGTTCAACACATTCTTCATCCATATCAGCAATCGGCCATTCATTAGGAGTCTTCCACTGGTCCAACTCCAAATGCTCACACCTATAAACAACCTTAAAGTCTCACCCTAGACCATCCTACCTCTAGGAACCTCTGGCAAAGAGTCCCAAGATTGGGAAACTGATCAATGATGGGGGGATACCCATCCCACGAGTCAAAACAAAAAAACACCTCTTCCCCCCTCTTACATATCCAGAAAAGTCCTGCCTTTATAAGAGAGGCCCCTTTCTTGAGAGTTCTCCAAATTGAAGAACCCTTTCCCTCAAGTGGATACCTTGGGATTTCCTCCTTCGGGATCCTCTGCATGTATTTATGGGCCAATATTCTAGGCCAACCTCGGTCCTGTTCAACACATCATCTCTAATACAATTTAGCTGCCAAAGCCTCCCCAAATAAAACAGATTGCCTTAAGCCAAGCCCACCCGAGTGTTCGGGCTACACACCAAGTCCCAATTGACAAGACACTATTTGTAGGAGGACAGAGTGCCTGCCCATAAGAATTGCCTTTCTAGAGAATCCAAACCCTTCAGGAACCACTTAGGGGCCACTTGGAGCATACACCGATAAATTGGAAGAGCTTGAACCACCGACTGGATCAGTTGAACCCTCCCAACAAAAGATAACCCTGCCACAAATCCCTGAGAGGGTTACCAGTAGAGATAGGAATACCTAGGTAAGTCAAGGAGAGAGAACCAACCTAGAATCTTAGGATATGAGCAATCCTTCTTTGGATATTTCCTGGAGTGTTGAAAAAGATAATGAAAATTTATCCTCATTGATCAACTGACCCGAAGCCACAAGATGAACATCAAAAAATTTGCGCAGATTCGAGGCTTCTCTAATCCGGGCTAGTCCCATTAGGGCCGTGTCATCAACAAACTGCAAATGGGATTGAGGATGCAGGTCAATTCCCCATTTCCAACCTTGAATAATTGCCAAACTTATATTATGCTTAATCAACCTCCCCAGACCCTCAGCCAGAAGAATGAATAAGTATGGGGAGAGGGGGTCCCCCTGGCAAAGACCCCTAGAAGCACTAAACAACTCTATATGATCTTCATTGATTAGCATCGAGAAAGAGGTAGACGTAACACAACTCATAACCCATTGAATTCATTCATCAGCAAAGCCAAAGGCCCTAAGGATCTTCTGGAGAAAGGACCAACGAACTCTATCATAGGCCTTAGCCATATCCAGCTTAATAAACATATCTTTTTCCTTGGAAGCCGCCATAGAATTAATAGTCTCAGTAGCAATGACCACCCCATCTAGAATTTGGTGACCCTCCACAAACCCACTCAGCTCCTCAAAGATGACATCCCCGAGCCAGTTCTTCAACCTCTTCGCTATCACCTTAGAAATGATCTTATAGATCACATTACAGAGAGAGATAGGATGGAACTGGCCTAACCGGTTAGCCCCATCACACTTGGGGATTAGTGCAATGAAAGTCGCATTCAAAGCACAAAGCATCTGCTTGTTCCTTTCAGACTCTTGGACCACCTCCAACAAGTCCAATTTGATAATATCCCAGAAGTCTTGAAAGAACTCAACTAGGAACCCATTCGGACTAGGGGATTTTCCTTTCCTCATGAGGAAAACAATCCTCTCAAGTTCTTCCAGCAAAATAGGACCCATAAGCTACTCATTCATCTCCCTAGTAACTATGGAAGGAATACAAGCGAGAACCTGATTCTCCTCATCTGACTCCCCCTGATTATCCTCTCTAAAGATGGACCGAAAATACTGTAAAGCCTCCCTAGAGATCTCCTGCAAGGATAAACATTGCTCACCTCTATCATTGACTAGAACAAGAATAGAATTACCACATCTTCTTGCTTTCATTGAGTTGAAGAAGAACACAGTATTCTTGTCCCCTGCTTGAAGCCAATCAACATGAGCTCTCTGTTTCCAATAGATTTCCTCTCTAAGCTCCCATTCCTCTAAATCCTTGACAACCTTGTCTTCCTCCCTAAGCAAGGCTTCAGTCAAACCATATCTCCCTGGTAATGTCATTCAACACTAATTGAGCATCCTTCTTAGCATGAAAAATATTCCCAAAACACTGGTGGTTCCACCATTTAAGCTGAACCTTAACAAATTGCAGCTGCTTGGTAAAAGTGCACATAGTAGTGCCAAAGGCTAGCCTCCCTTTCCTCCACCATCCTACAACATGATCCTGCAAAGAAGGATCCCGCAACTACATAAGCTAGAATTTGAATGAAGGAGTGTGAGTGACTCGAGTAGAAGAAGACACCAGCTTTATGGGCCAATGGTCCGACCCTCTCTAGTCAAGAATCTCCGAACATGTGGACCACCCCCCACCAACCCAAAAACTAGAAACAAGAAAGCAGTCAAACCTCTCCGCAATCCAATACTCCCCTACCCTCCTGTTGTTCCAAGTAAACAGGCCATTACCAGGCTTAATGTCAACAAGATGCAATGAAGATATACTATCTCGGAGGAGGATAGAAGAAGGTTCCAAATGCATAACACCACCCTTCTTCTCACACAACTCTAAAATGGCATTAAAATCTCCTGCCATAATCCAGGGGTGAAAAGGGAATAGTCCTTGCATAAAAGAAATGTGAGACCATAAATTTTGCTTACCCAGAAGATCAGTGGGGGTATAAATGTTGGTAAACAAAATATATTCGCTAGTCTCAAGACTATAGGCAACTCTAGACAAAGAAGATCTGGAAGCAACCCACTAGATAGGACGAATCCTCAAGGGGTTCCAAAGGTAGGCCACCCAACCAGAGGAGCCAGTTGCCCCCACACACTGACACTCACCTCGCCCCCACAGCTTCGACACCACACCCATCATACTTTCCACAAAAAGTTTAGTTTCCTACAGGAACAAGAAATAAGGAGAATGACTCCTAATCAATTCCCAAACAATTTTTGTTTAGGGCCATTGTTCAAGCCCCTTACATTCCATGATAGCACAATCATTTCAGAAGATTTGAAAAGTGAGAATCCAATGTCTTAACTGACCTTGATTCAACCAAATTTTCCCCCATCAGTTTGATCTTATCCAAATCCTTCTTTCTACCAACCTTTGAATTCTTCTCTGCAGAACCTTTCTTAATATATTTCTAATGAAGACCCAGGTGTGCGGGGGTTTTATGACTTTTACCCCTTGTCGGTTCTAATTTATGAGCTGTCGGAGAACCCTCCTCCCAACCAAATTTACTTCTGCACTAGAAGTGGATCCTAGCTGGACCACTACTAGCTGATCCATCTCCATATGCTGGCTTCCAGCCACTTACAGAGCCTGAGTAGAGTCCCTGATCACGCTTCCCAGAACCACCCCTGAAGCACCTTGATCCAAAGGGATTAACCCCAGATTCACTTCCTATTAGCTAAGGTCATCCAGGGCTTTGAATCTATTAAAGATATCCTCCTCTTGTCTCTCTCACAAAGACCTCTTTTGTCCTTGACTCCTATTCTTAGTCTTAACATAGACAAAACCATCGGCACCACCAACCCCATCCGACAAAGAAGCCTTTCCTCTATCAGCCCCATCTAGGTTATGGGCCGACTGCTGAGGTTGGCTCACCACCTGTTTATACCTAGGACACTTGCACTGTAGATGACCATACTCATGACACAGATGATATTGAAATGGTAAAGTCTCATAGTCCAACTGTTGCACCCAAGAATAAGAGCCCGTACACATATCTATAACATCTGGCAAGGGTTTGCTAAGATCAATTTCAACACATATACGAGAATAAGTCATTACCTTTCTCCCTAGGGTTTAAGTTGAAGGCCCCATTGGCTTCCCCAACAATGAAGTGAGCATCCTCAATACATCCTCCTGACAACATTCCACCATAAAGCGCAGTAAGCGATCCCACACTGGTACCCTATTCAGGAGATCCTCCGAAGGGTTAAACCCCGCATGCCAAGGTTTGATAAACAACCCCACCTGGTTGTAAAAATATGGGCCTCCTTCAAAAACACTATTACGATCATCCATGCAATTAAAAGTAACCATGAAGTAGTTGTTTGCTAGTAGCATAATCTCCATTTCCCCTTCCGGTGCCCAAGTCCTCTGTGCCTAGTTTTCCAAAAACTGCAAGGAAACCCTCATCCCCAAAAACTTGCAATATAGCAAGTGCTTTGAAAAGTATTCAACATCTTCAGCTATCATCTCTGGAGCAATAACCAACCTCGACCTCTCACTGCATCTCTCCTGACATCCACTAAACTTCGTAATATGAGAGCCACCACCACTGCCAGACCCTGAATCTGAGGTAAAAAGCTTATTATCAAAAGTCTTGATACTTTGGGATGGGGTTTTTGAACCCACTGCAGCCTGGAAATCCAAGACGGGATGTTCCTTTGAAGCCTCTCCACCAAAACTCGACATTGATCCTCCCAAGAACCCCACCCCAAAAGGGCCGAGCAAGGAAACCCGATAATAAAAGAAACCAACACCCCTCCCAATCACCACCAAGAGGCATCAAAAAATGTAGCCCCCAAATCCACAGAAAAGACAAAGACAAAAGAAACCCCTAAACCCCCCAAACACCCCCCCACCAACGCAGAACAAAAACCCCCAAACCCGGCGCCCACACCCCTACCGTGACCCCTCACAGCCACCAGCACACGACCCGGCCAACCAAGGCGCTGCCTAACCCTTCACCCAACCTCTCACCCCTCACCACCAAACGCAGACCCAAAAACAACACTCACGAGCTAGGGCTCAGGTGCCCTAGCTCGACACCAACAACCGCTCGCGACGCCATCCTTTCACCTCTTGTGACCTAGCATAGATTTAATGATTTCAAGCATGAAAACAAGTGTATTTACTTTTAGGATTAAGGCTAATTAATTTTAATGAAGAATCTAGAATTTTGACTAATGTAGATTTTAAAATAAATTTTTATATATGAAACATCTATAGACTATTGCAGATTTTATCTTTCGCACAAATTGAATCTACATGAATAAATTACTTCTACATTTGTGGATTTGATTATGTAAGTTATGTACTTTTTCTTCCTAGTTCTTTTGATTTACTATATTCTACTTTGCTCTAACAACTAGATGTATTTATGGATACCTTTAAAGGGCTATTACATCACTAGGGTATAGATCCTCTTAGGTCAAACCCAATAATATAGATTCTTTAGAACTATGAAAAAATAAAGGGCAACAAGTTATATTTATATTAATTGTTATATGCATGAAAACGGGTAACGAAAATGGGGCTTTAAGTGGTCACTTATAAAAAATAGGAAAGACTAATCTTGAGTGAGAAATTGAAGAGAATTATGCTCAAATATTGAAGATGCAACAAGAACATGATTTGTAGTTCTTTGAATATAATTTCTAAAGTACTATTATTTTTTATGATAGACATTAAGAGCTTAAAATAGGGGGAGCACACAAAGAGTTCATATTTCTATCAAAAAAAAAATAACATAGTGTCTAGTGTGCTTCCCTAAAAATATTTTGTTATTATTATTTCAAAAATTTATTTTGATAAAAAATTAGCTAATACCATTTTTTTTTAATTAGATAAAGTGGGAGAGGGCCCAATTCTATACATATTATCTTGTTCGTTGACAAAGAGGGGTCTCATGAGGGGTGAAACAACCAAAAAACAAAGGCTTTTAAACCAAAGCTAAGAACCCGTGAGAAACAAGGGTCCCTACCCTAGAAAAATAACTACCCTTAGAAAATAAATGAAAGAGGGAGATAATAGGTACTAGGACCTTTTCTCCATCTACTAACAATCATCTAGGTGAAGCTATCCTCTTATTTCCCACCAAGAGGGGGAAGAAGAGGTGGAGGTCTTGTAGTAGGGAGAAAAATAGTCATTGAAAGGGGAAAAATAGAAGGAGAGGGAGAGGGAGAGAGGTGACCAAATACAATTGAAGAAGGAGAAATGGTTGAAGGAGCAATAGGAAGAGAGAAAACAAAATAAATAATTGTAGAAGGGACAACAAGTTCCTTGATAGGGGACTCCTCAAAATCTTGTGAAGAGGCATCCATAAAAGAGGCCAAATAATCAACCTTCAAGTGATCATTAGAAGCATTCTTCCATCAAGTAGAATGCCTTTTCTAATGACCCAAATAACAAGTCCAAGATAAATGTCCAATAGCAAAGAAATAATGATGACGAAAAGGGATGCCCTCTGTAGACACTTAAAAATAATTACTTTTAATTATTTTTAATTCCTCACATAATTAATTAATTAATTATGTTAATTCAAATTATCCTCAATATTAATTAAATATAATTAATATTGTCACTATAGTATGTGATTGATTTATTTAATAAATCAATCCCTTTCTTTATTCTTCTAAAAAATTAAATCCTCACAAATCGTCCTCTTGGCTAATTAATTTCAATTAATTAGTTAACCTACATGATTCTTACAAACCATCTTCTTAATTCATCATTAACCTAATAAAGTCTTATAGAAACTCCCTAAACTCACTTAACCTTATTCTTCTAATTTTTAATTCCCTCCACTCATTCTCTCTCCTAGTCAAATCCTCCTACAAATCCTAATCCCACCTAACATTTCCTCTAATCCCCCTCCTAATGAGTTGCTAATGGCTAATCATCATGATTAGCCATGAAGTCAACTCCTTGTCCCTTCCATCCAACCACTAGCTTTTAATGCTCTTTTCCTAGGTGAATGTGAGATTTTCAAAATCTCACAATCCTCTAGGCATCTCCTCTCCCAAGGAATTTTTAATTCCTTCTTATTCCTCCAATCCCCATGATTATCCCTTCTTGGAGAATTTTAAATTCCTCCTCCCCATTCTTCAAGGAATGTCACATCCCTTTCTCCTCTCAAGGCACATTGAGAAGTCTTCCCAATGCACTTTGCTCTTCTCAAGGTACCTTGGGAAGGCTTCCCAATGTACCTTGAGGAGTGTGGAGACAAGAAATGCCTTTAAGGCATATCTCTTGGTCTCTACACCCTCTCTTGGGCCTTGTGAGAGCTCACAAGCAATCCTAGCCCTTCATCTTGAATCCATCCTAGCCATCCATTTTTCCTCTCCTCTTCCTATAAATTGAGGATGCCATCCCTTCATTTTTGATTTGCAAGTTCAGTAATCTTATGCTGCCCTTTTGAGCCTAGGAAAATCATTTTAGCATCCTTATCATGTTCAAATCATATCTCATCCACACTTGATCATCTCATTTCCATCATCCTCCAAGATCCATCTCATTTGTGCACAACATTGGAGAGCCATCCACATCAAGCAAGCAAGAGGAGCACATCAAGTGGAGCATCATCCAAGGGCACCTTCACTTAATCAAGCTCCATCCGAAGGAGAAGGTATAAGGTTTGTGAGGTATATGAATTCTTATTCTTGTTTTAAGCATTTCAAATTATGTCTTTCAATTTCATATGATTATATGTTTGATTTGCATGCTTATTAACTAATCCACCTCACAGGTCTTTTCCCCCTCTTCACCCTCATAATCCATAGTAGAGACTAAGGTCAGTCCCCAACCATTAAAAATACCCCATCATGAAGGGACAAAGAGTGATCAACATCTACCAAAAGGAGAGAAAAGGTAGAGTTCCCCATACAAGAAGTAGACTCATCATCCTTCAAGGACTTACCAATATAAAACTAACTATGGCTTCATAGAAAGTCATCTCCTAGGATTAGAGAGGAAGATTTGATAGTTGCACTCAGATAGGACACACATTCAAAGGTACAAAAAGGTTGTTGAAAGTAGAAGACCAAGGCTTAAGAGAAAGATGATAATCACCCCAAGCCTAAACTCTATCCAAAATTGAGTTCCTCTCTTCCAAGGAAGAAAATGAAGTAATGAAGAAGCATTTGAGACAAGGGTAAAGCTCAATCTTACCCACCCCAAGGGACTTCCAAGAATCCACAACCCAAGCAAGAAGATCCTAAAGAGAAACCCAAAGACCAAAAAATTTGCAAACTAGAGCACCTCTCAGGTAGAAATCTTCATTTTCCACTACATCTTTCCCACAAACCACCACAGGGGTAGGGGGTCTTAGGACAAGGAAGAGGACAAGAGACACTTTAGGGAGGAGGAGCACCAAATGAATGAGAAATCTAGGGAAAACTCCTAGCAGCCTTACCTAGAACCGGAGGAGCAGAAGCCACAATAGTAGAAGACCCCATGACACCCAAAATAGGGAGCCCCATAATAGGGATACCAACTCTGTCAAATCCCAAACCTACATCAACATGGAAAATAGCACCATCAAACCTAAAACCCACATTTGGAGCAAGGGAAAAAGTAGAAACAACATCTAAGGCAAAGGTGACAACATTAGCAAATACACCTGTAGAGGTGGCAACACCAACAAAAACACCTGCATAGGCAAGGGTGGGTAAAAATTCAATGCACAAAGAAACAAGGGCCAAAATAGAGGTTGCATTGTGTGCAAGGATGGTGAGAGAATTGACACAAGAACCCCCACACATAGAAGCAAAAGGAACAAGGACCAAGATATTTGTACAACAAGTAGGGATAACTACACAAGCATGAACCATTTCAATCATGAGATCCATTTCTATTAATGATAACACCATTTAGTCTATGCCCATTTTTTTTCTAATTTTTTAATTAATTTCCACACCATATATAAATAATTTAAACATTATTTTCTTTATATTTTAGTGTAGTTTCAATTTATACGATATGCTTATCCTATTTTTTCTAACCTTATCAAACCTTTTAAGAGCTCATATTAAAGACATAATTTTAGAGGTTTAATAATATACGACTTTAACTCAGCTTAATCTATGCTTTATCAATAAATATTATTTGAGTGTCACAACTTGATAAAAAGTTACAGGTTTGTGTGTGTGCGAGCTTACGAGTTGCATTTGTGAATGAAACTTAATAGGATTTATATTTGGTTCTAGCAAAACTTATTACATGTGTGCGTGTATATGTATTGCTATTTTACATATTTTAATTAGTGAGGTCTAGTAGGCTTGCTCATGGTTACTATTTCAAAATGGAAATGAATGCCTATCTATGTTTCTACATTTATTTATAATTACCTCGTGAAATACTTCAAGGGATCACCCTCTTAGGTTTAACAAATCCGAGAACAAATAGGATTTTCTCAATCTAATACTTGTCTTCAAACTATATAGTCCTTATTGATTAACCCTCCTCTCTCACTATTATAGCATTTTCCCCTTATACTTGTAGTGGTTTCCATTTCTATAACTATAGTTTCAATGGACAAAACATGAGAGGTACAAATAGATAGGGGGTAAAACTATGATTAAAAAATAGGTACCTAAGATATATTGTATAAAGAGGGGATAAATTAATAAGAACTATGTGCTAAGATAGGGTACACAAAATTTAAGATATAGGGGTTAAAAATAAACTTAGGGGTTTTATTTAAGATTCCATAATCAAAGACCATATAGAAAATATTTACGAAGTGAATTTCCTAGGATACATCCATGTATATGTTTGTCCTACCAAGGGTCACATCACTTTTTTCATTTTTACTTTTAAAATTATATATATACATAACTATTATGTATAATCTAGATAAATTTAAGGAAAGTAATAAAATTAATCTAAATTGATTTATGCTCTTGTTGCATTTTTTTAATTAAAATAAAAATTAATATAAAGTATTAAATCCCACACACTACAATCATATGTATATTATTTTGTTTTTTATATTTTAATACACTCTTATTATATCTATGGTTTGGAGTGCAACTCATTCAAATTATTGATATCTCACTTGGAACCTACCTAGGAAGTGGTGATATGCTATACCAAGTTAATTGGACATAATGTAAATATTGCATAGTCTAGACATTTTTAATAAGAAAATAATGATAAGCCATAATTTTGTAGAAAAAGAAAAAAATAGAACCACTACATTAGATAAATCATACATATTGCTTTTGATTATTATAATTACTTATAATCATTTTTGGAAGAATAATAGTAGGAAAGACCCCCAAGTCCTCACATCATATCACATTCCAAAGATATGCGAAGTGTAAAGAGTTTTTGAACTTGGAAGAAAAATGGGATATGTTAGTATTGAAAAAGACTGTTTTTTGGAGGCTCGATGAAATGTGGAAATGTTGGTTGAGAAGCAATTGGTAATGGATGATAAGCGATTGATAATAATTTAAATTATTATTTACAATTTATCTAAGGTATCACCTCTAATCTTGCTTTTTTTAAAGTAAATATGCTTGTCACTTCTCTCCTTGAAAATGTAAATCCTATCTACATTCGGCACATCTTTGGGCTGTGATATGATGTGAGGATGTGGGTCATGTCTACCATTATTCTTCTAAGAAAACCACACACAATTGATAACAATACACAATAATAAAAATTAACCCATAATTTGTCTAAGTTAATTTATCTAGTTCTTATTTTTTCTAAAGTAATATGGTTAATCTATTTTCGCTCTTAAAAAATATAAAGACACTCTATATTTGGCATATCTTTGGTTTGTGATATGATGTGAGGATGTGGGGTCTTTCTTGTACCATTTTTTGTTCAAGCGTAAAGAGTGTTTACACTTGACATATCTTTGGGCTATAATATGACGTGAGGATGTGGGGTCTTGCTTACTATTATTCTTCTAAAACAATAACAAGAAATTATAATAATTAAAAGAAATATGTATGATTTTAATGCCTATAATTTTTTCATGATTTTTATGCCTCTAATTTTTTATTTTTTCTAAATAAATATGGCTTGCCATTCTTTGCTTGTTAAATATGCCTAGAGTATGTGATATTTTGTATTATGTCCATTTAACTTGGTAGAATATATCAACACTTCAAAGGTAGGTTGCAAGAGAGATGTCAATAATTTGGACGAGGTGCACTCCAAAGCCTAAATATAATAATAATTTATTAAAATATAAATAACATAATAATTTACTTATGATCATAGTGTATGGGATTTATATTTGATTAAGGATAAACAAATTTTGAGGGGACTCGAAACCCCAAACAACAGGTTTTGAAGGAACCCAAAACCCTCAGATTTTATCAGGATCTGGAACCCACAATACAATGCTACCTAAAGGAATAATCATAAAAAAACCAGCAGCCCAACCACAACCGAGACTGAAAAGACCAGCTCTTAATACATGCACAAGGGTTTTACTAAGGCTCTCTTAACCTTCAACTGACACCATGGGTGTTTTCAGGAACTGATAACCTTCTAAGCCACCAGATTACAACAGGTAGGCATACATTCACAATCTAAACTCAAAGGGTTTTGAAAGGCTCCCCTAACCTTTAGCTTGGGTTTTGAACTGGCTCCCAAAGCTAGCAAAGAAGGGTTTTCCTAGGCCCCCTTAACCTACAACATAGACCTTAGATCTCCAAAAGAAAAACCTGTCCTTAACCAAAAACCAAAACAACAACTAGCGAGGCTGGGCCCTTGAAAACTACCAGCATCCAACCTGCCTGTGGGTTTTACAAGGATCCCACAACCTTAACCATGCATAAAAAATATAAACAAAGAGAAAAAGCCAAAAGGGGGATTTGAAAGGCATCCCAAACCTTCAAAATGGGTTTTAAAATGGATCCCATAACTAGTAGGAGGATGCTCATCACCACCCAACATCTGATGAGAGCCCACCTTCTAGCACAACATTCTCCCACCTCTATAGGACAGGAAACCACCTCAATAGGAGTTGGAAGGAAAGAGACCATCCGTAGAGAGAACCAAGCTTCTAACCACAAAACATAGTCTAGCAACCAATAAGTAATCTCATGATGCTTAGTTGGATGGAAGGGTTTTGAAAAGGCTCCCAAAACCTTGAACATAAAGAGAGGCTAGCACCATAAACACTCTATGCCAACAAGCCTCACCAGAATCTCCACCTATATAGGAGAAGAGGGAAAAAAACCCAACAGCAAAGAGATAAGCACAAGAGCACATCCAACCTCAAAAAATAGGGTATCCAATACCCCCTGCAGGAGCCATCCCACAAAACTCAACCCACAACTCTTCCCCTCTATAGAAGAGTGGTTCACCTCAATAAGGCAGATTGAGAGAAATGGAAATAAGACATCTTGTGAAACACCATATAATCTCTTGAAATAAATAGATCCCTAAAATAACTCACAATCTGCAAGAGAAAACTCTAAAAACCACACCAAAAAGATGCAGGGACCTCCCAGATAGAGACCCCCATCCACACCAGATCTTTCCCAAAGGCCAAAAAACAACCCATGGGGAAAAGGGTTTCCAAGAAAACACAAACTCTACCCGGATCCCAAATAGCCCCCTCACACCAAGGCTCAACCAAGAAAGCACAATCAACGAACATAACATAGACCACCACAACCACCACATAAACCTTCTTGCACAACATAACGACCAACATCTGCATCTCCACATCATAGACCCACCAGGTCCAAAAGAAAGCCCATCCTAGATCCAAAGCCAAGCAACTGCAGAGCCATCGTCCACCATAGACAACATATATAGGAAGGGAAGTTGAGAGGATAGGACAGAGAACCCCATCAACACGCACAACCTCATTTGCACCCACAACACCCATCGCAGAAATCACCATTGGTTGAAAAAGTTTTCCATCGACCACAATGTCACAACCCATAGGAAGAGAAGAGTCTGTGTCAGCAACATACATCTTCAGGCACAAAGAAACAACACACTCTCCTGCCAAACAACAAGTCAGACCACCAATTTGACACCAGCCAAGCACGAGTAGCCCACGAGGCACAAAAAGGTCGCTCCCATCATCCCTAGACACAACAACACCATTGAACCAAGGGGTAGAGAAAAAAACACAGAAGTATTTGTAGGAAGCTGACGGAAAGGGAAAAACCCACACAATGCCAAGCATCTCCAGAAGACTCCCTACTCTGCAGTCCTCCTATCGTTTCCTCTCATCGTCATTTTTGTCTTCATCTTCACTCCTCTCATATGCAACCTCTCCTACCTAACCATGGCCTCTTGAAACCCTAATGCCACTACTGCTCCTTCTCCGGCCCATTTCTTGTTGACAGTGTATGGGATTTGTTGCTTTATATTAATGTTTATGTTAATTAAATAAATGCAACAACAAGAGTATAAATCAATTTAGATTAATATTTCTTACATTCTCTAAATTAATCTAGGTTAATAAGTGATTGGTATAGGTAATTTTTTTTTAAGAAAGTAAATGTAATAAATGTAATAAATGAGCTATATTTAGTTTTATGCTTAAGAATAAATAATTTTGATGAAGATCCTAGAATTTTGGCTATTGCAGATTTAAAATGATGTTTCTTTATTTGGAAAATATTCACATAATATTGTAGATTTTTTATTTCACACAAATTGAATTTGCACTTGCATATTGTCTCTAAATTTGAAAATTTGATCCTAACATCTATGGGTTACTCATAATTTTCTTGATTTTCTACTTTCTACTTTGCTCTAATAACTCATGGTATTTATGGATACCTTAAAAAAGGTTATTAAATCATTAGAGGATAAACTCTCTTAGGTCATCTTCCAAAAAAATTGGGGTTTATATCCTTGGAAATGACTAAGGAAAACAAATTATAGTCATGCAAATTCTTTAGGATGAATATGTAGATTTAGATTCATTTTAGATGCTCTAATTAGAGTCTTCTACTACTCCTTACTTAAATGTAAATGATATTAGAAGGATTCTTCGTAATAACGAATACATGTAATTAAATGATTTAAACACAAAACCATAACAATAAACCATTCAAATGTGTATTTAGTTACCTCATATTTGTTAGTGAAATTGGTAGAATTTTACCATAAAATAAATTTGAATATTTAAATGTTAGTGGTCAAATATGTGTGTATAAGACTGATCCAATATATTGGAGTACTAAAGTTAATGTGGAGTATATATTTAAATATAGTGGATAAAATAAATGTGAATCACATGGGAAATTTTATAGATACTTGGATAGGGTACATTAATAATTGTGGTAATGTGTTTATATGAGAATAGATGAAGTTTATGAGAATTAGTCCAATTTCTCACAAGATTGTGCCATTCATCAATAAGATTTCTAAAAAAGAGCACATATAAAAATGAGATGTTGCATACAAATTTTACCATTGTATTTTACCCCACTTTGAGGTGCATGTGAATCTTAAAATGGCCATTTATATCAAACTATGTAGCACTAATAAACATGTATATAATGTAAATATTCATACATAAAAGGATACGTTGGTTCATATAAAATAATGGAATTGATTAAATATTTATTGTGTAAGTCCATCATTTGACATGTGTGCTCCATGTGAACCACAAAATAGAGAAAAATTATGTAGTGAGATTTTAAAAAATTAATTCTTAGAACACAAAATATAAGATCTGATGAATCATTCAGGAAATAGGCTGAGTAAACATTAGGCTTAGAATTTTTTTTCTATATACAAAGTGGTATGGATTGCTATCATATGATATGTTAGAATTTAACATAATATTTGACAATGCTTTTTCTACCCATGATGGCAAGTTTCTCTATATATAGTACTTGTCACTACTTAAGAAATTGAAATAGGAATGTCAGTGATAGTATTTTATCCTCATACAATTGGTTGCATCCATCAGATGAAAGGATTTATAAGAGGGAAATGGTACATGAAATATAAAGTAATAATATTAAGCAAAATATTGTGTGATAAACAACTGGAGCATCTTAAATGATGAGGCGTTGTAACCACATGATGGTTGGAGATGGTAACAAGGTCCTAAGGTTTCTCCAACACGGGCAAATAGAAAAGGTGATGTGGCTGTCAATGGCCAAACATAATGTATGTACCCTAGGGGATTCACTTAGTAAATATTTCCTATATGACCTTTGATTATGGAATCTTATGTAATACACTTAATTTTCATTTCTACCTCTATATCATGAATTTTGGGTATCCCCTCTTCTTACATAATTATTATTAAAGTATCCCCCATTTCTAGTATATATATTGGTATCTATTAGTTAATCATATTTTTACACCCCTATTTATTTTTATCTCTCATTTGCTTAGCCCCAAAACTATAGGTTCCACTCCTTAAAGAAATGACAATCATTGAAAGTATAAGGGGAAAGGTTACAATAGTGAGGGGGAAGTGTTATCAATAAGAAGTGGATAGTTTGAGGCCAAGTGCTAGATTGGGAAAATCCCCTTCACTCTAGGAATTGTAAAACCAAGTAGTGTGACGCCTTGAGGTATTTCACAAGATAATTAAAAATTAATATAGAAACATAATTAGGCCTTGAATTTCATGTTGAAATTTAAACCATAAGAAAGCCTACTAGATGGTAAAAGCACAAACTCATGTCACACTTTTATAAAGGGAGTGGCCAACACAACTAAAACTATTTAACTTCAACCCCATAAAAGTGACATTTCGAAATTGAATTTCAAAATGATGTAAACTGATGAAATGTAAAAATATTAATGAAATTTATGATTGTTATTCTTTAAATATTGTAGTGTTATAAAATTGCACCTCCTGCAATTTTAACCACATTTGAGGTCCTCACCTTGGCGATGACATCTCCTCCCTAATTGCAACCCATTTTTGCATTTTCAACCCTTCACTCTTTCTCCTTCATGACACGTTTCTTCTCTAGACCCTGTCTGGGCCCCAAAATAGGGTACGACTGGGGCATGGCACCCATATCCCCCCTAGGAAAGTGGCATGGTGCCCATGTCCCCCTAGAATAGGGGCATGGCACCCCTGTCCCCACCTCTTAGGGTGGCCCTATGTCAGGTCTGCCCAATCTTCTATGCACAATTTGTCTTTGGGGTTTGCAATTCCTCTTTGTCGACCTTCAGTGGTTGAAAATTAATCCTTGAGGCATGTATAAAAAGGAATTCAATACCCTCATTCAAGGAGGACAGATGACGAATGAACAACAAAATGACAGATAGAGAGTATAAGGAGA
This sequence comes from Cryptomeria japonica, assembly GCF_030272615.1. Lineage (NCBI taxonomy): Eukaryota > Viridiplantae > Streptophyta > Pinopsida > Cupressales > Cupressaceae > Cryptomeria > Cryptomeria japonica. The sequence continues at coordinate 269,607,787 of NC_081407.1, read as the reverse complement.
ATATACAAGATTTCAAGGTCATCATAAAGCATCCAAGCATTCAAGTCTTCTTCATTTATCCATTGGAGCAACATTACAACATTTATTTGCAAGCATGTGTTAGGGTTTTTTCATGTTACATGCCATTTCATATAACATTTGTGGTTACATTCAAGATGCAAAGCAATCATCATCAACAAGTTACAGATCTACAAGGTATACATCTCCATTATTTACATTCAAGCATTTGCAATTACTTTCTTTCTAGGTTGATTCCTCAACTGCGGTTTGACTGAGGCAAACCCCTATCCACAACCCCCCTTTCTTCTCTTTTCTGTGTGTAGGTTGCAGGTGCGCAACTATAATTGCAGGTTTGGGCTTCATTTGCAGAGATGAAAAAACCCTTTTTCGTTTCATGGATTTTGTGGCGGACCATGTACATTCCCACCACGGTCCTGACGAATTTTCTCCAAATTTTCAGGGCAGATCTGTGTCAGTTTCATTAGCCCATATCTGAAGTTACAACGTGATCCCAAACTGGTAGCACCTCATTTCACTCATTCACTCTCTCTTTTCCACATAGTCAACAAGTCAACTTTCTCATTTATAAAAGAGGGTAAATCACACTTCAACCACTTGTAATCCACTTAGAATTCACATCCTTATTTCCCTTGGATTTGGATCTAGCGGATTCAACCCCTCTTTTGAATGTAAAGTTCTTCCCAAGTGAAAATCATCCTAGTGGCTTCCTTTCTCTCTCCTACGTGGGGAGTCACTAGGATCCAATTTTCCACTTTACAAATATATATAAAAAAATTGATTTTTTTTTTGATATTTTAGAAAATCCTCTTCACTCTAGGACTTGTATAACCTAGTCGTGTGACTCCTTGAGGCATTTCACAAGATAATTAAAAATAAATATAGAAACATAATTAGGACTTGATTTCCACCTTGAAATTCAACCATAAGAAAGCCTACTATACTCCACTTATAAACATATGTACAAAATGATGCTATACGCCCATAGTTGGAAATAGTCTATTGTTGGTTGGTGGTACAACTATTTCCATCAATGACAAAGAAGGAGATTGCTATAAACTTGAGTTGTACATTATTATTGATGTTAAACTTGTTCTATTGTGTAAATGCTATAGATGGTCCAAAAATGAGTGCTCAGATGTTGTTATGCTGTCTAGTGGTAATATTAAGTAAATATGAGGTGTTTTTGGAAGAGTACAATAATGTAAGTTACAATATGTAGGAGAGAGTATTTAAGGTCCTTATAGAAGAATTCTCCACATTTCTCTAGTCCTTAATGATTATGGATTGTGGTTTTAGATATACCGTCTACATTCTATGGATGTTACACTATCATGTTTTTAGGTTTTCAGTTATTTAGATGATGAAGTTGGTTGTGGCGGTTCGCTAATAGTGAAGTTGTCTTTTAGGACTGGTTTGAAGAATTCTCTACATTTCTCCAATGTGTTGGTTCAAGTGTTGTGGCTTGGAGGATATGTTCATATGGTTCACATAGTGTTCTAGTTCAAAAATTGAGTATCAGTTTGATTGACAAGTGAAGTCATGTTGTTATGCTTTTAGTGGTGTCAATTGTGTTAGTATTTTGTTAACTTAGTTGGTTTATCTTATTTGAATTAAACACTTTTGGTCTATATATGCTTTGAAGGTTGAGTTAGAATATTGATTTATGGGTCTCACCATGGCATGTGCAGATCTGGATTGAGTAATGTGCATTGGGTGATGCTTTTGGTCCAACTAGTTAATGTGCTTCATTGTTTTAACACATGTTACATTGATGTTGACTTTGGAGGCAGTGTGAACATGTGCGATTAGTTGGAACCAACTTAGGAAGATGTGTTGCGATTTATTTGGGTCTTATTTCTTGGAGTGGACTACATTGTGTGATTTTGTTTGGGTGGACAAATTTATACAATTCATGTATATTCTGTTTATGGCCAACCTAGTTGAGGGTTTCAATGTGTAACATTATAGAAATGAAAGTGCAGATGTGTGAATTGGTGAGTGGATTGTTGTGATTTTGATGTGAATGATATGCAAGCACAAGTGAAGAAGAAAAAGTACAAATTTCAATTTGTGAAGGGCCTTGATGATCATATATTCAGTATGATAGTTTTTTGAGACAATGAATGAAGTGACATATGTTTACCATGATATTGTCTTCTTGACACAATGGTTCAAGGATAGTTTCACAATCAGGAGATCTTGTTCATTTCAATTCATTATTTCTTTATGCCTGTAGAAAGATAGTGATTCCTTTGGCAACTTATGTAGTCTTTTTATTTTGTCGTAAGATTGTGCATCTCAATAATGCAAGTCTCTTGTATCTTTCCCTAATGTTGTACACCTTAGTCTTGCAAATCCAATCAGGTGCAGTGAGATTCCTTGGCCTTGAGCCTAAAATATTGCAATTAGTTATTTATATTGTGAGTGTGATTCTCACCGTGGTTTTTCCCTTCTTAGGTTTTCCATGTAAATCTAGTGTTCTTGTGTGATATGTTTTATGGTTTCATGTTTTATAATTTCAGGAGTAAGTTAATTGTGATTTGAAATTAAGATTATATGTAAGTTTTTTAAGGTCTAGATTGATTTACCCAACCTTTCAATCCTGTGGTGTGTTCAACACTACCTTATCCAAAATTTCAAAATTTCATTAAGAATGTCCATTAACTTATGATCAGGCATCTTTTCTTGTACATGCCCCTGTGGCTCTAAATTTACTTGCGGTATATAACTTGGCATAAAAGGAGAAGAATGATTTTGGGTGCAAAGCCTTTTATTGATCCTCCTCAACCATTTCTTATATGTATCTCCAAGAGAAGTTTGTGATGGAATAAAATTGGGTTGGAGGTATCCAAGAGTACTCGAGAGGTTGGTTCCAAACCCATTTTTATAGGCACAAACTCACTCACAGGCTTGTCATTTTTACATAGTAGTAACAACCTCTTAGTCATTTTTATAGAGTACTAACAACCTCATAGTAATCTTTCCATTCAAAACTTGCAAACTTCTTGTGAGCACCCAATGTGTTCCCCAACATCTCAAGAGTCGATACCTCTCTATATTTAAACAGTAAATTAGGAATCCCAATCCATACTGGGAAAACAGAGTCTAGTTCCAAACCCGGGACAATGTTCGGCGACTAGAAAGAAACTATAAATAGTGAATCCTCCACAAAGAAACTATAAATAGGGATTTGTTTCTTTCCCTTTCATTATAAAAAATGAGAACTAAACCATTTAATGGAATGAAAGAAACCTTCAAGACATTATCTTGAAAATATGAGATATCAAGTCAGATTCCCATACTTGGATAAATGTCATCATCTGTTTTATTTCCAGGTTTCTTGAGGCCACCTGGGAGTTGGAAAGATCCAATGCTAGCAGAGGGTGAGGTTTCCTTATCCACACTTGCTGAACTTGAGGGTCTCTATTGGATCTTCTATGTTGAGCTCCATTCCTCTTTCTTTTGGTTGAATTTTTTATACGAGGTGCAGAGTGTTCCTCTCTTTTGTGTTGATCATTAGGGATTTTTTGTTGTCTCTTAGGGATTTCACGAAAAACTCCTCCTACTTTTTGTGGCACTCCAACATTGAAAAAATACTTGATTATCCTGTCTACGTTCATTTGGGGAATGAGATCCAGCGTGGCCTAGCTGAGTTGGCAGAAGATCTTGGGATCCATGATTCTATGACATGTTGACCTCCACTTTCATTACGCCACATGGGTTTCCTTGGTTCATGAAAATAATTTCTCTTCCATCCTCATTGATACTAAGAGTTCAGAGCCTTCCCAAACTAGGACTGCCTGCATCTAACAAAGTTTTGGTTTCTTACAACTTGCACCATTCAATTATTTTAGAGTATTTTTCTCTCAATTTCTTGAATCATAATATCCATAATAGGATTTCATTTCGTGAGTAAAACTTATTAAATGTGTGCATGTATATGCATTTCTATTTTTACATATGTTTATAAGTGAGGTCTAGTAGGCTTGCTCATGGTTACCATTTCAACATGGAAATCAAGGTCTAATTGTGTTTCTACATTTATTTTTAAATATCTCAAGGGACCAGCCTCCTAGGTTTAACAAATCTTTTTTTTTGATCGATAACATTATATAATATATTACTTAAAATAGAAAAGTTTTACATCCGAAGAGCAGATAGACATTCTGTGACACTATGGGGTCATGCCCCTACTACAACAAGGAACCCAACAAAATACCATCCCACCATGGCCAACAACCACAAAAAAGGCCACTTACATACACAAAAACCCACCAAAGAGGCCCCGAACAACCCATAGAAACTATCTACTAAACCACCATAATGCCTCTTCTCTTGAAAAATTAGGGATACCCCTACTGGGTCATGCCTCTTGCGTCATGTTCCCTCCACCTAGCACCGTTCCTGCCTGCTGCCACATAGAGACCCACGCTCCACCACCTTCACCTGTTTCTTTGGAATCTAGTGTTGAACCAAAGGCCTCCCATCCTCATCTAGAGGGGCCTTAGACCGAATGGGAGTCACCTTCCCACAGTTCTTCACTCGCTCGATCGGCCCCAATTTACGCACAAAATCCACAATCTCGCCCCAACCTTTCCTTGCGTCCTCTTGCTGCAATGCAACCGGCCGGGAAGCTGACCAGATGACAAAAGGCTATAGCGCCCCAACATCCACTTCAATCCTCCTTCATGGGCCTTCCACCAACTTTAGCCCCTCGCTAATGATAGTTTGGGCCACCACTTCCTGCAAACCACCTGCCCATTTGGGTCTCAACACCAAAGAGGTAACCCGTTGCACTTCTTCCATCGACTTTCCCACCTGCAAGGCTAAGGCAGCAAAAACTGATGAAATGTCAAGGTTTGTTCTCAGCCGCCAATCTAGAGCCAGGAATTCCTCTCCAAACAACAACCTCACCGCCCTCTAGAAATCTTCTCCATCCACTCTGAAGACATTCGTTAGCCTATTCCTCGAGATCAGCCCATGAAACGCAGGCAATTGCCCATCCGAAATCAAAGAAAAATTTGCTTCCACCCTTTCTCGCTACTGCACCAAAGAAACCCTGAACATACTACCTACCACTAAGCATCCACCACACAATGCCAGGAATCGAAACTCAAAGGCCTTTAAAAGCCACCACCATCACATGTCATGATTTCTCCACACGCCTCACAGAAAACTAAGCATCATCGCTAGTCACTCACACCGATCGCCTCCATCATCATCCATCACCGCAAGGCCACTTGCAGTAACGTCATAGATCACACACCATGAAGATCTTTAATTCCCACAGGACCATCGCTACAAATGGTCACTTCAAATCGAGCTCAGGTTCACTTTTCTAAGATAAACCAACTAACCAAATTCAAAATCAATAGGATTAAAATTTCTAAAGTCCTCGAACAAACTAAACTTATTTTCCAAGGAGCCATTCACTCCCACATTTGAAAGTTTGTCAGCTTCCAAGTTTGCTTCCCGGAGGACACGAGTCACCTTAAAATCTTCAAAACTGCCCAACAGAAGCTGCATTCTTTGAACCTGCTTGTCTAAGTGTCACGCCTCAATTCGGCCTCAAGCTATCCCATTCACCACAACCTGAGAGTCTCCTTCGAAATGGAGTTTCTTCACTCCCAATTTCCTAGCCATTAGGATAGCTTCTAACGTTGCTTGACACTCAGCAAGGTTGTTCGATCCATTCACCAATCTTTTAGCACCAATGGCAAGAGTGTTGCCTCGATCATCGCGAGCAATCACCCCAACACCAGAAACCCCTGGGTTGCCCCTCGATGTGCCATCAAAATTAATCTTAATCCACCCCTTTTCTGGTGGAGTCCACTTAGGGATTGATTGACCCTGACTCTGAAGATTAGCGCTCAGTAGCCCATTAACAGGCCTGAGCTTAACCAAAGGCCAACTTGACAAAATACCAGCATCAAACTGAGTGAAAGGAACCTTAGCTAAGTTCACATGAGAGGCAGCATTAGAAACCAGTTATGAAATGGCCCTCTCCAATCTGACCAAAAAGCACTTACTATTTTTCGCTTTTCCTTCAAACACTCTTTGATTCCATTCCTTCCAAAGTTCCCATAAAATGGTATAGGGGAAAATCTTCTATATGGCGGAAAAGATAGAAGTCTTACCCAAAACCGGCCAAGATTCCAACCATTCACTCAAGTTCCCTACCATGGTGCCCTTCCAATTCAATCTCTGCAAGCCAAAGAGCCATGCTTCCTGAGCAAACTCATAGTTGAGCAGAAGATGGTCCACATCTTCCTTTGTCTTTTCATAGAGCACACAGCGAAATGGACCAACAAACCCCATTTTCCTCAGACGATCTCCAGAAAGAATCCACCTATTTCCAGCAAGCCAGGAAAATGCCCCCGCTTTTGGTAGACAAACATTATTCCAGCACACCTTAGCTTCCCATTCCTTCGTCCTACCTTCACTCTCCAAAAGAGAGACCCCCACTTTCACAGAGTAGCAGCCACTCTTGGCCCCACACCAGACCATTTCGTCCTCCTCCATCGAAAATGAAACTTCTTGGTTTTCCAGGATCTTTCTCAGATATCTTACCTCCTCCACCCCCAAATTTAACTCTCGAGGATCCTTCCAACTCCAATGCTATCCCAACAAAGGCATATCTTGCGACAAAAAATCCCTCACCTTTGACCCCCAAACCTAACCAGTCTTTAAAACATTTTGTTGGGGGGCCTGAGACTCCAATGATGGATGTCCATCCCAGGAATCCTGCCAAAAGCTCACCTTTTTCCCATCACCAATATGCCAAGATAGATGATTTGTGATCAGGCTCCTGCAGCTCACCAAAAAATTCCACAAAGAAGACCCTCTCGGGGGATCTTCAACCGTTAGAATCCTTTCCTTTTCCCTACTATCCAAATATTTAGCTTATAGAATTCTGACCCACCTCTGCTTCGGTTTACTGTACATTTGCGACACCAACTTAGCCCCCATGGCCTCATTAATAAGTCTTCAATCCCGGAGCCCCGCCCCTCCCCCTCCTTTGGGTTTACAAACTCTGTCCCAAGCCATAAGCAGAATTTTGTCCTGTTCCTGATTTCCATTCCACAAAAACTTTCTCATCTTTTGTTGCATATTCTTAATGATCAAACCTGGGAGTTTAAAATAGGCCATAGGGAAGATAGGCATAGCCGAGACAACTAACTTCAACATCAGAAGATGACAAGCCAAAGAAAGCCACTTGCTCTTCCATCCCTCTATCTTTGCTTTGCAACCATCTAGCAACCCTTTCCAAATGTCCATCTTACCTGCTCCAGAAAAAAGCGGCATACCAAGGAACTTACCAGGAAGTTGTCTAATATTTATTCCAAACAATCTAGCAATAGCTCTCTAAGACCAACATTCCGTGTGGAAAAAAAAGATCTCCGATTTGAGCCAATTAATTTCCTGACCAGTGGCCCAACTAAATCTGTTCAACACTTTCTTCATAACCAAAACCTCGTGCATAGAAGCAACACCGAAAAGACAAGTGTCATCAACAAACTGAGAATGAGTTGTGGAGTCCACCCCTCAAGCAATCTCAATACCCTTCCACAACCCTTGTGCTCTCTTGTGAGCAATTGACCGTCCAAGAACTTCAGCCAACAAAATAAAGAGAAAGGGGGAAATTGGATCCCCTTGCTAAATACCCCGTGATGTTGAAAAGAAGTCTTGAGGACTGCCATTAACTAAAACCGAAGCTGAGAACTGCATAATCATACTAGAAATCCACTTAACCCAAGACTTACCAAACCCAAACCTTACAAGCACAACCACTAGGAAAAACCTATCCACTCTATCGTAGGCTTTTTGAATGTCAAGCTTCAGGATCATTCTTCTCTGTCTACCCTTCATTGCCATGTGGATTGCCTCATGGGCCACAATCACCCCATCCACAATGTTCCTTCCAGGAGTAAAACCACTCTGTTCACAAGAGATCAACTTATCTAAAATTAACTTGAGCCTATTAGCAACAACTTTTGTGATGATTTTGTAGATGGTGTTGCACAGTGAAATAGGATGGAACTCCTCCATCCCTTCCAACTTGGCCTTCTTCAAGATAAGCGCCACCAGAGTGCAATTGAATTCCTTCAAAACAAAGCCTCTGGACCTTGACTCTTCAACCACAGCTAACAAATCCTCACCAGGAACATCCCAAAAGAACTAAAAAAAGAACGTCTGGAACCCGTTTGGTCCTGGTGCTTTCTCCCCACCTAAACCCAAAATAGCAGATTTCACTTCCTTCAATGAAACTGGTTCCTCAAGCATGATATTGTCCTCCCTTGAAACTAAGGGAGGGATTAACTCCAGAAGCTTGGTTTGCAAGCCCGACTGAGCCACCCTACTTCTCCTCCACAAATTTTTGAAGAAGTCAACCACCTCTTTGCTTATGCAGTTTGAGTCTTCAGTGATTGTACCATCCACAATTCGCAGGGAGAGAATCTTATTAAGACTTCACCTTGCTTTCACCGAACTATGGAAGAATTTCGTGTTTCTATCACCAGCTTTAAGCCAGTTTTCTCACGACTTCTGTTTCCAGTAAATCTCCCCCCTTTGCAAAACTTCTCCATATTTGCTAAGCAGATCTTTCTCCGTGAGGAAGTCCACTTCATCCATCCCTTCAGCCAAGACTTTCACATTCAAAGCCCCCAAATCTCCTTCCAGCCTTCTCTTTTCAACAAAGATATTGCCAAACACCTCCCTATTCCATGATTTTAATTTCTGTTTCACAAAGCTAAGCTTCTTGAAAAATGGAAAGGCCAAGAAATATTCCACCACAGGGGCCTCCTTCCACCACCCAGCTACATGATCTCTAAAACTCGGTTCTCTTAACCACATCTTTTCCACCTTGAAGGGACACCGAATTGGTACTTCATCTTTCTGCACTACCAAAGAGACCGGGAAATGGTCCGATCCTGAAATAGCTAACACCTTAGCCTCGAAAACCAAAGTGGCTAAATTCCAATCCCCTGCAAGGAAGAATCTATCTAGCTTCTTAGCAATATTGGAAAATCCCCTTCATCTGTTAGTCCATGTAAAATTCCCACCTTTAGCTGCCACTTCAAATAGAGCATTAATATTAACAAAAGATTGAAAGTCCGATTGCGACCTACACAACCCTCTCACCCCTCCACATTTATCCGAGAAAGAAAGGGTAGCATTGAAGTCCCCAACAACAATAGCTAAAGATGACCTCACTTCCTCTAAATGCTTAGAAATATTCTCCCATAATCTGCACTTTTCCACAACCAAAGTCGGCCCATAGACATTAATAAAAAAACAAGAAAAATTCATGGTCTTCGAATTCACCTTTACCATCTGCCAATGTTTAGAACATGAAACAACAACCACTTTAACAACCAATGGATTCCACAGAATGCCAAGCCCACCTGATGCCCCTTTTGAATCCACAAAAGATCCAAACCACCTCTGCCTTACCCCAAAAATACAAGCAACAACATTACGACCCAACTTTGTTTCCTGAATGCAAATAACTTCTGGCTTAGCCTGATCAAAACCTCTTTTGATCAGACGTCTCTTGTCAGGGGCATTGCAACCTTTGACATTCCAGGTTAGGAACTTCATTAATGTCTAGGAGAGAATAAGTCTCTCTCAGATCTAAGTAGCCTTGTCTGGCCCTTCATGTTGCCTGCTTCCTCGAGCAACTTCTGCCTATTCTTCCTTCCTCTCAAATTACCTTTGGACTTAGTGGGATTTGTTTTTGTCTGTTTAATGGTCCTAACCTCTGTCTCCCCTATTTCTGCAGACAATCCCAAGGAATCATCGCTAAATCTGTCTTTCTCCTCAAACTCCAGTTTTGCTGATAAACCATCCACCTTGCCTAGGGACATATGGATGTCCTTGAAACTGATCACTTTTCCATCCACACTCCCAACCAAATCATCTAAAATAAATGGGGACTTTGCAATCAAACCCATCCCCTGCCCCTGCAGCCCATCCGCCAAGGTGTTGTAGAACCTATGCTGGTTTGGAAAACCCCTACCGATTGCACAATCCTTTAAAATGGGCCCAAGCGCAACCTCCACCAACTTTCCTTCTAGATGAGAACAGACACCCCCACCATTTCCAAAACAATCTTGACACACACTCTCCCCAACTAGACATTCTACTTGAATCTGAGACAGCTCCGCAACAAACTCACCCAAACCATCGAACACAATCTCAACAGTCTTTTCTCCAGCCAAACCAGAGGCCTTATGCGACATTTATTGACCTGGACAAGAGTCATCTGGTACTCCCATCCCCTTTGGAATATCTGGGCTGTGCTGAAGAACCCCATCTCTTGCAACTGCCAAAATAGAACTCAGGTTGGTCTCATGGATGCCCAGGCTCTGGTCAGAGGCTGTGCCTACTAACAACTGCTCCTCCAATGCATGATTTGCCCTTCCTTTCCCCTTCTTCCCAGATAGACAATCACGGTCCTCATGACCCCATTCTTTGCAAGACTTACATTTGACCATGATTTCTTCTACTTCTATTTCTTGTCTCCATAAACCCTTTGGAGATCTATTCTCAACGACCTTCGGGAGCCCTAGATGAGGCTTCCACATAACACAGATTTGAGCATACATGCATGAATTAAGTTTGTCGACCGCTTCATCCGACTTGATGAATCTCCCTAGTTTCTCACCTATACTCTTAAAAACTTCCTCCTTCCAGTATTCATGCAGGAGATTATACAATCTTATCCAAACAGGAATTTCCTGAATAGTGGCTTGTCTAGGGTCAAAATTAGGGGTCCAATCCTTAATAAAAAACCCACTCCCGACATCAAAAAAGGCCCCGAGTCCATCAATGCATTCTTCTCCTCAGCTGACCTAGCAAGGATAAGAAAAATCCCATTTGTTAGGGTTTTAATCTCAAAGTGATTCCCCCATTCTTCATTGACCCAAATTATCACTTTGGGGAAAGCTGGCCAATCACCTCCTCACTTCATGAAGAATTCTCTGTCACACAAGGCTTGTACCGATTCCTTCCAAGCCTCCAAATCGATACAAATACTGACCGACCGCTTCTCAGACATTGCCGGTATTCCACTGATGGTAAGGTCTTTAGGGGGTACCTAAAATTTCTTCCTCAACCTTTCCTCCGACTGCTGCTTTCTCTACTTTGGAAGATTCAGATACCCTGAGTGACCCCATTTGGTTTTGTCTTGCTCAAACGGGAATCTGTTTTTCCCCTAGCTAAAAACCTCCCTTCTCCTCCTTCCCATTTCTTGACACTGCCATTGATTTGAACGTGGTGGGCACCATAGCTGCTGGTTTCCCTCAGTCTGTGATCGTGTTCCCATCCTCGCGACCGAACAACACCTTCGCCTATAAACCCTATCTTCCTCCTGCACTCCGCCATGAAGCCCTAGTGGTAGGTTTAACAAATCTTATAGCAAAGAGGATTTACCTAATCTAATACTTGTCTTTAAACTATCTAATCCTTATTAACCCTCTACCCTATCTATTATAACATTTTCTCCTTATACATGTAGTGGTTGTCATTTCTATAATTATAGTTTCAGTGGAAAAATATGAGATGTAGAAATAGATAGGGGTGTAAAATTATGATTAAAAAATAGGTATCTAAGATATACTGTAAAAAGGGGATAATTTAATAAGAATTATGTGCTAAGAAGGGGTGCATAGAATTCAAGATATAAGAATAGAAACTAAAATTAGAGGTATTACTTAAGATTCTACAATCAAATACCATATAGAAAATATTTACTAAATGAATTCCCTAGGATAAATCCATGAATATGTTTATTTACTGAAGGCCAAATCACTTTTTCTATTTTCTCATGTTGAGGGAAGCCTTAGTACCTTGTTGTTATCTCCAACATAAGGTTATAATACCTCATTATTTTAGCTGCTACACTTGCTTGTCAAAAAATATATTTATTACTATTATTACTTTATATTTCATGTATTATTTTCCTCTTATAATTCATCTCATCTTATGGATACAACCAATTATAGCAGGGTCATATAGCATCACTAACATTCTTATGTCAAGTTCTTAGACAATAACAAGTGCTATATATATAGAAAAACTTATCATCATGGGTAGAAAAAGCATTGTCAAATACTTAGGTAGGTTCTAACATCTCATATTATAGAAATCCATACCACTTTTTATATATGAAAAAAACATAATCATAATTTTTACTCATTTTCTATTTCTTAGATGGTTCATCAAACCTTGTATTTTATGCCTTATTTTCAATTTTGATATAAAATTTTCTTATTTCATATTCTCTCTATTTTTTAATTCACTTGGAGCACACATGCCAAAGGGTTGACTTACACAATAAATACTTAGTGGTCTCCATTAGTTTATATGTACCTAGATATCATTTTATGTATGAATATCTACTTAATATACATGATTATTGATACTACACAATTTAATATAGCGATCATTTTAATATTGGCACGCATCTCGAAATGAGAGGAAAATATAATAGTAATATTTGTGTGTCACATCTCATTTATTTTTGTGCCCTTTGTAATAATATATAGTAATACAATTATACATTGATGAATGACACAAGCTTATACGAATTTGGAATCATTCTCATAAACTTCATTTATTCTCATATAGACACATTTTCCACATTTATGATCATACCCTATCCAAGTCCATACACTAAATATACCTTTAATTTCTTAAAACTAACATTTAATTATAATAATTATATCTACCCATAACTATCATGCATAATATATATTAATTTGAGGAAAGTAATAAATAATTAATCTATAGTGATTTATACTCTTGTTTTAGCACTTATTTAATTAACATAAACACTAATATAAAGTATTAAATCCCACACACTACAATAATATGTATATTATTATGTTATGTACATTTTAATACACTCTTATTATATTTATTCTTTGGAGTGCAACTCATTCGAATTATTGATATCTCGCTTGCAACGTACCTTGTAAGTGGTGATATACTCTATCAAGTGAATTGGACAAATGAAAAATATTGCATATTGTAGGCATATTTAATGAGAAAATAATGATAAGCCATATTTCTTGGAAAAAGAAAAATTAGAGGCCTTATCTTGAATAAATCATACATATTGGTTTTGATCATTTAAATTACTTATCATCATTTTGGAATAACAATATTAGGCAAGACCCCAAAATCCTCACCTCATATCATAACACAAGGATATGCCAAGTGTAAATAGCTTTTGAACTTGGAAGAAAAATGGTATAGGCAAGACCAACATCCTCACATCATATCACAACCCAAAGATATGCCAAAAGTAGTGTCTTTACTTTTTTAAGAGCAAAAATAGATAAACCATATTACATTAGAACAAATATGAACTAAAATTAAAATTTAGACACTTATAGTGTATAAATTTTAATTATTATCAATTACTTATCATTTTCTAAGAATAATAATAGTAGACAAGACCCAAATCCTCACATCATATCACAACACAAAGATATGTCAAATGTAGATAGTCTTTACATTTGCAACAAGCAATGTAACAAGATATACTAATTTAGAAAGAACATGTATTAAAGATATTAACATAGATAAATTGTACATATTACTTTAATTTTTATAAATTGCTTATTATATTTTTAAAGAATAATGGTAAATAAGACACACATCCTTACATCATATCACAACTCAAATATATGCTAAACGTAGAATCTTTACTTAAAGCAAATTATATTACTTTAATTACTGATCATCATTTTAGAAGAATAATATTAGGCAAAACCCCAAATCCTCACATCATATCATAGTTCAAAGATATTCCAAGTGTAAAGATCTTTTGAACTTGGAAGAAAAATGGTATAGGCAAGATTAACATCCTCACATCCTATCACAAGCCAAAGACATGTCACATGTAGTGCCTTTAATTTTTTAAGACAAAAAATAGATAAACCATATTACTTTACAACACATATTAACTAGAGGAATTAATTTAGGCAAATTGTGTATCAATTTTAAATTGTTATCAATTACTTATCATTTTATAAGAAGAATAATAGTAGACAAGACCCACATCCTCACATCATATCACAACCCAACGATGTGTCAAATGTAGATAATTTTTACATTTTCGAGAAGCATATTACTTTAGAAATAACATTTATTAAAGATATTACCCTAGATAAATTGTATATATATCTTTAATTTTTATCAATTGCTTATTATCTTTTTAAAGAATAATGATAAAAAAGACCCACATCCTTACATCATATCACAAATCAAAGATATGCTAAACGTATAGTCTTTTACTTTAAAACAAACCATATTACTTTAATTAGTTATCATCATTTTGGAAGAATAGTATTAGGCAAGACCCCAAACCCTCACATCATATCATGGCCCAAAGATATGCCAAGTGTAAACAACTTTTAAACTTGGAAGAAAAATGACATAGGCAAGACCAACATCTTCATGATTATCACAACCCAAAGATATGTCAAATGTAGTTTCTTTACCTTTTTAAGAGAAAAATAGATAAACCTGTAGGATTTTGCCAAGATCAAGGGCACAATGAAAAGCATAAAAGAGACAATAGAATGACAAGAACAAACTGTATTCTCATCAATATACAAATGATCAACTGGATTAACCAATACAATGAATAGAGGCCTACTTATATAGGCAAGGCCATATGGATGTATGAGCACACAAATATGACATGTGGCTCAATGAGAAACAAGGGTAGGTAAGAAATACTAGGGGTAGGTAGGAGAAATAATATAATATTCCACAAGAGGTGGATGACCCACCGAATGTGAAGTGTAACAACAAAGTAAGACCACAAAAGGTGGAATTTCTCCTACAAGCTCTATCCCTATGTGCACACTTCCCTAAGTGTCTCAAATCCAAACTACGAAGAGATGCATTATCCTAAGTTAACTTAAGTAAGTGTAATAATATCCAAAATGAATATTTATTTACACCAACACCCCCCCTTAAGTGCAGCTTAGGGGAATGAAGACTCAAGTCAACAATGCAAGATGGGTCCCAGCTACTAGGCCATGATAGGTACCCATGTACAATATGAAAATGCAAGCAAAACTATGCAATGCAATCTCTCACAAACGGAGAAAGGGAGAAAACCCAGTGGGAAAAAACTCCCCCCCAAAAGAGAGATGAATGTACACAAAACTCTCAAAGAAGAAGGACAAAACCTCAAAGAGGAAAAAGTCCCCCCCATAAGAGAGGAAGGAGAAGTCAGCTGACCCCCCCAATGACACATCCCGCACCCCCAAGAGAGCTCGCAACTGCTGGAATTTACTCTCGGTGAAAGGTTTGGTGAATATGTTAGCAACCTACTCTGCTGTAGGACAATACTGCAAATCAATGACCTGCTCCTGGATGAGCTCTCGGATATAGTGCATATGAAGCTCGATGTGTTTGGTCCGCTGGTGCTGGACCGGGTTCTTCGAGATTGCAATAGCACTCTGATTGTCGCAATGTAGAACTATCGGCCGTGGAGTGGTGAATCCAAACTCTGTGAGAATCTGCTGGAGCCAAATGGTCTTAGTCACTACGTTAATAGCGCCTCGATACTCAGCCTCAGTCGAAGAGAGAGCAATAGCATGTTGCTTCTTGCTTTGCCAACAAATGGGGCCTAAACCAAGGTGAAAACAGTAACCAGAAGTAGACTTACAATCAACTAGATCGCCAGCCCAATCGGAGTCTGTGTAACCAACCAAGCGAAGTCCTGTGCCTGCTGCATAGTGAATCCCATAGTGATGTGTACCCTAGATGTAATGAAGGATGCGTTTGGCGGCTTTCCAATGAAGCTCATGTGGTTCCTGCATGAAGCGGGAAACCATGCCAACTGCAAATGAAATATCAGGGCGTGTATGAGTCAAGTAGATGAGACTACCCACAAGCTGACGATACAAAGTGGCATCAACTAGTGGAGAAGAACATTGAGCCTCAAGCTTGACTCCTAAAAGAAAGGGAGTCGGGGCAGGCTTACAATCAGCCATATGAAAGCATGCAAGTAGATCAAGAGCATACTTGGGCTGCGATAGTGTAATCCCAGAAGGTGACTGTGAAATCTCTATCCCGAGAAAGTAGTGCAAAAGACCCAAGTTAGTCATAGCAAATCTGTCATGCAAAGCAGATTTGACCCTGCTAATGATGGATGAAGTACTCCCTGTAATGATCAAGTCATCAACATAGAGGACAAGTATCAAGTGAGAGTCATCCTGTCGCAAAATGTAGACATTTGGATCGGAATGACACCTGGTGAACCCTGTGGAGAGAAGAAAGGAATCCATCTTGGTGTACCAAGCCCTGGGGGCCTGCTTAAGGCCATAGAGAGATTTCCTTAGTCTGCAAACCAAGGAAGTATCCTGGATAAAACCCTGTGGCTGCTCCATATAAATCTCCTCATCAAGAGCACCATGAAGAAAATCACTCTTCACATCCATCTGATGTATAGCCCAACCATGAGCTACAGCAATAGCAAGTGTCAAACGAATGGAGTTCATCTTGGCTACGGGTGCAAAGGTCTCAGTATAGTCAACACCTGCAACCTGCAAGAAACCTTTCGCAACAAGCCGAGCCTTATACTTATCCACACTACCATCCGCTGCAAACTTGGTCCGATAGATCCACTTACATCGAACCATCTTTCTCCCCTTAGGGAGATGGACTAAATCCCATGTGTTGTTCCTCATCAAGGAACTATACTCTTCCTCCATAGCTTGGTCCCACTCAGGAACCCCTGATGCTTCCCTAAATGTCTGTGGATCGAAAGCGGTAGCAATGAATGCATGTGGAAGATCCTGATGTTGTGATCGAGTTCTCCGTGTATCTGAAGGATCCCCAACAAGAGAACCCGCGGACTCAAGTGTCTGTCGAGCCCAACGAGGTCTAGGTGGAGGTGGAGAACGAGGCTCCTCAACTGCAAGTGGACCCTGCGAGTCGGAGTTGAGGGAGTCTCATCATCTGAATCACTAACATCACTATCCACAATGGAGGAAGGTGGAGGAGGTAGAGAGGCTAAGCTAGGAGAGCTTTCCTCAAACTGAACACTCCTCTCAATGAATACCTCATGTGTCTTTGGATCCATCAATCTGTATGCCTTAACACCATCAGGATATCCAACAAATATGCAAGGCCAACTCTGAGGTTCCAATGCCTTGCGTTTCTGCGGAGGAATGCGAGCCCATGCTGGACACCCAAAGACTTTGAAATGTCTCACAATCGGTTTCTTACCAGCCCAAGCTTCTAAAGGAGTAATACCTTGCAAAGCTTTGTGAGGAACCCGATTCTGGATGTGTGTGGCACAACTAATAGCCTCTACCCAAAAGGCGGGATCAAGAGAACGTGCATGTATCATACAGCTAGCCATTTCTTTGAGAGTTCTATTCTTGCATTCTGCAACCCCATTCTGCTGTGGAGTGTATGCTACAGAATGCTGAAGATCAATCCCCTCAAATGTACAAAAATCCTCAAGTCTTTTGTTCACATATTCCCTTTCATTATCTATGCGAAGAATCTTGACCACTTTCCCTGATTGCTTCTCCACATGAGTCTTGAAGTCCTAAAATCTGTCAAATACTTCACTCTTATGAATGAGAAAGTAGACCCAAGTGAAGCGGGAGTAGTCATCAATGAAGGTAAGAACATAGCGGGCCTTACTAAATGAAGGTGCTGGAAATGGACCTACTACATCGCTGTGACCAAGTTGAAGAACTTCCAAAGCTCTCCAAGCTTTCCCCTTATCAAACTTCTCTTCGGGATGCTTGCCCATGAAACAACTGAACATACACCCTCTGAAAAACTGATTCGAGGTAGACCTGTGACCATGTCT
Source organism: Cryptomeria japonica (assembly GCF_030272615.1). Lineage (NCBI taxonomy): Eukaryota > Viridiplantae > Streptophyta > Pinopsida > Cupressales > Cupressaceae > Cryptomeria > Cryptomeria japonica. Next base: position 269,589,912 of record NC_081407.1, on the reverse strand, counting down.
TTAGTGCTGAGCTGCTGAAGATAGCAGTAGTTGAGGTGACCAAACCGCTCATGCCATAGCTTACTTTCTGAATTTGAATGAGTAAGCAAGGCCCTAGAAGGTGAACTTGGCACAAAGTGGGATAATGAATAAAGCCTTGAGTTGTCATTGACTTGTTGCATTGCTACCAAGGCATCATCATCAAGTTCCTTTACCACAACTGAATCTGGTGTAAACTCAACCTTTTTCTCATTCCCATAGTGAGTGATTTGGTAGATGGAGAGAAGATTGGTAGACAAGTTAGGAACATAGAGAACATTCTCAAACATTCCATCATCCATGTCAACTGAACCTTTCCCTTCAACCCCTACTTGTGTGTCATCACCTATGTAAAAGTGAGGTACCTTAGATGGCTCCAATGAATAAAACTGCTCCTTTGTAGAACCCATGTGATATGAGGCACCCGAGTCAAGTATCCATTGCTGTGAAGAACCTGTTGTAGCCACAAATGGTTGCCCTTTTCCCTTAGACTGTGAGGAAGAGGAAGGAGTTGAATCCTTCTTTGTGTAGGCGGATGGCAAGTTGATGTTGTTTTTCTTAAGAAGATTGGTTCACTCATCAACTTGCTTTGCGTGGCATCGATGCTCATCATGACCATACTTCTTGCAATATGCACAAGTGGGTTTATCCTTCTTAGGTGGTGTCCCCTTCTTGGAAGAGGATGAAAAATCACCTTGTGATGGAGAGGATGATTGTCTTTTTTCCTATTGTGGCTTAGACTTAGATTGCTTCTTCTTCTTGTTGGAATCTTTGCCTTGACTTCCTTGATTCCCTTGATTAGCCACCAAAGCCTTGGACTTTGAGGACTTAAGAAACCCCATGTTCAACAACTTAGATTGTTCCAATATTAACATTTCTGTGAAAGCATCAAATGAAGGTATAACATAAGAACTCCCCACTGTCAAACGATGAGTTTGGAAGCTAGATACAAATGCTGTATATTCTGGTGCAAGCTTGCCCAACAAGTTGAAGATCAACTGAGCATCCTTTTTGTCAATTCCACAATCCTTAAGCTTTGCTCTTAGCTCATTTGCTTTGGTGACATAATCTTGGATTGTATCAAAACTCTTGGGATCTAAGTTGGTGAGCTCATTGTCAATCTGATAGCTTCTGATTTCATCAACTTGTCCATACAATTTCTGAAACATATCCCAAGCCTCTTTGATTGTTTTACACTTCTCAATGTGAAAAATGAGGTCATCTGATACATACTTGCGTAAGGTTCCAAGAGCCATGCAATTCTTTGTGAGCCATTCTAATTGAGCAATTGGATCAGCCTTAGGATCAGGTGGTGCTGTTATTGTTCCATCTATGTAGTGTGTGAGACCCTTTTCTATTAATTTACTCCATACTTTAATTTTCCATGATGCATAATTATGTGGAGTTAAAGGTGGAAATTTATTAGGACTCATTGCAACAAAAATGGAAAGAGCACAAAGAGAGGCACAATCACACAAGACACCCCCCCAAATTCACTCAATCAAAGAACCCCCCCCAAATGTGATGATTTGACACTTTATAAGTAGTGCGTATACAATGGGCCACTTGCAAAAAATGACAAAGTGGACTTCTGATTTACAGTTTTACAACTACCTCAATAAGGCCAAAAGAGTCTCAAACTGATAATGCAAGAGATCTAACTAAGATCCAAGCAATTTACAAGTACCTAAAAGGCCAAATAAGACCAATATCTGAAAGTACAATTTTCACTCAAAATCTCTAAAATTTGATCATAGATTATGAGAGTAGATGAAAAAATAAGCATTTTCAAAAAAAACGGCACCTGAAAAGGAGGTCGTATGAGCTCAAACGAGGCCTTTGAAGTTGCAGAATTGAGGATTGGACAGGTACACCTGAGAGAATCCAAAAATTCTGAAAAACCTGTGCACCAAAATCAGAAAATAACCACACCACTACGAAGATCATGAAATTTTAGCCCATTTCAAAAAAAATTGCACCAAAAAAGGAGCAAAAATGAGCAAGATATGGCCTTTCAAAGTTGGACTGCAAAACTGAAAAGCCCAATGGAGAGGGGTCAAATTTTTTTCAAAAAATGCTGATGTGGCGCTGATGTTAGAAATTCACTATGTTAAATTTGACGGCCGTATGACCGTCGCAAAAACTTTGCCTCCCTGTTGACTGGGCGTCCGTACTGTACGGACTGTTGACTGGGCAGGTGACTAAGCTGCCGTACCGTACGGACAGCTGACTGGGCAGTCTGCATCAGCTCTACGTGGCGGATGATGTGGCAGATGACTGGTGTATGGTTTAGCGCACGGGCCAGTGGCCGCTTGCCACATGGCGGACGCGGGGCCGCCTGTTTTGGTGGTCGCCGGTGGAGGAAGCGGCCTGAGCCGAGGGAAGCCGGCGACGACGTGCAGAGACTAGTGGGCCTGGTGTCGAGGGGGCCGACGGCGGGCCGGGAGCCTAAGCGGCTGGCGGGAGAGGTGACCGGCCGGCGGAGGTGGCGGCTGCGTGCGGAGGGAAGCGGCCAACGGAAGGCGACGGTAGCGAGCGGTGGTTTGCTCGGCAGCGGGCGGTGGTGAACCTGGGTGCCGGCGGGAGGAGACCTGGGCGCCGGTGGGGAGACTGGTCGGCGCGGGTCCTGGTGGTACTGTACGCATCGGCGGCGGGTACAACTGGTACGCCTGCGACCTGCGGTACACACAGGGTACGGGGGGGTCTGCGGACCCCCAAAAAACCAGCGACAAAAAACTTTTTTTTGATTCGCCTTTGATTTTTTTTTTCGAAATTTTTGAAAAAAAAAATTTTTTTTTTTGAATTTTTTTTTCGAAATCCGTACGATAATAGCCAAAATGGGGAAATTTTTTTCTCACCAAAATAGGTCGACTTTATAGTTGAAATTTATGGAAACGACCTCCCGGATTCAACGGTGATGTCCAAATCGCTGTATGACGCCCCCAAAAAATGGAGATTCCCAAATCCGAAAATAGAAGCCTTCCATGATGTCTCCAAAAACTGATCAATGAAGCCCCAATAGCTTTGATACCATGTAGGATTTTGCCAAGATCAAGGGCACAATGAAAAGCATAAAAGAGACAATAGAATGACAAGAACAAACTGTATTCTCATCAATATACAAATGATCAACTGGATTAACCAATACAATGAATAGAGGCCTGCTTATATAGGCAAGGCCATATGGATGTATGAGCACACAAATATGACATGTGGCTCAATGAGAAACAAGGGTAGGTAAGAAATACTAGGGGTAGGTAGGAGAAATAATATAATATTCCACAAGAGGTGGATGACCCACCGAATGTGGAGTGTAACAGCAAAATAAGACCACAAAAGGTGGAATTTCTCCTACAAGCTCTATCCCTATGTGCACACTTCCCTAAATGTCTCAAATCCAAACTACGAAGAGATGCATTATCCTAAGTTAACTTAAGTAAGTGTAATAATATCCAAAATGAATATTTATTTACACCAACAAAACCATGTATTACTTTAGAAAAAATATGAAATAGAGGAATTTAAATTTAGAAAAATTATGTATCAATTTTAATTGTTATCAATTACTTTTTTATTTTTGTTGGTGTAAATAATTATTCATCATGGATATTATTACACCTTACTTAAGTTTACTTAGGTACATGCATTTCATAGTAGTTTGGGTATGAGACACTTGGGTGTTTGTGCCAGAGATAGTGTGTAAGAGAATTTCCACTTTTTATGGTGTTGATCTTATCTTGTTGTTACATTCCACCTTATGTGAAATATTATATTGTTTGTCCTACCTACCCACACCTATTTCCTACCTACCCCTGTTTCTTATTGAGCCACATGTCATGTTTGTGTGCTCACATATCCAATTAGAGTCATCTTACTATTTTGACTTTAGATTGATTTAATCTTTTACATTAACATATTATGAAATAAATACCTCATTTTTAGGTAACGAGTCTTCGATTTATCAACAAGTGAATTCCCATCACCTTAATTGAACACACAATGAAATCTAAAATTGTCATTTAAAAAAATAAATAAAGGAATCCGTATTTTGTGCCCACTGGTTTTTCCATCTTAGAATCACATCTCGAGCTTCTGACAGACCGGAAAGAATGTTATGGTTGGAATAAGAACATTAACCAAGTCTGATCAAAAGACTATTGGATGCTCCTTCATCAGATCGTTCCAACTTGCCCAGGTCTAAGCAATTTGTCTACTTTGTCCCACTCTTCTTTTGTAAGCAAGTTTTATTTGCTTTAATTATATTAACTTTGTAAATAAATAAACTTCATATAACTTTATTTTGAGCATCGCAATCCCTTTTAAAAAATGAAAGTAATTGAGAGTTGGCCGAGGTATAAAGGACGATATTAAAGTGGTCTACTTAATTAAACATTATTGGCAAGAAAATAATATTAATAAGAGGCAACACAAAAAGTATTTTTGCAGGGTTATATCTTTAGATGATAATATTAAGAGAAAAATGCAATTCCGAGATGGGTAAGGGTAATGTTCATAGTATTCGATATGTGAATAAACTTCTTCTTTATTATTAATATATTTATTAAGCAATTATAAATAATATTATTAATATAAGCAATTTTTCAATTAGAGACATTATATTTCCACAATTCTTGATGATTATTGTGTTTTTCTTCTAGATTCAATTACGTGTACTTTGTTTGCATCAATATTTTTTATCACATTGTGTGTAATTTTTCACTCAACAATTCTCTCATCTTGATGATGGATCATGGACTGTCATCAGAAACGTTGATTCAAACAAATTACACGCAATTGAATCCATACGAAGAACACAATAATTTTCCAATTGTTATTATAAGAGACATTAAATAAAATAATACTAAAAGAAAAAACTTTGGGATCATGCCTCTTTTGTATACAAACAAACTCTTTGGACAAAATCAATTATTTTGATATAGGATAAGCCATTTTGAGTGATATGATTGGCAATTGTGTGTAGATATTAAAATTCTTTTGTGTTGATTACATTTAAATATATGCTGGTATAATACTTTAGTGCACCTTATATTAATTTTACTTCAGTAATTAATATTATTCACTTGAGAAAATTAGAGAATACTAACACATTTCACATCCCTTGATTAATGGGATTATTTTCCACCTCTTCCTCATTCAACTCCTTGATTAACAATAGTTAGGTGGCACGTCTTCCCATTAAGGTAAGTTCACTTGATATCTTTGCTCGTATAGTTGAGTCTCTCCTCTAGTTTATTGATATCTTTTAGGAAATTTATCATTTAAACTTGTACATTCTAAAATTCAATATATTAAATATCTTTTTCCCTGTTATACATAATCTTAAATACATATGTTGAAATCCTATTATCTTTATGTTTTTTTCATATTGAATTAGGGTCATCTTACTATTTTGACCTTAGACCAATTTAATCTTTTACAATGAAAATTTATTAATATTAAAATATTAAATAATCATCTTATGATATAGATACCTCATTTTTAGGCAATGAGGCTTCATCTCATCAACTTAGTTATTGATATTTCATTCCTACCATGCCCTTCCAACATAGTGGGTGCTTATAATCATTTTTCTTGTATCAAAGGTGGTGCTCTTAACTTTTATTTTATTGCATTTTTAAAGTTTGGATTACAACTAGATAAGCCATGAAGATTTTTCAAATTCCTCTTTGATAGCACTTCGTAAGCCTCTACAACCGAAGGTGAAATATCTTGTGCACTTTAGTTTACTGACCTCCTTAAACTTCTACTTTCTAAAATTCTATATAGTAAGTATCTTTTTCCTTGTGCATTATCTTGAATACATATCTTGAAATCTTATAATCTTTATGTTGTTTGCATATTGAATTAGGGCCATCTTACTATTTTGACCTTAGACCATCTTATGAGATAGATACCTCATTTTTAGGCAATGAGACTTCATTTTATCAATTTAGTTAACAATATTTTCATTCCCAACATGCCCTTCCAACATAGTGGGTGCATATGATAGACTATTTTTCTTGCATCATAGGTGGCACCTTAACTTTTCAAATGCCAACTATTAATATCATATGCCTCTTTGAGTGTGGATTACAACTAGATTAATATCAATTTTTTTTTTCAAATGCCTCTTTGATTGCGCTTCCTAAGCCTTGACAACTCAAGATGAAATATCTTGTGCCATTTCTTTGTACATAGAATGCCTTCAAAAAAATATAAAATTTCTAAACTTTAAAGGTAACAACCAAAACTAAGATAGAATATTTTTAATAATATTAAAAAATTGAAATTAAATAACACAAATCCTTAAATTGTTAATTATAAACAAGCAAAGAAAGCAGGGAACACTTCTATTAATCAATCTCTAGTATTATAGTACACATTATATATATACTGCACCTAGTCCTTTATATAAACATATTCAACCATGAAATAAAGACATGGAGAATGCAAATGGTCATATAACCATTGGGCTTCACATTCTTAACACAACCATCTATTAGAGACAATGCTACAATGAATAAAATTCTCAAAATCTTTAAATATTTTGAATTCTACCAATAAAAGAACTACAAATTTTGACTCAAATCTACTCATTTATTCTATCAGGAGATTCGTAAGTCTAAACTATGGAGTCTCAAACATAACCGTCATCTCTAGCTCAAAATTCAAACTACTTAGACGTTAAAGATATATAATTACAATTGTAATTGTTATTATTTTTTATTTTTTAAAATTTTCATATATTTACCATCTTTTCTTTTAGTTACAATTACTATAAATAAATTATAACGTATCAAAAAAATAATTTGAATAAAAAAATTAATCATTTTTGCACAATTAATATTAATGACCAAAATTCCATAAATCAATTAAGAAAAATGCCCTGTTAGCCAATCAACTGAATTCAAACACCTTAATTAAACACAATTAAATCTAAAATTCTGATCTTCATTTTAAAGAAAATGTTATACAATTCAAAAGGAATAGTTTTCATCAAGAACCAAGGCCATCAAGAGCCTCTATTTGAATCACCCTTTCATTCTTGCCTCTATATCATCACCGTTTCATTCTTTTACTCCATTTTGAATTGAGATCTATGTACTATCTACTTAATATTCAACAATTTTATACCTCTATCTACTTAATATTCAACAGTTTTATACCTCTATCTACTCTTAATATTCAAGAGTTTTATACCTCTATCTACTCTAAATTTTTTTAAATAAGACATCCCCATGTTCTACCAACTCTTCTAAAATTTCTCTCACCACCCTTGAGAGTTTTGAATGGCTCCTTCAATCTTCTTTTCATTTATATTTTCTACCCAGTTTTTTGTGCATCTAATTAGAATCACATCCCAAGCTTCTAACATACAAGAAAGAATGATATGGTCCACCAATGTGCGTAGCATTTCACCCAACTACTCCAGATTGGAGTAAGAATATTCACCAAGTCTAATTGAGAGACTATTGGATGGTCCAACTTGTCCCTGTAGTCTCTAAGCAATTTGTCTACTCTCTCCCGCCCTTCCTCTATAAGAAATTTGTGTCCGAGTCGATTTTCTTCTTCAGGTGTGCCCCATTTAATTTGATCACCTTGCCTGTATCTCCTTTGCATTTTATAGTTTACTCGAAGACTCAAATTGAATGTGCCAAATATGTTGAGGGGGTCCATAACTATGTTGTTTGGATAGTCCACAAACTTCAACACATTTATTATCTCCTTGTATGCTTTCAATGCATCCTTCATATCCAAACTTTCAAATTATTTATTGTATATAAATACTATTAGGTTTACAAAATATTCTAATGAAGTACCTCATTAAATTGGTCACCTTTTTTTAAGGTTGAGCCCGATATGTAATGTATGGAGAGATTCTATTTTTCTGCATACATCCCATAGTGAAGGTCGAGGTGGTGCAGTTATTGGTTTGTCTCTGGGATTTCTAAACATGTCATTGGTAGAAGTGAGGATCCATCACATAGTTGTGTGTGGATTTTAACCTTTTCAGTAGACAACCAATTGGGTTTTGCTTTGTTTTTTCCCCAAATAATGCTAAGGAAAGAATCTTATAACTTGCCTAATGCAGATTGGGTTATAGGAGGTGATTTTAATATGGTGGAGAAACCAATAGATCACAATTGGAGCAGCCAAATTAAACTCAGTTCTGTAGAATTTAATGATTGGTTGACTTGTTGTAATACAATTGGCGTTGTAGACCCAATTTGTAATGAATTCTCTTCTCACACTCAAAACTAGTTTACTTGGTCTAGCTGCAGATTTAGAGATGATAGGAAATTCAACATAATTGATAGGTTCTATGTTTCCCCAAACCTTCAAATTGTTCCAGATTCTTCTGTCTATTGGGTTAAAGTTGATTATTCTTCCTCCCTTTTTGATCATTTTCCCATCCTTTATTCTTTTTTGAGATCTAATACCTCTTGCAAGGTGGACCAATTACCTTATAAGCTTAACACATCTCATTTAAAAGATCCTTCTTGTGTTGCTGCTATAATTGGTATTTGTAACTCTTTTCCTAAACTTCGGGAGAGAGAGGCATATAAAGAATGGTGGCATCATGTTACCTCCTCATGTATTGAGTTCCTACGATCCTTTGGTAAGAGACGTGCATTGAGAAGGAAATGTAAAGTTAAATCTCATCAAGGAAAATCAGAACACACTAGAAAACTGCTAATATCTGATCCCAACAATATCAGTTTACAAACTTCTATTGCCTCCATCAAAGCTCAACTTCATAAACTTGATATATACAAGGGTAATTAGAGATAGACTTCATTGGATGAAGTAGGGTGATAAAGTCTCAAAGTATTTTTTTAAATTCCTAAATTATAAGCACAAGAAAGAGCATATTGGTGCTATTCGTGATGAGAATGGGTAGCTTCATACAAATATTGATGAGATAAAATTTATGTTTTAGAAATTCTATGAGAATATCTTTAGAGAGGATCATCATTGGCAATATGTTCAATCCATATTGGAGGACATCTTGAAGGATCACATTCCCTTGAAGATAGATCATGAATACAGTCTTTTCTTAGACTGAATTCTTTCTATGGAAGATCTTGAACATGTTGTGTTCTCTATGGCTCTAAATAGAAGTCTTGGATTTGATGGTCTCCCAATTGAGTTTTATCAAACCATGTGGCCTCATATCAAAGAGGATTTTTACATGCTTTATTTGGAATATATGGAATAGGAATATCTTGGACCTACTATTAATAAAGGTCCGATTAAACTTCTTCCTAAAGGGAAAAATGAAGAATTTATTCATGGATGGAGGCCCATTACTCTTCTGAATACTACCTATAAAATCATTGCTAAAGCTCTTTCTACAAGGATTAAAATAATTGTTAAGGAGATTGCTAGACTAGAACAAACATGGTTTATTGGTGGTAGAAATATCCTTGATAATTTAATGTTAGCATGGGAAACTAGTGAATGGGCTCAACAAACAGGTCAAGATGCTTTATTGGTTAAGATTGATTTTGACAAAGCATATGATAGAATGCACTAGAGATTCATTATTAATATGCTTCATTGGTTGGAATTTGGACCTATGATTTGTTCACATGTTAAGATGATTTTTAATGAGGCTAATACTCAATTGGTTATTAATAATTCCCTATCAGGGTCATTCTACAACATTCTATTAGACAAGGGTGTCCACTAGCACCATTTCTATATGTTCTTACTGCTGATGCTCTTGGATACTTGCTAGATAAATACAATCAAATGAATCTGATTAAAGGAATTTCCATTCTTGATAATGCTATTGTGCTTAATTGCCACTGTGCAGATGTTAGTCTGTTATTCTTGCAAAAATCAGAACAAGAAATTAATAATGTTCTTGAAGTGCTAAATTTATATTGCTTAGTCTTAGATTTTAAATTATCTCATCATAAGACTGGATTTTTTTATGATTAAGTCTGACCGGTTCCACAATGGATCCCCAAAGATTGGATCAATATAAAACATGGGAAAATTACTCGATACTTGGGAATTCCTTTTGGTTTGGGAGTTTCTCTTACAGACATGTGGAACTGTTTCATCTCTAAGCTGAAAAAAAAGATTGCTAACTTGGAATTCTTATCTTTTGCTAGTAAAATTGAAGTTATAATTTTTTTTTTAGCCTCTCATGTTTACTATTCATCCTACTGGATTCCTTGTAGTAAGGAGTATAAAGATCTAAACAAACTCATTCATGATTTTTTATGGTCAAACTGGAAGGCAAAGCTTGTTCTATTTCTGCCTCTTGGTCACACTATATTCAACCAAAAACTAAAGGTGGTTTGGGTCTTCTAGATCCCAAAACACAAGGGATAGTATTATTAGCTAAATGGATTGTTAGAATCATGTCTAGTAATAAATCATTAAAAAAGATTATATGTCACCGTATTATTCTTGCTACTGCCAATAAGAAATGGCACAATGTTGGGTTGATTGATAAAATTTTAATAGCTCTCTTCTTCCATATCAGGGCTTCATTTCCTCTTCAATCTATTTGGAAAGCTTGACAACTTACTACTAAATTTTTATGCTGGAAAGATGCCTTCTTGCAACATGGGTTCAATTTTGGACTTCTATATGGTGGAATAGGCAGGTTCAATACCATGGTTTACCCCTTGCTATTGCCTTTCCTAGATATGCTTTGTATTGTTTAAAGAAAGGAGTTCATCAGTTTGGTGACATGTGGGATTTTAACTCCTTTGAGTGAACTTCCTGGCATCAGCTGAAAGACAAATATAATCTAAATACCTTGGCTAAGAGATTATTGATTTTTTTGAAATCCTTGGTTCCAATTGAGCTTGTAATGAAACTGTAGCGTCGTAAATTGTACGCCCTTGCTAGGGTGGTACAATTCCATGCTTGGTTTAGCACCCGCCTTAGTGTGTCTTGCATCTTACATTTCTAATCCCCTTTAAGCATTTAATTAATTAAATCTAAATTCATATTTCACGTCTTCACATGTTATAAAGTTGGGTCCTTTACCCTAAGTGTGCCCCTTTTCATTTTCTTCCTTCAATAAATCATTAAATCATAAACCTTAATTATGTCCTATTTCAACCTTTAAGGCTTGATTTCGCATATCAAAACATCTCAAAATAAGTTGTAACTTTGGGATTTTCTCTAATATCTCATATCTAATGGCCTTGAAAATTTGGTGAGAAGTTGGTTGGACCATGTGCACTTTGCACACGGTCCTCGATATTTTTCCTAAAATTTCGAGAGCATAATCCTATAATATTATAATGCTTAACCCCAAAATATTGACAGGAAATTAAAATATTAGGTTGGCATAAAGATGAAATTAAGATCTAGGGTTTCATACATAAGAGTGTTCTCTTTCTTCATTTGAAGAGCTAAGGAATTGGATCTAAGGAAAAAGCTTTTGGAGCACACATAAGGAGCCTTCTACGTAGCGAAAGAGTAGATCTTGTGGAGTCTTCAACAACATTCAACAAAACCTATCAAGCACTCATCAAGCATTCTTTCATCAACTGGGGGCTTTTGAAGATGTAGGAAAGCAATAGGAGATCACCAACTGAAGATTGGCTTGTACCTCTCCCTTGGGGTTGGGTATGGTTTCATGTTGTTTCCATATCTTTGTATGAGCTTCATTACATCAATTTGGTTTATATTCATGCTTTAGATCACTTTGCATCATTGATTTAGAGCATTTATTTTTCAAGTACACACAATTAGGGTTTACTCTTTAGGGTTGCTCTAGATTGTCTACTTTCATCTTGGGATCTTGCACACACATAAGGTTCTTGCACACACTATTTTACTATACAAATCGACTATTTGTTGAGGTGGAAATCACTGAAACAAGGGTTTGACTAAGGAAAAACCCTACATAGCCACTGAAAACCCATTATTCAGCTATAGGTGTAGATTCAGGATCCGAGCATTGCTGCAAGTTTTAGGACCGACAGAGCGCACAGAGACTATTCTGAAGGGTAAAACTTAGCAAAAAACCTTGGGATAGGGGCGTGGCACCCTGGTCCTACCCAAGACAAGGGCATGGCACCTTGGTCCTCCATGTTCTTAGCAAAGTTTGGTAGATAAACAGGTCTCAGGTCTCATATCCCAGATTGACAGGTACATCTTCAGGCTTGCAGAATCAAGATAGGGGCGTAGCACCCTAGTCTTGGAAATTTTGGCTCAGATTTATGACATAGGTGCACCTCTTAATTTTCCTCCTAAATTGTACTTTTCAGCAACATATCAGTTATTCTCAGTTATGCATTTCTAGATTAGGGTTACTAGTATATACTTGCATTTTAGGTCAATTTGTATCTTGCATCATTCCTATCTCTCATTTGCAGCAAGGGAAAAGAAAAAATAAGAGGTAATCCTCAACTCTCTCTTCCTAACAAGACGTAGCCAAAGTGTGTTACCTCCCCAAGCTCTTTCATATTCCACGAGTGTGTATGCAAGAGTGGGATTAGGGTTTACTCACTTAGTCTCACTTTTTCCCCTACACATCTTTGGTGAACCCTACGTGAATCCAATTTCATTTGCATTTAATTTCATTGTTAGATCTAGATTTAGTATATTTTATTTGCTTCATAAACACAAAATTCCAAAAAAAGTGAAAAATTTAAGAAAAGAAAAACAATAGATTTTCCTTTTATTTACTTGCATTGTGTGTTTAAATTTCATTCAATTTTCATTTCAAAATGTCAGATTTTTATTTGCAAGATGTTCATGCTTTTGATGATGTATGAAATTATGTTGATTATGAGTTTAGTAAAGATGAATTAGATGAAGCTCTAGATGAGTTTTTGAACCCTAAGCCTTCTAAACCCTCATTATGCCAAAAACTAATCAACCTTGTTACTATGCCATTTCATGGTGACGAGAAAGATAAGTTGAATGGCACCTCTCACGGGTACATTCCTATCAACTCCTCCACTAGATTTAGCAACATGGTTGCCTAAAACAATCCCCTTTATGGGGACATGTCTCCTTTTGAATCAAAGGATAAACCTTTCAACTGATATGACCATGCTTTGTTGGATGATGCCCTTGATGACTTTATGTCTTTGCCTAAATATTCAAACAAAAATAATACATCTATGAGGTTAATCAACATGATAAACATGAATGAACATAGCAATCCTCTTTTTGTAGTCAAAGGTGCTTATTCTTCCTCAACTTTGCCTCTTCCTAATAAACCTCTCTTCATGGTTCAAGGTGGATATGGTCATGATTCCTTTAGTACTCCTAACAAACCCGTCATTATAGTGCAAGGAAGAAATCCCACTGTGTCCTTATAGTTATGCTAAACAACTAACTAAGGAGAGTTATTATGTAGTTTATCACAAGTTTATAACACAAGAAATAATAGGCAATCTAATCCTCCTTCGGTTACGCCAACCTCTCTTCCTGATATGCAACCTATTCTTCCTCAAGCACCCCACCTCTCACAAACTCTTGGTAAGGAATATGATCTCATTGAACAACTTAAAGCTACACCTCCCAAGATATCCCTTTGGGATTTGATTCAAACTTCCTCAACCCATAATGGAATGTTACAAGATGCCTTATAAAACTTTGAATGTCCCACCCACAGTGACATACAACAATATGACTTCCTTAATTGATTCTATAACATCTCTTAAAGCTCAAATTGTGTTTACACAAGATGACTTACCCACTCGTGAGATCCAACATCAATATGATCCTTTAATGATTGTGGTTATCATAAACAATAGTACAATAAGATGTGTAAGGAAGTAAAGTAGCGGAAACAACTTCCTACACTAACCTTGAGAGGAGGGTAATGCAAAACTTTTCAGATCATTACAACAGTTATAGAAAATAGAAATAGATATAATAACATTCATACCACAACACAATGATTTACGTGGGGAAAACCCTTTCGGGAGAAAAACCCCACCCTCCAAAAGCAGCTCAATATTTTATTCAGCAATCAAAAACAGATTACAACATACTTGCAGAGCAAGCTCTTTGCAGGAGTACCACTAATCAGAGATTCAGAGGCAACTCAATAGCCATGAGACTCTTACACACAACCTCTATCTCACACACCTCATAAATAGGAGATACAATACAAGAAACCGTCAAACGGTATTACAAAACCATGGGCTAAAACCATCCAATAAGGTGTAGCCGACCTTATCTCCCTTCTATGACATGTTAAAGCACACATCAACACGTGTCACTCCCTTTTACAGCTCATTTATGTATCCGATACAAATTATTTTTCCTATTTCAGGAGTACAAACTTCCGGAGGCCATAACTTGAGAACCGGGTGTCCGATTGACGAACCGTTTGAAGCGCCGGAAAGCTCGCGAAGTGCTCTATCACCTCGTAACCGGCTTCGCCGGTTACGGCCACTTTTCAGGGTGTTTCGGAGCCTCTAAAGTCCCCAAAATTAAGTTTAAACATTTTATTGCACCCCTCCAAGACGAAAACTTTAATATCTTCAAAACTAGCTGTGACCTTGCGACGAAACTTTACCGGAATGCTTATCTAGCCAACCAGAAGCTTCAGGGAGAGTTTCGCACCATTTCGTGCTCAAATAAAAACTTACTATAAATAGTAACCTCACATAAATGCAAGGCTGAGACACCATTTTTCCCAACAAATCTCCCACTTGTCGAACACCTTGCATGAGCGGAAGGGAATGTCAACACAATGAATCAATTGCTAGGGGCCATAAGGCCCATAGACTCTGAACACCATCTGAACTTCTCTGTGCTCACAGCCTTAGTTAAAGCATCTGCAACATTCATCAAAGTTTCCACCTTAACCAGCTTCACCCTACCATCTTCGACCATATCTCTAACAAAATGATACTGAACATCAATATGTTTGGTCCGGGCATGAAACGTCGGGTTCTTAGCTAGGCTAATTGCACTCTGACTGTCACAGTAAACTGTCACTGTACCTTGTTTTATTCCAATATCCGAACACAGTCTCTTAAGCCAAATGGCCTCTTTACAAGCATGAGTAGCTGCCATATACTCTGCTTCCGTAGTGGATAAAGCAACCACAGCCTGTCGCTTACTCATCCAACTAATTGCACCACCAAACAAAGTAAACACATAAACATTGGTGGATTTTCTGCTATCAATATCACCTGCCCAATCTGAATCCACATAACCATGGATATCAAGGGAAGTCATGTCTCCAACTGAATTACCATGATAACACAAAGAATACTCTGAAGTACCCTTCAAATATCTGAAGACTCTTTTGACTGCATCCCAATGAACTCTACCAGGATTAGACATATATCTAGAAAGTACTCCCACTGCTCGGGCAATATCTGGTCTAGTACAGACCATAGCATACATCAAGCTTCCAACTGCACTCTGGTAAGGCACTCTGCTCATGTCTTCCATCTCCAATGGGGATATAGGACAATCTGAAACAGATAGTTTCATTCCAACTGTAAAAGGAACACTCAACGGTCTACAATTCTGCATGTTGAACCTCTGTAACACTGAATTCACATACTTACTCTGGCCTAGCCATAGCTTTCTGTTT
This sequence comes from Cryptomeria japonica, assembly GCF_030272615.1. Taxonomy (NCBI): domain Eukaryota; kingdom Viridiplantae; phylum Streptophyta; class Pinopsida; order Cupressales; family Cupressaceae; genus Cryptomeria; species Cryptomeria japonica. The sequence continues at coordinate 269,574,347 of NC_081407.1, read as the reverse complement.
ACCCTATCTCTTCTAATTTCCATCCCAAGAATGTGCTTTGCTGCACCAAGATCTTTCATTTCAAATTTAGCAGCGAGCTGAGACTTCAGTTCTGAAATCATACCTTTCCCTTTACCAATGAATAACATATCATCAACATACAATGCAATGAATAAGAAATGATCACCATAAGATTTATAATAAACACAGTGATCTGATTTAGAACGTTCAAATCCCAAACTCAACACATATGTATCAAATTTCTGGTACCACATTCTAGGACTTTGTTTGAGGCCATACAAAGATTTCTTCAATTTACAGACCAAATTACTTTTGCCTTTCACCACATAGTGCTCTGGCTGTGTCATATAAATATCTTCCTCCAAATCACCATGAAGGAAAGCAGTTTTCACATCCATTTGCTCAACCTCTAAATCATAAGCAGTAGCAATAGAAAGCAAAAATCTAATGGACGTCATTTTTGCAACAGGAGAAAATATCTCACTGTAATCAACACCCTCAACCTGAGAGTAGCCTTTTGCAACCAACCTTGCTTTATACTTCTCAATGCTTCCATCTGAACCAATCTTTTTCTTGAACACCCATTTACAACCAACACGTTTTCGTCCTTCAGGCAATGGTACAAGATCCCATGTATCATTCTTTTTCAAAGCTGCCATTTCTTCCTCCATAGCAATCTTCCAGGATTCTGCATCATTCATACCTAATGCCTCTTCTATAGATTTCGGTTCATCCACACTAGTATTCAGAGCAAAAATACATCTCCAATCATCAGGTGAATACCTTTCAGGTGGTTGCCTATGTCTTGTAGACCTTCGAACAAGCTGAGTTGGAGGTTCTTCCTCCTCTTCTGAAGATTCAGAGCTAGATGAGCTCTCCTCAAATTCTTGCCTATCTAGGGGTCTCGATTCAACTCTTTCAGGTGTAGAAGGAAGTTACATCACATCTTCTTTTTTAGTCTGTTCTGGCTGCAATGTAACAGAAGGAGACTTAATTTCTCTAAAAATAACACTTCTACTGTGAATTACCTTTTGTGCAACAGGGTCCCAAAGCTTGTATCCTTTCACACCATAACTATACCCGATGAAGATACATTTCACAGCCTTGTTCTCCAACTTTGTTCGCTTCTCCTTTGGCACATGTGCATATGCCTCGGAACCAAAAACTCTAAGATGTCTCAATGAAGGCTTGTGACCTGACCATGCTTCCATAGGCGTTTTATCAACAAGAGCTGATGTAGGAGACCTGTTAATCAGGTAGCAAGCAGTGGCAACAGCTTCAGCCCAAAACTTTTGTTCGAGACCAGCACCACTCAACATACTCCTAGCCTTCTCCATCAGTGTCCTGTTCATTCTTTCTGCAACTCCATTCTGCTGTGGAGAATACGGAGTTGTCTTCTGCCTGTTAATTCCACAGTCTTTACAGAATCTATCAAAATCATTAGAGCAAAACTCACCGCCATTATCAGTTCTCAAACATTTTATTTTCTTTCCAGTCTGCAACTCAACCATTGCTTTAAATTCTTTAAAACGACTAAAAACTTCAGATTTACTCTTTAGAAAATAAACCCATGTCCTTCTACTAAAATCATCAATAAATGAAACATAATATGTGGATTTTCCAATCGAAGAGACATCTACTGGACCAAAAACATCGGAATGGATAAGATCCAAAACACCACAAGTTTTATGAGAACTCGAGTAAAACTAAACGCGGTTTTGTTTTCCATAAATGCAACGCTCACAGAAATCAAAGTCAAGGTTACAGTCATTCAAACCTTCAACAAGGTTTTTATTTTTCAAGGTCCTTAGACCCTTTTCTCCAATGTGGCCAAGTCTCTGGTGCCATAACATAGTCTTCTCTGCAGGTAACTTTGCTTCAGACGAAAGAGCACCCTTAGGTACCCAAAAACCATTTCCATCTGCTGAAGGTGAAACCTTCAAATCTTCCAGTGAAGTATCCACAGATTTACTTTTTACATAAGTGCTATTACACTCAACAGTGTATGCTTCAAGCTTATACAAAGTGCCAAACCTGACACCTCTAGCAACTACCATAGCACCCTTAATCATCTTACATCCTGCTTCAGAAAAGACTACCTGCACACCCGCATCTATCGGTTTGCTCACAGATAACAAGTTTCGTTTTAATCCAGGGATATGCAACACACCATTAATCCTTTTTATTCTACCATCAGAAAACCTGATTCTAACTTTACCTCGACCAACAATGTCTAGATGTGAATCATCACCCAAGTATACCTTACCTCCATTAAATCCTTCATATTCAGAAAACCAATCTCTATTGGAAGTCATATGAAAAGATGCACCTGAGTCAATTAGCCAGGCATCATTACCTGCATGAGTCGCCAAAGCCGCAATAAAGGCATCACCATCTTCCTTGTCAGACTCAGAATCAGAATCGAACTTTTTCTTTTTCTTCTTCTTTTCTTCTTTGCAGTCCTTACGGATGTGACCCGGTTTACCGCAATTCCAGCAAATGACTTTGGACTTTCCAGGAGATTTCGATCTCCCTTTGGATTTGGACTTGCCGTGCTTCTCATTCTTCTTGCCTTTCTCCTTAGGTCTTCCACGAATGGTTAGGGCTTCCTTTGAACTGATGGATACCTTCCTTCGCATCTCTTCACCGAGTAGGGCACCCACCACGTCTTCAGATTTCAAAACAACAGAAGTACTACCGATAGCCATAACAAGAGAATCCCACGAATCAGGCAAAGAGCAAAGCAAGATCTGACATTTCTCCTCCTCGTCCATCTTAACACCGACGGATACTAATTGAGCCACCAACATATTGAATGCTTCCAGGTGGTCTGCAATTCGTCCACCCTCTTCCATCTTCAAGGAATACAATTTCTTTCTTAAGAAAATTTGATTTAATAAAGATTGCACTTGATACATCTCACCAAGCTTAGTCCATAGCTTCTTTGCAGAGTTTTCTTCATGGACATTGATTAGAACAGAGTCTGCCAGGCACAGTCTGATTAGACCCTTGGCTTTTCGGTCCATAACATCATACTGAGCTGCCGCAGTAGGATCTGAGGGCCTTTGGACATTCGCATCAATAGCATCCCAAAGATCTCGATCTATTAGCAGATCTTCCATCTTCAGCTTCCACATCTCAAAATTACTTCCATTGAATTTCTCCACCTCTATTCTCCCTGACGAACTCGCCATCTGAATATTCCTGCAACAAGATCACAAAGTGTCTTCTGCACAAGCTCCCACTCAAATCTGGATTAGTTCAAAAAACCCAACTGCCCACAATTGAAACCAAAGGTGATCAGGCTCTGATACCACTTGTAAGGAAGTAAAGTAGCAGAAACAACTCCCTACACTAACCTTGAGAGGAGGGTAATGCAAAACTTTTCAGATCATTACAACAGTTACAGAAAATAGAAATAGATATAATAACATTCATACCACAACACAATGATTTACGTGGGGAAAACCCTTTCGGGAGAAAAACCCCACCCTCCAAAAGCAGCTCAATATTTTATTCAGCAATCAAAAACAGATTACAAAATACTTGCAGAGCAAGCTCTTCGCAGGAGTACCATTAATCAGAGATTCAGAGGCAACTCAACAGCCATAGGACTCTTACACACAACCTCTATCTCACACACCTCATAAATAGGAGATACAATACAAGAAACCGTCAAACGGTATTACAAAACCATGGGCTAAAACCACCCAATAAGGTGTAGCCGACCTTATCTCCCTTCTATGACATGTTAAAGCACACATCAACACGTGTCGCTCCCTTTTACAGCTCATTTATGTATCCGATACAAATTATTTTTCCTATTTCAGGAGTACAAACTTCCGGAGGCCATAACTTGAGAACCGGGTGTCCGATTGACGAACCGTTTGAAGCGCCGGAAAGCTCGCGAAGTGCTCTATCACCTCGTAACCGGCTTTGCCGGTTACGGCCACTTTTCAGGGCATTTCGGAGCCTCTAAAGTCCCCAAAATTAAGTTTAAATATTTTATTGCACCCCTCCAAGACGAAAACTTTAATATCTTCAAAACTAGCTGTGACCTTGCGACGAAACTTTACCGGAATGCTTATCTAGCCAACCAGAAGCTTCAGGGAGAGTTTCGCACTATTTCGTGCTCAAATGAAAACTTACTATAAATAGTAACCTCACATAAACGCAAGGTTGAGACACCATTTTTCCCAACATGATGAGTTTACACAAGATGAGTTACCCACTCGTGAGATCCAACATCAATATGATCCTTTAATGACTATGGTTATCATAAACCACCCAATAAGGTGTAGCCGACCTTATCTCCCTTCTATGACATGTTAAAGCACACATCAACATGTGTCGCTCCCTTTTACAGCTCATTTATGTATCCGATAGAATTTATTTTTCCTATTTCAGGAGTACAAACTTCCGGAGGCCATAACTTGAGAACCGGGTGTCCGATTGACGAACCGTTTGAAGCGCCGGAAAGCTTGCGAAGTGCTCTATCACCTCGTAACCGGCTTCGCCGGTTACGGCCACTTTTCAGGGCGTTTCGGAGCCTCTAAAGTCCCCAAAATTAAGTTTAAATATTTTATTGCACCCCTCCAAGACGAAAACTTTTATATCTTCAAAACTAGCTGCGACCTTGCGACGAAACTTTACCGGAATGCTTATCTAGCCAACCAGAAGCTTCAGAGAGAGTTTCGCACTATTTCGTGCTCAAATGAAAACTTACTATAAATAGTAACCTCACATAAATGCAAGGTTGAGACACCATTTTTCCCAACATGATGAGTTTACACAAGATGAGTTACCCACTCGTGAGATCCAACATCAATATGATCCTTTAATGACTGTGGTTATCATAAACAATAGTACAATAAGATGAACACTAGTGGATAGTTGTTCTGGCCTTAATGTTTGTAGCATTAACTTGTTGCGTAAAATCAATATCGATACATCTCTTATTAAGCTCGATTCTCTTACTATTCGGGGCTTTGATAATATTCCTAAATCTTTGTTAGGTATCATCACCTTGCCTGTTAAGGTAGGTCTTGTTACTTTACCCATACCTATCTATGTCATTTCTATAGGTTTGACATATAACTTGTTATTAGGGAGACCTTGGATTCATAGCATGCAAGCTGGGTGATTGTACGGATCTATGTCGCACTTTAGGCTAACAATGCCTGTTCTAGCCAGACCTATTTGGCAGCCACGTAGCGCTCGCATGGCAAGGTTTTTTCGACCGGAACACCCTTGCCCTATATAAGAGCCGAAATCTGCCCAAGCCCCTCATTTTGCATTGGGTGGCTTGGAGTTGAGCAAGAGGTCGCAAAAATTCCCAGAGATCCGGTCGGAAGGGTTTCTGTGGTAAGTACCTTTATTTTATTTTATTTTTTAAATGTATTTATTTTATCATATTAATTTATATTATTTTTTTAAAAATAGTTTTTAATAGAAAAGTAATTTTTTGATAGCAAATTAGTTTTTTAAAGTTTTTTAAAATAGTTTTTAAAAAATATATAAATTAATTTTTAAAGTTTTTTAAAATAGTTTTAAAAATATATATATATATATATATTTGTATTTATTCTATCATGTATTAGTTTAGAATATTAGAAATAAATACATACATGTACATAAATACACACATACATACAAATACATACACAAACATACACATACATACATACATAGCTACACACATACATACAAACCTACATACATACATACACATACATACCTACATACACATACATACAAACCTACATAAAAATATACACAAACATACATGCCTACCTACCTAACTACATACATACATATACATACATATAAAATAATTATATGTACACCTTAGGACATACACATACATAAAAATACATACACAAACATACATAAAGATACATACATAGGTCTACATACATACATACATACATACATACATACATACATACATGTACATACCTACATGTACATACACATACATAAATACATACACATACATACATAAATACACATAAAATAATTATATGTCTTAGGACATACATACACCTCAAGACATGCTATCAGGGGCCGTGTGTGGTCCTGAGGGGTCACACACACACACACACACACGTGTGTGACCCCTCAGGACCACACATGACCCATGATAGCATGTGTGTGTGACCCCTCAGGACCACACATGGCCCCTGATAGCATGTCTTGAGGCGTATGCATGTATGTATATGTATACATCCTAAGGTGTATATAATTATTTTATATGACCCCTTAAGATCTATTAGGACCACATAAGACCAAATGTTGTTGAAAGGGGTCTTATGTGGTCCTAAGGGGTCACACATGTGTTCTAACACATGGGTGACCCCTTAGGACCACACAAGGCCCCTTATGACACATATGCATCCCTTAGGACCTATTAGGACCACATAAGACCAAATGGTGTCGCAAGGGGTCTTACGTGGTCCTAGGGGGTCATGCATGTGTTCTAACACATGGGTGACCCCTTAGGACCACATAAGGCCCCTTATGACACATCTGCACCCCTTAGCACCTATTAGGACCACATAAGACCAAATGGTGTTGCAAGGGGTCTTATGTTGTCGTAAGGGGTCATGCATGTGTTATAACACATGGGTGACCCCTTAGGACCACACAAGGCCCCTTACGACACATCTGCACCCCTTAGCACCTATTAGGACCACATAAGAACAAATGGTGTCGCAAGGGTTCTTATGTGGTCCTAAGGGGTCACGCATGTGTTCTAACACACGGGTGACCCCTTAGGACCACACAAGGCCCCTTATGACACATGTGCACCCCTTAGGACCTATTAGGACCACATACGACCAAATGGTGTCACAAGGGGTCTTATGTGGTCCTAAGGGGTCACGCATGTGTTCTAACACATGGGTGACCCCTTAAGACCACACAAGGCCCCTTACAACACATGTGCACCCCTTAGGACCTATTAGGACCACATAAGACCAAAGGGTGTTGCAAGGGGTCTTATGTGGGCCTAAGGGGTCACACATGTGTTCTAACACATGGGTGACCCCTTAGGACCATACAAGGCCCCTTAAGACACACGTGCACCCCTTAGGACCTATTATGACCACATAAGACCATATGGTGTCAAAAGGGGTCTTATGTGGTCTTAAGAGGTCACACATATGTTCTAACACATGGGTGACCCCTTACGACCACACAAGGCCCCTTACGACACACATGCACCCCGTAGGACCTATTACGACCACATAAGACCAAATGGTATCAAAATGGGTCTTATGTGGTCCTAAGGGGTCACACATGTGTTCTAACACATGGGTGACCCCTTAGGACCACACAAGGCCCCTTACGACACATGTGCACCCCTCAGGACCTATTAGGAACACATAAGACCAAATGGTGTTGCAAGGGGTCTTATGTGGTCCTGAGGGGTCACACATGTGTTCTAACACATGGGTGACCCCTTAGGACCACACAAGGCTCCTTACGACACATGTGCACCCCTTAGGATCTATTAGGACCACATAAGACCAAATGGTGTCGAAAGGGGTCTTTTGTGGTCATAAGGGGTCACACATGTGTTCTAACACATGGGTGACCCCTTAGGACCACACAAGGCCCCTTACGACACATGTGCACCCCTTAGGACCTATTAGGACCACATAAGACCAAATGGTGTTGAAAGGGGTCTTCTGTGGTCCTAAGGGGTCACGCATGTGTTCTAACACATGGGTGACCCCTTAGGACCACACAATGCCCCTTACGACACATGTGCACCCCTTAGGACCTATTAGGACCACATAAGACCAAATGGTGTCGCAAGGGGTCCTATGTGGTCCTAAGGGTTCACACATGTGTTCTAACACGTGTGACCCCTTAGGACCACACAAGGCCCCTTACGACACATGTGCACCCCTCAGGACCTATTTAGGACCACATAAGACCAAATAGTGTCACAAGGGGTCTTATGTGGTCCAAAGGAGTCACGTGTGACCCCTTAGGACCACACAAGGCCCCTTACAACACATGTGCACCCCTTAGGACCTATTAGGACCACATAAGACCAAATGGTGTCGCAAGGGGTCTTATGTGGTCCAAAGGATTCGCACATGTGTTCTAACACATGGGTGACCCCTTAGGACCACACAAGGCCCCTTACGACACATGTGCATCCCTTAGGACCTATTTGGACTACATAAGACCAAATGGTGTCGAAAGGGGTCTTATGTGGTCCTAAGGGGTCACACATGTGTTCTAACACATGGGTGACCCCTTAGGACCACACAAGGCCCCTTAGGACACTTGTGCACCCCTTAGGACCTATTAGGACCACATAAGATCAAAGGGTGTCGAAAGGGGTCTTATGTGGTCCTAAGGGGTCACATGTCTTCTAACACATGGGTGACCCCATAGGACCACACAAGGCCCCTTATGACAAATATGCATCCCTTAGGACCTATTAGGACCACATAAGACATATGTTGAAATTAATTAAATTGTATATGCAATTTTAAATTAATTTGACTTAATTTGTCTTAATTTGACTAATTTTCAAATTAATTATTGTATATGCAAATATATGTAATTGTAAATTAGACATATACTGAATTTTAAAATTAAATTTATAGTTGTTGTTTAAATTTCTTTTGTGCATAGATCTAGAAATTTATCTTCAGTTTGTCTTTATAATTAGAAAATTTTAACTTGTATGCATTTATGACAATTAAATTTCTTTTTTGTATGGGTATGTGCACCAAGTTGTGGTACCGAAAGGGGGTCTTAAGATGCCACTTTTTTTATGAAATCAGCAAAGTCTGAACTTCAACAACAAATTGAAGATAGTTACACTCCAAATTTGAAGATGCAACAAGAACAAGAGTCAGAGTGCTTCGAGTCTACTTTCTAAACTACTAATTTTTTTTGAAAATGGTGGAGATTAAGGGCTTCAAAAAGGGGGGCCACAAAAAGTGGTCCTGTTTTTAAGCAAAAAACATAACATAGCATCTGTTGTGGCCCCCCTAAAATGTTAACTTTTTTTTTGAATTTTTAAAATCGCTTCAGTGAGAAATTAGCTAACAACTTGAAGTTTATGTCAGAATTTTCAGCTAATTTTTTAATGAGTATATGATTTTTTACTAATTTTCAAAGTGGACACATCCTGAAAAACAAAAATTTGAGCATGCTCCCCCCTAAAATCATTGAAAACAAATAAAAAATCAATTTTTTTTTTAAAATTGTGTAGAATGGAGTCTAGTTTCTAAAAATGTAATTTTTTTTCAAAATCTAATGAATGTGTAAAAATCTAGACCCAAAATAGTGCATGTTGGTTTTTGACAAAAAATGGACACACTAACAAAAGAAATTATAGATGAAAGACTTAACGAAATCAAAATTTGAAATAAATTACATTTTTGGATAGCTAAGAGGGAGCTCAAGTTTACCACAGTATTTTTTTTAACTTCATTGAAACACGTGCAAACTTGACGGAGAGCACGACCAAAAATATGTCAAAATTTTCAATGTTCTGACAAAAACACGTCTCTAGCCTGAAATGGTCGTCCAAACCTTTGGGTTGGATGCCCAAGGCAAATCCAAACCATAGGTTTGGTGTTTCCCAAAGCGGGACATTTGGCGCTCACCCTATTTGGTGTGCGCCAAATGTGATGAATGGATATTCCATTTGGCGCGCGCCAAATGTGGATGAAGAGGGAGATAGCTCGAGGGATACCAAAATAAGGGAATTGTGAGAGCTAGAAAGGGGAGGGACAAAGAAGAGTATGTATCTATAAGAATGAAGATCCCGAGAAGAGGTAAGGGGAGAGAGAGAATATGAGATCTAGTTCATAGAGAGAGATGGAACTATGAGGGAAGGGAGATAAAGAAGGGAGAGGTGAGATGGGAGTTTCTATGTACACATTTGGCACTCTCCCTATTTGGCGCATGCCAAATGTGGAATAGATACAAACTCTTCTTTGTCCCTCCCCTCTCTAGCTCTCACAATTCCCTTATTCTCCTATCCCTCGAGCTATCTCCCTCTTCATCCTTACACCCATCTAATTCCCTCTCTTACCTCTTTCCCTCAATTTTTTCCTCACTCGCTCCTCTCTCTAGGTCCTAAGGGGTCATAGGACACCATATGACCCCTTAGGACACAAAATTACCCCTAATGACACCTAAGGGGTCATATGGTGTCCTAAGGGGTCATAAGACACCATATGACCTCTTAGGTTACCATAGGACCCATAACGACACCATATTTTGTCCTAAGTGGTCATAGGACACCATATGACCCCTTAGGACACCATAGGACACATAACGGCACCATATGGTGTCTTAATGGGTCATAGGACACCATATGACCCCTTAGGTGTTGTTAGGGGTCATATTGTGTCCTAAGGGGTTATATGGTGTCCTATGACCCCTTAGGACACCATATGACCCCTTAGGACACCATATGACCCATAACGACACCATATTGTGTCCTAAAGGGTCATAAGAAACCATATGACCCCTTACGACACCATACGACCCATAACGACACCCTATTGTGTCCTAAGGGGTCATATGGTGTCCTAAGGGGTCATAGGACACCATATGACCCCTTACGACACCATACGACCCATAATGACACCCTATTGTGTCCTAGGGGGTCATATGGTGTCCTAAGGGGTCATAAGACACCATATGACCCCTTAGGATACCATACGACCCATAACGACACCCTATTATGTCCTAGGGGGTCATATGGTGTCCTAAGGGGTCATAGGACACCATATGACCCCTTACGACACCATACGACCCATAACGACACCTAAGGGGTCATATGGTGTCCTATGGCCCCATAGGACACCATATGACCCCTTAGGTGTCCATACGACCCATAACGACACCATATTGTGTCCTAAGGGGTCATATGGTGTCCTAAGGGGTCATATGGTGTCCTATGACCCCATAGGACACCATATGACCCCTTAGGACACCATACGACCCATAACGACACCATATTGTGTCCTAAGGGGTCATATGGTGTCCTAAGGGGTCATAAGACACCATATGACCCCTTAGGACACCATACGACCCATAACGACACCCTATTGTGTCCTAAGGGGTCATATGGTGTCCTAAGGGGTCATAAGACACCATATGACCCCTTAGGACACCATACGGCCCATAACGACACCCTATTGTGTCCTAGGGGGTCATATGGTGTCCTAAGGGGTCATAGGACACCATATGACCCCTTACGACAACATACGAGCCATAACGACACCTAAGGGGTCATATGGTGTCCTATGGGGCCATAGGACACCATATGACCCCTTAGGTGTCATTATGGGTCGTATGGTGTCGTATTGGGTCACACTTTGTCCTAAGGGGTCATATGGTGTCCTAAGGGGTCATAGGACACCATATGACCCCTTAGGACACCATACGCCCCATAACGACACCATATTGTGTCCTAAGGGGTCATATGGTGTCCTAAGGGGTCATAAGACACCATATGACCCCTTAGGACACCATACGACCCATAATGACACCCTATTGTGTCCTAGGGGGTCATATGGTGTCCTATGACACCATACGACCCATAACGACACCTAAGGGGTCATATGGTGTCCTAAGGGGTCATAGGACACCACATGACCCCTTAGGTGTCCATACGACCCATAACGACACCATATTGTGTCCTAAGGGGTCATATGGTGTCCTAAGGGGTCATAAGACACCATACGACCCCTTAAGACACCATACGACCCATAACGACACCCTATTGTGTCTTAGGGGGTCATATGGTGTCCTAAGGGGTCATAGGACACCATATGACCCCTTACGACACCATACGACCCATAACGACAACCTATTGTGTCCTAGGGGGTCATATGGGGTCCTAAGGGGTCATAGGACACCATATGACCCCTTAGGTGTTCATACGACCCATAACGACACCATATTGTGTCCTAAGGGGTCATATTGTGTCCTAAGGGTCATATGGTGTCTTAAGGGGTCATAAGACACCATATGACCCCTTAGGACACCATACGACCCATAACGATACCCTATTGTGTCCTAGGGGGTCATATGGTGTCCTAGGGGGTCATATGGTGTCCTAGGGGGTCATATGGTGTCCTAAGGGGTCATAGGACACCATATGACCCCTTACAACACCATACGACCCATAACGACACCTAAGGGGTCATATGCTGTCCTATGGCCCCATAGGACACCATATGACCCCTTAGGTGTCCATACAACCCATAACGACACCATATTGTGTCCTAAGGGGTCATATGGTGTCCTAAGGGGTCATAGGACACCATATGACCCCTTAGGACACCATACGACCCATAACGACACCCTATTGTGTCCTAGGGGGTCATATGGTGTCCTAAGGGGTCATAGGACACCATATGACCCCTTACGACACCATACGACCCATAATGACACCTAAGGGGTCATATGGTGTCCTATGGCCCCATAGGACACCATATGACCCCTTAGGTGTCCATACGACCCATAATGACACCATATTGTGTCCTAAGGGGTCATATGGTGACCTAAGGGGTCATAAGACACCATATGATCCTTTAGGACACCATATGACCCATAACGACACCCTATTGTGTCCTAGGGGGTGATACGATGTCCTAAGGTGTCATAGGACACCATATGACCCCTTACGACACCATATGACCCATAACAACACCCTATTGTGTCCTAGGGGGTCATATGGTGTCCTATGGCCCCATAGGATACCATATGACCCCTTAGGTGTCCATACAACCCATAACGACACCATATTGTGTCCTAAGGTGTCATATGGTGTCCTAAGGGGTCATAGGACACCATATGACCCCTTACAACACCATACGACCCATAACGACACCTAAGGGGTCATATGGTGTCCTATGGCCCCATAGGACATCATATGACCCCTTAGGTGTCCATACGACCCATAACAACACCATATTATGTCCTAAGGGGTCATATGGTGTCCTAAGGAGTCATATGGTTTAATTTTTATGGTTGTGGCTATCAAACTATAGGGTATAGAGTAGAAATTTATCAAAAGTTAAAAAATGTCAATGGAAGTCATTTGGCTAGCGCCATATTTGGCGCTAGCCAAATGAGCTACACAAAAAAAAGGTTATAGGGTATAGAGTAGAAATTTATCAAAGGTAAAAAATTTCAATGGAAGTCATTTGGCTAGCGCCGAATATGGCTAGCACCATATTTGGCGCTAGCCAAATGAGCTGCACAAAAAAAAGGTTATAGTGTATATAGTTAGTGTTTAGTTTAAGGTAAAAAATTTCAATGGAAGTCATTTGGCTAGTGCCATATTTGGCGCTAGCCAAATGAGCTGCACTAAAAAACTGTTATATGGGACCCTTGACCCGTGATCCAAGCCCACATTCTCTCTTTTTGTGTTCTTTCTGCGCATGATCAGACAAAAAAATGCTTTTTGCATGGTGTTGACATTTTATGCAAGGTTATTTTATACATTCCATTAGCTCTCCACCACCTTTTTTTTGATTTGGCAACGTCAAAGAGTAAGAACATAGTTTTTTAATCAAATTTGAATAATTGAGGTAATATTTTCTTGTTTTTAGAATTCAAATACTTATTAAGTGTTATTTTGTTTAAATGTTAGAATAAAAGTGTGAGTCAAAATTGATTATAATCCTATTAAATTTACATTAGATTTAACAATGCATTTGAAGGAAGTTGCATAAGAAAATTAATTGTTTAGTGGTTTAAAATAAAATTTGCAATTTCATACATCCTTTTTAAGATCTTATGAAATAATTTAGAAAAGGAATACATGAAATAATTTCAATTTCATATATCCATTTTAACATATGCAACATCATCATCATGCTGAGCAAATGACCAAAAAATGTAACATTGGAAGAGCATGAAGCTAAGAATGCAAAAAAAAGAGAAGGAATGAAGCAACTTCGTGAACAAAGGAAATTGCATACCATAGAAGAAGAGGTGTCAATTGAAGAGGTGCCAATTGAAGAGGAACATGAAATATCCATCCAATCTAAGAGAGAGACAAAATTGGCCACACAAAGGCAACAGATGCAAAACCTTCGTGCAATGAGACAATTGAATCCCGAGGTTGAGAGCATGTCTACAACAATTCAAGTTGAAGGCACCCCATCTCTTACATCTCAAGTTGAAGGCACACCATCTCTTATTGGCACACCGTTGGTGTCTACAACATCTCATATTGAATGCACTCCCTCTATGACATTTGACGTTGCAAGTACTTCACGACTGACATCAAGTATTGGAGTTACACCATCTTGTACACCTCAATTTCAAGGTATGTCATCATTTTCATCTCCGCTTGAAGGTATGCCACCTATCCCTAATGTTGTTGACATTCCTAATCTTGAGATAACTCAAAGTTTGAGAACACCTCCTAGAGTTTTGCATAGAAAGCCTAAGTATTTGATTGATATTGATGCTAATGTTTTGAAACCAATGGTTGACAAGTTTCCGAAGTGTACTTGTCAAAGACATGCTAATCGGATATGGAAAATATTTTTTGAGCCTTTAAATGAGACAGAAGATGTCAACTATTTGTTGAAATGATGAGAAATCTGAAATTTAGGCCTATAATGAAGATTCTTGGGCTAAGAACATCGATTGAATCAAGCGACAAATCTATTGTGAAGAATCTGATGAATGCATATGATACTGTTGGTTCTAACTCACGCACAAAAGATAGTAATGCCACATGACGTGTCATTACATCAACAATTGTAAGCACTCAAACTAAGAAAGCTCACCTCCTTAGAAAGACAAGTAAACAATTGAAGATAAGTAGACAAACTCTAATGAGAGCTTTGGGAAGGCAACAAAGAGCGGAGGATCCATATAACAATGAGTTATAGGCATTTTCCGGTAGATTACCACAGAAAGATAAAGCAATTGTTGAAGCCTTGAGATCCCTAATTGAAGATTTTTGGAAGAATAACACAAGGGTCTCTCCAAATCAAAGAGATGTTGTAAGAAGGAGGATTGGTAGTAAAATCCCTGATCCACATCTGAAACATTTTTTGGATATGACTCAAACACAATTTTTTGCCAAGTTTCAACGTATGTATCCTCAAATAAAAATTAGTCAAAGGTTCTTTGAAATGGTAAAGCCTTTTTATGTCAAAATAAATCACACATGCACAACTGGTTGTTGTAGAGTACATATTGAATTTTCTAACCATTATGATGTTTATCAACGCATATGTATAGATTTGCATGCTAACAATGTTTTGCAAGAATGCAACATAAATGGTCCACCGACATCTTCAAGGGAATTCATATCTAGCATCTTATGTGAAAGAGTAGATGGTCAAGTATATTACAATAAGTGTTGCTTGGATGACACATGTGTTGATTGTGGTGGATTGCGACATTTGCAAATTTGTCAACATATGGATATTGGACAATAAATTGGTAATGAATTAGAAGAATTTGGAAAATATAAGACAGTGGCCTACATGCTAAAAGATGGAAAAGAAGCAAAAAGGTGTGAATTGGTTAGTGAGAAGATTCCAGTGTATCAGTTTATGGGCATCTTTCATGAGAATATAGTGTATGAGTATGCAAGGCATAACCATCAAGCTCGTTGGTTGGACTCACAATTTAAGCTATGCAAGGACACATTTCCACTTCATACAATTGTTTCAATTGTTGACTTTGCAGAGAACTCTACACTACAACAGCAGAACGAGATGCAAACACAATATTACAACTCCACACAAGTTGCCATATTTGTGCATATAGCATTCATTCATGCACATGATAGTATGGAAGAGGATAGGAAGATATTGAGGGAGTATCATTTTTACATCAGTGATGATCGCTCACACTCTGCAGAGTTTGTGCAAGGTTGTTTTCAGATATTCTATGATGATTTGGCTAGCCGAGGCATATCATTCTGTCAACATATCATATGGTCAGATAATTGTGCATCACAATTTAAGAACTCTCGGATGTTTTATTGGTTGATTAGGATGCATAAGTTGACTGCCATTCAACATATGTGGAATTTCTCTGAGGCTAGGCATGAAAAAGGGGAGCATGTATTAAAAGAGCTTTAGCACGAGAAGAGTTAAAGTACAAAGGGAATACAAACTTGAAAGATGCAAAATCAATTGTTCAATGGTGCAATGGTACAATTGGTCCAGGCAATCAAGGTAAGTCTTTAGTTCATAGATTTTTTTGGTTGGTAGATGATACTAACATTGCAAAATTAGAAGATTGTTGTACAATGACAGGATCGAGTGAGCTACACTCTTTCAAAAGCTCTAATGCAGGTTCATGGACTATCCATATGCGGCGGATGGCATGTTATTGATCTTCATGTAGAGATGGTGCCTATAATGACTGTGAGTCAAAGGAGTGAGTGGATGAATTGTGTATGAGACCTCTAATCCCACTTGAGACATACCAACCTCCGAGTGCACTACAACTCACATAGATGGAAGCATCAATTGACTTTGACCATGTGTTAGATTTAGTCCAACCAGGTAAATTATCCACATGCAATTTTTGTACTTTAATATTTTACCTTAGTTGTTTGCTAAATTCTTCTCACTTTATCATTGCAGGGCATGTTTATGTAGTAATTGCAACTGAAGAGAATGAAGAAGGAATAGATTATTACCTATGTCATTGTGTGGACGCAAATAAGAAATTGGATCACCCTATGGTAGATGGAGAAAATATTGAGTACCCCACAAGATCAGTAGTTGTTACTGGTACATGGCTTAGAAGGTACCTAGTGAAGAAGTCTAACTTGTGGTTGTTCGAGGACTTCGAGACAGATAGGAAGATTCTTCATTATTCTAACCTTATTGTAGCTTCAAATGTTCATTTGATCAGATATGGGGGTAGACCACTAAACAAGAACCTATGGAAGGTTCGTGAGTCTGACCATGAGGCCATACTAGACACGATAAAGAGTAGAGCAGATCCAGATGGTTCATTGGATTAAATGTAAATGTAAAAAATTGTAATATCAATCTTATTTGGATATATGTACATGACTTGTATTTTTGACTACTCGAGGCATTGTAATATAAAAAATTATGTCTTTGTCTTGTTTTTTGTGATTTTATGTAAATAATGTCATTTTAGACCATTAGAGATCACATGGGATCATTTCGTGAAGTATACCCTGTTAATATGGTAAAAGATGTAAATAATGCTCATTTGTTGTCAATCACTCAAAGTGTGAAAAATTGTCAAAATTCGGCATGGTTTTTAGCAATGTTAGTGACATGTAAGAATGATCCATCTGATCTTGTGGGGTTGTGCTATGACACTCTAAAAAAGCCTCTCTCGGTTTGGGTAGACTCAGATACAGTTGCTCGTGGTGACTCTTTCTCGGTCGCGACAAAAAGCGACAGATAAGTTCAATGAAAAGTTGCACAATGCCCCATCTTTCAATCCGCTCATCGCGGCACCGAACCATCAGTTCATATGCATTGGGGTGTTTGGGTTTACGCTAGGAATACCTTCTTTTTTCTCTCCAACTTGCTCGATCGTTGTGGGCCACACCCTAGCAGCCAAATCGCCCAAGTGCTCAAATTGCTCAAAGTTGTCAATATTTGGCATCGCATTTCTCCGTGCCCATTAGTCATAAGAATGATCCATCTGATCCTACAGGGTCATGTTATGGCACTCTAAAAAATCCTCTCTCGGTTTGGGTAGAATCGGATCTAGTTGCTCGTGGCGACTCTTTCTCGGTCGCGACAAAAAGCGTCAGATGTGCTCAATGAAAAGTTGCACAATGCCCCATCTTTCAATCCACTAATCGCGGCACCAAACTGTCAGCTTGTACACATAGGGGTGGCTGGGTTTACACTTGGAATGCCTTCTTTTTTCTCTCCAACTCGCTTGATCGTTGTGGGCCACAACCTAGCAGCCAAATCGCCCAAGTGCTCAAATAGCTCAAAGTTGTCAATATTCGGCATCACGTTTCTCCGTGCCTATTAATCATAAGAATGATCCATCTAATCTTATAGGGTCATGTTATGGCACTCTAAAAAATGCTCTCTCGGTTTGGGTAGACTCAGATCCAGTTGCTCGTGGTGACTCTTTCTCGGTCGCGACAAAAAGCGTCAGATGAGTTCAATGAAAAGTTGCACAATGCCCCATCTTTCAATCCACTCGGCGCGGCACTGAACCGTCAGCTTGTACGCATCAGGGTGGCTAGGTTTACGCTTGGAATGCCTTCTTTTTGCTCTCCAACTTGCCTGATCGTTGCGGGCCACACCCTAGCAGCCAAATCGCCCAAGTGCTCAAATTGCTCAAAGTTGTCAATATTTGGCATCGCATTTCTCCATGCCCGTTAATCATAAGAATGATTCATCTGATCCTATAGGGTCATGTTATGGCACTCTAAAAAATCCTCTCTCAGTTTGGGTAGACTCGGATCCAGTTGCTCGTGGCGACTCTTTCTCGGTCGCGACAAAAAGCGTCAGATGAGTTCAATGAAAAGTTGCACAATGCCCCATCTTTCAATCCGCTCGTCGCGGCACCGAACCGTCAGCTCATATGCATCAGAGTGGCTGGGTTTATGCTTGGAATGCCTTCTTTTTTCTCTCCAACTCGCTCGATCGTTGCGGGCCACACCCTAGCAGCCAAATCGCCCAAGTGCTCAAATTGCTCAAAGTTGTCAATGTTCGGCATCGCATTTCTCCGTGCCTATTAATCATAAGAATGATCCATTTGATCCTATGGGGTCATGTTATGGCACTCTAAAAAGACCTCTCTCGATTTGGGTAGACTCTGATCTAGTTGCTCATGGCGACTCTTTCTCGATCGTGACAAAAAGCGTCAGATGAGTTCAATGAAAAGTTGCACAATGCCCCATCTTTCAATCCGCTCGTTGTGACACCAAGCCGTCAGTTCGTACACATCGGGGTAGCTGGGTTTATGCATGGAATGCCTTCTTTTTTCTCTCCAACTCGCCTGATCGTTGCAGGCCACACCCTAGCAGCCAAATCGCCCAAGTGCTCAAATTGCTCAAAGTTGTCAATATTCGGCATCCGTTTCTCCGTGCCCGTTAATGATAAGAATGATCTGTCTAATCCTACAGGGTCATGTTATGGTACTCTAAAAAAGCCTCTCTCGGTTTGGGTAGACTCGGATCCAGTTTCTCGTGGTGACTCTTTCTCGGTCGCGACAAAAAGCATTAGATGAGTTCAATGAAAAGTTGCACAATGCCCCATCTTTCAATCTGCTTGTCATGACACCGAACCGTCAGCTCGTATGTGTCAGGGTGGTCGGGTTTACACTTGGAATGCCTTCTTTTTTCTCTCCAACTCACCCGATCGTTGCGGGCCACACCCTAGCAGCCAAATCGCCCAAGTGCTCAAATTGCTCAAAGTTGTCAATATTCGGCATCAGGTTTCTCCGTGCCCGTTAATCATAAGAATGATCCGTCTGATCCTACAGGGTCGTGTTATGGCACTCTAAGAAAGCCTTTGTCGGTTTGGCTAGACTTGGATCCAGTTGCTCGTGGCGACTCTTTCTCGGTCGTGACTAAAAGCGTCAGATGAGTTCAATGAAAAGTTGCACAATGCCCCATCTTTCAATCTGCTCGTCGCAGCACCAAACCATCAAATTGTACGCATCGAGGTGGCTGGGATTACGCTTGGAATGCCTTCTTTTTGCTCTCCAACTTTCCCAATCGTTGCGGGCCACACCCTAAAAGCCAAATCGCCTAAGTGCTCAAATTGCTCAAAGTTATCAATATTCGACATCGCGTTTCTCTGTGCCCGTTAATCATAAGAATGATCCATCTGATCCTACGGGGTCATGTTATTGCACTCTAAAAAATCCTCTCTTGGTTTGGGTAGACTCGGATCCAGTTGCTCGTGGCGACTCTTTCTCAATCGCGACAAAAAGCGTCAGATGAGTTCAATGAAAAGTTGCACAATGCCCCATCTTTCAATCCGCTCGTTGCGACACTGAACCGTTAGCTTGTATGCGTTGGGGTGGCTAGGTTTACACTTGGAATTCCTTCATTTTTCTCTCCAACTCGCCCCATCCTTGCGGGCCACACCCTAGCAGCCAAATCGCCCAAGTGCTCAAATTGCTCAAAGTTGTCAATATTCAGCATCGCGTTTCTCTATACCCATTAATCATAAGAATGATCCGTCTAATCCTATGAGGTCATGTTATGGCACTCTAAAAAATCCTCTCTTGATTTGGGTAGACTCGGATCCAGTTTCTTGTGGTGACTCTTTCTCGGTCGCGACAAAAAGCGTTAGATGAGTTCAATGAAAAGTTGCGCAATGCCCCATCTTTCAATCCGCTTGTCATGACACCAAACCATCAGCTCGTACACATCGGGGTGGCTAGGTTTACGCTTGGAATGCCTTCTTTTTTCTCTCCAACTCACCCCATCGTTGTGGGCCACACCCTAGCAGCCAAATCGCCCAAGTGCTCAAAATGCTCAAAGTTGTCAATATTTGGCATTACGTTTCTCCATGCCTGTTAATAATAAGAATGATCTGTCTGATCCTACGGGGTCATGTTATGGCACTCTAAAAAATCCTCTCTCAGTTTGGGTAGACTCGGATCCAGTTTCTCATGGCGACTCTTTCTCGATCGCGACAAAAAATGACAGATGAGTTCAATAAAAAGTTGCACAATGCCCCATCTTTCAATCCGCTTGTCGCGGCACTGAACTGTTAGCTCGTACACATCAGGGTGGCCAGGTTTACACTTGGAATGCCTTCTTTTTTCTCTCCAACTCGCCCGATCATTGTGGGCCACACCCTAGCAGCCAAATTGCCCAAGTGCTCAAATTGCTCAAAGTTGTCAATATTCGGCATCGTGTTTCTCCGTGCTCGTTAATCATAAGAATGATCCATTTGATCCTATGGGGTCATGTTATTGTACTCTAAAAAAGCCTCTCTCAGTTTGGGTAGACTCGGATCTAGTTGCTCGTGGTGACTCTTTCTTGGTCGCGACAAAAAGTGTCACATGAGTTCAATGAAAAGTTGCACAATGCCCCATCTTTCAATCCGCTCATTGCGGCACCGAACCGTCAACTTGTACGTGTCGAGGTGGTTGGGTTTACACTAGGAATGCCTTCTTTTTGCTCTCCAACTCACCTGATCATTGCGGGCCACACCCTAGTAGCCAAATCGCCCAAGTGCTCAAATTGCTCAAAGTTGTCAATATTTGGTATCGCGTTTCTCCATGCCTGTTAATCATAAGAATGATCCATCTAATCCTACGTGGTCATGTTATGGCACTCTAAAAAAGCTTGTCTCAGTTTGGGTAGACTCAGATCTAGTTGCTCGTGGCGACTCTTTCTCGGTCACGACAAAAAGCGTTAGATGAGTTCAATGAAAAGTTGCACAATGCCCCATCTTTCAATCTGCTCATCGCGGCACCGAACCATCAGCTCGTACGCGTTGGGGTGGCTGGGTTTACGCTTGGAATGCCTTCTTTTTTCTCTCCAACTTGCCCGATCATTGTGGGCCACACCCTAGCAGCCAAATCGCCCAAGTGCTCAAATTGCTCAAAGTTGTCAATATTTGGCATCGCGTTTCTCCATGCCCGTTAATCATAAGAACGATCTGTTTGATCCTACGGGGTCGTGTTGCAGCACCGAACCGTCAGCTTGTACGCGTCGGGGTGGCTTGTGTCTTGGATTACGAACACATATTTAGGTTCAAAGCTTAAGTAATAATAAACTTTGTGCAATTATTCATCTAATCATTTGCACTGCAATTATGGATAACCATGATAAATGATTTGCATTAACCAAAAAGCTACAAATCCATGCAACATTGTATACCGTTAAAACTATCAAATATATCCAATACAAACAAATAGGCTTGCCAAAAGCCATATGGACTTAGAATTTCACATATTCATAAAACAAAACATATGTTCAAAATTGCTATAAAGGCATACAACATGATATCCAATAAACTCAAATAGGGGCTTGCCAAAAGCCATATGGACATAGAATGTCACATATTCGTAATACAAAACATATGTTCAAATTTTCCATATAGGCATACAACATGGTATCCAATAAAGTCAAATAGGAGCTTGCCAAAAGCCATATGGCGATAGAATGTCACATATTCATAATACAAAACATATGTTCAAAATTGCCATATAGGCATACAACATAGGACCCTATTCTATTCATTTCCCTCTAGGGGAAGGAAACATATCACGAGATATCTTTTCTTGTTGAGGGGATGGAGATGCATATGATGTAGGTTTCTTTTGAGTACGTCCACTCGACCTCCTCTCCAGATTTTTTTGTAACTCCACCTGATACAATGAAAAGAATGATGTTAGCATATACAAAACTTGAATTTTAGAATGACATATAATAGAATAGTCACTTACTGCATACAAATAATCATGATGTTCATCCACAATAGGTGCACATTCATGATCTGGAGTGACAAGCCCCTCTTGTAAGCATCACAATATAAATTAAACTAAATACAAGTGTCGTTAAATTTTTCAATAACATATTATTAAGATAACAAATGTAATGCTAAATTTACTAAATTTACAAATATGTCTCATACTTTTGTTAAAGCAGTTGAACTTGCTACTGCTGTAGCAACACCACGCTCCATTGATGCATGGACAAAAGGAGGAGTCTCTTAATTCAACATCTAAAAATTAAACAAAGTATATTGATTAATCGCCAAAACTATCTATATTATTTAATAACAACATTAAAGATAAATTGTTTACCTAGGTGAAAGATTGTCGATGAAATACACTACGAGGTGTTGATGTTGAAGCTCTAGCATCAAACTATTTGACATCCAAAATGAGTAATTAGAAAATCATTCACATAAGGTTCAACTATCTACATATAATAATTATATTTTTTCACTCATTGTATACCTGTGGAGTCGACGAAGTAGTGAAAAAGGGTGCTGCAGGAATGTTGCTAGTATTGTGAACACTTTGACCCTGATTTTTTATCATAATAATTTACTAATTTAGATATATTCTCCAATTTACATATAAGATTTAATAAAAAGAATGAAATGAACTTGTAATGAAATTCACTTGGGTATCAATGCCAAATGTTTCGTTCAGCAAGGATTCTGTCATGACAATGTTCTCTGTAGCAAACTCCGCTCGTGCACATGCATTCTTAGAACTATTAGGATCATAAATGCAAAGAGAACCACAAGATTGACAAAAATGAGCTGGAAATCGATGCTTAGAAGAATCAACATCATCACTCGCATCACCCTTTGCTAGAGGACTAGCATACTGTATAAGGTTCTGAGTGAGTGAGCTAATCGAGTCTAGAGTTTCAACCTCAATACTCTCCTTCACAATGGAAGGAATAATAACATGCTCCACCATAGGTCTGGCCAAGGGTCTTGGTGGGAGATTTGGATCACACTGTGCACCCTCTCTATCGTGCGACGAACCCCCACCTCTACCTTGGAAATCTAGAAAATCAAAATAGTTTGGGATCTCATTAAGGACAAACTCACAGTACAGTTTTCTCAAAAAGTATTGGGGTACCTCATGATTATTGCATGGGGGCTGATCAAATACCATCCACCACCTATCCCCAAAATTGTTCTTAATCCCTTCATGATGACACCAATGAATAGGGAATCTCCTACATCCAGGGTGTAAAGGTTGATTCGTTCGGGGGTCCGTAAAAAGAGCACACAAGTCAAATTTATTAATTTTCTTTTTCTTCACTGCCACATATGATAATTTGTCAGCATAAAATTTCTTTTGTTCTTCCTTCTTATGGGACCAAAAATTTATTTTCCCACTCACATATTGTATGTGAGATACAATAGATTGCAAAGAATTGGCAAGGTTTGTCCTATGGGAGTTTGTTCCAGTGGGATCTTTTAGCCTTGTGATTAAACCTTCAAGCTCTTTTTAGCTATTTTCTATTTGACCTAATAGGTTTTCTTGTGTACCTATGGGGTGTCTAGGGATTGTAGGAGGTTCTTGATGTGCTTCTTCTTCAATATGGTCTTCATGAGGAGTTGATTGATGTGCTTCTTCTTCAATATGGTCTTCATGAGGAGGTGATTGAGTGTTTTCAATATTTTCTTGTCTAATCTCATTTTCTGATAATGAAAATAAATTTAAATCAATAAACCTAGTTTAATCTTCAAATTAATTAAAAAAAATGACAATAAGATAATAAAAATACATACCTCTTCGAGCTCTTCGATGGCGTGGCGGCATTTTGATGAGAGATGGACAACTTAATGCCCAATTTCAAGCTTTTACAAAGGGTGAGCGCAAGAAAATAGCACCCAAAAATGCCAAAACGTAGGTTTGGAATGCAAAAATGCGGAGCAAGGGTTTTTTGCTGTTTATAATGCACATAAGGCGCACACCTTATAAGGCGTGTGCACTATAGGGTGCACGCCCTATAGTGCGTGCGCCTTATAAGGTGTGCACCTTATGTGCTTTTTAATTTTTTTTTGAAGTGTGGCACCTTTTTGGTACCACAACTTCGTGCATATACCCGTATATCTAATTTTTTTAATTTATATGTTTAAATATATTTAAAATGATTTAATTGTATGTATACTTTTTTAATTATTGTTTAATGTGTACTCCATACATGCACATGTGCAGATATATATATATATATATATATATATATATATATATATTACCCACTCACATCATGTCTGATGAGCCTGGATCACATAACACTAGTAGTTCTAAGCCTAGTGTTCATCCTCATGGGAGTGAGTACACGTCATATATCTCCACAATTAGACAACAGAGGCACTCCAACATGCCTTAGATCATTTAAATATCACATTGGGAAACATGTGTGATCAAACAAATAAACAAAAGGGTGAGATTGTTAGATAGGAGTTACTTCATATGATTGACCTCGTTGATAATTATAATCCATATGACGAGGTCAATGCAAAGAAATTCTATAGATCCCTTTCACACAGTGTAAGTGGTACGGTGAAATTGGGACACAGTGAATGATAGGGTTTCCACAGCTGATGTGAAAACCAGGTTTCCTCATTATTAGGCCTTTTTGTAGGGTGAAGGGTTATATGCCTACGAGGTGCACAAATGCACTAGTAGCACCTTTTATCTATCATAGATGGTTAGCCACTCATCATAGGTGGCCCCAAAAGGATGAGTTGCTCCTTTATTTCTGCAAACAATTATTTGCAGAGTTTCATTTGTTGGATGATGTTGATTACACAGATTTTCTGAAACATGTTGGGAAAGGGAAGGGCATATTTTAAGATAAGTTTAGATGACCAGGCACACCCTCACCCATTAATAAATGGGAATTTATTGTTCCAAACCTTGTGGTTCTTCCCAAGAGTGCAGACCTAGCACATGTTGTAGATATTGTACTAGATGACACTCAACAATCCATCTTTTCCAACATTTCTACTATAGCCACACAGGTGGATGAAATGACATCAGATCGAGTGGGTAGATATTTGTTGCGCTCTCATACTAGCATTCATGATGCATTAGTGAGTGATGATCCATATGTTCGAGTAGACATACCATCGCCGATGGATGCTGCACGCTTGCATGACATAGATCCTTTACGATAGATAAGCGCATGCCTATCCAGTGATCTCTTGGATTTATATCAGGTCATTGCTATGGAGCATGGGATCCCACTAGAGGATGCCCCATCATTTTTTAGGTGTGTACTTGGTAGACATGGTGCTTCTAGCCGTGGTTGTGAGAATACATATTCTTTGCCTACTGTTGCTGCACATCCTACTACTCCGCCCCATCATACAACAGTTGGTTAGGATACACCTCCTCCTCTTGTTCATACATCCATTGATCGAGCCATAGTACTTGGTATTGGATTTTTGGGGATTTTCACTACCATGCTTATGGAGCCAGACAGTGAGGGGGATCATGTTGTAGTGGGCTCCTTGCATGATTCTGACATCAACAGGATCAGACAAGCCTTACATGCTGCAGGAGATGTATGAATTATAATATATAATTTACTAATTTTAATTTAGAAATTTTTTATAGCTACTTGATTGTACACATGAACTACATAAATTTAAATAATTATATATATATTGGATTGTATTTTTTGAACTATATAGGGTATCATGTTAGGGTCGATGTATGGAGATTTGGATGCTGCCATTGACCTAGTTGTTCATCAGGAGACACAGGCATATATAAAGTTTAAATTATTATTTTTTTGTTTTTAATTTCTATTTAAACAAATATCTAGGTGTTGATTAAATAATTTCAAGTGATTTAAATTATATATATGTTGAACAAAATGTGTGCATTGTCTAGGATGAGCGAACATTGCGCAGGATGAGCCATTCATCCCGCAAATGTTCTAGAGTCCAGCATGCACGCGATGGAGGTGTTAGAGACCCCGAGGTATGTTTATCTACAACCAAATATATGTACATGTTCAAGTAGATTCGATTTGATCTTTAAAATAAATTATATATATATATATATATATATATTTATTTATTTATTTATTTAAAACTTAATAATGAATGTTTAAATAATGTACATGTGAATTCATGTGTAATTTATATTGCAGGCGAAGGGGGCGATGTTTGAGGATTTGCACATTGCCACCGGCCTTGTTCATCAGGAGACACAAGTATACATTATAACTTTAAATTAATTGTTTCTTTTAAATATTTAAGTTCTATATTTAAAGGGTTAGGTTTACAAGTTATAAATATATGTGTATGTATATGTAACAAAATTTCAACATTGCAGGATGCACCACTATCACACAGGTTGAGCTCCTCGTCACATAGACATCCTAGAATCGTCTACGTGCAAATGCTCTTAATCTATGTTATTTAAAAAAAATTACTCTAGTACATGAATTAAATGTTTAATGTATGATTTTATGCATGCATACTCTATTGCAGGTGCATGGATCGGGACATGGTTCAGGACAGGGCCCCAAGTGACCCATTGTTTATATATATATGCATGTGCACATATTTTCTAGACATTTCATATTTGTACATGTGTACTAGAAATTTCATATATGTGTATTGTACACATTTCATATGCATATGTGTACTAGATATTTATTTTCCATATTTCATGTGTGTATGTGTACTAGACATTTAATACATGTGTACATGCGACAGATAGACATATATGTGTATGTGTTAGATAGATCTACATTTCATACTACTTTGCACGTTTATATATATTACGTTTTTGAAAGTTAAGTGTTTAAATGATAGAATCTCTAAGTCATTTGAATTTAGTTAAGTGTTCTAGTTAATTGTATGTGATAGATATAGTCATTTGAATTTAGTTAAGTGTTCTAGTTAATTGTATGTGTATGTGAAAGTTAAGTGTTTATGTATATTTTAGTTGCTCATTGTTAAACAAATTTAGTTGTTAAAATTTAATTTAGTTTTTCATTTTAGTTAAGTGTTTATGTACATGTTTAATGAACTTATATCTATGTATTTAAATTTAATGAACTTATATCCATGATGCAAATATCCCCTTAAATCCCCTTAAGATCACTTAAAACACCTTAGGACAACATAATTAGATGAACCTAAACAACATAATTAAATGAAACAATATGTGTAAATATAAATTAAATGAATGTGCATAGATGAATAAAACGAATCCATGCATGTGTACAAATATAAAAGAATTGAAATGACGCAAATATCCCCTTAAATCTCCTTAAGACCACTTAAAACACCTTAAGACAACATACTTAGTTGTTCATTTTAGTTAAATCCCCTTAAGCATACAAATTTAGTCATTAAAATTTAATTTAGTTGTTCATTTTAGTTAAGTGTTTATGTATGTTTAATGAACTTACTTCAAAAATTTAATGAACTTATATCTATATATTTAAATTTAATGAACTTATATCCATGACACAAATATCCCCTTAAGACCCCTTAAGACTATATATATATATATATATAATGAATCCATGCATGTGTACAAATATAAATGAATCCATACATGTGTTTAAATGACCCCTTAAGACAACATGTAATGAAATGAATCCATACACGTAAATAAAATTAAAAATTAAAATCAATATGTATACATGTTCAATGCATAGACACAAAATATTTAATTTAAGAATAAAACATGTAAAATCAACGTATAAAACGTAAAATAAATGCATCAACAAAACTAAATTTCCACAAGTTATCCAAATTGCTACACATGTCTAGAAATATCTAAATATATATGAGTTTATTAAAATAAGACCTATCTAATATAATTTAATTGTTCAAGCATGACAAGTGAACTTAAAGCTCCTGATACATATAATCTAGATCCTCCATATCTTTTATAATTTCTAATTTTTTTTCATGATCTTCAATAGGCAACCTCCACTTTTGGTTGCCACGTCCTCTTTTTGACAATGTCTCCAACTACAATATGGTTGCTATTACTAAGTGATTGTAGTGTAGAAATTTTTGGCCAGGCATATAATCAATGAATGTTACACCACTTGTATCTAACTTTATTGGTTGATGATAGGTGCCTTCAACAACAACTAAACTAGTGGGATATTGTTGCCCATCATCATCACTGACTGATTCCAATAACTTGCATTTTGGTTGTGTGTATCTCAGTAGATAATAATCTACACTTTCAGTATTGTCAGGATCAACAATCACTGCAAAAATATCACCTGTGAAAATAGACCACATGTATATATATTCAAGCAATATTAATTCATTATACATTTTTAAATTAATTTTGAACAATATTAAATTAAATAAGAATTTAAAAATTTGTACATGTAAATTTATAATTTACAAAATGTGCATGCACGCACCTGTAACAACTAAATCAGAAACACGGTCATAATTGGTTGAATATAGAGGATCATGAATATCAATAATGTCACTATCTTCGTAAGGAGGCATTATGTAAAATTCTTTCATTTCCCATTGCAAAACTTATTCATTAGCAATATTTTGACAATGAGTATCTGTGTTGTTCGCAATGCAATCAACATAAAAGCATGATTTTCCTCTTGCAAGAATAACACGAGGCTTGCTAAATCCCATAGTCATGACTTGATGAACACTTATAATACCATTAATTGATTGACAATTATAAGGATTTGATTGATCAATATCTGATAATACAAATTATTTAGTCAATTTTAGTTCATTTCACACATATGCATGCATATATATAATATATATACACAAATTTTAAAAATAATTCAAGAACACTTGAATGTTTAAGAAAAAATATATATATATACCTTTAACTTCCCAAAAATAATGCTTGTTGTAAGTTGTATCACAACCAACAAAATGATTTTTGCACCATTCAATAATATCATTAGAATTACGTATGGTGTTACCTGTACAGAAGCTCTCGCTTTAGAAAATTGGACAACCCATGTACACACACACACACACACATTTAAATTAATCTATGAAGAGAATTAAAACTATACACAAATATGAAGAGAATTAAATCTGTACACAAATATGAAGAGAATTTACCTACAAGTTCATGTTGGCGAAGTGCACGCTTCACACATGCTCCTGCTCCATCATGCTCTCCTTTTCTATGTCCACTCTCAAAGAAGTTCCACAAAAACTTTATGCTACGTCGAGCATGTTGTAGGGATAACCAGTTAAAATCTTTTGCAGACTTAAATTTCCCTGACATGAATAACACACACACACACACACACACACACACACACACACACACACACACACACACACACACACACACACACACACACACACACACACACACACACACACACACACACATATATATTTAAACTTTTAACTTGTTATATACAATCAAATCATATATAAGAAAAAATCAACTTAAATAATCAATTTCAAATCTAATGTACTTACCGACACATCCATCTGACTAAATCCAATGTTCTGTACATTCTATCCCATGATCTTTAATATCTTAAAAAAAAATTCCAAAACAATGTGCTACATAGCTCCTATCATGACACGTATCATCACTGATATAGAAATGAACCTCCTTGATGATAATGCGTTCATTTTTAGTACTCTCTATACCATCCACATGAAATTGTGCATGTCTATAGAAAAATTGTACAAATATTGCAACTTGATCAGAATGATAATATTGACTTTGAATTTCCGTGTGAGGACTAAATGTATAGTTCTCGGAGAAATCTACAATTGAAAGAATATAACCTGGTGGAAAACAATTCTTTGAATCATGAATTGTTTAGCCTGCCATCTTGCAGCATGACAATGTTGGATATGTGGATATATCATATTACGAAATCTATCTATAAACTAAATGTAGGGCAATTCACTCTCTTTCAACATAAACTTTTTGGATCCAGTTCTTGACTTACTTTGGTATGTCTCATGTTAAAATCTCTTCCATATAACTAGTACATGAATATCAATATTCTCAGTTTGCAAGACAAACTTACTAAAAAATCCACAATCATTGCATTCACCTTTTATACATTGTATTTTGAACTCATCTCAATCTTCTAATTTATCACATAAAATAGACTTCACAAATTGTGTTGTACTTGTAGGAATGACTAGATTTGGATTAATTGTTGCCATGAACTTCTTATATGATTGCAAGTGTAGATGGAATTCAACATGATTTCGACAACAAGTTTAATGTACTTTATTTATGCCTACAAAGAAAGGACGCAATCTCTCAAACATCCTTTGGCAAATCTTTACATCTGAAAATTCTTGCTTGAATGCTTCAAACAATTCACTTTGTGTTGTATCTAAGAAATGTTTTGGATGTGTAATATTTTTACCATCTTCATCCATCATCTATATAGTGTCCCTTCTATTGGAAGAAACACAAGATTGGTTGGTCCAATAATCAATGACCTGTCTTTTTACATCTTCAGAAATTCTGTCTTTTCTAGGAACCCGACAAATATTTACCCAATTCTTTTCAATGTTTTTGTAGTCACATAAATCTGTCCACTTAATTAAATGAATATTTAGTATTTATTTGATTATTTAACCATCAATCAATAATTAATTAAATTAATATTTAATTAATTCATCTTAACCCTCTTCTCCTATTAATTAAATAAATTATTCAATTTATTTGATTTAATTCACTTAACCAAATTCAGACCATTAATTAAATAAATAAATCATATTTGTTTAATTAAATCTTCTCTCACATTTAAATAAATTAATATTTATTTAAATCCCCCAAAATCCCATCTCTCACATTTAAATAAATTAACATTTACATTTATTTAAATCACCTTTATCCTCCACCCACTTGCATTTTCCTACAAATGCAAGTTGCACAACTATTTTAAATAAATAAATTATTTATTTAAAATCCTATTTATCCTCACCCACTTGAAACCTTTAATGGCTTCCCTTAAAGTCTTCAAACTTAATGGCTTCCTTCTAAAGTCTTCTCAAGCCTTTAATGGTTTCCCTTAAAGTCTTCAAACTTAATAACTTCCTTCTAGAGTCTTCTTAAGCCTTTAATGGTTTCCCTTAAAGTCTTCAAACTTAATGGCTTCCTTCTAGAGTCTTCTTAAACCTTTAATGGTTTCCCTCAAAGTCTTCAAGCATTTAATGCTTTATCTTTCTTTTTCTCATGTAAATAAATTAAGATTTATTTAAATAAAATCCAAAATTCATATTCACATTTAAATAAATTAATATTTATTTAAATATCTATCCAAATGCAAATTACACAATTTAATTGAAATAAATGATTTTATTTTAGTTGAAAATCCCAAAATTCCTCCCACTTGCATTCTCCTACAAAATCCACTTGCATGCCTAAATCCCTTCTAGATTCTTCTAATTCCTTCTAATTAGCCTAATTCACCCCCTAAATATTGTCACATTCCTAAGCAACTTGGAGTCACTTCTCAAAACCTTCAAAGTCTTTGAAAGGCATTTAAGGCTTTAAGTCTTCAAATGGTTAACCTCTAAAGTCTTCAAATGGTTAACCTCTAAAGTCTTCCAAACCATTAAAGGCTCTTACATAACCATTTATGGTTAACTCACCTTTTACCTTTGGTTAGAGACTTTCCTCTAACTTAACCATCCTTTTGACTCATGGGTCTCTTCAAATCATTTATTTCTTTGAATAAGATAACCATTTAACCCTTGCACATTCATTTATCCCTTGGATAAAAGGAATATCCATTAACATAACCCTAAGCCAACCCCCTAGGGTAACCATCATGTCCCCTCAAGCATTCAATGCTCCTTATCTCTCCTCTCAAGCCTCCTCATGGTGACACTTGCCAACATGGGATTGGGTTGAAAGTCTCACATGGATTGAATATCTTTCAATCCTAACCCTTGTTAAGATTGCTCAATCTTAACCCTTCATTTCCCCATTTCTTCTATAAATAGAACCCTTCTCCTCAAGCAAAGGGAGGAAGTATTAGAGTATTGTTGTTATACTGGTATTAGCATAGAGTTTTTTCATAGCATCACTATCTACACTTGCATAGCATTTGTTTATCATATTCAACCATCTTGAATCTCCATATGGCATCCATAACTAGTGCTAAAAGCTGAGAGCTACACTCATGTGGAACTTGGAGAGGAGAGAAACAAGGGAGGAGAAACTATGAGCATCTTGATTAGCATTTGGAGGAGTATAGTTTATCTATTCTATGTTTGTATGCTTTCTATTTCATGCTTAATATTTCTCTTGATATGCCTGTTTAGGATAATCTTTTGTTGCTAACACTAACATTTGTTTCTTGTGCTCTTGTGTGTGTTGCCATCAAACAAATTTTCTAATCCTTTTTGCAGAGCATCAGTTTTCATCCAACATATTTCTCTTCCTAATGTATCTTTGAGCAGTTCTTCTAGATACATGCACTAATTGAGAAATTGCATTAACTTGTTTTCTATGAGTCAATTTCTTACTAGTAATCATAGTTATCAATGCTCTACGTGCAACACTTAAATCAACACCTCAACTTGTGTTGTTAATACAATTCAATGCTTCTTGTAAATTTTCAATTATAGTTTCTTTTAATAATGTATCAAGAGAACTTTTTTTATTACCAACACCCAACAACTCCAAAATAGGTTTCATTTCCCTTTTCCTCAATAACTTAGCAAATAATTATGCTCTTCCAATAATAGACTTATTTTTAAAATAATCATCCCACAATTTCTTACAATGCAATTTTAATGTTCTTTCAGGTATCATATATTTAGATGAAATTTCATTAAAAAGACTATCTTCATCCATTTCCATCAAATTTTCCATACTAGATTTTTTTTCATCTTGTACCTGAGTAGATGTTTCTTGAACATCATCATGTTGATCTTGAACAACAACGGATTATTGTTGACTACATTTTGTATGACCTTTCATCTTATCACTCGTTTTATGATCATACAACCTTGATCTAGTCCTCTTATTGCCCATTGCAAAAAATATGTAGATCTTCAAAATTTCATGCTTTGAACCTAAAAACAAAAACATGCAAATATGCAGATCTTTAAAATTTAGTGCTTTGAAGTAAAAAGGTTATATATCTAGTTACTTTTCCTCGATTCTTAACAAAAAAAATGTAATTAGTGAAATGTATAAATAATTTTGCATCCTTAAACTTAACATGTGTAAATTTCATCCATTTAGATCATTTGACTTGAAGTCCAATTTTTTATAATTTAGAAAATGAAATAATAAGGCTCAAGAAATTTAAGAGCATTGATAAAAAGTAAGATATTAAGTATACTTCAATTAGATATATTTGACTATATGCAATGTACATATGAACATGATTTAATAACATTAATTGCTTGAAATCACTTAGCTAATATATAGAGAATTTGAGTCAAGTATTAGGAAATAAAATATAATATAATTTAGTACTAAATAGTGTTGAATATATGTACTCAATTTCATTAAAGTTTTTAAATATATTTTACAAATTCAATATTTATTTAGATTTTAAGTATGTAAATTTATAAGAATTAATCTACTCATATAGTAAATAAGTTATATCTAGTTACTTTTCCTTGTTCTTAACAAACGCATTGTGATTAATGAAATGTATAAATAATTTTGTTTTCTTAAACTTTTTAAACTGAATAAATGAAACATGTGTAAATTTCATCCATTTAGGTCATTTGTCTTAAACTCCAATTTTTAAAATTTAGAAAATGAAAAAATAACATTCAAGAAATAAGAGCATTGATTTAAAGAGTAAAAAATTAAGTTTACTTGGATTCTACATTTGACTATGCAATGTACAATGAACATGATTTAATAGTGTTAATAACAATAATTGAAAAAATAATTTAAGATAACATAATTGAAAATAAATTATTGAAGCGCAATTAACGAATAATAAAATAAAGTTTTAAATTTAATCTAAAAAATATTTAATTTCCAAAAAGACATCTAATATTGTAAATTAAGCATGATTGAAAAAATAATTTAAAATAACATACTTGGAAAGGGTAGATGCCTTCCAATAAAAAAATCAAAATCTTCGCCCCTTTATAAAATTAGAAATATTCGCCCCTTTATAATCTTCCTACTCGCTCGAAAATGCCACTTTATTTGAGAAAAAAAATGATTTTTTGCAAAAATAACTCTTATTTTTTTCACACTTGATTGTTTTGGATTTTTTAATGGGAAAACAACTCTTTTTTAATATGTGGTTCAAGCGACTGGTCGCTTGTATGACCGGTAGTGTCGACCCTCACAGTTCCGGCCGAAACGTTCCGACTGGAACAACCTATGTGGAATGCCAAGTGGCAACCACATCAACAAATATGATGATTTTCTCAAACTTGTCACTTCTGCAACAAAATTCAATAGGTAAATTAAACTTACTAAAAAAATTAAAAATACCCTTTTGTAGAGATCGAAGTCACGATTATACTCATATAATTTTTATAATGTTTTGATTACATTTAATATATAAAAAATTAAAAATACTACAACTAGGTATTGTTTTATTCGATTAGAGGTTGCTTTGAAAAAAATATGGTTCACTAGAAGAGACAGTCTTCTCCAAAAGGGTATTTTTATTTTTTTGATTATCATAAATTAAATAGACAAATTGTGGTGGGAGACAAAAATTGTCAAATTTTGGTGTATTCGACTTCCAAATTCTATAACAAAGAAAATATACATCAAAAATTAATTTTTTTTTTCATGCACTGTATAAATATGTGATCTATATCGGATATCAAAATCGAAAAAAAAAAGTTGATTTACATTTTCTTTTGAGGTGGGAACTAAACCCCCTATTTGTCAGGGTTTTTCAGCAATAAAAAAATGGACTTTAAAGCTAAAAGAAACATATAAATTATTGACAAAAAAATTCAAAAAATAGTAGACTTAAACTTCAACAAATTTTACACATTTAATTAGTTTACATCATCTTCAAATTCAAAATCCAAATGACACTTTTGTGGTGATGAAATTGAACAATTATTGTTGTGTTAGCCTTTTCCTTTGTAAAAGTGTGAAACAGGTTTGTACTTTTACCCAGCTGTCCCCTCCACATACCATAGGCAAGTTAAATTCATTTACAACAATAAAACATATACCTTGCTAGGTGACACTAATCTCCAGGCTTGTCTGCAAACATCAACATCCAAATCCTCTTCAATTGGTTCTTCCCCAACGATCTTAGACAATTCTTCAAAAGCCTCTACTCCTACTAGTGTGTCTACCTCTAGTTCACTTCCTAATAATTCCTCAAGTGAACCTAAGGTTCTTGAGGATGAGCCTTCTTGACCCGATTCTACCACTGAGGATGCCTTCTCTCCTAAAAATATTCTTGTAGAAGATGATTGTGCATCCGTTGAATTTTATCCTACTTTTATAGGAGATTACAAAATTCCCCCTAGAGAACCCAAAGTAGAGAAGAAGAAAGAAGAAGAAGAACCTAAAAAGAAATCCACTTTATCTGGTCTGTTGAGTAGTAACTTTGTGGTGGCTTCTCAGACTTCGTCTCCCTTGATCTCTGATCTAGAGGATTTTGATACTCCACTTTATAAAAATCCTCCTTCTCTTTCAGAAATGGCTAACCTCTATGGTCTTGGATTTCACATCTTAGCTAGGTGTGGATATAATGGTAATGAATGCAGTTCTCAAGAACAAGGGATAAAGGTTCCCTTGGAAAACAATTTCCATGATATGACATTTGGGCTTGGCTATGATCCTTTTGAGCATACTAAAGCTTCCATGAAACCATATATTAGTGTTAATGTCATCTCTACCTCTCTCTCAAAAAAGTATCCATCTGGAGTATATATTGACTGTGACTCTTCTAGTGTCTTTGCTTTGGATGTTTTTCCTATTGATGATTCCTTAGCTGAGTTCCTAGGAGTTTATGACAACCTTCCTCGTTATCACCATAATCGTGGTTTTCCCTATTGTTAAAATGCAAAAGCTTACTTTGAGAAAGAAAGAAATAATGATGAGATAGTTAAAGAATTTCCTCAGTTGAAAGATACTCCTCAACCAAGTAATCTCCTCATAAGTGACGCTATTGATACCAGGATGGATCCTTGTGTTGAAGATAAAGTCATTAAGATAGGAAAATTTCTTGATGAAGAAGAACAAAAACAATATTCCAAGTTGTTACATAAATTCCCTAAAATCTTTGCTTGGATATATTCTGACATGCCTGGAATTGATCCTAAGATTGTCAGCTATAACATTGTCTTAGTTCCTGATGCTAAACCCATGAAACAAAATATTCTAAAGATGAACCCTAAAGTAACATTACTTGTTAAGACTGAGATTGAAAAGTTACTGGATGCCAAATTCATCCGTCCTATCGATTATTCCCCATGGATTTCAAACATTGCGGCAGTGGCTAAATCCAATAACAAGATTAGGATGTGTACGGATTTTGGAGATCTTAATAAAGCCTCTTTGAAGGATGATTTCCCTCTCCCGAATATCAATATGATAGTAGATTTTGTAGTAGGCCATTATTTATTATCCTTCATGGATGGTTTCTCAGGATATAATCAAATCTTCATTAATCCTCAAGGTCAATTTAAAACCGCTTTCACCACCCCTTAGGGCACGTTTTGTTGGGTTATGATTCCTTTTGGATTGAAAAATGTGGGCACTACCTATCAACGTGATATGACCCTTATCTTCCATGATTACATGCATAAAATATTAGAAGATTACATTGATGACATCTTAGCTAAATCCATTCTTCCTATAGACCATGTTAAGATCCTTCATCAAGTCTTTGAAAGAATTCGTAAGTATAACATGCGCTTGAATCCCCAAAAGTGTGTTTTCGGTGTGGATAATGGTAAACTATTAGGATTCATAGTCTTGCATCGTGGAATTGAGGTGGATACAAAAAAGATAGATGCCATTGTTAACATGCCACCTCCTAAAAGTGTTTCCCAATTAAAAAGTTTACAAGGAAAGAATCAAGCTATTTGTAGGTTCGTTTCTCAACTTGTAGATTGTACCTTTCCTTTTACTCAATTGCTTAAAATGAATATCAGCTTTCAATGGAATGAGGATTACCGTCAAGCATTTGAAGACTTAAAAACCTATTTGGACAACCCTCCTATTCTTTAACCCGCTGACCCTTATGAACCCTTTTTGCTATACACAGATGCTTCCCTTCGTGCTCTTGCAGCCTTATTGGCACAACATGATAAGGATGGTAGAGAATGTATGGTTTATTATATAAGTCACACTTTACTCGATTACGAAGTCCGATATTTTGTGATTGAAAGACAGTGCCTTGCCTTAGTCTTTGCAACCCAAAAATTAAGGCATTACCTTTTGAATGCTGAGGTCCATGTTATCATTAAATTTGACCCTCTCAAACATCTTTTCTCTAAAACTGATCTTTCGGGATGCTTATCCATGTGGGTTATGATGTTGACTGAGTTTGACCTTAATTTTGTCTCGCAAAAGGCAATAAAGGGTCAAGCATTGATTGACCACTTAGTTGAGGCTCCTTCACCATTCCCCCTACCTAACCCAGAGTCTTTCCTTGATGAGTGCATTTTCTCTACTAAGATTGATGATATTTTGGAATTATATTTCAATGGCTCTAGGTGTCGTACAAGATTGGGGGTGGGGGTGGTCTTAATCTCTCCTAAAAAGAAACCTATCCCTTTATCATATCATCTCAATTTCTTGTGTACCAATAACATTGCTGAATATGAGGCTCTTATAGATGGAATTAAAGAAGCCTTAACATTAAATGCCAAGCATCTACATATCTATGGAGATTCTCAATTAATCATAAGGCAAGTGACAGGGGTTTATCAAGCTAAGCACAATAAAATCTCACAATATAGAGATTTAGCTATTTCCTTGTTGCAAAAATTTGATTCTTATACCATGGAGCTTGTTCCTCAAAAATATAATCGACATGCTGATGCAATGGCACATGTGGCCTCTCTTGTGTCTTTAGAGGACCTCTTGGTAGATCTCAAATTCACTATTCACAACCTCACTACCCCGGCTATTGTTGATAATCCTAGTGATGCGGCATATTGTTACATTATAGATTCTTATGAATGGTACTTGTATATCGTGAGATATTTGAGTGATGGTACCTTTCCAGACTCTACGAATAAGAATGCTAGGACTAGGATTTGCAAGTTGGCCGCTAGATACATTATCCTTTCTAATTTTATTTGTAGGAGGGGTTATAATAGTCTTCTCCTTCGATGTTTTAACAAAGCTAAAATCCCTATTTCTCTTGAGGAATCACATTCAGGTGCTTGCGGGGGGCATTTCAGGGGTAGATTCTTAGTTTAGAGATTGCTCTGAATGGGATATTACTGGTAGACCATGGAAAAGGATTCCTTTGCATTTGTTAAGAAATGTTATCAATGTCAACAACATAGCAATTTTATCCATGCCCCTGCCCAAGAACTTCGATCTCAAGTAGCGTCTTGGCCCTTCTCTACATGGGGTTTGGATCTCATTGGTAAAGTATCTCCTCCTTCATCTCAAGGACATACTTTCATCATCACTCCAAGTGATTACTTTACGAAGTGGGTAGAAGCAGTTCCTCTTAGATCTACCACCGCTGAAGTAATTTGTCAATTCATCTTAGATAACCTCATTTCTCGATTTGGAATACCTTCTGCTTTGGTTTTGGATAATTGAACACTGTTTAAAAACAAATATGTGAAGAAGTTTCTCGAGAAATATTATATTCAACATAAATTTTCTACACCATACTATCCTCAATCAAATGGTCAAACTGAGTCTTCAAACAGGATAATTGAGAAAATTCTTCGTAAGACTGTGAACAAACATGGTAAGGATTGACATACTCAGTTAATCTATGCTCTTTGGGCTTACCGAACAAGCGTACGTATTGCTACAGGTTGTACTCCTCATAATCTTGTTTATGGTGCTGATGCCATTATGCCTTTGGAGTTGGAAATTCCATCTTTAAGAGTTTCTCTTAAGGGTATAGTGGATGACGATTCCTATAGAGAACAAAGACTCCAACAACTTGAGATTCTTGATGAATGGTGCATAAACTCCCTTGAGCATATTCAAGCGCATCATAAAAATTTACACCAAAGCTACAATGATAAAGTCATTCAACATTCCTTCTCAGCAGGTGATTTAGTACTTTATGAGAATCAACACAACGTGAATGCCTTACCTGAGGAGAAAGGAAAATTCAGCCCTAATTGGATTGGACCATACATCGTTGTCGAAGTTTATGGATTAGGTTCTTACAAAATAGAAGATGCTGAAGGTACACCTCTCAAAGAACCCATAAATGGTATGCACCTTCATAGATACTATGCCTACTCTCTCTCTCTCTCTCTCTCTCTCTCTCTCTCTTCTAGTTTATTCTTTATTCTTGTGCCTTTTCTTTCTTCAAATTGGATAATATGTTAGCATATCTTCATTAAAGTATGTGGTATTAAATGATATTGTATTGTTTAGTCTACGTTACTTCATTCTTGACAAGCATGTTTCTTCACTTTATTATTTTTCTTGGATTCATTTATGTAAATTGTAGCAGTTACATTTTATATGTGCTAGCATGTTATACAATTTCTTATGTGTTAATTAGGGTTATATCATGTTGTGTTTAATTAGAGTTAATTAAATCACATTAGTCATATAATTCTTAAGCTTAACACATTTTCCATCTATATCACCAAGGTAGCATTTAATTAAATACTTAGTTATTTAATTAAATCACACATGTATCAATTTAATCATGAAGCATTGAGAAATCAATCACATAGAAATTAAATTAGACATACATGTTCATTACCAAATATGTTATTTTTAATCATTTAGCAATGCATACATTGTTTCAAGAATTAATGTAACATGTTTGAGACAAAGCATAAGCATAAACATCTATATATGTATCAATGAATGTCAAAACATGTGTATCACAGTACATGAAAACAAATATCACATCATGATGATCTCCTATCCCTTGGAATAGTAGTTGGAGGATGGTGACTAGATGTCCCCTCCTGATCTGGCCATGGGGGTGGGCCCATGGGTGTGTATTATGATGTGGAGCACGAGTGACTCCGCGAGGAGCTCCTACGATCCCTCTCCATCATGTTCCTATGGTATGTGGCTGCCTCTGCTTGAGAGGCTAGTAGATCGTGCTTTATCGGCTGTAGTATCTCTAGCAAAGATCTCTCCCTCTCTCACAAGACCTCCATCTCCACCCAAATGGGGGTGAATAGGTCCTCGTGCTGCCCCGCACTCCCCTGTGGTCTATGCACTATCTACGAGGAGATATGAATGTGTGCAGTCATGATGAGGCTTGCCACTGCATTTTGGATAAGGGAGCGCCATTCCTGGACACCAACTACAGAGAACGCAAGAATTTTTCATCTGTAACATTCTATATCATCAAATCTAAATTTTTTAAGATGCATAAATTGAAAAATCATAAAACACCTTACCTGGATCTCCTGCTCGCTAGTAGGGGTCATGAAAATAGACCTCCTGTGACTAGGACCTTCTATGATCTCCGTGCTCATACTGCCTCTATACAGTGGGCATGGGATGGTGGGGACTGGAATCAGGACCCCTTATAGGGTCCTTCTTCCCTCGCGATGGAATTCTCATTGGATCTAGGGCTATGGTATCATCCTCAGAGTGATGAGAAACTGCATCTGACTTGTCCTCCTTGTCCTCCTCATCCTCCTCATCCTCATCATCTTCATCCTACTCCTTGTCCTCCTCATCCTCGTCCTCATCCTTTTCCTCATCCTCATTCTCATCCTCATCCTCATCCTTGTCCTCATCCTTTTCCACCTCATCTCCATCCTCCTCATCATCAACATCTTGATATCCCTCTCCTGCATCAGGATCATCTCCATCATCACCAACCTCCTGCTGTCCTGCATCGTCATCTTGATCATCTATGTCCTCCTCACCAAGGTCCTCGAATCTATTAGGGTCCTCCTCATTGCCTGCATGTCTCCATGGTCCGGGGTTCCATCTAGAGAAGTCTATTGGAAAGATAGCTCTAGGATATTTCCTACCCCACCATGTGATGTACCTCTGGTGTGTGCCCACATCATCTCTATAGTCTATCGCGATGTCCCGATTTGACCCATCTGAATCTGTGATATCGATCTCATCACTAGTAGGCCTTAGATGGCTCCCGACCTAGGAGTCACACATGAGTGCCAGATATAAATAGGCACATTTATAGGGACAAATTGCTCGAACCCAAACTGTTGTTGAACTCGGTCGAAATAGAATGGGACTACAATGTAGATATACCATCCCTCTAGTAGATGGTTCCTCTACATGTAAAACAACTGCTTATGTAATCCCACCCACATGTACATCCTAAGGTAGGGTTTCCATCTGATAACCTCCACTGTCAATCTATCAAAACTCACTCTCCAATGTAGCAGATCTCTGAGCCACCGTCCATGGGTAAGTGGATATGCGAACACCCAAGGCTACTCCATAACCAAGTCAATAGGAACCCCAAAAGGCCAGGTGGATGTGATGTGCTCAAATATCCATATGTGTAGTAGTGTGCAGGTCATCAAGCTACATCCATATCAAAAAATGTACTCTCCTAGGTCATGAAAGAGGTGGGCTAGCATGATCCGCCCCCAGGAGAATACCCTTTGATGTCTCTCCATAGCTCTAACTGCGTAAGCAAGAACTCCATGAATGTGAGTGCCACGCCCATTAGGGCACACAGCTAATGCAATGGTAGCAATCATCAACCCTCTCACTTGTGGAACCTCACTAGTGGGATGCAGGAGCCAACTGATCATAATGCGGCCCCTTGTTTCACCCGACATTTCTCTCTCGATGTAGTAGATCTTCTCCCTCCTATAATTGGTAGTGGTGCGATTGGCTCGGTATCTCAATAAATCTCCTCTAATGGTAAGATGAAGTATGTGGTATACATCCTTGAGTGTGACTGTCATCTCCCCCATAGGTAGAAGAAAGGTGGAGGTATCCATGTCCCATCTCTCCATCAAAGCCATCAACATCGCAGGGTGGAACTTGATGGCAAGCATGGCCATCACATACCACAAACCTACCAAATCAGCAATTCTTTATCCTCTGGTGATAGCCTTAGAATTTGACTC
Organism: Cryptomeria japonica; assembly: GCF_030272615.1. Taxonomy (NCBI): domain Eukaryota; kingdom Viridiplantae; phylum Streptophyta; class Pinopsida; order Cupressales; family Cupressaceae; genus Cryptomeria; species Cryptomeria japonica. The sequence continues at coordinate 269,531,742 of NC_081407.1, read as the reverse complement.
CACAAGCTCTGGAAGGTGTGACCGACAGTATGCTCGCGCATGTAGGGAAGAATCTACAAAATCAAAACCATCGAATCATCAATAATTGCTCATCGATCATAATCATCTAACATAAAACATCATCGCATCTATCCTATCTATTTGATGCCTAATCCTGTGCAACCCTTGGTCACCCTAAGTAGGGACCAGGGTGCCCCTTTGGGACCAGGGTGGCCAGGTGGGACCAGGGCACCCCTATGGGACCAAGATGCCCAGGGAGGACCAGGGCTTCCTAGGAGATCATGGTGCCTTAACTTGGGGCACATGCATGATCTTGGTGATGAAATCATCCAACATAAAAATCAATGCAATGAAGAAAAGTCAAGAAGAGTCGAAAAGTAAACTCACCTCGTCGAGCAGTCCGCTAATCAACATGACTCAGTGCAGGATCTCCATCCACATGCATCACTGGGATTGACATCAAGGCATTATGACTGATACGTGGGCTCCTCTGTAGTGAATAGTATCAAAATTCAAAAAGTGACAAATGAAAGTCTCACTTTCATATTTATAAGGTATGCACTTTTTCATTTTATGATTTTAAGTTAAAAACCCTAATTTCGTACCTTTCATTCAATCTATCATAACTTGAGCTAGGGAGCTTTGATTTTTCCATTGTCGGTGGTGTTGGAATCACAAATTTACCTTCGTGCTCTACATTTATTCTATAAATCACTTGGATGTACAATTGAGCCTTTTTGTGAATATGTTTCATCAAGATCTTCATCACAATTCACTGTGGTAAACGTGATACCCTGTTTCACCTCAGTAATAAGCAAGTCGAAACAGGGGAGCATATAGCTACTCACAAATTTCATCACTTTCCTTAGTAATCATTAGGTGATTTTGTGATCTAACATGTGGTTTTGTAGGGTGCGATTACTAACTGTATACTGTAGATGCTGCCGGGGGCTTCGTCCGACAACTTATGGATATATCCGTTTTCAAATGATTTTTACTTTTCTATACTTTAGCTTGCATATGCACGTAGTGTCATATGACTGCTAAAGTGGGGGCTAAATGTAGCGTTGTAAATTGTACACCCTTGCTAGGGTGGTACAATTCCACACTTGGTTTAGTACCCACCTTAGTGTGTTTTGCATCTTGCATTTCTAATCTCTTTTAAGAGTTTAATTAATTAATTTAATTAAATCTAAATTCATATTTCACCTCTTCACTTGATAAAGTGGGGCCCTTTACCCTAAGTGTGTCCCTTTTCATTTTCTTCCTTCAATAAATCATTAAATCATAAACCCTAATTATGTCTTATTTCAACCTTTAAGGCTTGATTTTGCATATCAAAACATCTCAAAATCAATTGTAACTTTGGGATTCACTCTAATATTATCATATCTAACAACCCTGAAAATTTGGTGAAAAGTTGGTCGGATCATGTGCACTTTGCACACAGTCCCCGACATTTTTCTTGAAATTTTAGGAGCATAATCTTATGATATTATAATGCTTAACCCCAAAAGATTGGTAGGAAATTCAAATACTAGGTCAAACTAAAGATGAAATTAAGATCTAGGGTTTCATACATAAGATCTCTCTTTCTTCATTTGAAGGGCTAAGGAACTAGATCTAAGAAAAATCTTTTGGAGAAAATACAAGGAGCCTTCTATGTAGCGAAAGAGTAGATCTTGTGGAGTCTTCAATAATATTCAACAACACCTATCAAGCATTCATCAAGCATTCTTTCATTAATTGGGGGCTTTTGAAGATGTAGGAAAGCAATAGGAGATCACCGATTGAAGATTGGCTTGTACCTCTCCCTTGGGGTTGGGTATGGATTCATATTATTTCCATGTCTTTGTATGAGATTTATTACATCAATTTGGTTTACATTCATGCTTTATATCACTTTGCATCATTTATTTATAGCATTTATTTTAGCAAGTACAAGCAATTAGGGTTTACTCTTTAGGGTTGCTCTAGATTGTTTACTTTCATCTTAGGATCTTGCACACACACAAGGTTCTTGTACATACTATTTTACTATACAAATAGGCTATTTGTTGAGGTGAAAATAATCTAAACAAGGGTTTGAGTAAGGTAAAACCCTACATAGACACCCAAAACCCTATTTTCAGCTACAGGTGTAGATTCGGGATCCGAGCGTTGCTGCAAGTTTCAGGACTAGCAAAGCGCACATGGTCTATTCTAAAGGGAAAAACTCTACAAAAACCCTTGGGACAAGGGCGTAGCACTCTGGTCCTACCCAGGATAGGGGCATGGTACCCTGGTCCTCCCTGTTCTCAATAGAGTTTGGTATATTGATAAGTATAGCTTCAGGCCTACAGAATCAGGACAGGAGCATAGCACCTTGGTCCCAGACATTTTGGCTCAGATTTTTGACATGCACCTTTTAATTTGCCTCCTAATCTATACTTTTCAGCAACATATCAATTATTCTCAATTTTGCATTTCTAGATTAGGGTTACTAGTATATACTTCTATTTTAGGTCAATTTGTATCTTGCATCATTCCTATCTCTCATTTGCAGTACGAGAATATAAACCCTAAGAGGCAATCCTCAGCTCTCTCTTCCTCACAAGAAGTAGCCGAAGTGTGTTACCTCTATAGGATCTTTTGTATTCTGCGAGTGTGTATGCAAGAGTGGGATTAGGGTTTACTCACTTAGTCTCACTTTTTACCCTACACATAAACTATATACCCCCTTGTAGTGTAATTTTACCAGAGAGTGGCTTCGGCTGGCTAAATATCCTTTTGCTTGCTTTCTACTTAAATTTTTTTACTTAAACCTTCTTCTTGGCTTATCTCTCAATCCTAGATTAAACATACATTGGAGGTGCATGTTCAACAAAAGAAAGTGGAAGACTCTGAGTAGGAAAATTTGGAAGTCTAAAGCAGAAGTTAATGCTTAGATTTTAGCTTGGAGAGTTCTTCATTATAAATTACTAGTTGGGGATAGATTGAATTTGTGATCTGATTTGTCAAATGTTCCTTTTGCTAGCATAATGAGACCTTAAAACACATCTTTTGGGATTGCCCCATAGCAAGTGCAAAATGGAATATTATTTTTAAAAATTTTCCTATCATTTTTAATCACTCATTGAGCTGGAAAAGACATTGTTAGGTGTTGGTCTTCATAATAATGTGGTGGCTGATTCCTTGAGATAATTTGTTCTTCTTGATATATGGAAACGTAGGTGTATGTCAACGTTTTCAAATCAACCACTTCACCAAGAAGTCAAATTTTAATGTTTTACTCTAATATATTGTTTCAAATTGTCTCTTTCTGTTGTCAACTACAAGTGACTTCCAATAACAACAACATAATTAGTTATTACTTGGACTACATCAAGCTCCAAATCCTTTAGCATCAAAATGAAGATCTCACTTGCTTTAGGCAACTTCTAAGATTTTTTAAATTTAGAGTATAGTTGCCAATGTATGCTAAAGTATGTCTTGTAATTTTGCCATCTTAAGTTTGGGTTTCCATTGTATGTACAACAGTGGTATGGCTGAAATCTTTGTCAGCTTTATGTTTCTCAAACTATTTTAGTTGTTGTAGGGTTGAGTCCCTTGTTTTGCGTATGGATGGTATAGCTGATTTTATTTTAAATCAGCAGTCTTTGTGCTACCCATCTTTGTAATTTTTTTTTACATTATTTCAATAAAAAAAGGTTGAGTCCAATTCTTTTCTTAGGTACATGTATAAATAATTAGGTCCCAACTTAAAGGAAATAACATACCACCTAACAGGTTAGTTATTTTTTTCTTTTTGGGGGAATACCTCTCTTAAATTTGATCTGGACCATGTTGATTGATTCCCCTAACGTCATTGAATTACAAAACATTTTTCAACACAACAATACAAATTTCTTGACACCTCTTTAAAGTGAAAGAAAATAAACATCTATATAGATATAGGCCACATATCCTTGGGATGTGAGCATATGGGGTCTAACATTTATTTAAAGTTTAATCCTTATTCTTCATTTTGATGATAAGTCATTATAAGATCTACATATTTATTTATTTAAAGTAAAATTATGTGGCCTTTACATTTATTTAAATAGGATTATGTGGTCTTTATGTTTATTTAAATGCAAGTTTAATATTTATTTTTTCATTTGGACCATAAGTTATAAGTTATTATGGTCTTCATATCAATTTAAAAGTAGATTATGTTTTGTTGATATTTTTTAGTTCATGTCAAGATAGGATATTTATGCATTCATTTAATTCTACTTTTCCAATAATTTGATCAAACATAACATAAAATTAAAAAATTTGAATAAAATTCTTATTATTATATTTAATTCTCTATTTTAAATAATTATAAATATGTCATTTATTTATCTTTCTATTGATTTCTATTTGTCATTATTATTATTATTTTATATTACATAATTTAATTCATTACATCAATTTTCAAATCATTTTAAATTCTTAAATGACAATCCAAAGTTTTTGTATAATTAATTTTAAAAGTAGCATATGGTGTCGAATAATCTTGGATGGTGGAGACAATATGACAGGAAGAAATAAATAAATGAAACAAAAGTATATATATGAGACCCAATTGTCACCATGAGGTAATCTATGACCCCCTGAGGCTTTCAACACTATGGAGAAAACCAAATATAAATAGAATGTATGTTTTGTGATTAAATTAATATATTTTAACACTTGAGAATTGCCAATATTTAGCTAGGGTAGATTTTAGGATTAGAAAAAAAAAAAGATCCGTATTCTTTTGTTAAAACAAATCAGAGTTTATCTAATAAAATTTTTTAACAATATTTTACAAAGATTTATAATCATGAAAGTTTATGTAGTGCCTTGTAATATGATAATATTCAAAAATAAAATAAAAATAATAGTAAATATATAAGCTAATTAAATTATGGGAAAGGTTTTTTGCAATGCAATTGAAAATATATTTGTTCAATAAACATTATTTGTTGACGTATACCATCATTGTATTTATTATTAATAAAATATTGGAAATAGGATAAGATTAAGTATTTTTATTGATGATTTAAATGATGTGTTAGGATTTTTATATATTAGGGTCAACAAAGAAATGTAATTTATAATATATTAATAATAAATTATTTTTAAAAATAATAGTTCTTATATTAAGTTGAAAATATATTATATCTTTCATTGTATTTTAAAAAAATATATAAAATAATCCTATGATATTATAATGCTTAACCCTAAAATATTGGTGGAAAATTCAAATATTAGGTCAACCTAAAGATGAAATTAAGATCTAAGGAAAAATCTTTTGGAAAAAACACAAGGAGCCTTCTATGTAGCGAAAGAGTAGATCTTGTGGAGTCTTCAATAATATTCAACAATAACTATCAAGCATTAATCAAGCATTCTTTCATTAATTGGGGGCTTTTGAAGATGTAGGAAAGCAATAGGAGAACACCAACTGAAGATTGGCTTGTACCTCTCCCTTGGGGTTGGGTATGGTTTCATGTTATTTCCATGTCTTTGTATGAGATTCATTACACCGATTTGGTTTACATTCATGCTTTAGATCACTTTGCATCATTTATTTATAGCATTTATTTTGTCAAGTACAAGAAATTAGGGTTTACTCTTTAGGGTTGCTCTAGATTGTTTACTTTCATCTTAGGATCTTGCACACACACAAGGTTCTTGCACATACTATTTTACTATACAAATCGGCTATTTGTTGAGGTGAAAATCATCAAAACAGGGGTTTGACTATGATAAAACCCTACATAGATACCCAAAACCCTATTATCAGCTATAGGTGCAGATTAGGGATCCGAGCGTTGCTGCAAGTTTTAGGACCGATAGAGTGCACATGGACTATTCTGAAGGGAAAAACTCATCAAAAACCCCTAGGACAAGGGCATGGTGCCCTGGTCCTCCCTGTTCTTAGTAGAGTCTAGTATATCAACAGGTCTCAGGTTTTAGATCCCAGATTGATAGGTATAGCTTCAGGTCTACAAAATCAGGACAAGGGCGTAGCACCTTGGTCCTAGACATTTTGGCTTATATTTTTGACATAGGTGTACCTTTGAATTTGCCTCCTAATCTATAATTTTCAGCAACATATCAATTATTCTCAGTTCTGCATTTCCAGATTAGGGTTACTAGTATATACTTGCATTTTAGGTCAATTTGTATCTTTCATCATTCCTATCTCTCATTTATAGTAAGGGAATAGAAACACTAAGAGGTAATCCTTGGCTCTCTCTTCCTCACAAGAAGTAGCCGAAGTGTGTTACCTCCCTAGGATCTTTCGTATTCTGCGAGTGTGTATGCAAGAGTGGGATTAGGGTTTACTCACTTAGACTCACTTTTTCTCCTACACAGAAACTATGTACCCCCTTGCAGTGTAATTTTATCAGAGAGTGGCTATGGCTGGCTAAATATCCTTTTGCTTTCTTTCTACTTAAATTTTTTTACTTAAACCTTCTTCCTGGTTTGTCTCTCAATCCTAGATTAAACATACATTGGAGGTGCATGTTCAGTAAAAGAAAGTGGATGACATGGAGTAGGCAAATTTGAAAGTCTAAAGCAGAAGCGAATGCTCAGATTTTAGCTTGGAAAATTCTTCATTATAAATTACCAGTTGGAGATAGATTGAATTTGTGATCCGGTTTGTCAAATGTTCCTTTTGCTAGCATAATGAGACCTTAAAACACATCTTTTGGGACTGCCCCATAGCAAGTGCAAAATGGAATATTATTTTAAATTATTTTCCTCTCATTTTTAATCACTCATTGAGTTGGAAAAATACATTGTTAGGTGTTGGGCTTCATAATAATGTGGTGGTTGATTCCTTGAGATAATTTGTTCTTCTAGATATATGGAAATGCAGGTGTATGTCAATGTTTTCAAATCAACCACTTCACCAAGGAACTTAAATTTTAATGTTTTACTCTAATATATTGTTTCAAATTGTCTCTTTGTGTTGTCAACTACAAGTGACTTCCAATAACAACAACACAATTAGTTATTACTTGGACTACATCAAGCTCCAAATCCTTCAACATCAAAATTAAGATCTCAAGTTTCTCTAGGCAACATCAAAGATTTTTTAAATTTAGAGTATAGCTGCCAATGTATGCTAAAGTATGACTTGTAATTTTGCCATCTTAAGTTTGGGTTTCCATTGTATGTACAACAGTGGTATGGCTGAAATCTTTGCCAGCTTTATGTTGCTCAAACTATTTTAGTTGTTGTAGGGTGGAGTCCCTTGTTTTGTGTATGGATGGTATAGTTTATTTTATTTTAAATCAACAGTCTTTGTGATGTCCATCTTTGTAATTTTTTTTTTGCATTATTTCAATAAAAAAAGGTTGAGTCCAATTCTTTTCTTAGGTACGTGTATAAATAAATAGGTTCCAACTTAAAGGAAATAACATACCACCTATCTGGTTAGATATTTTTTTCTTTTTGGGGGAATACCTCTCTTAAATTTGATCTGGACCATGTTGATTGATTCCCCTAACACCATTGAATTACAAAACATTTTTCAACACAACAATACAAATTTCTTGACACCTCTTTAAAGTGAAAGAAAATAAACATCTATATAGATATAGGTCGCATATCCTTGAGATGTGAGCATATGGGGTCTAACAAAAGTGTGTGTGTGTGTATATATATATAAAAGACCAAATTGTCACCATCAGGTAATCTATGACCCCTTGGAGGCTTTCAACACTATGGAGAAAACCAAATATAAATAGAATGTATGTTTTGTGATTAAATTAATATATTTTAACACTTGAGCATTGCAAATATATTTAGCTAGGGTAGATTTTAGGATTAAAAAAAAAAAGATCCGTATTCTTTTGTTAAAACAAATAAGAGTTTATCTAATAAAAGTTTTTAACAATATTTTACAAAGATTTATAATCATGCAAGTTTATGTAGTGCCTTGTAATATGATAATATTCAAACAAAAAAATAAAAATAAAAATAAATATATAAGTTAATTAAATTATGGGAAAGGTTTTTTGCAATGCAATTGAAAATATATTTGTTCAATAAACATTATTTGTTCATGTATAGCATCATTGTACTTATTATTAATAAAATATTGGAAATAGGATAAGATTAAGTATTTTAATATCTAATTGTAATAGTTTTTATTGATGATTTAAATGATGTGTTATGATTTTTATATATTAGGGTCAACAAAGAAATGTAATTTATAATATATTAATAATAAATTATTTTTAAAAATAATAGTTTTTATATTAAGTTGAAAATACATTATATCTTTTGTTGTATTTTTAAAAAATATATAAAATACAATATGATAAGTATTTAATATATGTGCATTGCTTACATTAAATTCAACTATGTTATTTATAATTTTTTTTCCATATTACTATTATATTGTTTGGTAAATTATAATAATCACAATCATCCCAACTTGGGAAAAGAAGAAATGATCATAGATTTATATAGTTACATTCTATATAAAAAATCACCTTTAAATTTATAATAAAAATATTTGTTTTATTATTAAAAATAAATGATAAGATTATTAAACACTAAATATACATTATCTTTTAATTTTTAGGAGAAGAAAATTACAAATAAATACAAATAATTACAATAATTAATATACTTAATCAAAGAAAAAATAATGATATATGTACATGTGCATGTATATGTATATTTGTATACCAAATACTTCTTTGTTTTCTACTATAAACTAACTACACTATTGACATCTTTCCTAAATATCTCTCTACCGACCTCTTTATCTGTTTCTCTTCTCATTTATCTATCTCTCTTTTTGCTTTTTCTCTATTTTGAGTGTCCTTCAATTCCTGGCAATCCTTTTCCAACAGCTCCTATTGCACTGGCAGCTCGATCTTGGCAATCCTTGACTTCGTAGTACTTGGTGGTAGCTCCCAACCCTCCAACGACCATTGGTTCACCATCCCCTCAACAACCTGTGCTACAACGCACGCTGATGCATTGCACGTTTCACATGCATGCAACCATGATCTTGGCATAGTGTAACACACGCCCTAGCTTTGCCAACTATGCACTCGAACCTACAAGATACTCATCACATTTGATAGTCAATCACCCAGTCATTGCCACACATCTACCAAGCAGGTGCCACAAGGCACCTTATCATTCACTAGAGTATGCTGCAATAGTGATCCATATGGAAAACACTTGATTCCAGAATTTTGCCACACTAGCCACGAGGCATGACATGATTTCATTTGGCCACCTCGCTTGACACGTGGTCTGCCATGACAACTATAAGGCCAAAACGTCTCAACATTGCATTCATCCATACAAGTACAATGATCGCCACATGCCTACCCATTTGTCACAAAATGTCATTGTATAATTTGACACATTAGCACTTAGTTGATACCACATCACCTTGCCACAATAGATACTCATACTACTCCATACAGATACGTGTTGCTTCCAAATTGGTTCGCACTGCCCAGTCACTTGCTGACATCATCTGAAATGTAGGGAGATTTTTTGTTGTGAGAACTATTTGACCATCAAATTTAAGCTCATGGAGTGCTAACATTATCTCTGCATGAGTATCTTTTAAAAAAATTTCAGACCCCTCTCTGTTAGGCTTTTCATATTTGTAGTTCAACTTTGAAGGCTCATGTCTTCGTTATTTTAAGACCTTTTTCAAAACAATTTTTTTTTAGTTATTATTTGGGCTAAGTTTCTGTTTTCTCCATTGTGGCGTGGTTATTATCTTTTTTTGGTGAATACATTTTCTAAAAAAAATATTTTTTCACAAATGTACTTGTTCGATCTTCATTTCTACAAATAGTGAGGCTATGTTTAGGCTCACACAATCTCCCTTTTAGATGTTTTTTTTTTTCCAAAAGTGCATTATTTTTTGTTTACTTTTTTTGGTGCTATCAATTTTTCATCAGAATGAGTAGAAATATCACTTTCACAACTTGGTCATTTTTGGCTCATTTTAGCATATGTAATGCTTAGATCTTAGTCGGGTCATTTACATTAATAATTTAAGTCTTTTATACCCTACTATATCTATTGGAAATTGACACTCATCCGGTTAGGTGAATTGCATTTAGGGTTGTCATTAATGGGAACTCATCTTCAGGCATTGATATTTCTCATCAAGATTCATTGCCTTATCATTTTGCATTGATTGGGTCAATAGGTATTCACACTTTTCTTTATTCTTGATAATTGGTTAGTCTTGGTACCGGTAACGTGTAATTTGGAACCCGGTTAAGATATTTTGGGTGTTGGGAAAATGGTGTCTCAACCTTGCATTTACATGTGGTTACTATTTATAGTAAGTTTTCATTTGAGCATGAAATGGTGCAAAATTCTCCTTGAAGCTTCTATTTGGCTAGATAAGTATTCTAGTAAAGTTACGTTGCAAGATCACATCTAGTTTTGAAGATATTTTTTGTTTTGTTTTGGAGGGGTCTAATGAAAGGTTTAAATTTGATTTTGAGGACTTTAGAATCCCTGAAAGACCCCCAAAAGTGGACGTAAATGTTATAGTGTTTTACAAGGCAACAGAGAACTTCGTGAGCTTTCTGACGCTTCAAATGGTTTATCAATCAGACACACGGTTCTCAAGTTATGGCCTTTGAAAGTTTGTACTCCTGAAATAGGAAATATAAAATACATCAGACACATAAATGAGCTATAAAAAGGGAGGGACACGTCATACAAAATCTAGAAGGGAGATAAGGTTGGCTACCCCTTACTGGGTGGTTTTAGCCCATGGTTTTGTAATACCGCTTGATGGTTTCTTGTATTGTATCTCCTATATATGAGGTGCATGAGATAAAGGTTGAGTGTAAGAGTCTTATAGCTATTGACTTACCTTTGAATCTCTAATTAGTGGTACTCTTGCGAAGAGCTTTCTCTGCAAGTATATTGTAATCTATTTTGATTGCGGAATAATATATTGGGAGGCTTTTGGAGTGTGGGGTTTTTCGCTCGAAAGGGTTTTCCCCGCATAAATCACTATGTTATGGTTTGAATATTATTATATCTATTTTTGTTTTCTATAACTATTGTGATGATTTGTAAAAAGTTTTTGCGTTACTCTCCTCTCAAGGTTAGTGTAGGAAGTTGTTTTGCTACTTGAATTCCTTACAAGTGGTATCAAAGCTTGATCACCTTTGGTTTTAGTTGTGGGTTGTTGGATTTTTTGAACTAATCTAGATTTGAGTGGGAGCTTGTGCAGAAGACAATTTTTGATCTTGTTGCAGGAATTTTTAGATGACAAGTTCATCAGGGAAAATAGAGGTGGAGAAATTTAATGGAATGGATTTTGAGATGTGGAAGCTAAAGATGGAAGATCTGCTAATAGATCAAGATCTATGGGATGCTGTTGATGCGAATGTCCAAAGGCCCTCATATCCTACTGTGATGTCTTAGTATGATGTTATGGACCGAAAAGCCAAGGGTCTAATCAGACTATGCCTGGTAGGTTCTATTCTAATCGATTTCTATGAAGAAATCTTTGCAAAGAAACTATGGGATAAACTTGGTGAAATGTATCAAGCGAAATCTTTATTAAATTAGATTTAATTGAGGAAGAAATTATATTCCTTTAAGATGGAAGAGGGTGGATGAGTTGTAGACCACTTGGAAGCAGTCAATATGTTGGTGGCTCAATTAGTATCTGTTAGTGTTAAGATGAACGAAGAGGAGAAACGCCAGTTCTTGCTTTGTCCTTTGTTTGATTCCTGAGATTCTCTTGTTATGGCTATTGGTAGTACTTTTATTGTTTTGAAGTTTGAAGATGTGGTGGGTGCCCTACTTGGTGAAGAGATGCGAAGGAAGGTATCACACAGTTTGAAGGAAGCCCTAACTATTCATGGAAGACCTAAGAAGAAAGGAAAGAAGAATGAGAAGCGTGATAAGTCCAAATCAAAAGGGAGATCAAAATCTCCTAGAAAGTCCAAAGTCATTTGCTGGAATTGTGGTAAACTAGGTCACATCTGTAAGGACTGCAAAGAAGAAAATAAGAAGATTGATTTTGATTTAGAGTCCGAGAAGGAAGATGGTGATGCATTGATTGTGGCTTTGGTGACTCATGCAGGTAATGATGCCTGGTTAATTGACTCAGGTGCATCTTTTCATATGACTGTCAATAGAGATTGGTTTTTTGAATATGAAGAATTTAATGAAGGTAAGGTGTAGTTGGATGATGATTCACATTTAGACATTGTTGGTCAAGGTAAAGTTAGAATTAGGTTTTCTGATGGTAGAATACAAAGGATTAATGGTGTCCTGCATATCCCTGGTTTAAAATGAAATATGTTATCTATGAGAAAACTGATAGATGCAGGTGTGCAGGTAGTCTTTTATGAAGACGAATGTAAGATGATGAAGGGTGCTATGGTAATTGCTAGAGGTGTCAGGTTCGGCACTTTGTATATGCTAGGCGCATACACAGTTGAGTGTAATAGCACTTTTCTAAAAAGTAAATCTGTGGAATATTTGAGGGTTTCACCTTCAGTAGATTGAAATGGATTTTGGGTACCTAAGGGTACTCTTTCTTCTGAAGCAAAATTACTTGCAGAGAAGACTATGTTATGACACTAGAGGCTTGGCCACATTAGAGAAAAGGGTCTAAGGACCTTGAAAAATAAAAACCTTGTTGAAGGTTTGAATGGTTGTAATCTTGAATTTGATTTATGTGAGCATTGCATTTATGAAAAACAAAACCGCGTTCAGTTTTACTCAAGTTCTCATAAAACTTGTGGTATTTTGGATCTTATTCATTCTAATGTGTTTGGTCCTGTAGATGTTCCTTTGATTAGAAAATACACATATTATGTTTCATTTATTGATGATTTTAGTAGAAGGATATGGGTATATTTTCTAAAGAGTAAGTCTGAAGTTTTTAGTCGATTTAAAGAATTTAAAGCAATGGTTGAGTTGCAGATTGGAAAGAAAATTAAAAGTTTGAGGACTGATAATGGCAGTGAATTTTTCTCTAATGATTTTGATAGATTATGTAAAGACTATGGAATTAATAAATAGAAGACAACTCCATATTCTCCATAGTAGAATAGAGTTGCAGAAATAATGAAAAAGAAACTAATAAAGAAGGTTAGAAGTATGCTAAGTGGTGCTGGTCTAGAACAAATTTTTTAGGCTGAAGCTGTTGCCACTTCCTGCTACTTGATTAACAGGTCTCCTATATCAACCCTTGTTGATAAAACACCTATGGAAGCATGGTCGGGTCACAAGCCTTCATTGAGACATCTTAGAGTTTTTGGTTGCGAGGCATATGCACATGTGCCATAGGAGAAGCAGACAAAGTTGTAGAACACGGCTATGAAATATATCTTCATCGAGTATAGTTATGGTGTGAAAGGATACAAGATTTGGGACCCTATTGCACAAAAGGTAATTCATAGTAGAAGTGTTATTTTTAGAAAAATTAAGTCTCCTTGTGTTACATTGCAGCCATAAGAGACTAAAAAGGAAGATTTGATTCGATTTCCTTCTACACCTGAAAGAGTTGAATTGGGACCCCTAGATAGGGAATAAGTTGAGGAGAGCTTGTCTAGCTTTGAATCTTCAGAAGAGGAGGAAGAACCTCCAGCTCAGCTTGTTCAAAGGTCTACAAGACACAGGCAACCACCTAAAAGGTATTCACCTGATGATTGGAGATGCATTTTTTCTTTTAATACTAATGTGGATGAACCAAAATTTGTAGAAGAGGCATTAGTTATGAATGATGCAGAATCGTGAAAGATTGCTATGGAAGAAGAAATGACAGCTTTCAAAAAAAATGATACATGGGATATTGTACCATTGCCTAAAGGACAAAAGCCCATTGGTTGCAAATGGGTGTTCAAGAAAAAGATTGGTTCAGATGGAAGCATTGAGAAGTATAAAGCAAGGTTGGTTGCAAAAGGCTATTCTCAGGTTGAGGGTGTTGATTATGGTGAGATATTTTCTCTTGTTGCCAAAATGACATCCATTATATTTTTTCTTTCTATTGCTTCTTCTTATGATCATTTAGATGTTGAGCAAATGGATGTGAAAACTACTTTCCTTCATGGTGATTTGGAGGAGGATATTAATATGACACAACCAGAGAACTATGTGGTGAAAGGTAAAAGTAACTTGGTCTGTAAATTAAAGAAATATTTGTATTGCCTCAAACGGACTCCTAGGATATGGTACCATAAATTTGATACATATGTTGACTCTAGGATTTAAGCGTTCTAAATCAAATCACTGTGTTTATTATAAATTTGATGGTGATCATTTCTTGTACATTGCATTGTATGTTGATGATATGTTATTCAATGGTAAAGGGAAAGGTATGATTTCAGAACTAAAGTCTCAGCTCGCTACTAAATTTGAAATGAAAGATCTTGGTGTGGCAAAACACATTCTTGGGATGAAAATTAAAAGAGATAGAATGAACATAAATCTATGGCTAGGCCAAAGTAAGTATGTGAATTTAGTGTTATAGAGGATCAACATGCAAGATTGTATACCATTGTGTGTTCCTTTTACAGTTGGAATGAAATTATCTACTGCAGATTGTCCTACATCCCAATTGGAGATGGAAGACATGAGAAAAGTGCCTTACCAAAGTGAAGTTGGAATTTTGATGTATGCTATGGTCTGTACTAGACCAAACATTGCCCAAGTAGTGGGAGTTTTGTCCAGATATATGTCTAATCCTGACAGAGTTAATTGGTGATGCAGAGAGTCTTGAACCTAATCCTATTCACCTTCTTGGTTTACTTGTCTTACTAAACCCTCTAACTCCTCAAGCCCATCCAATGGCACTTGGTAGGGGTTCTGCTATTTATACCTCCAAGGTCTGATCCACTTTGGCTTGCCTCCAAGGTATAGCCACTTATCGTATACAATCAACACCTCCTATTGAGGCTTCCACCTCAATCCCCAACACCACTCCTAAGGCTCCAACAACCTTTGCAAAGGATCACAACACACCAACTTGTTCTAGGTGGTAAAAATAATATTAAATAATGTATTTGATTTCCTTTAGGGGTTTTAGCACCTTCAAACCCATCACCAAGCTTTCTTAACCTCTCTTGGTCTCTACCAGCTCCAAATAGGCCTAATACAATTAGCCCTCCATTGGCGGTTTTCAAGACTTAGTTTAAAATTTTCCGACACAAGGTCACAAATAAATTTCGGATTTGAGTACCCTTTTTAGAGTTGCATACAATATTGAAGAATTGCATTTGGGTTCTTCGTACACATATGGGAACCAAAACTGTCCTATTTTCAAGGGTTTAGGCCTACCCGGGTGACTCACAGATTTGTGCTTGAAAAGATTCACCAGTCAAAAAATCTGCCAAAGTTAATCATAGATTCTTAAAGGGAACTCAAATTTATTTTCAACCATATGTCAATTGGTCTTCTACCAATCCACTTGTGCTTTGAAACCACACATGTTTTGCTGTCCTAACTCACCAACTCCTAGTTGTGAGCCTAGGGCATCATTGCACAATCAACACAAAGGCCTACAAAACAAAAAACCTACTCTAATAATATGTACAAACCCTAACCTATAATTTCACTTGATTTCAACTAGTGCCATCAAAGGATGCTCAGGTCAGAGACATTTTCCCCTTAAACCCTACTTTGCAAGGGTTTTACACCTAGTCACAGAGAATGGCTTAGATATCTGCAACTAGTCACAACCAGAATTTATAATCTACCTTGATGGAAAGAAAATTCAACAAAATCTCGATCCCTATAATGAGATTCTACTGTCAAGTCCATACTGGATTGTACAATGCAACAAAAAACAAAGAACACTGTCAAGCGGTGAAGAAAACAAGATTTCCTTGTAACTGAAAAACTTGTTTTTGCATTCCAAATCCTCCACCCCGTACAATGAAGTTGTTTTGACTTATATGCTCCTGATTCAGTTGGTTGAACCAAATTTTCAATGCCAACATCCATAAATTTAACTTTTGCAAAATGTTGCAAAATGTTTCTCAGCAACTTTTATATCTTTTATCCTGACAATGCAACTTTTGCATTTTAGTATCCTACAAGGCTCCCAAAGGCCCTCAAATATCATAGAAGACCTAAAAAAATACAATAGACCCCTATTAAATGATGATAATGATCTAGAGTACTACTCCTGTGATCAACATTAGCATTACAACCTTCTAGGCTGATAGCATCCTGAACACAAATGACACAACCAAAAGCTTGGACAACTCAACCTTGGCTCTACTGAGTCCCAAATGGTTGGTCCATTATTACATCATGAAAGACAACACAAAAACTTAGGAAAAACCATAATTACATGGAGTGAGTGATAGGTTCCCTGCACCAATTAGGATGCAGTCAAAATATTCTTCAGATATTTGAAGGGTACCTCAGAGTTTTCTTTGTGTTATCATGATAATTCAGTTGGAGACATGATTTCCCTTGATATTCATGGTTATGCGGATTCATACCGGGAAGGTGATATTGATAGTAGAAGATCCACCAGTGCTTATGCGTTTACTTTATTTGGTGGTGCAATTAGTTGGATGAGTAAGTGACAGGCTATGGTTGCTTTGTCCACTACTGAAGAAGAGTGTATGACAACTACTCATGCTTGTAAAGAGGCCAGTTGGCTTAAGAGACTGTGTTCAGACATTGGAATAAAATAAGGAGCTGTGACAGTTTATTGTGATAGTCAGAGTGTGATCTGCCTAGCTAAGAACCCAACATTTCATGCCCAGACCAAGCACATTGATGTTCAATATCATTTTATCAGAGATATGGTCAAAGATGGCAGGGTGAACCTGGTTAAGGTAGAAACTTTGATGAATGTTGCAGATTCTATAACTAAGGCTGTGAGCATAGAAAAGTTCAGATGGTGCTCGGAGTCTATGGGCCTCATGGCCCCTAGCAATTGATTTACTATGTTGCTACTCCCTTTTTTCTTGCAAGGTGTTTGACAAGTGGGAGATTTGTTGGGAAAATGGTGTCTCAACCTTGCATTTACATGAGGTTACTATTTATAGTAAGTTTACACTGCTTCACTTGGGTTTACGTTTTTTTGGAAACTCAAGTCAAGCATTAAGTTAGAAATTCATTCACTAGTAGAACACTACTTCACTTGGGTTTACTTTCTTTGTCACAAGCATTAAGTGTTTGAAAAGTTCCTAGCCTTCAAGGCTCATGTTGAGAAGCAAGTTAAATTTTGGGCATTAAACAAGTTTTGGATGTTTACCCATGGAACAACTTGGACATACACAAAGGAAGAATAGAACCCTTAAGGAGATGACTAGCTACATGATTCATGCACTCTTGAGTGGATTGACCTTCAATATTTATTTTCCTACACTCCATAGTAGAATTGTGTTGTAGAAGGAAGAATAGAACCCTTAAGGAGATGGATATCTACACAATTCATTCTCGTTCTCTTGTTCTTGCATTCTAGTTAAAAGCCATTAATTGTGCCACACACATGCAAAATTAGGTTCTCCACAAGGCATTAAAAGGTATGATTCTTTTTGAAGGTTGGTGTGGTAGAAAACCAATTATGAAACACTTTAGAGTTTTTGGCTCACCATATTGGGCACACATACCTCTAGAGAAGAACAAGGCATTGGAACCTCATAGTAGTCCTTACATTTTTGTTGGATATCCTGATGGTGTCAAGGAATATAGACTTTCAGATCTAGAGATAGATGAGATATTAATTGAGGGGAGCATTCACTTTGAGGAAATCTCTCCTAGATTGGACTCTAATTGCCCTCTTCCTTCCTCCATAGTGGAAAGTGATTATAGTGACTCAGATGATGATTTTACCTCAACTTTGACCTGTTGATTCTCACCTTTACAGGGTACACTTGATGTTGAGGATACTCGTCCTTCATCACCTACAAGACCTCATTGGGCTTGACATACTCTTGAGTCAATGAGTAATCTTATTGGGGATACTTCTAACACTTGAAGGACTCAGTTACAACATCAACATCTTCTACATGTTTACATTACTAGTGCTTCAAATACACAATCATTTAAGGAAGCATCAAGAGTTCTTGAGTGGGATTAAATAATGGAGGAAGAATATAATTCCTTGATGGGTAACCATACATAGGAATTAGTTCCACTCCCTAAGGGGGAGAAAGATGGTTCAATGTAAGTGGATCTATCAAACCAACTATACAATGAATAGAAATATGGATAAGTTAAAAATATAGCTTGTGGCAAAAGGTTTCTCATAAGTTCTTGGTGTTGATTATACAAAAAAACTTTGTCCATGTTTCTAAGGTAAACTCCATTAACTTGAAACATGCTATTGCTGCAACTCATGGTTGGGTTGTACATCAAATGGATGTGAAGATAATATTTCTTCACATGGATATTTAGAAGATTTACATGGAGAAGTTGTAGGGATTCATTGAGGATTCTTGTATTGGTTTGTAGATTGAGGAAGTCTATCTATGGCTTTGAGCAAGCCCCTAGGGCTTGGTAATCCAAGATGGATTCCTTTCTTCTCTTAGAAGGATTCACTATGTGTCATTCAAATATGGAATTCTATATTTTGCAATAGGATGACTCTCATTTACTATTTTTCCTCTAGGTTGATGACTTGATCTTAACGAGGAGTACCTCATCCATCATTGATAGTGTCAAATTTTCCTTGCACAAAATTTTTTCTATGACTGACTTGGGCCTTTTTACATTACTTTCATAAATAGCAGAGGGGGGATTTATTAAACAATTATAATTTCTAGAAAAAATTGAGCTAGAATCGAGTCTTGACTACCACAAAAAATTGTTGGGAATTCTAGGTCAGAGACCACACTACTCGTCAATCCCATCTCATACCATCAAGATTGAGATCACACAGTCCTCTTCTAGGGTCCTACTCTTGCTTATCCTAGGTATCCTCTTGATCTTTTTGGGGTAAATGCACAAAGTTGGGTCCCAATCCCGAGGAAGTCCGTGGGTTGGGAAAAGAGCCCACCAGAAACGGGTGCCCGAATTTTACAAATTGGGCACCCATTTCACTTCGAGTTCCTGAGGCATTAAAAAATGGGCACATGTTTTTCAGAAACATGTGCCCATTTTCGTTTGGGTGCCTAAAGCTAAACGGGCGCCCATTTTTTGAATGTATTTAAAAAAAAAAAACCATTTTTCATCATTTTCACTGTTTCAAAATTGGGTAAACATTTCAGAGGAGCATGAGTACCCTTTTTTTCATCCCATCTGACCCCCCCAGACCATTTTTTACCTCCTTTCAAGTACATAGTTTTGTTTTTTATATTCTTTTTTATTTGTTTTTATTATTTTTCATAAAAAAATGTTAATTTATTGTTATTTTTAATTGTAGTGTTTTAAAGTTTGAAAAACATTTTTTATTTTATTTAATTTCATGTTTAAAATAGTTTTTAGTTTTTAAATATTACAAAAAACATGAGAAGTAAAAAATAGTAAAAACTTAAAACTGTAGGAAAAAAACAAACAAAAAAAAACGTAAATGAACAATAAACATTAGACACAAAAAATAGACAATAAACCCTGGACATAAAAATGAACAATAAACTCTAGATAGAAAAAAACGAACAATAAACCCTAAAAAATAAACGAACAACAAACCCTAAAAAAATAACAAACAATAAATTCCCTTCTCTCTCTCTCTCAGACACGTGCACATTACCCTCTCTATATATACTCTCTCTCTCTCTCTCTCAATCTCTCATTACCCCCTTTCACACACACACACATTACCCCCTCTCTCTCCCTCTCTCGCTCACACACACATTACCCCCTCTCTCTCACACGTTACCCTCTCTCTCTTTCATTACCCTCTCTCTATTATTACCTACTCTCTATCTCTCATTATCTATTCTCTCTCTACTGTATCTCAAATCACCTACTCTCCCTCTCTCTCTCTCTGTATTTTAATCGTGCGTAAAAGTTTGAATGTTTAAATTTATATTTCTAAATGTTGTATTTAATTATAGGATTCTTTTGTAAAAGTTAGATGTTTAATTTATGTTTTGATGTTTAATTTATATTTATTTAAAACCTTATGGAACTCTTAGATGTAAGGGTGAGTCATTGAGATGCTAGATATTAAATTCCAACCTAGAGGTAGTATGCCCATAAAGTCCAATAGCTACTAAAGTGATAGATTTCCACTAAATGTTAGCTCTTATTGAAGTAACATTAAGTGTTGTTAAAGTGTCATAAAAAGTTGTCAAAGTTTCAACTTGTCATCAAAGTGACATTATTGGTGAAGTGTAGTACCCCTCCTTGATCAGCCTCTTTTGTATGTTTTGAGTTACTTCAGTGACTGTTCTGTGGAACATTATTGTATTTTGATTCGGATATTATGCGATGTTATTTCATGCTTTATCTGGATTTATGGTGTATGACTATATGCAGTATTTTAGTGCTTATGAGTAATGTATTTTTATGGATCATTATCATGGACTGACACTTTTCCCTTATATTGCAATTCATTTTTATATGTTGCATGTTTGCAAGTGTATTGGGATGCGAGGGGATTATTTTCCTTCACTCACTCCGGTGAGACAGGGAACATCACGATTCTCCTTCATCGGTGTGTGTTCCATGTCTGTATTTATATATATTGGTCTATATGCACATGTGGTTCTTTGGTGCAAGACATTGCAGGTACTAGTACCGAGTAGGTACGGGGTATTGACTCCACCTAGTTTCACATGTTTGAGCATGTCTTATATATCCGATGGGAGTGGAGGAGATAGTTGTTGTACCCTAGCTTGACCGCAATTACACTCGTGTGAGTGTTGTCAGTCGGTTGTGTTTCCCCGCCTGGCTATTATGCGAGTCATGGTGCCTTGGTTTGGTCATTTGAGAGTCGTCATTTGATCTGTCTTGGTTTTGCGTGTTTCCATTAATTTAAATGGTTATTTAATTTAAATGGATGATGCTATCTTGTGTAGGTGTAATCATTTAATTAATATGCTCTATGATTATTGATTTATTTAAATTAATGGTTGCTAGATTAAATGGTTAAATGGCTTAATTTATTTTGTAAAGTTGTATTGATATTTTTGTGAAATAAATAAATTGCCTAGCCATTTAAAAGGTAAAATGCTTATGTTGAAAGGAAATATTTATGAAAAAGAAATAAATCTTATTGCCTTTTAGTTTTAATATATTTAAATTTGATTGGATGAAAAACTTTAACCTAAAAGCTTGGGTTAAAAGATATTTTTGGGCATCCATTCTGGGGATTCACGAAAGGGGAAGAAGAGAATTTTGGAGAGAAAATTCTGGAAAAACTTCCGGGAGGAGCTGGAAATTCGACCTGGCTGCAAGATTGATTGTTCTTCATCTCTTTGCTTGCTAATTGCTTCAAGGTTGGAGGTTTCCTTCTTGTTTTGAATTTGTTTGTAATTTTAAATTTACTTCCTGTGCATGGAAATATTATGTAATCTGCTTGTAGATTCTTTTTAGAATGTTGAAATGGAAGAAAGATTGTCTAATTAGGTTGATAGTGTGATGTTGTAAGCATATGGTTGCATTCAGGAAAACAAATTGTTCATTTCTTCTTTGCTGTGTGTTATTTGTTCATAGCAAACAATTTCTTGATTTACCTCTTCTTGGAAAGAAGGAATGTTAGATTGGGTTTGCTAGGTGCATCCTTGTTTCTATTCTATCATGTTTTGGTTAGCTATTCTTTCCAGTGTGTGTATTTCACCATTTACCTTGCTGGTAAACTCTTTCTTGAAATTTTGGAAATTGGCACTGTATGTGTGTGTGCCCGTGAAATAATTCTGGAAATAGAATGTTCCTTGTGGTTATTGATTTTGGGTCTTTTGTGTGTTAGAATGCTTGGAGGAATGTTTCCTATGCCTCTATTGTGGACTTTACCGCTCCCGAGATGGGCTTGCCTCATCATGTGGGTCGGTAGTGTTTGCTACCTGCAGGTAGCAGAACTACTGGTCGGTAGTACTGCTATCGGTCAGAAGTGGAACTACCAGTCGGAAGTGGCACTACCAGTCGACAGTACCACTACTGCTTGGTAGTGGGCACTACCAATCGGCAGCACCACTACCGCTTGGTAGTGGATACTACCGGTCAGAAGTACCGCTACTGGTTGGTAGTGGCACTACCAGTCGGCAGTACCACTACCGGTCGATAGCAATGGTACTAGTTGGTAACGACAACCACCAGTTGGTAGGGCTGTTACCAGTGGTAGTGGCACTGCCAGTGGGTAGTGTCTATTGCCCCGACAACAGCACATCCGTAGGTTGGTTTGATCCCGCTTGGTTTTGAGCCCTCATCAGTCTCTAAAACCAGTTTGTGTTAAGAACTTAAATTTTAAAAATTGAATGTTTAAAGTGGTAGTGCGTGATGTAATGTGATTTTCATGTGATTTTTATTATGTGGTTAATAAATTTATCAATGGTAATTAAGACATGAATTAGAGATTCAAATGGGTATATTCGATATTTTGATTTGGAAATTGATTAGATGTGACTGTTGGAAAAGAGTGTTTTATTTAATTTTCAATCAATGATGTTTCAAGTGTTTATGATGCTGATATTTTCAAAGATTGTTTGAGTGTGGATTTGATGTATTTAGCTATCCTTGCAAGTGTTTATTGTGATATTTTGGTCTATGGCTCAGTCATCATGTGGTGGTTTAATTGGTACCTTTGACCAAGTGATATATGTTGGCTCTATTGTCTTAACCATGTAGTGTCCATGCCTTATGGTTAGTCAAGAGTCAGTATGTCCTTGTTTGGCCACTTGTTTCTGATAGTGGTGTTATGGCTGTCTACTTCGCCATAGGGTCCTTAGGGAGTGACCATTCTTGTGTAGTGTCCTTTGAGAGAGTGGCTTTTGCTTGGGGGTTGCACCCAAAGTGGTAGGCAATACGACCCAGTGAAAGTCAGATAATAACTGGTAATCTAATGAATTGATTAGGTGGGTAGTATAATAACATTAATAAAGATAATTGTACCTCGTGCATGGGTGAGTGCTAGTACAGGGCTCATAATGTTTCGAGAAGGCTTGGAATGGCAAACCAACCACCTTGTCTTCACGAAAGGTTGGTAGGGTCCGCATAAGACTTAGTTGGAGTTGGAGGTTTGGGAGAGGTTACCAAGACAAAGAGCTTGGACCTATGAGGGCCTACTAGGGTAACCATCTTAAGCTATGCGATGAAACTCTCTCATTTGGTTCACTTGTGTTTTGTGATGTCAGTTCACTTGTGTTTGTGGAGTTAAGTCACCTCGATTCTTGTGGAGTCTTATTGTGGTATCATGGAGTTGTATTGTTTTGTCAACCCTGTCATGCTTATGCTTGTTTGAGGGTCCTCAACTATCTCCTAGCACGGTGGGGTGATTCCATTTGGGAATTATATGGTCGAGTGGTAGTGCCACTTCCCATCAGATGTTCGGATTTGTGCCTTCATGCGAGGATTGGCTTCGCAGGTGTTCCTGTGGTTCGTGAATAATGCTCCATCTCATGTTTTGGAGATTATTGGTATTTGTAGGCCTATATGGTCATTGTATCATTGTAATATTTATCTTATGTAACCTTGTAATTGGATGAGATCTATCCTTTATTCTTATTGAGAAGCTATGTATTGGAAGAGCAATGTAGTCCTATGTTTGGATGTTTTTATCAGTTCCTTGATGATGATAGTAAATGCTTGTTGAAGTGGAGATTATGTTGTATCCTTTCAATCTTTCTATGATGAATCTTTATTTGCTTATAGCTTCTTGTGATCATTGAGTTATGATGCATATGTGGAATTTATGGTTTTGTGAAAGTTAATTCTTCGTTGGTAACCCTTAAGGAATTCTGGTGTAAATCTTCCACTTGTGTTATCGTGCATGTTGTGTAAATGCACTTAAAAAAAAATTGTTTCACCCTTGTTGTGGGTTTTCCTTCGGGATTCCTAGCAGGGCATTACATGAAGTATCCCAATTATTTCTAAAATGACATTATTATACTAAATTTCAACTACTCCTAAAGTCCACCTTCTACCATGTCGCAATGTGCATCTAAAGATGTTTTTGAGCTTAAAAAATATTACACTAAATGTAAAATTATGCCTCTTTGAGAAATAGAATGTTAACATGAACTCTTCTAGCAAGAACTATCACTTCATAAATAAATTAGACCATGGCCTTGTGGAGGACTACTTACACACTTGTACCATTCATTTAACTAACTAATAATCGATTATATTTTAATCTTAATAAATGAAAGGCTCTTGAGAGGCCCTTAACATTCTATGGTTGAATTTGATCTTTGACTCTATCAGATCCAATAGTATTAAGAATTTAATTATCACCTAGATATATATTTCCACCATTGATGTCTCATAAGTATAAAATCACTCATGAAAAGTCATGTGGAAAGAATCTCTGTATTTAATCATCCATGTATCTTCACATATATGCATTCCAAATATATAACAATTATATCACTATTGTCATCCTAATAATTTATTGAATCTAAATCATCATTTAATTCATTCTTGTAATATATTTCTTGCATTCATTTTTATGTGGATTTTCTTGACATAATTATATTTAGCTTAACATAGGATCTATTGAGAGACTTAGATCTCACTTTAGATTTGGAGCTTTGTCCTTCTACTTATTTTTTCTCTTTGCTTTATCCTTTTATCTTCCTCTAATAGCCAATGCATCCTTTAAAAAAATTAGAGTTTTTTTTGTTTTAACTCCTCCAAGAGTAGAGAAACTACTATTTATTCAAGCTTAAACTTAGTGTAGTACTACTAGTTGCGATCACTAAATCATCTCATGATTCTAGCAAAGAACACAACAAAGCAGTACATGTATTGACAAGTTCATAGATATAACTTATGACTTTAATGGATTTAGTTAAAACCGAAAGAGATTACTTGAATCGATTCCTATCAAGTTGAAAATATAAAGTGGTAGCCTAATTGAAGATAATGGTTAAATATTGCAATGGTACTAAATTGTAATTCCATTGAAGTTACCTTCTTTGAAAAGATGAACTAGAGATCACTATAGGAACCAAAAATCACAGGCTTTCCAATTCACCCATAGTCCTCCCCAATCAAATAAGTTATTGGAAACACTAAGATCTTCCAAAGTGTAGAGAAAAACCATGATATCCAACCAAGAAGACAACACCAACTATGTAACTACACAATGCTACCATTAAACTATGATTAGAAGCCTCTCATGACAAGATGGTCAACTATTATGGGTCCCAAAGTACAACCATCATAGGTATTGTAATCATCCATCTCTCTATAACAAACATACAAATGCACCATGATGTCCCAAAATGCCAACTAAAAAAAAATCTTAATCGAGAATGAGCCTTCAGTGGAGTCTAGAGAAGATGATTATTCATTATCTAAATCAATGGAGTCATTTTATTCATTATCTATTCTCTCCATCTCTCATGATTATTTTTATGATTTTGATAGAACTTATACTAATGCATATTTAGATGTTAAATCAAATTCATGTTCCTTATATAATATTGATCTATCTTAAATCAAATCAATTTATCAAATTCATGTTCCTTATGTTAAATCAAATTCATGTTCCATATTAAAAATGATTTATATAATGATTATTAAAAAATGATATATATTAACAAAAATAGGTAAAAAAGTATTATTTGAGTTGCATGGGCATTATGATGTTTTATTTTGTAGAATATTTCTTATACTTTGATTTAAGTGGATAATATTTCTTAAATGGTTCTTATTATTAAAATAGAGCCACCTATTAATGATATAGATCTATGTGAGTTTCCTTTTTTTATATTTAAGTTGGTAAATTGTATTTAATTATGTTTTTTCGGAAGGTGAAATGTAAATTAAATAGTAATTGTAACTTTTCATGTTTGTATATATATGCAGATTATTTTCACATAATGGATGAGTTTGAGATAGATGAGCTATTAGGTCTAGCACCACCTCCACCTCCACCCCCTCCACCTCCACCTCCACCTCCACTTGATCAGTTGAGGTAAACCATTAGGAGGAATATTGATTGTCTGATTAGAGATATCCACACCATTAGAGGTGAGCCTCATCCTCCTCTACAATTGTTACACCTTGTAGATAGTATGCAAAGGATTGTTTAGTTTGTACATGCTTTAAATAGTGAGTTGGATAGCTACCGTAGTTGGAGGGAGGGATTGCGTTCTTTTTACGTTGATGACCTATCATATAAACAAGTCAATGAATTAAAAATAACAAAAATGGATTTGAAATAATATTTTGTGAACCCTAAGATGGGTGAAGAGATAGATCCGAAGAAGCCACAGATCTCTATTCAATGGTGTAGGCACCCTGGCATAGCTAGACAATTTTGGGAGCGGTGGTGGATGGTCTTTTACTATTTGCCACACTCCAATCATGAGGTGCCCATGTATTTTTTGAAAAAAATGTGGGCTGAATTTGAATTGGGTAAAAAACCCAATTACTTTGACATTAGATCATTTCAGGGGGTCGAGAGAGGCATGCCCCAGGATAGGTCGGGGGCCAAATTGAGCAACAGAGTTAGAAACCATGTGCGCAATGATCCCTTGGTTCCTCTTTCTGCACCAGTTTTTCCAACACCTGCCCATCATCGAGCAGTGGATTCTCATCTTGGTTCATTGAGTGCCCTATCGGGCAATTTGGTACAGTAGTTTCACGAGGTGAGGGCTACCCCCAGCTTAGCACATGTTTGCATGAGTTGCGGGAATGTATGTAGGGGTCCACAAAGTGAGGCTTCCCTTGGAGGAGATGGTGATTTTGATGATGCTGATGCTTCCCATGGTGGTTATGATGATGCCGAGGAGGCTGCACATGCTGATGCCATCTCTTCATATGTTGATCTCCTATGAGTAGACGATGATCAACCTACAAAGGTACAAATTTATTTATATAATTTACAGTGCAATATTAAATTCCTTATATATACACATATGAACCATAACACGAGTCAAATTTTCTGAACAAAGGATGGATCATACCACGTCATTGAGGGATCGACATCATGTTACCTCGATACCTAGAGATGTCGGTGCCCCATCTACGGTATGCACTTTCATCTAGATACATTGTATTGATATGTAAATTTAAAATAAATAATAATTTTTTTAATATAATGATGTGTATGATATGTTTTTTCAATTTTGTAGTGTGCTTCGTGTAGCACTGAGGTGAGTAGTTCTTCACGTGACCTGTCAACCATTGAGGCTCAGCCTCATATACCACTAGTATGTTTTTCATCCATTAATTTTAAGTGTTTATATGCTTACTAATTTATGTACTAATCTGATTCATGTTCGTTATTTTTTGTAATTGTAGGCTTCTGGATTGTTTGATGGTACATCACATGTACGCCATCACCCATCAGTTACTTTGGCTGCACATGATACACCATATGTATGATTTTCTGTGATAAACTTGTAGTCTATATATATATACTTTATAATTTATGTATATACAAGTTTGATTCATTCTTTATATATGTTGTTTAGGTCAATACACTACTAGTATTGGTATGGCTACGAGATTGAGCCAAATGCAACTATCGACATTGTCATTTATGGTGATGATTAGAAAAATAATTTCTAATTTGTTTATACTGTGTACTTGAATTTTATAGGGATTATCAAAATTGATGTACAATATTTTTTTTACAGGACTTGAATACAACCACTTTTCTTGTTCATGATAGTGGACCTCCACACACCAGTGAGGGAATTGTAGAGCACAGTTGTATGGTAATTTATTTTAAATTTTTAGTATTTAATTACTTTATAAGTGAATTATGAAAGTATCTTATTCTCATGTTAAATATTCTTCTCATTTAAAATCTTTTAATAATGTACAAGAGGGTGGAGACACTGATACTGTACACACACAAGATGGTGCATCTCAGGACCATGTGCAATAGGATGATTCATCTTAGCCACCTTCACGTGGAGTGAAGAGGACTGCAGATGAGATGCATGAGAGTTCTTAGATTATATATTTTAGATTATGTCATGTTATTGTATTATGAACTTTTTATGATGACACTTGTTATGTTATCCTAGGACTTGTTATTATGTTATTTGGACTTGTTTTAATGTCATTTCCTTGTTATTATTTTTTTAGGACTTGTTATTATGTCATCAGGAATTGTTATGTGATTATATATAGGACTTTTTATTATGTCATTTCCTTGCTATTATGATATCAGGTCTTGTTATGTGATTTGGTGCCCTCTAGTGATTATATATGATTAGTTGTTATGTGATTTGGTGCCCTCTAGTGATTATATATGATCTATTTATGACTTTATATTTTAACATTGTGATTGATCATCTTATAGTGCAACAATTTATAATTCAATAAAATAAATATCCCAATTTACAATAACATCCTATTCTTAAAATAATAATAAAATCAAGAACTTACAATTAATCTATGAAGAGATTATGATAAAATAAATATATCATAAAAAAATAGAATGATTGTAACACAATTACAATGTGCACAAAATAACATTAAATTATTATGAAACCAAAATTGCATCTAAACTAGACAAATACAATGTAACACAATAAAAAATTAGAATGATTGTAACACAATTACAATGTTCACAAAATAACATTAAGAAGAAGATAACTAATACAATGTTGTTTATGAAACCAAAATTGTATCAAATGTAGACAAATACAATGTTAAAGGGACAAAGAATTTTTTTTATTCATAATTAAATATAAAAGAGTTCACACAATTAACACAAACTTACATGCATATAAATTTGATTCAACCTAATGTACCATCTGCATCATCTCTCTTCTGCAATGCGTCTATGATTGCCTCATGTTCTTCTACTGAAAGTGTCCACAATACCTTATTATCAGGTCTATCTTTGTATCTTTCTAATTTGATGTTTGTTGCCACCACCAAATGAGAATAGTGTATAATCTTCTTTTCTGATTGGTAGTCTTCATAAGCTGGTAAGCCATTCCTTCTTGTTAAGTATTTGTGTAGCCATGTGCCAACTACCACAACAGACCCAACTGGATACTGAAAACCATCATCATCTACTTGATCACATATCAACTTTTTCTTAGGTTCTACACATCTAGCTAGCCAATACTCAACCTGCTTATCATTATCCTTAGATGCAACAACAACATACACATGTCCTAGAAAACAAATTTAAGTACACGTAGAAATAAAACTTGTTAGAATTTATAATTCAAATACATTCATAAATTATATGACAATACATAAAAGCATATAATTTAAAGTTATAAACAAGAAATTGGATTAAATTACCAGGTTGTATGAGGTCTGAAACATGATCATAATCTTCTGATGCAAATGCATGATCTGGGTCTTCATTTCTTTTAACATCTTGATATTGTGTCTCACTAAGTGTTAAGGATTTGTGTTGCCATTCTTCGATCCATTCCATATTCTCACATTCTTCCCATTCACCTGCAACACAAAATTGATGAAAATATGCAAGCTCTTTAGTCCATATATCCAAGTGTTATAATTAGAACTCTTAAATGAACACCATCTATCTGACCCATTGATTGTATCACAATCATATCTTGGAATGATATTCTCCTCTCTAACTAGCTAGAATAAATGTCTAATTATAGAGTTCTGAGTTGATCCTGTGGATAAAGTTGCACTACACCAATCCACAATTGCACTTGCATTTTTAAATTTAGCCTTCTCCTCGAATTTGAGTTTCTCTCTCCAAAGGGCTCTCTTAACACATGCACCGACACCATCATGTTATCCTTTCCCATGTCCAACCTCAAAAGAACTCCACATGTGTTTGATATTAGTTTTCTTATGAATCCTACTCAACTAATAAAACATTCTAGCATTCTTGAATTTCCTTGTGCAATTATCTGACCATATTAGATGTTGTGTCATTTGAATTTCTCTCTCCCTCAAATTCTCAAAAAAGGTCTTGAAGCAATAGTGGACAAACTCAGATGAGTGTAATTTATTATCACTCATATAGAAATGGTACTCTCTCAAAATTTTACGATCCTCTTCTGTACTATCTCATGCATGCCTATAGACAATATAGACAAAAATCGATACTTGCCCTAAATTGTAGTATTGTGATTGGACCTCATCTTGTGGTGCAAGTGTGTAGTTCTCCGCAAAGTTACCGACTGAAAGTATACTACCAACAGGAAATGTATCCTTACATATTTGAAACTAACCATTGAGCCATCTAGCATTTTGAGAGTGTTTAACATATTTAGGTACGATCTTACTCTTAAATTCATTCATAAATGCATGAACACTAAATTTTTCAGTGATTAGATCGCATCGTCTTCCAACCTTTCCATCCTTTAGTGTATACTCAACAGTTTTTAATATTTTAACATCAACTAATTGTTGTCCAAAATTATTTGAAATATTTTCATGCAAACATTCATCCAACAATGCAAGATTGCCACATATATCACATACACCAGAAACACATGCATTGAAAAGAAAATTTTGCTCATTTGGTGGGTTGCAAAACAAACTTGATATAACCTCCTTTATAATTTTAGGTGGTATATTTATACAACATTCTTGCAACATTCCATTACTATGCATGGTAACACGTATATATCAAAATACATCATAATAATGGAAGCAAAATTGAACATGAGTTTTGCAACAACATGTGACTCTTTCCTTGTTAATTCGAACATACCAAGGTTTACAATTTTCAAAAGATCCTTGATAAATGCTAATAGTCAACACCTTATCATCTAATTTTTTTTTGTACAATTTAGTTTGAGTCATGTCAAATAGGTGTTTTGGATGTGGATCATGAATTTTTGACCCAACTCTTAATTTAAGAACATCTCTAGCATTAAGTGATACTCTCGTATTATCGTGCCAGAATTTTTTGATCAAAGTTTTGACTTCACCAGTAAGTTTCATATTAGACCTTGGTAGTCTACCACTAAAAGTCCACAAATTGTCTGTTGGATCACTTTCAAAGTTAACTCTTCTTTTTACAGCTCTTGACAAAGTTTTACGATGAATATTAAGATATCCACTTATGTTACTCATCATTCTATTATCAGAAGTTGTTTGGCTTACTAAAGCTATTGTTATTGCCCATCGTGCCAGATTTTTATCTTTAGAATGAATTTTCTTTTCGATTGTATCAAAGGTGCTAGCAACAATCGATACAACTTGTTTTAAAGGCTCATCCTTCTTCTTGGGTTTGACATACAAAGCCTAACTTCTTCATCACTTTTCACATTTTAGTCATTTTAGTTAGTTGTACCATTAATTGACATTGAAACCCAAATTTCTTATTATAAAAAAATTGTCTAAACAATCTATTTGCATGTGTCCTAATCTATTTCCATGAAACCAAGCCAGGAAGATTGTCTAGTACATCACTTTTAATTTCAAAATTTTCATTTGTTTGATTATCATTCAAACATGTTTCATTTTGAATTGGTGTTTCCATGTCTACATCCACATTATTGGTTTCAGTTGCAGGTGGATTTTCAATTTCATTTGGAGTTCCAATTTTGGTTTCAAGTTGAGATCTAGTTTCATTTGGGGTTTCAATTTCAGTTTAAACTTGAGTTCTAATTTCATTTGGGGTGATTTTCAATTGGCGTTTGATTTAATAAGTAATCTACTTCTACTAAATCACCAATTTCTTCATGAGAAAAAACATAGGGCTGTGAAGACATACATGTATCCAATAATGGATTAGAAGATGCACCTGAATTAAATGGTTCTATTGTGTTTCCTTCATCAGCATTTATGGTCTCATCGATGTTCTCCTCTTCTAAAATGATTGTGTAACTTGAAGCTCCTTGTCTCATTCTTTCTCTTCTCTCTTGTTGACGTATTGCCTCCTTCTCCTTATTTGCTGCAATCTCCTCAGCTGTTAGAACCTTCCTTTGCCTCTTCCTACGTTGATTTGATCCCATGGCTACACCAAATTTTGAATTCGAATCGATCTCCTTACCAAATGGATAATTAGACAAAAAAAGAGAATGATTAATCAAAACATTCCTTTGTAGATCGTACTTGTCAGGCAATGATTGAAAAATGATTCAATCATTGGAATTTGTGCTTATGGGCTAGATTTTGGCCCAACGGATCTTTTCAGAAACATGCCTCCATTATTTAACGAAACGGGTGCCCATTTTTAAAAATGGGTGCCCATTTTGCTTTTAACGGTACAAAGCGAAACAGGCGCTCGTTTTTTGAATTTAAAAAATAGACACCTATTTTTTAAAATTAGGGGTGGGAAACAACCCTTAGCCTTGTTTTTTTCTTTGGGATAGGCTTGGTCCCACCAAGCCTATGCTTGGACATCCAAAAAATGGCTAAGGTAAATGACATTAGATTTCTACCTTGGCCTAATTTTTTGAGGGCCTTCTTGATTGAATTTTTTGATGAAATGAAAAACCCATTAGAGTTTTCAGCGTCCTGATTTCAAAAATGTAAATTTCACAATGATAAGATTATTTTTACTATTTTGTATTATTTATTAATCAAAAGTGGTACCTAAACCTAAAATATTGAGGTTTAGTAAAACTTTAATAACTTTTTTTTTATTTTTAGGATTTTAGAAAAATAACTTATATGACATCGATCTACATACAATTCTTTTGAATATGAAAAAAAAAATTGAAAAATATTAAATTTTTATCAAATTATGGTGGTCATACACCCGATGTTTTGAAAATATATTTTATTGTCAGTTAAAAATTAATTAAAAAAAATATATTCAATAAAAAATTAAGAAAAAATATTCTCATGAATATTTGGTGCCTTAGGTATCGTTTCCTAGAAGGATTTGAAAAAATTCATTTATTTGCATAAAAAAAGGGTGGCCATACACATGTGTGGTATGGTCCTGAAACAAACATTTTGAAAAACTGGTTTTTAAACATGCCTACTAAAAAGAGATTTCTACCATGTGGGCATTAAAATAAATTACATATTTGAAAAGTAGACTCGAAGCACTATATTTTCTATTTCTGAAGTTTTTTGAGATTCAATCTCTATGTGCATCAAATTTTGATATCAATTGACAAAAAAATTGAAAAACAGAGAAAACACTTCCACTTTGTGCCCAAAAGTGGGACTCAACTTCTTGCAGCCACCCTTTGCTCAATTTCATATGGTTGATTGTAAGCCTACACTGACTTCCTTTCTTTCAAGAGTCAAGATTTAGTCTAAGTGTTTCACTCCACTTGTTCATGCCACTTTGTATCTTCATCGTGTTGGGAGTCTCATTTACCTGACTTACACATGCCTTGATATTTCCGTTATAGTTGGCATGGTTTCATGCTTTATGCGGGAATCACATGAGCTTCATTAAAAAGATACCAAATACATCTTTCACTAAATATAGGGTACACATCACTTTGGAATTCACTATGTAGTAGGTATAGGAGTTGACTTGGTTGGATCTATAGAATCAAATTGGTTTGGGGATCTTGATAACCGTAACTCCACTTCTAGCTACAACTTTCACCTTGGTTCCAACCCCATTTGTTGGCAGAGTAAGAAGAAACATGCTATTGCTTTAACTTTGACGAAGGTTGAGTATCGAGGGGTTATTAATGCCACCACTAAGGCTATTTGGATTTAGAATATTCTCTTAGATTTTGACTTAACCATTCCACAACCTATAGTCCTTCATTGTAAACATTAGAGTGCCATTTAGATCTCTAAGAACCCGATTCACCATTAGCAAACCAAACACATGGATCCACATGCACTACATTAGGGAGTTGATATGGAAGCAGGTTATTGATTTGTAATATTGTACTACAATAGAGTACGTTACAAACATCTTCACCAAACACTTCCATTTTCTCTTAGGGGGGAATTTTTCTTCACTTGAAGTTTCATCCTTCTCATTCTTCTTTGAGAGTTCTCATGTGTTTCATCTCTCTTTTGCGGGGGGATTTTTTTCCCACTAGGTCTTCTCTTTTTCTCTATTTGTGAGATATTGTATTTTATTTGTATATGGGTTCCTATCATGGTCTAGTTGCCAGAACCCATCTTGTATTGTTAGCTTGAGTCTTCATTCGCTTAAGTTGCAATTAAGGAGGGTTGTTGGTGTAATTAACACATTTTTACCTTGTCTTATTCTTTCCCAGGTCCTAATTACACTTTACTGCTTACTGAGGAAAAAGCATAGGAGTATTGGAGCATTTCCACTTTAGGTGGACTTATCATGCTATTAATTTATCATATCCATCTTTTGTGGTTGAAATTTTCCACCTTTGGTGGGTGATCCACCTTTAGGGTGTTATCTTGTGATCACTTTTCCACTTTAAGTGGGATGATAGATTTTTGCACTATTTATCATGTCATGAGATGAAAAAACTTGTCATTTTCCCATTCACTCACCTTGGCTATATAACCAAGGGATCTCCTATCTATTCTTGACTAGTTCATTACATCACTGATGAGAATATAGTTTGTTCTTGGTCTATTTCTCTCTCTTGTTATTGTGAGCTATTTAGTAGGCCTCTAGATCTTGGGTGGCTATCTCCATAGCCAATTCGTACAAATTATATATTAATGAATGCCACAGTCTTGTGATAAGTTGAACTCACTCTCACACATTCCCATGTTTATGATTGTATCTTACCCAAGTATCTATACACTTTCTTTTGCAATTCATATTTATTGCACCATATATATTTAGATATTTAGTTTCCATTAACTTTTGTACTCCAACATCTTCAATAAATCTTACACATACATATTTGATCACTAAAATTTAAATACTTGAATTCAAATTTTGATAAAATCTTACCAAATTTCACTAAGTGATATGAGCTAACTAGATAGACATTCAAGTGATTTATTAGTATATTTTTATGCTCAAAGGAATTTAAATTTTACATGTATTCATAATTGAAAAGAATTCTTCTAATATCATTCATATTTAAAGGAGTATAGAAAGAGTTTAATTAAAGAATCTAAAATTAATCTAAATCTACATTTCATCGTAGAGCATTCACATGACTACAACTATTGTGATTTTTTTATTTCTATAGCTATAAAGCTGATCTTTTTTGGGGGGTTGAGATAAGATAATCCATCCCTAGTGATTTAATAGCCCTTTAATTGTGTCTATAAATACCACCAGTCATTAGAGTAGAGTAGAAAGTAGAAAAACAATAAAAATGTAATGTAAAAGTGCATAGGTTGTAGGTTCAAATCAAAAAATGTAAAAGTAATTTACAAATGTATATTCTATTTGTGCCAAATAAAATATCTAAAATAGTCTCCACACACCCACACACACACACACACACACACACACACACACACACACAATTCTATTATTTATATTTTAATAAATGCTTATTTATTTATACTTTGGAATGTGACTCATCCAAATTATTGGTATCTCACCTGTGATCTACTTTTGAAATGGTGATATGTTGTAAAATATTAAATGGACATAATGCAAAAAATATCACACTAGTCTAGACATTTTTAATGAGCAAGAAATGACAAGCCATATTTATTTGGAAAAGACAAGAATTAGAAGCAATACCTTAGATAAATTGTACATGTTTCTTTTGATTTTTATAACTGATCATTATCTTTGTTGAAGAATAATAGTAGGCAAGACCCACATTGTCACATTGTATCATAGTGCAAAGATATGCTAAGTGTAATTAGTTTTTACACTTGAAAGAATAATGGTAGGTAAGACATCACATCCTCAAATCATATCACAACCGAAGGTTATGCAGAATGTAGAGAGAAGCTAATGATAGACCATATTATATTAGAAAAATAAAAAATAAAATTCAAGGATTTACCTTAGACAAATTGTACATATTACTTTTAATTGCTATCAATTGCTTACCATTTCTTAAAATAATAATAGTAGACAAGACTCACATCCTCACATCATATCACATCCTCACATCATATCCCAAATGTAGGGTCTTCACATTTTTTTAGGAGCAAAGGATGACAAGCCATATTACTTTAAAAAAAAGTTAGAATTAGAGATATTACCTTAAATAAATTTTATATATTAATTCTAACTGTTATCAAATGCTTATCATGTTTTTGAAAGAATAATGGTAGACAAGATCCGCATTCATCTAAAAGTATATCAAATGTAAGAAATCATCTTTTACATTTTCAAAAAATAAAGAATGACAAACCATATTACTTTAAAGAGATAAAAAATTGAAAATATTACCTTAAATAAATTTTAGATATTATCTTTAATTGTTAGGGAAAAAATGTTAAAAAAATTTACATACATCATATTATCACATCTAAAATATATGCCACAGATTAATATGTACAAAAATATACAATAAATCAATGAGCTTTTTTGAGATGCGAGTAATTTTAATGTTCCAAAAGAAGTTAACTGAGCTGTAAGGATGTTTCGCTCAACTGCTTTAAGGTGGTATCCATTTAAGGACAATGTCTATCCAGCACCCAAATTGTACCATTGATTAGATTTAATGATTAATTGAAAAAGAATACTTGTTGTATTTTAACCATTTAACGTGTACCTAAACAAAGAATTGGATTTAAAGTTAAAAGGAAAGGAGCAACCCTACAAAAGAATTGGATTCAAAGTTATAGAGGCGCGCAATTCTAATGGGGAAGTTAATTAGAACATTTCATAGATCTGTTAGTATTTATACAATGAAATCAATTGAATTCAGACATCGTCATCTGCTGCGTTCCTCCAATCGGATATTTTTGTTGTCTATTGGTGTTTAGATTGCAAATGGAGTATGATCTGAATGAGTGGAAGATGATAACATTTATGCTATGGGACACTGCATTGGACTTAACCAATAACTATGTAAAAGTATTACGTAAATGGTGGATCCCAAGGAATCTGTTCGTTTTAAGTGCTCTCACTATCGAGATTTTGGGATATGTTAATATTCAGAAAATGAGTGTTTTTGGCCAGTCCAATGAAAAGAACCTGGAAATGTTGGTCGATGACCAATGTGTGTATTTGTGGGATGCCTTCTGCCAGAAATGGCCATGGCGGGCACCGATGGGAGATGGAGCAACGCAGCTGCCTTGTTTGTAACTCTGCTGTTTCACATCGTTACAGAAATTTATGCATTGCAGAATGTTAATAACTCCAAAATCCAGAGGGAGACTTCTCTTACTGGGACCCTCATCTCTCCTCCTTTTGTTAGGGATAGTCATCTTGTCTGGTAAGTTAATGCGGGATTTGTTCAGTGTGATAGTTACCAAAATAGTCAACAAAGATGTGGAAAAGGAAGGTGATAGGTTGGAGAGTTTTAGAGATGAGTTGATGATGTCGTGGGTTGAAGCTCGTGCATGGAAGATAGGTTACTTTTTTCCAATAGTTTGTTGATAAGATTTGATGAACATTCTTATCGCAACATCGAGGAGTTGGTGGGCCATGTCATTGTTTCCTGTCTGTTTGAAGCTCGGGATAAATTGATAAAATGCACAAAGCAGTGGGCACAAAATATGGATGAGAAGAAGATCGAAAGTGCCATTGAACTTGCAGGAAAGGTTAGTGCACTCTTAGAAAATCTAATTGAAGAAGGAGATATTTTATTTACTACAATTTAATATAATCTAATGGATGAAGAGATATCTTTTTATTATTATTCTTTTAGTGTAGATAAAATACAACTGTTATTGATTATACAACTAGTAAATTATTTATGTTTAAGTAGAAAGAGCACAAATCTTAAATCAAAATAGACAAAAGGATTAGAGAGTGATAATATATAGAGGTTGCTAGTTGTCCTAGAGTTTGATATATAGAAAAATGGTTTTTAAAGACTCTAAGAAAAAAATAGAGTTTTTGAAGACACTCATAAATTAATAATTTTTATGATGAGCTAGGTTCAACTTGGTCTCTATCCTCGAAAGATTCCCTGGTTGCTTACCCAACCACCAAAAATACCTCTACTAAGCTCTATCACTTCTCTTCTTTGGGGGAGATGCCTTTAAATGTGGGTTCTTTAGATCAATCCTTTGTCTCCCTTGCTTGAAACACTATGAGGATCTAAGTTCTAAAATAAACAAACTTTGTAATGTTTATAATCTATAGAATGATATTTTTAAGTGGTTGTTGGATCAACTTCATATGGCCAAGAATAAGATAACCAAATTGGAAGCATTAGTCATGGCTAAAGGTACTATATGGTCCATTGAACTAGTGGGTGAGGAAGTTTGGTCTTGTGTTAAGGGTTTGAAAAAAAAATTGATAGATGAGATACTTTAGAGTAGAAAGTGAAGAATATCAAGGTTGTTGTGGGTCTATGGAGGATAAGAGTAAGATGGAGGAGACTATTGGTAGTCTCAACGATAACCAAAATAAAATTGTGAAAAATATTCAAGAAATAATGGAGTTTGTAAGAAGACTGTGAAAAACTACTATCTCATTGTAGGTATTTTAATAGGAGTTGAAGAAGAAGAAGAACAAAGCAAAGTGTAATGGAGCTGACATGGAGGTTGGTTCTACTGGTTCACTTGCTAGGCCCAATAAAAAAGGTAAAGTAATACTTCCAAACATTATTTCTTCTGGGAAGAAAATGTTAAGAATTAGTTGTAATTCATAGACAAGCTAAAAAATTTCAACAAAAAATTATGCTCTGTGAATGGCCTCAATATCCTAGGTGTTGGAAACTTGAGTTGTTGTATTGTGTTGACATTGATGTCAACCTATCTTGTGTTGTCATTCATATCACTATGCAGTAGAGATGGTCTATAAATGTATGTTCTGATGTTGTATGGTTTGCTAATGATATTGCATAATTTTAAGGTATTTTTTGGAAGATTCGTATAGTGGAAGTTTGAATATGCAAAAAACAATACTTATGCAAAAGAGTATTTAATGTCTCAGTGAAATAATGATTTGCATTCCTCCACTATGTGAAAATTATTATGTATGGTTTTGGATATAATGTTTATGAATTATGTATGTTGTACTATCTAGTTTATACGTCCTTTGTATCTCAGATGATTGAGTTAGTTGTTTTTTCTAATAGTACCTAAGACGTCTGTCAAAACTAGTCCAAAGAATGCTCAGTGGTTCTCTGATATGTGATTTTTAGTTTTGTAGCTTGGAGCACATGTTTATATCATTTGTATAGTGTTTTGGTTCAGTTTTCTAGTGATGGTTTAGTTTCCCAGTGAAGTTATGGTGTTTTCAACTAGATTGGTTTTCAGTTGACTAAGTTGGTGTATCCTAATCAGATCATGCCTTTTTGGTTTGGATATGCTTTGGTGGTTGATTTTTTATGTTGATATGGGTCTCACCATGGTGTGTGTAGATTTACATTTTTTTTTGTGCATTGGAGAATAGTTTTGGGCTAACTGGTGGGCATGCTACATTGTTTGTATACACATTTCATTTGATGTCGATCTTAGAGGATGTTTTAGCATGTGCAATTTATTGGAATCATTTGGAAAGGATACGTTATGATTTTTTTGGGTCCTCTCTATCTCCTGGAGTGGACTGCATTGTATATTTTTGTTTGGGTGGCATAATTTATTTAATTTTGTATAATTTCTCTATGGTCGACCTAATTAAAGGTGTTAATGAATTACCTTGTATATATATGAGTGTAGATGTATGAGTTCAGGTATGAAGTGTATGTGAATTGATGTGAAGTGGATGTGAATGATGTACAAGTAGATTTGGTATAACAAATGTGCAAAAGACAGTTTTGAAGAGATTTAAGACATTGATAGTGCTTAGATAGGTTTTCCATGATATTGGTCACTTGACACAATAGTTCAAGGATATTTCGTGATTAGGTTATCTTATTCATTTCACTTCATTGATCCTATACACCTTTTGAAAGAAGGTATGTTCTTCCTGGCATTTTATGCAATCCCTTTTATCTTTCCCTAAGGTTGTGTGCCTTAGTTTTGAAAGTCCTTCAAGGGTAATGAGCTCCTTGGCCTTGAGCCTAAATATTGTAACCGATCATTCATATTGTGAGTGTGTTTCTCACTATTGTGTTTTGATGTTTAGAG
The DNA here is from genome assembly GCF_030272615.1 of Cryptomeria japonica. Lineage (NCBI taxonomy): Eukaryota > Viridiplantae > Streptophyta > Pinopsida > Cupressales > Cupressaceae > Cryptomeria > Cryptomeria japonica. Next base: position 269,491,707 of record NC_081407.1, on the reverse strand, counting down.
TTTTCCATGTAAATGTCATGTTCATGTGCTTGTTGTGCTTTTTTATTTCATGATTCCTAATTACAATGATAACTTGATTGTGATTTAGAGTTTAATAAATATTAAGTGAAGTGTTTTGATGTCTAGATTGATTCAAACCCCTCTCAGTCACGTGATGTGTTAAAAAATTGGTATCGAAGCTTGGATTCTATTAGAAAATCTTAACTACTTGATGATGATTTGAAATGATGGAGGAAAAAAATTTCAAAGCATTGAAGTTTGATGGAACAAGTTGCTCTTACTAAAAGGAAAGGATGGAATGTTATTTTGAATCTTTCCAAACTGGAATATGGGAGAGAATCAAGAATGGGTATAGTTCTCTAGCAAATGGTTGTCAAACTTTGGATAAGATTAAGGCACATTAGAACAAATAAGAAATCTAAAGTGGAAATTATCAACTATTTAAGTGATGCGGTATTTTTAAAACTTGAACTGGGTTGAAGTCTTGTATAGAAACCCTGAAAAAGTGAAGTAGTGCATATGAAGATGATGAGAAAAAAAGCATCAAGTTGACAAATATAAAGAATAAGTTTGAGAATCTAAGAATGCCTGATGATGAGATTATTGAAATTTATATACATCAAGTAAATGAGATTGTGATTGCAATTAAGGGTATTGGTGGTAGATTATTAGAAGAAAGTAAAGTTGTCAGAAAAGTGATGCTAACACTGCCTAAATGCTACGAACGTAAGAATTATGCTATTGAAGAAAGCCATGATATGGACAAATACACCTTATTTGAGTTATATGGTTCACTCTCTACCTTTGAGGTTGTTAAGATAGATAATTTGTAGGAGAAGAAAGATGCTATATTCAAAGCTAGTAGGAAGAATGAATATGAATACGAATTAAGAAATGACATGGATGAGATAGAAGAAAAATTTGTGAGAAGACTAAAGAAAGGATTTGGAAAGTACAAAGGTAAGTTAATCTTTAAATGTTTTAATTATGGAAGAATTGGTCATTACGCTTCTAGATGTTGGTACCCGTATGGTGACCAGATGTAAGTTGACTAAGGATGATGATTCCCTTAAAGAAAATAAGACCAGATACGGTTCTATGATTGGTGGATTACTTTATGTGACTCAAACTAGATTAGATATCATGAATGCTGTTTGTCTTGTTGCTAGATTTCAAGCTGGTCCTGAGGAATCTCATGTTGTTGTTGTTAAAGGAATCTTTAGATATTTAAAAGGAAATGTTGATTTTGGTTTATGGTACCCTAAAGATAATAATTTTACTTTGAGTGCTTTTATAGATTTTGATTGAGAAGAAGATGTTGATGACTAGAAGAGTACTAGTGGAGGTACATTTTTCTTGGGTAAGAGATTGGTTTCTTGGTTGAGTAAGAAGCAAAATTCCATTTCTTTATCTACTATAGAGGCAAAATATATTGCTATTTCTAACAATTGTACTCTTTTAATATGAATGAAGAAGTTGTTGAAAGATATCGAAATTGTGTATGATGAGCCTATTTCTATTTACTGTGATAATTCAAGTGCCATTAACATTTCTAAGAATTTGGTGTTGCATTAAAAGACTAAGCATATATCTATAAAGTTTCATTTTCTGAGAGAGAAAGTAAATGAGAAAGAAATCAGGTTGAAATATGTGTCTACAAAGGAAAAGATTGTAGATATTTTCATGAAGCCTTTGCCTAAGGATACTTTTGAGTATATTAGAAAGAAGCTAGGGGTGATTTCCCCTCCTGATCAGAACTAAGGTGCATTGGTATGCATCAGTCTGATGCATTTCACAGTCATATCTTGTGATACGAATTGATGAGGTGGCTATTACTCAGAGTAGTTAGATGTTCAAATTTGTGATGTTTTGTGTTTGCAAATATGTATTTTTGTTATTGATGTCAAAGGGGTAGAGATTCATGTGAAAAACCGTATAGTGATTTAAGGGGGGAGATTATTTGTGTAGAGGAAAATAGTTATTGATTTATTTGCCATTGATTGTTTTTCACATCATATGTTGCCATCAATAGCAAAGGGAGAGATTGTTGGATATTTGTGCGATTTCTGCAAATATGTCCCTTAATGATATCTAAGAGATGTGTTGTCATTAATGTCAACATATTTTCTTTGTCTAGTGCAATGTTGCAGTGAAGTTCAGTTAGTTGGTGTAAAGCGGAAAATCGATCGAACCCTAGTTGCTCTCCCCTCTTCCAACTCCAAGGAGAGAGAAGGGAGGTGGCTAGGGTTGATGGTTTTCACTTAAGGAGACTTTACATTCAAAAGAGGGGTTGAAACCCACAAGATCCAATCCCACATAATGCAAGATTGGATTCTAAATGAGTTTCAAGGGTTAAGACAACAAGGCTACCCTCTTTTGTAAAGAATGTAGATAGAATGGTTAAGCTAGGAATGCATAGAAAGTGAGAAAGATTCGCTTATAAACTGAGATAGGGATATAGGATGAAGCTGCGGACCTGGAATTAGCAGTAAAATGTCGATACGGCGCTGTCCTGCAAATTTGAGCAAAAGTTGATGGGACGATGGCGCCCGGCGTGCACACGGTCCTCCGAAAAATCCGCGAAACGAAGGGGGATCTATTCGTCTCTGCACAAGGATTCCAGATCTTCAATTTCAGCCGCGTACCTGCAACCTACACACAGAAAAGCAAAGACGATTGGGGGGGTTAGGGATTAGGGGTTTGCCTTTAGGTCAAACCCCGGTTTTGGAATTAACCAAGAAATGAGAAATGCTGTAAATGTAAATGATTGTAATGTAAAACAAGTACTAATACCTTGTTGTAAGGATGTTTGTATCCTTATGTGCGAAGGTATAGATGTTGTTGTTTGTTGTATGTAGTATGTTGTATGTAGCATGTAGTAAGTGATCTCCTCTTCAATGGTTGAATCCTTGTCTTGAATGCAACACTTAGCCTTGAATGGAGACTTAGAAGGAATGCTTGAATGCTTGAATGCTTGAATGCTTGGATGTTTGAATGTTTGAATATCGTTTCCACGCTTGTACACATATGTCCTTCTTACCCAAAATGGGAGAAGAAATGTAGTTTATATGCTTGTCAATTAGGGTTGATAGACTAATTTTCCCGACCTTAGGCCGACCAGGAAATGTTATTTTCCAAATTGCAAACAAAAAGACCCGAAGTCCCATAGGAGACCGGGCCCAAAATAGGGCCAGGGACCAGGACGCTGGGCGCCCTGGTCCTGAAGGACCAGGGCGCTGGGCGCTCTGGTCCCACCTCCTGAGACAGTAGGGTGCAAAGGAGGTTCATGCTAGGGTGCTTGAAAAATGCAGTTTTTGATGTCGTGGACAAGTTTCGGGGTCTCCATTCAGGTTGCGTGTTGCGTCGCCATCGTGAAGACTGAAATGCAGTCAAAATTGCAAGTGTCGCAATTTTAGGACATTACATTTAGCCCCCACTTTAGCAGGAGTATAAGCGTACGCTCATACTTCCGGTAAAGTACAAGGAAACAACATTGAAAGACTTTCACCATGTCAAGGAGGCAAGACACACCAAGCCCCCAGTGGACTAAGGATCTTACGACTTCGATTGACAAAGTAAAAGGGAATATCACGAGGGAGAACCATGACTGTCAGTAGTAAGGTTCTCTCACTATGAGTCATGCAAGAAAAATACCAAAATTTTTCAAGGCATAGCTAAGTTCGCCAAGAAATTTTCAAGTATCCTGAAGGGATAGACGGGGTGTATGCCCCCCTACATTAAAGCGATCGCACACGCCTCAATGGGGGTGATTGCTTTAAGGTAGTGATACACATAAGAAATGAGAAGGGAAAGGATCACGTTATCACAAAGATTTAGCCCCCAAGTGTGAGATAAACCCAAGGATAATAGACACAAAACACAAAGCACGAGGTGACTTCGCTTTCCTTGGGGTCAGTATGTTGTATGATAAGTCATGTATATATATATCATATGTATGTATGCATAATTGTTCTTCATTCCCCAATCAAGGAAGGTCACCTAGAAGAAGGGAACACATGTGTCTTTTGAGTCAACATGAGAGAGACCAAAAGAGATCTCAATGCTTTGCATCGTCCTCAAGTAGACAACACTAAGGACAACAAATAGAAGAATGAGAATAACACATAGAAGAAGTAACAAAAGAGAGGAGGAGAGAATCTGCTATGCTAATGAAACTAGTCTAGCACGTCATCTACCCCCCCGATCTTGCTGATCAATGTTTCGGGAAGGCAGGGAACACGCTAGAGGAAGAACATCCAACATAGCAGATGGAGCTATCACAAGATCCAAACAAGGGCTATGTTCATGTTCCAAGCCACGTTGTTCTTGTCTAGGAGCTAGGATAAGTGCTTTAGAAAATTCATTAGATAAATGGTTATCAATATCAACAAGTTCATATTCACTATCAGAAGCAATAACATTTTCATCTATAGCATCATCAAGATTTATAAAAATAGGATCTTTAACCCGTATAGGATCAAGACCATCATGCATCTTATGTTTAGGAGATTTTGGAGAAAATGGAATAATGCTTGTTGAAGGTGTTTTTGGAGATTGCAAAGTTTGAGAAGCAGCTGCTTGAGCCCTAAGATGACGCTTTCGTCGGCGTTCATGTGCAAAACGATTTCGTCTAGTCTTAGTAGGAAGTGGAGAAGATTGAGGAGGAGGAATGTTCTCATCCTTATCACTTGGGTGTTTAGGTTGTGGTCTCTTAGGCTGGATAATAGGAGAAGAGGAAGGTCTCTTCTCTCTATAGAAGGAAGGAGGAGGAACTGCTCCATATAAAGGAGGAATTTTTGGTTTAGGAAGGAGACCAAGTCCATCATGACGAGGAGGTATCGGTCTACTTTTAGAAGGTTTATTAGGCATAGACATAGTCACATCCATGGGAATGGGTTGGGAATCTTCTTGAGGAAAGACATTAGTTTTATCTTTCAAAGGAAGAACTTCCTTCTCAAGAATGATAGAAATATCAAGTTTAGGTGTTCTAGGTTCACTTAAAGATAGGATCATATCTGTTTTCCACTTTTGATAAGATTTGAAGAGATGATCACTTCGCGGAGGAAGAGATTGGAATTGTTTAGGCCAAAAATAATCAATAGGAACACTAGAAGTTCTTTCAGCTGGTTTAAAGAGACTATGATTGACAGTAACAACTTCACCATTATGGGGAAATTTCAAACACTTATGAATAGGAGAAGCAATAGCTTTCATGGAAGATAGCCAAGGATAGCCAAGCTTCACACGAAATTGTTCGGAAGAAGGAATAATAGCAAAGCTCACATCAAGGGATTTGTTATGGACTTCAATAGGTAATGTAATAGAACCAATTGCAGGAGAAGAAAATGCATCAAATAATTTCACAATCACATCTGTTTTGTCATAAATCACTTGATTCAATTGCAAAGTAAAAAGAAATTCTTCAGTAATAACATTAACCATGCACAAAGGATCAATAAGCACTCCACGACAAGGTGTATTCTTGACTTTTGCAACTATGTATAAAGGACCATTGGGTGCCCTGATAGTTTCACTAGAATCAAATGTGATGGAAGGTTCTTTAGGGTTTTCTTGCTGCTCTACAAAGTTAATCACATTCGGAGTCATAGACACAAGACCATCAGATGAGAGAGAGGAATCATTAGTCTCAATCGCATTAGAGGTATGAGAAGGTAATGGATCAGTAAAAATCTGAAGATTTTGGTTAGGAGGAGCTACAAATGTGTTGCCTTTATCATTCACTCCAGAAACAGAGATAGTATTATTATCAATCAAATCTTGAATTTTACCCTTTAAAGAAAAACATTTTTCAGTATCATGCCCAGGTTGACGATGAAATTGACAAAAAGATTTGTTATCAAAATAAGGTGAAGTAATCTTTGCAGGATCAATTTGCCTTACAGGAGGAAGAGTAAGCACATTTTGTTCCAATAACTTGTTCATAATACTATGCAATGATTCATTCAAAGGAGTATACTTTCTTTCTTTCTTGAAAAACTTAGAAATAGGAGGCACACCTCATGCTGCATTCACATTGTTGTTGATGATGTTTTCATTGAATTTGATAGAATCTCTATTCGGTTTAAACTTTCCAAATGGTTGTTGACTGCTATCACCCTTATCACTCGGAGCCATAGGATGTGATTGTTCCATTTGACTCACAGTCAGTTGATAATTGTGAAGAGTTGCACACAACTGTTGGAAAGAAGTAAACTCAGAAAACAGGAGTTTGTCTCGAATATCTTTTTGTAAATTAGAAATAAAGATTCTTTGAATATCATTGTCAGGCACTGGAAAAGAAATTTGAGCATACAAATGCTTATATCTACCAATGAAATCAGTCACTTTTTCTTTAACACCTTGTTTACAATGCATTAAATCAATCAAAGTAACTTTAGGACTTATATTGTTTTGAAATTGTTGAATAAAAGCATTTGCGAGTTGTTCAAAAGAAGTAATAGAATAAGAAGGCAACGAGCAATACCATTGTAGGGCTTTGTCTCTTAATGTTCTAGTAAATCGTTTTGCAAGCAACCTTTGGTCATAAGCAAAATTGGTACATATTGTTTGAAAAGTCTTAACATGTGTTAGAGGATCACCTTTACCATTATAAAGCTCCAAATGTGGGATTTCAACATGTTTAGGAGGGATAGCTCGAACAATGTCAAGAGAAAGTGGGCTTGCAACATCAAATGTGGGCACACTAAACTTAGATTGATTCATAGAGGCAATTTGTTGCTGTAAAGAAGAGACAGTTTGTGCAAGATTGTTAATGGTCGCTTTAGTCGAAGAATTCATATTAGATGTGTTAGATTGAGATGGAGGTGTTATGTTATTGAAAGAAGGTAAAGAGTAAGGTGGCGGGACACTATGATAGTTAGTCATAGGAGATGATTGGACAGGAGGAACACTACAACGAGGAATGGAATGGTTGAATGAATTGCCTCCTTGCATCATGTTCATTTGTGGAGATGTAATAGGGACACTCATTGAAGGAACATGAATGAAGAAGTCGGATTAAATGAAGGAAGAGGATTAATTGAAGAGGAAGGATTGCCCCCATGACTAGTGATCATAGGCGGAATGTCTTGTATAGAAGTAGTCATTATGTTTGATGTAAAGGTAGGTATGCTAGCAATAGAAGTTGTCAAAGGAATAGAATGATTGACTTGAGTGGGAGGTTGTGTATAACCTAAAGTTTCGGCACAACTCTTTATAGGCATCACATTTGAATCCACAATGTGTGCAATACCACGCAAAATATCAATTCCATTCTTATCACTTTGAAGCATGCGTTTTAGACCCTCAATTAAAGGAAGAGCTTGACTATCGGGGTATTCTTGAGACATCCATTGTCGAAAATCGTCAAATTGGTTATCCAATATCACAAGTTGTTCTATAGAAACCTCATGGAGAGCTTCTTCATCATTAGGAGGATTAGAGGAATTACCCATGTCCTCGTTAAAAAGGCTATTCAAATTAGGTTCCATCTCCTCGGTAGTTAAACCTCGGAAAGACTTAATTCTACGGCTTCATCTAACGGGAATAGTGTAAGTAGGGCTTATTGTTGTAAAACTCATGCACTAGAAAGGGAGAGAAGATTTTTGAATTAAGAGGTAGCAAATTTCAGTAAAATCAGCCAATCTTCTAGATTTAAGCTGTTAAATGCAATCACGACAGTCTCCCGAAATTTCGGAAAAAATGTCCGGGACCGTGGCGCTCGGAGTGCACACGGTCCTTGCAACTTTTTTTGAAATTTGCAGGGATGAAAGTTATGATGATTTAAAGCTAATCTGAAAAAATTGGGTGATTTTACGATCTGTAGATAGGCCAAATTAAAGTTGCAATCTCAAAATTGAACCCTACCAAGATTGTCGAAAAATGCAAAATTTGAATTTTGAAAAAGAGAGGGAAACTGAAATTTTGAATTTTATGATTTTAGAGGGAATACCAAAAGCAATGCAAGTTTTGAAATTTAAAAATTGACTCAATTTCATGCAAAATTCAATTTTGGAAGCGGAAATCAAAGTTGTTGTAATTAAGCACTTAATTTCAAAAGTCACAAATTGCAATAATTTTGAATAAAGCACTGAAATTTCGAATGAATGCAAACACACTTTTCAGATTTATGACAGTAAGAACACAATTTTGACACAAAATTTCAATTTCAATGGTTTTTGAATAATTAGAAGCCCTAAACCAAGCAATCACAAGACCAACTTTGACTGTAATTTTGAAAGTGTTATAATTGATAAAATCAGCCAAAATTCTGGATTTTAGCAGAAAAATACAGTAAGATCTCGCTCCCAAAATTTCGGAAAAAATGTCGGGGATGATGGCGCTCGGAGTGCACACGGTCCTCGCAACTTTTTTCCAAATTTTCAGGGATGAAAGATATTGTGATTTTATTATGGAATCCAAAGTTACAGCTGATTTGGAGATGTTTTGACCAGTGAAATTGTCGGACAAAGGTTGAATCAAGAGGGTTTCAAAAATTAGGGTTTTGACACTTAACCACTTAATTTTCAAAATTAAATTACAAATATGACTTGATAATTTGTAATAGAAGGGCAGATTTGAAACAAGCATTAACAATTAAATATTTCACAAGTTCAATTTCTAGAAAGAAAATTTTAGGGTTTTTATGCAATCAACCTCTAAAATTTGCAAAAGATCAAACATGGAAATGTAATCAAGGAATCCAATTTTCAAATCTAACCATGAATAATCAGAAAGGATGTTCACGTCGGGTTCACCAAAATGTAAAGCGAAAAATCGATCGAACCCTAGTTGCTCTCCCCTCTTCCAACTCCAAGGAGAGAGAAGGGAGGTGGCTAGGGTTGATGGTTTTCACTTAAGGAGACTTTACATTCAAAAGAGGGGTTGAAACCCACAAGATCCAATCCCACACAATGCAAGATTGGATTCTAAATGAGTTTCAAGGGTTAAGACAGCAAGGCTACCCTCTTTTGTAAAGAATGTAGATAGAATGGTTAAGCTAGGAATGCATAGAAAGTGAGAAAGATTCGCTTATAAACTGAGATAGGGATATAGGATGAAGTTGCAGACCTGGAATTAGCAGTAAAATGTCGATACGGCGCTGTCCTGCAAATTTGAGCAAAAGTTGATAGGACGATGGCACCCAGCGTGCACACGGTCCTCTGAAAAATCCGCGAAACGAAGGGGGATCTGTTCGTCTCTGCACAAGGATTCCAGATCTTCAATTTCAGTTGCGTACCTACAACCTACACATGGAAAAGTGAAGATGATTGGGGGGGTTAGGGATTAGGGGTTTGCCTTTAGGTCAAACCCCGGTTTTGGAATTAACCAAGAAATGAGAAATGCTGTAAATGTAAATGATTGTAATGTAAAACAAGTACTAATACCTTGTTGTAAGGATGTTTGTATCCTTATGTGCGAAGGTATAGATGTTGTTGTTTGTTGTATGTAGTATGTTGTATGTAGCATGTAGTAAGTGATCTCCTCTTCAATGGTTGAATCCTTGTCTTGAATGCAACACTTAGCCTTGAATGGAGACTTAGAAGGAATGCTTGAATGCTTGAATGCTTGAATGCTTGGATGTTTGAATGTTTGAATATCGTTTCCACGCTTGTACACATATGTCCTTCTTACCCAAAATGGGAGAAGAAATGTAGTTTATATACTTGTCAATTAGGGTTGATAGATTGATTTTCCCGACCTTAGGCTGACCAGGAAATGTTATTTTCCAAATTGCAAACAAAAAGACCCGAAGTCCCATAGGAGACCAGGCCCAAAATAGGGCCAGGGACCAGGGCGCTGGGTGCTCTGGTCCCACCTCCCTGGACAGCAGGGTGCAAAGGAGGTTCAGGCCAGGGTGCTTGAAAAATGCAGTTTTTGATGTCATGGACAAGTTTCGGGGTCTCCATTCAGGTTGCGTGTTGCGTCGCCATCGTGAAGACTGAAATGCAGTCAAAATTGCAAGTGTCGCAATTTTAGGACGCTACAGTTGGTTTGTGTTGCATGTTGATGATCAGTGTTTTTGAATTAAAGGGTATGTAGAGTGATATATCTAGTTGAGTTAGTACAAGATTCAGAGGTCCTCATGAAGATTTGAGTGAGTTATAAGTATCTATGTTGTGGCCAGTTTCTCTATTATTCAGTATTGCCAAATTTTTAGTATTTTGATATGAATTACTCTACATTATAATAGCTTGATTTTCAGATTTAGGAATATGTTTGGGACATTGATGTGTGTCCTCAATTCAAGTGGTTCATGATTTGGAGCTACACAAGCAATTTTTCCAGGTTGTCAGTTAGTTCAATTAATGTTCTCGAAGTTCGGTATGATGATAATGATGATTCTAGTAATTTAAGTTGATGTGGATTTTATTGCGCTAATTCATGATACTTGTGGATGTTTCTAGATCGTGTGCTATTCATGTTGGTAGTCCGCATTGATTAATGAGCATGTTATTGGTGATTTTCTTTAGTCTGGTGGTATTCTTCATGTTCTTGGCCAACATGGTGATTGTAGAATGTTGTGGATGTTTCATGCATAATTGTTGGAGGTGTTTCATATTCAATGTCATGATTTAGGTCCATGCTATGTCTTAACTGACATTGTTTTGGTCTGCATGTGATATTGTAGCATGTATGGTCATATTTTTGTAATTAGGTGATATGTGTTGAGCCTACCTTGATGATATTGGCCCAAGGTTGATGTCATGTATAAATAAATGTAATAATAACTATGAGAGGTGTGTAGAGTACGTGAATAATGTATTAACCATATAGAAGCTGAGTAGAAGTATAGAGAAGTGTGAGAGATGTTATGTTCTTAGCCGAAATTGAAACCAGACATTGAGGATGCTATTTCTCAATTCATGATTTTTTGGAAGTGATTCGAATATGTTTGTAAGGTAGTGGGCCTTCCCAGGGTTGTTGTCTTTTTTATTTTGAGCAGTGAGCTCTAGGCAATGTGCCTAAATGTATGTGCATTCCCCACTGTAATATTTCATATACTTCTAATAGGGTATCATCATATTGTGGGTAGGTTCCAGCCATGGTTTTACACTTGACTAGGTTTTCCATGTCAAAAATCTTGGTTCTATGTGTGTATATGTTGTGTTTTTGATTTATGCTTTAACCGTTAATTATCATATATGAGATTAAAGTAAGTTGCTATAAAATTTGGTGACAACTAATTCACACCCCCTCTTAGTTCTCTACCCTATTTTAATCAAGGGACACTTTCCTAACAATCCTAAAGCTTCACCTTCAACTTTGTATGCAATTGCATCTACCAAAAACACTCAAGTCAGCTCTAGAGAATAGAATCGATAGTGCAACCAAGTTAGACATGCTGAAAATGTGGTGTAGAACTCCACAACACTTTTAGATGCACAATGTAGCATCACCTAACACAAAAAATAAAACATTAGAGAACCACAACATTAGAAACACTAGAAAGTAGAGGAATGCAAAGAATTCTTGCAAATAGGTACTCTATCAATACAAAAATGACACTTAGACTAACACCAAATCAATTTCGGATCAAATGAGTGCATGAAACCTTGGATATAGAATTATTTTGCACCCACCAACATCATACTAAAACCACAATGAAATATGAATCAATGTGGCACAATGTGGATCAAAAAGCTGAACCTAGTTTGATAGGTCCTATTCATTTGAATAGTCTCACTTAACCAAAATTTGATGCAGACATCCAAATACATCTTCAATGCTTCAAAATAGTTATATGTCAACTAGATATATACTCTACACCAATCTCTGTATGTCAATATGAACCCATGAGTAGTCACCTGATATAGCACCATTGATCACATACATTCAGACCAACTTTTGAACCTTGGTTTTCATCAATGACAATAATTTTGACATGAACAACAATCTTCCATGACAACAAGTTTGACATCAATTAAAAAAAACTAATATTCCCAATAGTGTGTCTTGTATACCATTTTTCTTGTAGAAAAATGATATGCAAATATTATTTAAAAAAAATAATATGTACAATTTTTCAACTAAAAGTAAAATGCAATAATTTATCTAATGTAATAACTTTTATTCTTGTCATTTCTTAAATAATATGGCTTAATTAGATTCATGCAATTTTCACATTTCATAATGTTTTTTATTAATATAAGTGGGGACGGGCCCCAACCCTAATAGATTAGACACAAACCATAAAGAAAAAGGATTTGTCACATAAACAAAACATAAGAGCTACCCAAGTTGTAACCAAAGTTAGGGTTGAACAAAACCTTTACAAAACTGTATTATTCCATAATATTATATTTGCTAATCTTCAAGATTAAACTATGTTGAGATAATATTTTGATAATATCCAATATGAATATAATAATATTTATTTTTAGATCTAATTATATTTAAGTTGAGATATCATAGTTTTTATATATGTATGACCTTAGTTAATATTGTAATATTTAAATAATTCTCATCCATATTTTCTAGTGGTCTTTTTTACCTTTCTGTTTTATCTTTTGGACATTCTTATAGGTGGTTTGTAATTAAATTTATTTTATTTTTGGGAAATTTTTTGGTTCTACAATTCTTCACCTACTTCTATTTAGTATTAGCAATCAATAGCTATTCTCTTATTTATTCTCTCTACTTTTTTCATCCTAATGGATTGATCCATGAAGTATGATGCAAAATATTGCACATGTAATATGGTTTTTCATTCTTTGTCTCCCAAAAATGTAAAAAGCTCTCTAGATATGGGATATCTTTGGGAGTGATATGTTGTGAGGATGTGGCTCTTGTATATCATTATTCTTATGAAAGAATGATAGGAAAATCATAACAATTAAAATTAATATTTACAATTGTCTTCAGACATGTAGTGTCGCAGTTAAAACACTTCGTTGGTGAAGCGGTCAGCAAGGTTCAAACCCTACTGGGCCATTGTGCTCGCATGCCTTGTGTCTTCATTGGGTCATTATGCTCATGAGTTTGAACAAGTGTAGTGTGGGGATGAGGTCCCCTAGTTGTGGCCTCACTGATTCATAGCTCTGGGTCAAAAGTGTTTCACGTGGAGCCAAAGGGCATGTCATGCCAATGTCATCGGTCACGTTAAAAAGTTTATTAGGCATTATTAAAAAACAAAAAGTAATATTTACAATTCATCTAAGGTAGTATCTTCAATTCTTTCTCTTTCTAAAGTAATACAACTTGTCATTATTTCCTCTTTAAAAATGTAAGGACCCTTCAAATTTAATATATTTTTGGGTAGTGATAAGGTGTGAAGATGCTAGTCTTGTCTACTATTATTATTCTAAGAAAATGATAAGCAATTGATAACAATTAAAAGTAATATTTACAATTTATATAAGGTAATATCTTCAATTCTTTCTCTTTCTAAAGTAATACAACTCGTGATTATTTCCTCTTTAAAAATGTAAAAACTCTTTACATTTAGCATATTTTTGGGTTGTGATAAGTTGTGAATTTTTGGGTCTTTTCTACCATTATTATTATAATAAAATGATAATAAATTGATAACAATTAAAATTAATTTATATCATTTATCTAAAGAAATACGCATATTTTTTTTTTAATAAAGTAATATGATTTTTCATTATTTTCTCTTTGAAAGTGTAAAGACTTTCTACACTTCGAATATCTTTGGGCTGTTGTATAATGAAAATATAGATTCTTACCTACCATTGTTCTTCCAAGTATAAATAGTGTAAGGACTCTTTACACTTGACATATCTTTGGGCTATGATGTGATGTAAGTATTGAGGTCTTTCCTACTAGTATTCTTCCATAAATATGATAGATGATTGTAATATTTAATGGAAATGTGTATGAGTTATTCAAGGTAACACCTTTAAATATTACATTCTTTAAAGCAATGTGAAGTGTTATTCTTTTCTCATTAAAAATATATAGATTGGTGTCATATTTTATATTGTGTCCATTTAACTTGTAGAACATATCATCACTTTAAAATAGGTTGCAAGCAAGCTATTGATACTTAGATGAGTCATACTCCAAATAACAAATACAATAAGAGTTTATTAAAACATAATTAATAAAATAATAAACATATTATTGTAGTGTGTGGGATTTAATGCTTTCTATTCATGTTTACATCAATTAATGAAAGAAACAACAAGAGCATAAATAAATTTAGATTAATTAGTTGTACTTTACTTAAATCAAAATATAGATTAATAATTGATAGTTTAGATTAGGTAAGCTCAGGAGAGGCCGAATCCCATTAGAAAGAATAAATAGAACAAAAAGTTGGGAAACAATAGTCTAAGTGATATTTGTCATGAGAGGTGAGGCTAGGAACAACAACAACTAACAAAAAAAACTTTTGAAAGAAGTTCGAAAGGAGCACTAGAGATACGTTGAATTTTTTTCTTAACCTTACAATTGGATCCTATGTTTCCATAATTGATTTGCAACAACTTATTATCTACATGGAGCCACTCAATTTTTTTTTAAATTTGAGGATAATTTGGACAAGTGGGTTGTGCCCTCCACAAAATGTATGGTCATATAAATATATTGGTATACCAAATTTAAAACCCTAGCTTTGTGGAGATGCTATTTCCTTGAGGGATCATAATGGATCTCCTACTCCCACACCCCAAACTTGGAGTGAATTTTGATACTATTTGGTAGTTGACAACCAAAGTCAGCCAAGATACAAATCATAGCATAAAGAGAGCTAGATCTAGATTTAGTGACATTGTCCAAAGAAATGAACTGATCGATAGTTCCAACTATTACCTAAATAATAGAGTAATCCTAGAATCCCAAGTGGAGTTATTGGAGATGAACCCAAATGGAAAGCAAATTCAACTTTGAAGTATCAAAACTAGCAACCCATCTATTTAGAGAAAGAAGTTTGTCACCTAGAAACTGGAGACTTCCCTAAATAACTCTATAGCAATTCTCATTTGATTGAAAAAACAAAAGAGAAAAACCATTCATCATGATCTTAACACAAAGATCAAGGACCAGCAAAAAAGTGGAAGTCTAGCTGCATATGAATTCAATGTTAGGCCTATAGCCATAAAATATATCTATGAGGGTAAAATCCAAGGCTTTAGAGGATATATTTATCTTTTCATCAACAATACTAAGATAAATGGACACCTCTATTGGAGAAGGCAACTCCTTATTAATGTATCTCCTAGAACAAGGGGGGACCCAATTTCAAGCTACCTAGTACCAATAGCTAGGGCAAAGGACATCATATTCATAGCTCACCACCAGCTTCAAAATCAACCTAATAAATGATAGCTATTGGTATAGATAATTAAAAAATTGTGTGTTGCTTTAATAAGCTAATCTAAGAAATAAGGTGTATTTACTTTTAGTATTAAGGATAATTAATTTTAATGAAGAATGTAGAATTTTGACTAATGTACATTTTAAAATAAATTTTTATATATAAAACATCTGTAGACTATTGTAGATTTAAACTTTCACGCAAATTGAATCTAAATGTATAAATTACTTCTACATTTGTGGATTTGATTATTTAAGTTATGTATTTTTTCTTCCTAGTTCTCTTGATTCACTATATTCTACTTTTCTCTAGCAGCTAGATGTATTTATGGATACCTTTAAAGGGCTATTACATCACTAGGGTATAGATTCTCTTAGGTCAAACCCAATAATATAGATTCTTTAGAACTATGAAAAAATCAAGGGTGACAAGTTGTATTTATATTAATGGTTATGTGCATGAAAATGGGTAACCAAAAGGGGGCTTTCAGTGGTCACTTATAAAAAATAGGAAAGACTAATCTTGAGTGAGAAATTGAAGAAAATTATGCTAAAATTTTGAAGATGCAAAAAAAACATGATTTGTAGTTCTTTGAATATAATTTCTAAAGTAATATTATTTTTCATGATAGAGATTAAGAGCTTCAAATAGGGGGAGCACACAAAAATGTCATATTTCTATCAAGAAAAAAATAACATAATGTCTAGTGTGCTTCCCCAAAAATATTTTGTTATTATTATTTAAAAAATTATTTTGATAAAAAAATAGCTAATACCATTTCATTTTGATTAGATAAAGTGGGAAAGGGCCCAAACCTATACATATTATCGTATTAGTTGACAAAGAGGGGTCTCATGAGGGGTGAAACAACCCAAAAACAAAGGCTTTTAAACCAAAGCTAAGAACTCATGGGAAACAAGGGTCCCTACCTTAGACAAAGAAACAAATGAAAGAGGGAGATAACAGGTACTAGGACCTTTTCTCCATCTACTAACAATTATCTAGGTGAAGCCATCCTCTGATTTCCCACCAAGAGGGGGAAGAAGAAAAGGAGGTCCCATAGTAGGGAGAAAAATAGTCATTGAAAGGGGAAAAATAGAAGGAGAGGGAGAGAGTCGACCAATGACAATTGAAGAAGGAGAAATAGTCAAAGGAGAAATAGGAAGAGAGAAATAAAAAAAATAATTGTATAAGGGACAACAAGTTCCTTGATAGGGGACTCCTCAAAATCTTATGAAGAGGTATCCATTTAAGAGGCCAAATCAGCAACCTTCAAGTGATCATTAGAAGCATTCTTTCATCAAGTAGAATGCCTTTTCTAATGACCCAAATAACAAGTCCAAGATAAATGTCCAATAGAAAAGAAATAATGATAATGAAAAGAGATGCCCTCATAATCCACAGTCAAGAATAAGATCAGTCGCCAACCATCAAAACTACCCCATCATGAAGGGACAAAGAGTGATAAAAATCCACCAAAAGGAGAGAAAATGTAGAGTTCCCCATACAAGAAGTGGACTCATGAGCCTTCAAGAACTTACCAATAGATAACTAACTATGGCTTCATAGAAAGTCATCTCCCAGAATTAGAGAGGAAGATTTGATAGTTGTACTCAGATAGAAAACACATTCAAAGGTACAAAAAGGTTGTTGAAAGTAGAATACCAAGGTTTAAGAGAAAGAGGATAATCACCCCAAGCCTAAACTCTATCCAAAATCGAGTTCCTCTCTTCCAAGGAAGAAAATGAAGTAATGAAGAAGCCTTTGACACAAGGGTAAAGCTCAATCTTATCAACCGCATGGGACTTCCAAGAATCCACAACCCAAGCAAGAAGATCCCGAGGAGAAATCCAAAGACCAAAAAATTTGCAAACTAGAGCACCTCTCAGGTAGAACTCATTATTTTCCACTACATCTTTCCCACAAACCACTACAGGGGCATGGGGTCTTAGGACAAGGAAGAAGACAAGAGACACTCTAGGGAGGAGGAGCACCAAAAGAAAGAGAAATATATGAAAAATTCCTAGTAGCCTTATCTAGAACTAGAGGAGCAGAAGGCACAATAGTAGCAGACCCCCTGGAACCCAAAATAGGGATCCCCATAGTAGGGATAACAAATCTATCAAATACCAAACCTACATCAACATGGAAAATAGCACCATTAAAACTAAAACCCACATCTAGAGCCAGGGAAAAAATAGAAACAACATCTACGACAAATGGGACAACACTAGAAAACACACCTGCAGAGGTGACAACACCAACATAAACACTTGCATGGGAAAGGGTGGGAAAACCTTCAATACACAAAGAAACAAGGGCCAAAATAGAGGTTGCACTGTGTGCAAGGATGGTGAGAGAGTTGACACAAGAACCCCCACACATAGAAGTAAAAGGAACAGTGGTGCAGGGGCACCAATTGGACATAATGAGTCCAATCCATGTGAAATTTAATCTTTATTGTCTTGAATGTAATAAGGATCTCACGATCCAAGTGGAACAATATCATGTTTGTAAGGCTTTATAGCCATCTTGTTTATCCAATCATATAATAGGATCTAGGGGGGTCAACCTTGGTCACACTTGTCCAAAAGGACCAAGTTGAGTTCTAAAAGATGTGACTTGTGTTATGGGGGAATATTGGACTCCTATGTAATGATTTTGTGTTGTCCTGGTGGGTTGTAAGGTGAAGAGTACAAAGTTGTCCATTGTTGTAAAATTATCATGATAACTTTTGAGGTTAGTTGGTCTCCAATGGTCCTATGGTTCAAAATTCAGTTGTGGACATTGGGAGAACTTGGACGTTGCATATAAAAGCCTGTAAGGCCTAACTTTATAATTTATGATGATTTGGTAAATGAGAAGCCATCTTTGTTGCAGTAATTTGTGTCTGAGTCCGTGTATTCTCTTTGTTTCATTATTGTATCTGATTAGTGAATGCTCCTAATGTGTTTGGAGGGTTGAAATAGTGTTATATCTAACATCTCCAAGTGGTTTCAGGAGTTGAAATAGAGTTTGGAGCCAGGGGATTGAATTTCTTTAGTTTTAGGTTTTGAGAAAACCCTACCTAGGGTTTCACAAGACATGGTTGGTTCCTAACATTCCCAAGAGTGAAAATTCCTCAAACTCAAGGGGATGTTGGGACAAAAGGTGTATCATAGTATGGTAGGGTTGACAGAGGTGTCTGTGAGTGGAGGAGAGAGAAATGTGCACTAAAATGCTTGGCATTATGTAATGGCAAGCAATTGAAGAGGGGTAAATTGGTTTGTGGGAAACTAGTTGAGTGCAGGCCCAAAATTTTGCTGGAATCCTTAGTTTTGACACATATTTTGAGTGTCCAATTGGTTTTGAAGTTTTTTTGAGTACATTCTAGAGGGGTTTCTTTCTAAAATAGGCCTAATTGAGGATACTGACCAATTAGGATAGGTAGTGTTCCATATAGTTGGTCCAAAGGAATCCAACCTAAATCTGACATATGATGTAGAGGGCCCAAAAAGGTACTTAAATCTGAATTTTTTTTGTCAAGTGGTTTGGGAAATTTGTGAGTTATTCCCCCAAAACTTAAAAACTAGGGCTACACGGATCGTGAAGCCTTTGTGAAGAACAATGATATTAGTAAGTTTGTAGACCACTTCCAATGCATGAAACATGTCAAGGGGGATGCTAAATGACATTTTATGAGGGTGGTTTGGGTATGTGCTTTCTTGTTGGTGTTTTATCCTTTTGAGTGCATATATAGGGGGATGCTAAATGACATTTTATGAGGGTGGTTTGGGTATGTGCTTTCTTGTTGGTGTTTTATCCTTTTGAGTACATATATCCTAGTGTGAGTAAGGGCTATAGGTAGAGTATGTTGCCTAACATTGAGTGTTGTCCACCATTGGTATTGTGAGTCTATTATGAGGCTGATACATGTGAGAGTAAGTCTCTTGTTGATTGATAAATTGGAGCACATTGAGTGAGTGTGGGATTGGGAATCCTATCTAGTTTCCCTGTGGCTCTGCATTATAGTGGTATAAAAGAAAGTTCTCGATCACTTGGGATAGGTGGTGTTGGTGTATGTCAACATTAGGGAGCGAGGAAGAGGCTGACACGATGCCTCCAAAGGAAATGTAACAAGAGGCATTGAAGAAGACGTTTGAAGAAATGTTTGAAGCCAAAGTGAAGGAGTTGGAGAAGGCTAAGGACAAAGGGAAGAAAGGAGAATTGTGATTCTAATGAGGAGAAAGAAGGGGGAGAAGAAGGAGGAACTCCTAAATGTAGTCAGTCAGAACTTCTTAGGTGGGGAGGATGATGTTGAGTATTCTAAACCCTGATACAGTGAGCAAGTGCTATCAATTGGCATTGAGAGCAAAGGAGAAGCTGAAAAGGAAGTTCGATTAGAGTGGTAGAGGAAGAGGAGCAAGAAAGAACTTCAAAGGGAAATGAAACTCTGGTGGTAGAGGGAAACCAAAGAAGGGCTAGGGTTAATCTAGTTCAAGTGAGCAAGGAGGCTCCAATTTCATAGAATTATTTAGAGGAAGGAGATCTACTGACAGAGGGAGACAATCCAGAAGAGGCCCTTTCATAGGAAAGTGCTACACTTGTGGTCAGACAGGCCACCCATTCTATAGATGTCCGGAGAAGAGTACCTCAAACTCTCAAGGTGGAGAGAGGAGGACACATTTGACCCATGAAGAAGAATGTCAGAGTGTAAAGTCACCTATAGATGCATAGGGAGAAGTAGGAGAGATCCTAATGATGAGGAAGACATTGCTAAAGGCAACAATTCCTCAAGAAAGCCCACAAAGGAAGACCATCTTTAGGACTGCATGTAAATCCGAAGGTAAGGTATGCCAAGTGATTATGGATTTTGGTTCAATAGATAACCTTGTATCCTTAGAGATGGTAGAAAAGTTACATTTGAAAAGGATACCTCATCCTTATCCATATAAAGTTCCATGGATAGCTAAGGGAGATCAGACCCTAGTTGATGAGCAAGCTTGGGTTGATTTCTTCATTGGGGGATACAAGGACAAGATTCTTTGTGGCATTATGACCATGGATGCTTGTCATCTGATTATTGGGTGTCCTTGGTAGTATGATGTGAAGGACCAACATGATGGGAAAAGGAAAACCTATGTTATCACAAATGATGGTAAGAAATTCATCGCACACCCTAATATAGATAGTACAAATGGTAAAGAAGATGAACAAAAGGTGATGATAGTAGGAGAGAAGGAAATGCTGTAGATATTGAAGAATGAGAAAGTAGGCTTTGCATTGATCTTGAAGCCTAAAGATGTAGTAGAAAGAGAGGGGAAAGAGATCCCAAAGGAGATCCAAGAATTGTTGCAGCAATTTGATGGAGTATTGTAGGAAGATATGCCCAACTCCCACCTATTAGAGACATTAGCCACCACATAGGCTTCATCCATGGGGCTACCCTACCTAATAAGGTAGCATATAAGATTATTCCCTCACAAAATGCAGAGATTGCCAACCAAATCCAAGAGTTGATGAACAAGGGATTGATTAGGGAAAGTTTAAGCCCATATGCAGTACCCATTGTCTTAGCAGCCAAGAAGGATGGGACATGGAGGTTGTGTATTGTGAGATTTTGCTAAGATCTAGAGGCAATGGAAAGCACAAATAAGAGAGAACAAATTATGACAAGAATAAATTATATTCCTATCAAGAAAATATTGATCAATTGGATCATCAATCAATCAATCGTTATATACAATGAATATGAGCTTGCTTATATAGGCAAGACTATATGGATATATGAGCACACAAACATGACACGTGGCTCAATAAGAAACAAGGGTAGGTAGGAAATAGGTGTGGTAGCTAAGAGAAACAATATAATATTCCACATGAGGTGGATCACCCACCGAAGGTGGAATGTAACAACAAGACCAAAAAAGGTGGAAATTATCCTACACACACTATCCCAATGTGGCACAAACACCCAAGTGTCTCATACCCAAACTACTATGAAATACATTTCCTAAGTAAACTTAAGTAAGGTTTAATGATATCCATGATGAATAAATATTTACACCAACACCCCCCCTTAAGTGCAACTTAGGAGAATGCACTTAAGTGTACAATGCAACTAAGCAATGCAAGAAGGATCTCGACTATGAAGCCATGTTAGGTACCCATATACAAATGCAAATGCATGCAAACTAATGCAATGAAATCCCTCACAAACTAGGGAAAGAGAGAAAAAACCAATGGGAAAAAATCCTCCCCCAAAAGAGAGATGAAAATTAGATACAAAGAACTCTCATAGAAGTAAGTGAGGAACAAAACCCCATGTGAGGAAAAAGTCCCCCCCATATGAGAGAAGAAGAGAAGCTAGGAAGCCCCCCCTCAATGTGGAATCTAGACCAATGATAGAAGCTTGATGATGTATGAAGAAATTTCTCCATGAACGTTGAACAACATTCCTCCCCTTAGGAAGAAAAAAAACCAAAGGTGTATCTATGAAGTCTCCCCAATCATGAAGGGAAGATGTATGAAAAAAATCATGATGAATGAAATCTTTGAAAAATTGCTCAAGTGTCCCCATGTCGAATATGAAAGATACCCCCTCCAAAGGTGGTGAATTAATCCACACTGCTGAAAAAGACACTCCAAGATCTAGTGGAGATGGATGTAGAACATGTCCCAAAGACCCACATTTCTCCTCAAAACATAAAGAGACCTCCTCCAACTACTGTACATAAGAATCCACAATCATGTCAATATCGAAAGAATGATCATGTAAAGAACGAACAAGAGGGTCAGCATGTTCCCTCGCAACAATCAAAGAAGGATCATCTTCATCAAAGAGAAGATGAATATCATCAATGATGTCTCTCAAATCTACAATGTAGAGTTCCACAAACAAACATGCAATGTCTGTCAAGTACTCATCCCATGAATCTAAAGCTGGAAGACATGAAATATCCTACTGCACTTAATCACATGAAGGCAAAAATATCACACTATCCACATCATCAAGTGCAATAGGTGATGTGATATCAATAGGAGGAGATGAAACACAAGGCTCAAGAACGGGGTCACATGTGAGAATCCCCAAGTTCAAGTACCCAAAGTTCTCCTCAAAATCTAAACCATCACAAGAAGTGTGATCGTCATGTAAAGAATCATCATATGTGAAATCATAATCATCAACAAAACCTGAAAAGGAGTATAACCGAGATGCATGATCAACCACCCCAGTCACAATGATAGCTCTAGTCTCCAAGTCTCTAATGAAAACTGACTCAGGTGTGAACTCCATAATTCTCTTATTTGCGCCATGTGTGATTTGATAGATGGAAAGGAGATTTTTTGTCAAATGGGGTACACACAACACATCATTGAAGGAGTTACCCCCAGTGGCAATATATCCTTTCCCAATCACATCCATGTATGTATGATTGCCCATCAAAATCTGCGGCATGGTACAAGGCTCAAATGAAGAGAACATAGACTGCGAAGATACATACACTACAAAGATGCCATATGATGAGAAGCCCCTGAATCTAGAAGCCATCTCCCTGAATCATGACTTGTAGTAGCACAAAGATATTTTCCTTTTCTTGTCCCAAAAGAGTGAGTCTTCCCACTTGTAGAAGCCATGAATGCTTTCCCTTTCCCTTTTGATTGTGAGGAAGTAGAAGTTGATGAATCATCCTTCTTGTAGACATTAGGCAAATCAATGTTATTCTTTTTGAGGATATGTGTGAGCTCATCAATCTTCTTAGAATGGCAGTGACGCTCCTCATGACCAAAATTTTTACAATAGGCACAAGTAGGTCTCTCCCTCTTTGGTGAATTGTCCCTCTTGGAAGAGGATAAATCTCCTTGTTGTGGAGAAGGTGATGCTTTGTCCTTAGGCTTTGATTGCCATTTCTTCTTGTTTGAGTTGTCCTTTCCTTGATTTCCTTTGTTCCCTTGATTTTCCACTAATTCTTGAGACTTATAAGTCGTAAGAATTCCCATACTTATGAACTTAGTTTGTTCCATCATCAAAATTTCGGTGAAAGCATCAAATGTAGGCATTGTGTATCTTGAGCCCATTGTCATCCTATGGGTTTGGAAACTAGAAACAAATGTTGCATATTCTTGTGGAAGCTTGCCTATCAAATTGAAGATCAATTGAGTATCCTTCTTATCAATGCCACAATCCTTGAGTTGTGCTCTCAACTCTTTTGCCTTAGTGACATAATCTTGTATAGTATCAAAGTTCTTGGAATCTAACATGGTGAGATCACTATCAATATGATATCCCCTAATCTCATCAACTTGACCATACAAGTCTTGAAACTTTTGCCAAACATCCTTGATTAGAGTACATTTCTCAATATGAAAAATGAGATCCTTTGATACATACTTTCTTAAGGTACCAATTTCCATGATATTTTTAGTGAGCCAATCCAAGTGACCAACATGATCAACCTTAGGATTAGCAGGATCAACAATAGTTTCATCAATATAATGAGTTAGTCCTTTTTCCATAAGTTTACTCCATGCATCAATTTTCCAAGTAGCATAATTATGAGGAGTTAAGAGAGGAAACTTAGAAGAACCCATAGCAGTAAAAAGGAAGGAACACAAGAGAACAAAAGCACAAGAGACACCCCCCCAAATTCAATCAATCAAAGTACCCCCCCAAAAATGATGATTTTGGCACTTTATATGTAGTGCGTGTACAATAGGCCACTTGCAAACAATGGCAAGGTGGACTTCTGATTTTGTTTTACAACTGCCCCAATAGGCTGAGAACTACAAAGCAAAAGACCAGAAAGATAGATTTATACAATACAAGTGCCAAATTGGCCAAGAAAGATCATATGCTGAAAGTACAATTTCTACCCAAAATTGCTTCAAACTAATAGCATATTATGAGAGTAGATGAAAAAATTATGCACTTAAAAAAAAATGGCACCTGACAAGGAGTTCGTATGAGCCCAAATGGAGTCTTAGAAGTTGCAGAAAAGAGGATTGGACAGGTATAGTCACCAAAAAATGAGATTCCTGAAAAATATGTCCATCAAAATTAAAAAATAATCCCACCACGAGAAATTAAATGAAATTCTATCCCATTTAAAAAACAATTGCACCAAAAAAGGAGCAAAAATGAGCAAGATATGGCCATTTGAAGTTGAACTGCAAAATCAAAAAACTCAATGAGAGGGGCCTGCAAAAATTTCAAAAAATTGATGACGTTAGAAAACCTGGATCCTAAATTTGACGACCGTCTAGCCATCGCAAAAACTTCGCCTCCTTGCCTGCATGACATCTATACAGTATGGGCGAATGACGTGCATGATGCTGACAAGGCAGGTGTGACGTGGTAGAGGTGATGTGGAAGAGGGGCCCGACAGGTCCGTGTGGCAGTGGACGTGGCTATGGACTCCAAGGTTGGTGTTGCTAACGTGGTGGCCCGATAGTGATTGCAGGAGGTGGCAGGCGGCTGGGGGGCTGACAGACAGAGGTGTTGGCGGGGATGCCAGGCCTGGCTGGTGAGAAAGGCCAATGGTGGTAGAGGTGCTGAGAGGTAGGCACGGTGGCCGAGAGGATACCGGGCTGCCGGGAGGAGGGGCCGACAAGGAGCCATAGCGATCATCGGGAGGTGTCGAGGAGATGCCGGCAGCAGGGAGTCCGACGGGGAGCAACACATGGGACCTGACTAGTGAGAAGAATGAGGGGGCGCCAAAAGGACAATGCATGGTGGTGGCTGCAACTCTTGAACCTGCAGTATGACAAGTCATGGGGGGGGGTTTGCAGACCCCCCAAAAATATATATTTTTAAATTTTTTTTCTTTTTTTTAAAAATCCTACAAATATAACAAAATTGGCAAATTTTTTTCTCTCACCAAAATAGGTCGAATTTATACCCAAAATTCATGGAAATGGCCACCCAGACACAATAGCGAGGTCACATCTAGTCTAAGATGCCTCCAAAAGATGCTGCTCCTCATATCTGCCTCTTGACATCGCAAGAATGCCTCTCAAAGACGAATCAATGATGCTCTAATGGCTCTGATACCATGTGAGATTTTGCCAAGATCTAGAGGCAATGGAAAGCACAAATAAGAGAGAATAAAATGTGACAAGAATAAACTATATTCCTATCAAGAAAATACTGATCAACTGGATCATCAATCAATCAATCGTTACATATAATGAATATGAGCATGCTTATATAGGCAAGGCTATATGGATATGTGAGCACACAAACATGACATGTGGCTCAATAAGAAACAAGGGTAGGTAGGAAATAGGTGTGGTAGGTAGGAGAAACAATATAATATTCCACATGAGGTGGATCACCCACCGAAGGTGGAATGTAACAACATGACCATAAAAGGTGGAAATTCTCCTACATACACTATCCCAATGTGGCAAAAACACCCAAGTGTCTCATACCCAAACAACTATGAACTGCATTTCCTAAGTAAACTTAAGTAAGGTGTAATAATATCCATGATGAATAAATATTTACAACAACATGTATAGACTTTAGGGTCATAAATAAAATCACTATTAGGCATAGATTCTCTATGCACCTAGGATAGAAGACTTGATGGATTATTTGGGGGGAGCTTGCTATTTAACCAAGATAGACCTAAAAAGTGGTTACCATCAAATATGAATAAGAGAAGGGGATGAGTGGAAAATTGCTTTTTGTTACGATTTCAAGCAAATCCGAAGCAAATACGAACTAACAATTATATGCAGATTTAAATATAAAAGATAAAGAAATAAAAGAGGACATAGATAACACAGAGATTTAACGTGGTTCACCCAGAATGGGTTACATCCACCATACACAGTCATCCAATCTTTCTTGTTATCTAGAAAAAATAATACATCAACCTTACAATGCCTTAAGCATCCCAGTTGCTTATAACATGTATTTTTAGGGCAACAAACAAAGTCGGCCTTTTTAGGGTTTTATTACAATGTCAGTTTTCATCAACAAAAAATGGCAAAAAAAATGAGGATACGTGCTGAGTGTATAGTACTTTGCTGATCAATCGCCACATATCAACAATCTCCCACTTGGAGACTGATCAAGCTCCACACCAAATAATCTCCCACTTGGAGACTGATACTAGACAACACCAATTTACTTGCAACATCCATTGGATAAAACACTTGGACTTGATTGGTATAAATTCCACACTTATCAATCAAGAAGACCAACAAAAACTGATGAAGAAATCAACTTCTCATGTGGAAGTGCCTTCATGAACATATCGGTAGGATTCTCACTTGTGTGAATCTTCTCAAGCCGTAACTGACCCTCCTCCAAAATAGTTCGGATGAAGTGGTATCTGAGCTGAATGTACTTTTTTCTTGAATGAAAAGCAGAGTTCTTTGCCAGATGAATGGCATTCTAGCTATCAGTATACAATGGGTGATCCTCCTGTGTCTGACCCAATTCCTCCAGAAAACATTGTAACCAAACCATCTCCTTGCTGGCTTCTGTAGCAGCAACATACTCAGCTTCAGTGGTTGAAAGTGCAACAACCTTTTGCAGCTTAGAAATCCAACTGACTGCAGTTTCCCCTATAGTAAAAACATACCCTGTAGTACTCCTCCATGAATCAATATCACCTACCAGATCAGAGTCAATGAATCCACTCAGAGAAACATTAGATCCTTTGAAACATAATGCCTTCATAGTAGTTCCTTTCAAATACCAAATAATCCATTTCACAACATTTCAATGTTCCATACCCAGGTTATTCATAAACCTGCTCACAACTCCCATTGCATGTGCAATATCTGGCCTTGTGCAAACCATTGCATACATAAGACTGCCAACAGCTAATGAATACAGGATGTTAGACATTTTTTTTACATCTTCTTGTGCCTTTGGGCACATCGCCTTAGTCAATTTGAAATGACTAGCCAAAGGTGTACTAATTGCTTTTGCATCCTGCATGTTAAATCTTTTCAACACCTTCTTTATATATTTGCTTTGGGACAAATTCAAGGTTCTATTTTTCCTGTCCCGTGTAATCCTCATACCGAGAATTTGCTTAGCTACACCCGAATCCGTCATAGCAAATGACCTAGCTAATTTTTGTTTAAGATCATTTATATGTTGCATGTTAGACCCAACAACAAGCATGCCATCAAAATAAAGCAACATAATAATATAACTGCCATTATCCAATCTCTTAAAATATACATAATGATCAGAATGATATCTATGATAATCATGTTCAACCATAAAACTATCAAATTTTAAATACCAATGTCGGAGTTCTTGCTTTAGGCCATACAAACTTTTCTTCAACCTGCACACCAAGTTCTCCTTACCTTTGACCTCATATCCATGTAGTTGCAACATGTAAATTTCCTCCTCCAAATCTCCATGGAGAAAAGCTGTTTTGACATCTAATTGTTAAAGATGTAAATCATCTACAACCACAAGACTAAGTACAGTTCTAATTGAAGTCATTTTTACAACTGGAGAAAATATTTCATCATAATCTAGACCCTTTTTCTATGCAAAACTTTTTACCACAAGTCTGACCTTATATCTTTTATGACCTCCTTCCTCCTCCTTCAGTTGATAAACCCATTTGTTAGGCAAGACTCTTTTTTCTGTAGGTAAAGGGACTAAGTCCCAAGTCTTATTTTTCAACAAGGAGTCCATCTCCTCTTTCATGCCTAGCTCCCACTATTGTTTGGCATCCACTTGCATTGCTTCTTCATATTCTTTTGGTTCACCAGAATCAGTTAATAAAATAGAATACAAAGAAGGAGAAAATATTTCAGGGGGTCTACTTGACCTCGTAGAACATCTAACACTTGTAGGAGTTTGTGGGACAATATGTTGTTGCTAAGCATCAGGTACTTGTTGCATTTCATTTTCAGGAATCTCATCCAACACCACATATTCTTGTTTGTGCTGTTCATGCTTCTTTTCCTGCATCTGTTCTTTATACATAACCTTCTCATTGAATATAACATCTCTACTTCTAATTATTTTCTTATTTTCAAAATCCCATAACCGATAGCCATATTCATCTATCCCATATCCAATGAAGGTACATTTATGAGATTTAGCATCAAGCTTGGTTCTGTTTTCTTTATCAAGATGGACAAAAGCTTCACAACCAAAGGTTTTCAAAAAAGAATAATTTACCTTTTTACCAGTCCATGCCTCCTCTGGAATAGCACCATCCAAAGGGGTTGAAGGTCCTCTATTTATCAAATAGACAACAGTATGTACAACATCTATCCAAAAATGTAAGGGCAATCTAGCATGCAATCTCATGCTCCTCACGTGTTCCATGATAGTCTTATTCATTCTCTCTAACACACCATTTTCTTGTGGAGAGCTATCTTCTACTTTTGAATCCCATTTAAGGAGCAGTAATCTTCAAATACGTTGCTGCAATACTCACCTCCATTATTCGATCTGAGACACTTCAACTTTTTTCCTGTCTCATTCTCAACCAAAGCTTTCCATTTCTTAAAAGTTTCAAAAACATCTAATTTTTGTTTTAGGAAATATACCCATGTTTTTCTGGTTGAGTCATCAATAAAAATAACATAATAACAAGAGCCACCAAGAGATGATACCTAAGCCAGTCCCCATACATCTGAATGCACAAGCTCTAACTTCTCACTCTTCTTCTCTTTCCCAACCTTGAGAAATCTGACTCTTTTTTGTTTACCATAAACACAGTTTTCACAAAACTCTAAATCAATCTTCTTTAGTCCCGGCAATAGATTTTTGGAGTGAAGGATTTTCATCCCTTTCTCACTCATGTGCCCAAGCCTATGGTGCCACATTATCGAATCTGTTCTTGCAACATCTATTGTTGCTGTCCCTATAGTAACTTTATTTGTAGCAGCTAGGGTAGAGTAAGTGTTACTAGTACACAAATATAATGTGCCTACCTTTGCACCTTTAGCTACTACTAATGATCCTTTACTGACCTTCCAGATATTGTCTCAGAAGGTAACTATGCAACCTTCACTACCTAGTTGCCTTGGAGAAATTAAATTTCTTCTTAAATTAGGAACATGTTTTACCTCCTACAGAAACCAGTCATTTCCATTCTACAACTTGATCTTTATCTTTCCTTTTCCAACAATTTGACAGGGCTCATCATTACCCAAATATACTCGTCCAAAATCACCTTGAACATAATCTAGAAAATATTTTCTATCGGGTGTAGCATGAAATAAAGCCCCAGAATCTATTACCTAGGAATCATTAACATTATCCAAACATAAGATTAAAGCATCTTGTAAAGTATTACTTGCAATATTAGCTTCCTTACTGTCATTTTCATTTTTGTCTCCTTCTTTGTTTTTCTGAGACCAACAGTCTTTCTATAGATGACCAGGCTTTCCGCAGTACTAGCAATCTTTCTTTCCTCTAAATTGAGAGCATCCTTTCTTTGACTTCCCTCGTGACTTCTCATTCCAAGGGCCTTTTCCCCTTTCCTTTGATCTTCCTCTATTCTCCACATTCAAAACACTACTTGATGATGTTGGAGTCTCACTTGTGCTTTTCCTTCGCATTTCCTCGCTTAGGATAACACCAACAATATCATCAAATACCAAAGTATTTTTACTAGAGACAGAGTTACTTACAACCATAACCAAGCTATTCCAGCTTTCTGGAAAAGAACATAAAATCAAGAGATCCCTAACCTCTTCTGCAAAGGTAATTTTTACCGAAGACAATTGACTGGTAATTGTATTAAATTCTTTTAAGTGCTCTGTTACAGATCCTCCCTCACTCATTTTCAAATTAAACAAACGCTTCATAAGAAATACCTTATTTAAAGCTGAGGGTTTCTCATACAACTTAGCCAATGTCGCCATCAAATCTACAGTCATTTTTGCTTTTGTTATATTGAATGCTACAAACAATGCAAGGCACAATCGAATGGATCGTAGTGCCTTTCCATCTAAAATGTCCCACTCTTCATTTGACATTGTGGTCACTTTCTTTGCCTTTCCTTCCAACGGTCACCACAAATCCTTTTGATACAGGTAATCCTCCATCTGCATTTTCCATAACTGATAATTCTGGCCGTTAAACTTTTCAACCTTGAATTTGGAATCCTCCATTGCTCCTACTCAAATCTAAAAGTCCTGCCAATTTACAGAAAACCTCACTCTGATACCAATTGTTAGGATGTCAAGTAGATCCGAAGCAAATACAAACTAACAATTATATACATATTTAAATATAAAAGATAAAGAAATAAAACAGGACACAAATAACACAAAGATTTAACGTGGTTCACCCAGAATGGGTTACGCCCACCATACACAGCCGTCCAATCTTTCTTATTATCCAACAAAAATAGTATATCAACCTTACAATGGCTTAAGCATCCCAACCGCTTATAACATGCGTTTTTTGGGCAACAAACAAAGTTGGCCTTTTTAGGGTTTTATTACAATGTCGGTTTTCATCAACAAAAAATGGCAAAAAAAATGAGGATACGTGCTGAGTGTACAGTACTTTGCTAATCAGTCACCACATATCAACACTTTTTAAACCAATGAGGGGTTATATGAGTGGATGGTTATGCTCTTTGGACTAACCAATGCCCCTAGTACCTTTATGAGGCTCATGA
Source organism: Cryptomeria japonica (assembly GCF_030272615.1). Taxonomy (NCBI): domain Eukaryota; kingdom Viridiplantae; phylum Streptophyta; class Pinopsida; order Cupressales; family Cupressaceae; genus Cryptomeria; species Cryptomeria japonica. Next base: position 269,460,819 of record NC_081407.1, on the reverse strand, counting down.
ATGAAGTTCTCAAGGCATACGTTGGGGTATTTGTGGTATTTTACTTAGATGATATACTCATCTTTAGTAAGACCAAAGAAGAACACTTGAAGCATCTCAGGATGGTTTTGGAGACCTTACATAGGGAGAAGCTGCTAATCAATTTTGAGAAATGTGAATTTAGGAAGTAGGAGCTGGTATACCTTGGTTTTGTCATCTCGAAAGGAAGCATCAAGATGGATCCATCCAAAGTTAAAGCCATATTGAGTTGGCCTACTCCAAGAACAATGGGCAAGGTAATAATTATTCATGGTCTAGCCACTTTCTATAGAAAGTTCATAAGAAATTTTAGCCAAATCTATGCTCCTATGTTGGAAACTATCAAAGGTGGATAGAAGTGTAAGTTTGCATGGATCAAGGCTGCCGATGAAGCTTTTGAAACATTGAAGAGGAAGGTGTCACAATAGCCTATCCTAACCTTGTCTGATTTTGATAAAGTTTTCCAAATTGAATGTGATGCAAGCCATATGGCTATAGGCGTAGTTCTTAGTCGGGAAGGCAGATCAATAGCCTTCTTCAATGAAAAATTTAATGAGGCCAAGAGGAAGTAATCCTCTTATGATTTTGAGATGTACTCTCTTATTCAAGCACTCAAGAAGTGGCAGAATTATTTGTTGCCAAAAGAGTTTGTTGTCTACACGAATAACCAGACCTTGAGTTTTCTAAATAGTCAGGAGAAGCTTAGCCACAAACATATGAAGTGGGTGGAATCTATCCAAGCTTATACATTGACCCTAAAGCACAAGAAAGGGGTTGCAAACAAGGCTGTAGATGCTCTTAGTAGAAGAGTGTTGACAGTGCAGGAGGTGCAGTTGTAGAGTGTGTGGATTGATTCCCTAAAGGTAATGTATGCAGACGATGATGACTTCAAAGAGATTTATAAGGTATGTTATGACTTTCCAAATACATATCATGTTGAGTATTCTAAGTTTTTGATTCAAGATGGATTGTTGTTCAAGGGTGGTTAGTTGTGTATCCACAAGTCTTCAATGAGGGATAATATCATCAAGGAAAAGCCTAGTGGGAGTATTAGTGGTCACTTTGGGTTAGATAAAACCTTGGAGGAGGTGAGGAGGCACTACTTCTAGCCCAAAATGTAGTCGGATGTCAGAAGGTTTGAAGAATGTTGTGTTGTATGTCAAAAAGCTAAAGGAGTGGCCACAAATGAAAGACTTTATCAACCCCTAACTATACCAAACAGACCTTGGGAGAGCATAAGCACAGACTTTGTAATGGGGTTTCCTAGAACCAAGCAGGGATATGATAATGTTTTTGTTGTTGTGGACAGATTTAGTAAAATGGCTCATTTCTTTCCTTGTAAGAGTATCAATGATACTTCTCACATTGCAAGGATATTCTTCAAAGAAGTGGTAAGGATTCATGGAATTCCCTTAAGCATTGTGTTTGATAGAGATGTCAAATTTGTAGGTCATTTTTGGAGGACTATTTGGAAGAAGTTGGGAACAAATTTGTCTTTCACTTCTGCCTACCATCCCCAAACAGATGGGTAGAATGAAGTGGTTAATAGCTCATTAGGAAACCTATTGAGGTGTCTTACAAATTCTCATGATCAATCTTGGGATTTGGTCCTTCCATAGGTAGAATTTGCCTATAATGACTTAGTGAATAGAAGCACAGGGAAAAGTCCTTTCCAAATTATGTATGGCATGAATCCAAGGGATATTTTGGAGCTGCGAGAGTTGCCTAAGGAGGTCATCTATAGTGCACAAGGTGAGAAATTTGTTGAGCCAATCATAGATGTACATGAGCAGGTCAAGACAACATTACAAAAGACTGCATACAAGTACAATGAACACGTAGATAAACAAAGAAGGGAAGTAGACTTTCAGGTTGGTGATATGGTATGGGTGCATTTGAAAAAGGTGAGGCTACTAAAGGGTAGACACACTAAATTTATGATGAGGAAGATAGGACCATGCAAGATCCTTAAGGCATTTGGCTCCAATGCCTATGAAGTTGAGTTACCAATGGATATTGGCCTGTCACCCATTTTTAATGTTTTAGATATGACTCTTTGCAAGAATGATGTTGTTACAGGTACTGTGATAGGTGATGCAATAGTAGAAGCTGGTGAGTGGCTCAAGGATCTTCCATCCAGGCCAACTTTGCAACCTAAAAAGATCCTAGCTACCAAAGTGGTGAAAAAGACTAGGAATCAGGTTTACAAGCAGTATTTGGTCAAGTGGCATGGCTTGACAGAGGTGGATTCCACATGGATGGATGAGCATGATATTCAAAGGTTTGGTTGTAGACTTGAAGATCTCTTCTCAAGTGGACTTGAGAACAGTTCACCTGTGGAGTATGGTGCAAGGGCACCAAGTGGACATAATGAGTCCAATCCATGAGCAATTTAATCTTTCTTCTCTTGAATGTAGTAAGGATCTCAAGATCCAAATGGAACAATATTATGTTTGTAAGGCTTTATAGCCATCATGTTTATCCAGTCATGTAATAGGATCTAGAGGGGTCAGCCTTGGTCAAAATTGTCCAAAATGACCAAATTGAGTCTTGAAAGATGTCACTTGTGTTATGGGGGCATATTGGACTCCTATGTAATGGTTTTATGTTGGATTGGTTGGTTGTAATGCCAAGACTACAAAGTTGTCCATTGTTGTCAAATTGTCATAACTTTTGTTATCAACTTAACAACTTTTGAGGTTAGTTGGTCTCCAATGGTCCTATGGTTCAAATTTCAGTTGTGGACATTGGGAGACATTGGATGCTACATATAAAATCCTCTAAGGCCGAACTTGATGATTGATGATGATTTGGTAAATGAGAAGCCATCTTTGTTGCAGGAATTAATGTCTTAGTCCATGTATTCTCTTTGTTTCATTATTGTATTTGATTGATGAATGCTCCTAATGTGTTTGGAGGGTTGAAATAGTCTTATATCTAACATCTCCAAGTGGCTGCAGGAGTTGAAATAGATTTTGGAGCCAAGGGATTGAATTTCTCCAGTTCCGGGTTCTAAGAAAACCCTACCTAGGGTTTCACAAGACATGGTTGGTTCCTAACATTCCCAAGAGTGAAAATTCCTCAAACTCACTATTATAGCATTTTCCCCTTATACTTGTAGTGGTTTCCATTTCTATAACTATACTTTCAATGCACAAAACATGAGAGGTACAAATAGATAGGGAGGGTATAATTATGATTAAATAATAGGTACCTAAGATATATTGTATAAAGATGAGATAAATTAATAAGAACTATGTGCTAAGAGGGGGTACACAAAATTCAAGATATAGGGGTAAAAATTAAACTTTGGGGTTTGACTTAAGATTCCATAATCAAAGACCGTATAGAAAATATTTACTTAGTGGATTTCCTTGGATACATCCATGGATATGTTTGTCTACCGAGGGCCACATCACTTTATCCATTTTCACTTTTAAAATTATATATATACATAGCTATCATCTATAATCTAGATTAATTTAAGAAAAATGATAAAATTAATTTAAATTGATTTATACTCTTGTTGCATTTATTTAATTAACATAAACATTAATATAGAGTACTAAATTCCACGCACTACAATCATATGTATATTAATTTTTTATGTACATTTTAATAGACTCTTATTTTATCCATGGTTTGGAGTGCAACTCATTCGAATGATTGATATCTCACTTGCAGCCTATCTAAGAAGTGGTGATATGCTATACCAAGTTAATTGGACATAATGTAAAATATTGCATAGTCTACACATTTTTAATGAGAAAATAATGATAAGCCATATTTCTGTAGAAAAAGAAAAAATTAGAGGCATTACATTAGATAAATCATATATATTGCTTTTGATTATTATAATTACTTATAATCTTTTTTGGAAGAATAATAGTAGGCAAGACCCCAAATCCTCACATCATATCACATCCCAAAGATATGCCAAGTGTAAAGAGTTTTTGAACTTGGAAGAAAAATGGTACATGCAAGACGCACTCCCCCATATCGTATCACAATCCAAAGAAATGCCAACTATAGTGTCTTTACATTTTTAAGAGAAAAAATAGATTTAGCATATTACTTTAGAAATAACAAGATCTAATGAATTAACTTAGACAAATAGTGTATTAATTTTAATTGTTATCAATTGTTTATCATTTGCTTGGAAGAATAATGGTAGACAAGACCCACATACATCATATCGCCACCTTAATATATGTCAAATATATAGTCTTTACATTTTCAAGAAGCAAATTGACAAGCCATATTAATTTAAAATGAAAAAGATTAGAGGTACTACCTTAGATAAATTGTACAAAATAATTTTAAATTGTTATGAATTACTTTTCATGTTTTTGTAAGAATAATGGTAGACAAGAGCCACATCCTCAAATCATATCACAGCTCATGTCAAAGGTAGAGAGCCTTCATATTTTTCAAAAATAAAGAATGACGAGTCATATTACTTTAGGAAGAACAAGAATTAAAGATATTACCCTAGATAAATTGTACATATTACATTACTTATTATCAATTATTTATATTTTTTAAAAGAATAATAATAAGAAAAATCCACATCTTCACATCATATCAGAACTCACAGCTATATTAAATATAGTCTTTACATTTTCGAGAAGCAAAGAATAACAAAGTAGAATTTTTTTTTTTTAAATAGATAGGACCCACATCCCCACATTATATCAGAGACTAAAGATATGCCACAGAAATGCATTCTAAATCAACGACCAGATGGGACTCAATCAGCATTGTCTAGATTAAATTTAAATACTTTATAAAAGCTATCACGCTACAGGCTCGTCAAATTTTGAGATGCGAGTAATTTTTCTGTTTCAAAGGAGGTATTCCTATAACAAATTAACCGAGCCTTGACGAGCTTCGCTTAACTGCTTTAAGATGGGACCTCTTTAACGTGTCCCCAAGAAAAGAATATTTCATTAGGATATTTCATAAATCTGTTAGTATTTATACAATGAATCCATTTGAATCAGGACATCCTCATCTGCGGCGTCCTTTCTTTAATTAGACATTTTTGTTGTCTGTGGGCGTTGAGATTTCAAATGGAGTATGATTTGAATGACTGGAAGATGATAGCTGCCACATGTGCGCTTATAACATTTATGCTATGGGATATTGCTGTGGATAGAGCCAAGAACTATGTAAAAGTATCACGTAGTTGGTGGATCCCAAGCAATCTCTTTGTTTTAAGTTCTCTTACCATACAGATTTTGGGATATGTTAATATCCAAAAGGTGACTGTTTTTGGCAGGCCCAATGAAACGAACTTGGAAATGTTGGTTGAGAATCAACTGGTAATGGATGCGGCGAGGCTGACAATGTGTGTATTTGTGGGATGTCTTCTGCCTGGAATGGCCATGGCGGGCACTGAAGGGAGATGGAGCAACGTAGCTGCCTTGTTTCTGACTCTCTTCTTTCAAATCGCTACAGAAATTTATGCATTGCAGAATGCTAATAACTCCCAAATCAAAAGGAAAGCGGGCCTCTGGTTTGTGTCATCCGGTGGGCTTCTCTTACTGGGAGCCTCATCTCTCCTCCTTTTGTTAGGGGCGGTCATCTTGTCTGGTAAGTTAATGCACGACTTTGTCGGTCCCATGGTTTCCAAAATACTTTCTAAACATTTGAAAAAAGAAGGTGATAGGTGGGAGAATTTTAGAAATGAGGTAATGAAATCATGGGTTGCAGCTCGTGCATGGAAAACATGGTATTTTATTTGCAGCTCATTGTGCAGTCCAGGCGCCGGAATGATTGTCACAATTTGTATTGTGGTCATGGGTGCTAAAGTGGGATGTCGTTCATCTCTTCTTCATCTTAACAATGGAGGAAATAATCTGACATTTTATCTTCAGGGCGTTTTCATCTTCATTGGATGGATTCTCATGCTCTGCAGATGGTTCAAGGCGGCAATTTATTGTGGAAATTCACTCGAGAAAAGTAAATTCATCCACATGATCTATCTTTTCTTAGTGCCAGCCGCCGTTGTAGTCAACCCATTATGCCCTAGGCTGGCATATTTTCTGTTAAATCCAGAATTTAGGTTGAGGCATATTTTGATTTCTCTTTCCTGCCTTGTACCGCTCCTTCCCTTGTATGTTTTGATTTTAGCAATAAGTTCTCTTTGGTTGTTCTGCTTCATTTGCTGGTATTTCTCGGTTCTGGTATTCGGCAACCAATTTGTTCAGGATCTCTTCAAGCTTGACAAGAAGTATGTTTTATCATCAAATGATGAGCTTTCAAAATATTGGCCACTAATGGCCGACACCGTGTTCGAGGATGAGGATCTAAGAAGAATTTTCTGGATAGTCAATAAAAAATCACTTGATATAATGAAGGGTAGAATGGACGCAGGTAGAAGAATTAGAGAAAGCTGCCCGGGACTTCTTTCGCTAATGGGCAATCGTTCATTTGCTCGAAATCAGCGTCTGCAGCCCAGCGAGAATAGTTGGATGACAACTATAACAATGATATGCCGTGGTATCGTTGATCTTGAGATTGGAGTGGATATGGAGGATGTGTTGAAAGCATTCAGGGAGACAAAAGATGTGTTCAAGTTTGTGGACTTCCCGGAAAACATTGTTGTGGATCCCCTTGACATCTTTAACACATTCAATTTCAAAGTGTTTGCAGAAAGTATAAGTTGCGAAGGAGATATGGGGAAGGTAATTAGAAAGTTCAAGGAGGGCTTGGGCAAGTCTATTGAAGAAAGGCGAGCTGGAGTAGAGCGGGCTCTTACAACCGAAGAGCGAGCGAGAGTAGACGGTCAGCTTAGACAGTTTAAGAACCTTTTGGAACAATCCGAAGAAAGAGTGTCCAATAGTCTCTTGATTAGACTTGCTGAATGTTCTTATTCCAACTTGGAGGAGTTGAGTGACATTCTGCGCACATTGGTGGGCCATATCATTGTTTCTGGTCTGTTGGTTGCTCGGGAAAGGATTCTAGAATTCACAAAGCAGTGGGCAGAGAATATGGATGAAAAGAAGATCGAAAGAGCCATTGAACTTGCAGGTATGGTGAGCGGGCTCTTGGAATATCTGGTCGCAGAAGGAGATATCCTATTTACTAGTTTGTAGTGTAGATAATATGTAAAAATAATATTGATCGTATAGTCATATTATTTGATGTTTAAGTAGAAAGGGAAAAAAAAGAAAAAGCAAAGCTAAAGGTATAATTTTGAATTTTGATTTATGTCAAGATCTAATCTAGGGTCTACATGTAGCATTTAGGATGTATTTTTATTGTATTTGTTAATTAATTAAAAAAACAAAAAAACTGTCGTATTCAGCTAATTTCTAATTTGCACCTAACAGAGAGATACTTGCAAGTGAGATATGACAAACAATAAGAACTTACAACTTACAATGATTTTACTATTTTTACTTTTACCAGTTTCATGTATGAAGACCCGAACAAGATTCAACATTTTGCATACATCTCTACCAGAACATTTCCAACAAAAAAATGCTAAGAAAATAATCTCTTCCCTCTCACTTGATGAGTGGCTATACACTGATACGAAGTTCCATTTGACTTTATACTCAGCAGATGCATTTGGATGGAATATTATAAAACCTAATTATCAATTTGATTTTGTGTATATCCTTTCATTTACGTTGCCAACACATCCTCCATATCCATGCCTATCTCCATATCAGTGACACCTTTGCATATCCTTTCAGTTTTTTAATGTATATTTTCTTAAAATATATTTTTAACTGTAGTTCTTATTATATTTTTAACTGTAGTTCTTATCATGCAATATGAAAAATTAATATTTCAATTCTATATTAAGAACAATAAATTTTTATCTCCAATTAAAAATATACAAATAGTTTTAGTCATACAATACCAACAATATCCATGTGGAATATATTCTTCTTATTGTTTTTAACAAACTTACGGTCTCCCATTATTGAAAGCAATAGTAAGAACATTTTTCCGGTTTTCTTACTTTTGTCCAGTCTACCCATTATTCTATCAAATGATTCTTTATTGACTATTTAGAAAATTCTTTTCAAATCCTCTTCCTTGAACCCTGTGAGATTTGTTATTGCCCAATATTGTGAAAACTCATCATTTGAGGATATCTGTATTCATATTATTTCATGTATTTAAATACTAATAGATTTATGAAATATTCTAATTAACTTCCCCATTAAAATTGCTCACCTCTTTTAACTTTGAATCCAATGCTTTTCTTAGGGACATGTTAAATGGGTTATACCTTAAAAGCAGTTTAGCAAATCTCCCCACAGATCAGTTGATTTCTTATAGGAATATTTCTTTTGGAACAAAAATAAATAAATAATTCGTACTACAAAATTATACGGTTTTAGAACTTAATCCAGATGACACCGATTGAATCCCATCAGCTCTTTGATTTATTGTACATTTCTATACACAGTAGCATTGTGGCATATCTTTTGGATGTGATGATATGATGTGAGAGTGTGTGTCTTGCGTATCAGTCTTCTTCCAATAACATGATAAGTGATTGATAATAATTAAAATTATTATTTACAATTTATCTAAGGTATCACCTCTAATCTTGCTTTTTTAAAAGTAAATATGCTTGTCACTTCGCTCCTTGAAAATGTAAAGCCTATCTACATTTGGCACATCTTTGGGTTGTGATATGATGTGAGGATGTGGCTCATGTCTACCATTATTCTTCTAAGAAAACCACACACAATTGATAACAATAAACAATAAACAATAATAAAAAGTAACCCATAATTTCTCTAAGTTAATTTATCTAGTTCTTATTTTTTCTAATGTAATATGGTTAATCTATTTTTGCTCTTAAAAAATATAAAGACACTCTATATTTGGCATATCTTTGGTCTGTGATATGATGTGAGGATGTGGGGTCTTTCATGTACCATTTTTTGTTCAAGGGTAAAGAGTGTTTACGCTTGACATATCTTTGGGCTATGATATCATGTCAGGATGTTGGGTCTTCCTTATTATTATTCTTCCAAAACAATGACAAGAAATTATTAGAAGCAAAAGAAATATGTATGATTTTAATGCCTCTAATTTTTTCTTTTTTCTAAAGAAATATGGCTTGTCATTCTTTGCTTGTTAAAGATGCCTAGAGTATGTGATATTTTGTATTATACTCATTTAACTTGGTAGAATATATCAACACTTCAAAAGTAGGTTGCAAGAGAGATGCAAATAATTTGGATGAGGTGCACTCCAAAGCCTAAATATAATAACAATTTATTTAAATATAAATAACATAATAATTTACTTATGATCGTAGTGTATGGGATTTGTATTTGATTAAGGATAAACAGGTTTTGAGGAGACCCGAAACCCCAAACAATAGGTTTTGAAGGGACCCAAAACCCTCAGGTTTTACTAGGATCTGGAACCCACAATACAACGCTGCCTAAAGGAATAATCACCTGAAAACCAATAGCCCAACCACGACCGAGACTGAAAAGACCAACCCTTAATACATGCACAAGGGTTTTACTAAGGCTCCCTTAACCTTCAACTAAGACCATGGGTGTTTCTAGGCACCCATAACCTTCAAAGACACCAGATTACAACAGATAGGCATACATTTAGAATCTAGAATCAAAGGGTTTTTAAAGGCTCCTCTAACCTTCAGCCTAGGTTTTGGAATGGCCCCCAAAACTAATAGAGAAGCGTTTTCGTAGGCTCCCTTAACCTGCAACATAGACCTCAGATCTCCAAAAAAAAAAAGCGTCCTTAACCAAAAACAAAAACAACAACTGGCCAGGATGGGCGCTTGAAAACTACTAGCATCCAACCTACCTGTGGGTTTTACAAGGCTCCCACAACCCAAACTAGGCATCAAAAACATAAACAAAGAGAAAAATCCAAAACGGGGATTTTGAAAGGCATGCTGAACCTTCAAAATGAGTTTTAAAATGGATCCCATAACCAGCAGGAGGACGCCCATCACCACCCAGCATCTGATCAGAGCCCACCTTCTAGCACAACTCCTAACATCTATAGGACAAGGAACCACCTCAATAGGAGCTGGAAGGAAAGAGACCATCAATAGAGAGAACCAAGCTTCTAACCACAAAACATTGTCCAACAACCAAAAAGTAATCTCATGATGCTTAGCTCGATGGAAGGGTTTTTAAAAGGCTCCCAAAACCTTGAATAGAAAGGGAGGCTAGCACCAGAAAGACTCTATGCCAACAAGCCTCACCAGAATCTCAAACTCTATAGGAGAAGAGGGAAAAAGACCCAATAGAAGAGAGATAATCACAAGAGCACATCCAGCCTCGAAAAACATGGTATCCAATACCCCTAGCAGGAGTCATCCCACAAAATGTAGCCCACAACTCTTCCCCTCTATAGAAGAGTGGTCCACCTCAAGAGGACAGACTGAGAGAAATGGAAAGAAGACAACTTGTGAAACACCACAGAATCTTTTGAAATGAATAGATCCATAAAATAAATCACAATCTACAAGAGAAAACTCTGAAAAACCACACCCAAAAAGATGCAGGGACCTCCTAGACAGAGACCCCCATCCACACCAGATCTTTCCCAAAGGCCACAAAACAACCCATGGGGAGAAGGGACTCTAAGAAAATAAAAACTCCACCTGGATCCCAAACAACCCCCTCACACCAAGGCTCAACCAGGAAAGCACAATCAACAGACAAAGCATACACCACCGCAACCACCACATAAACCTTCTTGCGTAGCATAATGATCAACATCTGCATCTCCATCTGACATACCCACTAGGTCCAAAAGAAAGCCCATCCTAGATCTAGAGTCAAGAAATGACAGAGCCACCATCCACGGTAGACAACATGGATAGGAAGCGAAGCTGAGAGGATAGGGCAGAGAACCCCATCAACACACAACCTCATTCACACCCACAATGCCCACTGTAGAAAGCACCATTGGTTGAAAAAGTCTGCCATCGACCACAAGGTCACAACCCATAGGAAGAGCAAAGTCTGTGTCAGTAGCATACACCTTCGAGCACAAAGAAACAACATGCCCTCCCTCCAAAGAACAAAATGGACCACCAATCTGACACCAACCGAGCACGAGCAATCCATGACACACAAAAAGGTTGCCCCCATCATCCCTAGATGCAACAACACCACCAAACTAAGGGGTGGAGAAAACATGGAAGTCTCTGCAGGCAGCCGACGGAAAGGGACAAACCCACACAATACCGAGCATCTTCAGAAGACTCCCTACTCTGCAGTCCTCCTGCGATTTCCTCTCATTGTCATTTTTGCCTTCATCTTCACTCCCCTCATATGCAACCTCTCCTACCTCGCCATGGCCTCCTAAAACCCTAATGCCACTACTCCTTCTCCCACCCATTTCTTGTTGACAGTGCATGGGATTTGTTGCTTTATATTAATGTTTATGTTAATTAAATAAATACAACAACAAGATTATAAATCAATTTAGTTTAATGTTTCTTACATTCCCTAAATTAATCTAGGTTAATAAGTGATGGGTACAGGTAATTTGTTTTTTAAGAAAGTAAATGTAATAAATGAGCTATATTTAGTTTTATGCTTAAGAATAAATAATTTTGATGAAGATTCTAGAATTTTGGCTATTGCAAATTTAAAAATGATGTTTCTTTATTTGGAAAATATCAAAATATTATTGTAGAATTATTATTTCACACACATTGAATTTGCACTTGTAAATTGCCTCTAAATTTGTGGATTTGATCCTAACATCTATGGGTTATTCATAATTTTCTTGATTTTCGACTTTCTACTCTGCTCTAATAACTCATGGTATTTATGGATACATTTAAAAGGTTATTAGATAATTAGAGGATAAACTCTCTTAGATCATTTTCCAAAAAATTTAGGGTTTATATCCTTGGAAATGACTAAGGAAAATAAATTATAGTCATGCAAATTCTTTAGGATGAATATGTAGATTTAGATTCATTTTAGATGCTCTAATTAGAGTCTTCTACTACTCCTTACTTAAATGTAAATGATATTAGAAATATTCTTAGTAATAACGAATACATGTAATTAAATGCTTTAAACATAAAAACATAATAATAAAGTATTCAAATGTGTATTTAGTTACCTCATATTTGTTAGTGAAATCGGTAGAATTTTGCCAAAAAATAAATTTGAATATTTAAATCTTAGTGGTCAAATATGTGTGCATAAGAATGATCCAATATATTGGAGTACTAAAGTTAATGTGGAGTAAATATTTAAATATAGTGGATAAAATAAATGTGAATCACATGGGAAAGTTTATAGATACTTGGATAGGGTACATTCATAATTGTGGTAATGTGTTTATATGAGAATAGATGAAGTTTATGAGAATTAGTCCAACTTCTCACAAGATTGTGCCATTCATCAATAAGATTTATGAAAATGAGCACATATAAAAATGAGATGTTGCATACAAATTTTACCATTATATTTTCCCCCCACTTCGAGGTGTATGCGAATCTTAAAATGGTCATTTATTTCAAACTATGTAGCACTAATAAACATGTACATAACGTAAATATTAATACATAAAAGGATATCTAGGCTCATATAAACTAATGGAATCGATTAAATATTTAGTGTGTAAGTCCATCATTTGACATGTGTGCTCCATGTGAACAACAAAATATAGAGAAAATATGTAGTGAAATTTTAAAAAAAAAATTGTTAGAACACAAAATATAAGCTTTGATGAACCATTCACGAAATAGGCTGAGTAAACATTAGGGTTATAATTTTTTTCCTATATACAAAGTGGTATGGATTGGTATCATATGAGATGTTAGAATTTAACACAATATTTGACAATTTTTTTTCTACCCATGATGGTAAGTTTCTCTATATACAGTACCTGTCACTACCTAAGAAATTGAAATAGGAATGTTAGTGATAGTATATGACCCTCCTACAATTGGTTGCATCCATAAGATGAAAGGATTTATAAGAGGGAAATGTCGCATGAAATATAAAGTAATAATAGTAAGCGAAATATTGTGTGATAAACAACTACGACATCTTAAATGATGAGGCATTGTAACCACATGTTGGTTGGAGATGGTAACAAGATACTAATGTTTCTCCAACATGGGCAAATAGAAAAGGTGATGTGGCTCTCAATGGCCAAACATAATGTATGTACCCTAGGGGATTCACTTAGTAAATATTTCCTATACGACCTTTAGTTCTGGAATCTTATGTAATATACTTAATTTTTATTTTTACCTCTATATCTTAATTTTGTTTATCCCCTCTTTTTAAACAATTATTATTAAAGTATCCCCAATTTCTAGTATATATTTATGTACCTATTAGTTAATCATATTTTTAAACCCCTATTTATTTTTATCTATCATTTGCTTAGCCCCAAAACTATAGGTTCCACTCCTCAAAGAAATGACAGTCATTGCAAGCATAAGGGAAAAAGGTTATAATAGTGAGGGGGAAGGGTTATCAATAAGGAGTGGATGGTTTGAGACCAAGTATTAGATTGGGAAAATCCTCTCCACTCTAGGACTTGTAAAACCTAGTAGTGTGACGCCTTGAGATATTTCACAAGATAATTAAAAATTAACATAGAAACAAAATTAGGCCTTGACTTTCATGTTGAAATTTCAACCATAAGCAAGCCTACTAGATGGTAAAAGCACAAACATGTGTCACACTTTTATAAAGGAAGTGGCCAACACAACTAAAACTATTTAACTTCAACCCCATAAAAGTGACATTTCTAAATTGAATTTCAAAATGATGTAAACTGATGAAATGTAGAAATATTTTAATGAAATTTATGTTTGTTTTTTTTTAAATATTTAAAAAAAAATTGATATTTTTTTTGATATTTTAGAAAATCCTCTTCACTCTAGGACTTGTAAAACCTAGCAGTGTGACCCCTTGAGGTATTTCATAAGATAATTAAAAATAAATATAGAAACATAAATAGGACTTGATTTCCACCTTGAAATTCAACCATAAGCAAGCCTACTATACTCCACTTATAAACATATGTAAAAAATGATGCTATATGTCCACAATTGGAAAGAGTCTATTGCTGGTTGGCGGTACAACTATTTCCATCAATGACAAAGAAGGAGATTGCTAGAAACTTGAGTTGTACATTATTATTGATGTTAAACTTTTTCTATTGTGAAAATGCTATAGATGGTCCAAAAACAAGTGCTTGGATGTTGTTATGTTGTCCAGTGGTAATATTGAGTAAATATGAGGTGTTTATGGAAGACTACAATAGTGTAAGTTACAATATGTAGGAAAGAGTATTGAAGGTCCTCATAGAAGAATGCTCTGCATTTCTCTAGTTATTAATGATGATGGATTGTGGTTTTAGATATAATGTATACATTCTACGGATGTTACACTATCATGTTTTTAGGTTTTTAGTTGTTTAGATGATGAAGTTGGTTGTGGCTCTTCGCTAACAGTGAAGTTGTCTTTTAGGACTGATTTGAAGAATGATCTGCATTGCTCCATTGTGTTAGTTCAAGTGTTGTGTCTTGGAGGACATGTTCATATGGTTCACGTAGTGTTCTAGCTCAGAAATTGAGTATCAATTTGATTGACAAGTGAAGTCATGTTGTTATGTTTTTAGTGGTGTCAACTGTGTTAGTCTCTTGTTAACTCTGTTGGATTATCTTATTTGAATTATACACTTTTGGTCTAGATATGCTTTGAAGGTTGAGTTAGAATGCTGATTTATGGGTCTCACCATGGCATGTGCAGATCTGCATTGAGTAATGTGCATTGGGTGATGCTTTCGGTCCAACTAGTGAATGCACTTCATTGTTTTAACACATGTTACATTGATGTCGACTTTGGAGGAAGTGTGAACATGTGCGATTAGTTGGAACCAACTTAGGAAGATATGTTGCGATTTATTAATGTCTTCTTTCTTAGAGTGGACTACATTGTGTGATTTTGGTTTGGGTGGATGACTTTATGTAGTTCATGTATATTCTGTATGTGGCCAACCTAGTTGAGGATTTCAATGTGTAACATTATATAAATGAAAGTGTGGATGTGTGAATTGGTGAGTGGATTGTTGTGATTTTGATGTGAATGATTTGCAAGCACAAGTGAAGAATAAAAAGTGTGAATTTCAGTTTGTGAAGGGCCTTGATGATCATATATTTAATATGACAATTTTTTGAGACAATGAATGAAGTGACATATGTTTACCATGATATTGTCTTCTTGACACAGTGGCTCAAGGATAGTTTCACAACCAAGAGATCTTGTTCATTTCAATTCATTATTTCTCTATGCCCATAGAAGGACAATGAGTCCTTTGGCAACATATGTAGTCTTTTTATTTTATCGTAAGATTGTGCATCTCAATAATGTAAGTCTCTTGTATCTTGCACCTTAGTCTTGCAAGTACAATAAAGTGCAGTGAGATTCCTTGGCCTTGAGCCTAAAATATTGCAATCAGTTATTTATATTGTGAGTGTGATTCTCACTGTGTTTTTTCCCTTCTTAGATTTTCCATGTAAATCTAGTGTTCTTGTGTGATGTGTTTTATGGTTTCATGTTTCATAATTGCAAAGTAAGTTAATTGTGATTTGAAGTTAGGATTATACATAAGTTTTTTAAGGTCCAGACTGATTCACTCGTCCTTTCAATCCTGTGGTGTGTTCAACACTACCTTATCCAAAATTTCATTGAGAATGTCCATTAACTTATGATCAGGCACCTTCTATTGTACATGCCCCCGTGGCACTAAATTTACTTGCAGTATAGAACTTGGCACAAAAGGAGAAAAATGATTTTGGGTGCAAAGCTTTTTCTTGATCCTCCTCAACCATTTCTTAAATATGTATCTCCAAGAGAAGTTTGTGATGGAATAAAATTGGGTTGAGGGTATCCAAGAGTACTCAAGAGGTTGGTTCCAAACCCCTTTTTATAGGCACAAACTTACTCACAGGCTTGTCATTTTTACATAGTAGTAACAACCTCGTAGTCATTTTTATAGAGTACTAACAACCTCGTAGTAATCTTTCCATTAATAACTTGCAAATCCATCTTCTTGTGAGCACCCAATGTGTTCCCCAGCATCTCAAGAGTTGATACCTCTCTATATTTAAACAGTAAATTAGGAAGACCAATCCATACTGGGAAAACAGGGTCTAGTTCCAAACCTGGGACAATGTTCGGCGACTAGGAAGAAACTATAAATAGTAAATCATCCACAAAGAAAAACCCAGGTTACAGGGATTTGTTTCTTTCTCTTTCATTATAAAAAATGAGAACTATAGCATTAAATGAAATGAAAGAAACCTTCAAGACATTATCTTAAAAATATGAGATATCAAGTCAGATGCCCATACTTGGATAAATGCTGCCCTCTGTTTCATTTCCCGGTTTCTTGAGGCCACTTGGGAGTTGGAAAGATCCAATACTAGCAGAAGGTGAGATTTCCTTCTCCACGCTTGCTGAACTCGAGGGCCTCTACTTGGTCTTCTGCGTTGAGCTCCATTTGTCTTGCTTTTGCTTGAATTTTCTATACGAGGTGCAGAGTCTTCCTCACTTTTGCGTTGATGATTAGGGCTTTTGCGTTGTCCGTTAGGGATTTCACGTTGAAAAAATGCTTGATTATCGCGTCTACCTCCAATTGGGGAATGAGATCCAGCCTGGCCTAGCTGAGTTGCCAGAAGATCTTGGGGCCCATGATTCTATGACATGTTGACCTCCACTTTCGTTACGTCACATGGGTTTCCTTGGTTCATGCAAATACTTTGGCTTCTATCCTCATTGATACTGAGAGTTCAGGGCCTTCCCAAACCAGGACTGCCTGCATCTAACAAAGTTTTGGTTTCTTGCAGCTTGCGCCATTCAATTGTCATAATATCCATAATAGGATTTCATTTCGTGAGTAAAACTTATTACATGTGTGCATGTATATGCATTTCTATTTTTACATATGTTTATAAGCTCATGGTTAGTTACTATTTCAACATGGAAATCAAGGTTTAATTGTGTTTCTACATTTATTTTTAAATATATCAAGAGATCAGCCTCTTAGGTTTAACAAATCTTATAGCAAAGAGGATTTACCCAATCTAATTCTTGTCTTCAAACTATCCAGTTCTTATTAACCCTCCATCCTAACTATTGTAACATTTTCTCCTTATACATGTAGTGATTGTCATTTCTATAATTATAGTTTCAGTGGAAAAATATGAGATGTACAAATAGATATGGGTGTAAAATTATGATTAAAAAATAAGTAAATAAGTTATATTGTAAAAAGAGGGGATAATTTAATAAGAATTATGTGCTACAAGGGGTGCACAAAATTCAAGATATAAGAATAGAAACTAAAATTAGAGGTATTATTTAAGATTCTATAATCAAATGCCATATAGATAATATTTGCTAAGTGAATTTCCTAGGATAAATCCATGAATATGTTTGTTTATTGAAGGCCAAATCACTTTTTCTATTTTCTCATGTTGGGGGAAGCCTTAGTATCTTGTTGTTATCTCCAACAAATGGTTACAATGCCTCATTATTTTAGCTACTACACTTGCTATCAAAAAATATATTTGTTACTATTATTACTTTATATTTCATGTATTATTTTCCTCTTATAATTCATTACATCTTATTGATACAACCAATTGTTGTAGGGTCATATAGTGTCACTAACATTCCTATGTCAAGTTCTTAGATAGTAACAAGTGCTACATATATAGAAAAACTTATCATCATGAGTAGAAAAAGCATTGTCGAATACTTAGATAGATTCTAACATCTCATATTATAGAAATCCATACAACTTTTTATATATGAAAAAAAATATAACCATAATTTTTACTCATTTTCTATTTCCTAGATAGTTCATCAAAGCTTGTATTTTATGCCTTATTTTCAATTTTGATATAAAATTTTCTCATTGCATACTCTTTCTATTTTTTAATTCACATGGAGCACACATGCCAAAGGGTTAACTTACACAATAAATACTTAGTGGACTCCATTAGTTTATATGTACCTAGATATCATTTTATGTATGAATATTTACTTAATATACATGTTTATTGATACTACATAGTTTAAGATAGCAATCATTTTAATATTGGCATGCACCTAAAAATGGGAGGAAAATATAATGGTAATATTTGTATGTCGCATCTCATTTATTTTTGTACACTTTTTAATAATATATAGTAATACAATTATACATTGATGAATGACACAAGCTTATATGAATTTTGAATCATTCTCATAAACTTCATTTATTCTCATATAGACACATTTTCCATATTTATGATCATACCCTATCCAAGTCCATACACTAAATATACCTTTAATTTCTTAAAACTAACATTTAATTATAAGAATTATATCTACCCATAACTATCATGTATAATCTACATTAATTTGAGGAAAGTACTAAATAATTAATCTAAATTGATTTATACTCTTGTTGTTGCATAAATATATAATTAACATAAATGCTAATATAAAGTATTAAATCCCACACAATACAATAATATGTATATTATTCTGTTATGTACATTTTTATACACTCTTATTATATTTATTCTTTGGAGTGCAACTCATCCGAATTATTGATATCTTTCTTGTGACTTGTCTTGGAAGTGGTGATATGCTCTATCAAGTGAATTGGACATAATGCAAAATATTGCACAGTGTAGGCATATTTAATGAAAAATTATGATAAGGCATACTTCTTTGGAAAAAGAAAAATTAGAGGCCTTATCTTGAATAAATCATACATACTAGTTTTGATCATTTAAATTACTTATCATAATTTTGGAAGAATAGTATTAGGCAAGACCCCAAATCCTCACCTCATATCATAATGCAAGGATATGCCAAGTGTAAAGAGCTTTTCAACTTGGAAGAAATATGGTATAGGCAAGACCAACATCCTCACATCATATCACAACCCAAAGATATGCTAAATGTAGTGTCTTTACTTTTTTAAGAGCAAAAATAGATAGTCCATATTATATTAGAACAAGTATGAACTAAAATTAAAATTTAGACACTTGTGTATAAATTTTAATTATTATCAATTACTTATCATTTTCTAAGAAGAATAATAGTAGACAAGACCCAAATCCTCACATCATATCACAACCCAAAGATATGCCAAATGTAGATAGTCTATACATTTTCAACGAGCTATGTAACAAGATATATTACTTTAGAAAGAGCATGCATTAAAGATATTAACCTAGATAAATTATACATATTACTTTAATTTTTATAAATTGCTTATTATATTTTTAAAGAATATGGTAAAGAAGACACACGTCCTTACATCATATCACAACTAAAAGATATGCTAAACGTAGAGTCTTTACTTAAAGCAATCTATATTACTTTAATTACTTATCATCATTTTGGAAGAAGAATATTAGGCAAGACCCCAAATCCTCACATCATATCGTAGCTCAAAGTTACACCAAGAGTAAAGATCCTTTGAACTTGGAAGAAAAACGGTATAGACAGATTAACATCCTCACATCCTATCACAACCCAAAGATATGCCACATGTAGTGCCTTTACTTTTTTAAGAGAAAAAATAGATTAACCATATTACTTTAGAACAAATATGAACTAGAGGAAATAATTTAGACAAATTGTGTATCAATTTTAAATTGTTATCAATTTCTTATCATTTTATAAGAAGAATAATAGTAGTCAAGACCCACATCCTCATATTATATCACAACCCAACGATGTGCCACATGTAGATAATTTTTACATTCTCGAGAAGCATATTGCTTTAGAAATAGCATTTATTAAAGATATTACCCTAGATAAATTGTATATATTACTTTAATTTTTATCAATTATTTATTATCATTTTAAATAATAATGATAAACAAGACCCACACCTTTACATCATATCACAACTCAAAGATATGCTAAACCTAGGGTCTTTACTTTAAAACAAACCATATTACTTTAATTGCTTATCCTCTTTTTGGAAGAATAGTATTAGGCAAGATCCCAAACCCTCACATAATATCACAGCCCAAAGGTATGCCAAGTGTAAACAACTTTGAACTTGGAAGAAAAATGGCATAGGCAAGACCAACATCCTCACATCATATCACAACCCAAAGATATGCCAAATGCAGTGTCTTTACTTTTGTAAGTGAAAAAATAGATAAAATCATATTACTTTAGAAAAAATATGAACTAGAGGAATTAATTTCAACAAATTATGTATCAATTTTAATTGTTATCAATTACTTATCATTTTCTAAGAAGAATAATAGTAGACAAGACCCACACCCTCACATCATATCAC
The DNA here is from genome assembly GCF_030272615.1 of Cryptomeria japonica. Lineage (NCBI taxonomy): Eukaryota > Viridiplantae > Streptophyta > Pinopsida > Cupressales > Cupressaceae > Cryptomeria > Cryptomeria japonica. The sequence continues at coordinate 269,440,473 of NC_081407.1, read as the reverse complement.
AACCCAAAGATATGCAAAATGTAGATAGTCTTTATATTTTCAAGGAAGAACATAACAAGCCATATTACTTTAGAAAGAGTATGTATTAAAGATATTACCCTAGATAAATTGTACATATTACTTTAATTTTTATCAATTGCTTATTATCTTGCTAAAAAATAATAATAAACAAGACTCACATTTTTACATCAGATTACAACTCAAAAATATGCTAATGTAGAGTCTTTACTTTAAAAGAAAACATATTACTTTGAGAAAAAATTAAAGTGTAAACAAGACCCACATCTTCTATCATATCACAACCTACAGATATGCCATACTACTTTGTTTTATAGATCAACGAGCTGGTGGGATTCAATCAGCATCATCTAGATTAAATTAAAAACTGTATAATACCTATCACGCTGTAGGCTCGTCAAATTTTGAGATGCGAGTAATTAACCGAGCCTTGAGGAGGTTCGCTTTAACTGCTTGAAGATGGGACCTCTTTAACGTGTCCCTAAGAAAAGAATTGGACTCGATCGTAAAAAAGGCGAGCAATTTAATAGGAAACTTCATTAGAATATTTCATAAACCTGTTGGTATTTATATTCATAAAATCAGTTGAATTCAGACATCCTCATCTGCTGCATTCCTCCTTTAATAATCAGATTTTTTTTGGTCTCTTGGAGTTGAGATTGAAAATGGAGTATGATCTGAATGACTGGGAGATGATAGTTGCCACATGTGTGCTTATAATATTTATGCTATGGGACACTGCATTGGAGAGAGCCAGGAACCATGTAAAAGTATTACGTAGTTGGTGGATCTCAAGCAATCTCTTTGTTTTAAGTGCTCTCACTATCGAGATTTTGGGATATGTTAATATTCAGAAAATGAGTGTTTTTGGCCAGTCCAATGAAAAGAACCTGGAAATGTTGGTTGATAACCAACTTATAATGGATGCTGCGAGGCTCATAATGTGTGTATTTGTGTGATGTCTTCTGCCTGGCATGGCAATGGCGGGCACCGAAGGGAGATGGAGCAACGTAGCTGCCTTGTTTGTAACTCTTCTGTTTCACATTGTTACAGAAATTTATGCACTGCAAAATGCTAATGACTCCAAAATCCAAAACGAAGCAGGCCCGTGGTTCGTGTCATCTGGTGGGCTTCTCTTACTGGGAGCCTCATCTCTGCTTCTTTTGTTAGGGGTTGTCATCTTGTCTGGTAAACTAATGCGTGATTATGTCAGTCCCATAGTTAACAAAATACTCTCTAAAGATGTGGCAAAGGAAGGTGATAGCTGGAAGAGATTTAGAAATGAGGTGATGAAGTCATGGGTTGCAGTTTGTGTATGGAAGACATGGTACTTTATTTGGAACTCATTGTGCAGTCCAGGTGCTGGAATGCTTATCACAATTTGTGTTGTGGTCATGGGTGCTAAAGTGGGATGTCGTTCATTTTTTCTTCATTGTAATGATGAAAGAGGTAATCTGACATTTTTCCTTCAGTGCAAATTCATTTTAGTGGAATGGATCCTCATGCTCTACAGATGGTTCGAGGCGGCGCTTTATTGTGCAATTTCATTGGAGAAAGAGGTATTCATTGTCATAATACGTCTCTTCTTAGTGCCAACTGCCGTTATAGTGAATCCATTATGCCCTAGGCTGGCATATTTTCTCGTAAAGCCAAAATGTAGGTTGAGGAATATTTTAATTTCCCTTTCCTGCCTTGTACCGCTCCTTCCTTTGTATGTCTTGATTTTAGCAATAAGTTTACTGTGGCTGTTCTGCTTCATCTCTTGGTATCTGTCGGTTCTGGTATTCAACAGCCAATTTGTTCGGCATCTCAGCAATTTTGACAAGAAGTATGCTTTATCATCAAATGATGAATTGTCCACATATTGGTCAATAATGAATCTCCCAGGGTTCGATTTAGGGGATTCTAGAATTTTTTTCTGGATGGTCAATAAAAAATCATTTGATAGAATAAAGGGTAGCATGGACAAAGATAATATAATTGGAGAAAGGTTCCCAGGATTGTTTTCAATAATGGGAAACCGTAGATTTGCTCTAAATCAGAGTCTACGGCCCACCGATCAGAGTTGGATTGCAACAATAACAAGTATATGAAGTGGCATTACTGATCTCAAGATGGGCTTGGATACGGTGGATGCAGCATTCAGAGAGAGAGGATTTGCTCAAGTTTGTGGATTGTCCGGACAAAATAATTGTGGACCCCCTCAACGTTTTTGGCAGAGTCAATATCAGAGTGCGCGAGCAAATTATAATTTGCGAAGGAGATATGGGCAAGGTGATTAGAAAGTTAAAGCAGGGCTTGGGCACATCTCAGGAAGAAAAGCGACCTGGAGTAGAGCGGGAGCTTCCAACAGAAGAGCGGGCGAGAGTGGATATTCAGCTTAGAAAGTTTAAGGCTCTGTTGGAACAATCGGCCGAAACAGTGTCCAATAGTCTTTCGATCAGACTTGGTGAATGTTCCTATTCTAATCTGGAGGAGTTGGGTGAAATGCTATGCACATTGGTGGGCCATGTCATTGTATCTGGTTTGTTAGAAGCTCGAGATAGCGCACTCTTAGAAAATCTGGTCGAAGATGGAGATATCTTATTCACTACTTTCTAGTTTAGATATTGTAAAACTAGTATTAGCTGTTATTGACAGTATTCATTTTATCACTTAAACTTGTACATTCTAAAATTTGATATATATATTAAGTATCTTTTTTCTTGATGTACATAATCTTGAAGACATATGTTGAAATCTTATTATCTTTATGTTGTTTGTATATTGAATTAGGGTCATCTTACTATTTTGACTTTAGACTGATTTAATCTTTTACATTAACACATTATGAGATAGATATAGGTAATGAGTCTTCAGTTTCTCAACAAGTGAATTCCCATCACCTTAATTGAACACACAATGAAATCTAAAATTCTCATCTCCATTTAAAAATAAATAATATACAATTCAAAGAAATAGTTGTCATCAAGCACCAAGGCCATTAACAGCGTCTATTTCAATCACCTTTTCATTCTTGCCTCTATATCATCATCATTTCATTCTTCCTTTATATCATCGCCATTTCATTCTTTTGCTCCACTTTGACTTGAGATCTATGTACTCTCTTCTTGATAATCAACACTTTTAGACCTCTATCTACTCTCAAGATTTCTAAATAAGATATCCCCAAGTTCTATCAGATCTTCTAAAAGTGCTCTCACCGTTGTTTAGAGTTCAACGGCTCTTTTGATCTTTTCATCCGTATTTTGTGCCCACTGGTTTTTCCATCTTAGAATCACACCCCGAGCTTCTGACAAATTTCTTAACGTCTCTTTTAAGTGAAAGAAAACTAACATCTGTAGGGATACAGGTCGCATGACCTTGGGATGTGAGTACATGGGTCTTCGCTTATTTCTTATTCTTTATTTGGATATATGATAAGTCATTATGGGGTCTTCACATTTATTTAAAGTTCAATCTTTATTTTTCATTTGTATGATATGTCTTTATGGGATCCTCACATTTATTTCAAATCAGAAAATGTAGTCTTCACATATATTGAAAGCAAGCTTAATCTTTATTCTTCATTTGAATTATGTGGATACAGATTATGCTGTCTTCACATTTTTTAAAGGCAAGCCTGCTTTTATTCTTTCCTTGAATTATACAATATGTACTTCCCTAATTTAAAAAAAAAGATATTATGGCTTTTCATACTCTTAATCATCAAAAAATGTATAGAATACTATGCATATGATTAAGTGGTGTGGTATTGATGTTTTATATTAATGTTAATCTATTGATTAAACAATATAATAACAAGAGTATAAATCAATTTTATTTAATTGACATATTTATCTTTCAATTTTTTTAATCTAAAATATTTTGAGAGATATCTTTTTTGAGGTGTTTATTCTATTTATATAAGATACATTAATTAAAATTGGGAACCTCAAAAATGTTTCTTGAAATATTTTAGATTCTTTTAAAAAATAGATATGGTAGTTTTATAAAAAATAATAAAATATGAATATTTAAATTTAAAATTTAAAATAATTTATTATCATTTTTTATCAATAGAAGCATCATAAACATGAGGAATAGCACTACACATCAAAGGAAACCTATTGGAGTATAGCCAACTAGCAATCTTATGACCAAACATTGTGTGAGAGGTAAAATGAGATAGCTTTAGGCGAGGAATTTCAACCAAATAGTGCACAATCTACACTACCAAATAGTTAATGGATATTCTAAAAGTCATCTCTAGTTTAAGAGGCATGAGATCTTGATTACCATGAGCAGACTAGATATGCCCTCAATGATACCCACGAGGTGGTGGATGGCCTCAAGTAGAGGTAGGAATTAAAGAGACTACCAATATGGATATTAGTTCTCTAATGATACATCATGAAATATTTGTAATTCTTAGAGGAGGCCTACATATAGTCTCTAAGAATATATTGAAGCTTCTAAAAGGAAGCTTTTCAAGGGACCCAAAAAATTTATTTGCTTTAATTATATTAACTTTGTAAATAATTAAACTTCCTATAACTTTATTCTGAGCATTGTAATCCCTTTTAAAAATGAAAGTAATTGAGAGTTGGCTGAGGTATTAGGGATGATATTCAAGCTGTTTACTTAATTAAACATTATTGGAAAGCAAAAAAAAAAATATTAATAAGAGGCAACACAAAAAGTATTTTTGTAGGTGTTAGGGTTTCAAGCAGATCCGAAGCAAATATGAACTAACAATTATATGTAGATTTAAATACAAAAGATAAAGAAATAAAATTGGACACAGATAGCACAGAGATTTAACGTGGTTCACCCAGAATGGGTTACATCCACCATACACAGTCATCCAATCTTTCTTATTATCTAGCAAAAATAGTACATCCACCTTACAATGCCTTAAGCATCCCAGCCGCTTATAACATGCATTTTTAGGGCAACAAACAAAGTCGGCCTTTTTAGGGTTTTATTACAAAGTCGGTTTTCATCAACGAAAAATGGCAAATTTTTTTTTCTCAGGGGCTCTTGCCCCCGAACGCCTGCTTTTCTAAGGATACGTGCTGAGTGTATAATACTTTGCTGATCAGTCGCCACATTTCAACAATCTCCCACTTGGAGACTGATCAAGCTCCACACCGAACAATCTCCCACTTGGAGACTAATACTACATGACACCACTGTACAGGCAGCATCCACTGGATAAAACAATACGACTCGACTGGTATAAATTCCACAATTATCAATCAAGAAGACCAACAAAAACTAATGAAGAAATCAGCTTCTCCTGTGGAACTGCGTTCGTGAACATATCGACAGGATTCTCACTTGTGTGAATCTTCTCAAGTCGTAACTGACCCTCCTCCAAAACAATCTGGATGAAGTGGTACCTGAGCTGAATGTGCTTTGTCCTTGAATGAAAAGCAGAGTTCTTCGCAAGCTGAATGGCACTCTGGCTATCAGTATACAATGGGCTATCCTCTTGTGTCTGACCCAATTCCTCTAGAAAACATTGCAACCAAATCTTCTCCTTGCTGGCTTTTGTAGCAGCAACATACTCAGCTTCAGTGGTTGAAAGTGCAACAACCTTTTGCAGCCTAGAAATCCAACTGACTGCAGTTCCCCCTATAGTAAAAACATACCCTATAGTACTCCTCCGTGAATCAATATCACCCACCAGATCAAAGTCAACAAATTCACTCAGACCAGCATTAGATCCTTTGAAACATAATGCCTTCGTAGTAGTTCCTTTCAAATACTGAAGAATCCATTTCACAACATTCCAATGTTCCATACCCGGATTACTCATAAACCTGCTCACAACTCCCACTGCATGTGCAATATCTAGCCTTGTGCATACCATTGCATACATCAGACTCCCAATAGCTGATGAATACGGGATGTTAGACATTTTATTAACCTCTTCCTATGCCTTTGGGCACATCTCCTTAGTCAATTTGAAATGACTAGTCAAAGGTGTACTAATTGCTTTTGCATCCTACATGTTAAATCTTTTCAACACCTTCTTTATATACTCACTTTGGGACAAATTCAAGGTTCTATTTTTCCTGTCCCGTGTAATCCTCATACCGAGAATTTTCTTAGCTACACCCAAATCCTTCATAGCAAATGACCAGGCTAATTTCTGTTTAAGATCATTTATATGTTGCATGTTAGACCCAGCAACAAGCATGCCATCAACATATAGAAACAGGATAATGTAACTGCCATTATCAAATCTCTTAAAATATACACAATGATTAGAATGACATCTATGATAACCATGTTCAACCATGAAACTATCAAATTTTAAATACCATTGTCGGGGTGCTTGCTTTAGACCATACAAACTTTTCTTCAACCTGCACACCAAGGTCTCCTTACCTTTGACCTCATATCCCTGTGGTTGCAACATGTAAATTTCCTCCTCCAAATCTCCATGGAGAAAAGATGTTTTGACATCTAATCGTTCAAGATGTAAATCATCTGTAGCCACAAGACTAAGTACAGTTCTAATTGAAGTCATTTTTACAACTAGAGAAACTATTTCATTATAATCTATACCCTTTTTCTGTGCAAAACCTTTTACCACAAGTCTGACCTTATATCTTTTCTGACCTCCTTCCTCCTCCTTTAGCCAATAAACCCATTTGTTAAGCAAGGCTCTTTTTTCTGGTGTAAAGGGACTAAGTCCCAAGTCTTATTTTTCATCAAGGAGTCCATCTCCTCTTTCATGCCTAGCTCCCACTGTTGTTTGGCATCTACCTGCATTGCTTCTTCATATTCTTCTGGTTCACCAGAATCCGTTAATAAAATAGAATACAAAGAAGGAGAAAATCTTTCAGGGGGTCTACTTGTCATCATAGAATGTCTAACACTTGTAGGAGTTTGTGGGACAATCTATTGTTGCTGAGCATCAGGTACCTGTGGCATTTCATTTTCAGGAATCTCATCCAACACCACATATTCTTGTTTGTCTTGTTCATGCTTCTTTTCCTGCATCTGTTCTTTATACATAACCTTCTCATTGAATATAACATCTCTACTTCTAATTATTTTCTTATTTTCAAAATCCCATAACCAATAGCCATATTCATCTATCCCATATCCAATGAAGGTACATTTTTGAGATTTAGCATCAAGCTTGGTTCTATTTTCTTTATCAACATGGGCAAAAGCTTTGCAACCAAAAGTTTTTAGAAAAGAATAATTTACCTTTTTACCAGTCCATGCCTCCTCTGGAATAGCACCATCCAAAGGGGTTGAAGGTCCTTTATTTATCAAATAGATAGCAGTATGTACAACATCTGCACAAAAATGTAAGGGCAATCTAGCATGCAATCTCATGCTCCTCGCGCGTTCCATGATAGTCCTATTCATTCTCTTTGACACACCATTTTTCTGTGGAGTTCCTGGAACTGTCTTCTGCTTTCGAATCCCATTTGAGGAGCAATAATCTTTAAATGCTTTGCTGCAATACTCACCTCCATTATCCGATCTGAGACACTTCAACTTTTTTCCTGTCTCATTCTTAACCAAAGCTTTCCATTTCTTAAAAGTTTCAAAAACATTTGATTTTTGTTTTAGGAAATATACCCATGTTTTTCTGGTTGAGTCATCAATAAAAAGAACATAATAACAAGAGCCACCAAGAGATTATACCTGAGCCGGTCCCCATACATCTGAATGTACAAGCTCTAACTTCTCACTCTTCTTCTCTTTCCCAACCTTGAGAAATCTGACTCTTTTCTGTTTACTATAAACACAGTTTTCACAAAACTCTAAATCAATCTTATTTAGTCTTGGCAATAGATTTTTGGAGTGAAGGGTTTTCATCCCTTTCTCACTCATGTGCCCAAGCCTATGGTGCCACATTATCGAATCTGTTCTTGTAACATTTATTGTTGTTGTCCCTGCAGTAACTTTATCTATAGCAGTTAGGGTAGAGTAAGTGTTACCTGTACACAGATATAATGTGCCTACCTTCTCACCTTTAGCTATTACTAATGATCATTTAGAGACCTTCCACATACTGTCTAAGAGGGTAACTATGCAACCTTCACTACCTAATTGCCCTGCAGAAATTAAATTTCTTCTTAAATTAGGAACATGTCTTACCTCCTGTAGAAACCAGTCATTTCCATTCCGCAACTTGATCTTTATCTTTCCTTTTCCAACAATTTGACAGGCTCATCATCATCCAAATACATCTGTCCAAAATCACCTTGAACATAATCTAGAAAATATTTTCTATGGGGTGTAGCATGAAATGAAGCCCCAGAATCTATTACCCAGGAATCATTAACATTATCCAAACATAAAATTAAAGCATCTTGTAAAGTATTACTTGCAATATTAGCTTCCTTACCGTCATTTTCATTTTTGTCTCCTTCTTTGTTTTTTCGAGACCAACAGTCTTTCTTTAGATGACCAGGCTTTCTGCAGTACCAGCAATCTTTCTTTCCTCTAGATTGAGAGTGTCTTTTCTTTGACTTCCCTCGTGACTTCTCCTTCCTAGGGCATTTTCCTCTTTCCTTTAATCTTCCTCTATTCTCCACATTCAAAACACTACCCGATGATGTTGGAGTATCACTTGTGCTTTTCCTTCGCATTTCCTTGCTTAGGATAACACCAACAATATCATCAAATACCAAAGTATTTTTACCAGAGACAGAGTTACTTATAGCCATAACCAAGCTATTCCAGCTTTCTGGCAAAGAACATAAAATCAAGAGAGCCCTAACCTCTTCTGCAAAAGTAATTTTTACCAAAGACAATTGACTGGTAATTGTATTAAATTCATTTAAGTGCTCCACTACAGATCCTCCCTCACTCATTTTCAATTAAACGGATGCTTTATAAGAAATACCTTATTCGAAGCTGAGGGTTTCTCATACAACTTAGCCAATGTCGCCATCAAATCTACAGTCGTTTTTGCTTCTGTTATATTGAATGCTACAGACGGTGCAAGGCACAATCGAATGGATCCTAGTGCCTTTCTATCTAAAATGTCCCACTCTTCATCTGACATTGTGGTCGCTTTCTTTGCCTTTCCTTCCAATGGCCACCACAAATCCTTTTGATACAGGTAATCCTCCATCTGCATTTTCCATAACTGATAATTCTGGTCGTTAAACTTTTCGACCTTGAATTTGGAATCCTCCATTGCTCCCACTCAAATTTGAAAGTCTTGCCAATTTACAGAAAACCTCGCTTTGATACCAATTGTTAGGGTTTCAAGCAGATCCGAAGCAAATATGAACTAACAATTATATGCAGATTTAAATACAAAAGATAAAGAAATAAAACTAGACACAGATAACACAAAGATTTAACATGGTTCACCCAGAATGGGTTACGTCCACCATACATAGTCATCCAATCTTAATTATTATCCAACAAAAATAGTACATCAACCTTACAATGCCTTAAACATCCCAACCGCTTATAACATGCGTTTTTAGGGCAACAAACAAAGTCGGCCTTTTTAGGGTTTTATTACAATGTCGGTTTTCATCAAGGAAAAATGGCAAATTTTTTTTTCTTGGGGGCTCCCGCCCCCAAACCCCTGCCCGGGGCCCAGCCCGGCCTTGAACCCCGGTGAGGATACATGTTGAGTGTACAGTACTTTGCTGATCAGTCCCCACATTTCAACAGTAGGATGATGATAATAGTAAGAAAAATTTATGCATCTAGAGGATGGGTAAGGATAATGTTCATAGTATTTGATATGGAAATAAACTTCTTCTTTATTATCGATATATTTATTAAGTAATTATAACTAATATTATTAATATAAGCAATTTTTCAATCAAAGACATTACATTTCCACAAGTCATGATGATTATTGTGTTCTTCTTCTAGATTCAACTACGTGTACTTTGTTTGCATCAATGTTTTTTTATGACATTGTGTGTAATTTTTCTCTCAACAACTCTCTCATCTTGATGATGGATCATGGACTGTCATTGAAAACGTTGATGAAAATAACTTACACGCAATTGAATCTATAAGAAGAACATCTAAGGGTAAAAGCACAAAGTAGTGTCACACTTTTATAAAGGAACAGGCCAATGTTGATTCAACTTTTTAAATTGACTCAATAGAAAGCAATATATATTCTTTGAATTTTAAAATGATGTAAACTAATTAAATGCATTTTTTTTTATGTATTTTATGTTTGTAATTTTTGTAAAAATTTAAAAAACTGTTTGAATATACTTTCTTATAAAGTAAACACTATAATTTAGTTTTTGATAAAATGTTGAAATTGAAGTTACACGAGGCGTCACACTTTATATAGTAAATTTTACCTTTTATTTTTCAATTTTTTTTGTGTATATTGATAATTTGAAACTTTAGTGCAAAAATATATTTTTAACTTTTTTTTTATGTATATATATTTTTTAATAAATTTGAAAAGTCGTGTGTATTGAAATATAACTCTTTCCATTCGGCGTCACCTTTTTTCTTAATTATTTATCCAAATTAAAAAAGAATTATATCATCTTGACATAGACTCTTTTGTCTAGTGTTTTTATTTTTTTCAAAAATTTTAAATAAATTTTAGTATTTTTCCTTCACAAGATAATCAACCTTATATTTTAGTGCTAATGACCCACTTTCAATAAAAATAAAATATAAAATATAAAAACTAATTAAAATATTAAAAGATATACATTTTGGAAAATTCACTTGTAGATATAAAAAAGGGTATGTTTACATTTCTAAGAAAATATTGTATCTAAAACTAAGAGTTGTTAAAACATCAAGTTTTTCAAAGAATAAAATAAAATTGGTAATGACCCAAAGTGGTATAAAATATACATTTAGTAGACAATTCCAAATGGAAAAGTTGTGGCCCATATGTAACATAGCTATAATGAATCTGTATAGATCATATGTTTGACTAAAATTAATTTTTAATTAGAATCACTTAAATTCACTTGTGCTGATAAGTTGGCCTAAAACATGACACAATTTTGTGCTTTTACCCCACAATAATTTTCCAATTGTTATTATAAGAGACATAAAATAAAAAAACTTTGGGATCATGCCTCTTTTGTATGCAAACATTTTTTTTGGACAAAATCAATTATTTTGATATAGGATAAGCCATTTTGATTGATATGGTTGGCAATTGTGTGTAGATATTAACATTTTATTGTGTTGATAACATTCAAATATATGTTGGTATAATACTTTAGTGCACGTTATATTAATTTTACTTAAGTAATTAATATTATTTAGTTGAGAAAATTAGAGAATACTAACACATTTCACATCCCTTGATGAATGGGATTATTTTCCACCTCTTCCTCATTCAACTCCTTGATTAACAATAGTTAGGTGCTGGACATCTTCCATTAAGGTAAGTTCACTTGATATCTTTTCTTGTATAGTTGAGTCTCTCCTCTAGTTTATTGATATCTTTTACAACATTTATCATTTAAACTTGTACATTCTAAAATTCAATATATTAAATATCTTTTTCTGTGTTGTACATAATCTTAAATACATATGTTGAAATCCTATTATCTTTATGTTGTTTTCATATTGAATTAGGGCCATCTTACTATTTTGACCTTAGACCAATTTAATCTTTTACATTAAAAAATTATTAAATATTAAAATATTAAATAATCATCTTATGATATAGATACCTCATTTTTAGCCAATGAGGCTTCATATATCAACTTAGTTATTGATATTTCATTCTTACCATGCCCTTCGAACATAGTGGGTGCTTATAATGGATCATTTTTCTTGTATAAATGCTAGTGCTCTTAGCTTCAATTTTATTGTATTTTTTGAGTGTGGTTACAACTAGATAAGTCATGAAGTTTTTTCAAATTCCTCTTTGATAGCACTTCCTAAGCCTCTACAACCCAAGATGAAATATCTTGTGTGCTTTAGTTTACTAACCTCCTTAAACTTCTACTTTCTAAAATTCTATATAACAAGTATCTTTTTCCTTGTACATAATCTTGAATACATATCTTGAAATCTTATTATCTTTATGTTGTTTGCATATTGAATTAGGGTCATCTTACTATTTCGACCCTAGATCAATTTAATATTTTATATCAGCAAAAATTATTAAATATAAAAATATAAAATAATTATCTTATGAGATAGATACCTCATTTTTTAGGTGATGATGCTTCATTTCATCAACTTAGTCATCAATATTTAATTCCTACCATTCCCTTCAAACTTAGTGGGTTCTTATGAAAGATCATTTTTCTTATATCAAGGGTGGTGCTCTTAACTTTTATTTTATTGCATTTTTTGAGCGTGGATTACAACTAGATTAATTCAATGGAGTTTTTTCAAATGCCTCTTTGATTAAAAATAGTTAGGTATCACATCTTCCCATTAAGGTGAGTTCACTTGATATCTTTGCTTGTATAGTTGAGTCACTCCTCTAGTTTATTGATCTATTTTAGGACATTTATCATTTAAACTTGTAGATTCTAAAATTCAATATATTAAGTATCTTTTTTCTTGTTGTACATAATCTGAAATACATATGTTGAAATCCTATTATCTTTATGTTTTTGCATATTGAATTAGGATCATCTAAATATTTTGACCTTAGACCAATTTAAGCTTTTATGTTAAATTATTCAATATAAAAATATTAAATAATCATCTTATGAGAGAGATACCTCATTTTTAGGCAATGAGACTTTATTTTACCAACTTAGTTATCGATATTTTCATTCCCAACATGCCCTTCCAACATAGTCAGTGCTTATGATAGACCATTTTTCTTGTAACATAGGTGGTGCCTTAACTTTTATTTTATTATATTTTTTGAGTGTGGATTACAAATAGATTAATATCAAGAAGTTTTTTCAAATGCCTCTTTGATTGCACTTCTGAATCCTCGACAACTCAAGATGAAATATCTTGTGTCCTTTCTTTGTACATATAATGCCTTCAAACAAATATTAAATTTCTAAACTTTAAAGGTAACAACAAAAAAGAAAATAAAATCTTTTTAATAATATTAAAACATTGAAATTAAACAACACAAATCCTTAAACTGTTAATTATAAACAAGTAGAGAAAACATAATAATCAACAATAAAAAATAAAAACTATAACAAAAACAAATACACAACACTGCATAACACAAAGTTTAATGTGGCTCACAATTACTAGCTACATCCACTAGAAAGTAGGGAATAGTCCTATTAATCAATCTCCAGTATTATAGTACATATTACATGGACTACACCTAGTCCTTTATATAAGCATATTCAACCATGAAATAAAGAGATGGAGAATTTGAATAGTCATGTGATCATTGGGCTTCACATTCTTAACAATATTACCCATGAAGGCAAACTGACATAGCCATGCACGTTGACATCCCTGCTTCCACTTCAATTCTCATATCAGAATCAAACCCATTGAAGATTTTAACTTCACCAAAATCTATGCAAAGATAGTGTGAATTAGTCTTCTCCAAATCAGACCAGTGTCAAAAACCTCATCTCTTACTATTACATGCATTAATCTATACTTAGAAACAAAACTTCCAACACTTCCAATAGGTGCAAAATACACTCTTTCAGAAGAGTCTCTTGCTCTTGTGCTTCCCCATAATAAAACATCAAAAAAATGTCATCTGCCTTAGACACCAAGGCATTTACTTCATCATGCAGAAAAATAGAAATACACTCTAAAGGATTAAAAAAATGGCTAAAGGGATCACCGAACAGGCCAAAAAACTTCCTCAAAATATCACCCATGCCATTTGTATCCAAGCTCCACATAGAATAATAGGGAATGTTAAAGAAGGCAAGAATAACCCTTCGATGAACATTCACACCTTGGTAGCCTTGCCCCTCATTTTATAGAAAATCCCACATACATGAATTATTTTGTATAAAATCATTCCTCATGATCGAAATGATTGACTTGCTAGATCCCCTCAAAACTTCCATTGGAGACATTCCTTTTGCTAATAATCCTTACATCACCGACAAGGCTTCTAGGGCCTCTTTCGCTATAGGGGGAGTCTTTGCTCTCATAAGAATGTTTGGCTCTTTCTGCACTCTCCCTTTGAGATCAAAGAACCCTATATTTGAACCCTAAAGAATAAATAGTGGAATGCCCATGTGATCCACCGCCACTAGGCTACTACCACCATTTTCATCATACTTCGCCTCCTTGCTCATGACCACTATTCCACACAAATGGGTGTCTTTAGTAGCAGTCTTAACTTCAAAAATACCTTCTTCGATTGTCAAAAGAGGAGCATTTAGAATAGATTGACTATTGCTTTGCCCTACCATAGTGAACATTTCATTTCCCCTTCCACCATAGGAATATCCTCTGAAACTATCCCGACAACAACCATTATGGCCTCCACGTCACATATGAGACCATAGAGGGAACTTACCAAATGCCTGTGAGTTAATTTGGCAATTCTCAGAGAACCTTGATCGTTCTCCATGGTCAACTATATCACAGGAAAGTGAATCAGAAAGGTCATGTGTAATGGTAATCTCTAAAACATGCTTTGTCTGTGGCTATTCTGCTTCCAAATTACTTGAATCATAATCCTCAATCTAGTTAGAAATTAGAGACTTAAAATGCTGCCTTTGCCATGGCCTACAATTAGCATCATCATTTGTATCATCATCATGTAGAATCTTAGGAAGCTTTCTGTTTACAGAAGCATCTCCCCTTCCATCAAGCACAACATCTACTACTAAACGATCTGGCATGATCTGATTAAAAATCCTTTCATCTTGTACTTCGTCACCCAAATCCATAGGTTCATATTCTTCCATGAAATTTTCTATGTAAAGATTTTCTCCCTCTTCATCCACTTCATCATCCACTTCATCAATTGTGTTGTTGTCATTAATCACAATATGCAGATAAATTTTTTACTGGATTGGGCTTTTGTGCCTTCAACTTTCATCCTTGGAGCTATGAGGAGTTGCACTGATATTCTTATCAGCCTTTACTTGGGCATTCGTCATTTGTTTCTCAACATTTTTTAGCTTGTCTTGAAGACAAGCATCTCTCAAAAGAGCATTCTACAATATCCTTGAAGAGAAAATAACTTGGCTTGTGTATTGCTATGATGATTTTCTAGGGTTGTTACAAGGTTCTCAAGCTCGAGATGCCTATCACTCGATATATCTTCAAGACTGCCAATATGTACTTTATCTCCATTTAAGATTTCCATCAATTCTTTTTCTCTTAGACTTGATGTAGCTTCAACCTCTGAAATTTGTGCCAAGAAACCCTTCATAAAATATAGTAGAGCTATGAGAAATAGATTCTCTTGCTTTAGCTTCATAAGTTTATTCTCTTGATAGTTTTTAACATCATATGTTTCATCCTCTTCAAGCTCCTCTTCACTCACCTCAATGTCCCCTTCTTAAGCCAAATCCTCCTCATCTTTCCAGCCATCCCACTAATGTACATGGCATTTCATTTCAACTTTCATCTGCATAACATTACTCTCTGCTCAATAACTTCACCAAGCTCTTATACCCTATTGTTAATTATAAACAAGCATAGAAAACATAATAGTCAACAATAAAATAATGAAAATATAATAGAAACAAATACACAACATCGCATAACATGAAGTTTAACGTGGTTCACCATTACTGGCTACATCTACTAGAAAGCAGGGAACACTTCTATTTAATCAATCTCTAGTATTATAGTACACATTATACAAACTGCACCTATTCCTTTATACAAACATATTCAACCATGAAATAAATGTATGGAGAATGTAAATGGTCATGTGACCATTGGGCTTCACATTCTTAACACAAATATCTATTACAGGCAATGCTACAATGAATAAAATTCTCAAATTCTTCAAATATTTTGCATTTTACCAATAAAATAAGTATAAATGTTGATTCAAATCTACTCATTTATTCTATCAAGAGATTCATAAGTCTAAACTATGGAGTCTCAAACATATCCATCATCTCTAGCTCAAACTTCAAACTACTCAGACGCTAAAGATATATTAGAATTGTAATTGTTATTATTTTTATTTTTAAAAGTTTCATATATTTCCCATCTTTTCTTTTAGTTACAATTACTATAAATTAGTTATAACGTATCAAGAAAATAATTTGAATAAAAAAATTAATAATTTTGCACAATAAATATTAATGACCAAAAATTCATAAATCAATTAAGAAAAATGACATGTTAGCCAAACGAATGAATTCAAACACCTTAATTGAACACACTGAAATCTAAAATTTTGATCTCCATTTTAAAGAAAATGATATAAAATTCAAAAGGAGTAGTTGTCATCAAGCACCAAGGCCATCAAGAGCCCCTATTTGAACGACCCTTTCATTCTTGCCTCTATATCATCACCATTTGATTCTTTTACTCCATTTTGACTTGAGATCTATGTACTATCTACTTAATAATCAACAATTTTATACCTCTATCTACTCTAATTTTTTTTAAATATGACATCCCCATGTTGTACCATCTCTTCTAAAATTTCCCTCACCATCCTTGAGAGTTGAAAGGCTCCTTCAATCTTCTTTTCATTTATATTTTTTGCCCACTTTTTTGTGCATCTAATTAGAATCACATCCCAAGATTTTAACATAACGGAAAGAATGATATGGTCCACCAATGTGCATAGCATTCAACCAGCTACTCCATATTGGAATAAGAACATTCACCAAGTCTAATTGAGAGACTATTGGATGCTCCAACTTCTCCCTATAGTCTCTAAGCAGTTTGTCTACTCAGTCTCGCCCTTCCTCTATAATAAATTTGTGTCCAGGTTGATTTTATTCTTCAGGTGTGCCCCATTTCTTTTGATCACCTTTCCTGTATCTCCTTTGCATTTTATAGTTTAACTCAAAGACTCAAGTTGAATGTGCCAAAGATGTTGAGGGGGTCCACAACTATGTTGTCTAGATAGTCCATAAACTTCAACACATTTATTATCTCCTTGCATGCTTTCAACACATCCTTCATATCCAAACTTTCAAATTATTTACTGTATATAAATACTGTTAGGTTTGTGAAATATTCTAATGAAGTACCTCATTAAATTAGTTACCTTTTTTTTAAGGTTAAGCCCAATATGTAATGTATGGAGAGATTCTATTTTTCTACATACATCCCATAGTGAAAGTTGAGGTGGTGTAGATATTGGTTTGTCTTTGTGAATTTATAAACATGTCATTGGTAGAGGTGAGGATCCATCACATAGTTGTGTGTGGATTTTAACCTTTTTGAATAGATAACCAATTGTGTTTTTCTCTATTTATGCTCCAAATAATGCTAAGGAAATAATTTTGTTATGGGATTGGATGGCAAATAACTTGCCTAATGCAGATTGGGTTGTAGGAGGTGATTTTAATATGATGGAGAAACAAATAGATTGCAATTGGAGCAGCCAAATTAAACTTAGTTATGTAGAATTTGATAATTGGTTGAATTGTCCTAATAGAATTCGGGTTGTGTTATGCCCTTCATAGCTAACCCCATTAATTTCCTTGTCTTGAAAATATGGGTCCCTCTTTTTGCTTTTTGTAGCTTTTTTTTTTTTAGTTTCTACCTTAACACTTTGGGACCCTGAATCCCCGGAGTCCCGAGGTGTCCTTTGCTTGTTTTTAAAGTCCTACCCTAGAACCCTAGAGTCGTGAGGTAGGCACTTGTTTTTGGTTGTGTTTTGACCTTAGAACACCAAAGCCCTAGAGTTTTGAGGTAGGCTTTTGTTTTTTTGTGTTTGTCACAACCACAGAACCCCGGAGTCATGAAGTTGTGCCTTGTCTCCTTTTGTCATTGAAGCCTCAAGACTCCGGAGTCCTAGAATCCAGAGTTCTTCATGTTTTGTTGTTAGTCATTTCAGAACCCTGGAATCCCGAAATTGCTTTGCTTTTTTTTCTTTGTCCACCTCAGAACTTTGGAACCCTGGAGTCCCAAGGTGCCCCTACTTGTTTAGACCTCAAAACCCCAGAGTTCCAAGGTTTGTTTGTGGTTTTTGGCTTTTCTTTGAGTTTCACCTCAGAAGTCAAGAACCCCGGACTCTCGAGGTCGTGTTTAACTCGACTGTACAGATGAAATATCAGGGATATAAATAGAGGAAATGAAATTTTTTGAGCTCATTTGTGCATTCAATTTTTCTGATTTCTTTGCTCTGCCTCCCAACTTCGGGCCTTTGTATCGCCGAATTTTTGAGGGATTTCTTCCATTAGGCTAGTGGATTTCTTTCCCCTCTTTGTGTTTTCTTGTTTAAATCTTGTAGTTTTTTATCTTAGATTTTTTTTAATAGTTTTTCTCATTTTGACTGTTCGTTTTCTTCCCACGTCCTTTAGGGGTTTTCAACCCTGGAACCCCAGAGTTTCAGGCTCGATAGTTGTTTTCATCTCGAAACTTTGAAGTCCCATGGTTGATCTTTTTGGATTATGCTTTCACCTCAAAGTTTCAGACCATCCCTTTTGACCAATTTATGAACTACACCTAACTTTGGAACCCCAGAGCTCTGAAGTTCTTTCCTCATAGGCCATTATTTTAACTCGGAACCGCAGAGCCCTAGAGGTATGGAGCATCTTTTAGACCATTATTTGAACTACCTTAGGACTTCGGGTCACTGAGAGTTGTGCACTTAGTCCAATCCGAAATCCTGGAGTTCCAAGTTTATTGTTTTAGCCTTAGTCCACCCTAGAACCCCATAACCCCAGAGTCCCGGGTTCTATTGTTTTGGTCCACCTCGAAACTTTGGAACCTCAAAGTTCCAGGTCATGTTTTTAGCCCATCCTCACCTTAGAACCCCAGAGTTTTGAGGTTAGTTGTTTGAGAAAGAGTCTTCCCATTCCAGAACCCCAGAGTCCCAGAGTACCGAAGTGGGCAATATAATTGATAAATTTTGTGTGATAGGCTAATATGTGGTTCTTTCTTGCAGATCAAAAAAATTAGATGGACCCAACTGCTAACAAGAAATGCAAGGAATTGGATAGACTCCCCACAACCATGAAGTACCATTATCAGGGACAGGTTTATGTTTCAAAATTGGATGATCAAATCAAATGGGTAACTGATACAGAGGTAGGACGTGTTGAATTAGAAGAAATTGCAACACAATTGGATAAACCAAGACTAGAGGCTCCTTACATGAGGATCAAGAGATCAGGGCTGGTAGAAGCAACTATTTTTCCTCAATCCATCCAAGCCCCTGAATTCAATATGACCATGGCACACTTCTACAATGCAGACACTAGGAAGTGCACTAATTCCCAAGGAAGGAAAATAATAGATTTAAATGCTAACATGTTGGGATATGTGTTCGGTATTCCTTCAAGAGAGGAAGAGATGTTGTTAACAATCGAGGAAGAAGCCACTAAAGTATTTGTTGATTAGCCTCGAGAACCTTCAACATCTCAACCAAGTCATTCACATTCTTTGTTTTATCAATTTACCCCTTGAGATCTTTAACCGAGTTCTCCATTGCTTCCCCCTTCTCAATTATACTAGCTAATTTGCCTATCACCATATAATTTGCCTACTGCCATCTAATTTGTCTACCTCCATCCAAGCCCTTTGCTCTTGTTCATCATTTCACCAACTAGAGGCTCTAGCCTCTACTTCAAGAATAGCTTTAAGCTTCTTAACATTTTTCTTTGCCATCTCAAATTTAATCAGTAGCCAATGGGGAACTGGTTTGTGTTTATTCATTGCAAAAAGAGGAAATTCCTCAAACAAAGCATAACAGGGAGAGGATTTGGGTGAACCATAGGGGAAATGGGAGATGGGGGATTATCTTATTTACTCTCAATATTATCCAGAGCCCAATTAGAGCTAGTAGACCAAGAGGAGGTCATATCCTCAAAATCCTCTTCAACAATGATCATTTTTTGAGCCAAAGTTTCACCAATAGGGGGCCCAAAGGGGCCTTGTCTTTCACATTTCTTGAGGGGTTAACCCCAGTAGTCACCTTTTGAGGTTTATTAGAAGAAACAATTATAGAATGATTGAATGGAAGCTTGACACACAAACCTAGACCTGAACCAGATTTAGGAGGGTTAATATTAGGGCCAACAAAATGGGTTAAACTTTGATGGAACTTATAAAGATGCAAAATAAGACCTTGATACAAGGGAATGGAACCCATAGACTTAGCAACCTCAATTGATTGTGTCTTACATGTTAGCCATGGGAGAAGATTTGATTCAACAAGGGAATTTTTCATCCTTCATAGAAGGCATGATGAGTCATAACCATCTGTTCTTGATAGAATTTCTCACTCTAGGAATGATGGGTGGGTGGATGTTAGGGGTCTATGTTTCAATGTCACTATGTAACTATGGTGAAACACAGAGTCAACACTGAATATAAAATGTGAAACATCAAATGCAATTAATTTATCAACTCATGTAAACACCCAAAACCACAAAGAAAATATTTTGTACTATACTTTATGCCTTTACAAGCTCAAAGGTTCAAAATATTTATACAAGAAGATGAGACTTCCAAATCCACAAATTCTAGAATAGCCTTTCTAATATATAAAAACTACTAACTATTTGAAATCTCAACTAAATGCTAATTAAGATAAAAATTTGTTCAGGAAAACTTTAGTTTCTAGAATTTTGTTGCTTGCTCTTGCATTATCCTCCCACATAACAAAGATTTTATGGATGATTCCCAAGGAACAAAAGACTAGGCCCATGTCCATGATTTTATCAATACATCCACCATGCTTGGATATGTCTAAAGCTATCATCCATGTAGCATCTTCAAGTGGACAATCCTTCCACTTGACCAGGTACTAAAAATACTCCTTGACCCTAGTTTTCTTGACCACTTTCTAGCCCAAAATTGTCTTATGTTACCTTGGTGTCTCTTTGGGAAACTATTGCTGCCACTCAATGGTTTGTGCTTTACCTATTTTAGGCACTTGTACTATTTGTTCTTCACCTTTGTAAGGGTATATATTTGAAACATTAAAGATAGGAGAAATTCCAATGCCTTTTAGATGTTCTCTCATAAGTATTGCTATAAAACCTCCTTGAAAACTTACAAGGACAATTATTTTAGCTTTTGACTTATTATACTCACCCTTTGGAAACCTTTCCTTTCTAAGATGAGCAAGAATAAGATCACCAACTTTAAAATTGACCTCATTCCTCTTCTAATCAACTCCCTTATTGTACCACTCTCTTCAAGCTTCTTTTTCACTTGTTCATGTACGTCTTGCATTACACTTGCAAATTCTTCACAATCAACACTTTTTGTTTCCATTTTACCCAAAATTATTAGCTAATACACTCCTCTAGGATGCACACCATGCATTATTTGAAAGGGACTCATACCTATACTTCTGTTAGGGGAGCCATTGTATGCAAATTTCACTTCTGCAGGCACCAACTCCCACTATTTTGGATGTCTATTGATCAAGCTTCTCAAGATGTTTCTAAGGATTTTGTTGACTTATTCTATTTTACCATTAGTTTAAGGATGCTAAGTTGATCTGAAACTCAAATTACTGCCCAAATTTTTCAATAATGTTATGTTGGCATTTTGGATATGTTGATATGGTTTTGTCATTGATGTCAACACCTATCATTGCTTGTCAACACTTATCAACACTTTGAGATTTTGGTTATGTTCACTGGCAAGTCAGAGACTTATGCACAATCACCGGTACTTGGTTCACCGATAGATTATATTGTTCACCGACACTTGGAATGACTTGGAGACTACTTGGTTATGTTGAAGACATTATTCGATCATTTGGTTTTGGTGATTTGGTTAATTATTTATTCGGGTTTGCATATTTGTTGTTACTGGAAAATAGGTCTAGGATATGCACCAGTAGGTATATCTATTCCAGATCAGCATGCCATGTTATGGAGATGATTTATTATTATTGTAAATGCATTGAGCCGACATCATGCATTGGATATTGATTTATTTGTAATTGATTTTATTGCAATATCTTTTAGTGAGTCGACTTATTCAATTGGTCTTAGGTTATGGTATAAATTTAAGATCTCATTTGTGAGATAAATGTGTGAATGCCAAAAGGATTTCAATAAGGTATATGCAAAAATAAGCAGAGCTATACACGCAAACATCATTTGAAGATTGAAGGAAGGTTTTGTGAAGGCAATCAGAACTAAACCGGTACTGAATCCAACATATGAAGATGCTATTTTTTGTAGTACATTATCATTGGATTTAACCATCCAATTGTAGTCAGTGTGATTCTCATTTTGTGATTGAGCAGTGAGCTCTAGGTAGCTGGCCTTTCTGGATGTGCAGAATCCATATTGTAAACACATACTATCTGTAGTCGTATCATTTGATTGTGGGTAAGGCTTCCCATCGTGGTTTTTCCCCTTACAGGGTTTCCATGTACAAATATTTGTCTTATGTGTTGTGGATGTTACTATCTTTCTGTTTCATGCATTAATCTTTACCGGTACTGCAACTAACTGTTAAGACTGTCTACCGGCATAAAGTTTGGTTTACCGGTATTAAGCATTAAGTTTTGGTTAAGTTAATTTTGGTTGAATTTATTGTACAACTGATCCCTCCCCCCTCTCAGTTGTCTCCTGGACCTAACATGTTCTCCAAAAGTGTCCTACAAATTTATTATCTCCATCAGAGACAATGCTCCTGGGAAGTCTATGTAGCTTAAGTATCTCCTTGAAGAACAAATTGGCAATGTTAGTTTAATCACTTATTTTTGTGCATGGGATTGAATGAGCCATCATAGAGAACCTATCAACTACCACAAATTTTGAATCATTCTCTTTCAGAGTTCTTGGTGAACCAAGTACAAAGTCCATACTTACTGAATCCCATGACTTATGGGGGATTGACAATGGCTGGTACATACCTACATTTTTGCTGCTCCCTTTGGCATGTTGACACACTTTACACCTCTCTACAAACTTATTAACATCATTGCTCATACCTAGCCAATAATAGTGCGTAGTCAATTGGGTTAGTGTCTTGTTTTTCCCAAAATGCTCTCCTAAGCTGCCATTATATTTCTCTTTTAGCAAGTTCTCTCTCATGGAACTTCTTGGAAGGTAAAGTTGGGTTTCCTTGAATAGTAGACCTTCTTATATCATGAAATCCATCCAAGGACTTCTATCCCTACTAAGAGGATTCATACATGCTTCATATGCTTCCTTGAAGTCTACATCTTCCTTGTACATCTCTTTCAAATCATCAAATCCCATTATTCTTACTTTGGACTCTTGCATGATCAAGCTCCTTCTACTAAAAAAACTGCAACTTTGTTAGTTTGACCACTTTTATGCTTGATAAAAAAGGTAAATTATTACCAATCAACAAAAAAGACGGCTTGCTTCCTCCTTCATTAGATGAGATAGACAAAGTGACTGATCTACTATCAAAGTTGAGTAAAGAAAATTCAATTCATGGGTATTATATGCACATATCAAACCTTGCATCATCTGATTAATGTAAAATTTATTCATTTGATCAACATCTAGAAGTAGGTTGTGTTTATGATGAAAATGGATACCAACAATATTGAAAGACTAAATGAATTCAACCATAAAAATGTAGCCTAACAACAACAAAGATCCACCATAACATATGAAGATTACCTAAGACAATGCAAATCAAATGAAATCACAAAGATTATACCATCACATGTCCAATAGGGTTTGGATCTCCATTCTTTCTATCTCCATTGATCTTCCTTGATATATTTTCTCTCAGATTTTATATGTGTACAAGAGCTCAACAAAGAATGGAAATGTGGTTGCAAGTAGGCTTGATCGCATATGAAAGTTTGAATGCTAGGATGCATAGATTGATTAGGGTTGATAATGAAGGAAGCATCTCCTTATATAGAAGACACTATAAGAAATGGAAGGATAAGATTGAGAGGTGTAAAAGATAAATGGTCGGCTATGATTAAAGGGTAGGTAAAAGAAATAATAAAATAATGAGAGGGTAGGTAGTGTATGAATTAAGAGATGAATGACATGTGTCATAGGTAGAAAAGGTTAATTAATTAATTAAATAAATAAAGATTTATTTAATTAATAGAAGAAGTGGGATCAATTAAATAAATAAGATATTTATTTAATTTAGGAAAAGGGTAATTTAAATAAATAAATGTATTTATTTAAAAAAGAAATAAGGCTAGAAGAGGATAAATGAATTAATTAAATAAATAAAGATTTATTTAATTAATAGAAGAATTAGGCTTAAGATAATTAAATAAATAAAAATATTTATTTAATTAGACATGACAATTTTAGGTGTCTACATTTTGCCCCTCTTTGAGACAATGCAGCTTGTCGCGTTGTTTCAAAGAAGATAATATAAACTGATACAAATTTGCCCCAAGATGGGAATGATATGCCCCCTCGAGAGATTGGATGAAAATGTCTGAAAAGATCATAGACATTCTCTCGATAAGAAAGAAAGGCTAGAAAGGACTAACAAGATAGAGTGACAGAGTCATGGGATAAAGAAGACTAACTTGGGCTAGGGCTAGGGCTAGGGCTAGGGCTAGGGCTAGGGTAGTCTATAAGATAGACCGCGAGGGAACACATCCTCATTGTCATCCACACCTCCAAGAGATCAGAGTGCAGAGAGCGGTCAACAGCGATGGCATTGGTGCATAGATTTGACCGCGTTTGTCGATTTCAGAGGCTAGCAGATGCAGGAGAGTCGGTAAGTACCACAAAACCTCTTTGTACTTTGTCGCAATAAATGTTGTCATTGATGCATGCTAGGTAGTGCAATAAATGCGCTTTTAGGTAATGTCAATTTTTTTAAAAAAATGCTGAGGTATTTTTGCGCTGGTGCTAGGCGCGTCTAGGTTGGCTAGGCACGTCTGTGTTTATGCCAGGTGCGTCTGTGCCAAAAAAATTGTCTATGTCAAATGTGAGCGCATTTGTGTTGGGCAGGCGCGTTTGTGCCATGTGAGCAAGTTTGTGCACAGCAGGCGTGTCTGTGCAGAGCATAGGCACGTCTATGTATTTCAGGTGTGTCTGTGCAGAGCAGGCGCATTTATGCAGTATGTAAGCGTGTTTATGTCATGAAGGCGCATTTGTGTCAAAAATGTGCATTTATGTCTTCTAGGGCAAATCGGCAGTTCTGTGATGAACATACGCTGTCGATTGGATAAGCTGTTGAGAGGATACACTCAAGCAGGTCCTCTAGGGAAGACTATGATAGTAGATAGGGTTAGGATTGACAATTCTGTGATAGAACATATGTTGCCAATTAGGAAACTACTCAAGAGGATACACTCAAGCAAAGGCCCTAGGATAGAATAGATCAAGGCACTTTGTGATGAACAAGGAGTACCAAGACATAGTACTTTGTGATGAACAGGGAGTACTAATATGAGCAACACTTTGTGATGAACAGGGAGTGCAAATATGAGCAGCACTTTGTGATGAATAGGGAGTGCAAAAACACATAGTACTTTGTGATGAATAGTGAGTACCACTAGGATAAACAACAACACTTTGTGATGAATAGTGAGTGTCACTAGGATAGAGTGCCATATGATAGATATAAGCACTAGGATAATAAGAAGCCTTTTGTGATGAACAGGGAATGCTACTATGACTGACATGATTGATTTGCTTGACTACAGGAGTGTCTACCTATGTTGGAGTCACGGGAGAGATTCCCATCGACTCAGAGTCTGTGAGCAGAGCTGACAGTTGACAAGAGAGCAATGGTTTAGGCTATGAGCCTGCAACATATTTTGTATGTGCCTAAGTTTTGGGCAAACATGGGGTTGTTGACTGCGCTAGCTGAGAGATGGCACTCAGAGACTTGTAATTTTCATTTGCTGATGGGTGAGATGGCAATCACCTTAGAGGATATGTACAGGATATTAAGGATATCGATTGATGGGGAGTTAGTATCCTATGATCGAGACGGAGATAGGGATGCACTGAGACGAGTGTTTCAGGATCCAGGATTGGAGATGAGAGCTGGACACATGGCTTGGGATACCATGACACGGACAGGATTAGCACTACCAATAGTACTGGCAGGAGTGATCAGTGGGTTCCTTTGTCTAGATAGGGTGACATGAGGGTTGGCTGTGTAGCCATATGTATTTTGACATCATTGTATCATGACACTCATGATTATATATATATGAGATTCATCCTTGCGGCAGGTATATGCATGTGTACCTATGTGATGAGATGTTTCATGATGTATGTTTCTATGTGATGGTTATGATATGGATGCAAATATGTACATAATGAAATGCAATATTTTTGTTCTTTTATGTTTTATATGTTATGCCAATGCAAATGTGAATGTATGAAATGCAGATGAATATGATAATGCAAATAACTATTTACATGATAAAAATGTAAAATGTGCTAATATGTGTTGTGTGCAGGATGCGATGCAGTTGTGATATCTATATGTATGTATGAAATGCTTAATATGTGGTAGTGCAGGTACAAACTACATGAAATGCAGACATTTTTGGTGTGTCATTATACTCAGTCATGTGATAGTAGGCTACACGAACTCAAGAAGGATGATGGAGTTCAATCAAGAAAGGGGGATGAAAGATAGAAGATATGGAAGTGAAAGAGCTTCTTGTGGGTTATCATCATTGAGCTTTATTATGGCAAAATAGGTTATGACAATCGAGGCATATGTTTGACCCAGAAAGTCATTGTACCTGTTTGCATGGAGATCAGATAGTTACAAACAAGGAATGCCCCAGTTCACACTAGACTCACAGCGTCCTCATATCCTTGGACAAGTCATAGCATTACTAAGAGACAATCCACAGACAATAAAGAAAATAGGTGACGATACCCCATCCTTGCCTTTCTAGTCAAAGACATCATGGAGATATAATTTCTAGTCAGAAACATCCTGGAAAAGCTAAAAGACATGTCACTAGAAAATTAAAATCAAAAGAAAACTAAGACTCGACACCAACATCCACTGTAGTCCTCAAGTTTAGTGTCTCTTGTCATTCGTATAAGTCTTATTTGATTGTGGTCACAATGTTTACTTTCACAAAAATGATAAATCACACTAAACCATAATGTTGTCTGAGTTTGTTGAAAGATTTGATTTGTTGAAAGTCCATTGTTGTTGTTGTGTCTCATCTGAAACTGACTGAATCCATGAAAGTGATACTTTATTGCAGAGAAGATGAAACTTTATTGTGGATTGGCGATGCAAATGTTACTTTATTGTGGATTGTGCGTGGATAGATTGAAGAAAATTGGAAAAAACTTGTACTCCTCAGAATAGGCGATGCTCTTAGTTCCACACCCATTACTAGATGTAGGATTTGCCTTAGCCATAGATAGGAGATGATTTATTATGGATGGAAAGGGTGAAAAGGGGGTTATTATGAATGGCTAACCAATCTTGGGTAGATCAATAACAAGCCATGATGGGAATGGGTAAGTTTATTATGGATGGATAGGTTGTGAGTGTGTGCAAAGTGAAAGGATGAAATGGAATCTTGAAGGAGGGAGGAGCAATGTCTCTACGCATGGCGCCAGTGACCCAGTTTTCACCATGGTACTTGTCCAGGGTGCCACCGAAGTGGTTTTCATCGTTGGACGAAATGTTTTTCTGTTTTTCAATTTTTTGTGTCACAAGGCACCTGTTTGCCAGGTTTTCACCAAGTAATGATTTTTTTATTTTATGATTTTTTTGTATTTTTGAGTTTTTTTTTTTTGTATTTTTGAATTGGGATACTCTAAAGAGATATGTGTAAAACCTGCGAAGGTGCATGTTGTTGATAGGATCCTCCAAAGGTTCACCCTCTGTGGTTGAGAGTTGATAAGCACCGAATCCATAGGCTGCCATGATGATGTAAGGACCAAGCCAATTTGGTTCGAACTTGTCCTTATTCTGTATGTCTTGTTGATTTTTGGGATTCTCCTTGAGAACTAAATCACCAACCTCAAATGTGTGAGGCTTTACCTTATGATTGTAACTGCAATGTTCCTTGACTGCATGATGTGTAGCTTGAGTGATTGTATTCCTTGATAAAGGAACTGAGATAGAATTACTAGTGTGTGGACTACATAGTCCCACATCCATGTCACCTAAAGAAGTTTGGGCATCCTTGATAACCAATTCCTGCAAGGAAGATCCATTAAAGGTCTATGATGTATCACCATAAGGGAATGGATGTGTGGAACAAGTGGATGAGTGATGAAGGCTTATGATTGTGAAAATAAGTGAAAGTAGGATAGCATGATGGAGACTTAGGAACAACAAGTATTATTTTTTACTTGAAATTTTAGAACTTTTGCCCCCAATTATTTTGATATTAGGGGAGATCAACTCTTGTTCTTTTTCTTTCATGGGATTTTTATCCTTGACTTTGATTTTTGTGGAGTCTAGTAGCTTTTGATTTTGATTTGGACTGAAGGACTTTTCTTTATTTTTGACTTTTAGATTTTTCATTTCAAAGCTTGATTTTTGATCCCCAATGAGTAAGGAATTTTGTAATTCTTGTTGATCCAAGTCTAGGAGAGGAGTGGAAATGGAATGAGTGGATGAAATGGTAAAGCTATGTGAGTTCTCAAGAGGGCTGGTGATATGCTCAATAGATTCTTTGTTGGAACCACTCTTAGGACTATTGATATCAAGAGTTGCTTGCACCATTAGAGGAGATTTGCATTCAGACTTAGTAGCCACAACACTAGGTGCTTCGTACCCAATTCCTTGCAAATTGTTTGTAGATTGTTCCTGTTGACTGAATAACTTAGGAGATAGTGGGAGTTGATCAACATGAAAGATATACTCACCACATCCCATGTCTTTAATCTTGAACTTTTCTTTGATCTCTGCTTGTTTTGATGTAGAAGATTTCAAGGATTCTGGATCAATATATGCTGATGAAGGAATAGCTTCTTGATTGATTGGGATTGTTATTTCTGATCGAGGTCACATATTGTTGCAATATATGAATGGATTTGGGTCAGCTTTGACAGTCACTTCAACTCCTTTGTGTGGAAACTTGATACATCGATGATATGTAGATGGGACTACTCTCATCTCATGAATCCAAGGACGTCCTAGCAATATGTTGTATGTGAGATCAAGGTCTAGGACTTGAAAAACCACATCCTTAGTAATTGGCCCAACTCTGAGAGGCAAGGTGATTGTACCTTTGGATGAACACTCTTCATCATCATATGCATTGATGGTAATTTTGTTTGTAGCATTCACAACTTTGTCTGAATATCCCAATTGTATTATTGTGTTCAAACTACATATGTTCAGACCTGCTCCTCCATCTATCAGGACTCATTTTATTCGACGTTTGTGTATGAAGGCTTCAATGTGTAAAGGTGCATTATGTGGCTGACTTACAGAGGCATTGTCAGCTTCTATGAATGTAAGGGAGTGTGGAATGGAAAGGTATCCCACCATGGCTTGAAACTGGTCCACGTTCAGATCAGTAGGAACAGAAGTGTCTCTCAAGATTTTGTCAAGAATACCTTTATGTGTGGGGGATATGCGTAAGATCTCAAGGATGGAGATGAGCACGGGTGTCTTCCCTAACTATTCTACAAGGTCATACTCAAGCTTGGTCGATGAGGAAGTGGTATTTTTAGTTGGAGCACCTTGCAAAGTTAATTTACCTTGATGAGTTGTAACATTACATTCAAAGGTAGGTTCGGAAGAAGATCCAATGCCTTTTAGGACAATCTTGGGTCTTTGGGTAGAATTTTCAGGTGTTTTGTCCTTGATGATAATGGTAGAGACATAATTGTCCATTGAAATGTAATTGATAGTTGAATCATAGTTATAAGATGCTCTGGTATAGTTGGTTTGGTCATTTGTGGCTTTAGCTTTTCCCTTGTCATGTTTTGGGAATGGTTCCTTAAACATTTCATGTTCTTGATTGGATGAGTGTCCTTCAATCTCAATGTCACCTCTATCAATGAGATCTTGTATGACGTTCTTCAGTCGATGACAATTTTCTATTTTATGTCCTTTGCTTTTATGAAATTCACAATACTCATCATCATTCCACCAATTTGGTTTGACCTTTGGCTCATATGGAGGAAAATCTGGAATTGTGATTATCTTGTTTGCCACTAGCTTTTTGAAAACGGACTCAAGTGGTTCTCCCAATGGAGTGTACTTCCTTTGTGATTTTGAAGTAGTTTGAGTATTCACTTGATTGTTTGTAGAGCTTGATCCAGAAAAAATGATTTTGGGTCGTACTGTATTGGCATCAACAACACCATCATTGACTGTGTTCTTGTTTTTATTCCAAAATCTTGGCTTGTCTTTTCCTTTATAGTCCTCTTTGTTTTCTTTGAATATCTTAATTACTCCTTGCTCAATTAGGACCTTCTCTATCGCTAAGCCTTTCTCAATGGCGTCCTTAAAAGTGGACAAACAAGCTTTTCTTAGGTCATAACCAATGTCTTTGTTAACATTCTGGGTGAACATTTCTACCATTTGTTTCTCTGGAATTTCACAAGAGCATCTGCTAGCTAGATTTCTCCATCTTTGTAAAAATGATGAAAAAGACTCTCCATCCTTTTGCTTGGTGTTGCACAAAGTAGTGACTGATATATCCATCTCTATGTTGTATGAGAAATGTTGGATAAATGCCTCTGCTAAGTCACCCCAAGACTTAATTCCAAGTGAAAGTTGGGAGAACCATTCCATAGCTTGATCACCTAAGCTTTGTGGGAATAACCTCATCAAATATGTCTCTTATGCTGCTACCTCAATGCAAGCTGTGAAAAATTGTCTTATATGTGCCTTAGGATCCCCGTTTCCTTTGTACTTATCAAACTTAGGTGTCACAAAGTGTGTAGGAAATGGAGGCATTGGAATGCTTTTGTTGAATGGATAGGGACATATGTCTCTCATTGTGTAAGTTGGCTTCGATGTATTTATGTCCTCCATTTTCTTTTGTAAATCCTTGATTTGCTGTTTCAAATTGTTCTTCGATGGAGACCGACTTCTTGGACCATACCCCATGCCAGAAGCACTAGGTGGAGGAGGAGCATGTTGCATATATGGATGATATTGATCATACACATGTTCATATGGAGGAGGTCTATAATAATGCTGTGTATATGGACCACTTGGTATAGAGTCATGATGAGGAATGGAATATCTGCTTTGTCCATGTATACCATACTCTATAGGAATGTCATGAGTTTGTTCCAGTGTGTTGCCCCCAAATTTGATGTGGGGTTTCCTTGTGTCCAAATTTTGAGCATGCCTTTGGATATCCAATTGCTTTGGTGGTTGATCCTTAGCATTGGTATTTGATTTAGTATATTTTTCTGCATAAGACCCCCATAATGGTCTGTGAAGGTGAGTATCATATGCTTGACCATGTGTGTATGGGACCTCTAGTTTTTGAAACAAAGATGATGGTGATTTAGGAACCATATGTGGTCCTCTATTGCCTCCACTATTAGGCCTCCTTTGATCCATGTTGGAGTGAGTTTTTTGCAAAGGTATATGTTCCATTATTTGAGACATGTCAAAATCACGAGGGATCTTGGCTCCACTTTGTGCCATCACTTGTAAGAAGTATTGTCTATCTCTCCTCATTATTTCCTCAACTAATCGATTGAAACGGGGATCCATAATGGAGTCTTCCACTTCTGCTGAATGTATTGAAATGTTGTTCATATTGTCATTGTGTGTACCATTGTTGTTTATAGTATCCATGTTCTCAACATTTGGAATGTTTCTATAAGAATCCATGTCAGGTAATGTGGTATGATCACAATTGAAAAAGATATCATTTTCATATTTATAGGCACTCATGTTTGCGGACTCTTGAGCCTCTTTAGCTTCTCTCCTAGATTTTTGGTAACAAGTTTCAACCATGAACTAGGTATTGACCAAGATGTGTGAGAATAGATGAATATGGAAGACCAAGAGTTGGATGGAATGTAAATGAATCTAAAGTGTACTTGCAATTTTCAAAGTGTAAGACCAAGTATGTATGTAGTAGAGTAGGTGTGGCTTCCAAAGAGATGATAGTTTCTCTTGATGAGGTAAGTTGACCTTGACTCTAAGTAAGACCAAATGAGACCCAAAGGTGATAGACCTTGATGAGGGACCACTTAGCAAAATGTTGTTGTATGTAATGTGTTGACAAAGCAAGATAAGGACAAGCAAGTGACCTTTTGACTCAAGTTTAGACAAATATGAATGTAATGTAAGGTGTATGGAAATGATGGACTTTGTGAGACCCAAAGATAGGTTGAATGCTAGATGAAAACTTAAAGAGATAGCTTAAGAAGCTCAAGAATTCTGAAACTGATTGCTCTTGTTTGTTGGAATGTAAATTTTTCCAATTTGTGAAGTTGTTGTTGTGACCAATTCTGAATTTTTTGACTATTTTTCATGACAAAAGGACACAATGTTGATGAAGACTCAATGTTTGCAAGTGTTTAGACTCAAAATGACTCAAAGAAAAATGTGTTGTTTGATGTAAAATTGTTTTGCATACACTTGAAGACACAAAAGACACAATATTTTGATGTTTGGTCTTGAATGTTTGATTGTAAAAAATAAGACAAGCACAATTCTTATGGTTGGCCTGGACAATAGTTGTTGATTCCCACATGAGGCTACGCTATTCAGAGCGGATACTTAGATGCTTGACCCCATTGGCTCCACCCTCGGCACTCACTTCTTGGGGCAGCCAAGCATCAGTCCCCATGAAAAATCCTCGTGGTGAACTTTGTATCTCTACTAAGAACTGTATGTGTGTGGGCCGCTACCAGAGGTTCGACCTCCAGCCCCAACAACTAGAAGGATTTTGGCTTCTAAAACAAAAAGGTGCTAGTAAGAGAATCCACTCGTGTGGCCATACATGTGACACTTTCAGCTCTGTAAATACAGAAGGCTCCTAGCCGATAGGGGTTACGCCCTACAAATGATCAAATAAATTTGATCAAATGGGTTTATGAGGAGACATAGTGTCGGTATGAACTAATCAGCACATGTTATCCATAGTTTTCACCATGAATACAGTTGTTTATAGTGGTTCGGAAGAGGTGGGTTTTCCTCGCTACCACTTGGGTCATTCTCTCCTCACTAGTAGTCCTAATGACCACATGGGGAGATAGACGCTCTAAAGATTAAACAAAAAGAGCCTATTGCACAAGACACAAAGGACATTGGTTCTATTTTAGTGCACCAATTGAAGTTTTTGATAATCTATGAAAATAAGGCACATAATAAAGATAAAAAGAAAATCCTTGTCAAGGTCCTGCAACAAAGATTTGTTAGTAGTTTGGATTGTTTCAAATGATCACCCCTTCCTGCAAGCACACAAGTTAGGTAAATTTTAGATCCAAAAGACTTTGTGAAATAGGGGCCTTCAACTATGCGTTTTGTTGACCAATTCAAATATCTGATACATCATTAAAAAATACCACATGTAAAATTTCAAGAGATTTCCAGAAATGTAAGAAAATCCAAACAATTTGCTAATTTGCTCCAAAAATTAATTTTTTATGAAAAATCATAAAAAATTCATATAAAATGCAAAATCAATCCAAAAAATCTGAAATTGTTACTGGAGAATCCTAATGGTCTTCCAAACTTGTTTAAAATTTTTTTTGCAACAAATCCAAGCAGTTTGTGAGATATGAGTAAAATAATGCAAAACCCTAATTTTCAAAGATCTGATTTTTGAGGAATGATTTTGCATAAAATTTAAAATCACAAAGAACATATCCTATGTATAATTATGAGATATTTCCAAAAATGTAAGAAAATCCAAAAAATTCGCTAATTTTCTCTCAAAATTAATTTTTTATGAAAAATCATATAAAATGAAACATTGATCCAAAAAATCTGAAATTTTTACTGAACACCTCTGATAATTTTCCTGACCTGCAAAAAAAATTGGATGCCAAAAGTCAAATCCATTTGTGAGATATGATCAAATCTCTCCAAGATCTTGATTTTGTGTCCAAAACACTAGCTGCACAATGTTATTCTCCAAATTTTACAAAACAACAATATAGGGTTAGAAAAACCTGCAAAAAACACAGATCTAACAAAAATCCATGTCCCACGAGGCGTGCCAAAATGTTTATGGTGAAAATGGATAACAACAATATTGAAAGACTAAATGAATTCAACCACAAAACCCTAGCCTAACAACAACAAAGATCCACTATAACATATGAAGATTACCTAAGACAATGCGAATCAAATGAAATCACAAAGATTATACCATAACATGTCCAATAGGGTTTGGATCTCCATTCTTCCTATCTCCATTGATCTTGCTTGATATATTTGCTCTCAGATTTTATATGTGCACAAGAGCTCAATAAAGAACGGAAATGTGGTTGCAAGTAGGCTTGATCGCATATGAAAGTTTGAATGCTAGGATGCATAGATTGATTAGGGTTGATAATGAAGGAAACATCTCCTTATATAGAAGACACTATAAGAAATGGAAGGATAAGATTGAGAGGTGTAAAAGATAAATGGTCGGCTATGATTAAAAGGTAGGTAAAAGAAATAATAAAATAATGAGAGGGTAGGTAGTGTATGAATTAAGAGATGAATGACATGTGTCATAGGTAGAAAAGGTTAATTAATTAATAAAATAAATAAAGATTTATTTAATTAATAGAAGAAGTGGGATCAATTAAATAAATAAGATATTTATTTAATCTAGGAAAAGGGTAATTTAAATAAATAAATGTATTTATTTAAATAAGAAATAAGGCTAGAAGAGGATAAATGAATTAATTAAATAAATAAATATTTATTTAATTAATAAAAGAATTAGGCTTAATATAATTAAATAAATAAAAATATTTATTTAATTAGACATGACAATTTTAGGTGTCTACAAATTGTCCTAATTTCTCGCTAGATTGGGGGATTGCCTTAGAAGCTAAGGTTAATTTTGAGCATGTTTCTTTAAGAGTTGAGAAAGAAAACAATTTGATCTATAATATTAATGCTTCTTACATTTAAAAAGATATGTTTATGACTGAAATTGTTAGTCCTAACGAGGTTAAATATGTTGATTTATTATTTAGGACTATTAATGATAACAAGTATCAAATTCTTTATTCTTTACCTCTTTAACCTTGCTATAATGATGGATATAGTACATCACTAATGCTTTTTTGTTGTTGATGGTATGCATGTACTTGAGAAGGAGTGACCTGTACCACGAGTCAACACCTCCAGAAGAAGAAATCATATTGCATGAGCACACACGTATAGTTGCAAACTCACTAAATCAGATTGTATCTTTCTATTATCCTTTGCATTTTGATAATTTTCAGTTTGAATATGATGCTAAGTATAATAAAACATGTTTGTGGATTAACTATGATCATGGAGAGCTGCCACAACTTTTAATTTTTCATAATTTATACCCACAATTTGAACAAAACTTGCCTAAGTTTTAATTTTTTTAAGTACAAAGATGAGTTTTCATTCCTAAGAACGACATGGGGTGGGTTGTTATTGTTGCATGTAATAAAAAATTAGTTAATTTGCAATCAATTTGCTTCTTGTTGTAATTTTTTTGTACATAGTTTATGTTTAGTTTAGTTAGGTAGGTGCCTAGTTAGTTAGTTTCCTTTGTGTTTGAGTAGCTATTTTTTTTTTTTTACTTATCCTTGCTAGTTAGTTGGTTTCTTGGTAGTGTTATATTTTTGTTTTGATTCTCTTTTGGTTAGTTTGGTCCATTTTTTGGATGGTTTCAGCTCTCTATTTTTTTTGCTCTTATTGCTAGGATTATGTCTTATTTTGTAAATTAAATGCACATTTTTAAGGAAAAAGGGCAATGTTTGTATGGGTAAATTATGTAACTACTAATAGTGAGATGTTTTTAGTTATTTCTTGATGGAAAATCAATCATTTTATCAAAAAAATTTGTTTACATCATTTATGTTAGTTGTGTGTTTGTTGGTCAAACTAGAATTAAGGTGATTTTTGTGCCTGAGATGACGCTTTCTTGAAATCTTATATATTATCACACATTAATGCTTCCTAAGTATTATTGGAATAAGTTATTATAGCTGGTTATTGGGTGAAATATATAAAGATTTTTCTTTCCAAGTCATAAACATGGTTTTACTTAGGAGTTGTTTACTCCATAGAGGTTAGCAAGTTTCATTTCTTTCAAGTTGAGAAATATCTATGAGAGAATGTGCCAAAGAAAAAAAAAAATCAAGTTTTATTTCTTGCAAGTTGAGAAATATCTATGAGAGAATGTGTCAAGGAAAAAAAATCAAAAGAAAGAAAGAAAAGAAAAAATGATATATAATGAGAACTCAACTATCTGGGTGATGTGGGCAATCTCTATTGGGGCTATGGATGGCTAGCTAGTAGTAGAGCAAGGCATTGGGTGAGGATAGTGATATCTTTATCGAGACAATTTATGCCTGGCGAACAACAGAGTTATGTCTAGATGATCATTAGAAAGAAAACTCAACTTCAAGTAGCCCAGTCTTTAATTTGTAATTATAAGTTCTTGTGTGCTTAAGGAAGGGTAAAAGAATCAAATGCATAGACATGGATATTAAAAGCATTGGATCTTGTACTTTAATCATTCTTTCTCTTAGTTTTTTCTAGCACTCACATTTCTATTATTATTGACTAAGCTAAGATATTGGGTCTTTGATTAGTTTTCCATCTTCAAATACTCAAGAGAATTTTTTTCTATTTTGGTTGGCATTTGTTGTACCCTTGCACACATGCTCCATACTTTGCATCAACAAAATGGGGA
This sequence comes from Cryptomeria japonica, assembly GCF_030272615.1. Lineage (NCBI taxonomy): Eukaryota > Viridiplantae > Streptophyta > Pinopsida > Cupressales > Cupressaceae > Cryptomeria > Cryptomeria japonica. Next base: position 269,403,704 of record NC_081407.1, on the reverse strand, counting down.
CCCCCTTGTGATTTGATTGGAAGCCCACTTCCAAGTTGGTTTTGGTGCTTGGATGCATTCATTTGATACTGAGTCAATTCATTGCTTACTTATTCATGGATGATTTTGGACTCTTTTGGAAATCAATCTTTGGTCTTTGATTGGCAACATTATGCAAATTTTAGTAGATTCGAGGGAAAGGGTTTTTTGATTATTTTTAAGAGGATTTTTTTTTTGGATCTAACATCCCCCATCCTCAAAAATTTTCCCCCATCCTCAAAAATTTAAGGGATCTCACATCCCCTATCCTTCCAACATCCCCCATCCTCAAAAAATTTGGGGATCTAATATCCCCCATCCTCAAAAATTTCAGGGATCTAACATCCCCCATCCTCAAATTTTTTTGGGATCTAACATCCCCCCATCCTCAAAAACTTGGAGATGTCAAATTCCCAAGCCCAAAATAGGATGTTCACTCCCCAACCCCCAAGACTGTAGGAGAGCATTTTCTTTAGTTAGTTTAGATGTTTTAGAGCTCTAATTAGATTTAGGCTTTGATTTTCAATAAGGTATTTGATCAGTTCTAGTATGGTTGTTTTCAATGCTAATTTAGCTCATTTTATGAAGAGTTGTCAATGTCTCAAGAAAGGATGGTCTTGATGAAGTACAAGTTCAATATTCGATGGAAATGTGATCGATATAGACCTGGGGCACATAGATCTTTGAGATTTCTTGAGGGGGACTTTAAATCCTAATGGAACAGCCACCTAAGCCACTGCATTAGTATGCTCAGTATGGGCAGTAGTCATTGTACTCCCTATATCCTAGTAGTCTTCATAGCTAGTAATGGTTTGTGCAATGAATTACAAGTCAAATGAGAGAAGAGTATGTGGTCCACTAGGAAAAGTTATTTTCAACACTTCTCCTAACACAATAGAAGAATTTTTTTAGATTTCTATACAAGATCACTAGAGTTATAATTGCTCATGGAGAACAATACTAGGACGCTGAAGAGAATCCCATGACATACACCAACAAAAACTGGTAAGGGTAAAGATGGAACCCCAAATTCCATATAAACTCATATTTGGTATACTTGATTGTAAAGGAGCAACATGGGACAATGATATTTTTTATCAACACTTCTCTAAGGTTGTCGCTCATCTATGATAAATATGCTTTGAATTTTAAAAAAGGGCAAACTCAACAAAATAAAAGACAACTGATAGAGCAGTAGATAATATTTTGAGTTTAAACTTCAGTAAACTCTTGTCTGCGTATGGGTTGAATGTGAGCATGTGGGGACATTTTTTTCATCTTTCTCACACTCAAACAAATCCAGTAAACAATAGATTAGTTGTACCAAAGAAAGAGAAAGAAAACCCCACATTTTTTAAATGCAAACGCGTAGCAATGAAAACAATAGTTAAATGGGAGCTCAAATGGTGGGAAAATTAGTTGTTTTCTTTAGCTTTGGCTGCCCAAACCCATCACAAACCTCTTGATAAATTTTCGGGGAGTTGTATCTTTAGTTTTGGAGCAGTTTTGGAATTAATTCTCACTTTTCAATCAATTATGACTCAAAATTTTGCCTAGAAACCTTGGTTTTGGGTTTGCCAAATTGTTTGTTGTAAACTCTATATAAACCCCTCTTTTGTTTGCGATGAGGGGCTACATATTTTGCATAGACATTCTGATGAAATATTAATACAGCTTTGGTGTGAAATTTCTGCTAAATTTTGTTGAATATGGATGAATTTATTTATATTTTAATATTTATGTTTGTGTTAATTGTCAAAGCAACTTGGTAGATGGTATTGTTGATTGTTAAATGATTCAGAAGTGAAGGATAACCACCTTACATGTGCGCATGGGCAATGTTTGTGTAGTTTGATGAATTCTAAAAATCATTCTAATACTTTATTCCTTAGATGATGGCATCGTATTTACATGGATTGTGTTGATATAGTTTATGCAAATGTGATTTCAATCATTGTGGTTTAATCATCCATGCTTTGAATCATGTATTGATCAACACTGTTCGATAGGTTTTGTTTCAAAATTCTTTCTCTAGCCTTCATCTTTTGTGATTTATATAAAATCTCAGATAGATTTGCATATGATAGATAGCGTAGGTTGTATTTTTCAGAATTTCATTTCATTTATATATATATTCTCGAAAAAAAAAATGGCATCCTTGAAAGAGGTCATTGTATTACCAGTAATCAAACTAGTAGACCACCTTGTTACAACACATTTGTTCTTACTGATCTATCCCATGCAGCTAAGACCTAGCCTTCTGAAACCTTGGATATACTTTGGTTACTTTTCAAGAGAAGAAGTTCATCGTGAGTCTCTTGCTGTTGGCCGTGCTAACACCGTCGTCAATAAGAAGGTCATTGATTCATCTGCACTGCACATTTTGCATTGTGATCTTGTTATCGTATTATGCTGATTTCCCTGTGTTTGAGTGCACCATAGGGTGTTTACAAGTGCAATTGGCATGTTAGCCTTGTTTTCTTTAGGATCTTAATTGCTTATGTGAGCGACCCATTTTGTCACTGTAAAGTTCTTTGTTATGCTTAGTGTAATTGGGCAATGTGCTCCTATTGATGTTAAAATAAAGCCGTGCCCACATATATATATATATCCTGAGATCATTGTGCAGCTCAGAAGGTGGGAGTGAAAGTAGCTAGGAGGAGGTCTTGGGTTAGACCCTTCCCAACAACATTTTATAACAAAAAACCACATCACCCACTTTGGAGCAACCACAAGGATGCCACGTGATCTTGTCCATGTGGCACCATTTTATTCGACCTTGCCATGTGTCATTACATCACCTTGCCAGTTGTACTGCCACATCACCCTACCATATTATCATGTTGACATCATCTGCCATATGTCACCTCCTGAGATTGTCACGTGTCAACAGCAGAGACTGCCACGTCAGCATCCATATAGCCCAGTCAACGTATTTCTCGAGAATTTCGACCGGCCATAATAGGGAGAATTTAATTTGGATTTCTTGAAGCAATGGGCTTAGCAAATCATTCTTACAAACAAGTTGTCCAATTTCATTTAAAAGCCAATGGAAGCAATGCGTAGTTAAACAATCTTTGCCCAAGTTCATCTTTGTAATATCTTTTAAAAAAAACTGAATTATTATTAATATGCCTAAATCAACTATCTTCATTCAAACTAATTATTATTAACATGCCTAAATTCAACTATCTTCATTCAAACTAATTATACTATTTCTAATCTTTGTGGCAATGACTTAGTTGTTGTATTTATTTGCAAGTTTTGAAAATGTGTTCATTTGTATAGCTCAATTTAACCTTCTAAATAGTTTAACGATAGCTACATTTTCATTAATAATCAAAAGAAAATTCAAACATAGGAAAAAAAAGAATAAATTATGTTTAACCATAAATTACCCTAGACTATTTAGTTTGACTTATAAAAGATCATTCCTATATTATCTCTTAAAAAGTGTATAAATTAATTAAAAAAATAGGTTACGTCTTAATGTTTTGACATTTATTCAATTCCCATTATTAACACAGATTCATTAGGAGTGCAAAAGAAGAAGAAGCATCAATCAAAATCTTGCATTGAAGAACAATATTGTAATCCACAATTTTAAATCAATAATTTCATGCTTCACTAGCTATCTATTACTGATATATTTTTGTTTACATTGAAATATAGCCAAAACCTCTATAAGTTTTTCTCCTTTCAACAATTCGCATCTTCCTTAATAGGATATGTGTTTCAAACCTTTACAATAATGAGTAGGAACCTTCCAACATTTCAAATGAGACATAATATTGGAAAGAATAATTAGGAATCTATGGAAAAATAATTCACCACCATGTGTTAGCATTCAATGATATTATGCAAAATTATAAGGTATTACCTTAAAAAATTCTTTTGTAGACAAGGATACAAAATTGTTGAAACATGGCCAAATTCATTGTATAAAAAAAAGAGGAGATACCATATTGAAATTGGCATTCGCCATCAACCTTATCGTTGAAGATGATTAAGCATTGAAGCATTTCATGAAGGTCCCTACTATGACACCTTTGATGAATAATTGTGTGTTGCATTATCTATTTTATATTAATATTGAGAAAATTTTAAAGTATTTAATATGCTTATGAGAATAAAGATCTCCCTTGAATAAATCCTCTTCATCTAATTTTAATAATCAAAATACCTACCATTATATGAAAAATATGGACAATCATAGAAATGCATACTTAATCCATAAAAGACAAAAAGACAAATCATTAGACCTCTACATACATCGTAAAAGGGTTTGTCATATCCAATTTAGAAGTAGTAAATCCCCACCTACTCAAATATACATAATTGAATCACAACATTTAACTTTTCTATACTATTCGAGGGGAAGAAATGTATAAGACATTCAAATCCATATTGTATAAGGTATATGTCACCCCTACAACAAATTATAAATATGTAACTGGAAAAACAAGTAGTTTATACAAGGGCTTTAAAAAAAATTAAGTCATCATTCCTCCATTTTAAATATACAATTCATAGAGGAATTATAGGTAATTGCACCAAGATGGGAAACTAAAAGGGGTCTCTTCTTCTCTCTCCCTCTCTTATTGTTCCTCTCCCCTTTCTATCTATTCTTTGGTTCACTTCCTCTTCACCAAACCCTCTCTCTCTTCCCCTTCCTAAGTTTCTCTCTTTATCCATCTTAACATCTCCCTCCATGCCTCATTTCCCTTCTCTCTCTCTCTCTCTCTCTCTCTCTCTCTCTCTCTCTCTCTCTCTCTCTCTCTCTCTCTCTCTCTCTCTCTCTCTCTCTCTCTCTCTCTCTCTCTCTCTTTCTCTCTCTCTTCCTTTATCTCTCTCACCTCTATCTCTTCTCCTAGGTCTCTCACCCCTCTCTCCCTAGTCTCTAGGTGTCTCATCGCTATATTTAAACCCTCTCTACTTAATTCCCACTCTCTCCACATCTCTGATTTCATCCTTACCCATATTTCTCTTTTTGTGAAATTCTTTCTCATTTTATTCTCCCTCTGCTCCTCATATATTTATCTGTCTCCTATCTAGGTCTTTATCTCACTCCTTGTCTACCTCTCCCTCCCTCCTTCCTTAGCACTGTCTTTCTTTTTGTTCTTCTCTCTCCCTTCCTTGTATAGGGTTTAGGTAATAGGGTGTAGAATATAGGGCTTAGGGTAAAGGATTAAGGGTATAGGATTTAGGGTAGAAGATTGATGGTACAAGGTTAAGGGTACACAGGTTTGAGGATATTGCAAGTATTGATACTCCCCTCCAGCTCAATTTCCATTTCTCTTTTCTCTCACATCTCTCTCTCCACTATCTAGGCCTCTCCCTCCATTTATTTCTCTATCCCACTGTATCTTCCTATTCTTCCTTACCCCTACATCTATCTCCCTCTCCTAGTCTCTCTTATTCTCTCTCTCCATTGTCAAGCTTGTCACCTCTCCCTCTATAGGTCTATCACTTCATCCCTCTTCACCTCTCAAACTCTTCTTCTTCATCTCACATTACTCATCTCTCTCTGTCCTCCTCTACATCTATCACCTTTTCTTTCTCTATAGATCTCACCTCTATATATCTTCCCTCACTAGCTCTTTCCCTCATTCTCCACCTTTATTACCACCCTTTCTCCCTTTCTCTCTTTATGGAATTTTCTGTCTCATTTTATTCTTTCTCTCCTTTGCCTATCAAACTCTCCCTCCTTCCCTCCCTTCTATAGGGTTTAGGGTAAATAGGGTTGAGGGTATTTCCCATGTCTATACTTTCCTATATCTCTCCCTCTACCTTTCCCTCTCTTATCTCTCTCACCTCTATTTCCCCCACCTTTCCCCTCTCTATGTCTCACCCTCTTTTCGTCTCTCCCTCTCTATCTCCCCTACCTCCTCCCCCATCTCTTTCTCACTCTCCCCTACTATCTCTTATTCCATCCATCTATCTCTCTATCTATCAATCTCTCTTCTCTCTTCCCTCTCTTGATCTCTCCCACCCTTTCTTCCAATCCCTCTTTCTATCTCCCCCATCCTCCTTACAGGGCCATATTTATCTCAATCACACAATCTCTCTCTCTCTCTCTCTCTCTCTCCATTGTCCAAGTTATCACCTCTCCTTCCAACTGTCTCCTTCTATCCTCTCTAGGTTTCTCTCTCCCTCCCTCTCCACCTTTCTACCTATCCATCCATGTCTCATTACCCACCTCTCTATCCCTCTCTATCTATCTCTTCTTCCTCATCTAGGCATCTCACCTCTCTCTCCCCTCTATGTATCTCAACCATCCCCTCTTACCCCTCTCCCTTTATGAACTCTCCTTATCTTCTCTCTCCCCTCTCTTCTCTTACTCTTCCTTCCCTAGGTTCCTTCCTCCATCTATGTCCATCTCTCTCTCTCTCTCTCTCTCTCTCTCTCTCTCTCTCTCTCTCTCTCTCTCTCTCTCTCTCTCTCTCTCTCTCTTCCCCCCCCCTTGTGATAGTTTTCTCACTCCTTCCCTCTTCACCTCTCTACCTCACCATCCACATCTCATTACCCACCTTTCACTATCCCCCCCCTCTCTCTCTCTTGCTCCATTTTGGTCTCTCATCTCTATATATATCCCATCTCTAGTTTTCTTGAATTTGATCACTAGATCTTACAGAGTTGGATTTTGTTCGTGGACATGTTCATCTACCCTATCCTAAGTCCACAAGATGTTTGGATGTTTTTCTAGAAAGTTATCGCTTCTAGAATTTGAGACAATTTTCTGGATTGGAGCATCAGAATTGCTTGGACCTATTTGTTATTAGTGAATCCTGCAGATCACTTTCATAGCTTGCAGAGCTTTAGTTCATTGTTTTCAATGTTCCTTGGTGTGCAGATGACCCTCCCTTTGGTCTGCACTTCATTCTATGTATTTTTTAGAGGGATCTCTTTGACGAAGGCCAAACTTATTGTTTTACACATTACATCTTGTTCATTGACATTTGTTGCATCTTGGGCCGACGTGGATCATTCTTGATCATATAAATCAATATAGTTGAGAATTTAGAAATTAGGTTTTAGAACATAGAAGATAGATCTAAAGGTTAGGAGTTCTAGAGTTTGATCACATTCTTGCTTGAGCCTAGATATTGTAATTGAGCATGTATGTAATTAGGCCTGTGTGCCGAATCTTTTAAGCTCACATGTTGTCGGTAATTTAAAATTTATTTTTAATGATATAATAGAGTTTATTTCACATTGCCTCCATCATGATTGTGTTGCTTCTATTTTGTAACTCTTGTTGCACGGTCCAGACTATTCTCCTTGAGGACTCTCCTGCCACTGTACCAAGTGGTATCAGAGCGAGTTTTTTTCTGGAGATTGTAGAGTCTTGTAAGATTTGTTGTGGGGTGGTGGATTGTGGATCTACCCTGCAGCTGTAGAGGACTGGCATACAAATGGCCTGGAAAAATGCCAGAGGTGGTGGAGAACATGGAAATGTAGACCCTGTTGTGATCAAAAAGTTGAATGGAATTGAGGCTTGATTGGAAGCATTGTTGAAATGGCCCAAAGAAGAGATTGACATATTAAAAATGCGAGTGAAGATGAGGAAGAAGTAGTTGGAGAACAAGGAATGAATCCACTGGTAATTGAATTGGATGAAGAAAGATTTATAAGAGCATTGTCTAGAGAGAATACCAAACCACATTTTACCCCACCAGATTATGATGGCAAGTTGGATTCAGATAATTGCTAGATTGGATCACAAAGATGGAAAAGTATATTGATTTTGAAGGCACCGCTGAAGATAGGAAGGTGAGATATTATTGCACTAAGTCGAAAGGTCATGCATCTCTTTGGTGGGAACATTTCTAGGTTGATAGAAAGAGAAAAGGCAAAGAGAAGATTAAATATTTCGAGTGGATGGTTAGCAAATTGAAGTTCATGCCAACTGATTATAAAATAAATTTGTTTCAAAATTGTATCATCTAAAGTAGAAGGAATCTAGTGTGAAGGAGTATACTAAAGCATTCTACATGTTGAATATCAGATCCGGACATACTGATCATGAGATTGAACAAGTTGCTAGATATCTGAATGGGTTGCAGATGTTTATATAGGATGAACTCATTCTAATCAAGTTGAAAAGTGTTGAAGAAGCTTACCAATATGCCTTGAAAGCAGAGGAGAAATTGAACAAAAGACATGAGAAAAAGAAAAGAGATAGAGGAGGAAGATTTCAAGGATGAAGAGGAAGAATATATTTCGGAGGAAAAGGAACCTGAGTGGATTAGAACAAAGGCAAGGAAGCTAAAAAAGATAGAAGTTCATACCGGAAGGATGACATAAATTTCTACCAGAGAAGAGAACCTAATGGATACCGGAATGAGGGTTATGGAAAATATGACAGAAGATAGGATAAAAGAGTGTTTAGAGGAACCTACTTCAAGTGCAGAGAAAATGACATATTGTTTTTTAATGTAATAAGGTAGAGAGCACTGGAAGAGAAGCATTGGTAGAAGAAGAGCATACCAGATCAACTAATAAACGTAAAGATGGAGTTTTGTTGGTGATGAGAGCTTTGTGTCATACTGGAGATGATGAAGAGCCCTTGTTGAGGAGGAATTTGTTTAAGACCAGATGTAAGGTATCTAGTAAGTGTTGTAAAGTCATTATTGATAGTGGTAGTTCAAATAATCTTGTTTTGGAGGAGTTGGTGAATAAGCTGAAGTTGGAGAGGTTGAAGCACCCTAAACCTTATAAGATAGCATGGATTTAGGATGATCATAAGATACTAGTAAGTGAAAAATGTTTGGTGAAATTGAAGATTGGATCTTATCATGATGAAGTTTCATGTGATATTATTCCTATGGATATTTATCATATCTTGTTGGGTAGACCTTGGTAGTTTGATAGATAGGAAATACATAATGGGAGAAAGAATATATACACTATTGTTGCAAATGGGATGAACCAAATGTTGTTACCCTTGGAGGAGCCACTGAAATTTGCAGTTAGTACAAGTGCTAGAATTTGTTTGGTGAATGGAAGGAAATTCAAGGATGGGATGAGACATGAGAATGTGTATTTTTCCTTAGTTCCTAAGAAGGCTAAGAATCCAAAGAATGAAGAAGAACAACCGAAAGAGATAAAGGACTTACTGATAGAGTATGAAGATATCATTTTAGATAATTTACCTGATGGATTACCCCATGTGAGAAGTATCAGTCATTGCATGGACCTAATTCCCAGAGCTAGTTTACCTAACAAAGTAGCACACCAGATGACACTGACAGAGAATGAGGAGCTAAATAGACAAGTCCAGGATTTGTTGAAGATAGGTTTGATCAGATAAAGTTTGGGTCCTTGCACAGTACCAATAGTGTTAGCACCTAAGAAGAATGGAGAATGGAGGATGTGTACTGATAATAGTGAAGTACCGATTTCCCTTGCCTAGGATAGATGGACATAATGGATTGTTTGAGTGGAGACAGATACTACACAAAGATGGAATTGAAGAGTGGATAGCATCATATCAGAATCAGAGAAGGAGATGAGTGGAAGACAACATTCAAGATAAATGAAGGACTATATGAATGGTTGGTGATGTCATTTGGATTGACTAATGCAATGAGTACCTTCATGATGTTGATGAATGACATATTGAATAAATTATTGAGTAAGTGTGTTATTGTGTACTTGGATGACATTTTGATTTTCAGTAAGAGAAAGGCGAACGAATGTTGCATTTGAGACAAGTTTTGGAGAGATTGAGAGAAGAGAATTTGTTGATAAACATTAATAAGTGTAGTTTCATGAATGAAGAGTTAGTCTATTTTGGATTTGTGATATCTAAAGATGGATTATAGATGGATGCTAAGAAGGTAAGAGAAATTGTTGAATGGCCCACACCAGAAAGAAATGGAGAGGTAAGATCATTTCATGGAATGGCTAGTTTCTATCGGAAGTTTATTAGAAATTTCAATTCAATTTGTAGCCCTATGATAGAAGTAATGACATGCGATAGAAAGGATTTCAATTGGATAACTAGAGAAAATAGGAGCTTTGATTTGTCGAAGAATAAGTTGACTGAGCAGCCTATGTTGGCTTTACCAGATTTCAGTAAAATATTTCAAGTGGATTATGATGCAAGCGGGAATGCAATTGGAGCAGTGTTAAGTCAAGATGGAAGACCGGTAGTTTATTTCAGTGAGAAGTTGAATGATGCATGGAGGAGGTATTGAGTATATGATCAGGAGTTCTATGCCAAAGTTCAAGCATTAAATAAGTGGAGACAGTATTTGTTGCCTAAGGAGTTTCTGTTGTATACTAATCATTAAGCTTTACAATATTTGAATAGTCAGAGTAAGTTGAATCAGAGTCACATGAGATGGGTGGAGTTCTTAAAAAGTTATACCTTTTTTTTGAAGCATACAAGTGGGAATTCAAATAAAGTTATTGATGCATTGATTAGAAGGAGAAATATGTTGATAGAGATGAGAGTGGAAGTATTGGGTTATGAGGAATTGAAGAACTTTTTTGAGGATAACCTAGATTTTGTAGAACCTTGGAAGGCTTGTAAGGAACCATTTATGGTGGACATAATTAAGTGGTTAGATTATTTCATTCAATATGAGATGTTGTTCAAAGGAGTTCGATTGTGTATACTTAGGAGTTCTATGAGGGAGTGTCTGATAAAGGAAAAACATAGTGGAGGATTAGTTGGACATTTTGGCGTTGACAAGATAGTGGCATTGATTAGTGAGAATTAATTTTGGCCTCAGATTCATAAGGATCTCTGGAGATTTGTGCAAAGTTGCATAATTTGTCAACTTGCAAAAGTTGGTAGTTAGAATGTTGGATTGTATAAGCCTTTGACAATTTTTGAAAGATCTTGGGAGGCCATAAGCATGGATTTCATACTTGGATTACCTAAGACACAAATAATAAATTATTCTATATGTCTGGTGGTTGATAGATTCTCAAATATGACACATTTCATACCTTGTAAGAAGACAATAGATGCAGTGCATGTTGCTGACCTATTTTTCAAGGAAGTGGTGAGGTTAGATGGATTACCTAAGAGTATAGTTTCAGATAGAGACACTAAGTTTGTTGGATATTTTTGGTGGACACTTTGGAAGAAGATGAAGACAAATTTGAAGTTCAATTATACTTTTCACCCATAAACTGATGGATAGACAAAGGTAGTGAAAAAAAAGTTTGGGAAATTTGTTAAGATGCTTAGTTGGAGAGAAAACCGAAAGTTGGGACTTGATTCTTGCACAAGCAGAATTTGCCCACAATAATTCAGTGAATAGGAGTATCAGAAGAACATCTTTTGAGATTGTTACAGGAACACACCCTAGAGGCATATCAGAATTAAGAGACATTAGTACTATAGGTAAAAGGAGTGCAGAAGTAGAATAATTTGTAGATCATATGAAAATGGTACATACTTGGGTCAAACAACATCTGGAGGACATGAACATCAAGTATAAGGAGAAATCATATGAGAAGAGGAGACATAAGGAATCTGAAGTTGGCAATGAAGTGATGGTGTATCTGAGAAATAAGAGATTTCTAGTTGGAACCTATAATAAGTTACAAATGAGGAAGTTTGGACCTTGTAAGATCTTGAGGAAATTTAGTTCCAAAAATGCATATGAAGTGGAGTTGCCGCATAGTTTGGGTATTTCACCTATATTCAATATTGTCGATCTACATTAGTAGCATGAGGCCAAATTCAATGAGGACAATGTAGAAAACTTGGAAAAGCAGATACCCCAGAGGTAACTGGATTAGATTGAAGATATTTTAGATAGTAGGATTGGGCATAGCACTCGGAGCAACCAATACAAAGAGTATCCTATGAAGTGGAAAGGAAGACAAGTTGAAGATTCATCATGGATTTATCAGGCTGAGGTAGACTGTCTTGGCTTGAATCCTTTGACCCCAGCAAAGTGAGGGACTCACTTTTTTTGAACAACCTTAGATGTCTGATGCAGGAGCATCCCTAGTTCTAGGCAATCTTGCATCAACCAAAAACATTTTCTTTTTATTTTTCTTTCTGTTTTGCAGTTTTAGTATTTCTTTTTGCGTTTTCTTGAATTTGATAATTAGATCTTATGGAGATGGATTTTTTTCATGGACATGTTCATCTACCTTATCCTAAATCCATGAGATATTTGGATGTTTTTCCAACAATTTATCGGTTTCGTAATTTGATACAATTTTCTGGTTTGGAGCATCAAAACTGCTTGGACCTATTTGCTATTGGCGAATCTTGTGGACCACTTCCATAGCTCGCGAAGCTTCAATTCATTATTTCCAATGTTCCTTGGCATGTGGTTAGCCATCCCTTTGTTCCGCACTTTATTCTATGGATTTTTTGAAGGGATCTCTTTGACCGAGGTTGACCTTGTTGTTTTACACATTACATCTTCGTCATTGAGATTTATTTTATCTTGGGTGAATGCGGATAATTCTTGATCATATAAATCAATGTAATTAAGCATTTAGAAATCAGTTTTTAGAACATAGAAGGTAGATCTGAAGGTTAAGAGTTTTGGAGATGGCTCTCATTCTTGCTTTGAGCCCAGATATTGTAATTGAGAATGTATGTAATCAGGTCTATGTACCGAATCTTGTAAGCTTGCATGTTGCCAACAATTTGTAATTGATTTTCATGATATAATAAATTTTGATCCACATTGGCTCCATCATGATTATGTTGTTTCTCTTGTGTAACTCTTGTTGCACGATCCAGACTGTTATCCTTGAGGACTCTCCTATCATGACTGCAACATTACCTCTCCCTCTACTAAATATATGGTACAAGGTTTAGTGTATATAAACTATTTAGGGTATAAGGGTATAGGTTTTAGGGAATAGGGTGTAGGATACAAGGTTTATGGTATAGGGTTGTAGATATAGGGTTGATGTTTAATTCCTTTATTGGTACTTCTCTTTTTATTTCCCTCTCCCTCCCTCTCTTCTCTCTCTTTTCCCTATCTAGGTCTCTCCCTCCATCCTTACTCCCATATCTATCTCACTTCCACACTCTCTCTTGTACTCGCTCCCTCTCTTATTCTCTCTATTTATTATCTAGGTCATCACCTCTCTCTTCCACCTACTTTCTCTCTCTCCTCCCTCTCTAGGTTTCTCCCCTTTCCTCTTTGTTTGTGTCACTAACAACCTATCTCTATCCCCCTATATCTATCTCACCCCTCTATTTCCCCATCTATGTCTTTGACCTATCTCCCCTCTTAGAGGTATCTCACTCTTTATTAGTCTCTTATGTTGGGGAGAGAGGAAGGAGTGAGATAGAAGGGGATAGAGAGAGTTTTGTAATGAGACACAGATGGATAGGCAAGGAGGTGGAGAGGGAGGAGAAATGGTGGGTGGGAGAGAGGTGACAACCTAGACAATGGAGAGAGAGAGAGAGAGATAATAAGAGAGGGAGAGAGAATAAGAGAAGAATTTTTTTGAATTAATGGAAAACCAAAGATAATGAACCCATATACACCTAAAAATGGTCTGAAGATAGTTAATTAAATACGTAGTTATTTGATTAATTCCCCTTCCCAATTAATTGAATTCACAAGAAATTTGATTAATTTCTCTATTCATCTACTAGTAAATAAATCGACATGATTTATTTACATAGTTCATTTTATATCCCCCTTTGATTAATTTATTCTAATTTAATTAATGTCCCCCCATATTAGTCAATTCTTCTAATCCCTAATTAAAATTAACAAAGTCAAGTTTGTTGAGATAATTATCATTTTCCAATTATTTGAATTTCTAAATTCAAATGAGCACATGGCTCCTGACTTTTAACCACCTAACCTAGCCATCCCCTAACCTAACCCATTCCACCTAATCCTAGGTTTAACTAACCCTATCCTATCTTGTACATCCTAACCTCCTTATCCTAACCTCCTATGGTGTGGATATTCTCCCCTCGAGACACATGGCACTTTTGCCATGTCTCCTCCCTTGGACACTTGCCCTCTCATGAGCAAGGCTCCTTGACACTTGTCACCACAAAGATGACAAGTGTCCCTTCCTCCAACCTCATCTCCAACTTCCTCAATCTTGGCCCATGATATCTTTAGATCAGATTTGGACCGTTGATTCCTACCACCTCAATTTTGGCCTTGGAATTCCTATAAATATCCCCATTTTGGAGAAAAAAGGATCCCTTGCATTCATAGCTTTAGCATCATTACTATAGGTAGTTTTCATTTCAATCATCTAGTAATTAGCATTTTGGATTAATCATAGCGTTGCATTTTATATCATTTGCATAATCAATCATGATCAAGTAGCTACTCAACTCTTGAACTTTTCCACTTTGGAGGTCATTACTCCACTGAGAGTCAATCAATTCAACACCTTCAAGGTCCTCAAGAATAGAGGAAAATGGGACATTTCAAGGAAGGCTTATGGTTTGAAATTTTAATCTAGTTTCAATTAAGCTTTTCATTTATGTTTTATTGTCTCATTATATGTGTATGCCCTTCTTATATACCATATTTTTAGCATCACATTAATTGGCGCCCACCGTGGGGTCTAGCCCCTTTGATCTTTAACAAGTTTGCTTGCAGGAAATTTCATTGATAGGTTGATTAGCTCATTCAGAGTGCAGATTAGCTATCTTGGGCTCCCAAATCGCATTCTTGGCTCTATTGTAGTGTTCCAGCACCTCAAATGACATTTTTGGGAGACTTCTCAACTTCTCAAATGATATTTTTCTATACTTTAGTGCTTTCAGTCTGTACTTGAGCATTTTTGGTATGTATTGTGGCATTTTTGGTACATTTGTCAGTGTTTCCAGTCTATTTGACAATGTTTTTGGTGTGCAGAACAACATTTTTGGTGTGCAGAGCAGCATTTCTAGTGTGCAGAGTAGCATTTTGGGTCCATTTGGCAGCATTCTTGGCACATATGATGGCGTTCTTGGTCAATTTGATGGTGTTTTTAGTATTTTATTGATTTTGCAAATATTGTATGTTGCATTCCTTATTTCTTCTTGTGGATTGTCATTTTCTCGAACCTAATTTGCAGATTATTGGTTTTGTAGGTACTTATTTTGCTGTGAAAGACCGGAGTCATAAACCATTTCGCCATCAAATAATGTAGTATAAACTACTAACTTTGTTTGTAGCCACGGGATTTTGCACTCATTTTTGTTAAATTAGGCACATAGACTAATTACAATGGAAATGAACAAACATGTCTTATGTGTTTTGATGATAGGTGAGTATGCTCTCACCTTTCTTAGGTGATAAAAAATCTAGACTCATCTTTTGCTTTCAATAGTGCATATCTTTAGCGGGCCTTCCCTCCCAAGGAGCCTATAAGGCCAAAGGCATTAAGGTCGGTGAGAGGGGAACGACCCAAGTGCGAACAACTAATGCCAAGTACTCCAACCCCTATAAAATAAAGACATGATTTGATGAAAATCAATTCAACGACAGTGATCGGGAATAGCTCTCCTCCATACCTTTGGGTATATCAAACCTTGGTTTTCAAGGTTGGGAGACCTCTTAATTGAGTTTATACCCAGACGCACCAAATGGATCCCTTACTAATTCCAATTAAAATTAGAAGCTACCTGGTTTACCTCCGAACATTATTAAATTCTTAGTGCATGGAGGGGGAATAATCTCTCCTTAAGATACTCACCATATGTCCCTCTTGAGCATATGTGCAAACTCCCCTTTTGAGACCTTATTGCTAGGCTCATAATGGGGCTCTACTAGCTTTCACAAAGGCAAAAACACGAGCGCCCTTTAGGGGGTAACAAGGTTGTGTGAGCTAACAGGGTACCAAGTTGTGGGCTAAGAACTAATAATGAAGCCAATCTCCTTAGATAGACTGATTGATGTGTTTTCCATTGTTCAAAACCCATGAAAACTTGGGCTTTCTTTAAAGCTTCTTGAACATACACTTTATGTGTCCTTTGGGACAAAAATACAATCTAAACTCTATGTTTGTAAGTCAAGTCAAGATCTCATCCATTAAACTACAACAAAAATTACAAACTCAAACTTCTAATTGTCAAATTCACAAGTTTCACAACAAATTAGCTCTTTCAGTCCAAACAACAACTTTGTGGTGCAAACACTCACACCTATGGTCCAAACAATCGCACTTTTAGTCCAAACAGTCACATTCACATTCCAAACATTAGCTCTTTTAGTCCAAATAGTAGCTCTTTCAGTCCGAACAATCGCACCTACGGTCCAAGCAGTCTCACCTTAAGTCCAAACGTCAGCCCTCTTGGTATGAATTTAAACTTTCTCATATTTCAACATTAACTCTCCAAGGTTGAGCACATCAGAGTTTCTAGTCTAAACAACAAAGTTCCTGGTCTAAACAGCAGAGTTCCTGGTCTAAACAACACAGTCCTTAGTCTAAACAATAGTTGTCTTGGTCTAAAGGTCAGCTCCCTTGGTCTAATCAACAACTCGTTTGAGTTGAATGTCAAATTGCTCATGTTGTAGCATTAGCTCTCCTAGTTGGTACTTGTTAGGTCTAAATATCAGTTCTCTGAGTCTAAAAATCACAAAGTTGGGTCAAAATTGCAATCTCCTAAGTTCAAACACTTAATTTGCTGATTACACACATCATTATTTTGAACTTTAGAGTCACTGCATTGCAGAATAGGGTGTTTGGTCTATTTCTCAGTGTTTCTCGTAAGTTTATCAGCATTTTTGGTCATTATAGCAGCATTTATGGTAAGTTTGTCAGTGTTTCTAGTTAGTATAGCAGAGTTCTTGGTCATTTTGTCAGCGTTTTTTGTAAACTACACCAAAATTAGAAAACAAAAACAACCCATTTCTCAGACAGTCAAACATAGAGACTAGGTCATCTTCTTGGGTCATTCAATTAGTTTATCTTCTGTCAAAAAAGATTCATGACTAGGCATGCTAAAGGTTCTCAAGTATTCACCTCAAACAAGTTTAAAGATCTAACACCTTAAAGTGCAACATCACATTTTATTTGATAAACTGATTGTTCAAACATAGTTTCTCATTAGGATCTATCATCCTTTATCATGAAACTACAACGCCTAATCAGAATAACCTCTTTCTTTACTATAGGATATATCATTCTTATTGAGCTTGGTCATATCAAAAATCACAAAATTTTCACTGCAAAAACTAAGATAGAAAAACTTGCCAACAAACAAATACTTGAAAAGATCATTTTCCTCAACAATTGATCACTTATTGCGACACATTACTAAAGATTTAAATCTCGCAAAACATTCAAAACACGTGTATGCCCATTCTAACCAGGGCTCAAAGACAAAAGATTGCAGAAACATAATTAGAAACATTTGAAATAACTGAAGATTATAGAAACATGGAACACGAAGATGAAATATAAGTTGAAGAGGAAATAACAAAACAACATGTCAGAGACATCAAAAAAGATCCTCAATTCGATAAATTTATGGAGAAAATATTGGAGGGAGAAAAATAAAAATATTTCCTAATGTTAGCAATATCTGGCGCTACACTCCCCCAAGAATTTGATGTGAACAAATTGACACAAAAGAGAAGTGACCCCCCCCCCCCCTTAATAATGAACAATATGAGGATATTTTTGGTCTAAAAATTAATGACACGTCAATTCCTAGTAACACCAGAGCCAATGTGGAAACTTACATTCCCAAAAGGGATGACATAGAAATTCTAAATAATGTTCAATCCAATGAGGATACAAGAAGGGGTAGAGATGGTATAAGAAGAGATCAAATCCTCCTAGAATGCAAAATCATGATTATACAAGAACAAATCATGTTGATAATCCTATCACAATTCTCACACAACAAATACAAACACTACAAACACAAATTCAAGATATGCAGAGAGGAAATGTTAGAAGATACTCACTTCAAGAAATTTGTCCTTATCCATTCGACAAAAATCTAAACATGATACCATTTCCTATAGGTTTTAAAACTCCCAGATATGAAAAATATGATGGAAGCACTGACCCCCAAGATCATATATGGGAATTTTGCACAATGAGTATGGAGTTTGCACATGAGGATACCTACTTGATGAGATTATTTCCAAAAAGCTTAACTGGACTAGCTATGGAATGGTTCTCCAAACTTCCACCTAGAATCAGATCATTCTCAGAATTGGTGGATAAGTTTGTTTCACAATACTCTTACAACATACAACATGAAGTAACAATGCTAGACCTATGTAATGCCAAACAAAAGAGTGGAGAACCTTTCATGACATTTTTACAGAGATGGACATGGTTAGCTTCACGATATTCTCGTACAGTGCCAGAGTATGAAAAAATGGACATTTTCATTGACAACCTAAATGATCAAATGAGTTATCATCTTAAAATGAAAGGACATCAAAGTTTTGGAAAGATGATTGATAATGGAATTAAAATGGAGGAAGCCATGATAAAGAAGGGTGAGTTGAAAATATTCAAAGGAGGTCATCCTCCTAACAACACTAACAACAACAACAATGATAAGCCAAAGTTTTGGAATAGAAATCGTAATGTCATCAATGATGGGATAGTGGATAAAAACAATGTGAAACCAAAACAACTGGTCTTTAATTTATCCAATCACTCAGCAACGGCTCAACAAAACAACAATCACCAAAAAGCAACTATCAAAAATTTCTTTCGAAGGCAATTTACAAACATTGGTGAACCCCTTGGATCCGCATTAAAAATGCTTCTCAAAAAAAAATTGATTACTTTACTAGAAGAAAGAAACTTTGAACCCAAGGTAAAAGCTGCTTGGTGGAATGACAACCATTATTGTGATTTCCATCGAAACAAAGGACACCAAACAGATGCTTGTCAACGATTAAAACATGTCATCCAAGATTTGATTGATAATGGAGTGATAATTGTGGATGGACATACAACAAATGAATCTCACAAAGCTTTTGAAAATCCACTTCCTAACTATGAGAAGGGTGAATCATCAATAGCATAGAACGGTAAAGGTAAAGCAAAGGTAAAATATGCTCATGCATATGACAATGTGGTAAATGTGATCGTGGTTAAAGAGCAACAAAATCAAGAACCCACTCATGTTATCACATGAAGCAAAGCCAAAGTGGTTTTGCCGGGTCCGACAACAAACATGTCATCCACTACCAAACAATACAATCTAGTGGATCAATTACAAAAAACACCTGCACAAATATCCATCTTAGATCTTTTAAATCTTTCACTTGCACACAAAGAAATTCTAGAAAGAGCATTAGTAGATACAACAGTGTCCAAAGATCTTGATATAGATCAATTCCAAATTATGGTGAGACACCTCACAACCCCTCACTACTTATCATTTACCGAAGAAGATGACATATCCTTGCAACATCCCCATAACTCTCCCTTGCATATTGAAGTCCTCATTCACAAGACACATGTTAAATGTGTCCTAATAGATGGCGGAGTTGGCTTAAATATTTGCTCATTGAGTCTTGTCTGTGCTCTAGGTTATTCAGAAGATGCAGTTGATCCCCAGAAAAAGATTACCATCAAAGCATATTATAAAGAAGAGCGTTCCTCTAAAGGAATTGTGATATTATCCATTAGAGTGGGACCTTTGCAGAAAGACATAGCATGCCAAGGTCTAGACTTGGACTTATCATACAACATACTCTTGGGAAGACCTTGGATACATGACATACAAGCTATTCCATCCACATATCATCAGTGCCTAAAATTTCCCTACAACGGGCAGGGTGAACTCACAATACTGGTTCCCACTTTTTGACCAACTTTGACACTTAGATGAACATTTTGAAAAAAACCTTCACTTTCCAACACCTATAACTTTTAAACCGTTAATAATTAGAAGATGATGTAAACTAGTGATTTGTACCATCTTGTTTGTAGATTCTAAATATGTTTTTTTTTAAATTTTTTTGAATAAAAATTTATTGATTTTTCCATCTCCCTCAAAAAATTTTTTTTACAGCAAACAACATTTTTTAAGAGTGATGTGCATCCCGAAACAGATAAATTTTTTTCTATAAATGATAAAAAAATAATTCTTTTGTATTTTGGTTTGTAACATCAATACCAAGAGCATGCAACTGGTTTGATAGTGATATGTTGAATATTTTTCATTTTATTAAGTTTTGAAGTCCGATTAATTATAATTTAGATATAGGTGTACATTTGAACACATAACTTGTTCTATATATATTAGGATTCAAATTTTTTTTTTGTTGGAAAGAAGACATCAATACCTATTGCATAGATATTTTTCAGAATTTTTTTGAATTAGTTTACTATTTTTCCCAAGGCATTGAACAAAGAAGTTTATGTTCAGTTAAAAACCTACATTCATAAGAAATAAAATAAAAATATATTAATTAAATTAAATATATTAAAAATTATACTATCTGGAAAGCTTATAATAAGGACTAAATACTTAAAAAAAAAATCTATATGAATTCATTGGACTCCTCAAAAGCTAATGTAAAATTGGTTTTTAATCAACATCTGATAGATACAAAGGAGACTCAATTGCAAGTATGATTTAGAAGTAGAGAGGTTATATCCAATAATTTTTTATCTAAGAGCCTTTGATCTAACTCTCTTCAATTAATTATTTTAATTGGGACCTCTTAAAGCTTAAATCATTATATTTTCTAAAAAAATTACGATTTTAGCAAAAATCAAGATGTACCAAAAAGTGGGAACCAACATTGTGAGTTCACCTAATAGGAAATCTCGATTTCGGTAGATTCAAATCCATTTAAGTATTGTAGTAATCTCAAACCATCTTTAGATGTCATTGTAACTCATAATAGGGAGGCATCATCTTCAAACACGCAAACTAAAGAAAAATCATTTGCCTCAATTTTGTCAAGTATGGAAAAATAAATGTAGCTAAGAGATCGAGGGAAAGAAGAATATTCAATATCCCAATGACCACTTTCTCCTAAATCCTATGAAAAATCATCAAACTCTAAACAACAACCAATTGTGAAACATCTTCCAATATTTGATGGAGCATTTGTTAGTGCTAGGACCTTATCAGAGGAAACATAAGAAAAAGATGTGCTATAGTGGCTATACAAGGATGAAGAAGTCCAACAAAAGATCAGCAATGTCAGAATACCACTGAAAAGTATGGAAAAGGATTTAACATTCTTCAAAAAATGGGATACACTAGAACAATTCCTATAGGAAAAAGAAAAGAAGGTATCTCAAAACCCATCCAACCTCATACTCAGTAGGAAACAGACAAAGTAGGCTTAGGGTATGGACAAGTTACTCTACCAAAAGACACATTTTCTAACCACCAACAAGAAGAATATGAAAATAAACAAGAACAACTTGCAATTGAAAGGGAAGAAGCAACTGCCAAGCAACAAGCACAAGCAAACATGAAATGGAAAAAGAAGCAATCTCCTAATCAACAAGAGAAACAAACCAATGATACTTACCAAGCAGCATTGACTCAATCAAAACAAGAAAGAAGCTAATACAAGTCAAGGAGACCTGATAGCAAAGCTGACAAAACTCAATCTCAGGCAGAAAAAGTTGAATATGAAAGAAGAAAAGATATAGCAAGAAAAACAGAAAAAACACATCAAAAGCTATATGAACAAATTTGTAGATTGCAAGCTGCAAGTGAGATAGATTCTGATGAATGGGAATGGGATTCCTATCATTCTGAAGAATCAACTAAAGAAAATTGCTTTGAAGAAGATGTAGTTCACACGTATGCAAGACAAACGTTACGAACTAGCCCACTTGAATTAGAATCACATTCGGCTGACTTGGACTTAATCGAGGATGATTAGGAACTCCTTGTGTGAGATCATTATAATGAGGGTACCATTCTAGACATTGATATACATATCAAAAACTTTAACATATCTATCATGACCCTTGATACCCTTGAAACGTCACAACCTGAGGACCCCTTACCTCTAATCCACCCTGAACTTATTGATTGGGAAAATGAAGGACATGCTGCCATTGATACCTTTCCAAATGACCATGCCATATCTGTATATCTTAATGCAATCGAACCCACAACAACTTTCACTAGGAATTTCAGCAACACATCTTCTAGTCAAGTGGGTGCCAAATCTCCCAATCACAAAAAGGAAAATAAAGAAAACAATATTAGGTCTAATGCTGAAAACCATTTCTTGGCAACATTAGATCAAGAAAAAGTAAAAAGAAAGGACGCATCTAACAGTCAAAACCTCCTCAAGGTGCCGGAAGATGGGAGATTTGACACTTTACCAGAGTACTATCAAGAAAGGTCATCAATTTTGATCGAACCAATAGAGGCAATTAACATTGGGACAATAGAACAACCAAAGATCCTACATCCAACAACTTCTCTGTCAGAAGAAGAAATGCAACAATATATGGAATTCTTCAAACAATGACAAATCAATTTTGCCTGGTCATATGTAGACATGCCAGGATTAGATCCAGAGCTTATTATGCATCACTTAAATGTTAGTCTAGGAGCTAAATCGGTCAAACAAAAATTAAGGAATATGCATCCACATATCGCTCTCCTGGTCAAAGCATAACTAAAGAAATTAATGGATGTAGGATTCATCAAACCTGTAGCATATTCTCAATGGGTATCAAACATCATTCCTATTTCAAAACCAGACAAAAGTATCAGAGTATGCATAGACTTCAGAGATCTTAATAATGCATGTCCAAAAGATGACTTTCTGTTGCCTAACATTGACATCATTGTAGATTTAACAGCTAGACACTCCATGTTTTCTCTAATGGATGGTTTCTCCAGATACAATCAGATTAAAATAGAGCTTGAAGATCAAGAAAAGACAGCTTTCACATGTCCGTGGGGTACTTTCTGCTGGAACGTCATGCCCTTTGGACTAAAGAATGTAGGTGCCACATATTAGAGAGCTATGACAATGATATTCCATGACATGATGCATACATTCATGGAAGACTATTGAAATCCTAAGAAATGTGCCTTTGGTGTCACTTCAAGAAAGTTATTGGGATATATTGTTTCAGCTAGAGGTATCAAAGTAGATCTGGATAAGGTCAAAGCAATCATGGAAATGGCATCTACCAAGAATATAAGTCAAATAAGATCACTCCAAGGAAGACTCCAGTCAATCAAAATATTTGTTGCTCAACTGGCAGATAAATGTCAACCATTTACTCATCTATTGCACAAAAATGTTCATTTCGAGTGGGACCATCAATGTGAGGATGCATTCAACAAGATCAAGGCATATCTCATGCAACCACCTGTCCTAATGTTGCCAATTCCAGGAAAGCCGTTATTACTCTATGTATCGACCACTAAAGTATCATTAGGAGTTTTGCTCGCACAACAAGTTAATGAAGGAAAATAATGGGCCATCTACTACATCAATAGAATAGTAGTGGGATACGAGCTCAACTATTCCCCAATAGAAAAAGCATGCTTGGTAGTAGTTTTTGCTTCTCCAAAATTAAGACATTATCTACTTTCTCACTCCATCAAGTTGATAGCTAAAATCGATCCATTGAAGTATTTTCTCAACAAGGCAACATTAATAGGACGATTAGAAAAATGGATCATGATCCTGAGTGAGTTTGATATTGAGTATGTGGACAAAAAAGCTATCAAGGGACAAGTCATTGTAGACCAACTAGCTGAGGCACCACATCAAGATGATCATCCTTTACACATTGAGTTTCTCAATGTTGATATCCTAACATTCACCTCAAAAACATGGCAATTATATTTTGATGGTTCATATACACATCACGGATCAGGAGCAGGTATTCTATTCATCACACCACAAGGTCATACAATTCTGAAAGCATACAAATTAAGCTTCCCATGCATCAACAACACAACAAAATATGAAGCTTTGGTTACAGGTATCAAAATGGCTATAGAATGGAACATTACACAACTCCAAGTATTTGGAGACTCTCAACTCATCATCAATCAAATTAATGATGATTACCAAACAAAAGATGAAAAATTAATGCCTTATAAAAAGATGGTAGATGATTTCAAGAAATATTTTGTAGAAATAAATTTTGAGCAAATTCCAAGAAATGACAACAAAGAAACAGATGCCATGGCAACACTTGGTTCTCTACTTCAGACACAGGAAAATCAATAGTGTTATGAATTCCTGCTAGAAGAGTTGTTTTACCCTGCTCATAATTGTCCTGATTCCCAAACTATTTTTCACCTTGTTGGGCATAATTCCTCCCGCTATGGCCAAACTTACACATACCTGAAAGATAACACCCTACCTCCTGATTTATCAAATAACCAAAAGAGAAACTTTATTCGTCAATCCTCCCATTTTACTCTTGTCGTGGATACCCTATTTAAACAAGGTCTAGACGATACTCTTTTAAGATGTCTCGAACAAGAAGAATCTGAGAAGGCCTTACATGAAGTCCATAATGGCATTTGTGGCACTCATTCAAGTGCTCTTACCCTTTCAAAAAATCTCATACACTTGGGCTATTATTGGCCAACTATGGAACAAGATTATTTTCAGATAGCTAGAACATGCAAACAATGTCAGATCTATGGGAATTTGATTCATGAACCAGCACAAGAACTTCATGCTTTGGCAACATCTTAGCCTTTCTACCAATGGAGTCTTGATCTAGTAGGAAAGATAAATCCTTCTTCATCCAATGGTCACAAGTTCATCCTTGTAGGTACATAATATTTCACAAAATGGATTGAGGCAGTACCTCTCACAAATATCATAGGAAAAAAAATTGTTGCATTTATCTTGAACTACATCATCTATCGCTATGGAATACCCATGACCATTATCATTGATAATGGGCAACCATTCAAGAATCAGGATGTCCAAGATCTATGTGAGAAAATCAAGATCCAACATGGATTTTCCACACCCTACTATCCACAAGGGAATGGGCAAGCAGAAGCATTAAACAAAACTATTTTGAAAATCCTCAAAAAGACAGTGAATGATGCTGGCAGAGATTGGCATATTCAATTGAACCCTGCTCTATGGGCCTACCATACTAGTATCTGCACACCAACAGGTGCCACACATTTCTCTCTTGTTTATGGATTAGAAGCAATACTTCCAATAGAAGTAGAGATACCTTCTATATGAGTATCATTAAAAGGTCTTATCCCAGATGAAGAACAACGAGTATCTAGATTGTAGGAGTTAGAATTGATCCATGAACGAAGACAAAATGCATTTGATCATTTAAAGGTATATCAACAAAGAATGTGCCAAAGGTATAGTCACAAGGTTAAACCACAAGTCTTTCAAGTTGGGGAACTAGTACTAAAGTAAAATCCATGAAACCAGTTAGATCAAGAAAAGAAAGGAAAGTTTGAACCAAACTAGTTAGGTCTGTTTGTGGTCACATCAGTATTTGGGTCAAAAGCATATCAGCTAAAAACATAGGATGGGGATTAGCTCAAGGAACCCATCAATAGCATGCATCTGAAGAAGTTTTATGTTTTAAAAAGGAAAAAATCCAAAAATAGTGAAAAAGGAAAAAATCCAAAAACAGTGAAAAAGGAAAAAATCCCAAAACAATGAAAAAGGAAAAAATCCAAAAACAATGAAAAAAGCAGAAAATACAAAAATAATGAAAAACAATAAAAAAATTTTAAAAATCAAATATGAGAAAAAGTGCAATAAAAATAAATGGTGAAAACCTGACAATCAGACACTATCTGTTAGCTAGCTCTTCCATCTATTGGTTCATGCATCCTTCTGCTTGCATTCTTTTCCATCAACATTGCTCATATCCATAATAAAGCCTTTGCACATACGTAGGCATCTTGGGTGTTTTCTCGTCATGCTTTGGATCATCGTATTTATCATAATAAAGTTTGTTTCTAAACTGGGGGGCAAAATCCTGAACCTAGTTGGGGGCAAAAAAAATTTCATCGTTTTGAGCTTAATCGAACAAGTCAAACAATAGTTAGACAACACTTGTCAAGCAAAAAAACTGAGACACATCCAACGTTGAACATAAGATCACATTGTCAAACCATCAGCTATCACATATCAGTCTAAACATGACAAACACATATCAATGGATGATATATATCTTGAATTATGATTTTAACACTTTGACAAGAATCTTTCAACTATTTTATCTTGATTCTCACTATCATGATTTTATAGTGACTCCAGGATGTCTCTAACTAGAATAACAACGAAGGAACATGATATTTTTCTTGTCTACTGTCTATAAATTAATCATTAATATGTAAAAAGGTGTCTCAGGACATGATCATCAGAGTATCAGGGAAGACATTTCGGACTTGCATATAGGAATGGTTAATACTACTTGTTTTATGCAAGCAACACTTGGGTCATCTTGGTTCAATTATACCTCGATGCTTGTGCTAACTTGCAATATCAAAATCGAGGAAAGTAGTGCTCAGGTCATCATGGTTCAATTATACCATTGATGTTTGCACTCACTTCCCACATATTTAAAGGCTCAATGATGAATCAAAGCAATGACTCCATGAATGGTTCGATCACCGCATTGCGTTTCATTTTGTATTTTAATTTTTAAAGTAGCTTTGCATTTAATTTTGCATGGGATCACAACACTCATCTTTTCCAAGGCCAAAGACTAACATGGTGTTATCTCTCTTATTACGTGATTGAATACATTGGACAATAACAAAAATAATCAATTCATTCATCCTGCAAGATAATTTAGTTCATCTCATGTAACCTTTGCATACTAAGACATCATTCATATAAATAATCAAATCAATCATTCATTTATTTAGATTATTGCATTGCATCCATTTTATCTCATATCATATAAAGTAGCATCGTTGCATTGCATTGCATCCATCTCATATAAACATGCATGAGAAAATTAGAAGAAAATCATAAACATAGAAAGCATTGCATTGCACATACATCACATAGTACTTATAAGCATCACCATACACACCTGCATTTGCATACCATCATGTAAATACTACATCATCATATATCCATCATCTAGAATCCATAAGCATATAGAAAATAAAGCATACATCATATATCAAATAGAATGCATCCATAATCTCATAGGTCATGTAGAGCGAATAGGATTGACTACATATCATATCATCAAAACAAGATCAATGTCCAAGGTACAATGATATCACAAAATATATGAGATACATCACAAATATGCATCGCGGGAATCAACAATATCTCATCACAAAAAGGTGTGTACATGAATGGATCAATGTCCCATATCAGTGTGACCACTAAGACGTGAAGTGAAACTCTATCTTGATGTAGGAGGTATAGTAACACCAGCTGATATCCCTATACTTGGGTCCCCACCTAGGGGATCTCACTGAAGTAGCCCTGTCACTCCTCGACTCTCAGAATGACTTTGCCTCGATCTCCTACTCAGCTATGAAAATCATGGAGCCCTTCGATCAGCAGGAACAACAATAAAGTATAAGGTCCTATAATACTCAACCTCTTGGATCCCTTGGTGCATCATCTTCAGGGCAGTCTTCCTTGAAATAGACTCTCCTAACAAATGTACCCGTACCTCGGCTTGCTGACACCTATCCCTAGCTGCATCTCTCTCGACTATGAGAGAAGCCATCCAAACCTCTAGTTGGGCCATTTGAGAGTCCCTCTCTCCTAAAGACTCTCTAGTTGCTGAACCTGAGCCTGTAAGTCCATAATCTAAGCTTGCTGTTGATGAGATGATATCCTAATGAGGATCCATCGCCCTGTGGCTGCTCAACATATGATACTATCATAGGTACCTGCTCAACCTAGGGAACCTCCTGCTCTAGGACCTGATGCCCCTAATCCCCTGGACCTGATCTCCTCTGTCTGACCACCTAGGCCATCCAATATATATATAAATATCTAGAAAATCTAGAACTGCTATCTCCTATTGTGCCTACCTGATGTAAAGAGGTTGCTCACTCCTTCAGGGTTTGCCTATTCTTAATGTCTCTCTAGGTTGTCTCATGAACCTTCCAATGGTTCCTACTAACCCAACCTTCCAAAGGTTGTAGGGCTCACCTTTATTGACCTTCCAAAGGTCCTATGACTAAGGTGATCACCCCTTGACTTGTGAGTGTCGAACACTCCTCAATTGAGACTCTCCAACCCAACACCTTCTCACACCTTCCCCATGAGGCAACCCCCTCTACCTTAGGATCTTCATACACTCATTCCCAGCTCACCTAGGGTTGATTTTCTTTTGATTTCCAACTTCATCCCTTCAACAATGTCTGTGGAGATTACTAGTTTCAAGCTTAAGGACCAATTTGCTCTTTTAGGACTACTAGGAGACCTAGTTCAATTAGCCCTACTAGTGAGGTATTTTGCACTTATCTGCCAAAGTCTTGCACACCGGTAGGAACTCTTTAGCTTTTCGAATACCCTTTTGGAAAATTCATAAAATAGCTCAAAATTGGTTCTATGTTTGGTCTCTGACCCACCTAACCCTTTTTAGGCCTACTTTTCACCTTTTATGCCTACAAACTAGGGTTTTTCTCAAATGTCCTCACCAGTCCAAATGACAAAGAAATATAATAATTGTCTTAGGTTTGTACACCCATGACAATTTCCAATACAACCTGGTATCAATTTCATTCTTCGGATTTACCCATCTAGGGCTTGCTATCCATGATTCCCATTGCTTGCAAACTCAACGTGCCAAGCCTAGGGTATGGTGGAAAAACTGTAGATCAGCCTTCCTTACCCTAAAAACAAAATTAAAACATAATTTACAAAGACTCCTAGTATCCCACAAGGTTTTAGTATGTGGTTCCATCATGAAATGCTAGGTTTGATCCATGAAGTCTTCAAAACCCTTGTTTCAAGGTCTTTAGGACCCGCCTGCAACAAAAATACAAAAACTTGCAAATAAGAATACTTCAAAATCTCAAATCATCATGAAATGGAAGACAAGTCACTATTCTAATAATTCATCTCTTGTTCTGGGCTTGGAAGTTGGTACAAACCATACAATACCAATGAAACTCAATGCAAATCACTGAAAACACAAAAATTGAAGGCTAAATCTTGCTCTTCTTATTCTAATTCTTCAACCAACCTTCTCATCAATTGTCCCAAGAAATATATTGGCCTTGGGTTGGTTGCAAGTGTCTTGTAACTCAAAATGACAACCAACTAGCCGTTGGTGTTTGGAAAATGCAAAAGTTGCAAAGTTGCTATGGGCAACTTTTGAAACTTTTTACAACTTTTACCTAATTGAGCAAGTTTGGCCCAAATAAAACCTAGATCAGTTCTAAAGGTCCAAATGACCTTAAAACCCTTTAAGCTACATCAAATAACCTATTCTAACATAAAACCAACTTATTCTACCAAGTACTCTACCTAGCACCCTTAAGAGCCCATAGGCCAACATTGGCCAATCAGTGACTCCTAGGGTCCTTACAAACATCTAAGTCCACTTGTTCACTAAATCAAAATCTCATGATTCCTAACTCCTGGAACCTACAAAACAAAATTTGTTTAAGTGCTCCTGCACCATGCTTTGGGGGTAAGAAAAAATCAAATCTCTTGGGTGGATAATGCTTGGATAGTGGTACCATGGCGTATTATATCTCTCTCTGACATCCATGTAGCCTCTAACTCTGGTAGACCTTTCCATTTGATCAGATAGTCTCTATAGACTCCTTTCCTAGTCTTTTTCACAACCTTAGAGTCCAAGATACATTTTAATGTGACCGGTTGGCTTGGAGGTAAGTCTTGTAACCAGTCTACTTCTTCCATATCAATAGGTTCTTCTTGATTTATTGCTATCAGAGACCCTTTATATGGATACAAATCACATACATTGAAGATTGGGGATATGCCTAAGTTTGGAGGTAACTCTAACTCATATGCATTATTGCCAAATTTAATAGCTTACTAGGTTGTCCCTTGGGTAGCCTCTCCTTCCTCAAGTAGGCCAACACTAGATCACCAACCTGAAAGTTTACTTCTCTTCTTTTCTTATCTACTAATGCCTTGTACTTCTCATTGTGCTGCTGTAATGTCTTCTTGACTTGCTCATGTATCTCTTTAATATTCTCTGCAAAGTTTTCCCCTTGTGCACTTCTATGGTCCATAGGACTGAGGTCTCTTAGTTCCAAGATGCCCCTAGAATGACAACCATAAACAATTTCAAAGGGATTTCAGCTTGTGCTTCTATTAACTGAGTCATTGTAGGCATACTTTGCTTGACCCAATACTAGATCCCAAGCTTGTCCATGTTGTTTGGTGAGACATCTCAAAAAGTTACCTAAGGATCTATTAACCACTTCAGTTTGACCATCTGATTGTTGATGGTATGCTGATGAAAAAGAAGTTTTTTTGCCTAGTTTCTTCCATAAGGTTCACCAAAAGTGACTTACAAATTTAGTGTCTCTATCACTCACAATGCTAATCGGTAGGCCATGAATTCTCACAACTTCCTTGAAGAATAGCCCTTCTATGTAGGAGGCATAATTAATGCATTTGGAAGGCACAAAGTGTGCCATCTTGCTGAATCTGTCCATGATGACAAAAACATTGTCATACCCTCTTGGTGTCCTAGGCAAGTGAAGAACAAATTCCATGCTCAAACATTCCCATGGTCTGGTTGGTATGGCCAATGGCTGATATAAAACTACATTTTTGGAGGTTCCCTTAGCTCTCTGACATATGGGGCATTGCTCCACAAATCTCCTAACATCTAACTGAAGTTTAGGCCAATGATAAAACCTTCCAACCTTCTCTAAGGTCTTGTCAAGACCAAAATGTCCTCATAAGCTACCTTGATGCTTCTCCTTGATGATATTATCTCTCATAGAGTACTATGGTATGCAAAGTATGTTTCCCTTAAACAAAAGGCCTTCCTGCAGCATGAAATTAGAATATGCAACATGACAAACATTAGTAAACTTGGTGCAAACATCATATGCTTCACCAAAATCCCTATCACCTTGGTATAGGTCTTTGAGTTCATTTAACCCCACACTTTGGAGTTGCACTTCTTGAATGGTAAGAACTCTTCTCTTAAGGCATTTACTACCTTATTGGTGACTCCTTTCTTGTGTTTGATGGAAAAGGTGTAGGCTTGGAAGTGCTCAACCCATTTGATGTGTCTTTGATGCAACTTCTCATGTCCATTCAAGAAGCTAAGTGCATGGTTGTCAGTATAAACTATGAATTCTTTAGGATGTAGATAATGCCACCATTTCTTATGGGCTTGTACCATGGCATACAACTCTAGGTCATAGATAGAATACTTTTGTTTTGCCTCATTGAGTTTCTCAGAGAAAATTTCAACCAGATGACCTTCTTGGCTCAAAACTACCCCTATTCCCAACTTGCTAGCATCACACTCCACAGTAAAAATCTGATTGAAATCAAGGATCCTAAGATAAGGTAATTTTGACACTTTTTGTTTCAACAATTCAAACCCCTTGTCTATTGCACTAGTCCACTTAAACTGACATTTCATTCCTCCTTTGATGGTATTCAATATGGGTGCACATACATAACTAAACCCTCTAATAAAATTCATATAGAATTAAGCTAACCCATGAAAACTTCTCACATCTCCTATTGATTTAGGAATAGGCCAATTGACTATTGCACCTACCTTTGTTGGATCCATTTTCAAACAACCTTGAGAAACTACAAAACTAAGATATACTAGTTCAGCTTTGAAGAACTCACACTTGCCCAAGTTGATCATCAACTTTACTTGATGTAACTTTCTCAAGACCTGATCCAAATGTCTGATATACTCCTCCCTTAACCTGCTAAAAGTCAGAATGTCA
The DNA here is from genome assembly GCF_030272615.1 of Cryptomeria japonica. Lineage (NCBI taxonomy): Eukaryota > Viridiplantae > Streptophyta > Pinopsida > Cupressales > Cupressaceae > Cryptomeria > Cryptomeria japonica. The sequence goes on along the minus strand of NC_081407.1, from coordinate 269,371,906 downwards.
TCAAGATAAACAATCACAAATTTACCAATAAATTCTACAAGCACTTCATTCACGAGTCTCATGAAGGTGCTAGGTACATTTGTGAGCCCAAAGGGCATAACCAACCATTCATAGATCCCCTCATTAGTCTTAAAGGCTATTTTCCACTCATCTCTAGGTCTGATCCTTATTTGATGATAGCCTGATTTCAAATCCACCTTTGAAAAGTGACAAGCCCCTCCTAGGTAGTCCATTAGGTCTTCAATTCTTGGCATTGGAAATCGGTATCTAATGGTAATCTTGTTGATGGCTCTTGAGTCGGTACACATTCTCCATTATCCATCTTTCTTAGGTACCATGACAGTAGGCACTGCACATGGGCTTAGACTCTTCTTTATCAACCCCTTATCTAGCAATTCTTGCACTTGTCTTGCTATTTCTTAATTTTGAGTTGGTGTCATTTTGTAAGAAGCTTTGTTTGGCAATGTAGCTTCGGGTATGAGGTCTATTTGATGGTTCACATCTCTGTATGGGGGTAAAAAATATAGTATTTTATTGACAACAATGTCCTTGTACCGGTCCAACAAGGTCTTCACTTCTTGAGGTACTACTAGTTTAGGTTCAGACTTTGCCTCTTCTTTTGGTTTCACTACGATGGCATATCCTTGGTCCCCTTCATGCTTCAAATATTTTAAGAACTCCTTCCCACTAAGAAACATAACACTTGATCCTACATGTCTCACTTCTCCTTGAACAACTAAAGGATCCATTTGGAACTTCCTTCCTTCCTTGGTGATAACATAAGAATTCTTCTCCCCATCATGTATATCTTTGACATCATATTGCCAAGGGCATCCAAGCAACAAACGGCATGCATCCATAGGTAGTATATTACATAGCACTCTATCCTTATACTCTCCAATTTCAAAATCTATCCAAGCTTGCTTATCAACTAGCACATGATGTCCTTTACTCAACCATGATACCTTATAAGGATTGGTATGTGGAAACCTTTTCAACTTGAGTTTATCTATTATCTCAACTGCTTTAATGTTCTCAGTAGACCCTGAATCTACTATGACCCTACAAATCTTACCATATGATCTACAAGTGGTTTTGAAGAGTGTCTTTCTTTGGGTAGGTTCTTTGGCCTGCGGTACCTTCAACAAGGTCCTCCTTAACATCAGGTTCTCTCCATCTAAAACTAGTCCAACTTTGCTGATTGGTGAGGTAACACTTTGATTGTCTTCCTCCTACACCAATTGTGTTCTCCTTTCCCCTACATAAGAAATTTAATTCTTATCAGGACACCGATTCATTGTTTGGCCCACTTGATGACAATGAAAGCATTTACCGGTGAAGACTGTGGGTCCCCTTCCTTGAGTACCAAATTTGCCCCTAAAGATGTTTCTTCCTCTAGAGTTGGCTCTAAATGGACCACTCTTGCTAAAGTTATCCCCACTATGTTCAGTTTGATTATTTTCTTCATTCTTTCAAGGGTTATGACCCCTTCCAAAGGTGCCTCTTCCTCTAAATCCTTTACCACCTCTACCTCTTCGATTGAACTCACTTTTCCTCTTAATCTTGTCCTCTGCTCTCAAGGCCAATTGAAAACTCTTATGAACTATCTCAGGTGCCATCATTGTAATTTCATCTTGAATGTTTTGTCTTAGGCCATTTAGGTATCTTGCTACCTTCTCCACTTCTTCCTCTTGTTTCCTTGCTCTTAGAGTTAGTTTGTTGAACTCCTTTGTGTAAGAACTCACATCCATTTCCCTTTGCCTCAAACTCATCAATTTCTTGTGTATCTGCACCTCATAATCTAGTGGAAGGAATTGAGTTTTGATTCTGATCTTCATTCTCTCCCAAGAGTTGATCTTATTTCTTCTGATTTGTTCCCTCTCTTCTTGCATCATGTTCCACCATACTAAAGCTGATCCTTTCAACTTGGTCTTACCCAGATTGACCCTCTTTTCTTCTGCAACCTCCTGGTATTCAAAATGATTGTTCAAAGCTTCTATCCAATCCAATAGCTCTTCTCCATTTAGGCTTCCACTGTAGATTGGTAAACCATCTAGGCTATCTTTGTTGAGTGATTTAAGAGCATCCAAGAAGATTTTCTAGTCTTTATCCAACACTTTCTTCTCTACTACCACTCCTATCACATCTACATCTTAATCATCAATTTCATCACCCCACTTTGTGATCTTTCCCTTACCTTTCTTGGAATCTTGCTCTTGGGCTTTATTTAGGATGTCTTGGACCAACTTCCTAATGGGGTCTTGACTCATTGCCTTAGGTGGCATGATGTTGGCTTCTGACATTACCTCTTGGTTTGACATACACTACTTTATTGAATCAAGTGGCTCTGATACCAATCTGATGTAGATAAGCTGCTCACTCCTTCAAGGTTTGCCTATTCTTCATGTCTCTATAGGCTGTCTCAGGAACCTTCCAATGGTTCCCACTAACCAACCCTACAAATTTTGTAGGGCTCACCTTTATTGACCTTCCCAAGGTACTATGACTAAGGTGATCACCCCTTGACTTGTGAGTGTCCAACACTCCTCAATTGAGACTCTCCAACCCAACACCTTCTCACACCTTCCCCATGAGGCAACCCCCTCTACCTTAGGATCTTGATACACTCATTCCCAACTCACCTAGAAATGATTTTATTTTGATTTCCAACCCCATCCCTTAAACTAGGTCTATGGAGATTACTAGTTTCAAGCTTAAGGACTAGTTTGCTCTTTTAGGCCTACTAGGAGACCTAGTCTAATTAGCCCTACTAGTGAGGTATTTTGCACTTATTTGCCAAAGTCCTACACATCGATAGGAAATCTTTATCTTTTTGGATACCCTTTTGGAAACTTCATGCAATATCTCATATTTGGTTTCGGGTTTAGTCTCTGACCCACCTAACCCTTTTTAGGCCTACTTTCCACCTTTTAAGCCTATAAACTAGGGTATTTCTCAAATGTCCTCACCAGTCTAAATGACCAATAAATCTAATGATTGTCTCAAGTATATAAACCCATGAGGATGTCCAATACAACCTGGTATCAATTCCATTTATCAGATTTATCCATCTAGGGCCTGCTGTCCATGATTCCCATTGCTTGCCAGCTCAACATGCCAAGCCTAGGGTATGGTGGCAAAACTGGAGATCAACCTTCCTTGCCCTAAAAAAAAAATGAAAACATAATTTACAAATCCTCCTATCATCCCACAAGGTTTCAGTATGTGGTTCCACCATGAAAGGCTAGGTTTGATCCATGAAGTCTTCAAAACCCTTGTTTCAAGGTCTTTAGGACCCACTTGCAACAAAAATGCCAAAACTTGCAAACAAGAATACTTTAATATATCATATCACCATGAAATGGAAGAAAATTCACTATTCTAATAATTCGTGTCTTGTTTTGGGCTTGGAATTCTATACAGATCATACAATACCAATGAAACTCAATGCAAATAGCTGAAAACACAAAAATTGAAGGCTAAATCTTGCTCTCCTTATTCCAATTATTCAACCAAACTTCTCATTAGTTGTCCCAAGCCTTATATCATCCTTAGGTTGGTTACAAGTGTCTTGTAACTAAAAAAGACAACCAACTATCCGTTGGTGTTTGGAAAATGCAAAAGTTGCAAAGTTACTATGAGTAACTTTTGCAACTTTTGACAACTTTTACCTAATTGAGCAACTTTGGCCCAAATCAAACCTAGATCACTTATAAAGGTCCAAATGACCTTAAAACCCTTTAAACCACATCAAAAAACTATTCTAACATAAAAAAAACTTATTCTACCAAGTACTCTACCCAGCACCCTTAAGAGCCCATAGGCCAACATTGGCCAATCAATGATTCCTAGGGTCCTTAAAAACATGAGTACTTGTTCACTAACCTATTGACCTTATAAAAAACCAAAATCTCATGATTCCTAACTCCTGGAATCTACACAACAAAATTTGTTTAAGTGCTCCTGCACCACTATCGCTGCCACTGCCACTGCTCAACCATCTCCCCCGTCACCCCCGTCATCATCTCCTCTATCGTCATCTCCAAAAAAATGATCTCCTACATCTCCTCCATATCCATCTCCATCTCCTCCATCATTTCTACCTCCACCTCCTCCCTCCACCATCCCTTCGTCGTCTAGGAGCTCTGCATCGTAGCCTTTCATCATCCTCATCTAAAACTAGCTCTGGCTCATCTGGACATGTCAGCCTTGAAAACTTGTGTACAGTGCAATGCATGGTGTACTCATTTGTCATCCCGCTATCCATCACACATGGAAGATAATCCAAATCTAGTGGCCCCAATGATCGATACTCTGCACACACCTGGTCATATGAAATAAAAGGCCCCCAAGTAGCCACATCCAGTCTCCTGCGAGCATAATGGGTTGTACCCTATGGTATCCCCTGTATCCTACCATATTGTCTCAACACTCTCATACAAAGGAATCGCTCCATGATGTAGGGTGTCGATCCAATTAGATATCACATCACAAATGCATACAACATCTCCACTGCATCCTCGGGCCAAATCTCACAATCCCTGTATGGTCTCCATATCATAGTATCCAGATCATCCAATGTATGTCGCCAATACTCCAATTTTCCTAGCTTTTGCTGGACAATGATGCCTGGATACCCATCAGCATAAGGCCTACCTATAGGTCTATCTCTATCAGCTAATGGTTGTGTGATAGGCAGGTGCTCCCAGACCCATATCTGAAGAACAGTCACCCCTGCTGATAATGCAGTCGATCTCTAGTACATAACTTGATGCAGGTCATGATACAAGTGCGACAACATGCATGACCCCCATGAAAATCGGGTCCCCTGTGTGACCAACTGCTCAAGAAGATGACCCCATCCAACAGATAATCCCTTTAACCTATGATCAGGACAAAGGAAACCTCCAATGAATCTGATGAGAATAGTGGGTAATGTGGCATAACCTAACTCTATCATCTCTTGCCATGCAATGTCATATCCACCTATCTCATCATCCTCGAACACTTGGCAAAGTGCATCTATCCCACCCCACTTGCTGAGATCATAAAACACTAGCTTGCCCATCACAGGGATGCGCAGTATTTGGCATTCATCCTTGGGTGTCACCGTCATCTCACCCATCGGTAAATGAAAAGTGTTGTTCTCGCTATGCCAACGCTCAGCTAAGACTGTCAATAATCCCCAGTTTATCAAGGGTTGCGACATGTTGAGAAGGGAAGATAAACCACACCTGTCAATGTGGTCTCACTTCGCTTGGCTAAGGTGGGGTATCAACATCCATGTCTTCAAGAAGCACCCCTGAGACTGGAGGACACTAAAGTGCTCCTGCAATCAAATCATCTCATCATATCAGTCTCTTGATTTATCTATCTATCAAATAATTCTATCTATCTATCTATCTTGCTCAATTGAGATTTTTTATCAAATCTCTTTGGGCCCCTATCAATGACGCTCATCTATCATGAGGTTATTATCAATCCTATCTCATCTCACACGTACATCAAGATAATCAGAACTAATCATTAAATTTTATCAATCAGGAGTGTCTAATTTTATCAATTAGATAGCTAATCAAATCTTACCCTATCAAAATCAAAATCAATTCATCAATAATCGAAAAATCATCAAATAATAAAAAAGTCACAAAAATCCAATCAAATCATCAACAAATTAAGAACTCATCGACAAATTGCAAAATCTCCAACAAATCAGCAAAATCGAAAGATTAAAATAAAATAAAAAATCACTGAATAAATTCAAAAAATCGCAAAAAACCAAAAATCGAAAAAAAAAATTAAAAAAAAAAAAAAAAAAAAAAAAATTTGTTATGTCGGGGTTAGCCCCCTTGCAGTGGCACCGAAGGCACCGCCTGTGGCACCCAAGGTGGCTACAGTGGCAAACCAACACGTCATCATACATCGCTTCAAAGAGCGGCAATGCATACACCTAAAAATGGTCTAAAGATAGTTAATTGAATACGCAGTTATTTGATTAATTCCCCTTCCCAATTAATTGAGTTCACAAGCAATTTGATTAATTTCTCTAATCATCTACTAGTAAATAAATCTACCATGATTTATTTACATAGTTCATTTCATATCCCCCTTTGATTAATTAATGTCCACCCATATTAATCAATTCTTCTAATCCCTAATAAAAATTAACAAACTCAAGTTTGTTGAGATTAATTATCATTTTCCAATTATTTGAATTTCTAAATTCAAATGAGCACATGGCTCCTAACTTTTAACCACCTAACCTAACCATCCCCTAACCTAACCCATTCCACCTAATCCTGGGTTTAACTAACCCTATCCTATCTTGCACATTCTAACCTCCTACGGTGTGGATATTCTCCCCTTGAGACACGTGGCACTTTTGCAACATGTCTCCACCCTTGGACACTTACCCTGTCATGAGCAAGGCTCCTTGTCCCTTCCTCCAACCTCTTCTCCAACTTCCTCAATCTTGGCCCTTGATATCTTCAGATTAGATCTGGACCGTTGATTCTCACCACCGCAGCTTTGGCCTTGGAATTCCTATAAATATCCCTCATTTTGGAGCAATAAGGATCCCTTGCATTCATAGCTTTAGCATCATTACTATAGGAAATTTTCATTTCAATCATCTAATAATTAGCATTTTGGATTAATCATAGCATTGCATTTTATATCATTTGCATAATCAATCATGATCAAGTAGCTACTCAACTCTTGAGTTGCCAATTTGGAGTTCATTGCTCCACTAAGAGCCAATTAATTCAACACCTTCAAGGTCCTCAAGAATAGAGGAAAATGTGACATTTCAAGGAAGGCTTATGGTTTGCATTTTTTTATCTAGTTTTCAATTAAGCTTTTCATTTATGTTTAATTGTCTCATTATATGTGTATGCCCTTCTTATATACCACATTTTTAGCATCATGGAACCTATTTATTAAAAATATAAGCAAAAAAAATTAAAGAATGAACAATTTAGAATACATGTGAAACAAAAAATGAAGGAAGAGCATATTTAGGTTAAGTATGCAAGGACAAATAATATTCTTTCTATACATGTTGGCTTAATAAACAAATTGTTAAATACATTTATTATTTTAGAATTTATGTTTAAAATATTTATTCAATATGATTGCAAAAAAATATATCTAATATGATTATGATGAATAAACATGTTAAACTTATTCATCTAATATGAGAGAAGACAAAGTATATTTAAAATCAAAATATTCTGCATAATTATTAATGCTAACCTACACATATTTCTTATACATAAATATAAAAACTATGACTTATTCATTCAATATTTATATAAATAATTCCTACATAAACCTATACATTATAATTATTATACAATATATTTCTTATTTATACAATTGTCTCTATCTTCCTCCCCCACAACACCAAATAATCCCAAATAGGTACAGGCACCCTCTTCGGAAAATAAATAGGTTGGGGAGGTGGAGTCATCCTCCCGGATATTCTTAAAATCAACACAAACGGGTCCTCATGGGGAAGGTGGTGTTGGGAGAGATAGTTTGGGGAATGTTCAAATTATTATTTTTCTTTATAATTTGATGGAGGCTCTCGCTCTTTTATTTACTATGGAGAAAGCTTGTGCTCTTGGTTGGCGCAGGCTCATTTATGAATTGGATTTGCAAGGGGTGGTGAATTTATCAACTCAGCTACATTCTGAGGAAGTTATTTGGCAGCTAATTTTGGGATTCCATTACTTAATTGCATATTCCTAGGGAGTGGAATTGTGTTGTGGTCTGTCTCACCGAATGGGCTTTTGATTACATGCATAAGTAAAATGTTGTGGATAAGGGTCAGTTAACCTGGATTGTTTCTTTAGTTAGATCACTTTGTGGATCTTGATAGGGCGGTTTGATGCCTTGCTTTGTATTTCATCTTCTTTGAATAAATTTTCACCCCTCTTTTAAAAAATATCACCCATTGTCTTTTTAATATTAATCATGAAAATTATCAATGCAAAAACAATTCCATCTTATCAAATATTTGCTTTAAATATTCTTTTATCTTTTAAAATTTATATATTTCTTTCCAAATTAATATTTAGATATTATAACTATTTTATATTTATGATTGTATAATTGTACTGTTATTTCAATAAATTTAAAAACAGTTCTCTAAAAGCATGCCTAAATCTAAAAAGATTAAATAGCTTCCCTTGGGTTTCCATAGGGACAAACTCTTTCAAAATACATTAACATAAGAAATAACAATTATATTTTTTAATAAAAAGTAATGAGGTTAAAATAATTGATGTAGAATGATCTTATTTATGACTGAAATATATAATTTTACCCTTAATCAACATTTTGAAATATTTAATGTTTAAATGATTTGACAACTTAAATTATGGCTGAAATATATAATTTATTTATTTTATTAGAATTCTCGTTTGAGGAATAGACTTTTTTTTATTGTCAGCAAGCCATAATTTCTTTTCAAGTTAAAAAATAGAAAAAACTATTCATTCACAACTATATTCTTCTATTACTGCTTTGAAAAGATTAAATCTGAAAATATTAAATTCATTTTCTTTAATATTATATTATTATTTTTGGTGCGATGGAAGGGTTTTCAAAATATTATAATTGGTAAAAGTTTGCAAACCCTAAATTACTGAGTGTGCTACAGTCAAGCTTTGGAAGGATTTTTAAATGTTGATGGCAGCCGCTCCAGATTTCCTCTCTTACAGGTTTAAAATCTTGTACAGAAATCACAGCCTGGCATAGAAATAAATGAGAATGGCGCAAAAAAAAATTAAAAAAATCTAATACTTCAGTTCAAAAAGTTTTAAATGGTTTTGAAAAATAGCTGCAAAGAAATAAATGAGAATGATGAAAAAAATAACAATTATAGAAACAAAAACAGAAAAAAATAAAAGAATTGCTGCGACTGCTTTAGATTTTTCCAAAAGAATACTGTAGTTCGATGCGTTTGAGGCGAATCGCGATAGATCAGTTAACTGATGTTTAAACTGCAGTTTTTTTGCAATGATACAGTGAACCGATGGTCAACTGGAGTTGGTTTCTAATGAAATCAGATAAGCAATATGTACTTCAATTATGTCTATTTGGGAGCAGCTCTATAAAATAGGGAAATATTCTAATTTATCTTTTTCTCTAATTAGAATTCTATATGCCAACATTCTAACTATGCTCATAAACAGTGGCATGGAAACATGGGTTATCCATCCATACCTCTATATCTATTTCTTCATATTTACTTTTCATTTATCTTTCTATTCTTGTTTGTCTCTTTTTCTCTCTATTTTTTTTTCTCTTCCATCTCTATTTATTCCTCTCTCCTCTCCATTTATCTCTCTGTGACTGATTCTTGTGAGTGGATGCATATTTAATCTATCACAACCAAATCTCATGTACTACATAAACTTATGAAAAAAATAGACACAAATTTTCTTAATTGAATTTCTACACCTCATTGTACCCATTGCACACAATTTTTTTCTTAAAAGACTAAAATCTCAGTCTACCCATTACACACAAAAGTACAATTGCTAATGTAATTTATATTTCATACAATTTCATACAGTAAAAATAAATTTAGAAATAATTAAATATAAAATTTAATATTATTATGTTCTAAATTTATCATACAAAACAAAACTTTATCTTATTTCAAAAACAAAATTAAATTTTTTTCACTCCTCTAATCGTAATCATACTTCAGAAAAAGAAAAAAAAAGTTTAACATTTTTTTAAATTGTAAAGATACATAAATATCAGTAAACTTACAAAAGGTTTTGACAATGGAGAAAAGGAAACATAAAAGCAAACATCCAAATCTATCCAATGGTGAGGGAAAACTTGTTTGTTAATAGCACCCAAAATCAATATGAGATAACCAACTATCAAGGAAGAAGTCCAAACTATAATCATCCAGAGGAGCATAACGCATGGAGAGTGTGTTGAATGTATCTTTCCAGCTCTCACAATCTCTTCTCCAATGTTCAGCAGCTTTTCCAAATTTATCTTCACTCTTTTTCTTCCATAACTCCTCATCTGCAGCCATAATTTTCTTCCATAACTCCTCATCTGCAGCCGTAATTCGAAGCTCTTTACACACACAACTCACCCTGGCAACATCCACTGGATTTAAATATTCCATGATCTTCAATTGGAGCTCACTCGGCAATTTTATAAGATACTGCAATTCCATATAATTCGTCTTATCCGCTTGCATGGCTTCAAATTCCTCTCTAGTCTGCTCAATACCTTTTGTTGACTCTCCGGGATTCGAACTCTTCACACCACAATGACGTTTTCTAACCCTAAGATCTCTTATTTCTGCCAGATTTTCATAACCGGGATTTTTACAGAGTTTTCCATGTCTGCCCCTTTTTCTGATGATCCCCAATGCATCCATAATTGAGATTCTAATCTGCTCTAAAATATTGAACAAGAAGCTCTCAACCTTTTAATTTATAACATATCCATGACATTTATTAGAAAAAGAGAGCAAGGCATTTTATATTTTTTCATCTTGTTTAAAATAAAAGCTACGTTCTATTTATTCTTTAATTTAAAATTTAATTAATCCATAAATAGAATACAAGTTGTAGTTGGAAAGTTTCTATACAGTTCTAATTTGGAATTAAAAATATTTTATTGAATGCATGGACTCGCATGAAAAATGAACCTTAATGTGTGAGATTTTATTTGTCTCTATCTTTTACTGCATTTTTTTTTTAATTGTTTACTTATCTTAAGTGAATGTGTCAATGTGAACCTTACTGTGAGATTTATTTTTTCTCTATCTTTACTGCATGGTTTTTCATTGTTTACTTATCTTAAGCAAATGTCAGTGAATGTGAATGAAATTAAATTAAATATTTAAAATTAAATTATTTAAATTATTGTCATTTAATTTAAACTTACTCTAAATTTGTTGATTTCATGATTTAATATATTAAGTGAAAAATAAATTAATTTAAATTTAAAAATTATTTAAAAATAAAAAATTTAAATTAATAAATTGAATTACATAATTTATATTAGATTAGATTAAATTAAAAAATTTAAATAAAATAATATGAATTAAATTAAATTAAATAGTTTAAATAAATTAAATTAAATAAGTTGAATTAAATTAAATTACATAATATAATATATGATAATTTATAATATTAAAAATTTGAATAAAAAAAAATGATTCTACAAGCAAAATATCGCTGCAATGCCTCGACATCCTCTACTCTGCTATCGAGATCGTCGTTTGGCACCTTCTTGGGCTCGACGAATCGCTTCTTTGTTTTGGCTAACAACTTTCAGGCCGAGGGTCCCATTAAGGTGGCATCACGGACTCATGAACAACAAGCTTTCTTTGCGAAAACCAAATAGGCATTGATTAAAATGGATAGGGCTCCCCCTCCTCCCCGCGAAGGTAATGATCGGAATTGGCAGATGGTTAGACACAGAAAGCCCAAGCATTCAGCTAGGCGGGCACCAGGTCAACCAATAGGCCATGCTCGAAGATTTCAACATTGTCAGGAGGAGGGTTTTCTAAAACCTAACGATTTAAATAGCACCATTAATCAGGATATCATTCCTCCATGAAATTTTTCAGCAAAATTGGCGAAGGGTAAGGAAACCCTTGGTTGTCATTCTATTCAGAATTGTTAGAATGCAATGGGTGTGAAGCATTCTGAGGTTGACTCATCAAAGAATCCTCCAGCCACTATGAAAGGGTCGGTGGTTGAAATCGACAATCAAACCCTGTCTGAGCATCAAAAAAATTGTAAAGAATGCGTTATCTTTGCCTGATGGGAAAGTTTGGGTATTCCGACCGTACAAATTGCTGACTGGTTATCTTCATCCTTTAAGGACCAAGTAAGAATCGATTTCCTTCTTGATAATTTCCTTGCAATTGAATGCGGCAACCTGGGTTTGAGAAATAGACTGTTGTTTGGGGATATCTTAACATACAAGAGTTTTAATTTAGAATGTTGGGAATGGTAGCCCCTTTTTTACCCATCCCAGTTAAAGCCTTTCATGGTAAATAGAGCAATATCAATCGAGAATTTACCAGTAGAACTTCGTAACATTGAAATCTTAAAAATGATAGGCAATAAAATTGGGAAATTCGTAGGTGTTAAAAAAACATCTCTTAAATTCTCTAACCAGATTCTTATCGTAAACATGGATATCAACATCAAAACTTTAGAAAACATAACGCTAAAATTCTATAACTTCAATTTAACCCTAGAATTATCCTTTTATGTTGGCCTCATTGGAGAAGATATCCCTAAGATATACTCTCCTGTGATGACATATCCTAGGTTAGATCATAAGAATTCTAGCGTCTCACTTAAATTCTTGGAAGGAATTGGGGGTTTTATTTTGGAAGGCCTTGAATCTAAAAAGAACCCTAAGCATCATCCCTTTGATCTTATAGAGGACCGATGCTTTAAATCCTTTCCCAAGGACCCCCTCATCAAGAATTCAAGCTCCCATTCCCTCCCATCTCTGGTAATGGGAATTACACCAATAGTTGACTCCAGGATTAGCGATCTGGATTTAAAAGAAGGTGAGATTAGGGAGCTTCCTCTTTAGAAAGATCAGCTAGGTTTAGTAAATAACATAGCCTCTGGATTTTTCAGTAACTCGAGGATGATGAGCCCCCTGAGGTCTCCATCAAACAGTAATTTATTTCCCTCTAAGAAATCATTGGAGAAGGAAAGTTGTCCCCCGGTTGGGGTTAAGGAATCTAGGCAAGTTCAACCAAAAACTGTAGTTTTAGATAGGAGGGCCAATGAGGGGGCAGAGGAATCTTCCCCATCCTTGAATAATAACTCTACGACGAATGCAGAGTCTGAGAATGAACAAGTAGCTAAGGAGATTAATATTATTGCCAATTTTATAGGGGAAGAAGTAGTTAACGACTTAATGGAATAATTTATGGACGAGGTTTGCGATTCTGAGGAACTAGAGAGACAGAGGGATCTCTACATTAAAAATTTAATGGATGATGCCAGAGTCAATTTGGAAATAGAAGAACTTTTTGTGGCCTTGGACAATCTAGAAAATGATAACCCAAACATTCTAGGCATTCATATCTCTGAAGAAAGAAAAGACTCTCCCAATTGTGCCAAGCTCGTTAAGAGAAGAGGCAGAAGATCCCTTGTTGAACTAAGAGCCAAGGATGGGGAAGCTAGGGGTCAGCCTAAAATCTCATCTCTTTTTTAATGTAGGTGAGGGGAAGTTCCTCCCCATAGAACCATGAAAATCATATCATGGAATGTTAGGGGCTTGAATGCCCCTAACAAACAACGCATCATAAAGCGCTGCATATCTGAATCAAAGCTAGACATAATTTTAATCCAAGAAACTAAGATGAACTCATCCAAGATCGACCTTTTTGAGAAGAAATTAGGCTTTAGAAAACTGAAGCATTCCACGGCCATGGGGGCTTCAGGAGGCTTGGCAATCATCTGGGATCCTAGATTCTCCTCGTTTTCACCATTAGAGATAAAACATAATTGGATAGGTAGAGCCGTAGCATGCTATAACAATAAGTTAAGATTTAATCTAATCAATGTATATGGTCCTATCCAAAGTAGGGACAAAGCCTTGGTCTAGTTGGAACTTGAGGCCTTCCTTGGTAATCACCCGAACAAAGTTTGTATCATTGGTGGAGATTTCAATGCCATCACTAAGGCATAAGACAAAAGGGGAGGTAGTATCAAGCTACCCCCAGTGGCTGTGGACTTCAATAACTGGATCAATAGTAATTCTCTACTAGAAATTCAGATGGCAGAGAATGCCTTTACATGGAACAATAGAAGGATAGGTTTTTGCAATATTGCAGAAAAACTTGATAGATTTTTTATCCATGGAGGGCTTTCGGAGATAAAATACACCATGGAAGTAGAGATCCTACCTTTATCTGGCTTTGACCACTTTCCACTTCAACTTAACATCTTGACAGACCACTCTCCTAGAAACTACCCTTTCAAATTTGAAAGCATGTGGTTCAAGGATGACAACATCATCAACCTAATTGAACACTAGTGGAATGATTCAGTTTTCTTAGGCTCGAAAATATTTATTGTGGCAAACAAGTTGAAGCTTATCAAAAGGAATCTCTTGGAGTGGAATAGGGAGAACTTTGGTAACATCTTTGACAAGAAACTCTTAAGAGAAATGGATCTTAAGGATGTTAACAAGGAATTTTTGGAGAAGGGTATGAACGAACATCTCTTCCTTAAAGAAAAATCATTACTTTCTAAGTATGAAAAGATTCTATCAAAAGAAGAGATCTTTTGGAGACAAAAATCCAGGGAATCTTGGTTGAAAGATGGGGATCGCAACACCAAGTTCTTCCATAATAGCACCAAGTAGAAGGGATGGGTTAACAGTAACTCCAACATTAAGAATAGCCAAGGAGCCAACCTGGCAGACCTGATCGATGTTGCCTCAGAAGTTGTAAGGTTCTTTGATGATGTCCTAAACAATATTGATGGCTCCAACCTTAGGGGCCAACTTAATATTATTAACAATCTCCCAAAACTCATTAATGAAGAACACAATAAATGCTTGCTTAAGAAATTCTCTGAGGAGGAGGTTAAATCCGCTCTCATGAAGATGAATCCAGATAAGGCCTTGGGCCTAGATGGCTTCCCAACTAGCTTCTTCCAAAAATGTTGGGGTTTTATGGGGACAAAGATCACAAAGGCCTTAGAGGGAGTCAAAAACTCAAGGAAGATTCTCAACGAGATCAACAATACTTTCCTAGTTTTGATTCCAAAAAAAGACAAACCAGACAACTTCAATGATTATTGGCCAATAGTCCAGTGTAACACCCTTTATAAACTCCTTACCAAAACCTTAGCAGCTAGACTTCAGAAACTTCTCCCTCTCATCATTAGTGAAGAACAAACAAGCTTTGTGGCTGACAAATCAATCTATGACAGGGTAATAATAGCCTAGGAAGCTATCCACTCGATCCAGCTTAATAATGCTCCAAGCATGCTAGTCAAATTAGATATCAGTAAAGCCTATGACAAAGTTGATTGGCACTTTTTATACAAATTCTTGGAAGCATTTGGCTTCTCCAAAACTTGGATCAACCTAATTTTTGAATGTATCTCCACAGCTAAATTCTCTGTTATGATCAATGGCACTCATGAAGGTTCCTTTAGCAGCTCGAGAGGGCTTAGGAAAGGGAACCCCATGTCCCCCTTCCTCTTCATTATTATGGCAGAGGCCCTAGGGAGGTCCATCTCGAAGGCCAAAGAGGAGGGCCAGATCCAAGGTATTCCCATTACCAATCGTCTCCCCTCCATTACCCACTAGCAATTTGTTGATGACACAATGGTTTTTGGACAAGGCAACATTAGAGAAGCAAGAGCCCTCAAAGGAATCCTCAAATCCTATATGATAGCATCGGGTCAAGAGATCAATTTGGAGAAGTCGGCAGTATTTATGTTCAACATTGACCCCACATCTGAGGAGGAGATCTGTAAAGTCTTGGAGATCAAGCCGGGTCTGCTCCCCTACAAATATCTAGGCATCCCCCTAGATAAAGGTAGTAGGTCTTCAAAATTGTGGGATCACCTAGTGGATAAAATCAAATTGAGGATTAACACTTGGAAAGGAAGATGGTTGTCATCTACAGGCAGGGCAACCTTGGTTAAATTGGTCTTGGCAGCTATGCCCATTTACCAGCTTTCCTATCAAAATTTATCATCCAAAAAATAGGATGAACTAAACAAACATCTTAGGACGTTCTTTTGGCAAGGCGCTAATGAAGATAGAAAATTATCACTCCTATCTTGGGACAAGATATGCAGACCAAAAGAAGGAGGTGATGGCATAAAAAATCTTTGTGATCAAGGCAGAGCCCTTGGGGCTAAGTTAGTTTGGAGAATGTTTAGACACCCCCCCCCTGAAGTGGGCAAGGTTATTACACCATAAATACCTTAATGGAGGCAACCCTATCCAAATATTTAGAGAAAACAACTCGTCCAGAGGATCTCGCATATGGAATTTTATGATGGAGTGCAGAAGTATTATTTCAAACAAACTCACTTGGAATCTTGGTTGTAGGGATGAATCCCTTTTCTAGTTTGATTCATGGGGAGGGTATAAGGCAATCGAGAAAATTTATGACTTTGAGACCTCTCGATCTCTCCTTGAATCACATAGAGGAACATTTTTAAGGAACTACATCTCCCCCTTAGTGGATGGGGTAGGGTGGCAATGGATTGATAGAGAAAATGAGGATATCCCTACAGGGGATAAATGCAAACTCATGGCAATTCTTAGAACAAGGAACATCTCCTTTGGCCTTAACAAGGATAGGCTTTTATGGGATGGCTCCTTGAGTGGGGAATATAATTCTAAGGATGGGTACTCTCATATCACTAGAGCCCACCTTAGACCCTTGATAGAGTGACCTTTGAAACTCTATTGGGATAGGTATTGCCTACCCAAGGTTGGAGTCTTCACTTGGCTTGCTCTCTAGAATAAGCTCTTGACGACTGATAAATTTAGGAGGATGGGGTATGAGGGACCTACCAGATGTCCTCTCTATGAGATGAATGAAGAAGAAACCAACCATCTCCTCCTCAATTGCACCTATGCAAACCAATGTTGGGTTTGGTTCACCAAGAAACTTAATTGGTCATCTGCCTTTCCCCATTCTATTTTAGGGATGCTCAAGGCTTGGCCTCTCATTAGATGAGGTTGTCTTTTTGAAGGATTATGCATCTCTCTTCCATCCTCCATAATGTGGGAGCTATGGAAGGAGAGAAATAGATGTCTTTTAAAAAATGAAAAACTAGAGGTGCACCGGGTAATCAATAAAATTGAGGCTGCTATCATTGATCTCATAAACAATTGGATCTTCTTAGGTATGAAGAAGAATTCCACTATAACCTATTGGGATAAAAAGATGAAAGGTCATTGGGAGGTTCTATCTATCCCACCCTTTGTGGGGGATGGTCTTGAGGAAAATCTTAGGAGAAGAGTTGATTGTACATGGCATCCTCTAGGTGATAGATGGCTTAAGTTAAAATTTGATGTGGCATCTCGAGGAAATCTAAGAGTGGGAGGCATAGGATTCTCTATCCACAACTGGGAAGGTAAATAAATAGCCTTCCAAGCATCCCATGTAGGCATAAAATCCAATAATTGGGCGGAATTGATGGCCTTGGTGGAAGGCCTACATCTTTGTAGGAAATTAGGAGTGAAGAAATTGGATATTGAAGGGGATTCTACTATAATTGTCAATGCTCTCAGAAAAGGTAGCATGCCCAATTGGAGACTCAACACCCTGCTATCTTGGGCCATTGATTTATGCCAAGGGTTTGAGAGGTTTATGGTCAATCATATCTATAGGGAAGGTAACAAAAGGGTGGATGAGTTAGCTAACATGGGAGCCGATGGCATCCATCTGCCCTCAGACCTCATCTGAATCTCTTCATTCACAAATATATGCTTATACTTACCCTATCAATCTTGCAAACCCAAACAGACTTCATCACATTGTAAGTCCACTAGTCACTCACACTTTCACTCATTTTTAAAAAGTATTAACAACAAATTAAATATATATATATATTCTTATTTAGTCTTACCTAATATCCTACCTTTATAGATCCTTACACACACACACACACATACATATATTAACATATAAATAAATAGGTTTATTAAAGGAATAGTTTTGTATATATACGTATATACATATACATGTATATATATATATACCTGTATATTATATAATCTTATATATATAGGACTTATATATACATATATATATGAGATACATGTATATATAGAGAGAGAGACATACACTGATCCAGCTTCATATATAATTTTGGCAAATTGTCAAGCATATATCCTATTTTGATTTATCAGCAATGAAAAATATGTAAGTTTTAAGACTAGTATGAGGTAATAAGTATACAGGAATAGGCGTAGGTATATAAAAATGCATTCATATTTTGCCACATCAAAAATGTGTTGACATGGATATATAGGTATTACTATTCACATATACATTGCATTCTATTAGGATTAAAATTTACCTAGCCATTTAAATTCTGTCATTTTTCTTCTATATGCCATCTAAATTTAGTAAACCTCAGCTGTCAAGAGGAATGTTCCTTGTTAGACATCATGCATCAGCATCTCCTCCTCGATCAGTACCACAATGACGATACCCTATTAATATTGAGGTAATGCTCCCTTAGTGATTTGAAAGTTGGAGTACCCTCAGCTTGAAGGCTTAAGGCGGTAGTAAGTATGGCTTAGATCTTTGGAGATCGCAATCCTTGCATTGTGACCCTCCGATATTCGACTAGACTAGTTCCTCATCACAAAGCATTAACTCGCCAGCTCTATTTATACTACTAAGTTGGTTTCCTTATTTATTTCTTATTTAGCTTCGATGGATACCCCTCTCAGAATTCTAGGGCTGAAATGATAGATGGCTTTTGTTGGAGAGATCAAAGAGGAAAGAATGAAAGGAATTCTAGCCCAATAAAATCCATTGATCACTGGGGCCATGATGAAAACTCTAGGGAAAGACTTTATCCTAAATGAGGACCGAACAAGAGTGAATCCTAACATTGCAACAATGTTCCTAGCTATCGCCATCCATTTAGAGAAAGATAGAGAAATAGTGGTGAAGCTGTGTAAAAAGGTCTTCAAAATTGATGAGGAGCTTATGGCTCCCAAGCCTCGGGACTATGATGTTCTTATCAACAAGAATAATTCAGTCCCTCGATTCCCCATCTTGATTATTGAGGATCTCGTGGCCTTTGAAGCTTATCGCCTTGTCAGAAGTAGAAACTTCCTCTTCCTCTTGTGGATTCTTCAGGTCAAAAAAGCCCCTCGAGATAAATGGTTGACTAACTATCTTGAAGCTGAGAATATCATGGTCATCTTAGATAATATGCCAATTCCTCCCTCTCCTGCAGACCTCTCAACAGCAAACCCAGAGAATTCCGGCTGCAGGTACCCTCACAAGCAAGGAAGGAAAGGCTAAGTCTCCTCCATTATGGAAAGCCTCTTGGTTTTTGGCACTCTAGGCTTTTGGGTTGTGATAAATGTTTATGTGGCCACTAATGGGGGTCTGCCTTGTTGTTTCTTTTTGTCTCCGATGAACTCTCTTTAATTTTACTTTTTTTCATACTATACATGGTAAAAAGACCTTTGGATGTTTTATACATACTATCAACATCTAGTTATGTTGTCACTAATTTTTGAATGATGGGTTTAGTTAATTCTCCACTCATTCCATTTTCTATCATGCTTTTCAGGGAATGCGAGCTCAACATGATATATATATATATATACATATACATATACATATACATATACATGTATATATATATATATATATCTATGTATATATGTATATGTATATATATATATATATGTATATATGTATATGTATATGTATATATATATATATATGTATATATGTATATGTATATATATATCTATGTATATATGTATATGTATATATGTATATGTATATGTATATATATATGTATATATGTATATTTATATGTATATATATATATGTATATATGTATATGTATATATACACATATATATATACATCTATATATACATATATACATAAACATATATGTGTGTGTGTGTGTATACAACATATTCTCAGCTATCTTTCAGAATAAACTCATCTATGTGCATTATATGCTCTCTAGCACAATCGGTTTTGTGTCCTTTCAGAAGTTTTCATAATCCTTTGAGAATTATCATATTAGTAGTCACTCATTTTAGACATTTCTAAGCCTTATGATAGGGAAGTGATTTCGATTAGTTTTAAATATATGATGGATGGCAAGTCTCCCTGCTCTATGTAGAATTGGTTCCAGAAGGGCTGCTTTTTGGTTGAATACTGAGTTTTCTTAAAAAAACCTCCTTCAGTGGTTTTGGCACTAGCTGAGCATTATGGTTATAGAATTTCTTTGTTGGCTAACAACTTGATTTATTATGATATTACAGGTTGGAAATCATGGTAGGTATGATCCGTTGTGAGAACTAGTTAAGGTAGCTTGAATATCTTATGAAGTTTGAACTTTGTGTTTTATTCTAACATCGTGCTAGGTTGAAAGGTGTTATGAGGATCTTGTGTAGTTTAGGGGTGTGGTCAGCTCCATTCTTACATTTCAGGTAAAGATAGGGCTCTCACTCAAGATCGAG
The DNA here is from genome assembly GCF_030272615.1 of Cryptomeria japonica. Classification (NCBI taxonomy): domain Eukaryota; kingdom Viridiplantae; phylum Streptophyta; class Pinopsida; order Cupressales; family Cupressaceae; genus Cryptomeria; species Cryptomeria japonica. The sequence goes on along the minus strand of NC_081407.1, from coordinate 269,351,674 downwards.
GAGGTCACTTGCAAAGAAAGGGTATCTTGTAGCTCATGGAAATTGTGATGTTTTTACAAGCTCTCTCTTGTAGACCCTCCTGGACATATGGTCTAGAGATTCTTGCATAATCTTTATTATTGTAATCTATCTCTTGTATATTTTTCTAATCCATTAGTGGATCTAGGCTAGACTGGAGGTTTTCTTTCCTCCATTCTTTCCTATCGGTGCCCACACTGAATGGAGGTGTAATTATAATTATTTCTTAATTAATAAAATTTCTTTGGCTTCAGCTTATTATCGATAAAAAAATTAAATTAAATTACATAAATAAAATATTCGATATTTAAACTCAAGTTGAAATATCAAGATGTTAACTTTGTTGATTATATGATTTGATGCATTAAAATATAAAAATTATTTAAGAATCAAAAAATTAAATTAAATAGATTAACTTAAATTAAATAACTAAAATATTGGTCATTTAAACTCAAGTTGATATATCAAGATTTTAAGTTTGTTGATTTCATGACTTGATACATTAAAATGAATATCATAGTTTTGTTTTTAATATAAGTTAAGAAAAAAATAAGCAAATTAACATTTAAAAATTATTTAAACATTAAAAAATTTAACATAATAAATTAAATTAAATTAGAGTAACCAAATAAGAAAGATCTTAAAAACCTAAATGTACTCAACACTAAATAAAATCTATGCTCTCAGGGAAGATTTCAGGCTACTAGGACATTCAAAAGCTTGGCAATGAAGAAGTTCACTGTGGTAGAAGGAGGTATTTGGTAAGCCATGGATGTTAGGAGGAAGTATTCAGGATTGTAAATCCTTCTTTGTTGGTAAGTTCCATGCGACCTTTCCAAACAACATTCCTATTTTTCCACCCTTGTCTTATGAGATTCCAGTGAACCCTCCTAAAACTTTTGGCCTTCAGAGTTTTGAAAAATATTTAAAGCAAGAAATAATTTTTTTAAGTTTTTCAATAGGAAAGTTAAATTTAGGGTTTCATAAAATTTATTTATTCTTTAATAGAAATTCAGGTGTCTTTTTAGAATTTCCTAGATCCGGTAGCCTAGGTAGGACCTTACAAAACAAATTCAAGCTATAGTATATGGTATATTCTTCTCTTGGGAGTGAGAGATCTCATGAGCTCATGAAGCACCTCTCACCATCTTTGAAAGCGAGCCCCTGCTATTCTATGGGGAACATAACCCCCCACCCTGCATGGAACATAACTCCCCATCCTACCCCCTTAGAATAGTAGAGCTAGCAGGTTGATTAATTAGTTACTATAGTCAAGCCTTTACAATAGTAGGGGACTTGAATTTATTAATTAATCAACCCGCCCAAATTTTTCAATAGTCCAAAATCAAAATTTTCAACCACATTCCTTTAGCCCACAAGGTTTGTAATTCAAATCCTCAAGGAAGAGCGAGAGTAAGGAGAAGAACCTTAGGGAGTAGATTTAAAAATAGTTTCTGTAGACACCTAAAAAATGTCTCAATGATCATGTACTAATTATTCCTTTAATTGATTAAATAATTCTTTAATTCTTTAATTAAGTTAATTAATCATATTCTTCTAAAATCATATTTCCTCATCATCTTACTAATTATTCTATTTTTTATTCTATCATTATTTAATCATTTTAATAAATTTAAAAACAGTTCTCTAAAAGCATGCTTAAATCTAAAAAGATTAAATAGCTTCCCCACGCTTTCCATAGGGACAAACTCTTTCAGACAGGCCTTGAATTTGACGGTCTATATGGCCATTTTTGCACTTTTAGACCATATATGACAACTAATAAAATTAGTGGATTGTATGCATTGACATACTACTTTTTCCAAAAACCATATATATGACACTTAAAATTATTAATAAACCGTAAAAAAATCATAATAGGTAATATATATTATATATTATTATAATTTTTAATATTGATATATATTATTTTACAAGGTTTATTATAAATATATAAATTTATTTAGAATATTTTAAAATGGTAGGATTAAGATATAATTGTTTCTAATTTTATATTATTTTTATATGAATTTTTAGTATGCTTTTTCTTATATAAATTTAGAAACTTTGTCAAATAATTTTTTTAATATTTTTTATAAGATTGTCTTAAATCAATTTAGAAACTTCTCATAATTGAAATGATAAGATATAATCATTTCTATGATAAGATATAATCATTTCTATTTTTGAGTGCATTATTAGTACTTGCCATTAGGCAATACTCTTGTAATGAACTTGAGTTCATCCAACACTATTTTATTTGTTTTGAGTAATTAAATTAATCTTATACATAGTTAAATTTGTACATTTACCTTGTTACACATTCATTCTGCATCAGCTAATGTTATTTTGAATTCAAAGGTTCATTTGTAAAATTTAAAAAACTAAGGCATCAAATTATGTTTTTGGATTGATATGGCATTCTAACCTTAATTGTAAACCTAGCCCTAATTCTAAATGTAATCCAAATTCTAACTTTGTCCATGTTAATAAATAATTATTTATTCATTGAAAGTTCATTATGAAAGTTCATTTAATTATAGAATTGATATATTTTATTTTACTTCGATTTAATTTTTTTACTTTACAATTTTTGAAAAATAATTTTAATTTATTTACATTGTTTACTCAAAAATTACTATTATTTATAGTTATTTTACTCACTTAAAAATTAAAATTAAAGCATTCCTTAAAAAAATATTAAATAGAATTATAATACTTTTTTAAAAATTTAAATTATAAATTATTTCAAAATAATAACAAAAATACATTATGTGAGATAATATAATAATAAAAAAATACTACAATAATTAAAATTACAATATTATTATACCATCTTATATTATATTTCTATTAATATTAAATTATTTTTAATATATCACATATTTTTATTATTATTAAAATATTTTAAAATTAGTATAAAATTATTATTATTATATTACTATTTTAGAAAAAAATAAATATAAAAATATATTAGTTATTCTTTAATTTTTTTAAAAAAATATAGCTTTCCAAAGACATTTCATTTCAAATAAATTAAATCATAATTATCATTAAAACTATACTATAAGGCAAGTACTAGCCACTATGTGACACTTGTTTTCATTGTTTAAAAAAAATTTACATTCTTTTTATTGCATGTGCAACCTATTTTTCTTCTTTATCCACAATTGTCTTTTCTTGTTTTAATTCAAAGAACAATTATAGAAACAAAAACAGAAAAAATATTGTAGCTGGATTTTTCCAAAAGAATACTGTTCATACGTTGGAGGCCAATCACCATAGATCAGTTTAGTGATGTTTAAAGTGCAGTTGGATAAGCAATATTTATTTTAATTATGGTGTATTTGGGAGCAGCTCCATAAAATAGGAAAAGATTTTAATTTATCTTTTTTTCTAATTAGAATTTTATATGAGAACACTCTAACTATGCTCATAAGTAGTCGCATGGAAACATGGGTTACCTCTATATCTATCTCTTCATATTTACTTTTCATTTATCTTTCTGTCTTTTTTTTTTCTCTTCCATCTCTATTTATTCTTTCTCCTCTCCATTTATCTCTATGTGACTGATCCTTGTGAGTGGATGCATAGTTAATTTGAAACTATCACAATTAAATCTCATGTACTACATAAACTTATGAAAAAAAAAGACTAAATTTTTTCTTAATTGAACTTCTAGTGTAACCATTGCACACAAAAGTACAATTGCTAATGTAATTCATATTTCATACAGTAAAAATAAATTTAAATATCAAATTCAATATTATTATGTTCTAAATTTATCATGCAAAACAAAACTTTATCTTATTTTAAAAAACAAAATAATTTTTTTTTACTCTAATAGTAATCATACTTAAAACAAACAAACAAACAAACAAACAAACAAACATTTTTATCAATTGTAAAGATACATAAATATCAGTAAACTTACAAAAGGTTTTGACAATGGAGAAAAGGAAGAATAAAAGCAAACATCCAAATCTATCCGATGGTGAGGCAAAACTTGTTTGTTAATAGCACCCAAAATCAAACTATAATCATCCAGAGGAGCATAACGCATGGAGAGTCTGCAGCCATAATCATAAGCAAATCTTGTTAAATTCATCCGTAAGGAAGGAGTCTGTAGCCATAATTTTGTTCCATAACTCCTCATCTGCAGCCCTAATTCGAAGCTCTTTACACACACAACCCACCCTCGCAACATCCGCTGGATTTAAATATTCCATGATCTTCAATTGTACCTCACTCGGCAATTTTATAAGATCGCTTATTTCTGCCAGATTTTCATAACCAGGATTTTTACAGAGTTTTCCATCTCTGCCCCTTTTTCTGATGATCCCAAATGCATCCATAATTGACATTCTAATCTGCCCTAAAATATTCAACAAGAAGCTGCCAACCTTTTAATTTATAACATTCCATGACAATTATTAGAAAAAGAGATCAAGGCATTTTATATTTTTTCATCTTGATTAAAATAAAAGCTACGTTCTATTTATTCTTGTATTTAAAATTTAATTAATCTATAAATAGAATACAAGTTGTAGTTGAGAAGTTTCTATACAGTTCTAATTTGGAATTAAATTTTTTTTATTGAATGCATGGACTCGCTTGATTTTTGTCTATCTTTTAGTGCTTTTTTTCATTGTTTATTTATAGTAAGTGAATGTGTTAATAAAAACTAAAGTGAATGTGAATGAAATTCAATTAAATAATAAAATTAAATAATCTAAATTATTGTTATTTTATTTAAACTTACTCTAAGTTTGTTGATTTGTTGATTTAATATATTAACTGAAAAATTAATTAATTAAATTAATAAAATAAAAAATTTAAATTAATAAATTGAATTAGATAATTTATATTAGATTAAATTAAATTAAAAATTTAAATTAAATAATGTAAATTAAATAAAATTAAATAATTAGAATTATATTAAATCACATAGATAAAATACTAGACATTCAAACTCAAGTTGAAATATCAAGATTCTAATTTTGTTGATTATATGATTTGATACATTAAAAGGAATATCATAATTTTATTTTTTATATAGAATTAAAAGAAAAAATAGGTTAATTAAAATATAAGAATTATTTAAGAATTGAAAAATTAAATTAAATAGTTTAAATTAAATTAAATAACTAAAATATTGGTCATTTAAACTCAAGTTGATATAGCAAGATTTAAGTTTGTTGATTTCATGACTTGATACATTAAAATGAATATCATAATTTTGTTTTTAATATAAAATTAATAAAAAAATAAGCAAATTAAAATTTAAAAATTATGTAAACATTTAAAAATTAAATATAATAAATTAAATTATGTTAAAGTAACCAAATAAGAAAGATCTTAAAAAACTAAATGTACTCAACACTAAATAAAATCTATGCTCTTAGGGAAGATTTCAGGCTACTAGGATATTCAAACGCTTGATATCCGCTAGGAGGGCAACAAAGAAGTTCACTATGGTAGAATGAGGTATTTGGCAAGCCATGGATGTTAGGAAGAAGTATTCAAGATCATAAATCCTTCTCTGTTGGTAAGTTCCATGTGACATATCCAAACAACATTCCTAATTTTCCACCCTTGTCTTATGAGATTCTAGTGAACCCTCCTAAATCTTTTGGCCTTCAGAGTTTTGAAAAATATCTAAAGCAAGAAATAATTTTTAAAATTTTTCAATAGGAAAGTCAAATTTAGGGTTTCATAAAATTGATTGATCCTTTAATAGAAATTCTGGTGTCTTTCTATAATTTCCTAGATCCAGTAGCCTAGGTAGGACCTTAGAAAAATTTTAGGCTGTAGTATGGTATTTTCTTCTCTTGGGAGTGAGAGATCTCATGAGCTCATGAAGCGCCTCTCACCATCTTCGAAAGTGAGCCCCTACTATTCTATGGGGAACATAACTCCCCACCCTGCATGGAACATAACCCCCCATCCCGCCCCCTTAGAATAGTAGGGCTAGCAGTTGATTAATTTGTTACTATAATCAAGCCTTTAGAATAGTAGGGGACTTGAATTTATGGATTAATCAACCTGGCCAAAAATTTTCAGAAAGAATCAAAAAATTATTCTTTTCCTCATTATGCAAGGCTCGAGGAATAGTCCAAAATCAAAATTTTTATCCTTATTCCCAAATAACATTCCTTTAGCCCACAAGGTTTGTAATTCAAATCCTCAGGGAAGAGAAAGAGTAAGGAGAAGAAGCTTACGGAGTAGATTTAAAAATGGTTTCCTCATAAGAAAACAACCTTTGATTCTTCCAAAAAAGATGATGTGGGTTTGGAAGGCCCAAAGCTCCAAAATAGGAGAAGCTTCTTTAGAGTAGAGTTTTTAGTTGGTAGAAGAATGAACCTTGGGAAGGATAATATCTTAGAAGGTGAAGCTCAAAGTTCTCACTTGGGTGTGGACCTTCATTGGAAAAATATCTAGGGGGTTTACATAGTAATAAGGAATTAAGAATAATTTTCCCAACAGAAGTATTATCTCCACAGATTTAGGATCTTTGGTAGTGAGCTTCAATAAGTAAGTTCTACAATATTTCAATTGATAAAGAAGGACTAAATTCAAATGGGTAGAAGATCATTGGACTAAAGTAACCTATTTTTTATTTATAGATCAAGGTAAATGATTCTTTGTTGCAATTTTTTATTCGAAAGGAAAGAGAGATTTTGTTTTTCAAATAAAATACTAATTTTGCAATAGTTGACATTTACATATGCAAGCTTGGCATCCAAGTTTTAATCCTATATCTACCACTATAAATTTTATTCCCATGTGGATCTAGTTGCATAGACTCCAAGTAGAATATAGGGAGATTGTGATCTTAGAATCTGTTAGAAACCAAGTGGGTATTTTCATAAAAAAAATGACTTAATCTTTCATGAAAACCTAAATCTCAAGTTTTCTTATGTCTACCCATGGATACAACTAGGGCTTTTCCATCACTTTTGCAAATTCATTCCAAAAATGGGTCTTGGAATAATAATTTATTTTATAAAGAGCCTAACTCAGTTTGTAGTATATGTAATCTAGAAGAACATTCTTCCTCATCTCTCCTTGATTCTCCTAGCACTATTAGATTGGATCATTTTGATCCAAATCCGTTTTTACCCCTTTTTTGCTGAAAAAAACTCTTTTTTTTAAAAGGATAGAAATGATAGATCTTTTTTTAGAAATTGAGACAAAAGATTTATTTGAGTATGATTAGTGGAGATCAAGAAGATGATGGAATGATCTCATATTCAATAGGTGGAGACAGGGGACTAGACCTATTTCCTAAGGTCCGTGAATCTTTAGATGTGGAACTAGGTGTCAATAGTTAGTCAACAATTTTTTTTGGAAAACTAGATAGATTATAAAAATCCAAGGTGATTTCTAGTGGTATGTAGAACAAAGGAAAAATCCAATATTCATTCCCCTTTCCAACCCAAGATAATGGGGCCCAAATAGTCAAAAAAATAAAACTAGGTTTTCTCTCTGAAGTTTCTTTTCCCTTGGCTCAAAATGTGTGTTGGGATAGGAAGGAAATAAATTTTAATATTAGTCTCTTTGATGTATTAAGATATGTCAAACTATCTTTTTTATTCAATTATAGAATGTGGGAAGATTAAGTGGTGAAAGGTGGAATTAGGAATGGGAAATTCTATTCAAGTTATAGTAATATATCTAAAAATAAACATAATTAAATTGGAAGATATGAAGGTGTAAGCATGGGCCAAGGTTTTCTTCAGAATTATGTTAGTCCTTTATAATTCTACATGTTTTTAAATTATTTACAAAACAAATATGATAATCGGAGATTAACATCTGTCCAAACAATGTGGAAAGGAGCTAAAATATGTGATCAAAATCAAATGTTGGAAATAGAGAAAAGAGAGATAGTATTAATACAAATTCCAACAATGTTAATGGCCTTTCTAACTAAAATATTGTCTCTTCTAGGGATAGATGAAGTATTTGGAAGTTTAAGGAGAAGCTAGAGATGCTATTCATATCAAAAGGAGTTTTCACCCCTCATGGCTCTGAGAATTGAAAACTAGAATCACACATTCTTAGTGGTAAGGATTGAGAGTCATATTTGACAAAGGAAACTAGTGAGTCCCAAATAGGTCCAATAGAGAGAAGTGTTACAATAAAATATATTGAGTCTTTTATCCGAATCTACTATGAGGAAGCCCAAGACAATCTTATAGAGGAGCCAACAGATCAAGTTTTAGGAGAAGACAAGGAAAATAAAGACTCTTCCATCACTTTCAAAATGGAAAAAAATGAGGATATGATCTCAACTCTAGCAAGGGTGAAAAAGTGGTAGACCACTGGGGAGTACAAAAAAAGAAAAAAGATAATAAACTTATTATTGCAAATCCTAAAATACCAATAGCTCATTCAATTCTTAAAATAGACAATGAAAAATATCTTAGACTCTTGGAAAAGAATAACTTGAAAGGCTCATCATCTGTGCCAATTAGGAAGCATTCAAGACTTCAACCTCATTTGTGTGTTTGAGAGGGAAGGAGAATAAATTGTCAATAGTGAATAATTTGAAGCGGGATGAAATATGTTAAATGATTGAATCTGGGGAGTACTTTTCTACTTAAAATTTACCCCCATCATACCATGGGATGACTATAAGAATAGAGGAAGAGAATCCACTTCTACTAGAATTGTAAGTAGTTTTCTACTTCTTAGGTATTTCGGATCCCCAACTTCAAGAGAATGATAATTCTCATAAAGAAAACCAAGAGATAAAACAAAAATAAAAAAATCTAGGCCTAGATGAAATAGAGGAGGAATTTGGATTTATATTTGTAGAATTAGGGAAAATAGAGGATAATGGAAAAATCAATGAAAGGGAAGTCTTGGGCCTTTGTGAAAACCATCCTAACAAGGAAAACCTAGATTGTGGGCAATCAACAAAAAATAAGAGAGGTAGGAAGTCTCTATTAGATCTTAGGAAAATGAATGGAGAAGCAAATGGTCAGATGAAATGTACAACCCTATGGAATTTAGGAAAGGGGAAGGTCCTTCCCTTAGAAAAATAAAGCTATTAATCTGGAATGTGAGGAGAATTAATACCCCTAACAAGAAATATTTGGTTAAATGTTGTATTAGAACTTCAAAATTAGAAGTGATTCAAGAGACAAAATTTAATGCAAAGTGGATGAAAACCTTCAAAAATAAATTAGGTTTGTGCGAGGTAGAGTTATTTTAAGTAGTGAGACCTTCACGGAGATTGGCCATCATTCGGAACCCAGGGAGAGTGAATTTCGAGAAGTTAACAGGCAAGATGCATTGGCAGGGGGGCTCTTTAAGAAGTATCAATGGAGAACTTAATTTTGTAATATTGAATATATATGGGCCAACTATTAATAATAAAAAAATTGGAATTGTGAAGAGAGTTGGAAAACTTCTTGCAAAATACCTGTAAGGAAAACATTCTCTTAGGAGGAGATTTCAATTCTATTCTACACCTATTATAAAAAAGAGGGGGCATTTAAAATGAGTCACAATCTCAAGTGGATTTTAGGATTTGGTATCAAGGAATAATATAATGGATATAGAAACTGAGAATGAAATTTTCACTTTGAAAAATAGGAGATTGGGTTTTAGTTATATAATAGAAAACGTAGACATTTATTTTTCAAAGGAGATCTCACCATATTTCTCTTCAGATTTAAACATTTTATCAAGACTACTTCAAGGTTATCCCATTTTTCAAAGAAGCTATAAATCTTGGGGGAGAGAAAACATTTGAATTGTCCTTATAAGTTTGAAAAAATATGAACAAAAGATCAAAATCTCATTGAGTTGATAGAAAGATAGTGGAAGGAAGAACAATTTGAGAAACCCAAATTAATTTGTTTCGTGTCCAAATTGAAATTATTAAAATGAATTTTTTTTAAAGTGGAACAAAGAATATTTCACCAATATATTTTACTCTAAGACTAAAGTAGAGGAGGAGTTGGACATTTTAAATGTAGAAGTAATAAGGCAAGAAATGGATCAAAACAAAATTCTTAAATAAAAGGAGATTCTTTATAAGTATGAGGAAGTGTTGGCTACGAAAGAGAAATTTTTGGAGACAAAAATCTAAAGAATTCTGGTTAGCCGAGGGAGATAGAAATTCTAAGTTTTTTCACAATAGCAGTAAGAAGTGAAGGGATCTTAGTAGGATCTATATAGTAAAAGATGAATTTGGGAATATGAAGGAAGATTCTAAAGAAAGTGCTAGAGAATTAGTTTTGTTTTTCACTGATGTCTTAAACAATTGGGAAGGATTTGATTATAAGGCTCAAAATATATTATTGAAAAACATTGCAAGGTTGATCTCGGACAAACAAAATAATATATTTACAGACAAGTTTTCAGCTTTTGAAATCGAAACAACCCTCAAGCAGTTGCATCCAAACAAAGCATCGGGTCTGAATGGGTTTCATACAAGCTTCTTTCAAAAATGTTGGCATATGTTAGGAGAGAAAATGATAGAGGCTTTAAAAGCAACAAGGAATTCATGAAGGTTTTTAAGGGATATTAACAACACCTTCATAGCATTAATACCCAAGAAAGAGAAAGATTTGAGTCTAGATGAATTCAGACCTATATCCCTATGCAATACTATTTATAAAGTCATGGCAAAAGATTTAGGTAATAGGTTGAAGAAGATAATCCTTTTCATCATCTCAAAAGCTCAAACTAGAAATATTGAAAACCTAGATGATTTAGCTACAAAACCTTATAGGAAACTACAAATTGAAACAATAATTGAGAGAAACATTGGAGCACAAGAAACAAGTCACATGCTATTGGAACTACTACTGGTAGAAAGTAGTATAAAATTTATTAATTTAAATGTCTCATTTGAATTTTTAAAGTGTGTAGTAGAAGATGATGAAAATAATAATGAAGAACATGTAGTGTCCCTCCTAGACTTACATTTTTTTATTTTTGCATCGATAGACCTATTTAGACATATGGATGATGTTTTGATAATTACTTATGACTCTATTTATATTCAGATGATAATGATGATGCTAGGTACTTTATATGGACATATGCTATTTGTTGATTCATATGATTGATGATACATTCTAGATTAATTGATGGATGGATTATATGCACTTGATATTTCTATGTGGATTATATGATATATGATGTTATGTTGATCCTAACCCCTATTTCATGATTATGGTTTCACAAGGTATATTATACAGGTTACCTACTCTCACATGTGATTACTTGAATTTTAATTGGTAGGTAAATCATATGGCTAAAATATATATTGCTTGAAACTGTACAAGGTAGGTAGATTATATTGTTTCTAGGAATTTTTTGATTGACTAGAATTTTATATAGATTTTGAGTTTGATTTTTATAAATTTGGTTTATTGAGAATGTTATCAGGTTAATCATTTAGTGGAAATTCTGAGCTTGGATTCAATTTCTTGGATTGTTGAAGATTTGGAGTGGCTTGTGGATTTTTGCTTTCATCAAATCATCATTTGTTGGATTGTGTTTCTAGGTTGGAGTTGTCGGCTTCCTTCTCTTTGCAAATTTAGTTTTTGAAAATATTGTCTTCCATTATGTTTGCTTGAAATATTATTTGGGGAATGAGAAAAATATTATTATAAAGTTTATATTTGGCTATGGGAAAAATTTATGAGACTTAGATTTGCATTCTTTGGATTTTTCATGATTTGGAAAAATGATTGCCATGGAGGTATTCCCCATGACTTATTTTGATTTTTTTGTTTAATAATTCTTGTGATTTAATTTATTCCCTATGATTAGAGGATTGTGTCATATTTCCCTTTGAAGTCCTACCTTCTCCAAGTGTTGTGAATGTTTTGTATCATTTTGGGGAGTTTGTGTTGTCGGGTGCTATTTGGTCACATCTAACTTATGATTTTGGTATTCCTATGTTGAAGGAGTTTAGGGTCATTAATAGAGGATTTAGATAGCCTTATTATTGCTTCCTTTCACTCTTGATTTCATTATTGTACCTCTCTTGTGTCTCTTTTGTATTTGTGGAGAGTTGGGTATTTTCTGTGTACTCTAAGTGCGTATTTGCATGTGTAACTTGGTTAAAATCTCATAATTTAGGTTATTGTTTTTCAGAATTATTTCCTAGTGTTATTTTTACCTTTCCACACCTTTTGGGAATTATTTTTAGTCCTTTTGTGAATCTAGGAATCAAACTATGTGATCTCATCAAGTTTTGGTTTCATTCTTTAGCAATTTTGCATTCTAAGTCATATGTGCTAAAAGAAATATCATATGAGAAAATTTATTGATCATATGCACTAATTTATGTGTCATATGCATTATTATGTGTATCATATGTTCCAAACTGTGTTTTGTATGTGCCAGACTGAGGAAAATTATATTTTTAAGGGTTTTCATCATCTGGGTTTTGTCGGTTTGATTTTTAGGTGCTTCCAAAGGCTTTGTATGAATGTTTTGAGTCCCTCAATGATGTTTATGATTTATTTTTTATGTTATTATTATTTTTATTCTTCTTTTAGTGGGTTTGTGCCCTATCATTGAGGTGATTCTATGTGTACTGCATTGCTCTAGCAAGAGGATGAATGTCTTGCTGTTGAGGGTTGTTTAATGACTCCCATGGGATGTGTTTTGACTCAATGTTGAGGATTTGATATATATTTGGATTCACTTTTGGATCATTCTTATTATTTGTTTTTTTTATTTCTATGCATTGGTGAACGCTCTTGGCTTGTACCAACCCCTATGTATCCTATTATGTTCAACATGTCCTGTATGATGTTATGAGTACTTCTATGTCTCTTGTGAGCCTTATTTATGTGTTGTGATGTTACTTGATGTTATTTTCCTAAGGTCTTGTCATATGGTAGAAGGAGTGGGCTTCCTTGTGATCACTGGGGTCATGTGGGATAAGGTTGATTAGTACTTAGAGCACCAAGGCACATTGGAAGTTTTCTTAGTCTTAACAAGTGATAAAATTATTATAAGATTTATTGGGAAGGGATTCATTTAATAGGATAATAATAACACTGTATTGAGGTCATAGAGATGGCAAGCTAGTCTCCCATCTTCTCACGTAGGTTGAGATGGCTCCACATGTCTATTGGGGATTTTTTTACCCTTTTATGTGAGAGTAGCTTGTACGTATATCATGAGTAAGGATTTCTCTTCTATGTGAGAATAGCATGAATGACTACTATGGACGCATATTTACCTTCTTTGTGCGGATAGCATGTAGAGGCATGTCTATCATGGTTGGCCATATTCCCTTCTATGTGAGGATAGCATGTGATGACACTCCCCTTCTACATATGACCATGGTCCTTATGCCTTGATTTGTGAACTATGCCTCTAGGAGAGAGTTTATTAATTTTCTTTAGCTATGTGATGTGTTTTTGGTGTTGATATGTTGTATACCTTTGTTGTGTCATGTTGAGTCCCTTGGTTGTTAGGTGTCAGCCTAGGTCTTGAGTGTGAGTGGGGACCCCATGTCATCTCCTAGCATGGGGGGTGGTTCCACATGGTTGAGTGGTTTGATGCCTTCTTCCATTGGTATGTTCTTTGTTGGATGGTTGCATGTGTGCATATGGACTCTATTGTTCTTCTATTGTGGTTGATTTATGGAGTTGATTTCTATGTATTTGGGTAAAATTGTATTCATGATGGAATTGTAAATATGGAAGAAGATTATGAACTGTAGTAATTGTAATATCATGTAACATGATGTATCCTTGTATCACTCTTAATGATGTGTATTTTGTATTAGGTATAATCTTGTAATGAAAATAAGATGTGAAAATTGTTTGTATGAGATTCTATGAAGAAATAATGATAGGAATGTGTTTATGTATTATTAATGTAATTGAGTTCATGTTATGGATAGGTTATATTTAATTGTAATTGGAATCCTATTATAAAAGATTAATACATGTTGATGTAATTTTCTTGTTAGGCATGTGATGAGGTATCTATATGAGATGTATCATGGTACTTATAGGAAATGGAATATGGAATTATATGTGCTATTGGCAATATGTAAGAATGGTAATTAGGAATATATGGTTGGTGTTATAAAATGAACTTAGAGATTATGAATGATTGTAAACTATGATAGTGTGAATATATTATTCGTTAAGTAGTGACGTTGAGATACCCTAGGGAATGATTTTATGGATGAAATATGTAATGAGATGTTAATTACTATGTTATCTTCCACTTGTGTTATATGACACCTTATGCATTATTGTAGTTAGTAAATGTTGCATTCAATGTGTATACATATGTTAGATAAATATAGTTGCATATGTTATTTTATAGATGTTTTTAATTAACAAAAAATTATCTCTATTTTTAGTTAGTTTATGTTTATTTCTCTAGGGTATTTTGGCGGGAATTACATAACACATAGTATCATTCATTCATGCATATTGAAATAGGCCATTTTCTATGGAAGCAATACCATTTATTGATGCAATAAAATTGTAGATATACAATCCTAAAAGAAAAGGTGATAACAAATGGAATCCGAGGGAAAAAAAAGTATTCTCTAGTATTTCCAACATTGTTCTCTATTCTAGCACATGGCTCAGAGAAATGGATAATTTTTTGTTTTCTAGAATTACTGCTATACAAACCTTTTCGCAACATCAAAAGGGAAATCAGGAATAAGAATGATTCAATAGAGAGAAATTGGGATAACTTCAATTACAATCAATGGCATGTGAAAGGAAGAATAGATACCCAAAATGATGAAAACATTGAATACTCTAAGATTGAATAAAATGATACCAGACAAGAAGAAACTATAGAATATGAATGGGAGATTATATCTAGGCTTCACCATGGCCAAATAATGCAAACTTTAGAGATAGATATGCTCGATAGGAGAGATATAGATAAAGATACAAATTGGTCCAATGATTATCAATGTGAACAATATACTAATAAGGCTATCAATTTCATTGCCACCGTGAAAAGTGTTGGTTCTCTTATCCATGATGATATACCACACATTGTAAACTATCACAACCTCAATAATAAAGAAGCAGAGGCACTCAATATTATCATTTCACACTACCTTACAAATGGAACAAAACCTCCTCTATTTATGATAATTTAAGGTACAACAGGATTGGGGAAATCACATTTAATAGGTGCTATAAATGAATCACTCCAAAATGCTTCCATGCCAAATCCATCTCTACTCATGCTTGGACCAAATGAATTTGTTGTCTTCAGTATAGGAGCATCGACTAGTCATTCAAAATTAAGAATGTCGATAAGGGATTTGAAAGAGCTGCAGGGAACAAGAGTAACAACCTTCCAAGAGGAGATGACACATGTCAAATATATCTTGATTGATGAAATGAGTTTTATTGGAAAAAGGTTATTGGAGAACATAGATGCATATCTATGCCAACATTTTCCTTCAAATTATAATGAAAATTTTGCAAGTATGTCTTCTACTCAAGTTGTAAAATTATAATTATTCCAATTTATTTTCACAATTTTACATTAAAAACATTAAAATATCAGAGTCGTGATAGATACAAATTAACATAACTAATAGTTAACAAAAAAGTTTAGGAATATCTATGATTCTGGTTGGTGATCTTGGACAATTACCTCCAATGAATGATAGGCCACCATATGAGAGTAGAAGAAGGGATAAACTATTTTGGGAATAATTCAAAACTATTATTACTTTGGATCATATTTTTTTGACTAGATGGACAAAACAGTGACCAAAAACACTTTCGAGAACTGTTAATGAACATAAGAGATGCAAATTTTGCATTAGATGATTGGATGTTACTAATGACAAGGTCTTATATGATAATTGATCCAACAAGAAACCAAGAATTTGATAATTGTGTTCATTTATTTTTAACAAACAACAATATTCATAGTCATAATAGGAAGAAACTACAATCATTACAAAATCTAGTTGCACACAACATTGCAACAATAATTGGAAAACTTATTAGTAGCGCAAGTACAACAAATGATGAGCTTGATGTAGAATTATTATAATCCCAAAATTCCAGAGTAATGTTGACATGAAATTTGTGGATAGAAGAAGGACTTGTAAATGGACCTTTAGGAAATTTTAGAAAGATTGTATATAAACCTAGAATTGCACCACCTCAACCACCAACTTTCTTATTAGTTGAATTTGACAATTACTCTGGACTACCATTCGATGATTTTCATCCATCTACAATTCCAATTCCAACAATTGAAAGAGGTGGTTCTTCATAAATACCATTAAGATTGGCTTGGGCACTAACAATACACAAATCTTAGGGATTGACTCTTGAAAAGTCTACTACTGATATAGGACCAATAGAAAGAATAGGTCTAACATTTATGGAAATCTCTCATGTGAAATTCTTACAAGGACTATAGATCATGCCACTATTCACATATGATAGATACGAGAAATTAAACAAAGGCAAACAAGTTTTCAACAAAAAAAGAGAAGAAAATAGGCTTCAATGCATCAAAAATACTTCATGTACCTTTTCCTTTTATGAAATAAATCTATTTTCCATTTATTTAAATATTAATATAGCATTAAAATTCCTTCCTCTTAATGACAATGTATATTTTCAATTCTTTACACTATCAAATAACATTGACAAGTTTTCCTATCACTTATTACCACAAATTTTAAACCTAAAATTCAGCCACCCAAACGTTAATATTAATGTGAATTTGATTTCTTGTCATAGGTACCTAACTCAAATGTGAAGACATAGAAACATCAACTATATATTTCTACAACATGGATATTTGACATGATAGAAAAATTAAAAGTTTTTCATAAAATTAAAAATTTAATAGAAATTTTATATTTAGATTGGTTTATATCTTATTAACTTGTTTAGTTATATTTAATGCATAATGTTGCATAGATGTTTTAAGTCAATTAAATTATTATGGTAAAAAAGTTTGAGTTTTGTTCAAAACAATGTGACTCAGTGATAGATTTTATGTGGTAAACACTTATAAGTGCTAAGTTGAAATCTTGTACAATATAAAAAAAATAAAAAATAAATACAATAAAATAGTTTATTTTAAAATTAAAAAACTGAATTTGAAATAACAAATGTACAATTATATTAACAAAATAAGATAAACTAAATACCACTTTTTAAATTTTGGATGGATAATATTAGAAAAAGAAAAAAGGAGGCACCATATTCACCATTTCTTAACTATTTATTTGCTTTTTAAATTTAGGTTATATTTGAGAAGATAATTTAGTACTTGCATACTTTAATTTTATAATTTCTTAAGTTTAAACAATATTAAAAAATTTCACCTTTGCAAAGAGGATGGGAAAACATACATCAATAACTTCAATTTGAAATTTTTGATGTTTTGAACATGTAGTCTTGACTTGTAAATTTGATTTTGTTATTATCAAACAAAACTTTGTATAAGATAAATAGTGAAAAAGAAAATATTAGTCATTATGTAGCACTTATTTTGAATATAAGTTTTTCTACACAACATATATTTATTGAGTGGATAATTAAAATAACAAGGAATATTTAGATTTTTTAATTAGCTTAACTTTACTTTCCAATAGAATAAATAAGATATTTAATTGAACAATCTTATCTATTTATTTATTTAATTTTAAAAAATATAATATTAATTAATGTTGCATAGATAACAAAATCATTTTCCAAAATCAATTTTAAAAATATAATAAAACTATATTTATACTATATTCGATCATGGGAGTCAGAATTTTTTGGCTATTGTACACTAAATGAACAACATTACTAAATATTGTTACATTCATCTTTATACCAATTTCACTCATTTCATGTTTATTCCCATTACCTTTTTATCCAACAATAAAATAATGAAGATTGGTCATAAAAATGTTCATTATAACTATTCGATGAGAAAATTGTGAAAGAAATGTCTTTAGAAACTGAAAAATATATAGCATAAAAATGGATTAGATTATAATTTCTAAAAATCTGATCTATAAGATCCAACAATTTTTAATCAATTATATTTAAAAATAAATGAAATTAATTTACAAACTTAAATGTTATAAATATTAACTTTAAAGTATTTGCAACTCTAATTGATAATTGATAATGGCAAAGTTTAATAAAATCAATTAAAGTTTTAATGAATGCAATAATATTAGAACTAAGAAAAAGTAATAATAAGTAATATTGAATGAAAAAAAAAAATTGTGATTGATAATGTACATGTACAATTCTGCCTAATTTGCTGCCATTCACATAGATGATGTGAATCACTTGAATGAAAGTCCATTTGAATATTTATTTGGAACTAAATGTTCAAAATTTGTGATTGCCATCGATTTTATCTTCATATTTTTTTAGTGTGATTTGTATGGAATTTTTGTACCTACACATGCCTTTAACACTGAATGGAAACCAAACCAAAGAGCTTTCAGTGCATTGGAATAAACTTTATTTATCATGAGATACCATTGGGGTGAGCAGAGGCTTTATTGTGTGTGAACACAACTTTGTTGATGGTGAAGTATTGTGTCTTTATTGTTAGGCTAAGATATATCTCTACACATTGCTATTTTCCAAAAGTACTACTAAAAATACAGTAGTTCGCAAGTGAGAAAAAGGAAAATGTGAGGAATTTGTTCTCTATGTAATAATATTATTATTATAATTTAGAGAAGAGGCTTGAGAGAGCATCTAGGTGATAGTAAAGTATTGGTTTAAAATATAGTTTTTAGTAACTCTTGAGGAGAGAGAAGTCAGGGAACAATAATTCACAATGGAGAGAAGGATGGAAATCTCTCCTAGTAGGAGGAGGTTGTTTTGTAATTATTTTTGGGAATTTATATTTATAGTAACTCAATACTAGTTATCAGATATAAGAGTAAGAGATGGGAGTTATTGGAAAATAGTACAGTATTGGAGTTATTGGAAAATAGTGAGATGTCAATCATAAATAGTTCATGGAGTATGCCACATAGTACATAGAGTATGTCGCAGGTTCACGTGAGGTTGTCCTATAATTATTAGGGGGGATTTATATTTATTTAAAAAAAGGGGTGTTATGGACTATGATACAAAAAGAATCTTTTGTGGATTGTATTGTTATTTGGAATGGGAACAAGTTCTAGTGATGTTACATAAACTACTTATCAAATGTAATAAAAAAAAGGTTATGTTTATTTTGGTTGAATATCATGTAATTTGAATGAAAATTGTGAAAACAATTTCATATATACTTTTCATTGTAAAAACATAAAATTATCTTCTTTATAGAAAAGAAAAATTATATTTGTTCCATTATAGTTTAAAATTGTTCAAGGGTGTGAATAGGTCTAAGTCATAAAAAATATATAATAGCTCAATTATCTTGAAATATCTACTCCTAAAAAAAAAAACTTTTTGCATTGTTAATTTTTTTACAGCAACAATTTATTATGTCCCACCAATTATTATAATTCATGGAACTTCCTACTTATAAAAGCTCCTAAAAATTCTTAACAATCCCTTTAAAATAATTAAGGAGGTCCCACTCTATGAGACTTAGGCATGCATCTCTATTTTAGATTTACACATTGTGATTTAATTTTCAATTTCAATTTTTTAGTCTCATTTTTCATTTTTCTATTCCATATATACACATGTTGCTATTATCAAGTTACATAAAATTAAATTTATGTTATTTCCAAATAACATAAAAAAATTTTAATCATCCTACTTCAATTCATCTTTTACAAAGATAAAATAATTGATCACATAATTATATTATAAACTAATTTCTATTACTATAAAATTAATAAATGCTCAAACAATGAAACACAAAATAATATATTGATAAATTATGTAGAAAATATAATTCAACATAATATAGATAGAATATTTCTACAATCTAGAACATATTATAATAAAATATATTTATTTCACATTATTTTTTATTCAAAAATTTAAATGAACCAAATTGAAAAACTGCTGCAATCTACCTTTCCCCATTTTAAGATGCCCTCCACACTATTTGAACCTAGATTACTGCTCGGCCCCTCCTACTCCATACAAACCTAGACAAATAAAAACAATACTAAAAATATCCTACATTCCAGAAGTTGCTATGTTCACAGTTCAGGCTAATCCAGGTTAAAAGGGATATGGAACCTACATTTATTTATCAATACAAATACAAATTTATTCTTCAATAATTTAGGGTTTAGACTCAAGAATATAATTTTTTTGATTCAATAGTTACAGTTTATTCGATCATCCATTTAACATTAGAGGATTACAAAGACTCGCATAATTCTTGGACATACTTGGTTAAATTTTCAAATTGATGCCAATATTTCATCCCTCGCGACATATAATATATATTTAAACAAAGATTTTGAAAAAATGCAGCTAGTAAACAATCTTAAATTGACACATCACAAGAAAAAGTGAAAAAATGCAGCTAGTAAACAATCCTAAATTGACACCTCGCAAGAAAAAGAAAAAATACAGAAGATTATTATTTTTGTTTGATAAATGACTTAGATAAAGGATTATATTAAAATTAATAACATTTACATAATGTAAAGTAAATTTTAAAAGCAAAATACTGGGCTTGTGACCTTGAATATTTAGACTCATCCATTAAGGAAGAATCTCTCAAAGTTCTAATGGGCTGACTCCCAGCCATCTAAATATATAGAAATTATAACAGAGTAGAAAAGACTTTAAAATTCAAATTTTTTTGCTAATTTAATTACATATAGCAGAAAAAAAAAAAAAAACTATCTTTGCACTACTTGAAAATCAATCAACCCTAAGTTGAATGCTCCACTAGATCACAACCCTTGCCTCTTGGATGACCGTGGCCATTGCTCTGCATTAAGGGGTGCCCACGACCTCAGCCCCTTGAACTTAGAGATCAATGACCTTTAGCATCTCTTCCATTTCATTCAACCTTCAAGATAAGTCCATTCAAAAGGGAAAACTCAAGGAATTCATCTTCCCTATCTGCATTGTTCAATTCATCTCCCAAAAACCTCCATTCTAATAATCTAAGCACCATTCCCGTGAATGCACTATGATGCCCTATAGCAGGGCCCTTCAAATCCAAAAGGAAAGGGTAGTAGTTGATTATCTCTCTCAAAACCGAGAATAAAATGAGGTCTCTCAGGTGAGGCATTCCAATGGGAATTATGGCTCGATTCAAAATAGTTGCCAATCTCCTCAACACATTCTAGTCAAATAATCTTGTGGCTAATGCCCGCACCTTATCCTTAGAAACCTGAACATCTAGAAGAGAAGTAAAAAATCTTGAAGAGATATTCGAGTTATCTCGCATATACTCTATTCTGCTCAAATGTCCATATCCAAGAATTAACTTGATCGCCAAGATCACAGTAGGGTCTGAGACACGAAGAATTATTTTTGACCTTAGGTCCGTAATCTCATGGAATGAGACTTGACGATGGTTGCAAGTCAGAGAAATGGGGGTGTCTGCTCCAAAGCAATAAATCAGCTCAGGGTGTTTTCTTATGATAAAACCATGTGGAACTTCTGCCATTGTTTAGAAACCCCAAAGGACAGTGCTCTGCAATTGACTCTCAAAAAACTTCAACCTTCAAAGCCGATAGAATGGCAAAGAAAAGAAAAATCCCAGTTCTTCATCCTTAAAAATCGCCCATCATTCTCGCACTTTCCCAGGTTCATTAATATGAAATTCTTGGATTTGATGAGCCCAGAGGAAAGCTAGAGGAGAATAAAGCTTCCAACTCTAAGGTATTAATGAACCGGTCCTCACCCCATTGCCAACATGGCACAGCCCGCCTCCACCAATATTTATGACGTACTTCCCTCTATTCCTAAAGATTTGTCAAATTTGATGACCTCATCAATGTTTTTGATCCTCTTATTTAGAACACTTAGCTAAAATTAATAAATTTTAACATCCACTTCATCATCTAGCTTGAAGAGGACATGGTATTTCTTTCACCTAATAATCACCAACTTAGCTTCCCAGTGGTGATCACGATAATATAGATCTATTCAGCAAGGGCCCACACTACTTTAAAAAGGTGATTTCTTGCATATCTATTTTGGAGGGAAGGGCCTCGTATTTAAAAAGAAGACCGTTGCAATTTGAATAAGGACTTCGTTTGAATTCAAAGAAATTGCCCAAATAAAACCTTGCAAGCCTCAATGAATATATTAGGATTTAAATATGCCCATGTCTAGCTACATAGTTTTGTGCTCTCATGAACAACAAAATTAAAGGCTAAGGTCAGAAACCCACCAACTCAATGAAGTACTAGCTGAAGCCATTTTGGATAGAGCATTAGCATCCATGTTTTCTTCTCTATAGATATAGTTGCAAGTGAAGTTGTCGAAGGTGGATAGTAGCACTAAATTTTTTTCTAGTAGTGCTTGCAACTTCCAATTACAATAATGAGATATTTTAATGGAATTTCTGACTATGGCTAAATCCCCTTCAATAGCTAAATTTCTTATACGTCGATTGGAGCACTCAGAAAGACCAAACAAGAGGGTCATAAACTCTACTATATTGTTTGTGTTTAGCGGAATAGGCACAACCATCTTACCCAAAACTATTCCCTTGTGATCTCTTACAACACATCCAATTTCGAAGGCTCCTGGATTTCCTTTGGAAGCCCCATCAAAGTTTAACTTGAGCCAACCCAATTGGGGAGGAAGCCATACTACCCCTTCTCTACCACCTGCTTTCTTACCTAAGCAAGGGGGAATTTTGATTCCATTCTATAAAATTCTTATTCTTCCATCCCATGATGTGAATTCCTTGTCCAAGTTGAGAGAAAGAGCAAGTCTACTATTAATATTCTCAACAATGGCTGCTTCCAGAGAGGATAAGACAGACTCTACACTTCTAGCTTTACCCTCAAATAATATCTTATTCCTCTCCTTCCATACCTCCCATACTAGAGAAGATGGAGCAATTTCCCATAGAGAGCTTAACATGCCATCTATCGGCCTAACTAGCTATCTTGTGAAGAGGGAAACAATGTCATTTGGGAGGGTAGTAATCCAACCAAGTTTGCCACAAAGCCACTTCCAACATCTAGCAGAGAAAGGGCAATTTAACAGGAGATGGTCTACAGATTCCTCTTGACCTTTGCAAAGAACAAACCTTGAAGGGCCTTTGAAATCCATCTTCCTGAATCTCTCTGCCATAAGAACCTTTTTCTTAACTACCAACCAAGCAAATATGCCAGCCTTGGGGATAATTTTTCTATTCTAGAAAATTTTCAAGGGCATACAATGATCCTGAGAATCCCCTTGGTTAGCAAGGACATTATATCCTACCTTAGTTGAATATTGACTTGATTTTGCTGGAGACCGGTTCAGAGACTCAGATCTATCTCTGAAAATCAATTGTCTATCCTTGATTAAATTTTAGAGTTGGTTTAGCTCATTTAAGGGAAGAGGGAGACCTGCAAATATTTCATAACTCCAGCCTAGTAAAGGATTATCTCGTGAAAATTCAACATAGTTTCTGATATGCAGTCCCTAATTCTAACTTAACTATACTCTTCTTTTTGGAATGGAAATTAAGTTGTCTATGCTCGGAAGTCCCCCCCAAGATTCCTCCTAGAAAAGATAAGAGGAACCATCATAGACATCCCAAGATACGTAATCTTCTATAAGATGTCTGCATTTAAGGATAAAGTTCTAGGTTCGTGACCCTTTAGGAAGACTAGACACCTGCAACAAGTTGATGGGATCACCTATAGCTACATATTTGGTGAGCATCATTCTTACCCATCTTGCATTTGGGTCAATGAGAATTTTCCAGAGTAATTTGGCACCTAAGGCTAGATTCTGAAACTGTGGACTCCCAATCCCCTTGAAGATTTGGGTTTGGAAATTTTATCCAAAGCAATCAGAGCAATTTTATGCCTTTCATCCGAATTTTGCCAAAAGAAGTTTCTCATCTTTTGAATGATGAAGGAGTTCATACCCGTGGAGAGGGAAAGTATAGACAAAAGATAGATAGGGAGGGCCAAGATAACTACTTGAAGCATAATCAATATGCCCGCCCAAGAAAGCCACTTCCCTTTCCATGAATTAACTTTGTTATCCAATTTTAACTTAAGGGGATCCCATAGTTAATAACTCCTCAATCCCTTGTCTATTGGCAAGATTAAAACAATGATACCTTAGAATCCAAAGGAAGATTGAGATCCCTAGAAAATAGAAAGTCAAAAAATTAAATTGGATTTCATTTGTTTTAATAAGAAATTAGATTTAATTTTTTTTATATATATTTATTGCTAATTTTTTACATACAATTTTAATTAAAAGTATGTTAATTTGTTTTACATTGTAATATTTTATTTTACATATATGCATTGGATGTACATTCATGTATGCTTTTTCCAATGCATGCATCCATTAATTTTGTACACATGCTTTGTATGCCTATATGCATTACTTTTGACATGCATACATCTTTTTCCTTGCATGTATGTTGGTCTTTCATACATGTTTATCTTAATTATTGTTTCTATGTATTTTATATTAATTGTTTTAGTAGTTTCTTTTTTCTCCAAATCTTAAACTTTGTCCATGCATCTCTTTACAACTCTTTCTTCTTTTTATAGTTCTTACAATATTATTAACAACAATATAATAAAATATCCAAAAAAAAAAAAAACACTGTAAAGTAATGACTCATAACAATTTGATAATGTAGAAGAGTCTAAGAAATATCAAATTTAAAATCTTTACCTTAAGATAGAATAATTTAAACAAAATTATCAATTGTAAAGATACATAAATATCAGTACACAACACAAGTTTCTTTTTCTGAAACTTAAAAACAGTTTTGACATTAGAGAAAGGAAAAATAAAAGCAAACGACCAAATCTATTCATTGTGAGTAAAAATTGGTTGTTAAACCTCCATAAATAGGGTGGACCAAGCGAAAGTAAGAGTAAAATAAGATGAGACTCTGTTGAACGTATCCTTCCACCTCTCACATTCCCTTTTCCAATATTCACCAAATTCATCCTCACACTTTTTCTTCCATAACTCATCGTCTGCAGCCATAATTTGAAGCTCTTTACACACACAACCCACCATCGCAATATCGACTGCACTTAAATATTCAAATATCTTCAATTGGAGATCACTCGGCAAACTTATAAGACACTGCTCACCATCGACTCCGCCACGTTTCCTGGAGATCCCAAATGCATCCATATTTCAGACTGTAATCTGCATCAAAAGATTCCGAGAGAATTATTATAATGATGAGAAACTAACGTTAAGTCTCAGTTCTAATTTAGAATTACAAATATTTTATTGTATGCATGCAAACGCATGGAAAATTTTAAGCTAATTGAGAAAATCTTGCCCTTGATCTGTCTGTGCGTGTCCTTGTCCAGTCAAGAAACCTTTTGTGGAGATTTGAAATAACATCATGTTCCCATGCAGCTGCTTAACTCTATTTTCTGCTTAAATTTAAACAGTTAAGTGTTCCCATGCAACTTAAAATTGTCAAAAAGGATAATTTGGAATCTTTCCTATTTTGATGGAGCAGCTATTGTTTAAGAATTAGAAATAAGCTATGGAACAAAAGGGGGGCTGGAAATAAGCAGTGGCTGCTTATTAACAAAAATGCCACATGGCTCCACAATTTTCTTTCTCTCTTTTTTTAAAGATTTTATTTCTTTTTCTTTCCAAATTTTAAGTGCATAAATTAGTATTAATGCTATTAATACAAATTTAAGATGTTTTTCTTAAAAATAAGCAGCAAAGATAAATATTCATGGGGTCAGCTCCTTCACAAATAATCCTTAAAAATATTGAGCAGCGGCTGCTAGCCAAAATAAGTTAAGCAACCGCATGGAAACATGCCCTAAGATTAGGAAAAATATAGTTTTATTAGATTTATGGTATGGTTATCTCATGATTATTAATGATAAAAGGATTTATGTAAGAATAAATTGTCTTGAATTCTTAATATATATTTTTTTTTTAGGAAATCGTAAGAAGTTTATATTTAAAAAAAAAAATCATAAATATATAGATAAAGTAGCCAAAAGATATCATATTTATTTATTATTCTACTTAAAAAATAATTATATTTAATATTAATTTATTATTATATTATGACATTGTAATCAATATTATATTATTATTAAGATATTACTATATTTAAATTTTTTATATTTCTATTAAACTTTAAAAAATCTATTAAGCCTAATTATTTTATTATATTATTATAATATTATTTTGACGAAGTTAACTATTAGTATGGTGGAGATAAATAGATTTGATTAAATATCATTGATTAATAGTTAAACTCAGAGTAAGTGGTAGTTGAGGGTTGGCTCCCAAACGATTATTATAATATTATTTTGAGAAGTTAACTATTAGTATAGTGGAGATAAATAGAAGTGATTAGTATAGTTGAGGGTTGGCTCCAAAATGAACCTTTCGTACAACATGTTAGCAATAGGTTCAATCCATTTTGGAGCCAAAATAGATGTGTCTATAGTTGAGAGGAGAAAATAAATAAAATATTTTTTTGGTTTTTCATGCATTTATTTTAATTTAAGTTATTTAATTTTTTTTTATGTAAGTAATAGTAAAACTAATTGTAATTATGATGGGTGTCAATTTTAATCATAGTGGGTTTTTAATCTAGCATATCCATCAATCTATTATGTGAGTATTAATAAGCCTTTTGGCATAATTAACAGTCTATGATCCTTCTTAGTCGGTTTGTCCTAGCAGTGAAGATTTACTAATTAAATCTAATATTGAACAACAAAATACGAAGAGTTTATCAAAGGTGCTAGAAATCTCCTATTATCAACCTTACATCTTAGAGCTTAGATTCAAAAAACTTGACAAAATAAAAGGTCTTGCGAATTCATATCTTATTTAAATTTGAATACACCATAAGATGTAGATCCCTAGGTCTTGATATATTTAAAAATAATCATTTTACATTTTATTTCAATTTTATATAATATAACAAGTGTCACTAGTAATCAAATTAATGTTATTTTTAAATTAGTTTTAGGTAATATTAATTAAATTCCCACTTCAATAAAATAAAATATTAATAATTATAATATCATATAAATATTATAATGAAAAATATATATTTTTCTTAAAAACATAACCTTAATTAATTTTAAAATCTATATAATTATAACCATAAGAATAAAATAAATTCTAAAGTAAATTATTAATAATATTTTTAAGTAGCAAGCAATCATCATAAATATTATTTTTTTCTATTTAAGTTATCTTAATTGTCTTTTTTAAATAAATCTTTAATAACAATTTTTTACATTAATTTTGAGCAAAATGTTTAAAACAAATAAAAAAGGGAGACAAATTTTTGTGGATCTGTGTGTCCTTCTTCCCCTTACTTTTTAGACTGCATATTTTAACAAGTGCAATTGGGGTTGGCCAAAGAGCTTAAGATTTTTTTCTCCCACTTATCAATTAGCTAATATGTTATATTAGCACCAAAAAAATCCCCTCAATGGTACTTTCAATGGCACAAGACACAATGTTATAGGCAGTCTTTTCTTCCCTCCCCGCCTCGGATTCTTCAATATGGATGGAAATGGCTTCATCATGACAAAAAATTTCACTTTCTGGGCATTCCTTTTGCCTTTCAAGCTTCGCCTGTGGATCTTTGGAATGTTGTTTTAGCCAGGATTGAGAAAAAGTTATCCTATTGGATAACCAAGCCTCTCTCTCTGGCTGATAAATTTCAAATTTGTTCAAAGGTTTTAGCTACCACTCATGTCTATTACTCTTCATGTTGGGCTCCTTCTAAGGCCTCTTACATGAAGTTGGAAAGACTTCTGCAGGATTTTGTTTGGGCCTTTGGTTCCGACCATCAAGTTTTTCACAGAGTTGCTTGGGAGTATTGTTGCCTTCCCAAGGAGTTTGGAGGGCTCAGCCTTATTTCTACCCAAAAACAAGGGCTAGCCTTATGTGCTAAATGGATCATCAAAGCCTTATTTGGCGACGAGGCTTGGAAAATCCTTCTTCGACATTGTATTTCTTCGATATTTCCTACCAATAGGCCGACTTGGAAGGGGATTGGTTTTCAAACCCTGCTCATTATGAAAGACCCAGTTCAGATCCAGGATACTTTTGTTGTTAAAATAATCAGGCATACTTGGGAAGCCATTAAGCCTTGGCTTCAGTAGGCGGGTGATGGTTTTCATGATGGGATCTCCATGAATCAACACAACCTCTGGTGGTCAACTCTTTTTCAGGTGCAAGGGTTACTGCTGGCCAAAATCCAAGGTGTTAGTGCTCTGCGTTTTTACAAACGCAACATTCGAACACATAAGGATCCGTTTTCTACAGTTTTTATGAGTCTCCGATCATGGGATGACCTCCAGGTCTAGTTTCATTTGTCTCGACCTGATCGATAGACTTATGACCTTCTGGTTTTGGCCTTACCCTCAGATTTGTTACATAAGCTTGGCATTCAGTTTGTCAGACCTTGGTGGAAGGACTGGAAGTGGTATCCTTGGACTTCTGTCACTAGCTACAAGCCCAAAATGGGTTATCTTTGGTTGGTACCTCATTTGCCTATGACCCATATTCTTAACCAACGGTGGTATTTGCAGTCTTCTCAAAAATTCTTGAGACTCGAGTTTCTTGTTGTCTGGTCCGCCACCACTGAACCCAAGATTGCAGCTTGGTGTGTTCTTTTTCAAGTGTGTCCTTTGGGTTCTAAACTTAAGCATTTGGGGGTTCCCGATCCCCAGTGCCCTTTTTGTGGTCACCTAGAAACTTTTATGCACATTTTTTGGTTTTGTAGAAGAACTCAATAGTATTGGAGTTGGATCCATGATTTCTTTCAACCTTTTCAGCCTAAGCCCTTTTTTTGGCATATGGCTCTTTTGGGAGATTCACCTAGAATCCCTTTCAAGTTTACCCAGATATGGCATGCTTTCAGAATGGAGATCCTATTTACTCTTTAGAAAGATAGAAATACAATTCTTTTTACTCACATCTCTTTGGATATTAATGTCTCGCTTTATGCTAAAGCTTGCATTTGTCATAATTTATTAATCCAGATTCAAGCACAAGCAGATAAAGTGGCTCTTGAGGTGGGCCACTTACAGGAGCTCCGTCAACGCCCCTTATGCGGTTGCCAGAGTGTCATCGGATTCTATTTTCGCACTTCGCCCCATGGCTAAAGTTCCTCTACCTGACGCTCTTAGACCCTGTGGTCTGAGGCTCCTCGCCACTCTTCTTGTGGGAGAGACGACGCGTGGAGGCGCTGCTCAGTTTCTCCTCCGTGTCATGGCTCTGCCTCGGGGTGGCCTTCTGCTACTCATGTTACTTTGGTTGTTGTTGCTAGTGATGGCTTTGGGTCACCTACTGCCACCACCTCCAAGTTTCCTCGCCTGACTTTGGCTATTTCGCCTCCTAGGCAGGAGGAAGGAGAAGAAGAAAAAGACCTTGAAGATGGATGGTTTGTGCCAAACTCGACTCCTAGCCCCGCTGATGTATGGTACAAGAAAGATGATCTAGATCCTGCCCCCTTGTTTGCCTCTACTTTGGTTGCTTGAGGAAGTTTTTTGATGAATAGCTTTGTTTTTTAAATTTCGGCTTCTTGTCGTGTGACTCTCATGGGATGATCTTGTATCCCCCGGTCTTTTTTTGTGAATATGTACTTTAATATTTTTATCTAATAGAGAAGGCCCCTATTCATCAAAAAATATAAATCTAAACTTTATAATAATCAAGTTTATTTTGGAAACAAAATAATAATCACTATTATTGGTGCAAAACAATTGATTAGTAATACTAAAAACTAAAATTATTTAAAAATTTAAAAATTTCATAAGAATGTTTATATTATTATATATCTTTTTAACATGTTTAATTATATTTAATGGATAATATTGCATAGATATTTGAAACAATTAATTTTTTTATGAAAATATTTCATTTAAAATACAAAATTGAATTTAAAGTAATAAATATACACTTATATTAATAGAATAAGATAAGTTGAATATAATACTTAATTTAAAATCTGGATAAAAAATATAATATTTAAAAAAAAAACCCCATATTCAATATCAAATTTTGTTATTATTATGTTTCAAATTAGCATAAAGAAATTAAAACTTAATTTACTCGTTTCATTTTAATCATTCCGAAAAAAAAATCAGCATATTTATTAATTGTAAAGATACATAAATATCAATACAAAGATTTTTTTTTCAAAAATTTAAAAACAGTTTTTGACTTTGGAGAAAAGGAAAAATCCAAATGTACTCAAGGTGAGTAAAAATTGGTTCTTAAACCTCCATAAATAGGGTGGGGCAATTGAAAACCTCCATAAATAGGGCGGTCCAATCGAAAATAATGACAATGTCTTGTACGTATCCTTCCAACTGTCACAATTCCTTTTCCAATATTCACCAACTCCTCCAAATTTATCCTCACACTTTTTCTTCCATAACTCCTCATTTGCGGCCCTAATTCGAAGCTCTTTACACACACAACCAACCATGGCAATATCGACTACATTTAAACATTCCAAGATCTTCAATTGGAGCTCACTCGGCAAACTTATAAGACACTGCAATTCCATATCATTCTCCTTCTCCGCCTGCATTGCAATTCAAATGTCTCCTCTTCTTCCTCTCTACTCTGCTCTGCTCAACACCTTCTCTTGACTCCCCGGGATTCGAACTCTTCTCACCACGATGCACACGTTTTATAACACGCTAACATCGCTTATTCCTGCTCGATTTTCACACATTATACAAACTTCTAGTCCCTATTCATAATCGAGATTGTAATCTGCACCAAAATATTCAACAAGAAATTCTCAACCTTTTAATAAGATATGACAATTATTAGAAAAGCAGAGCAATGCTTTTTATATTGTTTCAGCTGTATAAAAATAGCTCCATTTTATTTATTCTTCAATTAAAAATCTAATTAATTTGTATAATTAGAATATAAGTTGTAGTTAAGAAGTTTCTACAGTATGGATTTAGTATTTAAAACATTTTATTGAATGCATGCAAATGTATGGAAATTTCTAAACTAGATTATAAAATTTTGCCCTTATGAACTAGCCAGTTTTGGCAAATGATTCTTCTATTTTATATTAAGATTAGTAAAAAAAAATTAGACAGATAGTTCCATTAGAAGGAGGTCGAGTATACCTCCCCGCAGTGTGACGTAGAGAATTTCTGTTGACAGTGGCGGATAGGTTCTTTAGGCACCTTCCGGTGCTCTCTTCCTCCCACCCGAATTCTAGTTAGTAATGGAGGTGCCTCTGCTTATGCTTGCTTCCGTAGAGGGAGGCAGAGAAGAAGGGCAGAGAGAGAGGAAGGGAGGGAGACTAGGCTTCCACTCATCACTCATTCATTCACCCTATCATGGTTATTTAGGGCGGAAACTTCAATTACTATAGTTCCCACCCACCCGACTATGGCCCCCACCCTGCTTCCCCACAGGCGTATAGAGTCTGGCCAACCACCACCATCCAGCTGTTGTTGGAGGGACCGGCCTATTCTCCGGTGAAGTCTTCCTAATTTATACTACCGAGGCCTTCCGAACAATCCTATCTTACCTAAACTCCCGAGCCCAAGCCAATAATCTATTTGAGCTCCGAGCTGTAGGTAGGGGGGTCGGTAGAGAGAGGTTGGGTCTGTTCCTCCCGCCCCCTACTCTAGATAGAAAGGATAGGGGGAGGAGAGGGAGATCAGGGGGTTCTATTATAGTCGTGATACAATCCATTACAGACCCCTAACCCCCAACCCCTAACCCCTACCGAAGGAGAGGGAGCCTTACTCTAGAACTGGTCCCTCTACTGACCAGCTATAGAAATAGTAAAAAAAAAAATTATTAGATTTATGTTTTCTTGTGGTTGTATTATTAGTACTATTGCATTCTTCAATCATTGTACCAATGATTTATTATTTTTGTTTTAAAAAAAACTTGGATTTTGTAAAGTTGAGATTTTTTAGTTTTTTAAATTTAAGATATTATAAAAATTATTTTGGTTTAAAAAATTTGGTGTTAAGAGAAGCAAATTTTTAGGAATAATAAATTACATATAAATTATAATAAATTTATTATTGAAAATATAGATAATAAAATCAATTATAAGGATTTCATTTAGTTTAAATTAAATTAAATATAAATATTTATATTACAAAAATAAACATACAAATTTTTAGGAATAATAAATTCTAATAAATTTATTATTGAAAATATAGATAATAAAACCAATTATAAGGACTTCATTTAGTTTAAATTAAATTAAATATAAATATTTATATTACAAAAATAAACATAATTATTATATGTATTCTTATAATTATATATATATTTTTTTAAATCATTCTATTTTTTAATAATTTTTTAAAATTATAAATTTTTTAATCATTTTAATATATACAAAATAATTAAATAACTTTTAATCATAAATTAAATATTTTTCATTAATTAAATAACTTTTAATCATCTCTCTCTCTTCCTTTATATATCTCGCTATCTCTTCCTCTTTATCTCCCCCTCTCCCTTGCTCCATCTTTTTTTTCGTCCTTTTTTAATCTATATTCATCTCTACCTCTATCTTCATCTCTCTCCCTAATCTCTAGACATGCCTCCTCCTATCCATCCATCTCTCTCTCATTCTCCCTCTTTTTGGACCTCTATATCCTTATCTCATTTCCTCTGTATATTTGTCTCTCCCTATCACTTCTTTCATCTATCCCTCTATCTCTATCTCCCTCTATATGTATACATCACTTCCTTTCTATATCTTTATCTTTCTATATCTTCGTCTTTTTCCAACTATTTATTTTTCTCTTCCATATCTATATATTCCTCTCCCCTTTCTCTCTGTCTCTTTCATATCTCTCTCCATCTCTCTATTTTCTTCTCCCCGTTCTCCATCTCTATCTTCAACTCCATCTATATCTAG
Organism: Cryptomeria japonica; assembly: GCF_030272615.1. NCBI lineage: Eukaryota > Viridiplantae > Streptophyta > Pinopsida > Cupressales > Cupressaceae > Cryptomeria > Cryptomeria japonica. Next base: position 269,318,668 of record NC_081407.1, on the reverse strand, counting down.
ATCTTCTTCTCTATATCTATCTCTTTACCCATGTCATGCCCACTTTTTACCCAAGTGAACATAACACAACACTAACAATTATTTTTAAACTTTTAACACTTTTAATATAATATTTTAATGGATTTGCAATGGCTATAATGTACACACTTAAGAGATACAACAAAATGTAAATAAACTACACAAAACTTAACTAAATTGTAATAAATGTTTTTGAATCATAACATAATGCATTTGTAAAACTACAAGTAGTAGTAAAATATAACAGGTAACCATTCCACCCAAGATTAAACTTTATACAATAACATAAAGGTTCTTCTTATTACAAATAAATGCATCTTCCTTGTACTCAAGTTTCTCTTACAATCCTCCATTATGTATTTGTCTTTATTTCCATACCTGCACCGGCAAGCTATCTACTTGTCTAGATATTCAACACAAGATCAATGGATTATTAGATACACGATCAACATGATAAATCATATCATTACTTTAATCGCATCACACATACAGTAGTCAACTAATAAGTTTTCAAAAATGAATGAGGAATGCATAAGATTGGGAAGGAGAGCCCAGACTAAGAAAACATAGGAGGAAAGGACCCAAGGGCTAGACCTAGTGTCTCGGGGGCTCATCACAGATGGCCTTGCCGACGTGAAAGCTCAAAGACTTCGTAGTTCATAAAAAAATATAAAACCCATCAATTGTGAATATATAAGAGTGGATATGCAACCCTTTCTAGGGTCCAGTTCCCCAGATAGTATCCTCGTCAATGGCCACCCACTTAGGTGAAACAGGGACAAAGTCCTAGGTTTAATTGATCACTTGACACCAATAATAACAACTCAGGATAGAGTACCAGTCCATGCAATTATAAGGAACCATTATTTCAAAAAAGTATATCATTTTTAACATGTGTATTATAACAAAATAGAAACAATTGCAGATACATACTTGACAAGTGTGAACCACTTATAAACATCATATAGTTGACTATTACATCATATCTTAAGAAGCTCAAACCATAGTGTCATGTGTTGTGATCTAGTGATCTCTAAATTATGTATTTCAGAAACAATAATTGTATAAGAGAAGATCAACTCTGGACCAATAGCAACAATATAGCTATGATGCTTTGTTTAATTTTCTGACAACAGATTGGCCGCATGCAAAGTGGTGATAAATTCATTAATGGTTACAGCTATGAGGGATTTTTTTTATTTATTTATTTCTAGTTTTTATTCCTGGACTACAAATTGGATTTGAAGCAAACAATTATGATTTCAATATATATACAATAGTCTTCAACAAAAGACGAAGGGATAAAGATGGGGAAGATGAAATGAAGAGTCAAACTTCACATCCCAACAATCTCCCACTTGAAGTTTGACTCACACTGCAACTTCACATCTGAACAACCTCCCACTTGAAGTATATCCCCGGCTTTCCATTCTCAACCAATATCCAAGTGCAATCACTAAATCCCATGGTAATAAACAGGCTGAGAATGGAAAGCAAGGGATATACTTCAAGTGGGTGGTTGTTCAGATGTGAAGTTGCAGTGTGAGTCAAACTTCAAGTGGGAGATTGTTGGGATGTGAAGTCTGACTCTTCATTTCATCTTCCCATCTCTGTCCCTTCGTCTTCTGTTGAAGACTATTGTATAAATATGAAGGCAAAACCCTATGTATGCAAGCTGCAAGAATACTAATAGAATCTTACTCTGGTTCCCAATTTGTCTATACTAAAACCTGTTCTAGATTCTCCCTGGGTGTATTGGCGATGTTTTCATTATTGTTGGCCACGTTTTGCCAAATTTGGGACGCCACGCTCAGCTGTTTCAGGCACTTCTCCAATTCTGCATTCTTGCAGCATGTCCTCTCCAACTCGGCTTCTTTTCCCTTGAGCCTTCTCAGAATCCCCTCTTCCAGCAATACAACCAAGACTCTGTTATGTCTCTTCTTCACACCAATTCAAATCCTCTGCCTTGTGGATCCGAGCCCATGATTCTTCCCCTCAAGCCATTTCTTCTACAACCACCATATATCTTACGGAAAGCTCCACTCCAGTTTCCTGTGCCAATCCAAGGATCCAAGACCTATCTCACACTCCATGACAATGCCTCCTTCCAACATTACTGCCTCAAAACAGCCTGCCTGGAATTTGCACCTGCGCAGAACAACATATTCAACATAACTCAGACCATAAATCTGAATTCGCCCACTTCCATTGGTATCCTGCAAACAAACCCTTTCACTCGTGCGCTATGACAGAAGAAAACAGAACAACTTCTAGAAAGCCTGGTCCATTTTGAAGTTTCAACACAAAAAAAAAAATTTGGATTTTTCCTGAGTGTAAAAGCAATCCCAATCATATCACAGCCGGAAAGTATGACCAGCAAAAATCCTTTTCAACTTGAGATTCTTCTACTAATTTCTTTATTGCACAAATTTAAAAGAGGACACAGGCTAACTATTTCAGATCAGAGAAATTTTCGGTTCCATTTGAATTATTTTCCATAAGATCTTTTCGGAAAATCAATTCTGCTCTCTTTGAAATTGTCAGTGCCTGAACAATTTTTAAAAGCATTTTCATTCAATTTTATTGTCAACTGTCATATTACACTCTACACTCCATCATCTTATTCACTTTTTATTTCCTATCAAATTTGTTCCTTTTTTTCACCATGCATTCCTTTCATTTTACAGAATTTTCCCTATCTTTGCTCACGTGGTCTCTTCATCTCCACATGCCTGCACACTACTCTTTAATTCCTTACGCAACTCCTCATATTAATCAATCAGACTGCAGGCATCACAACATTCTACCCCTTGAGATAGCCCACCTGGTTATTGGGGACAATTTCTTAGCTACTATTCATTCCTACCCTTCCTCGAATTTCAGGTTCTGATATCAATTGTTAATTCAAAAGATAAATTGGGAAGCAGAGCGCAGAGATTCTATAAGTATTCTTGCAGCTTGCATACATAAATTTTTGCCCTCATATTTATACAATAGTCTTCAACAGAAAACGAAGAGACAAAGATGAAAAGTGAAATGAAGAGTCAGACTTCACATCCCAACATAGATTGATAGCTTAAAGATTTTGCTGATTAAACGATGGTAATATATTTTAAGGTTGCAGGTAAAAGGGTACTATCAATACAGATGATTAGGCAACATAATTAATGATCCAAGAATATCCAAGAATAGACATGCTATCCGAATATTTATCTTCAAGCAAACAAGGTAAATCAAACTCTAACAAAATTGTAACACCACACCTCTACTCTCACTGGCTGAACTCTCCCCTAAAATGCACTTCTGTTTCAGCATCTCAGTTAATTCCAGCACACTCGAGGATTATAAAATTTGGATTTACTAATTATCCGTAAAGGAAACTACTTCACAGAGGCACAAGAATGACAAGATGCTAAGTACCAAAAGGTTAAAGGCAGGATACATATGTTCCTCGAGTCTTAAGCAGATGATGAAGTATTTTATAAACATTATCTTCTGGGTAGTGTGTTTCTAAACATAAAGATAGAGCCTGCAATTTATTTTCTATTGCAACAGCTCACATGAATGATAGATTTAGTATCCCCAAATGTAAGTAGCATCCCAACTTCTTCCATAACTACAGCGTACATTCATCTCTCTTGGTCCACATGCGGTCTCATGGAGTGCCATAATTTCAGTTCACAAAGCTATTAAGCAATGCAATTCCCAGTGTAAAACTACAATCCCCGATGCAGGGTGTGGACAAATTAGATTTGTTGAAAGGGTTCTTAGAAAATCTCCTGTAAAAATAACCGGTAGAAGCAAGATACGCTGAAGGTAAAAATGTTGAAAACACCTCTAAGACTTCCAAGCAAAGGCAACTGCCTCGCCTGGGATAAAATGAAATCTTTCAAAACTAGGTATGGACACGCATTAGAACAGAATGGTGGGAAGATTTTTCCGACAGAAATTATAGTTTGAAATGTGCCCTGGTAAACCATGTAGGAAAAGAACAAATGTGGAATTATAGGACACGTACCTGAACTGCTTGACAAAATTCTTCAAAGAGATGTCGTCTCATTGATTGCACTGATCATAAGATCCGCAAAAGAATGGATTTGATGAAAACAGTTTAGAAGAATTTTCAATCAATTTGTATTTGTGCCTGTGAGGTCCGACCCCCATAACCTTCAGCTTGCATCGTACCTACTTGTGCCAAAATGGTAGGCTTTGGAATAGGGTGCGATTTACCATTGGAGCATAAAAGAGCTTTGTTAGATGTTGTTGTGTAACAATTTTGGTAGACATATATGCAAAATGCGGGAGCATATACCAGGCATGCAGACTATTAACCAAAATGCCTACAAGAAATGTTGACTCATAAAATGCCTTGATTGAAGGGTATGCATAAAATAGAATTCTTGAAACAACGTCTGAAAATTTCAAGCAAATCACTGCAGAATATGCACAAATGTATTTGGCACGACATTCAAAACTTTCAAGAAAATATTAATGACTTGCGTAAAGCCAAATTGTCCACCAGTGTCCTCCTCGCCTATCCCAAATATAAGCTTGGAACGGGATTTGAATACACTTCAAAGCATAATCGATAGAAAATTATTGTCAGATATCATTGCAGAAGTCTTGGTAGACATACAAGAAAATTGTCGACATACCGACTAGGCATGAGAACCAATCACCAAATGGATAAAAGCCCATGAAAAAATGCCATGATAGCCAGATCACACCCATAGATTTGTGGACGCAGCTATTCTGGCTCCAAAACGGCACTGCTGTACGAACGACATGCATTGGAGCCATATGTGCATACATCCCTCCCATGCCCATTTACTAGGATAGCGTGGAGGTGACGGACGTCGGAAAGTGTTGACTGCACTATTTCCTCAGACCGCACCGGTTAGGGGCTTGGTTACGACCCGAAAGGCGGGAAAGGACGGTACTAGTGGTTGGTGTGGGTCCCACTGAAATCCGTCAACCTTTTGGTTCACCGTTCTCGTTCGCAGATGTCGTCATTCCCATCCAAACAGTAATGTCGTTAATGTTGCAATTCAAACAAATTCCCTCTTGAACCGATCACTTCCCATCTGCCAGCGCACTTCCGGCCTGTCACAAAATGGTAGATATGGACATCCATCGAAGCATACTGGAAGGGGAAGCAAAGCATAGACAAGGCATCTGAACTGTTTCACTCGATCAATCAAAGAAATGTGATCACATGGAATGCTACCATCACAGGATATACACAAAATATGTTTGTTGAAAAGAATTTAGTAACGTTTAGCCAAAGAGAATCTGCAACCTTTTCTAGCATCCTCCCAGCTTGTGCCTAAATCAAAGCTTTAGAACAGGGTCTCAACACCCATCGCAAGAATTTATTAGATGTTGTAGTTGTGATTGCCCAGGTGAACATGTATGCAAAATGAGTAAAACTGTTCGATAGAGTGCCGTGATGCAGAATACACAAAATCTGGAAGCATAGACAGTGCATCTGAAATGTTTGACAGAATGCCTAAAAGAGCATCATCCTCTTGGTTAAAGGATATTAATAGAAGGGATTTTCTCAAAAGGCTTTAGAATCTTCCAACCATATGCAATTGTCAGGTGTAAAAGTCAGACTCTACAACCTTTTCTAGCATCCTCCCAGCCTGTACCTAATGGTAGCTTTGGCATAGTGTATGGATATCCATCAAAGCATAAAGGATAGAGGAATTTTCTCAAAGGCAATTGCAACTATTCTGGTAGACATGTATGCAAAATGTAATAACATATTTAAGTTCTAGAGTAATTTTCATAGTGCAAGTAATTGTAGCTACAATTAACCATAAAAAACTAGTGAAATAATATTTTGTAGATGGGTTTTATGTGTGAGACTTGTGATGATATTAAATTATGGCAGTCTATGTCTACGTTGGAGTTCTCAATATGGTGGTTGTGTGAACATGTCATTCTAAGTTTATGAATTCATGAGTTTCATGTCTAAGTTGGGATCCTTGTGGATGAGTTTGATATAATATGCATGTGATTCGGTGACAAGGGAGACTCTGCAAACTAAAGCTTTGATCATCTTTCAAGCCTCAAGACAGTTGTACAATTGTCATTTTATATAGAGAATTGTTCTATGGTCATTCATGCATAAAATAATAACACGTTGAGAGAGAGAGAGAGAGAGAGAGAGAGGAAGGGAGAGGGAGGGAGGGGGAAAGAAAGAGAGAGAGAGAGAGAGAGAGGGGGGGGGGCAGGAAGATTAGGGGGGAGAGAGAGAGAGGGGGTTATATATATGGAGAGAGAGAGAGAGAGAGAGATAGAGAGATAAGGGGAGAGGGAAAAAGAGATTATGGGTCCTATGGAGTCCTAAGGGGTCATATTGTGTCCTACGACCCCTTAGGACACCATATAACCCCTTAAGACACCAAATCATGTCATTATGGGTCATATTGTATCCTAAGGGGTCATATTGTGTCATATGACCCCTTTAAGACACCATATGACCCCTTAAGACACAATATGACCCTTTACAATTCTATATGATATCGTTATGGGTCATATGACCCCTTATGACACCATATGGTGTCGTTAGGGGTCATATGGTGTCCGAAGGGGTCATGGGATATGACCCCCAAGGACAACATATGACCCCTTATGACACCATATTGGGTTGTTATGGGTCCTATGGTGTCCTAAGGGGTCATATTGTCTCCTATGACCCCTTAGGACACCGTATGACCCCTTAAGACACCAAATTGTGTCGTTATGGGTCATATTGTGTCCTAAGGGGTCATGGGACACCATATGACCCCTAGGGACAACATATGACCCCTTATGACACCATATTGGTGTTGGAAATTGACACTCATTGGATTCATTTTGTTGTCATTGATGGCAACAAGATTAGATGGAAGTCATATACCGACATTAGGAGGCATTCACCGCTAGACACTAGAATATCCCCAATCATTTGTGCATGCCTAATTAAACACCTAAAAATTCAATAAACACTAGAATATTTAATTAATTAAACACCTAAGAAAAATTAATTAATACCCCTAATCATTTGTGCATGCCTAATAATAAATATTCAAATATTTATGTTCTCAATTTCTCAAGTAGGTGCATATGTCATATCACATGTACACTTGCAATACTTAAGGCATAAGAGTTATTTTCACACCCCTAAAAAAAATTATTTTTAGATCCTTACCATCCACTCTATCCAAGACACATGTCACTCACCCTTGATTTCCCTTGAATCATGGAGAGACTTTGAGTTCCTCAATTACAAGAATGAAACTTGTTCTCTTCTTATGCTCCCAATCCTCTCAAGTCATGAGAACCTTTGGTCTCTCCAACTAATCTAGGCCCTCTATTTTCTCACACAAAAATCTATAAATTTTTTGAACACCAATCCATTTGAACGAAATTCTTAGATGTTACACATTATTGTATTGTCATTATGAGAATTTAATATTATAGTCTACCCAATTTATATCCTTGGATATGAATATAATAGCTTGGTGCATTGATAAGGCACGATGGACAAAAAAAATTTGTACGCTTTCATTATATTAATTTTCTTTTGTTGTGACTAAATTGTGTGTCCATGTGAGCTATATTGGTTAACTTCATGCTTTAATTGTCTATGTATAGTCACATTTTTCTGTATATATCATATATAATCTTAATCCTAAATATGCACAAATGGTTTAACATCAAAACTAATGGAATCTATCACACACACACACACAAAATCATTTCTTATCTTTGATCACAATTGGACACACTAATATGTGCCCCAATATTCAATATCTTGGTGGCAAATCTCCCCTCTAGTTGACATCACATGTTGTTGATAAGTGAATTCATTGTCTCATTTACACTCATCATGAATGTAAAAACTATAATCATGAGCTTGATTTCTTTTTTACATGGTGTTTTTATTTAAAGCTTCAGTATTATTTATTTTGAATAGTCTTTCAATGACATAATCTACACTTGCTCTAGGCTACAAAATTTTATAGTTTTCCATAGACGTAGCTAATAGAGATAACATGTAACCAATAAATAGAATCTAAACTTGTTATTTGACTCCTAAATGGATGATATGATGATGTTCCTATGGTTTTCTTTAAAGATCCTTCAATTTTGTCTCATTTATGCATTTTCAAGGCAAGAAGTGTCATGTTAGTAGATGTTGTAAGTTTTGTTGAGTGTTTTGACAAGTTGAAGTTGTGAATACAATCATTTTCCTTCAAGCAATTATTGAATTTAAAACTTTCCTATGAATCAATTATATACTACATGTTTCTAATTTGAGCTGCAAATGAAATATTATCTACATTGAAGTTGATTATGATTTTAGGATAGCAAATAGAATCTCAAAATTTTAGTGCATTACCTCCTAGGGCTAGTAGTTTTCAATTCAAAAGCAATCTTTCTATCATTTTCTCTTCTCAAGTGCAATAATTTTAGGAGATTTTCCAAGGGAAGTATCCCATAATATGGAGGTTCATCCTTGTTTTAGGTCACTCATAGCTTGAGAAACTCCCCATGTTGTGCAAGATGATTGAGTTTTACATCTTAGCATTTGGGCACAATCCTTAGTAACAACAGCTTTTGGCACACCAAGTGGGATAGTTTGGATTGTTTCAGTTTAAGGATTTTCCATACATTGATATTGGTATTTATATCGATGATATCTTCCTTTTGAGGCAATATCTTCACATGCCTGGTGACTCTGAGTTCAAATCTATTGGTTCAATAGTCCAAGTGTGGGTATGTTTCAAATAAAATCTATTTTATTTTGATTCTTCAGCTCTTTGAATGAATAAATATGTCTATACTTCATAAGAGTTTGTCTTATCAACCCCTATTTCATGAGAGTGATATTCCTACACCATATTATCTATATTAGACCCAAATCATTGTTAGTTTTATCCCAGACAAACTTTCTACAGCAAGCTATTAGCATATTCAATATGCTTACCACCACCCATCCCTGCTCAAACCCCTTCGGAACTTGAATATAAGTGTACTTATCAAGGGAATTTGATTTGCAAGAGGATGAGTGGGCTTATCAAGCCTATCATCATGAGAAAGATTTAGAGGATCAAATGAAGTAGTATGAAGAATATCTTGCAGTGAGATAAAAACCAAGGAGAAGTAGATGAAGGTTTTTCTTGCTCAATTTTAGAGGTTGGAGACTTAATCGGCTCTTTCAATTCCTATCCTCAAACAAGCTCCCTCAACTACAATAGATCATCTTATGAAAGAAGAGGTTCGTAAGCAAAAATTTAAAGTTTTGGGCAAGGTAAACCTATTCAACCTTCAAGTGAGTCTTCTAAAGTTGAAATCCCAAGTTTTAGAAGCTTTCAATGCATGAAAGATGTTATATGTATGTATGTAGAAAACTAGGTCATCATTCCCCAAGAAAAACCGTTTAAAGAGATGTCTCCACCTCAAGGAATACCCAAATCTTATCAAAGTCCTTTTGCAAATCAACTTTCATGCCCTAGCATCATCTGCCTTTGTCCAAGAGGTCCTATTATATATCAAAAGTGTTATTTTGTTGAACAAAAGATAGACTTTCTTGAGGTAGAAACAAAGTTATCTTTTGTCAATACACCTGCAAATGATGTAGAAATAGAAAAATTAAATTTATTGCAATAAAATGATATGTATGATGATATAGAACAATATGTTAAAGAGAAAGGAAAAAGTGTTGATAACAAGTTTTTGATTGTTTTGTTTAATGAGTTACCTAGTTATATTGGGCAAGATGATGAGATAATGCTTGTTTTGTTTAATGAGTTGCCTTTGTATGTTATTTATGAAGAAGAAGATACATCTATAATAACTCAACAATGATTTTGAAACATCTTCATAATACAAATTATGTTGACCTCAAGGTGTTGATTCGTCAATATTATGTTTTCTCTAGCTCAGTCTCCCCCCTCTCTCTCTCCATCTCTCTTTCTCTCATTTATCTCTTGTCTCTCCCTCTTAGTGTCTATCTCTCTATCTCACTCTCCTCCTCTATAAGGTGTGTCTCTCTCTCATTCCCTCACTCTCCTACCCCTCTCTCCCTCTCTAGGGTCATATGGTATTCTTAGGGTTCATATGGTATCCTAGGGATCCATGCATGTGTCTTACGGGGTCATAGGATACCACATGACTCCTTAGGACACCATATGACCCGTAACGATACATAAGATGTCATCTGGAGTCCTAAGGGGTCATAGGTTGTCCTAAGAGATCATAGGACACTATATGATCCCTTAGAACACAATAGGGCCTATAAAAACACCAAATAGTGTCCTTAGGGGTATAGATAATGAGATAGAGGTAGAGAGATATGGATAGGAAGAGATAGAGAGATAGAGGTAGAGAGATGGTGTGACTAAGAGAGAGATAGTGAGATAGAGGTAGAGAGATATGAATAGAAAGAGATAGAGAGAGGAGTAAGAGGGAGATAAAGAGAGTAATAGAGAGATAAAGATATAAAGAAAGAGAGATGGGGCGAATAAGAGAGAGGTATAGATAATGAGATATAGATAGAGAGGGATAGGGAGATACAGATAAAGAGAGCAACAATGAGAGAGAAAGGTGATGAAGAAAAGTAACAAAAAGAGGATCAAAAAGACAGAGAGAGATGGAAAGGAGATTTATAGAGAGATAGAAACAAGGAGTGTGTGTATGAGTGTGAGAGATACTGAAGTGTTGTAATTTGTAACCTTGCACAATTTACACAACTTTATGTCCCCCTACTTTCATGTGTCCCATCTTAGCTCTCACCCGAGTCCATTTCAAGCCTTTTTACCTCAAAACTAATGTCATATTTCTGCGCGGTAATCTAAACCCTAACATTGAGTTGTTTTCTCTTCATTTCTCATTTATTTGCCCTATTTTCAATGAATAGGTGCACTCGAGGCACCCTTTTCTGTATAGGGGTGCCCAGGGTATCCTTGCCTTCCTTAAAAAAGACATTTAAATATGCTAGTGCACTTCCCCTTCTTGGTGATTTTGAATATTGGTGTCTCAATTTAACCATTGGAGGTCACCCTAATTGGTGTGAAGAGAGGGAGAGAATAAGAGAGAGATACACCTGAGAGAAGGGGAGAGTGAGATGGAGAGGATGAGAGGGAGAGAATTCAGAGATAAAGAATGGGAGAGAGAGAGAGAGAGAGAGAGAGACTTAAGTGAAAAAAGAAAAGGGAGGGGGGGAGGTAGGGAGAGAGTGGGAAAGAGATACACTTGACAGGGGAGGAGAGCGAGATAGAGAGATAGAGGCAGAGAGGGAGAGAGACTTAAGAAAGAAAGAATGGGAGAGAGAGAGAGAGAGAAGATTCATGGAATATTGTTTAGGTACATAGCTTGTTGATGGAAGATTCGACTAACATAGCATGTTAGTCACAGTCGTTGATTCGCGGACTATGTGGCCGTCATTTCCTTTTGCCCCACGAAACATCAAATTTGACTAACATAACATGTTAGTAGCTTTCACTGATTCGTGGGTTGTGTGGCCGCCATTTCCTTTGCCCTGCAAAACCTGTGAATTCGACTAACATGGCATGTTAGTCGCTTTCATTGATTCGTGGACTGTGTGGTTACCATTTCCTTTTGCCCTGCGAAACAACGAATTCACCTAACATAGCGTGTTAGTCACTTTCACTGATTCGTGGACTAACACGCTATGTTTGTTGAATTCGTTGTTTCACGGGGCAAAAGAAAATGGTGGCCACGCAGCCCAAAAATCAGTGAAAGCTACTAGCATGCTATGATAGTTGAATTCGATGTTTTGCAGGGAAAAAGGAAATGGCAGCCACGCAGTCCGTGAAATAGCAAAAGCGACTAACATGCTATGTTAGTCAAATCTTCCATCAACATGCTATGTGCCTAAACAATGTTCCATGAATCTTGTCTCTCTCTGATGAAACCTTCTTTGGTTTATTCCTCCAGTCACTCCATCGAACTTCAGAATGGGTTGAAGCTATTATGGCTCCAAAACAGACCTTTCGTACAGAGTGATAGCGACGTGTTAGTCAATCATAGCCATTTATTGCAAAATTGATGATGTAAAATGCACGACTAACATGCGTGTTAGTCAATCCATACTGTCGTTTTGGAGCCAAATGACATCCCTAACTTTCTTTTTGATCAACGTAACTTTCACCAATTACTTCATCGAGCGTCGACATAGCATATTTTCCTTGCTTCTGATAGTTATAGTCTCCTCGATAGATCCACCCTCTATGGCATTCTGCCCATCAGGCATCGACACAACTCTAAAAATATTTCTCTAGTAGCGTAAGCTATCTTGATGAGTCTTCTTGCACCAGACGTGTCTAGTCTAGCTCCAAAATGACAGTATGGATCGACGAACACACATGTTAGTCGCGCATTTTACACTATCGATTTTGCAATTAACGACTGTGATTGACTAACCTGTCGCTAACACCTTGTATGAAAGGTCCGTTTTGGAGCCAGAATCAGCTTCTTGCACCTTACTCTCCTTATCAGGTTGTTTCAATCTTATCGGCGTAGGCTTCCCCGATGTAGTCACTTTGTTTGTGCCATGTAGCCCACGAATCAGTGAAAGTGACTAACATGTTATGTTAGTCGAATTCGTTGTTTCGTGGGGCAAAAGGAAATGGTAGCCATGCAGTCCGCAAATTAGTGAAAGCGACTAACATGCCATGTTAGTCAAATTCACAGGTTTCACAAGGTAAAAGGAAATGGCAGCCACGCAGCTCGCGAATCAGCAAAAGCCACTAACATGCTATGTTAGTCGAATTTGATGTTTCGTAGGGCAAAAGGAAATGGCGGCCACACAGTCCATGAATCAGCGAAAGCGACTAACATGCTATGTTAGTCGAATCTTCCATCAACATGTTATGTGCCTAAACAATGTTCTATGAATCTTCTCTCTCTCTCTCTCTCTCTCTCTCTCTCTCTCTCTTTCCCTCTCTCACATTCTTTCTCTCTTAAGTCTCTCTCCCTATCTGCCTCTATCTCTCTATCTCACTCTCCTCCTCTATCAATTGTATCTCTTTCCCACTCTCTCCCTACCTCCCCTCCTTTCTCTTTTTCACTTCTCTCTCTCTCTCTCTCTGTGAAGTCTCTCCCTTTCATCCTCTCTATCTCAGTCTCCCCTTCTCTCAAGTGTAACTCTCTCTTATTCTCTCCCCCTCTCCTCCCCCTCCCTCTCTCCCTTTCTCATTACCTCTCTTTCTCACTCTCTCCCTCTCTCCCTCTCTTTGCACCAATTAGGCTGACCTCCAATGGTTAAATTGAGACACCAAGATCCAAAATCACCAAGGGGAAGTGCACTAGGTTTCAGTAAAATATTTCAAGTGGATTATGATGCAAGCGAGAATGCAATTGGAGCAGTGTTAAGTCAGGATGGAAGACCAATAGTTTATTTTAGTGAGAAGTTGAATGATGTAGGGAGGAGGTATTCAGTATATGATTAGGAGTTCTATGTCATAGTTCAAGCATTAAAGAAGTGGAGACAATATTTGTTTCCTATGGAGTTTTTGTTGTATATTGATCATCAAACTTTACAATATTTGAATAGGTGGAGTAAGTTGAATCAGAGACACATGAGATGGGTGGAGTTCTTACAAATTTATACCTTTTTTTTGAAGCATACAAGTGGGAAGTCAAATAAAGTTGTTGATGCATTGATTAGAAGGAGAAATTTGCTGATAGAGATGAGAGTGGAAGTATTGGGTTTTGAGGATAACCTAAATTTTGTAGAACCTTGGAAGGCTTGTAAGGAACCATTTATGGTGGACATGAGTAAGTGGTTATATTATTTCATTCAAGATGAGATGTTGTTTAAAGGAGTTTAGTTATGTATACCTAGGAGTTCTATGAGGGAGAGTTTGATCAAGGAAAAAGATAGTGGAGGATTAGCTGGACAATTTGGTGTTGATAAGATAGTGGCATTGAATAGTAAGAATTAATTTTGGCCTTAGATTCATAAGGATGTCAGGAAATTCATGCAGAGTTGTAGAGTTTGTCAAATTGCAAAAGGTGGTAGTCAGAATGTTGGATTGTATAAGCCTTTGACAGTTTTGGAAAGATCTTGGGAGGATATAAATGTGGATTTCATACTTGGATTACCTAAGACACAAAGAAGAAATGATTAGATGTTTGTAGTAGTGGATAGATTCTCAAAGATGACACATTTCATACCTTGTAAGAAGACAATAGATGCAGTGCATGTTGCTGACCTATTTTTCAAGGAAGTGGTGAGGTTACATGGATTACCTAAGAGCATAGTTTCAGATAGAGACACTAAGTTTGTTGGATATTTTTGGAGGACACTTTGGAAGAAGACGAAGACAAATTTGAAGTTCACTTCTACTTTTCACCCATAAACTGATGGACAAACAAAGGTAGTGAACAAAAGTTTGGGAAATTTGTTAAGATGCTTAGTTGGAGAGAAAATTGGAAGTTGGGACTTGATTCTTCCACAAGCATAATTTTCCCACAAAAATTCAGTGAATAGGAGTATCAGAAGAAAATATTTTGAGATTGTTATAGGAGCACACCCTAGAGGCATATCAGAATTGAGAGACATTAGTATTGCAGGTAAAAGGAGTGCAGAAGTGGAAGAATTAGTAGATCATATGAAAACAATACATACTCAGGTCAAACAACATCTGGAGGACACGAACATCAAGTATAAGGAGAAATCAGATGAGAAGAGGAGACATGGGGAATTTGAAGTTGGCAATGAAGTGATGGTGCATTTGAGAAAAGAGACATTTCTAGTTGGAACCTATAATAAGTTACAGATGATGAAGTTTTGACCTTGTAAGATCTTGAGGAAATTCAGTTCTAAAAATGCATATGAAGTGGATTTGCTGCATAGTTTGGGTATTTCACCTAAATTCAATATTGTCGATCTACATCAGTATCATGAGGCTGAATTCAATGAGGAAAATGTAGCAGACTTGGAGAAGCAAATACCCTAGAGGGAACTAGATCAGATTGAAGACATTTTAGACAGTAGGATTGGGCGTAGCACTCAGAGCAACTAGTACAGAGAGTATCTTGTGAAGTGGAGAGGAAGACAAGTTGAAGATTCATCATGGATTTCTTAGGTAGATGTAGACTATCTTGGTTTTTCTCTAACCCCAGAAAAGTGAGGGAATCACTTTTTTTGAACAACCTTAGATTTTTGATGCAAGAGAATCCTTGGTTCTTGGCAATCTTGCATCAACCAAAAATATTGTATTTTCAGTTTGCTTTCTGTTTTGCAGTTTCACCATTTCTTTCTACATTTTCTTGAATTTGATCACTAAATCTTATGGAGATGGATTTTTTTCGTGGACATGTTCATCTACCTTATCCTAATTCTACGGGACATTTGGATCTTTTTCCAATAAGTTATCGCTTCTGGAATTTGAGACAGTTTTCTAGCTTGGAGCACCAGAACTGCTTGAACCTATTTGCTATTGGAAAATCTTATGGATCACTTCCATAGCTCATGAATCTTTAGTTCATTTTTTCCAGCATTCCTTGGCGTGTAGCCGACCCTCCCTTGATTCTGCACTTCATTCTATGGATTTTCCAAAGGGATCTCTTTGATTAAGGTTGACCTTGTTATTTTACATGTTACATCTTTGTCATCGGGATTTATTTTATCATGGACCAACATAGATAAATATTGATCATATAAATCAATGTAATTAAGCATTTAAAAATTATTTTTTAGAACATAGAAGGTAAATCTGAAGGTTAGGAGTTTTGGAGTTGGCTCGCATTCTTTCTTGAGCCTAGATATTGTAATTGAGAATGTATGTAAACAAGCCTGTGTGTCGAATCTTGTAAGCTCGCATGTTGCCGACAATTTGTAATTGATTTTCATGATATAATAAAGTTTGTTCCACATTGCCTCCATCATGATTGTGTTGTTTCTCTTGTGTAACTCTTGTTTCACGATCCAGACTGTTCTCCTTGAGGACTCACCTGTCATGACTGCAACATTACCTCTCCCTCTACTAAATATATGGTACAAGGTTTATGGTATATAAACAATTTAGGGTATAAGGGTATATGTTTTAGGGAATAGGGTGTATGGTATAGGGTTGTAGATATAGGGTTGATGTAATTCCTTTATTGGTACTTATCTTTATATCTTCCTCTCCCTCCCTCTCTTCTATCTCTTTTCTCTCTCTAGGTCCCTCCCTCCATCCTTACTCACATATCTATCTCGCTTCCCCACTCTATCTTGTACTCTCTCCCTCTCTTATTCTCTCTATTTATTATCTAGGTCATCACCTCTACCTTCCACCTACTTTCTCTCTCTCCTCCCTCTCTAGGTTACATTCTGGATCATGAGGCTTTATAATCTTAGGTATATCTCTAACTCCCTTGGTTGAACTGATCTTAACAATACAATCAAAGTTAACATGACACAACCTATTATGTCATAACCAACTCTCATCAATATGAGGAATCAAACATGTCTTATTACCAGTGTTCAAGTGAAAGATATTACCTCTAGTCTGAGTACCGGTTGCAATCTCCAAACTAGTTCTGTTAATGATTTTATATTTTCTATCTTTGAACTGAAGTTGGAATCCCTTGTCCACCAATTGACCAACACTTAAGAGATTATGCTTCAAACCTTCTATAGAATAGATATTATTAGTATTATGCTTACCATCTAGAGAAATAATACCTCTACCTTTGATTATACATGCTTTGTCATCTCCAAATATAACTTAACCGCCATTGAATTCTTGAAGGGACATAAATTTTCTTTTATCTCTAGTCATATGATGTGAGCATCCACTATCAATTACCCATTCATCCTTGTCTTCAACGTTTTCTACCAGGTCCTTTTCTTCATTTGTGATAGCCGATTCTTGTTCATCTTCCTTTAAAGCATAGAACACCCATTTTCCATTGTCGGATCCACTAGCAGAGTCTCCTATCGGTTCATCCTCTCAATCATCACTCACCCCTTCCTCTTCCGCTATGTAGAATTGTTTATTTTTCTTGAATCTATATTTGTTCTGATTAGGATTAAATGATTTCTTAACTCTTTCTTCAAATCTTCCATTCCTTTCGGGACATCTAGATGCAAAATGACCAATCTTATTACATGCAAAATATTTAAAAGGTGCTTTTCTTTCATACTTACTTCTTGTCGATCCTTTAGGTACTCTTCTAGAAAATAAGACTTCAAGTTGCTCAAATTCTTCATCCCCTTTCCTCATATATTCTAATTCTTTTTCTTATAGGGCTTTCCAATCACTCTTGCTAGTAGATGATGATGATTCATGAAAAATAGATTCAGATTTTGTAGCTCCAAAAGGTCCAAATTCTTTAAACTCAAAAGCAGATAATTTCCCAATCAGAATGTCTCTGTTAACTGAAGTGTTTGCCATTGTTCTGAATTCATTAATTGCAGTAGCCTTCATCTTGTAAGGCAGTGGTAGGGCTCTCAAAACTTTAGAAACTATTTCATCTTCACTCAGAGATCCTCCACAACATTGAATTCCCATGACAATCTCATTTACTTTTTCCATAAATGTAACAATTCTTTCATTGTCTTCCATCTTCAAGTTCTCATATCTTACCTGGTAACCATCAGATTTAGCAATTTTGACAGTAGGGTCACCTTCATTCAGAGTTTGTAATTTATCCCACATAACCTTTGCAGATGATTTATCAGCCAATCCCATGATTTACTAATTAGTGAGTGCACACAAGAGGGCTTCTCTAGCTCTACAATCATTATCAATATTTTTGTCCAAGTCTACAGGAGTAGGATTGCCAAATGTCGGATCATAAGTGTTGGTGTAAATAATTATTCATCTTGGATATTATTACACTATACTTAAGTTTACTTGAGAAATGCATTTCATAGTAGTTTGGGTATGAGACACTTGGGTGTTTGTGCCACATTGGGATAGTGTGTGTAGGAGAATTTCCACCTTTTATGGTGTTGATCTTATCTTTTTTTTACATTCCACCTCATGTGGACTATTATATTATTTATCCTACCTACCCACACCTATTTCCTACCTACCCTTGTTTCTTATTGAGCCACATGTCATGTTTGTGTGCTCACATATCTATAAGCCTTGCCTATATAAGTAGACTCATCTACTTTGTTTGTACAGACAATCAATCTATATCTTGATGATCCAGTTGATCAGTATTTTCATCTTAATAGAATATAATTTATTCCTATCATCTATTTTGTTCTCTCTTATTTGTGCTTTCCATTGCCTCTTGATCTTGGAAAAATCTCACAATAAGGTGTGTATCCTTTCTCAGTGATCTCCCAAATATCATTTCCAAGACATCTAAGATGAGTCTCCATTTGGATTTTCCATATCCCATAATTTGCTCCATCAAGCTTAGGGATTTATCTTTTGAAAAATAGTTGTACGTGGATTTGAAGTATTAGTTGTCATAGGATCTACCTCAAGTGGTTAAGCTTTTGCAAAAGAGGACCATATCTCTAATACCAATTGTTAGGATAACCGGTGGACAACTGAGGGGGGGGTGAATCAGTTGTCAACATATTATATTAATCAAACCACTTTATAACCTTTAACTAGAGCACATCAACATTGAATACCGGAATAGCATCTAAACAAATACTGGTAAGCAATAAAACTTAATAATGAAATAGATAATTAACACAATGCAACCATACCATATAACACCATTATTTGTACGTGTAAAACCTAGTAAAGGGAAAAACCACTATGAGAAGCCTACCCACAGTCAGAAAAACTTTTGCAGAAAGTATGCGATACAATGAGGGGCCTGCACATGCAAGAAGGTAGACTACCTAGAGCGTACTGCTCATTACAAAGGAGTCTCACTGACTAGAGAGAGGTTATAACCACCTCAATATAATTGGATAACAATCCAGAAGAATGAACTGCCAGAGATAACATCTACCATACCTCAATACAGTCTCAGTTAAGCTCAATACAATAGGCCTTTGACCTCTTACATAAACCCAATTTGATCTTCAATGATCGACCAAATCTTCTACTTGAAATATATTCTATTATTTTAACATTATATTTCTCTACCACCATGATCTACAATGAGATCTTGCATCAATTTATACAAACCCTAAGGTTAAACCAATTAGGTTGGGCACCTAAAAGATATTATAATAAGATCATTACATATATCCACATTACAATGATATGCCATGTCATCTTTAGTCCAAAACAACATTAACCAATCCATAAATAATCCTGGTAATGTATAAAGAACGCATTACATGATACCGGTCCATAACCTAGATAGGTACTAGACCTAATCTGGGTCCACCATGCCAAAGCGATGTCTCCAATCACTTGAGGTACAAACAAAGATCATCTTCAGCATCCTAAATTCCATCTAGAAGCCACACAATCACCACTAATGCATCTTGTCAATGATTCTCTGGTAAAAGCTCTATCGGTAAAACCTTAAACCCTTACCGATATAGGTCTACTAGAGTGTATGATAGCATCCAATCACCAAGTCAATACCAACTGACCAAAATATAGTCCAGAAACATGTAGCACATCAAACCAAACATACTCCATTGATCCAAACATGTCGGAAGTGTCCAACTGATAGTCCCTTCTGTCGGTAACACTAGATATTTTACCGATAACCAAAACTTGTCTGTCAGAAACCAACCATAACAGCTAATGTTGACATCAATGAAAAATATAATCAATTCCTTCATATTGCCAACACTAGCAACCTATCCTTATCCCCCTCTATCTAGATCTCACCCCTCTATTTCCCCATCTAGGTCCCTCACCTCTCTCCCCTCTTCGAGGTATCTCACTCTTTATTAGTCTCTTATGTTGGGGAGAGAGAGAGGAGTGAGATAGAGAGAGTTTTGTAATGAGACACAGATGGATAGGTAAAGAGGTGCAGAGGGAGGAGAAATGGTGGGTGGGAGAGAGAGGTGACAACCAAGACAATGGAGAGAGAGAGATAATAAGAGAGAGAGAGAGAGAGAGAGAGAATAGGGGAAGATTTTTTTGATCGAATTAATGGAAAACAAAAGATAATGAACCTATTTATTAAAAATATAAGAAAAACAAAAGAAATAATGAACAATTTAGAATACATGTGAAACAAAAAATGAAGGAAGAGCATATGCAGGTTAAGTATGCAAGAACGTGTCAAGAAAAAACCATTTAAATAAGGAAATAAATATAGAGTATACATACATATATTATGTATATGCAAACAAAAGCTTGTAATATAATATTTTTTGTATACGCAAACAAGTACTTATTATTCTTAATATTTGCGTGGGTACAAATAATATTCTTTCTATACATGTTGGCTTAATAAACAAATTATTAAATACATTTATTATTTTAGAATTTATGTTTAAAATATTTATTTAATATGATTGCAAAAAAATATATCTAATATTATTATAATTAATAAATATGTTAAGCTTATTCATCTAATATGAGAGAAGCCAAAGCATATTTAAAATCAAAATATTCTACATAATTATTAATGCTAACCTACACATATTTTTTATACATAAATATAAAAACTAGGACTTATTCATTCAATATTTATATAAATAATTCTTACATAAACCTATACATTATAATTATTGTACAATATATTTCTTATTTATACAATTGTCTTCATCTTCCTCCCCCACAACACCAGATCATGTGAAATAGGTACATGCACCCTCTTCGGAAAATAAATAGGGTGGGGAGGTGGTGTTGGGAGAGACACTTAAGGGAATGTTTAGTTTATTTTTTCTATTTATAAAGGGTGTCATGCTAATAATTTTATGGAGGCTCTCTCTCTTTTATTTTCTATGAGCAAGCTTGTGGTCTTGGTTGGTGTAAGCTCATTTGTGAATCAGATTCACAGTTGGTGGTGAATTTATTGTCTTGGCCACATTCTAAGGAAGTTAGTTGGTAGCTAATTTCGGTTGTTAACCAGATGCTTCATTTGAGTGCTTCTTTGGATTCTGTGCTTCTTTGGATTGTGTTACTTAATTTCATATTCCTAGGGAGTGGAATGGTGTTGTAGACTATCTGGCCAAATGGGTTTTTGACTGCATGCATAATTGGAATGTTGTGGATAAGGGTCAATTACCCCTGGATTGTCTCTTAAGCTAGATCACTTAGTGGATCTTGATAGGACAGTTTGATGCCTTGCTTTGTATTTCTTCTGGTTTGAATAAATTTTCACCCCTCTTTTAAAAAATATCAACCATTCTCTTTTTAATATTAATAATGAAAATTATCAATCCAAAAACAATTTCATCTTATCAAATCTTTACTTTACATATTCTTTTATCTTTTTTAAATTTATAAATTTCTTTCCAAATTAATTTTTAGATATTATAACTATTTTATATTTATCATTGTATAATTGTACTATTATTTCAATAAATTTAAAAACCGTTCTCTAAAAGCATACCTAAATCTAAAAAAGATTAAATAGCTTCCCTTGGCTTTCCATAGGGACAAACTCTTTCAGAATACGTCAACATAAGAAATAACAATTATAATTTTTAATAAAAAGTGATGAGATTAAAATAATTGATATAAAGTGATCTTATTTATAGCTGAAATATATATTCTTTACCCTTAATCAACATTTTGAAAACTATAATGTTTAAATGATTTGACAACTTAAATTATGACTGAAATATATAATTTATTTATTTATTAGAATTCTCATTTGAGGAATAGAATTTTTTTAATGTCAACAAACCATAATTAATTTTCAAGTTAAAAAATAGAAAAAACTATTCATTCATAACTATATTATTCTATTACTGCTTTGAAAATATTAAATGCATTTTCTTTAATGTTATATTATTGTTGTTTGTGCGATGAAAGGGTTTTCAAAATATTATAATTGGTAAAAGTTTGCAAACCCTAAATTACTGGGTGTGCTACAGTCAAGCTTTGGAAGGATTTTTAAATTTTGATGGCAGCCGCTCCAGATTTCCTTTCTTGCAGGTTTAAAATCTTTTACAGAAATCACAGCCTGGTATAGAAACAAATGAAAATGGAGCAAAAGGAAAAAAGAAAAAAAATCCTAATACTTCAGTTCAAAAAGTTTTAAATGGTTTTAAATAATCGCTGCAAAGAAATAAATGAGAATGATGAAAATAATAACAAATATAGAAAAAAAACAGAAAAAATAAATTAAAAAAACGCATTCAATTATAGTTCATATCTTTATATCCACTTCTTTATATTTAATTTGCATTATATTAAATTATTGTCATTTAATTAAAACTTGCTCTAAATTTGTTGATTTCATGATTTAATATATTGAGTGAAAAAATAAATTAATTAAAAATTAAAAATTAAAAATTCATTTTACTAAATTGAATTATATAATTTATATTAGATTAAATTCAATGAAAAAAATTCTATAAAATAATGTGAATAAAATTAAATCAAATAGTTTAAATAAATTAAATTAAATAAGTAGAATTAAATTAAATTACATAGATAAAATACTAGACATTTAAATTCAAGTTGAAATATCAAGATTCTAACTTTGTTGATTATATGATTTGATACATTAAAAGGAATATCATAATTTTATTTTTTATATTTAATTAATAGAAAAAATAGGTTAATTAAAATATAAAAATTATTTAAGAATTGAATAATTAAATTAAATAGCTTAACTTAAATTAAATAACTAAAATATTGGTCATTTAAATTCAAGTTGATATATCAAGATTTTAAGTTTGTTGTTCATGACTTGATACATTAAAATCAATATCATAATTTTGTTTTTAATATAGAATCAAAAAAAAAAAGCAAATTAAAATTTAAAAATTATGTAAATATTAAAAAATTAAATATAATAAATTAAATTAAATTAAAGTAACCAAATAAGAAATTTATTAAAAAACTAAATGTACTCAACACTTAATAAAATATATGCTCTCAGGGAAGATTTGGGCTACGAAGAAATTCACTGTGGTAGAAGGAGGTATTTGGCAAGCCATGGATGTTAGGAAGAAGTATTCAAGATCATAAATCCTTCTTTGTTGGTAAGTTCCATGTGACCTTTCTAAACAACATTCCTATTTTTCCACCCTTGTCTTATGAGATTCCAGTAAATCCTCCTAGACCTTTTGGCCTTCAGAGTTTTAAAAAATACCTAAAGCAAGAAATAATTTTTTTAATTTTTCGATAGGAAAGTTAAATTTAGGGTTTCATAAATTTGATTCATCCTTTAGTAGAAATTTTGGTGTCTTTCTAGAATTTCCTAGATCCAATAGCCTAGATAGGACCTTAGAAAAATTTCAGGCTATAGTATGGTACATTCTTCTCTTGGGAGTGAGAAATCTCATGAGCTCATGAAGCATCTCTTGCCATCTTCAAAAGAGATCCCCTACTATTCTATGGGGAGCATAACCCCCCACCCTGCATTGAATATAACCCCCCATCATGCCCCCTTAGAATAGTAGGGCTAGCAGATTGATTAATTAGTTATTGTAGTCAAGCCTTTAGAATAGAAGGGGACTTGAATTTATTAATTAATCAACCCACCCAAATTTTTTTAGAAAGAATCAAAAAATTATTCTCTTCCTCCTTTGACATACAAGGCCTGGGGAATAGTCCAAAATCAAAATTTCCAGCCACATTCCCAAATAACATTCCTTTAGCCCACAAGGTTTGTAATTCAAATCCTCAGGGAAGATCAAGAATAAGGATAAGAACCTTAGGGAGTAGATTTTAAAATGGTTTCCTCAGAAGAAAACAATATTTGATTCCTCCCAAAAAAATGATGTGGGTTTGGAAGGCTCAAAGCTCCAAAATAGGAGAAGCTTCTTTAGAGAAGAGTTTTTAGTTGGTAGAAGAATGAATATTGGGAAGAAAAATATCTTAGAAGGTGAAGCTCAAACTTCTCACTTGGGTGTGGACCTTCATTAGGAAAATATATAGCGGGTTTACATAGTAATAAGGAATTAAGAATAATTTTCCCAAGAGAAGCATTATTTCCACAGATTTAGGATCTTCGGTAGTGAGTTTCAATATGTAAGTTCTAGAATATTTAAATTGATAAAGAAGGACTAAATTCAAATGGGTAGAAGATCATTGTTCTAAAGTAACCTATGTTTTCTTTATAGATCAAGGTAAAGGATTCAAGTTGTTGCAATTTTTTATTCTAAATGAAAGAGAGACTGTGTTTTTCAAATAAAACAGTAGTTAGTTTTGCAATAGTTCACATTTACATATGCAAGCTTGGCATCCAAATTTTAATCCTATATCTATCATTATAAAATTTATCCCCATGTGGATCTAGTTGCATATACTCCCAGTAGAATATAGGGAGATTGTGATTTTAGAATCTGTTGGAAACCAAGTGGGTATTTTCATAAAAAATGACTTAATCTTTCATGAAAACCTTAATCTCCAAGTTTGCTATGTCTACCCATGGATACAACTAGGGCTTTTCCATCACTCTTGCAAATTCATTCCAAAAATGGGTCTTGGAATAAAAAAATATTTTATAAAGATCCTAACTCAATTTGTAGTTTATGTAATCTATCAGAACATTCTTCCTCATCTTTCCTTGATTCCCCTAGCACTAGTAGATTGGATCATTTTGATCCAAATCCCTTTTCACCCCTTTTTTGTTGAAAAAAACCTCTCTTTTTTTAAAAGATAGAAGTGATAGATCTTTTTTTGGAAATTGAGACAAAAAATTTATTCGAGTATGATTAGTGGGGATCAAGAAGATGATGGGAATTATCTTATATTCAATAGGTGGAGACAGGGGACTAGACCTATTTCCTAAGGTCTGTGAGTCTTTAGATGTGGAACTGGGTGTCAATAGTTAGTCAATAGAACTTTTTGGAAAACTAGATAGGTTATAAAAAGCCAAGGTGATTTCTAGTGGTATGTAGAGGAAAGAAAAAATCCAATATTCATTCCCCTTTCCAACACAAGATAATGGAGCCCAAATAGCCAAAGAAATAGAACTAGGTTTTCTCTCTAAAGTTTCTTTTCCCTTGACTCAAAATGTGTGTTGGGATAGGAAGGAAATAAATTTTACCATTAGTATCTTTGATGTATTAAGAGATGTCAAGCTATCTTTTTTATTCAATTATAGAATGTGGAAATATTAAGGGGCGAAAGGTAGAATTAGGATCATGATATGATTATCAAGATATAGTAATATATCTAAAAATAAACATAATTAAATTGGAAGATAGGAAGGTGTAAGCATGGGCCAAGGTTTGCTTGAGAATTAGGTTAGTCCTTTAGAATTCTAGATGTTTTTAAATTATTTACAAAACAAATACGATAATCAGAGATTAACATTTGTCCAAACTTTGTGGAAAGGAGTTAAAATATATAATCAAAATCAAATGTTGGAAATAGAGAAAAGACAGATAGTATTAATACGAATTCCAATAATGTTAATGACCCTTCTAACAAAAATATTGTCTCTTCTAGGGATAGATGAAGTATTTGGAGGTTTAAGGAGAAGCTAGAGAAGATATTCATATAAAAAAGATTTTTCACCCCTCAAGGCTCTGAGAATTAAAAACCAAAATCACACATTCTTAGTGGTAAGGATAGAGAATCATATTTTATAAAGGAAGCTAGTGAGTCCCAAATAGGTCGATTAGAGAGAAGTGTTACAATAAAAGATATGGAGTCTTTTGTCCAAATCTACTATGAGGAAGCCCAAGACAATCTTATAGAGGAATCGATAGATCAAGTTTTAGGAGAGGAAAAGGAAAATGAAGACTCTTCCATCACTTTCAAAATGGAAAAAAATGAGGATATTCAATCTCAACTCTAGCAAGGGTGAAAAATTGGTAGACCACTGGGGAGTACAAAAAAAGAAAAAAGATAATAAACTTATTACTGCAAATCCTCAAATACCAATAGCTCATTCAATTATTAAAATAGATAGTGAAAAATCTCTTAGACTCTTGGAAAATAATAACTTGAAAGGCCATTTGTGTCAATTAGGAAGCATTCAATACTTCAACCTCATTTTTATATTGGAGAGGGAAGGAGAATAAATAGTCAATAGTGAGTAATTTCAAGCGGGATGAAATGTGTAAAATTATTGAATGTGGGGAGTACTTTTCTACTCAAAATTTACCCCCATCAGACCATGGTATGACTATAAGAATAGAGGAAGAGAATCTGCTTCTACTAGAATTGTAAGTAGTTCGCTACTTCTTAGGTATTCTGTATCCCCAACTTGAGAATGAGAATTCTCATAAAGGGAAACAAGAGATAATACAAAAAAAAATTAGACCTAGATGAAATAAAGGAGGAAGAATTTGGATTGATATTTGTAGAATTAGGGCAAATAGAGGATAATGGAAAAATAAAGAAAAGGTAAGTCTTGGGCCTTTGTGAAAACCATCCTAACAATGAAAACCTAGATTGTGGGCAATCAACAAAAAATAAGAGAGGTAGGAAGTCCCTATTAGATCTTAGTAAAATGAATGGAGAAGCAAATGGTCAGATGAAATTTATAACCTTATGGAATTTAGGAAAGGGGAAGGTCCTTCATTCAGAAAAATGAATCTATTAACCTAGAATGTGAGGAGAATTAATACCCCTAAGAAGTGGGTGGGTGCAAGAAGTTGAGTCCCACTTTTGGGCAAAAAGTGGAAGTGTTTTCCCTATTTTTTAATTTTTTTGTTGATTGATGTCAAAATTTGAGGTAATTAAAGTTTGAATCTGGAAAAGCTTTAGTAATAGAAAATGTAGTGTTCAGAGTCTAATTTTCAAATATGTAATTTATTTCAATACCCAGATGGTAGAAATTTCTTTTTAGTAAGCATATTTAAAAACCACTTTTTCAAAATGCCTGTTTCAGGACCATACCACACATGTGTACGACCACCATATTTTGACGTAAATAAAAGAATGTTTTCAATCCTTCTAGGAAAAGATACCTAATACACCAAATATTGATGAGAATATTTTTTCTTATTTTTTTATTGAATATATTTTTTTTAATTAATTTTTAATTGACTATAAAGTACATGTTTAAAACATTTGGTGTACGACCACCATAATTTGATGAAAATTTCATATTTTTTGATTTTTTTTTTTTAAATCTTGAAAATAATTGTATTTAGATTGATGTCATATAATTTATTTTCAAAAAAACTTAAAAAAAAAAAAGTTATTAAAGTTTTACTAAACCTCACTATTTTACATTTAGGTGCCACTTTTGATTAATAAACAATGCAAAAATAGTAAAACTAATCATATCACTATGAAATTTGCATTTTTGAAATTAGGATAGTGAGAACTCTAATGGGTTTTTGTTTCATCAAAAAATACGATCAGGAAGACCTTCAAAAAATTACGGCAAGGCAGAAATCTGGTATTCCAATGCCTTCGCCATTTTTTGGAGGTCCAAGCATAGGCTTGGTCCCACCAAGCCTAACTCGAAGCCAAAACTGAGGCATAGGTGTGTTTCCTGCTCCATCTTTTATGAAACGGGGACCCAACTTCTTGCACCCACCCAAGTAACATTTGGTAAAAATGTTGTATTAGAACTTCAAAATTAGAAGTGGCCATGCTTCAAGAGACAAAATCGAATGCAAAGTAGATGAAAACCTTCAAAAATAAATTAGGTTTGTGGGAGGTAGAGTTATTATAAGTAGTGAGACCTTCACAGGGATTGGCCATCATTTGGAACCGAGAGAGAGTGAATTTAGAGAAGTTAGCAGGCAAGAGGCATTGGCTAGGGGACTCTGTAAAAAGTATCAATGGAGAACTTAATTTTGTAATACTGAATGTATATGGGCCAACTAATAATAATAAAAAATTGGAATTGTGGAGAGAGTTGGAACACTTCTTGAAAACTACCCCTAAGGAAAACATTTTCTTAGGAGGAGATTTCAATGCTATTCTACACCTATTATAAAAAAGTGGGGGCATTTAAAAGGAGTCACAATCTCAAGTGGATTTTAGGAGTTGGTATCAAGGAATAATCTAATGGATATAGAAACTGAGAATGGAATTTTCACTTTGAATAATAGGAGACCGGTTTTTAGTTATATAAAAGAAAAAGTAGACATTTATTTTTCAAAGGAGATCTCAACATATTTCTCTTTAGGTTTAAACATTTTATCAAGACTACTTCAAGGTTGACCATTTTCAAAGAAGCTATAAATCTTGGGGGAGAGAAAACCTTTAAATTATCCTTTTAAGTTTGAAAAATATGAATGAAATATCAAAATCTCATTGAGTTGATAGAAAGATAGTGGAAGGAAGAACAATTTGAGAAACCCAAATTAATTTGTTTCATGTTCAAATTGAAATTAGTAAAATGAAAAATTATTAAAGTGGAACAAAGAATATTTCACCAATATCTTTTACACTAAGACTAAAGTAGAGGAGGAGTTGAAAATTTTAAAAGTAAAAGTAATAAGGCAAGAAATGGATCAAAACAAAATTCTTAAAGAAAAGGAGCTTCTTTATAAGTATGAGGAAGTGTTGGCTAAGGAAGAGAAATTTTTGGAGACACAAATCTAAAGAAGTCTGGTTAGCTGAGGGAGATAGAAATTCTAATTTCTTTCACAATAGCACTAAGTAGTGAAGGGATCTCAATAGGATCTATAGAGTAAAAGATAAATTTGGGAATATGAAGGAAGATTTTGAAGAAAGAGCTAGAGAATTAGTTTTGTTTTTCATTGATGTCTTAAACAATTGCGAAGGATTTGATTATAAGGCTCAAAATATATTATTGAAAAACATACCAAGGTTGATCTCAGACAAACAATAAGATATTTACAGACAAGTTTTCAGCTTTTGAATCGAAACAACCCTCAAGTAGTTGAATCCAAACAAAGCACCGAGTCTTAATGGTTTTCATACAAGCTTCTTTCAAATATGTTTGCTTATGTTAGGAGAGGAAATGATAGAGGCTTTAAAACAAACAAGGAATTCGGGAAGGTTTCTAAGGGAGATTAACAACACCTTCATAGCATTAATATCCAAGGCAGAGAAAGATTTGAGTCTAGATGAATTCAGACCTATATCCCTATACAATACTAATTATAAAGTCATGGCAAAAGCTTTATGTAATAGGTTGAAGAAGATAATCCTTTTTATCATCCCAAAAGAGCAAACTAGAAATATTGAAAACCCAGATGATTTATCTACAAAATCTTATAGGAAAATACAAATTGAAACAATAATTGAGAGAAACATTGGAACACAAGAAACAGGTCACATGTTATTGGAACTATTGCTGGTAGAAAGTAGCAAAAAAATTATTAATTTAAATGTCTCAATTGAAGTTTTAAAGTGTGTAGTAGAATATGATCAAAATAATAATGAAGAACATGTAGTGTCCCTCCTAGACTTACATTTTGATTGTTGCATCGATAGACCTATTTAGACGTATGGATTATGTTTTGATAATTGCTTATGACTCTATTTCTATTCAGATGATACTGATGATTCTAGGTACTTTATATTGACATATGCTATTTGGTGATTCATATTATTGATAATACATTCTAGATTACTTGATGGATGGATTTACATTGGATGGATTATATGCACTTGATATTTCTATGTGGATTATATGATATATGATGTTATGCTGATCCTAACCCCTATTTCATGATTATGGTTTCACATGATATATTATACAGGTTAGCTACCCTCGCATGTGATTGGTTAAATTTGAATTAGCAGGTAGAATTTTCTATATTGTTTTAGTTTTATTTTTATAAATTTGGTTTACTAAGAATATTGTCGAGTTAATCATTAAGCAGAAATTCTGAGCTTGAATTCAATTTCTTGCATTGTTGAAGATTTGGAGTGGCTTGTGGATTTTTGCTTTCATCAAATCATCATTTGTTGGATTGCTTTTCCAAGTTAGAGTTCTCGGCTTCCTTCTCTCTGCAAATTTAGTTTTTTAAAAGATTGTCTTCCATTATGTTTTCCTTAAATATTGTTTGGGGAAACAAAAACATATTATTATAAAGTTTATATTTGGCTATGGGAAAAATTTATGAGATTTAGATTTGCATTCTTTGAATTTTTTGTGATTTGGAAAAATGATTGCCATGGAGTTATTCCCCATGATTTTGTTTGATTTTTTTGTTTAAGAATTCTTGTTATTGAATTTATTCCCTATGATTAGAGGATTGTGTCATATTTTCCTTTTAATTCCTACCTTCTCGAGGTGTTGTGAATGTTTTGTATCATTTTGGGGAGTTTGTGTTGTCGGGTGCTGTTTGGTCACCTGTAACTTGTGATTTTGGTATTCCCCTCTTGATGGAGTGTAGAGTAATTAATAGAGGATCTACATAGCCTTTTTATTTCTTCCTTGAAATCTTGATTTTATTATTGTACCTCTCTTGTGTCTCTTTTGTATTTGTGGAGAGTTAGGTATTTCCTATGTACTCTAAGTGCATATTTGCTTGTGTAACTTGATTAAAATCTCATACAAGGTTATGATTTTTGTTGAGAATTATTTCCTAGTGTTATTTTTACCTTTCTAAACCTTCTGGGAATGATTCTTAGTCATTTTGTCAATCCGGGAATCAAACTAGGTGATCTCATCAAGTTTTGGTTTCGTTCTTTAGCAATTTTGCATTCTAAGTCATATGTGCTAAAAGAAATATCATATGCACTAATTTATTGATAATATGCACTAATTTATGTGTAATATGCACTATTAATTGTAATCATATGTTCCAAACTATGTTTTGTATGCGCCAGACTGAGGAAAATTGCATTTTTAAGGGTTTTCATCATATGGGTTTTATCGGTTTGATTTTTAGGTGATTCCAAAGGATTTGTATGAATGTTTTGAGTACCTCATTTATTTTTATGATTTATTTTTTATTTTATTATAATTTTTTATTCTTCCTTTAGTGGGATTGTGCCCTACCATTGAGTTGATCTATGTGTACTGCATTGCTCCAGTGAGAGGATGAATGCCTTGTTGTTGAGGATTGTTTAATAACTCCGGTGGGATGTGTTTTGCCTCAATGTTGAGGATTTGATATATATTTGGATTCACTTTTGGATCATTCTTATTCTTTGGTTCTTTGATTTCTATGCATTGGTGAAAGATCTTGACTTGTACCAAGCCCTATGTATCCTATTATGTTCAACATGTCCTATATGATGTTATGAGTACTTCTATATCTCTTGTGAGCCTTATTTATGTTTTGTGATGTTACTTTATTTTATTTTCCTAAGGTCTTGCCATACAATAGAAGGAGTGGGATTCCTTGTGATGACCAGGGTCATGTGAGATAGGTTGATTAGTACCTAGAGCACCAAGGCACATTGGAAGTTTTCTTAATCTTAGCAATGATAACATTATTATCCAATTTATTGGGAAGGGATTCATTTAATAAGATAATAATAAAATTGTATTGAGGTCATAAAGATGGCAAGATAATCTCCCTTCTTCTCACATAGGTTGAGATGGCTCCACATGTCTATCAGGGATTGTTTTACCCTTTTATGTGAGAGTAGCTTGTATGTATATCATGAGTAAGGATTTCTCTTCTATGCAAGAATATCATGAATGACTAATATGGGTGTATATTTACCTTCTTTGTGTGGATAGCACGTACACACGTGTCTATCATGGTTGGCCATATTCCCTTCTATATGAGGATAGCATGTGATGACACTCCACTTCTACATATGACCATGGTCCTTATGCCTTGATTTGTGTTATGCCTCTGGGAGAGAGTTTATTGATTTTATTTAGCTATGTGATGTGTTTTTTGGTGTTGATATGTTGTATACCTTTGTTGTATCATGTTGAGTCCCTTGGTTGTTAGGTGTCATCCTGGGTCTTGACTGTGTTGGGACCCCATGTGATCTCCTATCATGGGTGGTGGTTCCACATGGTCAAGTGGTTTGATGCCTTCTTCCATTGGTGTTCTCTTTGTTGGATGATTGCATGCATGGATATGGACTCTATTGTTCTTCCATTGTGGTTGTTCTATGGAGCTGATTTCTATGTATTTGGGTTAACATTGTATTCATGATGGCATTGTAAATATAGAAGAATATTGTGAAATCTAGTAACTGCAATATCATGTAACATGATGTATCATTGTATCACTCTTTATGGTGTGTAGTTTGTATTAGGTATAATCTTGTAATGAAAATAAGATGTGAAAATTGTTTGTATGAGATTCTATGATGAAATAATGATAGCATTGTGTTTATGTATTATTGATGTAATTGAGTTCATATGATGGATCTAGGTTATGTGTAATTGGAATTCAAATCCTATTATTAAGGATTAATACTTGTTGTAATTTTCTTATTAGGCATATGATGAGGTATCTAGATGAGATGTATCATGGTACTTATAGGAAATGGAATATGGAATTATATGTGCTATTGAAAATATGTAAGAATGGTAATTAGGAATATTTGGTTGGTGTTATAAAATGAACTTAGAGATTATGAATGATTGTAAACTATGATAGTGTGAATCTTTTATTCTTTAAGTACTGATGTTGAGATACCCTAGGGAATGGTTGTATGGATGAAATATGTAATGGGATGTTAATTGCTATGTTATCTTTATTTCTGCTTACGTTATATGATACCTTA
Source organism: Cryptomeria japonica (assembly GCF_030272615.1). Classification (NCBI taxonomy): domain Eukaryota; kingdom Viridiplantae; phylum Streptophyta; class Pinopsida; order Cupressales; family Cupressaceae; genus Cryptomeria; species Cryptomeria japonica. Next base: position 269,286,047 of record NC_081407.1, on the reverse strand, counting down.
TGCATTCTTGTAGTTAGTAAATGTTGCATTCAATGTGTATACATATGTTATCTATAAATATAGTTGCATATGTTATTTTATAGATGTTTAAAAAAAAATCTCTATTTGTAGTTATTTTATGTTTATTTCTCTAGGGTATTTTGGTGGACATTAAATAACACACGGTATCATTCATTCATGCATATTGAAATAGGTCATTTTCTATGGAAGCAATACCATTTATTGATGCAATAAAATCATGGATATACAATCCTAAAAGAAAAGGTGATAACAAATAGAATCTGAGGAAAAAATAAAGTATTGTTAGAATATTTCCAAGGTTATTCTCTATTCTGGTACGTGGCTCAAAGAAATGGATAATTTTTTGTTATTTAGAATTAATGCTATACAAACCTTTTCGCAACATCAAAAAGGACATCAAGAATAATAATGATGCAATAGAGATAAATTGGGATAACTTCAATTACAATCAATGGCATGTGAAATGAAGAATAGATACCTAGAATGATGAAAACATTGAATACTCTGAGATTGAAGAAAATGATACTAGACAAGAAGAAACTATAGAAAATGAATGGGATATTATATCTAGGCTTCACCATGGCCAAATAATGCAAACTTCAAAGATAGATATGCTCGGCTAGAGAGATATAGATAACAATATAAATTGATCAAATGATTATCAATGTGAATAATATACTAATAATGATATCAATTTCATTGCCAGCATGAAAAGTACTGGTTCTCTTATCCATGATGATATACCACACATTGTAAACTATCACAACCTCGGCAATAAAGAAGCAGAGGCACTCAATATTATCATTTCACACTACCTTATAGATGGAACAAAACCTCCTCTATTTATGATAATTCAAGCTACAATAGGAATGGAGAAATCACATTTAATAGGTTCTATAAATGAAGCACTCCAAAATGCTTCCATGCCAAATCTATCTCTACTCGTGCTTGGACCAAATGGAGTTGCTGTCTTTAGTACAGGAGCATCGACTGTTCCTTCAAAATTAAGAATATCAATAAGGGATTTCAAAGATCTTCATGGAACAAGACTAACAACCTTCCAAGAGGCAATGACACATGTCTGATATATCTTGATTGATGAAATGAGTTTAATTGGCAAAAGGTTATTGGAGAACATAGATGCACATCTATGCCAAGCTTTTCCTTCAAATTCTAATGAAAATTTTGCAAGTATGTCTTTGACTCAAGTTGTAAAATTATAATTATTCCAATTTAATTGCACAATTTTATAGTACAAACATTAAAATATCATATTCGTGATAGATACAAATTAACATAACTAATAGTTAACAAAAATGTTTAGGAATATCTATGATTCTAGTCAGTGATCTTCGACAATTACCTCTAGTGAATGATAGGCCACCATATGAGAGTAGAAGAAGCGCTAAACTATTTTGGGAACAATTCAAAACTATTATTACTTTGAATCATATTTTCCGACTGGATGCACAAAATAGTGACCAAAAACACTTTCAAGAACTGTTAATGAACATAAGAGATGCAAAACCTACATTAGATGATTGGATGTTACTAATGACAAGGTCTTATATGGAAATTGATCCAACAAGAAACCAAGAATTTGATAATTGTGTTCATCTATTTTTAACAAACGAAAATATTCACAGTCATAATAGGAAGAAACTAAAATCATTACAAAATCTAGTTGCACACAACATTGCAATAATAATTGCAAATCTTACTGGTAGTGAAAGTGCAACAAATGATGAGCTTGATGTAGAATTATTATTATCCCAAAATTCCAGAGTAATGTTGACATGAAATATGTGGATAGAAGAAGTGCTTGTAAATGAAGCTTTAGGAAATTTTAGAAAGATTGTATATAAACCTAGAAGTGCACCACCTCAACCACCAACATACTTATTAGTTGAATTTGATAATTACTCTGGACAACCATTTGATGATTGCCATCCATCTAAAATTCTAATTCCAACTATTGAAAGAGGTGGTTCTTCATAAATACCATTAACATTGGCTTGGGCACAAACAATACACAAATCTTAAAGATTGACTCTTGAAAAGGCTACTATTGATATAGGAGCAATAGAAATAATAGGTCTAACATTTATGGCAATTTCTCATGTGAAATTCTTACAAGGACTATGGATCATGCCTCTATTCACATATGATAGGTACGATAAATTGAAGAAAGGCAAAAAAAATTTCGACAGAAAAAGAGAAGAAGGCAGGCTTTAATGCTTCGCTTCCAAAATAAGTTGGTTGGCTGGAAAGGGGCTTTGTTAAGTCAAGCTAGTAAACTTTAGTTGATCAAGGCTTCACTTCAAAATCTCCCGGTCTATGCTATGAGTCTCTTTAAAATTCCTACCAAATTTGTTTATAGAATGGAAAGAATACAGAAGCATTTTCTTTGGTCGGGAATTGATTCTAAGAATAGGCTTCATTTAGTTGTGTGGGATGAAGTCTTCTTACCAAGAAATAGGGGAGGTATGGATATCAGATATTTGAGAGATTTCAACAGGGCTTTAATGACCAAACAACTTTGGAGATGTTTAAAGGAGAACAATAAATGGACTAAGATCTTCAAGGACAAATACCAAATTCATGGTTTCCAAAGGATGCTAGAAAATTATACCCTCCCGACTTCGACTTCTAATCTGTGGAGAAACTTCTTCAGCTCCAACCCCATTATCAATTAGGGATGTCGATGGGTGTTGGGGAATGGGAGAAATATAAGGTTCTAGGAAGATTGGTTGACAAGAGAGGGTTTGTTGTCTAAATTGCTGTGGGATTCTCAATTCAAAGAAAAATGGACTAGTTTGATTGGAACCTAGGTGGCGAATTATATCAGTGATAGAGGTTGGGTTGACCTAAGTAGCTTTGATGCTTCTTTGGAGCCTTTTCAATCTTGGCTTAATCTGATCCTCATCCCCTCCTCTCAGGTGTAGGACTTGGTCATTTGGAATGGATCTACTTATGGGCATTTTGTGGTGGTGGACGCCTTCAGGATCATTACCATGTCTTTTACTCTTTCCCTCTTTTGGGCAGGAGTTTGGAATAAACAATTCTCAAAATCAATATCTTTTTTGGCTATTTATGCAAAACAAGATTTCTACCTCCGATAATCTGTGTAAACATGAGATCCCCATCACTAATAGATGTTTTTTATGTAAAGAAGATGCTGAAAATGTTGGTCATATGCTCTTGCATTGTTCCTTTTCCAAGGATATCTGGGCTTTCTTTCTCAATTTGTGGAATTTTAATTAGGTCCCTCTTGATTCTATACAAAACTTTTGGTTCCATGGAAGTGCCCCTATGGTAACCAAGCGATTGGTATTTTGTGGAACTTATCTCTACCTCATATAGCATGGGGTATATGGAAAGAAAGAAATAATAGGGTTTTCAGAGATATGGAGTCCACTACTCAAGTGGTGGCAATCAGAATAAGGAATGCTATTAAGGAAAACTTTCTTAATTATTGCCTTGGCAGGAAAAATAATCCTCCACTTGACTCTAACCAAGAGGAATGGGATACTATCAAAAGATGGCAAATTTGTTGGGATATATATGTTTCAGTCTATAAAATAAAACACAACAAAGTGAATGTGTCTTGGCATCGAGCACCTCCAAGGTGGATCAAAATCAATATTGATGGGGCGGTCAAGGGAAATCCTGGGCCGATAGGTTGTGGGGGAGTGGTGAGGAATTATTTGGGTTTGTTTGTCTTCATAGTGGCACTCCCTTTGGGCACCCAGACTAACCATTATGTGGAGGCCAATGCCACCTACATAGGAGTACACATGGCGAGCAAGGAAGCCTTTAGACAGGTCTGGTTGGAAAGTGACTCACTTAATATTGTGAACTACATCAAGGGTAGTACTGAGCCTAGCTGGACCATTTTGAACATGATTAAGCATTGACTTGAAATGATTGTCGGCCTGGAGGAGTTCAAGATTATGCACATTTTCTGGGAAGGAAATAAACTAGCGGATCATGCTGCCAACTTGGTTGTTGATAACATGTCGATTAAATGGTGGAGGGGAAGGGAAACCTTCCTAAAAACTCTGTGTGACCTAGTAAGAAATGATGTTGATATCGTCGGCCTTACAAATGACTTCAATGATGAAAGATTATGATGGGATGGGAGCCATTGGGTTGGTATTTCAAATTATTACCACTTTGAGAAGCTATAGAACTTTTAGCTCACCATGTTTCTAGTTTTGATTTTTCTTGGTTTTGCATCTAGAGTGTAGTTGCCTGGATTGCCTAAGTAACAAAGTGGGAGGGGACAAGAATAGGCATGAACCCATGACCTATGATAAGTGGTAGAAAAATAAGGAGGTTTGGGAGGAAGTCTCTGATGGTGGGATGGCTCCCTATCTAGAGATACTTCATGTTAACTCTCCCCTAGTCACTGAAAGCTTTGTCAAAAGATGGAATAAGGGTGTGTTGGTTGTGTATGGGGTGGAATTACAGTTTGATGAAACCACAATTTCCATTGTTACTGGTCTTGAAATGGAGGGAAGGAAAAATTTTATAGAGACAGGAAGTCGGGTGAGGAAGCCGTTGCTACTCTTTTTACAAGGATAAGAAATGATAGAGGGTGAAAAAAATGGCAGACGGTGGCTACAATAGGACAGAACTAAATTATCATGGCAGAATTCATCATGAGGTATATCACTCTTCATGGCAGATATGCTAGTATTTTCTCATATCATTTTACAATCTTAAGTCACTTTAGGCATGGTAAAATTATTTCCATCACCTTCTATTTGGTTTCGTCCTTGAAAAATAGTTTACCAAAACATGTTGAGAACCTGAATAATCTGACGCTTCATGAGGGGCTTATCATGTTAATCATGGAGTATGCCAAAGACCATGAAGTGAAACCCTCCCCCATGGATAAAACCCACATTTCTTCCTCTAACCCTAAGTTGCCATTTGTTTCTAACACAAAATGGAAGAGGATGACAGTGGCACTGCCTTGGATTAGCGTGATATCAAGGGTTTATAGGACCTTGAGTATAGATCGAAGAAACAAGAGTAGCCTATGGTGACCTTGGGAACTAACAGTAGTAGAAAAAACAACCCTCCAAGGTAGGAAACAAGTAAATTTAAATCCAATAGAAGGAAAATGTAAGACTTGGAGACCCCCATCCGAAAGAAAACAAAATTGATAAAGTCAAGAAGGTCCAAAGATAAGGACCAAAAGATTAGGCTAGACATTCCCATCAATGTGGATAAGGAGAAACAGGGGACTATGAATAAGGAAAATGAAGGGGAGAAAAAGGGGGAGAAGAAGCTAGAAGACTTGATTTTGGAGGTCACTAGAGGCTAGGAAAACTATTGGAAGTGGGTGGATAAGGAAATTGGAACTTTGAAAGATGGAATTAAAGAAATTATTGAAACCTTCATGGACTCCCGTGGGCCTAGTAAAAATAAGAAAATAATGAGTATGATTCAATAGATATCTCATGATGTTGAAACTATGAAGATCTTCCATGAGTGCATAATTGATAAGCTAGAGGATTATGTGAATGACATCAAAGATAGCCTAAATATTCTAGTGGAAATCAGTAGGGATTTGATGAGTAACAATGCTGAAGGTTTGGAGAAAATTAATGCCATTATTCCTAACTTTAGAACCAAACCCATAGCCAGTGAACCTCCTTTGGGGGAAAAACAAAAAAAGAATGCTTTGGAGGGTGGCCAGAGTGTTGCTGGTGGGAAGACTAGTTCGGGTCCCTGTACCAGGATCAGGAGTTGGAGCTAGGACCAAGGTACCTCTAGATTCATCATGGAGGACCTGGAGAAAATCAACAAGAAGATTATTTAGAATAACACTGAACTAGTGCATGAGCTCTCATTTGAGTGCTATTTTTTTGTTGGGTCTTTTCATCTTGTTTTTTGGCGTTGGGTCTATGTGGGGTTTATGCCCTGTTTCACTTTTGTTTAATGTCTTTTTGGCAATTGGCCTTGGTCTATAAAACTTTGGGTTTCAGGTCCCTGTAAAACTTGTTTATCTCTATCAAAAACATGTGAATCTTCTTTAAAACAAAGAAACAAAACATAAGTGACAACATCACATATGTCATCTTACTATATAACTTTTGTGTATAAAGAGGCACTAGATGATGGGACTGTACTATTACATACTAATATCTTTTTATTCAAAATCATAATGAAGGCAAAAAATTATCATGATATATCTTCTAGTCTTATGACAATAAAATTTTAGAAACAATCTTGGTTATTTTTAATGTTTATAAATATAAAATAGCACAGGGTTCAACTAAAATATAGAATTTTGTATGATTATATAAATAAATAAATAAATAATGATCAACAAATTTTGAAGGCATCACTAATAAATATTTTGACATTAATCTTTATACCCATTTCTAAAGATTGGCCATTAAAATTTTCATTATAATTATCAAACTAGAAAATTATGGAAGAAATGGTCTTAAAAACTTCAAACAAATATTGCATAAAAAATGAGTTAGATAATAATTCCTAAAAATCTAGCCTATAATACTCAAAACAAATTAACCAATTAAACTTTGGAAAAACAATTTTTATAACTTTGAAACTTCAAAATAATACATCTTAATTTTTTTTAAATGAACAATTCTAATTAATTAATGATGAAATAATTTATTAATAATTAGAGTAAATACTAATAAGTAATATTTGTAGTATCCTAAATTATGCCTGATGCATTTATGACACTTATGCATGATGCCTAGTGCATTTATGACGAATCCATGATCAAAGGAATGTTATTTTAGCATCATGGGCTTGAAGGATCAAGTGCCTTGAAATGCCTCAAAAGACCCTTTGGGCCTACTTTTTGATGGACTGAAGCACGACATGAGGATGTATACACGCCGCACTAACGTCCCAAAAAGCTAGTTGAATCTCGAATCTGGCAAAGAGTCAGACATTGGCTGATGTGTGTCCTTTGGCTTGTGTTTCGTCGTAATGGCTATCTACGCCCCTCTTGGGTTTAAGAACCATTCCTTTCTCATTTTGAAGGGTTCCTAACTTGGGTTCTTGGTTCTTGGCTTTCATTTTTCTCTCAATATCTTCTTTCTCTCTTTATGCTCTTAGACATACACTCTACCAATATCAAGCTACAATCATCTCATGGTGGCTTCTTACCAATAAAGCGATCAAGTGGGCTTTGTCACGCTCATGATTCCAAATATGAGGGGTTTGGATTCATCATCATTCTCTCTCTTTTACCAATCTCTTTTACATGCTATGAGTCCTTTGCATTGTTGAATATCTATTTCGAATATTCCAATTTTCCAATATTTGTTGCATGCAATAGGAGTTAGCTTCTTTTAAATGAAGTTTAGTTTCCATGATTTGCATTTACTTTCCAATTACCAAGTTCCAATTTATTTTTCCAATCTATCTATCTAGCTATTTATGGCAATGGAAACACCTAAATGGGGGTCTAACTGAGGCAAGCCCCTATACAGCCCCAATAATTTTCCCCATCTCAGTGTGTGTAGGTGATGAATAGGCTATGTGCATAGGAGACCATTTGCAAATTCTTTTCAGAACTTTTCCTTATCTATGGGCCATACGGACTATAGTGTGCCACGCTGGTGTCTAGAACCCGAGAGCTCCCTAGTTGGCAGACCGTATAATTTTCTTTCAACATTCAATTGTTCTGTAAATTTGGTTTTGTATATTCATTATTTATGCACTATAATTATGTTATTTATCTCTTGTGTAGTGTAGTTAGTTTAGTTGTTTTCTATCCCCTGGTTCATCTTAGCACCTGTTCGAAGAGGTAGCGGCGGATAGACTTCCCTTCTAAGATTTATCATCTTGGAGGGGGCAAATCTCCTCCCCTACATTTTGGTGAACCTAATGTGAATACCTAATGTCAAATCTTTTCCTTTTGGAGTTCGATGCCTTTGATAAGGAATTGTCAAAGGACGATTTCAATATGTGGGATGAAGTCATGGATGACTTCCTTGAAACACCCTTTCTTAAAAGAGATGTAAAGGGTGAGTCATCCTCCATGACATCCTCATGTGAAAATGAAGGGTCTATGAATGTCATTGTTGTCTCCGCGGCCCCACAAAGGCCTTAGAGACCTTACATTTATGTGACAACAACAAGTCCTTCTCCTAAGAGAGTTAAGACCATTAATAAAAAACCTTTCAAAGGAGAAGCTTCTTATTTAGACACTAGATTTATGCAATCCAAGCAACCATCCTATAATACTATTGCTCACACATATAACACTTGGAATAACAAACAAGTTCCTAAACCACCTCAAACTTCTCTACCTCCTTCTCAGCTTGCCCTTCCTAAGGCACCTTTGTCAGCAGACAAGCAACCAAGTGATTATGATCTTATTGAGCAACTTAAGGTTACTTCGGCTAAGATCTCACTTTGGGATTTGCTTCAAACTTCCCCGATCATGTATCAAGGTATTCTATAGGAAGCTTTGCCAAATATTTTGCTACCTTCCTCTATGATATCGGCTAATGTGAATGCACTAACGGCACATATTCATGCAGATTCACTGAATATTACCTTTTATCCACATGAACTCCCTCCTCCCAAAGTGAGAAATTTAGTAGGTCCATTAATTATCATTGTTGATGTGAATGGCATTGGCATTAGATGAATGCTTGCTGACATAGGTTCAACATTGATTGTTTGTGGTTTATAATTGTTACCAAAGATCAAGGTGGACCCAAATTCTTTGGCATCCTCCTCCTTGTTCATCTGAGGTTTCGATAATAGTGGCAAGACCATTGTAGGGACTGTCATACTGTCCTTGAAGGTTGGACTATCATATCTATCCCTTTTGAAGGTAAGACCATTGTAGGGATTGTCATATTGTCCTCCTAGTCGGGCTCGCTACCTTGCTCGACCACAGTCCACAACTCCTCGATCTTGCTAGCCCTAAGCTCTCATCTATGTGGCATTTTTCGCTTAGACTATGCAAATCTCAGCTTGAACACCTGCAGTGAATAGTAACAATGACCCTTCTTGGGGCCCACTTTCGAGTATATAGCCTAATTTTTGCCCAAAATGGATTTGCCTTATTTTTGGACAATTTTGGCTCATTCTCCTTTCTATTTTCCCCACCTCGTTGGGGGAAAAACACAAGGAGGCATATACTTGCCTTCATCTAATTTTTCTCTTCTCTCTGTACTAACACTTGTTAAGCATTCTTCTCACCGAAGTAGCTTCCTCTGTTATCCATGTTGATAATTTTTCCACTCTTGTAGTATGGAATTTGTCATATCAAAAACCAGATTTCCTCATGGATACTTGGGAGAATTTCTCATGATCGTTGACTCGACCTCTGCGGCTTCTACAATATATATAATATCTACTACACTTATTGCACTACATGAGTCTAATGAACATATCTTTCCAAACTACTTTAGTTTGACTAATCCCTAGAGTCGATCAGTCCACTAAAGTGGGGGCAAAATATAGTTTCCTAAATTGCGCCTGGTGTATTTATGACACTTATGCATGATGCCTAGTGCATTTATGATGAATTCATGATCAAAGGTATGTTATTTTAGCATAATGGGCTTGAACCTTGAAATGCCTCAAAAGCCCCTTTGGGCCTACTTTTTGATAGATGGAAGTGTGACATGGGGATGTCCGCACACAAAGCTAACATCCCACAATGTTGGCCGAATCTCAAATTTGGCAGAGAGTCAGACGTTAGCGGACGAGTGTCCTCTAGCTCACATTTCACCGTAACGGCTCTTTGTGCCCCTCTTGTGTTTAAGAACCCTTCCTTGCTCATTTTGAATGGTTCCTAACTTGGTTTCTTGGTTCTCGTCTTTCATTGTGCTCTCAATATCTTGTTGCTCTCTTTATGCTCTTGGACATAGACTCTACCAATATCAAGCTACAATCATCTCGTGGTGGATTCTTACCAACAAAGCGATTAAGTGAGCTTCGTCATGCTCACGATTCCAAATATGACAAGTTTGGCTTCATGCTCATTCTCTCTCTTTTACCAATCTCTTTTACATGAAATGAGTCCTTTGCATTGTTGAATATCTATTTCCAATATTCCAATTTTCCAATAGTTGTTGCATGCTATAGGAGTTAGCTTCTTTTAACTAAATTTTAGTTTCCATTTGCATTTACTTTCTAATTTACCAAGTTCTAATTTATTTTTCCAATTTATCTATCTAGTTGTCTGTGGCAGTGGAAACACCTAAACGGGGGTCTGACTGAGGTATGCCCCTATACAGCCCCAGCAATTTTACCTGTCTCAGTGTGTTCAAGTGATGAACAAGTTCCGCACATAGGAGACCATTTGTAGGTTCAATTAAGGACTTTTCCCTGTCCATAGGTCATATGGACTACAACGTGTCGCTCTGGTATCTACGCCCCACGTTGGCGTCTACAACCTGAGAGCTCCCTAGTTGGTAGGTATCATTTTCTTTTAACATTGTATTGTTCTCTAAATTCAGTTTTGTATATTCATTATTTTTGCACTGTAATTCTATTATTTATCTCTTGTGTAATTAGCTTCATTGTTTGTTATCCCCTGACTCATCTTAGTGCATGTTCGAAGAGGTAGCTACAAATAGATTTGCCTTCTAAGATTTATCATTTTAGAGGGGGTGAATCTTGTCCCCTGCATTTTGGTGAACCTGACGTGAATTCCTAATATTGGATCTTTTCCTTTTGGAGTTTGATACCTTTCATAAGGCATTCTCAAAAGAATATTTTGATATCTTGGATGAAGTCTTGGATGACTTCCTTGAAACACCCTCTCTTAAAAGAGATGTAAAGGGTGATTCATCCTCCACAACATCCTCATGCGAAATGAAGGGTCTGTGAATGTCATTATTGTCTCTGTGGCCCCATAAAGGCCTAAGAGACCTTACATCCATGTTATAGTGGCAAGTCCTTCTCCTAAGAGAATTAAGACCATTAATGGAAAACATATCAAAGGAGAAGCTTTTGATTTATACACTAGATTTATGCAATCCAAGCAATCATCCTATAATACTATTTCTCACACATATAACACTTGGAATAACAAACAAGTTCCTAAACCATCTCAAACTTCTCTACCTCCTTCTCAACCTGTCCCTCCTAAGGAATATTTGTCGGTAGACAAGCGACCAAGTGATTATGATCTTATCGAGCAAGTTAAGGTTACTTTGAGTAAGATATCACTTTGTGATTTGCTTCAAACCACCCCGATATATCAAGGTATGCTACATGAAGCTTTTCAAAATATTTTGCTACCTTCTTCTGTGAGACTAGCTGATGTGAATGCACTAATGGAATATATTCTTGCAGATTCACCAAATATTACCTTTTATCCACATGAACTCCCGCCTCCCAAAGTCAAGAATTTAGTAGATCCATTAATTATCATTGTTCATATGAATGGTGTTGGTATTAGATGAATGCTTGTTGACGCAGGTTCAACACTAAATGTTTGTAGTTTAGACTTGTTACCAAAGATCAAGGTGGACCCAAATTCTTTAGTATCCTCCTCCTTGTTCATCTAAGGTTTCGATAACAATGGTAAGATCGTTGTAGGGATTGTCATACTATCCTTGAAGTTTGGACTAGTCACTATTCCAACCCTTGTTCACGTTGTGCCAAGCTCTTTATCATACAATCTTCTTTTAGGCAGACCATGACTACATGCTTTGGGAGTTATTTCATCTACACTTCATGGATCTGTGAAGTTCAACATGAAATTTGTGATTAATTATGTACATGTATAACATAATGTATAATTCTATGTAATTAGCATGCCATTCGTGTTGAGTAGGTCTATTTCAAAACATTAATTTATCCATGCAAATAGAAAGGTAGAGTGATATTTCTCAACCAAATGTTGGAAATTTGTGATCTTTTTTCATTTATTTTGATTACTATTGTCAAGTTAATTTATTTTTCACATTACATGAATCAATAGAATAAGGGAGCAATGATTTATTCTGAATCATAAAATTAAAAAAATCATTAAAAATGATAGAATTATTTGTTTAAGTTTTTAATACTATACATTGATTGGCTAAATTAATTCAAAAATTGAATTGGGTGAATGCAATAGTATCTTATCTTAGTAATTAATAATATAATAAAATATCCATACAAACACTTTAAAAATAATGACTTAAATATTTATATAATAATTTGATATGCTAATATGTATTTCATCAAAATACTTTACATACAATTTACAAAAACATCTATAAATCTAATTTTTATCATTATAATAAGAAATAATTTATAAATAAACCAAATAATAAAAAATCATAATTCATATTTTTCAACATGTAAAAATAAATTTAAAAATAATTAAATACATATTCTTTATTATTATATTTCAATCATCATTAAAAAAAACCTCCATGAATAGGATGGGCCAATCAGAAGTATTATGAGAGTCCCTTGACATATTCTTCTGTTCTAAATCTATCCTAAAGAAAGTAGAGCTTATCCTTTCTATCAATTCTAAAGTTGCATAAATATCTTTCCACTTGCCATATTTCCTTCTATATTATATATTAGATTTTATATTAAAAAAAATTAAATATAAATATAATATATAGTATATTATTTCTCTCTAATTCTTTCTCTATTCTTCTCTATCAGTGACCTCATGCTCTCCCTATCTTCCCCCCGCTTCACCCATCTCTTTGTCCCTTTCTTTGTCTTTTTCTTTCCCCCCTTCTTTGATCTATCTTTTTTCTCACTATTTCTCTATTTAAATATCTCTCCACTCCTCTTTAATCTCTCCCTCTCTATTCTTCTTCTTCTTCTACCCTCACCCCTTCTACCCCCTCCTCTCCACCAACCTTTCTCTTTCTCCCCTCTTTTTGAATCTCTTTCCCTCCCTCCCATCTCCCTTCCATTCTAATGTTTGATATGTCACTAAAATAAGAACTAACTTAAAAAACTAAAATATGTTTGACAATGACATTTATATCATTTTGATGTTATGGAAATGGGGACAAGGCAACAACAAAGTTCAATGTTAATAAGTTAGTTTCAACCATAAAACCAAAACAAAGAACTAAAAACCATTCCAAACATATCAAAAGAGATTTCAAAAAGCATGAAATAAGTTTAACAAAACAAAAGAAAGGAGAAGAGCATCCCTAAGATGCTTCCATGATGCCTTTTGATCCTTCCCCCTTGTTTCTCCCCTCTCTAAGTCCTAAATGAGTGTAGCTCTCAGCTTTTAGCACTAGCCATGGATGTCATATGGAGATTCAAGATGGTTGGATATGATAAACAAATGCTATGCAAGTGTGGATAGTGATGCTATGAAAAAGCTCTATGCTAATACTAGTATAGTAACAATACTCTAATGCTTCCCTCTTTTTCTTGAGGATAAGGGTCCTATTTATAGAAGAAATGGGGAAATGAAGGGTTACGATTAAGCAATCTTAACAAGGGTTAGGATTGAAAGATATTCAATCCATGTGAGACTTTCAACTCAATCCCATGTTGATGTGTCACCATGAGGAGGATTGAGAGGAGGGATAAGGAGTATTAAATGCTTGAGGGGACATGATGATTACCCTAGGGGGTTGGGTTAGGATTAGGTTAATAGATATTCCTTTTATCCAAGGGATAAATGAATGTGAAAGGGTTAAATGGTTACCTTAGTCAAAGAAATAAATTCTTTGAAGAGACTCATGAGTCAAAAGGATGGTTAAGTTAGAAGAAAGTCTCTAACCAAAGGTAAAAGGTGAGTTAACCATAAATGGTTATGTAAGAGCCTTTAATGGTTTGGAAGACTTTAGAGGTTAATCATTTGAAGACATAAATCCTTTAATGGTTATTGAAAACTTTGGAGGCTTTTGAGAAGTGACTTCCTTTTCTTTAGGAATGTGACAATGATTAGGATATGATTAGGCTACTTAGAAGAGTTAGAAGAATCTAGAAGGGATTTATGCATGCAAGTGGATTTTGTAGGAGAATGCAAGTGGGAGGAACTTTGCGATTTTCAATTGAAGTAAAATCATTTATTTCAATTAAATGGTGTAATTTGCATTTGGATAGATATTTAAATAAATATTAATTTATTTAAATGTGAATGTGAATTTTGGATTTTATTTAAATAAATCTTAATTTATTTACATGAGAAAAAAGAAGATAAAGCATTAGATGCTTGAAGACTTTAAGGGAAACCTTTAAAGGCTTAAGAGACTCTAGAAAGAAGCATTAAGTTTGAAGACTTTAAGGGAAACCATTAAAGGCTTAAGAAGACTCTAGAAGGAAGCCATTGAGTTTGAAGACTTTAAGGGAAACCATTAAAGGTTTGAGAAGACTCTAGAAGGAAGCCATTAAGTTTGAAGACTTTAAGGGAAACCATTAAAGGTTTCAAGTGGGTGAGGATAAATAGGATTTTAAATAAATAATTTATTTATTTAAAATAGTTGTGCAACTTGCATTTGTAGGAAACTGCAAGTGGGTGGAGGATAAAGGTGATTTAAATAAATGTTAATTTATTTAAATGTGAGAGATGGGATTTTGGGGGATTTAAATAAATATTAATTTATTTAAATGTGACAGAAGATTTAATTAAAAAAATATGATTTATTTATTTAATTAATGGTCTGAATTTGGTTAAGTGAATTAAATCAAATAAATTGAATAATTTATTTAATTAATAGGAGAAGAGGGTTAAGATGAATTAATTAAATATTAATTTAATTAATTATTGATCAATGGTTAAATAATCAAATAAATACTAAGTATTCATTTAATTAAGTGGACAGATTTATGTGTCTACACATTTTATTTGTCTTCTCAATTCTCAATCATTGATTTAGAAAAGTTGTACATTTCTCTCTCTCTTTTATTTTGTCTCTCTCCACAAAAATCTCTATATCCACCTCTCTCTCTCTCTCTCTCTCTCTCTATATATATATATATATATATATATATATATATCTGGGTGACAATTATATTTTTATTATTTTGCTTTCTTCTTCTCCTTTCTCAATCATTTATTTAGAAAAGAAGATCTATATTTCTCTCTCTTTCTTTCTATGTCTCTTTCCACACCAATCTCTTATTCCACTTATCTCTCTCCCTCTCTATCTATTAAATTCTCTCTCTCCTCTCTCTATCTCTCTTCCTCTTTATGTTTTGCCCCTTTCTCTCAGCCTTCCTCCCCTTGTCTATCTATCCATTTTGTATTATCTCTCTTTCTCAATTCATCTCTCTCTCTCTCTCTCTCTCTCTCTCTCTCTCTCTCTCTCTCTCTCTCTCTCTCTCTCTCTCCATTCCTATCCCTATTTCCTAGATCTATAGATCTCTATGTATGTTTCTCCTCTCTCTCCATCTATCTCTCTCCCTACCTCTTTACCTATCTCCTTCCCTCTCTCATGTACCTCTTATACCTATATCTCTCTCCCTCTCCCCATAACTTCTCTTCCTCCTCTACCTATCTCTCTCTATCCCCCTCTTCTCTCTCCCCCTCCTCTACCTATCTCTCTCATGTTATCCCCCTATCTCTCTACATCTCTCCCTCCCTATCTTCTACACATATCTCTATCTCTACCTCTATATCCCTTTCTCTTCCCTTATATCTTTGTCTCTCTCTCTTCCTCTTCACATATATCTCTCTCTCCCTCTTTCTCTCATATTCTATCTATATGCCTATGTATTTATTCTTCCATCTCTCCCTCTATCTTACTTCATTATCTCCATCTCTCTCTCTAGATATTTATCTCTTCCATCTCTATCTATCCCTCTCTCCTCTCTTTATCTCTTCATCTCTTTCTCTCAATATCCCTCTTGTTCTCTAGCACTATCTTTTCTCTATCTCTTTATATTTATCCATATTTATCTCTCTACGCCTCTCTTTCCCTATCTCCCTATTGCAAACATAATATGAACTTGTTGGTAATCAAGCATGATTCTCCTCTCAATTCAAAGATTTTATTTAATTTATATTTGGATTCCTAATTGACATTCCACACTACTTCAGCATACCCATTGCACACCAAGGTGCAATTGCTAGTATATAACTTTTGTGTATAAAGAGGCACTACATATGAGACTATACTATTGTACTAATATCTCCATATTCACTATCATAATGGAAGCCAAAAATTCTCATGATATATCTTTTAGCCTTATGACAATCAAATTTCAGAAACAATCTTGATTATTTTTCATGTTTATAAATATCAAATAGCACACAAGTTCAAATAAAATATAGAACTTTATATGATTATATGAATATATAAATAAATAAAAATGATCTATAAATTTTGAAGGCAACATTACTAAATATATTAACATTAATTTTTATACCCATTTCTAAAGATTGACCATTAAAATTTCCATTATAACTATCAAACTAGAAAATTGTGGAGGAAATAGTTTTAAAAACTGCAACAAATATTGTATAAAAATTAGTTAAGCTAATATGTCATTCATGTTGAATAGGTCTATTTCAACACATTAATTTTCCCATGTGAACATAAAGGTAGATTGATATTTTTTGTGCAACAAAATGTTGAAAATTTGTGATTTTTTTTCATTTATTTTGATTAATGTTGTCAAGTTAATTTATTTTTCACATTACATAAATCAATAGAATAAGAGATAAATGAATTTTTTTAAATTATAAAATAATAAATTTCATTACAAACTATAGCATTATTTGTTTAAATTTTTAATACTATGAATTGATTAGCTAAATTATTTAAAAAACAGAATTGGATGGATGCAATAGTATTTTCCTTAGGAATTGATAATATAATAAAATATCGAAACAAACACTTTAAAAGCAATGATTTACATATTTATATGATAATTTGATATGTTAATATTTATTTCATCAAAATACTTTACATACAATTTACAAAAACATCTATAAATCTAATTTTTATCATTATGATAAGAAATAACTCATAAATAAATCAAATAAGAAAAAATTATGATTATATTTTTCAACATGTAAAAATAAATTTAAAACTAATTATATACATATTCTGTTATTATTATGTTTCAATCATCATTTAAAAAAAAACTTCTCTTATTTTAAAAACACAAATTAAAAATAAATTTACTCCTCCAATTTTTTTTAATTTTTTAAAAAAAATTTTACTTCTCTGATTAATTGTAAAGATACATAATTATCAGTACAAAGATTTATTTTTCTAAAACTTAAAAAGAGTTTTGACATTAGAGAAAAGGAAAAATAAAAGCAAACGTCCAAATTAAAAACTGGTTCTAAAAGCATAGGAGTTAAGGAAACCTCCATGAATAGGGTGGGCTTCCCTTGAACATATTCTTCTGTTCTAAATCTATCCTGAAGAAAGTAGAGCTTATCCTTTCTATCAATCCTAAAGTTACATAAATATCTTTCCACTTGCCGTATTTCCTTTCCCAACTTTCACCAACAACTCCAAATTTATCCTTACTATGTTTCTTCCATAACTCCTCATCTGCAGCCCTAATTCGAAGCTCTTTACACACACAACCCACCATTGCAATATCAACTGCACTTATATATTCCAAGATCTTCAACTGGAGATCATTCGGCAATCTTACAAGACACTGCTCAAAACCTTCTGTTGACTCCCCGAGATTCGAACTCTGGTCGCCACAATGACGTTTGATAACCCTAACATCGCTTATTCCTGCTCGATTTTCACAGCCAGGATTTTTACAGGTTCTACAAAACTCTCCATCTCTGCTTCGTTTCCTACACATCCGAAATGCATCCATAATCGAGATTCCAATCTGCACCAAAATATTCAACAACAACCTCTCAAATTTTTAATTATGACAATTATTGGAAAAACAGAGCAACGCTTTTTATATTTTTTCATCTCTATAAAAATAGCTGCATTCTATTTGTTCTTTGATTAAAAATTTAATTAATTTTTGTAAATCGAGTAAAGTTCAGTTGAAAATTGTGTGTAGAGTTATAATTTAGAATTAAAAATATTTGATTGAGTGCATGGGAAATTTTAAGTTAATTCATTTAAAAAAAATCTGATTTCATTCTACTTTTTGCTGTATTTTTTGTTTATTATGTAGGTACTCTAATTTAAATTAAGATTTCAACTAGCACTTGCATGTATATTGCATGTATATGAGGTTGAAGGAATACATTCATAGGAAACTCTAATTTTAATTAATATTTCAACTAGCACTTGCATAGGAGATTCAAGGAATACACCCATAAGAAACTAAAAATATAATTTAATTGGAGATCCACTACGAAAATAAAGTTAATAGAAACACATTTTTTATAATACAATAACAAGATTAATGACACTAATTATTTTAATGGTAATTTTTCAATTACATTATAGAATAAAGAACTTTGCAATGATTAATAGTTTAGAAAAAATAAAATTGATAAGAGGATATTTAACAATGAAAACAATTAATATCCTAATAGACAATTCTTGATTAGGTCAATTTCAATCATTTTTTCATTTTTTTTTTTAAGGTCTTGATTTGTGTAGAGCCTCAATCAATCTTTGAAGCTTGGATCCCAATCCAATCATATTCATTTATCTTGAACATTGTCATCAAGTTGTTTTTTTCTTTTTAATCATTTCTATTAGGTAGTATTACAATAATATGTTATAGATGATAAAAATTATTCTTTTGAACTAAATTAATATTTTAATTAAGTGGTGAACAAATTTATAAATAAATAAATATAATGAAATTAAAAATAATAGTGTAGATATTATAGGGTGAAAATTATGTAATAATCAAATTATATAATAGTCTTAGAGATGAATATAAATAGAGAGAAGTGAGGTAAATGCATAGAAAATTGATTGATTGATATTATTATTAATATAAGATAATAATAATAAATTAATATAATATAATTTATTAATATTATAATACATATATAAGAATTATATATTATATTTTGAAATTATTATTATGCCATCCTTAAAAATATTATTTATTTTATTATTATTATTATTTGGTAATAATGTTGTATTTTATTAATATTCAAAATGAGATATATAGTGTCTAAAAGTCAAAATGTCAATCTTTCCAAAAAACTTCCACATTTGTCAAAAAGAGAAACATTCGAAAGCATATTCCACACCATGCAGACCAAAACCTACCCGACCAATCATTATAACAGACATAACAAAAAAATTTTAAAATGGATGAATCCATATGAACCAAGAGTTTCAAGGCTGCCGCTCATTATTATTATTATTTAATTCTAATATTATTATTTTTATTATGATATTAATATATTATATTTTAATATTATTATTATATTTTAATTAATATTACATTATTATTATTATATCATCTTAATTTATTGTTATTTGTATTGTATTATGATTGGATATCCATCTTCCTCTTTGTGGATAGACCCCTCAACCTACACTGGTCTTCATGCAATCTCTTGATGTTCTCTATTTCTCTGGCCATGGTTCAGTTGACTCGCGTGTCTTAAATCATATATATTAAACAATATATTAAGTTTATGATCAACTCTAAATGTTTAGCACTTTTAAGCTTAGAAATCAAAGCTTAATGTGTATGATTGCTCTTCCTCCTTATTTCATAGTAAACCCTAAACCCTAGCCACTTCCTATCCTCAGTATTTTTAAAATGGAATAGTTATTTTGGTCTCTCTTAGATATGGACATCTTCTTATTCTTGTCATTGATGTAGTTGCCTAATGAACGAATAAAATCTCATGACAAAATTAATGGTTTAGGGTTAGTTTGAATTAAAATATTAAGTTTAATCACTGCACGCCATATCTAAATGTGTCACTTTATTTTGGAATTCTAGGGTTGGCTTTTTCATTACGCTGAAAGTAAGGAGATTGGGGTTGCTTCGCAAGTGTTCCTATTCGTTGATCTTGGCAATGGAAGGATGGACGAATATAACCCATGAAGAAGTGTACAATCAAGCTCTAGGGTTTCAGATCATAGCAGATGCTACGTTTTTACCAATGCAGCATGGAATAGAGTTAGGTCAAATTTAAATTTAAAAGTGATTAGTAAAGACGTCAGTTTTACCAATGGTATTTTTGCAATAAACTAAACGGTGATGTTAACACTATTGACATCCATTAATATTATTGGCCTAGATATGGACACGCTAATATTAGCAACATCAATACTGCTAATAATAAGATTTCAAAAGTATATGGTTGGTTTTGGGGAAATAATAACCCTAATGCTATTAATGGCAATTGATAGTATTCCTACACCCAAATCAATACACCACCACGATGATAATAGTAACGTTAATGAAATAGAGGAAATTACAATGGGATTAACCTCTCATGTTAATGTATTAATATTGTTGAATTATTTATTTAGCCCTAATATTATAATTAGGTTAGGTTGGATGTAAATGTTATTGCATTAATGTCATGATAATAATGTTAATAATTTTTATTAAAGAGTCAAATAAGTTTTAAAGGGATCTAAAACCGTATATGCAAAATGTTGCCTTCAACAAAATAATGATAGGCAACCAAAAGATCAAAAATAGAGAACAAATAGAAGGAAAGCACCAAATCAAAACCAAAAAAGACAAAAGAAGAAAAGTAAATTGATGTTCTTTAAGGCCTCAACCACCTCAGCCTCACACTAGGAGGCCTCCTGAGCAAGTTTCTTGATATCTTGTAGATCCTTCAACAACTAATCAGTAGCCTTCTTGAGATGACCCTTGGTGCGAGTACAAGGCCCTTCAACACCAGTCTAATTGTTTTTATCCTCCAAATCGATGAACTAAGGATGACCTTGTTGTAGCCTTTCAATTTTTTTGACCAATATTCTCATATTGTTTGTACACCCTTTAATCACATTGTGGCTAAAATTCACTAATTTAACCAGATTGGCATTGATATTCTCCATTTTGGTTTCTAGCACCACAGCAAATCCTTCATAATCAGATTCAAATTTTCCACATCATTCATAGCCTTTTGGAGAGATGTAACCACATTCCTACCTTCTTTATTAACGCATGAGTCACCATGCATCAAACCCTCATCTATCTTTGATTAAATAGACCTGATCTTAATGCTCATTTGACTAATCTCATGAAAATACCATGTGCCTCGTGAAGGTATCCACCATTGCATTCCTAGCGATATCAAGAACATCATCATGATTTTCCATATCCAAATTAAGGTGGGGATTGGCTTCCAAGTGATGTGAAATGGAAAATATACCGCCTCTATCCAAAGGAGTCTCCTCAGAATTGACCGACAAAGAAGAATGGTGATCAATCTTTTCTTCAAGGGAAAGAGGGGAGGCCTTCTTCTTTTTGCCTCTCTTCTGAATTTTACTAGAAATATTCTTCCCCCTTTTGTTTCCCACCCTAGGCTCAAAGTCCTCTTTAATATCACACCTCTCATCCTTTGAAACAACAGATTTTGAATCCTCGACCTTTGGGGTGGGTCAATTCCTCAGAAGGGTCAAGCCAAATCCTAGAAGGGGCAAGCACAGATTTGATATGCTCCACAATGAGCATAGTGAGGACCTCATGTAGAATAGGGTTTTTAGGATTCTTTTTAAAATCCCTAATGCCCTTTTTCAAGGAGGATAAGAGGTAGAAGGGAAAATAAATCCTATCCTTCTATCTAAAATGATTTAACAACACAAAATGATGCCCAAAAATATTGGTAAAATGACCATCAAGGGATAAATATTGCATGAGTACCTTGAGAACAACACCATAGGGGTTTGATGGAGCCCTTCTCAAAACCACTCTTTGGCTTCCTAACCAGACGCTTCCCTTTTTTAACCCTGGGAAATTTTTGCACTACTTCTTCTATTGTCTTTTTGTCTTTGAAGAATTTCCTCTCGTCCATCAAAATGCATGTAATCTCATAAATGAGATCTTTTGTGAGATCGACCTTTTGCCATACATTGAGACATAATTATCTTTTCAACCCTTAAAAAAGAATTTTGACAATTCATGATCATACCATGAAGCCTTTCTAGGTAGGAGGTAACATCTCGATTCTGTAAAATCCACTAGATAGTAGTGTTCTTCTTCAACCCTTCACAGTCGATTCTCTCTAATCGGTTCCTATAACTCTCCATTTTAGAGTCTCTGAACCATACACCAGCAACCAAAGACATGGGAAAAATAAAAAATATAGGTCCCAACAAGTAAGAGAAATACCCAAAAAAGCATGGGAACTAGGCAACATGGTGCAAAAAGCATGATGCAAACATTTCACCATGACAATTAATCAATGCTCCTACACGAGTATGTAGTATTTTATACACCATCAAATCCAAGACGTTCGATGGGAACATATCCTCCTTGATCCATGAGTTTTTAGCATTGCTTTTGACCCCCATGTTAGCAAAATAATCAACAACACAATTGGCCTCCTTATAAGCATGAGAGATGGTACAACTATCAAATGGATTAATAATTTCGATAGCATCCCTTATCCAAATTTGGATAGTCCAAGAAGGATATTGAGACCCCTTAAAAAAATGGATAATATTATTAGAATTCCCTTTGAACCAAACGTTTTTGTAATTCAATTGAGAGGCCAAGCTCAAACTATGGTAGGCAACAACAACTTTAGCTAGGTAATTAGGTGATAATAATATTAGTGTTATGGTGCATTGAACTTACCATTAATGCTATTGTTAATAATTAATATTAATATTAAAATAAGTTAATTAATATTAATAATAATGGTTTTAGGGTTTAACCACATATGTTACAAAACAATGATAGTAACATGATAATACTAACGATATTAATGGAACTTGTTTCAAAGGATTGTTAATTTTTTAATGTTAATGGCCTTAATTATTTCAACATGTATAGGTTAAATGAAATATTAAAACTATTGTTTACAACAATAATCATGTTAATATTATCATATTTAAGTCTTCTTTTTAAAAAAATGGTGTTTTAGTGAAGTTTTGCCTTAGAGTCAAATTTAGGCATTACATTTTGATATCAAAGTCAAGATCAACACTAGAAGCTTTGGGCTTAAGAACAATCATGATAAAACTTAATTAACCTTCAATGTAGGAATCCACCCAACAAATGGTCTACTAGTGCAGGACGTCGACCCACATGAGGATGTGGTTACATACAAGGGTGTGGTCTTGCACACAGAGGTGGTCTCTTGCATGGATGTGGTCATAAACAACGAGAAAATAGGGAGCAAGTTGAGACCTCTCCCACTAGGCCTCACAAATTTTCAAAACAACATTAGGAACCACCATAGAACTAGAATTTTGACATCCTCCATGCTCTTCAGGACTTGATTGGGATGGTTCACAACAGGCTACCACCAATAGGTAATCAACAGGAGTAACACCACTCAAAGGCACATGGATCAAAGTTTAGGGAGTGTAGTTAGAGTCCCCCTCTAAGTCATGTGGAGAAACACATAGACAGAGAGATAGATTCGGTCCACGTAGAGGTGCTACCTTGTGAGCTAGAGCTTTAAGTTGTGACTAGGGAATCCTGACATGCAGGAGACTAGATTCATGAGCTTCTATGCTTGCAGCCACATTCATTTGAAGGATCTATGGATGGAGTAGACATTGAGTCTTGGCTTCTCAGCCTTGATAAGTGCTTTGAGTTACAAGCTTATGATAGAAACCTAAAAGAAAAATTTGTGATACAGTTTTTGAGAGGTTTGGCTTCTACTTGGTGGCAATAGGAGCACAAGCATGAGCTCACCATCTACACACTTACCTAGAATACTTTTCTAGAGTGATTCAAAGATCACTCCATGTTCGAGTACTTTAGCAAATGTTATATACATGAGTTTCATGACTTACAACAAAGGGGACTTACTGTGGCTCAGTATGAGACCAACTTTTTTGAGTTGCTACTGGATATGGATTATTTGAAGGATGAGAAGTTGCTCATCAACCACTTTATTAGGGTCCTAAATGCAGGCATAGTAGGGCCCATATATATGACAACTCCAAAGAGCCTTTGGATTGGTGTGGAGAAGGCCCTTATTGCAAAGGAGATTCAAGGAGTCATAAGGATGATTTCAAAACTGCAACTAGGCCCCTCATAGTCATGGATTTTGTAGACCTCCCCTTCATTCAAATTGAGGATTCAGGCCTTCCACTAGACCACCTAGGCCTCAGCAGCAACAACATCATCACCAACAAAGTAAAAGGCATAATCCTCAATAGAGTTGTCACGATGGCCACTATATGCCATGGTAGTTGTAGGGTCCTCGACGTAATTAGCATCCCCAAGTACAGAGTACTATTGTAGCACATTCACATCAATCCATTAGGGGGGGACATAGTGGTTCTACGTTCAGACTAAGGGATAGTAGTTTAACAAGCCTTAAACAATATAGGTGCAAACTTGTGGGGTATGTTATGTGTGTGGGGATATTGTGCATTAGGCTAGGGAGTGTCCACATAGTCATCTTGTATGCGAACAACATGGGGCTAGTTCTGAGCCAACAATTAGAGATGTGAGCAAGTTCCATAGGGTATTTACAGCGGTCAAGAACTGCCAAGTTGAGCATTTGGCCAATGTTATTGAGGCCCTAGGTATGGTAGGTGATAGTCATATTTCTATATTATTTGATTCTAGGACAAAAAATTCATTTATTTCCCCATTTATAGTGAAATTTAGTAGGCTAGTGGCATCTAGGTTGGATGAGAGGTGGGAGGTAGAGTTAGTCTCAAGGGCTAAGGTTGTTGTGGACTTGGTTATTAGAGAGTGTCGAATATGACTTGGAGATTTATAATATTATTCTTAAGATAAATAATCTTATTAATTTTCTTAGAGATAATTGATCACTTGAATATATAGTAAATATTATAAAAAAATTGATGTTTATAATGTAGAGTGTCATGAAAATTAGGGTATGAATTACGTATATGTATATAAATTATGAGACTTATAGCTACAAAAAGGGGTAATAATACTATCCTTGGCATGATTGATTATATTTGTTTGATTGCTACAATATTAATACAAATTATGTAATCCACTTAAGCATCGTCACATAAAGCATGTATCACATCTCCTTAGCAAGCTTAATAATTTTCTTGTTAGTGATGTTTGTTTTAGTTATATATATATATATATATATGGATTTTTCATATGGTAAAAATAAGGGCATGACATATATTTCATTTTGTTTTTAGCAAGGGCACAAAAGGACATATTCAATACAAAATCTAAAACATACCAAGAATGATATAGGGGAGAGGGACCAGTAGTCATGAAAGCTAACTTTGTCAACATGTAGGTCATCACATGGAATATCGTAAGACCTCCATTTCTTTTAGAAATGTAAAATGGACACTTAACTATCTACAACTAAGGTTTGAAAGCATGACTCATCATACAACTCATCAAAACAAAACATCTGGTGCAAAGTGTCCAAAAATTGCTTTTTAAATATTTGACCAAAACTTAAACAAAAATTCCCTAATATTTGAATTAAAAAATATCATTTTTAATTAGTATAATATCATATTTTTTTGTAAAATATAATTTATATGCAACATAAATGAACCAAATTCCTATTAGTAATCATAAAAGTTTGTTATCTCTAACTTTTATATCCAACACAAAAGGACCAATAGTTGAACATGAAAAATTATTTTATGTTATAAAAACAACATATTATTATATAAAAGGCAACTTATATTTTTAGCATCATAAATTGTCACCGGTACAATTTACACCTCATGCTTGTGCCCCTACTTTAGCATGTCCTATCCTCATCACTTGTCTAGGTCCATTTTCTGCTTGTTCTCTAGTTTTGATGCCATGAACATCCATGGGTGGGTCCCTTGGTGGAGCACTTAGGCTCTCCCTAAGGTTTTATTTTGGTCCTTTGTGTAGAAGGAACATTGTGCATAATGCCATGGTCCCTCTCAATGGAGCCCAAATTTGAATTGGGGGAGGAGTGGTATTTTCCCAATGGGAATTGATCCTCGTGGCTCTACATGATAGTGAGAGGTTTTCCTAATTGGTAATATACCTAGACACCCCTAGATAAAGACATTTGATCAACCTAATTGAATCAAAAAATATAAGAAATCCATTCCTAGCATCCTTGCACTCATGAAGCATCCATTATCAAGCATTTTTAGAGATCTTTAATGTTGCACATTCATCATTCAACCATTGTGGAGAAAATATGCATCATTCATATGCAAGCATGTATGTGTAATTAGCATTTCATCATGTTCATGCCATTTCATACAACATATGTGATTATATTCAAAGAACAAAAGCATCATAATCAACAATTGCAAATCTGAGGTATATCTATCTAGCATTTATTTCAGTATTTACATTATTTCATTCAAGGTTAATTCTTAAATCAATATTTGACTTAGGAAAACCCCTATTCCTACTAATTTCCCTATTTTCACTATGTGCAAGAACAAGTACAGATCTATGTTTTGGAGGATCGACAAGATTCACAGTGGCAAACAAGTTCACCTTTTGATGGTGAAAAGTTCAAAGGACCGGGGAGACCACCACCATGGTCTTGACAATCCAGGCCAAATTTCTAGTAGTAGATCAAAATCATATTCCTTTGATTAGATCTAGGTTTGTGGTTTTATTTGATGGTTGTAGCTCACTATTTATGCCCGATCTCTTCAATATTCACCCATTTACCCTAATTTTAGCATTTCACAATTCAACTTAGAAAGAGGGAATAAAACCAGCCCCAAGTGGAACCTAATCAGTATTTCAGAGCTTCTTCCTGAGAGGGATTAAGCCTAGATCTATTAGGTCCCTCCCTCTTTCAATGTAAGGGCCCTTTAAGCTAAATGGGTAAGTAGGAGAATACCTTCATTTTCTCTTAAAATGAGAGAGAAGGATTACAAACAAAATTACATTCTTTTGGTTACATTTCTTAGCACCAATAGTAGTGAAAGTATTCATGTATGTTTCCTACCACAAAGAATGATCGAATAGTGGCTACATGTTTGGTAGAGAGCAACCTAATTGGTAGTGTTGTGGTATGATAGTGTATTCAAATGTAACACCTTAAGAAATTATGCAAATGAATGTCTTCCTTAATAATTTTTTTAGATGAAACAACTCTAAAAAAAGAAAACATAACCACAATAATCTTTTACTCGCCCAGTGTTCCAGGATGCAAAATTCACAAACATCTTAAATCTTATGTGTAAGATCTAAACTATTTAGTCATCCATTCTTTTGCAATTTTTTGTGAGTAGTTACAAATGCATGAGAAGTGGATAATATCATTTGACAATTACAAATGCATTTGAAAGTGGAGAATATCAAATGATATCCAATATGTGGAAGTTTAAAAGCTTTCTAATTTCCCTATTTCAAAGCAGCAAATGCATATCAATTTGAATGGAAGTGTAATAGTTTTTGGTGAAGAGAATGAAAAATGTATGTTTAGTGATGTTTGCTTTCGTAATGCAACCATTGAGTAAATAGGGTTTAGGAAGTTAGGTTTGAATTTTGAAAGAGGAAACATATCATGACATAGTTTGGTATGTTTTCCATTGTCTCATTACAAAGTTTGGCATGTTTCCCATGATGATGGAATTGGAGGTGCACTTAGAAATATATGATATGGTATGTTTATTAGTTAACAAAATTTTGAAGCATAATAAAAATAAAAGAACATTTAGATAAAAAAGAGTAAGGAAAAATATTAATTTTCAATTTAGAAAGATGAAAGGCTCGTTCATGGGCCTTCTCGATTTGATCTGAATCTCTCACCTACTCTCCAAGAAAAATGGGAATTTCCACAACCAGGGTGGTATAAGGCCAATTTCGATGGTGCCTCTAAAGGCAATCTGGGGGTCTTGGGTGTAGGGGTTGTCACTACAAATTGGCATGTGAATATTGTGTTAACTTGAGAAGGGCGCTAATACTGAAGTGGAAGTCCAAGGATCTTTATTGGAAGTTCAGTGGGGATTGAAATTTGGAGTTCAAAATATGCACCTTGAATGAGATTCACAAATAATCATCAATGTGATCATAAAAGGGGAAGACAATGTTTTGATTTTAAACAAATATATCTCCAAAATAAAAAATGATTTAAAGTTTTTTAGGAATTAAAAAGTCACACATATGAGAAGGATTGGAAATGAGGTGGTGGATGTGTTGTCCAAATGGGAAACAACATTTGATGAAGTGCACGAAACCGACTTAGAAGATTTTTGAAATCTGTAAAAGGCTAATGTGGCAAGTGATGTACAAGGGCATCATTAAATTTACTCATTTGGTGATAAGGAAGGAATATGGGGATGGGATAGGGATTTATTTATAATGTCAAGCCCATTTTTGGTAGTATCAGGTGTAGGTTTTTGTGAGGTGGTGACAAGTATGGAGGCCACCTTTACCCTATACACCTCCCGCCAACAATGGTCTTGGCATGGGGTCTGAAATTGGGAGAGAGGAAGGATGTTATAATTGAATTCATGAGATAGTGTGTGGAGGATGACTGGTTGGGTGGTTTTATGGAACTCTTAGCGATGGCAATGTCAAGGTCAATGTCGGGGGCTGGTTTCGATGTTGGGAAAGGGTTGGACATTAATGGTATTCATGAACTGCATGAATTGTTCCCCTAAATACACTGGCCTTTTGGTATAGATAGAGATGAGAAGTGGGTAGAGGAAACAACTTCTTGGGACTCTCTCACTTTCTTTTTCTGAGAAAGAAGGAGTTGGAGGCTCGGTGCCCTATGGTGAGTAATTTTCCAAGGGGCGGTGTTGTGAAGCCAAAAGCGAAAGGGAAGGACAAGAGGAATTTTCTAGGGAAGAGGAGGGCTAATATGGGCATGGTTGATTGTGTGGGTGATGGTGTAGAGATGAGTGGTGGTGGTTGTGGCAAAGATGATGAAGGGTCGAGCGGCTATGCCCTAAATGTGACCTAGTTTTGTTCTGCAAGGTGAGGTAGTGGATGATTGCTTATGTGGGTTTCTTATTTGATATTTTTTGATATATGTGTATAGTCTTGAATACCTAAAGTTGTCACTTTCTCTTTGTTATATGTATGTGGTATAGGTAATGGTGTCTTCTATAGGGGTGGTTCTTGGTGGGTTTTGGGGTTTATGATTTCTAGTTTGTAATGGATGTGTAGCATCCTAAAATTGTGACACTTGCAATTTCGACTGCATTTCGGTCTTCACGATGGCGACGCAACACGCAACTTGAATGGAGACCCCGAAACTTGCTCACGACACCAAAAACTGCATTTTTCAAGTACCCTGGCCTGAACCTCCTTGCACCCTGTTGTCCCGGGAGGTGGGACCAGCGCGCCCAGCGCCCTGGTCCCTAGGTCCTATTTTGGGCCCGGTCTCCTAAGGGGTCTCGGGTCTTTTTGTTTGCAAATTGGAAATTAAACTTTCCTGGTCGGCCTAAGGTCGGGAAAATCAGTCTATCAGCCCTAATTGACAAGTATATAAACTACATTTTCCTCTTTCATTCGACATGATGGAAAAGGCATGGAAATTATACTCAAGCATTCAAGCATTCAAGCATTCCTTCAAGCAATTGATCATTTCAAGTCTCCATTCAAGGCTAAGTGTTGCATTCAAGACAAGGATTCAACCATTGAAAAGGAGATCACATACAACATACAACAACATACAACATCTAAACCTTCGCACATAAGGATACAAACATCCTTAGAACAAGGTATTAGTACTTCTTTTACATTACAGTCATTTACATTTACAGCACTTGCTCATTTCTTGGTTAATTCCAAAACCGGGGTTTGACCTAAAGGCAAACCCCTAATCCCTAACCCCCCAATCATCTTCGCTTTTCTATGTAGGTTGCAGGTACGCAGCTGAAATTGAAGATCTGGAATCCTTGTGCAGAGATGAACATATCCCCCTTCGTTTCGCGGATTTTTCGGAGGACTGTGGCACCGGGCGCCATCGTCCCGACAACTTTCGCTCAAATTTACAGGACAGCACCGTATCGACATTTTACTGCTAATTCCAGGTCCGTAGCTTCATCCTATATCCCTATCTCATTTTATAAGCGAATCTTTGTCATTTTCTATGCATTCCTAGCTTAATTCTTCTATGCACATTCTTTACAAAAGAGGGTAGCCTTGTTGTCTTAACCCTTGAAACACATTTAGCATCCAATCTTGCATTGCATGGGATTGGATCTTGTGGGTTTCAACCCCTCTTTTGAATGTAAAGTCTCTCCTCTAAGTGAAAACCATCAACCCTAGTGAACCTCCCTTCTCTCTCCTTGGAGTTGGAAGAGGGGAGTGCAACTAGGGTTCGATCGCGATTTTCCGCTTTACATTTTGGTGAACCCGACGTGAACATCCTTTCTGATTTTTCATGCTTAGATCTGAAAAAATTGATTACATTTCCATGTTTGATCTTTTGCAAAATTTTAGAGGTGATTGCATAAAAACCCTAAATTTTCTTTTTAAGTAATTAAACTTGTGAAATATTTAATCATTAATGCTTGTTTCAGATCTGCCCTTCTATTACAAATTATCAATTCATATCTGTGCTTTAATTTTGAAAATTAAGTGGTTAAATGTCAAAACCCTAATTTTTGAAACCCTCTTGATTCAACCTTTGTCTGACAATTTGACCGATCAAAACATCTCCAAATCAGCTGTAACTTTGGATTCCGCAATAAAATCACAATATCTTTCATCCCTAAAAATTTGGAAAGAAGTTGTGAGGACCGTGGCGCCGAGCGCCATCGTCCCCGACATTTTTTTTGAAATTTCGGGAGCAAGATCTTACTGTATTTTCCTGCTAAAATCCAGAATTTTGGCTGATTTTATCAATTCTAACACCTTCAAAATTACAGTCAAAGTTGGTCTTGTGATTACTTGGATTAAGGTTTTTAAACATTCAAAAATCATTGAAACTAAAATTTTGTGTCAAAATTGTGTTCTTACTGTCCTAAATCTGAAAAGTGTGTTTGCATTCATTCGAAATTTCAGTGCTTCATTCAAATTCTTACAATTTGTGACTTTTGAAATTAAGTGCTTAATTACAACAACTTTAATTTCCGCTTTCAAAATTGAATTTTGCGTGAAATTGAGTCAATTTTTCAAAACTCAAAATTTGCATTGCTTTCATTCAAAATTTCAGTTTCCCTCTCTTTTTCAAAAATTCAAATTTTGCATTTTTCGACAATCTTGGTAGGGTTCAATTTTGAATTTGCAACTTTAATTTGGCCTATCTACAGATCGTAAAATCACTCAATTTTTTCAGATTAGCTTTAAAATCATCATACCTTTCATCCCTGCAAATTTCGAAAAAAGTTGCAAGGACCGTGTTGCACTCCGGGCGCCACGGTCCCAGACATTTTTTTCGAAATTTTGGGAGACTGTTGTGATTGCATTTAACAGCTTAAATCCAGAAGATTGGCTGATTTTACTAAAAATTGCTACCTCTAAATTCAAAACTTTATCTCCTTCTCTAGTGCATGAGTTTTACAACAATAAGCCCTACTTACACTATTCCCGTTAGACGGAGCCGTAGAATTAAGTCTTTCTGAGGTTTAATTACTGAGGAAATGGAACCTAATTTGAATAGCCTTTTTAACGAGGACATGGGTAATTCCTCTAATCCTCTTAATGATGAAGAAGCTCTCCATGAGGTTTCTGAAGAACAACTTTCGAAATTGGATAACCAATTTGACGATTTTCGACAATGGATGTCTCAAGAATACCCTGATAGTCAAGCTCTTCCTTTAATTGAGGGTCTAAAACGTATGCTTCAAAGTGATAAGAATGGAATTAATATTTTGCATGGTATTGCACACATTGTGGATTCGAATGTAATGCCTATGAAGAGTTGTGCCGAATCTTTAGGTTATACACAACCTCCTACACAAGTCAATCATTCTATTCCTTTGATGACTCCTATTGCTAGCATACCTACCTTTACATCAAACATAATGGCTACTTCTACACAAGACATTCCTCCTGTGATTACTAGTCATGGGGGCAACCCTTCTTCTTCAATTAACCCTCTTCCTTCATTCATTCCTTCAATGAATGTCCCTATTATATCTCCACAAATGAACATGACGCAAGGGGGCAATTTGTTTAACCATTCCATTCCTCCTTGTAGTGTTCCTCTTGTCCAATCATCTCCTATGACTAATTATCATAGAGTCCCGCCACCTTACTCTTTACCTTCTTTCAATAACATAACACCTCCATCTCAATCTAACACATCCAATATGAATTCTTCGACTGAAGCGACTATTAACAATCTTGTACAAACTGTCTCTTTTTTACAACAACAAATTGCCTCTATGAATCAATCTAAGTTTAGTGTGCCCACATTTGATGTTGCGAGCCCACTTTCTCTTGACATTGTTCGAGCTATCCCTCCTAAACATGTTGAAATCCCGCATTTGGAGCTTTATAATGGTAAGGGTGATCCTCTAACACATGTTAAGACCTTTCAAACAATATGTACTGATTTTGCTTATGACCAAAGGTTGCTTGCAAAATTGTTTACTAGAACATTAAGAGACAAAGCCCTACAATGGTATTGCTCGTTGCCTTCTTATTCTATTACTTCTTTCGAACAACTTGCAAATGCTTTCATTCAACAATTTCAAAACAATATAAGTCCTAAAGTTACTTTGATTGATTTAATGCATTGTAAACAAGGTGTTAAAGAAAAAGTGACTGATTTCATTGGTAGATATAAGCATTTGTATGCTCAAATTTCTTTTCCAGTGCCTGATAATGATATTCAAAGAATCTTTATTTCTAATTTACAAAAAGATATTCGAGACAAACTTCTATTTTCTGAGTTTACTTCTTTCCAACAGTTGTGTGCAACTCTTCACAATTATCAACTGACTATGAGTCAAATGGAACAATCACATCCTATGGCTCCAAGTGATAAGGGTGATAGCAGTCAACGACCATTTGGGAAGTTTAAACCGAACAGAGATTCCATCAAATTCAATGAAAACATCATCAACAACAATGTGAATGCAGCATCAGGTGTGCCTCCTATTTCTAAATTTTTCAAGAAAGAAAGAAAGTATACTCCTTTGAATGAATCATTGTATAGTATTATGAATAAGTTATTGGAACAAAATGTGCTTACTCTTCCTCCTATAAGACAAATTGATCCTGCAAAGATTACTTCACCTTATTTTGATAACAAATCCTTTTGTCAATTTCATCGTCAGCCTGGGCATGATACTGAAAAATGTTTTTCTTTAAAGGGTAAAATTCAAGATTTGATTGATAATAATACTATCTCTGTTTCTAGGGTGAATGATAAAGGCAACACATCTGTAGCTCCTCCTAACCAAAATCTTCAGATTTTTACTGATCCATTACCTTCTCATACCTCTAATGCAATTGAGACTAATGATTCCTCTCTTTCATCTGATGGTCTTGTGTCTATAACTCCGAATGTGATTAACTTTGTAGAGCAGCAAGAAATCCCTAAAGAACCTTCCATCACATTTGATTCCAGTGAAACCATTAGGGCACCTGATGGTCCTTTATACATAGTTGCAAAAGTTAAGAATACACCTTGCCGTGGAGTGCTTATTGATCCTTCGTGCATGATTAATGTTATTACTGAAGAATTTCTTTTTACTTTGCAATTGAATCAAGTGATATATGACAAAACAGATGTGATTGTGAAATTATTTGATGCATTTTCTTCTCCTGCAATTGGTTCTATTACATTGCCTATTGAGGTCCATAACAAATCTCTTGATGTGAACTTTGCTATTATTCCATCTTCTGAACAATTTCGTGTGAAGCTTGGCTATCCTTGGCTGTCTTCCATGAAAGCTATTGCTTCTCCTATTCATAAGTGTTTGAAATTTCCCCATAATGGTGAAGTTGTTACTATCAATCATAGTCTCTTTAAACTAGCTGAAAGAACTTCTAGCGTTCCTATTGATTACTTTTGGCCTAAACAATTCCAATCTCTTCCTCCGCGAAGTGATCATCTTTTCAAATCTTATCAAAAGTGGAAAACAGATATGATCCTATCTTTAAGTGAACCTAGAACGCCTAAACTTGATATTCCTATCATTCTTGAGAAGGAAGTTCTTCCTTTGAAAGATAAAACTAATGTCTTTCCTCAAGAAGATTCCCAACCCATCCCTATGGATATGACTATGTCTATGCCTAATAAACTTCCTAAGAGTGGACCTATACCTCCTCGTCATGATGGACTTGATCTTCTCCCTAAACCAAAAATTCCTCCTTTATATGGAGCAGTTCCTCCTCCTTCTTTTTATAGAGAGAAGAGACCTTCTTCTCCTCCTATTATCCAGCCTAAGAGACCACAACCTAAACACCCAAGTGCTAACGATGAGAACATTCCTCCTTGTCAATCTTCTCAACTTCCTACTAAGACCAGACGAAATCGTTCTGCACATGAACGCCGATGAAAGCGTTGTCTTAGAGCTCAGGCAGCTGCTTCTCGAACTTTGCAATCTCCAAAAACACCTTCAACAAGCATTATTCCATTTTCTCCTCAGCCGGACATTGAGCCTAAATCTCCTAAACATAAGATGCATGATGGTCTTGATCTTGTGCGAGTTAAAGATCCTATTTTTATAAATCTTGATGATGATATAGATGAAAATGTTACTCCTCTTGCTTCTGATAGTGAATATGAACTTGTTGATGTTGATAACTATTTATCTAATGAATTTTCTAAAGCACTTATCCTAGCTCCTAGACAAGAACAATGTGGCTCGGAACATGAACATAGCCCTTGTTTGGATCTTGTGATAGCTCCATCTGCTGTGTTGGATGTTCCTCCTCTAGCGTGTTCCCTGCCTTCCCGAAACATTGATCAGCAAGATCGGGGGGGTAGATGACGTGCTAGACTAGTTACATTAGCATAGAAGATTCTCTCCTCCTCTCTTGTGTTACTTCTTCTATATGTTATTCTCATTCTTCTATTTGTTGTCCTTAGTGTTGTCTACTTGAGGACGATGCAAAGCATTGAGATCTCTCGATCTCTCTCATGTTGACTCAAAAGACACATGTGTTCCCTTCTTCTAGGTGACCTTCCTTGATTGGGGAATGAAGAACAATTATGCATACATACATATGATATATATGCATGAATTATCATACAGCATACTGACCCCGAGGAAAGCGAAGTCACCTCGTGCTTTGTGTTTTGTGTCTATTATCTTTGGGTTTATCTCACACTTGGGGGCTAAATCCTTGTGATAATGTGCTCCTTTCCTTTCTCATTTCTTATGTGTATCACTATGTTAAAACAATCACCCCCGGTGAGGCATGTGCGATCGCTTTAACGTAGGGGGGCATACATCCCGTTCATATCTTTTCAAGATACTTGAAAATTTCTTGGTAAATTTAGCCTTGCCCTGAAAATTTTTGATATCTTTCTTGCATGACTCATAGTGAGGGAACCTTACTACTGAAGTCATGATTCTTCCTCGTGATCTTCCCTTTTACTTTGTCAATCGAAGTCGTAAGATCCTTAGTCCACTAGGGGCTTGGTGTATCTTGCCTCCTTGACGTGGTGAAAGTCTTTCAATATTGTTTCCTTGTAATTTACCGGAAGTATGAGCATACATACTCCCGCTAAAGTGGGGGCTAAATGTAGCATCCTAAAATTGTGACACTTGCAATTTCGATTGCATTTCAGTCTTCACGATGGCGACGGAACACGCAACCTGAATGGAGACCCCGAAACTTGCTCACGACACCAAAAACTGCATTTTTCAAGTACCCTGGCCTGAACCTCCTTGCACCCTGTTGTCCCGGGAGGTGGGACCAGAGCGCCCAGCGCCCTGGTCCCTGGGTCCTATTTTGGGCCCGGTCTCCTAAGAGGTCTCGGGTCTTTTTGTTTGCAAATTGGAAATTAAACTTTCCTGGTCGGCCTAAGGTCGGGAAAATCAATCTATCAGCCCTAATTGACAAGTATATAAACTACATTTTCCTCTTTCATTCGACATGATGGAAAAGGCATGGAAATTATACTCAAGCATTCAAGCATTCAAGCATTCCTTCTAGCAATTGATCATTTCAAGTCTCCATTCAAGGCTAAGTGTTGCATTCAAGACAAGGATTCAACCATTGAAGAGGAGATCACATACAACATACAACAACATACAACATCTAAACCTTCGCACATAAGGATACAAACATCCTTAGAACAAGGTATTAGTACTTCTTTTACATTACAGTCATTTACATTTACAGCACTTGCTCATTTCTTGGTTAATTCCAAAACCGGGGTTTGACCTAAAGGCAAACCCCTAATCCCTAACCCCCCAATCGTCTTCGCTTTTCTGTGTGTAGGTTGCAGGTACGCGACTGAAATTGAAGACCGTGGCGCCGGGCGCCATCGTCCCGACAACTTTCGCTCAAATTTACAGGACAGCTCCGTATCGACATTTTACTGCTAATTCCAGGTCCGCAGCTTCATCCTATATCCCTATCTCAGTTTATAAGTGAATCTTTGTCATTTTCTATGCATTCCTAGCTTAATTCTTCTATGCACATTCTTTACAAAAGAGGGTAGCCTTGCTGTCTTAACCCTTGAAACACATTTAGCATCCAATCTTGCATTGCGTGGGATTGGATCTTGTGGGTTTCAACCCCTCTTTTGAATGTAAAGTCTCTCCTCTAAGTGAAAACCATCAACCCTAGTGAACCTCCCTTCTCTCTCCTTGGAGTTGGAAGAGGGGAGTGCAACTAGGGTTCGATCACGATTTTCCGCTTTACAGGATGTTTGGTCCTTTTTTGCTCATTTTTTGTTTGAATTCTGTAATCCTAATTTTTTTGTAAGAATGTTAAAGTATCAGTAGTTTTGTGTTGGTGTCTTGATGGTTGTAAGGGGGGTGTTGGTTGATGGTATCTGATTTATTGGACTTTGTAAATCTACAATACAAGCTTGTATTTAAATATAATATAATAAAAAATAATTACGAATTAAAAAATAATTAGAAAGATGAAAAATAATTTCTATGTTTCTAAGTTTTAAACATCAATTCAAAAAATCAAAGTTACATGCATACACAAATAGTTGAAAAATAATATATAATTTTTTATTTTCAATTGGAAAGATCAAAATTAATTTTTTATGTTTGTAACTTTTAAATATTTTTTAAATTCAAAAAATTAAAGTAAAATTCATGTTGGCATTTGTGCTGAGTATGTTGACATGATGATATTATGTTGTCATTGATGTCAATATGTTGGATAGTGAACCAGCAATATGATGAAATGTGAACCAGTACAATGTGGTGAATCGGTATATGTGCAAAGAAGTGAACAGGTATATTGAAGCTAAACAGTTGGCAAAGTGAATCAGTATAGTGGTATAAACCGGTATATTGAGCAATAGGTGAATTGGTATGTTTATCCAAGAGAACCGGTATGATGAAATGTGAACCAGCATATGGAATGTTCGCTATGAAGACTTAACATGATATGACTATCGGTTGGTAGTATTAGCTTAAGGGTTTCCGATTGAAGTGTTCCAAGCCTATGTGATTCAACCAATGACATCATATGATGAGTTAGAATTGTAATGAAGATCAGATCATGGTTCCATGTCAGCCTTGTGTGCATAAAGGATCTTGCAAGAAGGAGATTGATCCTATCTACCTCAAGAATGTGTGAAGTCCCTGTAAACGGTGGAGAACGCATGATGGGTTATCGCTTCCATAAAGTGGTGAAGAACAAGCGATGGAGAATGTTTCGAGATCTGTTCAAGACCATTGTATTCAAATGCAAAGTGCTCAATGGCCAGGATTGAACCACCTGAATTGCTTAACCTGAATGTTTAGGGTTTAGGGTTTATGCTACCGACCTATCTATTTCCTATAAGGTCGATGTTGTGTTTCATGCTAAGGTTGTTGGCAAATGGTGTGTGTGTATCTAAGTGAAGAGATATGTGACTCTTGCCAGACCAGATGAGATAAGAGGATTAATTACTGCATTGTGTGTGTACAGAAGGAAGGAACTTAAGTAGATCTACATTAGGCATTGAGTGCTATTATCAGATCATTATAATACCTGTTGATCTTTAACCACTTCAACAGTTGGAAAATCCCTTAACCGAGTAGCTTTAATCAGCTTGTTGTAAATCCTTTAATAGGGTGACTCAAACTAATTGAGTTCTTGAAATCCTCTAACAAGGTAACCTCTAACAGGGTTTAACCCTTAACCGGGTATTTAGCCATCCCTTAACCAGGTGATCTCTAACAGGATCAATTCCTAGCAGAACCTGTTGTAACAGTCTTTAACCGGACTAGGCTCCTAATAGAGCGGACTTCTAAAGAGTTCAAAAGTAGCTTGTGGGTATTCATCCCCACCGTGGTTTTTCCCAATTGGGTTTCCACGTGAAAAATTTGTGTGTCATGTGTAGTATTTTTCATGTGATGATTTAAGTGATTTGTGTCTGAAGGTAAAACATGCTGAGCTAGCTGTTATTATATTTTAGATTACTTATTCATGCATAAAGGTGAAATGGAAGTGTAGTATTAAGTTGAGTGGAAAACTAAGTGATTAACCAGTTAACGCTTGTCACAGTCATTCCTAGCCTTACCGATTGCATTCTGTTTCAGACCGGTGTTACTGTCTATCAGACATTTGCAGTGTTTGCAGTCAAACCAGTTCGAGAAAAGATTTTGTGACTGTACTGATTCACCCCCCCCCCCTCTCAGTACCGGTTTGGTACTTATTATTCATCATTCAGTTATCAATTGGTATTAGAGTGTCCTCCAGGTCCTTTGTGTTGTAAGCTTAACCACTTGAGGGAAAGATCCTATTGTAATGATGAAGAGAGAAGGTCCAAAGTTCAACAGAGATAACTTCAAAATTTGGAAGGATGGAATGAAGATTTACATCAGAAGCATGGGTGCTCAACACTAGAGCTATATTGAGAATGTTTTTGTTATTCCTACCGGTACTCTCACTGATGATCAAAAGAGAGAAATACAAGAGAATGGGCAAGTCATGGAAGCCCTAATCAGAAGCTTATCTGACATTGAGTTTATTGATGTCTGGGATAAAGATAATCCCAAAGAAGTATGGGACAATCTTGAGAATATCTATGGCGGTGATGAGCATGTAAAACAAGCTAAGGAAGAAAGCCTTAGAGGGAAGTTTGAAGACATGTAGATGGTTGAAGGTGAGACCATTCAACAGTGTGGAATAAGGATCAAAACTGTTGTTGGAGATATCGAGAGTGCAGGTGGTAAAATGGAAGATTCCACTGTGGTAAGCAAAGTTTTGAGATCCTTATTACCAGTCTATGCAATAAGGGTTGCTGCTATTCAGGAGTTGAGATCAATAGACAAGACTAAGGTATCCCTAGACTCCATCATTGCAAAGTTGATAGCCTATGAGCTAAATAGTTTTGATGGCAATGTTCAAAAGACTGAATCGGCTTTTAGAGCTTTTGTTGTACCATCCAAAAAAGGAAAAGAAGCAAGCACCAGTGGTGAACCAAGACAGAGCAGAGAAATGGATGATGAGGAGATCCTAATGGAATTTGAAGCTCTTCTTGCCAGGAAACTTCCTAAAGGAACTGGTAAATACAGAGGCAAGCTCCCTTTGAAATGCTTTTCTTGTAATCGGATAGGACATATTGCTATAAACTGTCCTAATGGCGACAACAAGGAAAAACTGGAGAGGTTCAAGAAATTCAAAGGAGGAAATCGGAGACACTATTTTTGTTGTAGTTGATGAAGGTGTCACAGATGAGGAATCAGAAGATGAAGAGAATGGAGATATTGTGTTTGCTACAGTAAAGGAAGATGTGTCAGACAAGAAGGCTCTTGTCTCCCACTTTGATAATTCCAATGAGTGGATTATTGACAGTGGTTGTTCTCACCATATGACTGGTGACCAGAGCAAGTTTCTATCTTTGGAAGAATATGATGGTAGTGTGGTTCACTTTGGTAATGATGCACCATGTATGGTTAAAGGAAGAGGGTCCATCTCTCTGAATGGAAAGAGAAGTGCTGACAATATGTATTGGGTGGAAGGTCTCAGACACAATCTATTGAATGTTGCCCAGCTGAATGATAGTGGACTCATTCTGGAATTCAAAAATGGTGTGTGGAAAATCAAAGGAAAGAATGGTGAATTGATGGCCACCGGTATGCAGACCAAAGGTAACTTATTTCAGCTAAATGCAAATGTAAATACATGTCTTATGGCTAGATTTGATGATAGCTGGATATGGCATAAAAGACTCTGCCATGTAAACTTTGATAACATTGTGAAGGCCACTAAGACCAAGGTAGTCAGAGGATTGTCGGTGTTGAGAAAACCAAAAAATCCTTTGTGCAGAGAATGTCAACCGGGGAAAATGTCTTCCTCAACTTTCAAAGGTAAATCTTTCACAGCAGACAATTTACTTGATCTTGTGCATACTGATTTGTGTGGTCCTATGAAAACTAGTAGTGTGCAGGGAGATAGGTATTTCATGATTCTAACTGATGATTGCTCAAGAATGATGTGGGTCACATTCTTGAAAGATAAGTCTGAAGCTTTTGGAAAGTTCAAAGCTTTCAGAGCACTGGTAGAAAAGGAAAGTGGTAGAAGAATCAAGTGCCTTAGAATTGATCAAGGAGGAGAGTTCACTTTCAGTGAATTCAACAAATATTATGAAGTGAACAGCATCAAGAGGCAACTATCTACCCCCCGGACTCCACAGCAGAATGGCTTAGCAGAGAGAAACAACTAGACTGTGGTTGAAGCAGCTAGAACTATGTTGATCCAAGGAAAAGTTGCTCACACCTTTTGGAGAGAAGTGGTGAGCACTGCAGTATACACAATGAACCAAGTACTCATCAAGAAAGGAAAGGATAAGACTCCTTATGAGTATTGGACTAGTAAGACACTAGTGGTAAGCTACTTTAGAATGTTTGGTAGCAGATGTTATATCAAGAGAAGTGAACATCACAGCAAGTTCAATGCAAAATGTGATGAAGGAATATTCTTAGGATATTCCACCAAGAGCAAAGCTCTCAAATGTTTCAACAATAGGACTCAGAGAATTGTTGAAAGCATCAATGTTAGAATTGATGAAAATTCTGGAAAACCTGAGGAAACCGGCAGTAAGCAAGTAAGAGATGAACCAGTAGTAACCTTCTGGGAACCAGTTGCTAATCAGCCAAGTACCGGTAATGGTGTTCCTACACCGATAGATGCTAATGCTAATGAAGATGAGGATGAAGAAAAAAAGCAAGAGGAATTAGTCAAGAGCATTCCTCAATATGTCAAACTGAATCATGATCCAAAGTAAATCATAGGAGATAAGGATGTAGGAATCCTTACAAGAAGAAAGGTCAGAGAGAATTCTTCTATGATCTTTGAATTTGAGCCTAAATCATTCAAAGAGGCACATAAAGATGAAGACCGGATCAAGGCAATGGAGGAGGAACTTGACCAGATAGAGAAGAATGGTACATGGCCTTTGGTACCCAGACCGGAGCATAAAAATGTCATTGGTACCAAATGGGTTTTCAGAAACAAGCTGAATGAGGATGGCACAATGGTAAGGAACAAAGCCAGACTAGTATGTAAAGGATATGCTCAAGAAGAAGGAGAAGACTATGCAGAAACCTTTGCCCCAGTAGCCAGATTGGAAGCAGTTTGTATGCTTCTTGCATATGCAGCTTTTAAAGGATTCAAGGTATACCAAATGGATGTAAAATCTACATTCCTA
Organism: Cryptomeria japonica; assembly: GCF_030272615.1. Lineage (NCBI taxonomy): Eukaryota > Viridiplantae > Streptophyta > Pinopsida > Cupressales > Cupressaceae > Cryptomeria > Cryptomeria japonica. Next base: position 269,244,373 of record NC_081407.1, on the reverse strand, counting down.
AATGGAATACTTGAAGAGGAGGTGTATATAGAGCAACCAGATGGGTTTGCCCAATCAAAAGACAATGACATGGTGTGTAGGCTATATAAAGCCTTGTATGGACTAAAGCAGGCACCTAGAGCATGGTATGAACGCTTGCACTCCCATCTTGTGAAGATTGGATTTGAAAGAACAAGTGAAGATAGCAATATCTACTTGAAATTAGAAGGAGATCAGATTCTAATCTGTGAAGTATTTGTTGATGACATCATCTTTGGAGGTGATGACAAGATGAGTCATGAATTTGCTGATGAGATGAAAAAGGAGTTTGAAATGTCACTCATAGGGGAGATTAAGTTCTTCATTAGACTACAGATTCAACAAATGAAAGATGGAATCTTTATTACTCAGTCCAAGTATGTCAAAGAGGTGTTGAAGACCTTTGGCATGGAAGATAGTAAACCGGTTGGTACACCAATGGTGACCGGTTGTAATCTATCAAAAGAAGATGACTCAGCAATGGTAAATGAGAAGGATTACCGATCAATTATTGGTAAGTTGCATTATGTAGTGCATAGAAAACTAGACATTGCACATGCATTGGGTATTACCACTCGGTTTCAGCAAAGCCCTAGAGAATCCCACTTGGTAGCAGTCAAGCAGATTCTTAGATATATGAAGGGAACTATTGACTATGGGTTATGGTATCCATACAATAATGATTTCAACCTGAAAGTGTTCACAGATGCTGATTGGGTTGGTAATGTAGATGACCAGAAGAGCACAACCGATGGTGCATTCTTTCTCGGTGGTAGATTGGTCTCATGGATGAGTAAAAAGCTGAGTTGTATCTCTCAGTCTACAGCAAAAGCGAAGTATGTTGCAGCTTTTATGAATTACACCCAAACTATTTGGATAAAGCATGTATTGAATGGCTTCAAAGTTCCTGTATCTGAACCAGTAAGCATATTTTGTGACAATACAAGTGCAATTAACATTTCCAAGAATCTAGTTTTGCATGCTAGAACCAAGCACTTTGAGCTCAAGTATCATTTCTTGAGGGAAAAGGTTCAGAACGAGGTTGTACTAGAACATGTTTCCAGTAAGGAGCTGTTAGCAGATATATTCACCAAGCCTCTACCAAAGGCTTCATTTACCTATTTAAGAGGTGAATTAGGGGTGCTGCCCCTTCAAGAGGTGAACTGAAAGTATGTACTCTACATCAGTCAGGTATTTTAGTGTCCAAATTTTTCTGGATTGATGTGTTGAAGGATGCTACTCCTCAGGGGGAGTAGCATAGTGGAACAGGAAATCTTGTGCCTCCACTTTGGCATTGTTGTCAAAGGGGGAGAAGATGTGAAGCGGAGAAGATATCCGCAACAATGGGGAGGTGATGTAATGCTCCGCAGCAATGGGGACAAGATGTGATGCAGAAAGAGAGATCTTTGTATATTGCCATCAATGCCAAAGAGGGAGATTGTTGGCATTTGTGTTGAGTATGCTGACATAATGATATTATATTGTCATTGATGTTAATATGTTGGAGAGTGAATCGGCAATATGCTGAAATGTGAACCAGTACAATGTGGTGAACTAGTATATGTGCAAAGAAGTGAATGGGTATATTGAAGCTAAATAGTTGGCAAAGTGAACTGGTATAGTGGTATAAACTGGTATATTGAGCAATAGGTGAAGTGGTATGTTTGTCCAAGAGAACCGATATGATGAAATGTGAACCGGCATATGGAATGTTCTCTATGAAGACTTAACATGATATGACTACCGGTTGGTAGTCTTAGCTTAAGGTTTTCTGGTTGAAGTGTTCCAAGCCTGTGTGATTCAACCGATGACATTGTATGATGAGTTAGAATTGTAATGAAGATCAGATCATGGTGCCATGTCAGCCTTGTGCATGTAAAGGGTCTTGCATGAAGGAGATTGATCTTATCTACCTCGGGAATGTGCGAAGTCCTTGTAAACGGTGGAGAACACGTGATGGGTTATCGCTTCCATAAAGTAGTGAAGAACGAGCGATGGAGAATGTCTTGCGATCTGTTCAAGACCATTGTATTCAAATGCAAAGTGTTCAATGGCCAGGATTGAACCATCTGAATTGCTTAACCTAAATGTTTAGGGTTTAGGGTTTATGCTACCGACCTATCTGTTTCCTATAAGGTCAATGTTGTGTTTCATGTTGAGGTTGTTGGAAAATGGTGTGTGTGTGTATCTAAGTGAAGAGATACGTGATTCTTGCCAGACTAGATGAGATAAGAGGATTGATTCCTACATTGTGTGTGTGCAGAAGGAAGGAACTTAAGCGGATCTACATTAGGCATTGAGTGCTATTATCAGATCATTGTAATACCTATTGATCTTTAACCACTTCAACAGTTTGAAAATCCCTTAACCGGGTAGCTTTAATCAGCTTGTTGTAAATCCTTTAACAGGGTGACTCAAACTAATTGAGTTCTTGAAATCCTCTAACAAGGTAACCTCTAACAGGGTTTAACCCTTAACGGGGTGATCTCTAACAGGATCAGTTCCTAGTAGAACCTGTTGTAACAGTCTTTAACCGAACTAGGCTCCTAACAGAATGGTAAAGAGTTCAAAAGCAGCTTGTGGGTATTCATCCCCACCGTGGTTTTTCCCTGTTGGGTTTCCACATGAAAAATCTGTGTCATGTGTAGTATTTTTCATGTGATGATTTAAGTGATTTGTGTCTAAAGGTAAAACATGTTGAGCTAGCTGTTATTATATTTTAGATTACCTATTCATGCATAAAGGTGAAATGGAAGTGTAGTATTAAGTTGAGTGGAAAACTAAGTGATTAATCAGTTAATGCTTGTCACGGTCATTCCTAGCCTTACCGGTTGCATTTTGTTTCAGATCGGTGTTACGGTCTGTCAGACATTTGTAGTGTTTGCAGTCAAACCGGTTCGGGAAAAGATTTTGTGACTGTACTGATTCACCCCCCCCCCCAGTACCGGTTTGGTACTTATTGTTCATCATTGATTATCAATTCATATACAAACAGTTCAAAATTAAGTGGCACTCTGCTTGGGTTGCCAGACAAGCCACCTTGTTGAAGCCATTGGGGCCTATCAAGTCTTAAATTTGGCTCTTCGGCTCAATTGTAAATGTGTCTGGTGTGAAGGAGACTCGAATAATATTATTCAATGCCTCAAAGGTAACTATAAGCCTTCTTGGAAAAATAGACGGATGGATTAATTTATCTAAGGAAATCATCAAAACTTTTGAAAGATGTGTGATTCCCATGCCTACTAGGAAACTAACATGGTGGCGGACTTTTTTGCCAATAAAGGGGTTGTGGCTAGAGAAAGGATGGTGTGGAACCTCAATGACAAGTTGGATGAAGATGTTGTAGTATTTCTTAAGTATGATGATATTCATGAAAGAGGAAATAACTCCCACCTTTCCTATAATTTAATGCCACCTCTCTCGCATTGTGTCATGATTTCCCTTATGTGTTATGGAATAATTCCTAATGTATTTGTTCATGTGGGTGGAGTTATTGCTGGATTAAGTCTTTTTTACCCACATGCTTTCTGGGTATTTTGGTAGCCTAGATGGTTTTCTATTCTATGACATAGGTCTAAGCATATCTACACTACTATCATGAATGGGGGGCAATAAGCCTCATGAAGATCCAATTTATTACAATGGCTTGAGGAATAATTCATTCATGTCGGGGCTTCTAGCAAGGGATGGGCTCACTCCGCACATTGAGAAGCTTCATGGGTGGGATCTAAATGTCACCGAGCTCTTTGCCAAGGGTCAAAAAAATAGAAATATTTCCTTGTGTGTTAGAAATGTGGTGGTTGATAAGAAGGTTATCTCAAAGGTTATAGGTTTGTCTATGGAGGGCATGAAATTCTATAGAAATAGAAAATACTTTGAGCTAGTTGTGAATAAATTTCCTAAAGCAGAGAAGGAAAGAGAGAAACTGGTTAGGTCTCCATAGGGAAGCTATGACACGTTGCAAATTAAGACAGTTTGGAGGGACCTTCTGAAAGTTTTGATGGAATATATAACTTTAGATGGGAGTTTTACTAGAGCCTTCAACCATCACTTTATGCTTCTCAATCATTTTAGGAATCAGGTAAGTGTTTTCATTATGTTCTTCGTATTGTCTTTCCTAAGCTCCAGCATTAAGGATCATAGGAAGAACCTTGTTAAAAATCTAGATCTACATGAAGGTCTTCTTGTCTTAATTCATGATCATGTTAAAGCTTTGTCTTCTCCTTCCAATATTATGTCTATCTCATAGGAGGATGAGACTAATTCTAGTGGTTTTGAGGGAATGAATAGGATACTGATATTGAGGAGTAAGATTTTGTGCCCCCTAAGAAGACTAAAAATTCTCCTAAAGCCAACAAAAAATATCTGACTAGGGGGAAAGGTAAGGGGAAGGGGAAGGATATTTCTGCTACCCCAATGTTGGGTCTGGAAAAATGAAAAACACTAGAATTTCTTCTGACCCTTCCCTTGATGATGACAGGAGAAAAGTCATGGGGAGGAAGGAAAGTTTTGGGATGGGTAAGGGAAAAGATGCGGAGATAGGTGACCCTTCTTGCGGGATGAAAAAGAATAATTTTGGTTTATCCCTTGATTAGAGTGGCTCTCTTTCTCCTCACCCTACCTCTCATGGTCAAGAAATATCCTCATCCCCTTTGGAGTTGAATGTTGATTCCCAACACTTGAAACCTAACTGTGAGCAGTTATCTGATGTTATGGGTATGGAAAAAAATAGTGCTATTGATTTCTTTAGTCTTTTCAAATGGGTCCTCCATAAGGAGTTACAATTTAAATAGAGGGCTACTAGAAGTAAATTAGAGGTGATGGAGAAATCTAGCACTAGTATTAGTAGGGATTCTAGTGTTAAAGCAATCTGGACCAAAGAAGAGCAAAATTTGATGGTTGATTGTCTAAAAAAGACTATTGAGGCCATTAAAAATTTGAAGAAGGATTACAAAAGGAAATTTTCTGGTTTTGAGGAAAAGTTGAACAACATTAAGGATTCCCTCCACACAATTATGAATCTGAGCCACAAAGTTGTAAAAACAACTGTTGAAAGTATGAGTACTATGGTACTCAACTTGGAGAATGTGAATAAAGGTAATTAGGTTATGGAGTTGGATGTGGAAAAAGAAAAATATCAAGAAGAATTGTTTGGGCCTAGCAAGAGAACGAGAGCAAATCTGTAGAGAAAGGTTGAAAAGCCTCCACAAGACTTATAGGATCTTAAGAAGGTAGTGGTGAATATGATTTAGCTTGAGGTAGAGGTTGCAAATATCCTAAAGAAACTGGTTTAGTCACTTCTATTGTCTTTTGGGTTTTTTGTTGTCTTCCAATTTTTTTGTTGTCTTTTGGATGTTTGTTTTATGGTTATACTTTGAGCATTTTTTTTATATGTGTTTGTATTGTTCAATGTTAATCATGGTTTAAGAGCTACTATTAAAGGGTTTCAGGTCCCTTCAAAACCTGTTTTTACTGAAATAAAAAACAATTCAAAAATAATATATAATTTTTAATATATATAAAAAAGTAATTATTAAAAGTATTTCTAATTTTTCATATATATTTATTGTTTCTAAGTAAGGAAATAATTTTAATTTTCAATTTATAAAGATGAAAAATAATTTCTATGTTTCTAAATTTTAAGTATAAATTTTAAAAAAATCAAAGTTACATGCATACACAAATAGTTGAAAAATAAAATATAATTTTTTATTTTCAATTTGAAAAAATCAAAAAGAATTTTTATGTTTCTAAATTCAAAAAACAAAGTTAACTTCATACACAAATATTTATATCTTATTTATCTCTTAGTTGAGTTTTAATTCTTATATTATATATTAATAAACTTCAAAATTGTTTGTATCAAAATTTAAAAAATTAGTTCCATTAAAATAATTTGATATAAATTTTGATTTAAAATTTTTTAAAATATAAAATATTAAAAGAATGTGAATATATAATATAATTATTTAATATATTTTAATTATTCCCCATTTTTTTATTAAATATTTTTAATTATTCTATAATTTTTAAAATTAATAAAATAAATAGTTTTTTATAACAAAATAATTGTTTTTTAACTTGAAATGACTTTAAACATAGAATGTATAATCATACAACAATTATTTTTCATTTTAAAGAGGTATTTGACCCATTTTTTCCTTTTCAATAAATTCTCAAACCCTACTTTTAATTATAACTTTAACCCTAACCCTAACCATAGTTCTACCCCTAATCCTAACCAAAACTCTAATCCTAACCTTAACCCTAATTATATTATAATCCTAATCTAACCTTAACCATAATATTAAGAACAATTATTATTGTAACGCCAATCATAACATAACCATAATGATCATTTTAACCCTAACACTAACCCTAACCCTAAGTCTTAACTAAAGTCTATCATAACTCTTATTTTATCTCTTATACTACCTATAAGTACAATCTTAACCCTAACCTAATAATGACCCTAAACCTAACTAT